>NC_091263.1:57842500-59092500 GCF_042477335.2 Ovis canadensis | reverse complement strand
ACCTTTCAAAGGACACAAGATAACCAGTCCTGTCAGCGTTCTCTGCTTGCTGGGGGAATCCTGAACCCTGAAGCAAAAGGCAGGATTCTGAAGGTCACATTCCTCATTCCAGACGCAGGAGCAGATTCATTTTCTCATGGTTGGCAAGGCTGGTTAGGTAACCATAAATCTAAACCAACCTTGCCCCCAGCAGTGTTTAAGAGCTGTCTATAAGGGTCATACCCAAAGAAGTTGTTTCTGTGTAGCCCTGAAGCATCTTCTATGTTGTTTCATTTTACTCTAGCCTCTAAAGCCTCTGGAGAGAGCCCCGAGCAGCTTACCATCAAGTTATGAAAAAGGAAATTAGTGTCTAATAGAGCTGCTTGTAATTTTTGGTCTCTTTACACTAAGAAGCTTTAGATGCAAGTTTGTTTTATATAAGAGTATAACTCATAAAGCAACGAATCATTTTGATTCCAGAAATATTCAGGAAGTTTAAAATTTTATTCATGAAGTCCTATACTCTAACATTTTGCAAAATTTCTAATGGGTATTAATTAAAAGAGTTAAAATCTAATCTAATTTCCTTTTATTTTAAAAATACACATCCTTTTTCTCCTCTACATAAATAACAGAAATATGATTTACTCTAAGCCATAATAGATTAAAACCACCATTCATAAGTAAACACATTTACTCTAAGTGTTTTACAATCTTTAAAATACACTGGGAGATGGATTTACGCTGAGCACACTGGGAACTGTGCCCAACCCACTCTCATTGAGCTCCATGCCAATGTGCAGTGATGCCCACAGAGACGTGGAAACATGCTGCTGGGGGTGAAAAAGTGTTGAGAAGCTCAATGCTTAAACATACAGGGCAAAAACACAACCAAGAAATTCCTGAAAAATCTGGTTTCATCCTCCCAAGGAACTACATGGAATGAGTAAAGGCAACATGCTGAGGACTTGGCTGCCTCCACTTCCATGCTCTTCACCTTCCCCTGAGCACATCAGGTCAAGTATGCCAACATCAGAGATCCTCAAACTGACAAAGGCTTGGGGCATGTCAAAGCATGGAGTTTCTGAGGCACGCTGGGCTGTAGGTCACTTACAGTCCCTTCTCCTTCCTCTAACTAAAAAAGCAGAAGCTCATCATGGTAAGTAAATTGCATAAAAGAGCAGGCATATTTTTAAAACTAAGGCATTCCCTTACTAAGGAAAACTAGGGCTTCCTTCCCTTGTGGTTCAGCTGGTAAAGAATCCACCTGCAATGTGGGAGACCTGAGTTTGATCCCTGGGTTGGGAAGATTCCCTGAAGAAGGGAAAGACTACCCATTCCAGTGTTCTGGCCTGGACAATTCCATGGACTATACAGTCCATGCAGTTGCAAAGAATTGGACACGACTGAGCAACTTTCACAAAAACAACACAAACAAGGCATTCCCTTAAGGAATTAAAATGCTATACAGTTTAAAGTGAGTGAAAGGGAAGTCACTCAGCCATGTTCAACTCTTGCAACCCCATGGACTATAGCCCACCACATGCTCCTCCGTCCATGGGATTCTCCAGGCAAGAATACTGGAGTGGGTTGCCATTTCCTTCTCCAGGAGATCTTCCCAACCAAGGGATCGAACCCGGGTCTCCCGCCTTGCAGGCAGACGCTTTACCATCTGAGCCACCAGTGAATACTAACTGGCTAACTACTATTACTAATTACTCGTTAACCACTAATATAATTGTCCCATGTGTTATGAATTATATGTCTCTATGTGTGTATTTTTTTAAAAAATCAACTGCCTGAAATGCTAGTCCACTCCATAGCTTGAGTACAAAAACAATTCCCTGCAATAAAGAATCTTTCATGATTGGGTAAGTTTTTCAGAAACATGTTTTTTGATCAGTAAGGGCTATAGGGAACCCTGGCATGACCAGGACATCAATAAACACAGAAAGATACCAACATTAGGTCATCCAAGACGGTTCTGTTTTCTATATGACTGATAAAACCCCATAAGGTAAACAGTGACAACTTCATTTCTCTGCACCTCTCCCTCTACTTTGTTAAAACACCCAAGAAACATTTAAAATCTTTGAATCAATAATGTAAAGGTATGACAATTGTATGCAGTTGGTCTTTAAAGTGATACTATGCAAAATAAGATTCAAAATTCTAAGATGTTTAGATCATAGGTTCTGAATGTAGTTGAACTTACTAGTCTTTTACTCCACTCTGCATTAAATTATAAAAAATAATATGGTCAGCATTTAAAAAACAAAAAATCCATTTTATAGAGGTCAGACTCAACAACACAAGTTTAGATAGCATTATGATTACCTTCTCATTTAGTTACCTTTATTTCTTTACAGAGAACACTCTCTTCTTCTTCATGAATATAAAATTTCACAGTATTTTTCTGGACATCTTTCATGATTTTAACCAAACTGTTAAAAACTTCAGGTTCTAACTGGCTTATAAAATTTGAAAGAGCTGGCTGGGCAGAAATGTTTACATCATTGGGTGATTTTGCTGTTTCTTTTTCTACTGGTTCCCGGGCAATATCACCAGGTACAGTATGATCAGAAGTCACCATTGGCTCTGTGGCTTGATGTGGCTGGTTCACCGCTACTTCAGCTAAACCCAAAGCTGAGGAATGCTGCTCCTGAGAGCTGGCATCTTTCAAAGGGTCACTACCAAGGAGTTCAAGACGGTGTTTACTGTTGAAGTCGCTTGAGGAAACTGGAGTGACATGCCTTCCCAGAGGACTCAGTGCTATCTTAGGACAAGACTCATTAAGATTGACTGGTGGCAAATTCCCACTCTTGGCTGATGCTTTGATAATAATAGTATTTAGTTTCTCATGCAAGCCATCTACAAACTCCTGCACACCAGCTTTGGAAGTCTTAGAATATATGAACTCGGAAAGCCGTTTCATCTTCTCTTGCGTTGAAAATACAGGTGTGGAAATTCTACTGACATATGAAACATTCTTTTGCTTCAGAATCTCTTCTATCTTCCTAGAAAAGAGATTATACTCTCCTAGCACTGTCCTCTCTGTGGTCTCGCTCGCTGCGGGTGGCTCTGGGGCTGGCACACACTGCTCCTCCACTGTCAGCACCTGACCTGTCAACACGTCCTCCTCAGTGGTGCCCTTCAGTGTGTCTGTAAATGGAGAGGATGGAAACTGGTAATCAGAGCCTCTCTGTCTACTTATTACCCGGGGGTCATTAGGAAAGGCCTCCTGTGGTGGCAGACACACCAGCTGTTCTTCTGGTGATTTCATACCTATACAGGAAGAGTTTATTATTACAAAAGCAATCCAATATTAATGACATCTGAAAATACAAACTCATAAATAAGGGGGAAAAAAAAGGCCAGGTCAACCATATATTTAGAACAAACTATGTATTGGAAGGTAGAGTAAAAACCTCAAATAATGGTATGACCCTATCACCTATGCGCCCTTATTTTATGGCTGCTTTTCATATTTCAGTAGCTCAAATGACAAGTCTGAATGTTACTTTCTTTGATTACTTCTGAAGTACTCAAACAAATGCCAATTTAACATCACTATACATTAAGTCACTTGCTTGCTTCTGCTTCCCTACCTTTCTGTACACCTGACTCTAACAGACATATTTTAATCAGAATAGTTAGTTGCAACAGCTTGTTCAACCCCTATAATCTTTGCGAAGTAATGCCCACTACTGTGGTAACACCTTCTTAATATGAAAACTTTGAGTGTAACGCAACTGAAAGAACATCAAGCTGAAATGCTGTGGGAATAAGTTGCATTCAGGATCTAGGATAATTAATTTTATCTGTTTTCATATTCGAATGTGAAGTCAAGTGGGCCTTAGAAAGCATCATTACGAACAAAGCTAGTTGAACTGTTTCAAATCCTGAAAGATGATGCTGTGAAAGTGCTGCACTCAATATGCCAGCAAATTTGGAAAACTCAGCAGTGGCCCCAAGACTGGAAAAGGTCAGTTTTCATTCCAATTCCAAAGAAAGGCAATGCCAAAGAATGCTCAAACTACCGCACAGTTGCACTCATCTCACATGCTAGTAAAGTAATGCTCAAAATTCTCCAAGCCAAGCTTCAGCAATACGTGAACTGTGAACTTCCAGATGTTCAAGCTGGTTTTAGAAAAGGCAGAGGAACCAGAGATCAAATTGCCAACATCTGCTGGATCATGGAAAAAGCAAGCGAGTTCCAGAAAAACATCTATTTCCGCTTTATTGACTATGCCAAAGCCTTTGACTGTGTGGATCACAATCAACTGTGGAAAATTCTGAAAAGAGATGGGAATACCAGACCACCTAACCTGCCTCTTGAGAAATCTGTATGCAGGTCAGGAAGCAACAGTTAGAACTAGACATGGAACAACAGACTGGTTCCAAATAGGAAAAGGAGTACGTCAAAGCTGTATATTGTCACCCTGCTTATTTAACTTCTATGCAGAGTACATCACGAGAAACGTTGGACTAGAAGAAACACAAGCTGGAATCAAGATTGCCGAGAGAAATATCAATAACCTCAGATATGCAGATGATACCACCCTTATGGTAGAAAGTAAAGAGGAGCTAAAAAGCCTCTTGATGAAAGTGAAAGAGGAGAGCGAAAAAATTGGCTTAAAGCTCAACATTCAGAAAACGAAGATCATGGCATCTGATCCCATCACTTCATGGGAAATAGACGGGGAAACAGTAGAAACCGTGTCAGACTTTATTTTTTTAGCCTCCAAAATCACTGCAGATGGTGACTGCAGCCATGAAATTAAAAGACGCTTACTCCTTGGAAGAAAAGTTATGACCAACCTAGATAGTATATTCAAAAGCAGAGACATTACTTTGCCGACTAAGGCTGTCTAATCAAGGCTATGGTTTTCCTGTGGTCATGTATGGATGTGAGAGTTGGACTGTGAAGAAGGCTGAGCGCCAAAGAACGGATGCTTTTGAACTGTAGTGTTGGAGAAGACTCTTGAGAGTCCCTTGGACTGCAAGGAGAACCAACCAGTCCATTCTGAAGGAGATCAACCCTGGGATTTCTTTGGAAGGAATGATGTTAAAAAGCTGAAACTCCAATACTTTGGCCACCTCATGCGAAGAGCTGACTCACTGGAAAAGACTCTGATGCTGGGAGGGATTGGGGGCAGGAGGAGAAGGGGACGACCCAGGATGAGATGGCTAGATGGCATCACGGACTCGATGGACGTGAGTCTGAGTGAACTCCAGGAGTTGGTGATGGACAGGGAGGCCTGGCGTGCTGTGATTCATGGGGTCGCAATGAGTCGGACACGACTGAGCGACTGAACTGAACTGAACTGATGGGGCTGTTTACCTATGGGGTTGCATAGTGGATTTGCTACAATGTTAGCAACTAATTAGGGAAAGAAAGGCTCAATAATACAGGAAGAGAACATATTTCATAGCTGCATTAACAGTAATGCTTTTTGATAGCACTTTAGTATTTTTATTTCGCTTGGAAATAATTCCAAGAGAAATCATAATAGCTATTACCCCATTTGAGATGAAGAGATCATTAAGCAAGCTAATGCTAATGGAATTATAACTTTTGATTCTTGACAACTAGCTCAATTCATAAGAACATAAATCCTAAATTATTCTCCTCACAAATCCTAAATTCAACCACAGTATGTTTTTGAAACTGCATTGCAAAACAGGCACCCTAAATCTCTCTGTAAAAAACAAGGGGAAAATATGTTTAACAGCAATTTATAGTAATACTTTATTTCAGTAAAGACAAAGTTTTGTTATTTTTGTCAAGTTCCTATTAGATAATTTTATCTTCCAAAATATTCCTAATTTTTCTTAAATCTTAGCCAACATTCCCTAACAAATTGCCACTACAGTATATAAAATGTTACCTCTAGATCAGAAAGTCCACAGAGTTTTAATTTTCAAAACTGTAGTACTTTTAAGATATAGTGGAATTCCTATTAAAGTTTATACCCAGGTATAGCAGTGTAACTGCTCTATATAAAACTCAGTTTTGATTTCCCCCACAGTCACACTTTTGTAAATGTTTAAACAGCTCATCAGCATTTAGTTTATGACATTTCTCTACCAACCCCAGTGGTTACCATGAACCACTGCATCCATTAAGTACTGCAAAGGCACCTGTCAGCAGGATATGAAGACCATTCAGGAGGTCTGTAGGTAAAAGGGAAGGAGAACAAGCATCCAGTGTACCAGTTCAGAATTACAACTGTATGAAACTGATAAACCAGAAAAAAATTCAAGTTCCATAAACTAATTTAGGAATTCTGAACATATTTCTTAGATCTGCAGTATGGCGTTTAGTAGACATGCGAATGTCAGGATGGATACATGAGAAAATGTAACGAGGAACCCCGTGATGATCCAGTGGTTAGGACTCTTACTGACAGATCAGATCCCTCCCTAGTCAGGGCAGTCAAGATCCCACAAGCTGCGCAGTGCAGCAACCAATAAATAAGTCTGTAACTAACGTTGACTCATTGGATGAAACGATATGTGTGGCCTAGGGTTGGAAGGCATTTTTTGAAGTATTTTTGTACTTCTTTGACATGTACCATGTCAAGTATCTGATTTATTGAAATAAAAATTTTTAATTGCATCCCATAAAACAGATCAGTTAGGGAGGACATTTAAAAACTTCTGAAGGGAAAAAAAAAAAAAGGGCTTCTGAATGGTTTATTATTAAAAATACTTGAAATACATTCTCCCAGAGTTTTCTGCTATAGTTAAGACCAAGCAGCTTATTCCTGAAGGGCTATGGATAAAGGAAATGTTTTTAAATTGAAATAGAACTTAAATTCATTTGGGGAATTTTCCATATTAAAAATCTAAACCAAATTCCCTTTTGAAAATGCAAATGATCACCATCTATTTTGTACAGAGTCCCTATTTTTATTAAGATCGAAAATTTCATTATTTTAAAAATTCTTCATAAATGATTTAAAAGAAATACATGTCAATATCATAACAGTACGTTTTCTACTATCACTCAAGCGTTGTGGCACTTTGGCTTTAAGTGCAAGGAGAGTAGTGAGTTCACTAAAGGTAACATCATCTGGATTTTTATACTTTAACAGGAAAATATGAAGGTGGTATGCCAAATAAAGACTGCAGATGCGGATGGATCATTCTGAGACATAAACAAGATACCTGACTTCTCCCAATAAAAAAGAATTACTGACAGAAGCAAAACATAGATGAGTCCCAGACATAAAGTTGTGTAAAAGGGCCAAAACCAAAAGAGTGTAGGTTCCATCTACCTTAAATTCAAGAGCAGGTCAAACTAATCTATGCTGAAAGAAGGAACACTGATGATTATTGTTTGGGGCAGGGAGAATAATAACTGGGAGGATGCATAAGGAAGCCTTCTGGGGCACTGAAAATGTTCTACATATTGATTTGGGAGGCGGTCACCCAAGTGTTCACATATGTAAAAATTCATCACGCTGTCAAGATTTACGCATTTTCCTGTATGTCATGTATCTGTTCTTGCTACCTTCTGCCCCCACACCCCCAATCGTCTTTTCCTAGGAGGAGACAAAGATCTTGAAGAAAACTATTAACTCAGTCTTTTTTCTTTTTTCACCCCCAAAGACAAGAATAACCATAAAGATCTACTAAACTTAAAGTCACTTAGCTCTTCTTCCAAATAGAAAAAACAACACAAGGTTTCTGAAAGACTAAGATAAAATGAAACAGAAACAACAAAAAATCCAGACCCGATTCCAAGCAAGAAGAGGCTGCCTGTGGCCAGCTGCCAAGATACTGAACTGAGTTCAGACAAAAGAGACTGTCTTCCAGGCACCTACTATACAACAAGCTAATCAGCAACATCTCTACATGCTTCTCTTACTATTTGTAGAAATTAGTTTACAAATAGAAGAATTCAGTCAAAGAAATATAAGACTAGGAATAATGTACCTAAAAGATACATGGCCTCACCTCCTCATATTTTTTTTAATTTAAGAGAAACTTGAAGACTGCTTCTGTAGAAGTGGGTTAAGAAAAATAT
Organism: Ovis canadensis; assembly: GCF_042477335.2. Classification (NCBI taxonomy): domain Eukaryota; kingdom Metazoa; phylum Chordata; class Mammalia; order Artiodactyla; family Bovidae; genus Ovis; species Ovis canadensis. The sequence continues at coordinate 59,084,486 of NC_091263.1, read as the reverse complement.
TCTGGTCTTTCCAAATCCTTATATCAGACAGAACCTACTGTAGGTGAAAAAAATTTAATCTGTGAATATTCAGTGACTCCCTTGAATATATTCTTATATAAATGAATGAATATTTTAAATACAATAAATAGTGTCCAAATTTTCTGTAATTAACAGACCTAAACTGATGCCCTCCTGACAGATGACCAGAACTGCAGGAGCAATTCTGAAGAAGGGCACATCGAAGAAAAGCAAAGAGCGCCTTCTCACCTGCTGCTTGTTTCTCACCATGTTTTCCCAGCTGGTCTTCTGGGCTTCTGGCATTCCCTCCTGAGGGAAAGAAAGCATCCATTAGAATTGTACACTCTCTTCAGATACTGGTGACCACCTTTCAAAGCCACCTTTCCAGTAACCCCAAATGCTAACAAATCCAAGTATTCTTTTGTGCACCTAAAATAATCCTGAAGGGTCATTAAGAAATGGGAAGCTGCTTTCTTTTCCCTTCAGGTGATGATGGAGTATCGACACCTAGATGTTGCGCCTTCAAATGACTCTGAAACCAACTATGAAGGTGTCTAAGTGATGAAAGTTACGATAAGCACCTTATACAGACTACTTCCTTATTCAGTTTGTCCAACCCAAACCAACTTCTCCAGCTGCTGCTCTACTATCACTTCTGGGCCTTGTGCCCTCTCTAAGAAGGTACCAAGCAGATAAAGGTGCTGAAGCTCACAGAAACTCATCAGGTTTTTAGAAATTCTTCAGAGTCCTTGGAAGTCTCAGAAGCTTTTAGGTCATAAGCCAGTCTACTTTCAAGCAAAAAATGGTTTTTGTTTTCTTTTTAAAGGTTAAATAAAGATCAAGGAATGGAATACATGTGCCCTGGACATATTTCCCCAAATGCTTAGCTAACAAAGATGAATAAGAACTTGGATACTAACAGTATCTGTGTGTGTGTCTATGTATTTGCTCAGAGAAGTTAGAACACTGCAAAATGATCTTTCAACATCTGTTAAACTAGTAATAAAGAACCCGCCTGCCAATGCAGGAGATGTAAGAGACCCGGGTTCAATCCCTGGGTCGGGAAGATCCCCTATAGGAGGGGGTGGCAACCTATTTCCGTATTCTTGCCTGGAGAATCTCATAGGATAGAGGACCCTGCTGGGCTACAATCCATAGGGTCTCAAAGAGTAGGACATAAACAAAGCGATCTAGCATGCTCACAAACTATTTTTGCCCCACTATAAGCTTTATAAGGTTGTATAAGCTTTCTAGGGATACTGACATTTAATCATTTCAGGCCATTCTCTACAATGACTCAATTTCTTGAAAATAACCCAATATTAAGAACTCTTTATTTATTTATTTCTAAAAGATGAACCTTAACATGAACACTTCTTAGATGATAGTTTTTTAAGTTTAATAATTTGCAAAGACAGCATTTAATTGGCTGCCCAAAGGACTCTCACTTATCTCTGTAGCTACCTCACCTTATTAGAAACCCAACTCCTGCCAACAATTTTCATTTGCAAGTTGCATGTTCAACTCAATAGAGAAAGTATGTTTTAAATCTTTCTCTTTTCAATAGGTTCTTTTGCAGATACTGACCAAGAACACAGCAAAATTCAATAATGAATATCACACTGCTCAAAATAAGACACTGAAGATATCAGAGCCAAATAAGCTCCAAGAATTTCCAAGATTAAACCCTTCAGGAAACTACTCCCTAAGTAAAACCAAGCAAACCTATGTCCCAGTGCGCTTGTTCTTACCTGTAATTGGAATCAGTTTCCAATGTATTTCAGTCTCTTCAACATTATTTGACTTAGATTGTCTATGGAATCCATGTTCAATGGAAATAGTAGGACACAAACTGCAATCTTCAAAATTATTCATGCTAATTAAATTTGGATCCTAAAAATTAAGAGTACAGATTCAATACCTTTCTTTTCAACTAATTTTAAAGTCAAGAATGAACACCTTTTTTCACAGCAAATGCTCAAACCTCAATCTAAACATTATGAATGAGTAAAATCAACATGATAAAGGTATTATACTCTAATCTCAAACACAAGTGAGTGACTAGCACTTTCAAGCAGCTTCTGACAAAACAGGTTGTCCTGCTGTGACTTTTTATCACAATGGTGAATCTTAGACTATATGGACAGCAGCAAGAAAAATACTTGCATTCATCTCTTTGTAATAAGAAATAACTTACAAATACTATCCGGCACAGACACTATTATTGAAATGTGTACCATTTCTTTGTAAAAAGAAAAACAAGCACACCCACATCCTCCCTTTCACACAAATATTCACAAAAGCAAACAAAGGTAATCCAATGATAGAGGCTTACTTCTTTCAAATGGAATTTATGGTCAGTGCCTACTTCACTGGTAGAAACACCAACAGGATACTTTAAAGATGATGGATCAACGTCTAGCAACGGGCTCTGAGTATCCTTAAAACGTGCATTTTCGATTTTTGCACCAGGAGGCTGCTCATATTCTTTCTTATCCAGGGTAGAGCTCAACTCATACTCATGCTTTTGCCTCATCTCTTCATAGGCATCATCAGAGCTCAATCCTAAGGCCTTGTTGACTGTGTCTGTCAGGGATGCATCAGAATGACGTGCATTTGCTAGTGTTTCTGACAGCCAATTAAACAGCCTATGGATGTCAGCAACGCCAGAGTTAGAGGTATCCTGCTGCTGCCGTCTCAAGTCAGCTTCATGCCCAAGTGAGCCAACAGGCTGTGGTGACTCTGAAGGGAAGAAGAAAGAGCCATCTCTTACAGTTTGGAAGCCAAGCATAAAATTAAATAGATATAGATATAGATATAGATACATACACCTAAAATTTAATTATAATTTGACATTTATAGGCAAGAGCTCAATCAAATCACCTGCTGTGAGTTTACAAGTATATCCACCCCTTACTTTCCAAACATGACTGATTCTAAAATTTTGCACAGGTCAAAATTCCCATTAAATGAAGTTTATCTTCATATCTTGAAAATTCTGTTAAGAAATGAGCTCAGATATCATGTTGGTAATGTGGATAATACATATAAATAACTATACTGTAGGTACCTTTTAAAATTCTACCATCAAAATCCTAAAAATCAACAAGATACTTGACAACAGAAAAATACCTATCCTTACTGTTTTGCAAAGTGTTCAAGAAGAGTATGCAGAGTACACCTAAATCTTCTAAAGAAATAACAAAAACCCATGACTTTGATTTTGATCTCTCCCGCAACATTTTGTACTAACCTTATAACCTAAACTTTATCTTAAATGACTAGATTACTTAATTCATAACAAAGCTGAGGTATTAAGAGATGCAAAATCATCCCAAAGAAATCTACACCAATCTTGCAGTAAGAACAGAAAGTATTAGGAGAGAAAACATATCAGACATGGCTTCAAGCAAGTATAAATGTGGGTTATATGCACCACCAATATATTTAAAAACTTGTAGAGAGAGTAGACATTCAGAAAGTCATGTGCTTTAATACTTAAGGAGGGTAAAGGTAGGGTAGATGTTGCAATTTAGGTAGTGCATAATATACCACAGTCCCCCAAATTTAGAAACAGGGTACATACTGTACCTAATTATACGAAATTACAGAGAAGGTAAAATAATCTAGAGAGACAGAAAGCAGACCAGCAATGGAGTACAAAGAGACAAATTCAAAGAAAGACAAGGCAACATTTGAAGGTAATGAGAATATCCTATATATTGGAATGGGAGTAACAACAGCTATAAAAAACTGATCAAAGTGTGCACTTAAAATTAGTACACTGTATGCAAATCATACTTTTAAAAGTTGTTATTAGAGGGGATAGGGGAAACAGAAGGCCTTCTCTTAATAAAGTGAGTGGGGGACTTCCCTGGTGGCAGAGTGGATAAGAATCCGCCTGCCAAAGCAGCAGACACGTGCTCAATCCCTGGTCTGGGAAGATCCCACACGCCATGGAGAAACTAAGCTCGTATGCCCCAACTACAGAGCTTGAGTGCTGCAACTACTGAAGCCCATGCGCCGAGGCCTGAGCTCCACAACAAGAGAAACCACCACAATGAGAAGACCCACACTGCAACTAGAGTAGGTCCTGCTTTCCGCAACTAGAGAAAGCCTGCACACGGCAATGAAAGACCCAGAGCATCCAAAAATAAACAAACAAAAATAAATGAATAAATAAAATTTAAAAAACAAATAAAGCAAGCTCACCACCAAATCAAGACTAGCAGATTTTAAAAGTTTGAATCCAACTTTTAAATCTTTACTTTCAGAATCAGAAATAAAGTGTGCAAATAACTATAAATGAACCGAGTGAGGAACACCTAGCCATGCCCGTTTGCCATCACTAGTTCTGCTTTAACCATTCCGTCCGTCTCCCCAGCCCCTCTCTTCCCTGTTTCTCAGTTGGTCCACTATAACTAGCATGGCTTTCCCACCATTTTAACTTTCGGTAAAGCCTGATTTCTGCCCACAAGTATTTTTTCACATCTACAAATTAGCCACTTATCTGCTAAAATGGTGCCAAATTTTAACTATCTTGCCTATTATGTGTTCAGTGCTAGGAAATAGGAATGATGCCTAACAGCAGTCAAAAGTTACTTCAAACATGGATCAATGAACTATGTAACTTTAGATAAAATTATTTAACTTCTAAGATAGTTTTCTTTACCTGTAAAATAAGGACAATAATGTCTACCAATCAAGAACTACATGAGTCTATACACGTAAAGCAGCTAGCAAACAGTAAGCATTTAACTCTCAAGATAGAAGTCAACAGTATATGATAGTATGGATCAGTAAACACCATCGGGCTCACAACAGAGCAGAAATCCAGCAGGGAAAAGAGATGAAAAGTATCAAGGACCAGAACAGCCAGAAAGCTAAGGAGGGAATCCAACTTCAAAGACACAAGGCTTGAAAGAAATGAAAGATGCTTTGTGGGAAAAGAAGTACCAGGCTGACCATTATTATGTATTCTAAGAGTGCCTGTTGGGGAGAGTGGGAAACAGGGCTACTCAGGCTGGACATGGCCAGGCTACAGCAAAGCCTTGAAGATGGTTCGCAAATTAGTAAAACAATATTGAGAAGAACATGATACTGAAATTAGCATTAGAAGCAAGGAAGGCCATCTAGTACAGGGTCAAGGATGAAACACTGGAAAGAGAAACAGATCAAGTGAAGAAAAAACCCTGAAAGTTACTGAAAAGAACAGCACTGTCAAACAGACCTTCCTGCAGCGATGAAATGTCCCCTCCCTGTGCTGTTCAGAACAGCAGTGTGGCTGGTGGAATGTAGCTGGTATGTAACACAGGAAATGAATTTCTATTTCATTTTAATCAATTTAAATTTAAATCACTTAATCTTAAACTGAATAGTGCAGGAAGAGAGGAAATAAAGGAGAACAGAGGAGTGAAAAGTAACTGAGGTTACAGAGACTGATTACAGAACAATTTAACAAGGGCACTAACCTAGTCAGCTCTGAGACACGCTGAATTAGAAAACACAGGAGTAAAGCTGCTTAGTAAAGACTGTCCTTAGGAGGACAGTCAGATCTACCATAATTAACAAAAATAGCAGCAGTGCAAAATGTACTGAATGCAAAGGGACACTTTTCATGCTTACAGACGAGCAGTGTTAAAAATCTAGATGAAAAGATCCTTTAAATTACTAGCAATATTGAAACACTTAAGAGAATTTGTCTCTATCACCTAAAAACAAGAAAAATAGAAAAAATAAAAACCCAAACAAATTACTGGACTCCTAGGGTAGGAAAAAGGGTGTGCATCTAAGAAATTTGAAAGCTCAGAAGGCTCTTTTCATTAATGAACATTCTAAAAGAACTCAATATTCAATTTTGTACTTTTCCAATTATAAAAGTAAAGAAATATTAAAGGGAAGCAGCTCCAATTAGGAAAGTGATAGCTGAACACACTTTATTTTCTTATTTTAGCATCAAGTGACACAATTCAGAAATCTGATATACAAGGACAAGAGCTAGCAAATATTTTCTGTAAAGGATCAGAGAGTAAATATTTTAGGCTTTGTGGACCATACAATCTGTCTCAATTGTGCCATTATGGTGTAAAAGCAGCTAAATACACATAAACAAAAGGTAAGGCTGTATTCCTATAAAATCTCCTTTAGGAAAACAGGGGACTGGCTGGATTGGCTCTCAAGCTATAATTTGCAAATCCTTGTTATGAGGAGAAAAGACAGAACTGCTTAACTATGTTTTCGGTTGTTACTTTTACACTATATGAAAGCAATTCTGATATTTTACCTTCATACAGATGGCAATTTTCAGTTAAATTACTGGTTTTGGCAAGCTTTCTCGTATTTTCAGGTAGATCCTCAAGCTTCCTCTTCACAGTTTTGCTTCTCATATCTTCTGTGTCTGAGTCCCCACCCACGTTTTTTTTCTTACACTGAATTAAATTAATCAATTCTTTGACTCTGTCCTTATCATAATCCAAAGAGTGAGATGACTTCTGCTTTCCAGATAAAATAGTTTCACCCCTTGAGTTATTTCGTTTTCCAAATTTCATTTTTGTACCATTCATTTCTTCTTCTTGGCCTTCATAATCTGAAAGTGGACTAAACTGTTGAAGTTTTCTATTTTCTTCAAATAGCTCTTTTAATTTATAAATAGATAACTGATACATTTCAGGTCGAAAAATATAGGTATGCAAACAATTATCAATATGGGATTTATTTTTTGGAGCTGAATATAAGAATTTTTTATCATCTAATCGTGAATCATACGGAAACATGATAAACTCTCGTTTACCTGAACCAAAACCTCTCTTAAAAAATTCACTTACATACTTCTCAACAACAGAATGAAAATTTATAGTATTTATATTTTTGAATTCCTTTCGACACTGAATCAAAGCAAATTGCAAAAATTGAGTTATTTTTAACACATCTGACATGCTCTCATGTTTCTCCTGAGGTGTTGCACTGGTTGAACCCTTTTGTGCTGTAAACAAACAAAAAAAGCAAACCATGTTAGTAATCAAGAAACTAGACAAGCACAGATCTACATATTGTCAAAGCAGTGTGACGACACCCATACATTAACGGTGGACCAAACCAGTTTGTACCCTGATGGAAAGTGAAAGTGAAAGTCATTCAGTCATGTCTGACTCTTTGCAACCTCATGGACTATACAGTCCATGGAATTCTCTAGGCCAGAATACTGGACTAGCCTTTCCCTTCTCCCTTTTTCTGGCCAGCCTTTCCCTTCTCCAGGGGTGCTCCCCAACCCAGAGAATCAAACCCAGGTCTCCCGCATTGCAGGTGGGTTCTTTAGCAGCCTAACCAGAAGGGAAGCAAAGAACACTGGAGTAGGTAGCCTATCCCTTCTCCAGGGGATCTTCCCGACCCAGGAATCGAATCAGGGTCTCCTGCATGGCAGGTGGATTCTTTACCAACTGAGCTATCAGGGAAGTCCATATGTATCCTAGTACATATATGTTATATAAGAATACATAAATAGCATGCCTCTAAGCCCAGGAGCATAAAATGGGCCAATAAGAAACTAAAACATGAAAATTACGGAATATTATGTTCAAAGGGAAGAACACCGGCCCACTGAAGATCGTTGTCATGTCCTTAGGCATCAACTAGTGGCAAGTAAAATACAAGAAGAAACAGAGAAAAGGGGCAAAATCTAAGGCTCCTAGAAAGACAGTCCTGCAAATGACTATGATGTCACTCCTTGCTGTTTTAACATAACAGACTTAACTTTACATGAACTCTATCCCCATAAGCAGATAGGCAGGCACTGAACTGCTACAATTGAGAATCTCTCTTTTTTCATTTGCCATGCCCCAGGTCTTGAAGGATTTTGGGTCCCCTATTAGGGACTGAATCCAGGTTCTCAGGAGAGAAAGCAGAGTCCTGACAACTAAACTGCCAGGAAATTCCCATGAATTTCACTTTTAATCTAACAGTGAGAAGTTTACCTTAATACAGCATTAAAGTTCATTCTTAGAAATGGTGACTAGAAAAATTTCTCTAAAATAGTGTGAAGATTCTTACTAATTTTGAACGACCCAATATGTAACCTAGTGCATGATGCACTTAACGTTACTAAAATTTGAATGCAGAAATGAACTAAGCTTAAAAAAAATCTTAAAATAGAAACCCTGAAAACCTAAGCTATATTACTGTAACAATTTCAATCAATGTTTAGTGAAAACACTGATAAAAACCAAAATAATTTTTCATAGAAACAAAAAAAAGCCATATAATTTGTGTTTTATATGGTTAATACCTTGTAATATCTCCATTATTTCGCAAAACATGGTGTAAGAAAGTCAAAATGCCTACTGAGTTACCTGAAAATTTGCACTAAAATGCAGTTATCTATATGCAACTAGATTTAGATAGCCAATGAACTTACAAGGAATTATTCCTCTAGGTTCTTGAAATAGAAACAAAGCATGTAAAACTCGAGGCTTAGCAGTTTGATGTTCTAAAAAAAAAAAAAAAGAGAGAGAGAGAAATGCATTAGCAATATGTGTTAACTTCGAAAAAGTTAAAGGAAAACCATAAAAAATTAAAGAGACCACCTACCATATGGAGGAACCATTTGATAAGGAGAGAGAAGAAAAAGGTATCCTCGGTCTCCCAAAGGTTTAACAAGAACCTGCATTTTTAGAAGAAGAAGTTGAATTTGCTTTATTATTCACCGGAAGGCAGAAACATAGCAAGCAGTTCCTACTAATTGTAAGGAAAGCAAAAAGTTTTTATCTTTTTAAGGAAAGTACTGCTACTGAACTAGATAAAAACCCTACCAATTCTCTGCGAACTAGATTTCAACTAATTAAGAATTCCTTAAGTTTTCACAGTTTTAATGAGAAAATATTACTGAAAGAATTCTAAGTAACTATTAAATCAACTTGCTGATTTTCCCTCGAAACTAAAAGAACCAAACAAAAACTAAAACTTCAAATATTTTCCTCAGCAACTCAGAAGCCATGTTAAAAATTGCCAAGGTGGTGTGCTACATGTTGGAGATATGAAACAAGCAGGACCAAATGCTGCCTTTCAAGAGCTCAGGCTAATTTCAAATGCAAAGTGTTGCTATAATCTATTTCTTCACGTATTTAATGAACGTCTTTCACATGTAAAGTAATCCTGCCTTACCAGAGATAACGTGAGAGACAAGCAGCACAAGATCCTTGATCAAAAGAAGTTTATAACTGGGTGGTGAAAGTAACACAGAAATATCAATAATTAGATAGACAGGAAAGGTCTCCAAAAGTTTTACAAAGCAACAGAAAGGGAAAACATATTTAGAGTGTATGGGAAGTGGAGTTCAAAGGATGGGTACATTGCCAAGGGCCTACGATTCTGGGAAAGACATTTCAATAGAGGCAACAACACGAGCAAAGGCGGAATTACAACATGATGGACAGTTTGCAGGCATCAGAGTACTTACGACTGGCCAAGGGTGAGCAGAGACTAGAAGAAACATTAAGACAAATCTAGAAAGAAAGATTGAGGGCTAGATTGTAAGAAGACAAAAATGCCAAGTTAGCCAGAAATGCCCTGGAGAGTATACCCTTTTGAGCTGAAGTGTTTCCCTAAAAAATAAAGAAAACTTGATAGCACTAGAGGAAAGAAAACATAATGCGAAGAACCCAACTCACAGACTGCTGCAATAGTTCACGGTATTTTTTGGATTAAAGAAAGGGTGTACTCAGTGAAGAACTGAGTATGGCAGCAGAACTCTAAGGGACTCCGGATTCTGGAAGAAAACTTGTGCTACGTAAATTTCCATGACACAAGCCCAGTAAATAAAGTCTGTGTAAGAACCAGTAATTTAAAGGGCTAAAGTGACTATGCTACCATTTATTTACATTTAATAAAAGCACTGCTTGAAAACCCGAAAGTACAGCGGACAACGCCTCTGCAAAATTTGTAAATCCCTATGTAACTCTTGGTTTGTCAGAACAGAAAACTGGGAGATGTGAATAACAGCTTCATGTTTTGTGGCTGCTGAGAAAAAACACAATTAGATTTATTTAACTTCTCACCCACTGCAAATGCCAAGGGTTTTTGTTTTTTTTTTAAACCCCCACTGGCTTAGTGGCCTAAAGACTCTAGTTCCCTAAAGGGAGTCAATGTCCCCAGAGACCCATGAAGCACAGGGATTCTACACTCAGAAACAACTCAGGCAGACAGAAGCCCCAGCAAAAACATCTGTAGCATCAACCCAAAGAAACACTTTTCAGTCCTGCAAAAAAGGAAGCACCTGTGAATTCTGTACCGATGCCTCTATTTATTACACCTTACTGCTTCCTCCTCCCTCAGAAAACATTATTAACCCAGTCTGTGGATTTATATTACCAGATTCTACTACTGACATTTTGGCTTTCCAAACAATGTTACAGGAATGAAAACAAAGAGTATTAAAAATATAAAGCTCAGAATCTTAAACTGTCAAGCTTCTGAAAAAATAACATACCCTAAGTGAGATTCAGCAAAGACAACAGAATCAAATAACAAGGGCTGCAGATTGGAATCATCAGATAAAATATATAAAATAACATGTATGAAATCTTTAAAGAAATACTGTAGAACTGAAACTGGCATATACATGTTCACAGCATCAATATTCTTAATAGCTGAAGAGTGGAGACAACTGATGAATGGACAAACAGAATGTGGCATTTTCCATAGAGTGAAATAAAGGAGATGAAGTAGATACATACCACAATAAGGATGAGTCCTAAAAGTATTATGCTAAGTGAAAGAAGGCACTAAAGGCCACGTATTACTTGATCACATTTATATAAAATGTCCACAATACAAAAAAACCATAAAGACAGAAGTAGACTACTAGTTGCCAGAGACTGGTTGCGGGGGAGAGGGTGGGTGAGGGAAGAATATGGAGTAAATGCTTAGTGAATAGGAAGTTTCTTTTGGGGGTGATGAAAATATTCTGGAAAAATATAGTGGCAATGGTTGCATAACATTGCAAATTCATTAAAAATCACTTAACTGTATATTTTTAAATGGCTAAAATGGTTGAGTCAGTTAAGAAACATAACCAAGGGAACATCAGAATATAATCTCTACCTCCTAGACGAGTCTCTGGCACATAATAAATCTTTCTGAAAGAATTAACAAGAATCTTTAAAAAAGAAAAAATAAAAAGGTAGATCTCAAAAAGAACCTAAGATAGCTTTTAGAAATTAAAAATAAATTCTGTGAAATTAGAAACTCAATAAATTGATTAAACAGCAAGTAAGACACAGCTAAAGATAGAATTTGCAATCTAGAATATACCTATGATGAAATTACTAAAAAATGCAGTACAAATAAGGCAAAAAACACAAGACAGACTGACAGGGAGAACAGAATGATGTTTCAGAGTCCTAAGAAGTCAATCAAAAGAGATAGAAGGAGAAGTATAATCCGAGAGATAATGGCTAAAACATTCTTAGTTATTAGAAATAAAGATATAAATCTATAAACATGAAAAAATATACACCAAGCTGGATAAATAAGAAATCTACACCTAGATATATTTAATGTAACTGTAAAATATCAAAGACAAAGAAAGAATTTTAAAAGCAACCAGAAAAAAACAATGACCTACAAAGAAACCATCATTAGACTACAACTAGATCTCTCAACAAAAATAGAAGCCAGAAGACACTGTAGCATATACAGTCAAAGTGGTAAGAGAAAATAGCTGTCAACCAGAATTTTGTCCCTAGGATTTAACAATTAAACAATACACATTTTTCTCAAATCCAGAGGGGGCATGTACAAAAACTGAACACAGAGTTTTATAAAGTCAAATCTCAAAAAAATTTCAAATAATTACCTATCTTGATTTCAATGCAATTCAAAGAAAACAAATGTATTCACATACATTTGAAATTTTAAAAATATACCTCTACATCATGTGACAAACGAAGTCATACTGGAAACTTTAAAAAACACTTAGAACTGAATAACAAAAATACTACATATTAAAACATGTGGAAAGTAACTAAAAAAGTACCTGGAACTCAAAGTTCATTGATCATTTTCTCTTACGTAAGAAGTCAGAAATAACTAAATACCACCACCCTGCCCAAGTAGACTAAAACTAACAGTTGAAATTAATAAACCAGGAAAACAAAGGTACAATGGAGGATCAAAACCAAAATTTGGTTCTTCAGATGAATAAAGGTAACAAACCTTTGGTGAAAAGTACTAGTAAGAGACAGCATAACAAAATGCTATTTGTAAAAATGCTCACAGTAGCTATTAAGAAGACTATAAAAATAATCCTCACTCAGTACATTTTCTAAAAATAGAAATCGGACATTTCCTAAAAATAAATAAAACCATAAATACCCAAGTTGACTCAAGAAGAAATAGAAAACCTGAATTTTCTATTAAAAAAATTGAATCACAAACCCATAAACATTTTACACACAGTTTCACAGTTAAGTGCCACCCAACATCCAAAGAACAGACTCTTCTCATTATATATATACCCATTTTTTGCAAAATGAGGAAACACTACCTACAATTCTAGGAAGCTACATAACCTTGCTACAAAAACTAAATCAGAAGAATAAAAGAAAGAAAAATTGTAGGCAGATCTCACCCATCATCACAGGTATAAGACTCCTAAATAAAACATTCACACAGTAAGCCAAGTATTTTTAAAGAGGAGGGGATGGTATTCTAAACCAGAAGCACAGGAACAGTTTAACACTGAAAATAGATAAATGCATCTTATTAAATTTAAACAATAAATACTATGTGTGACAATAAATCTTATGTGTCAACTTCACTGGGCCACAAGGTGTCCAGATATTTGGTCAATCTTCATTCTGGGTGTTTCTGAAGATGTTTTGGGATGAGTTAACTGTACAGATAGGTACACAGATAGAATAAAGCAGGCTGCCCTCTCCAATGTGGGTGAGTCTCATCAGCTGCAGGTCTGATTAGAACAAAAATGCTTACCCTTCCTGGAATAAGAGGAAATTCTTCTTTCCTGCCTGCCTTTGAGGTGGCACACTGGTTTTTCTCCTACATTTGAAATATCAGTTTTTCCTGGCCTCAAGCTTGCCAGTCCCTAGATTGAAACTGTCAGATCTCCTGGTTCTGAAACACTTGGATTCAGACTGTAAACTATGACATCAGCTCTCCTGGGTCTCCAGCTTACCAATTACAAACCTTGAGACTTTTCAGACTCCATAACTGTGAAAGCCAATGCTTTATAATAAATCTCTTTCTATCTGTATACAGTTGACACCTGAACAATGTGGGGGTTAGGGGAACCAACCCCCAAGCACTTGAAAAATATGCATATGACTTTATAGCTGGCCCTCTAAGTCCACAGTTCTGCATCTGCAGATCCAAGCAACCATGGATGATGCAGTACCGTAGTACATATTTAATGAAAAAATTTGCACACAAGTAGACTTGCATAGTTTAAACCAAAGTTGTTAAAAGTATCAACTGTATGTCCTATCAGTTCTGTTCCTCTGGTGTAACTCTAATACACCATGTAACCATCTCAATAAATAAATACAGAAGAATTCAATAAAATTCAAAACCCACTGGTTAAAAAATAAAGAAGGAAAAACATTAATAAAGGTAACTATGAAAAACCTACTGCAAAGTCCCAATCTAATGGTTAATGTTAAAAGTGTTCTTCTGAAGATCAAGAAGATAAGAATGCCTACAGTAATCACTTCTATTCAACATCATACTAGAGATCCTAGATCAGAGAGGGGAAAAAAAAATGGTGCTCCTGGAAAGTGAAACATACAGAGCAATCTCAAAGAATGAACAAAAAAGAACAAATTCAAATTTCATATACTGATCTGACATAAATATTATTTTTGTACATAAATATCAATTACATTTCTAAATACACAATAAAATGTACTGAAATGGAAAATACTGTTTACAACAGCATCAAAAAAGCAAAATGTCTGGTGATAAAATAAAAAATGAGCAAGACTTATATTCAGAAAATTATAAAATTCTGTTAAAAGAATACCCTTATGAGAGAAGATTAAGACCATATTACATGGATATGGTCTTTGTTCATGGACAAGACTGTATCACAAAGATGTCAATCCTCTTGAATTTGACCTACCGATTTAATACAATTCCAATTTTTAAATTCCAATGGGGATTTGTTTTTGTGGGGAGTGGTGAGGAACTAACAAGCTTATTCTAAGATTTTTTGAAAAAAGTAAAAAACCAATTCTTAAATTTTGGGGGGAAGAAAAAAAAAGCTCAATCTCAAATAGTAAAACACTCCAAAAACAATGAAAAAAGTGGGCAATTTACCCTATCTGATATCAAGACTTCTTAGTGGAGAGAGGCTGGACTATTCAGTAAATGGTTCAGGAACAACTTGTTAGATTCATATTGGGGGAAAAAATGAGATTGGATTCCTTTTGTGTCTTGTATCACACAAAAGTTTAAAAATATATATATATTTTTAAAAGTTATGTATCAGATGCCTATTAGAATGATCTTGCAATTTTTTGAAAAATACAAATGCCCAGATATTGCTTTTTTTCCTCCAGATATTTTTCTAATGAGCAGTTATGTTTAAAAACACCTGGACTATATGATTATCTTTTACTTTTTACCTAGTTTCATTTTTTTCTGTTTCATATTCAGTGTTCCCATTTCATTTAGTTTGTTTTCCAATTTCCCTCTTTTTTTGATGTTCTTTCTCGGGCCTTTATCTAGTAGAAAAACTTTTGTATACAAGTATATAAATAATATATATAATATATATATTCAACAAAATTTAAGAATTTTTGCCTAACAAAAAATTTATGACATTTTGATTCCACTTGTTTGACTTAGTATGAATAGAATGCTAGATTTCTAATAAAAAATTAACCAGATACGCAACAAGCAACAAAGGTTTAATGTATAGCATAGGGAACTATAGTCAGTATCTTATAAAAACCTATAATGGAAAATAATTTCAAAAATAATATATGTGTATATGTATAACTGAATCACTTTGCTGTGCTCCTGGAACACTGTAAGTCAACTATACTTCAATAAAATACATATATATTAAGAAAAAAAAAGCTAAGTGCCAAGGGAAAAATTGTAACACATGCAAAAAAATGTAGGATAATAGTATCTATAAGATCTAGGAGCAAGGAAAAGATTTCTTAAACAAGTCACTAAGAGTACTTAACATTTAGATAGACAAATTCAATCACATTACAGTTATAAACATCTGTTCTCCAAAACACACTGTGAATAAAGTAGAAAGGCAAGTGTAAATTATGAAAAAAAAAAAAAATTACAGCACACAGCTGAGTATTAGTGCCCAAAATAAATCTGAAAACTCCTCAAATTAATAACACAAGCCACTCTATACTGGAATATAATCTGCAAAAAATACTGAATCACTATCCTATATAACTGAAACTAGCACAATACTGTAAATAACCATACTAAAAACCACAAGACACTGAAAAGGAAAAATTGGCAATGGAATATTAAAAGACATTTAAAGTCTGACTATATCAAGTAATTATGATGATATGAGTTAACGGGAACTTGTTGGTACTGAAGGTATAAACTGGTACAACCACTTAAAATAAGATGCATTATTTTGTAAAGCCAGTCGTATGTTATGATTCAGTAATTCTACTTCTAAATAATACATCTAATATACTAAATGTATACCTGAGAGAAAATTACCCTGTACACATAAACCAAGAGACTCAAAATATTCCTATCAGAGACAATATTCAAATTTAGGAACATTTCTCTCATATTTTTTCTTATACTAAAGTCAAATTTAAGAAATTTGACCTCACTGTGTTGTACACCTGAAACTAACACAACATTATAAATCAAGTATACTTCAATAACTTTCTTTAAAAAAGAGTTAATTTTACTGACCATCAACTGAAAGAGAGTTTAGTATTTTACTTATAAATATCCCTGTGGGAAAATACAACTTTCCTGAATTCTGTGTCCCTGCAAAAAGCCCTAGCCTTCTGACATGCAGAAATGTATATAGAGAATGTCTGTTTTCATTTCTTCCAGAAATATTACACTCTTCACACATTTTAAGAATTACATCTATAGACAATTACCTAGTTAACTACTCTGATCCAAAATGATACATTTCTCCTATCTCCCTAAAAGTGCTAAGTGAGCACACAAAAGTTTACAATACAGATTAGTTTCCTAGGTTAAGTCCCAAGGCACCTGGAAAAAAGAGCTATCTCCTTAGGTATTTAGGTCCAAGAGGGCTAACTGGCCCCAGAAGAGATTTTATTCACCAAAGGTTGGAGTTAACATTCATTACATTTTCAAGGATATCTTTTCAGGACAGAAGGGAAATAGCTGCCTCCTTCCCTTTATGAAGGAAAAATCATCTCACCCCTTGCCTATGGAGTGTCCAACTACTTGCATAGAGTAACTGACCAGAGTCTGGATGCATTGCCCTAAGGGTATGAAATAGAGCAAAGGAGAGCCAACACATGTATTACCTACTATGAGGTGTTCACTAAATTTCTCTGATCCAGAATATCTCCTGTATGTACTCAGGATAAAATTATTTAGAACCCAAGAGTCCCTAATGTACCTTCCATTATTACGACAACTATGAAGGATATAGCTATAATTAGAATAATTCCCAAAGGGGCTTGCAGGAAAGGGGGGAGCTATACAAAATGTCAGTTCATTAGATTCATGTGGTGTATCCTTATGGAATGCCTGTGCCTTCTAAGACAGAGGATCTTACTTTACTTTTTGATTCTGGGAAGACCCAGTCCTCCACAAACCTAACCTTATACTTGCTCAGGTGAAGAACAAAATGCTAGTATCCTTCCTATCCTGATTTTCACTATTAGGCACTAAACAGATGTTGTATTTTTGTGATAAACTCCTCACTGTCGAGATTCACAATATGCATTCTACGAAATTCAAGAAGTGAACAGATTTGGATAAGTCAATATTCCATTATATCCAAACCTACTACCTAAACTTTCACTTAATGAACTCAGGAACTGAATAGATTTTGATCATGAGGAATACTTGTATCACAGATGAGCTTGGGGGGGGGGGGGGGTAGGGGGATAAGAAACACAAAGATAAATGTAAATGGATGTCCATATATATGTAAATGTGCATATGTGTGTTCAAAGATGCCTAACCTACAGGTTTATAGCTGGTCTCAAAGAGTTATTGCTAATAAGTTTACAAACTCTGCCTATAAGTTCTGTATATAATTTGACCTATAAACAACGGATTGATTAAGCAAACGTATAACCATATAATGAAATTCTATGTAGTCAACTATAAAGTTGCAAGTTCTAAAAAAAAATCACTGATACAACTTTCCATTTGACTGCTGGGAAACCGAGGCTCAAAAAATGAGGAGTAAAAAGACAACTGCTGATACTTGTGCAAAAAAACTTCTATTCCTCGCTACTAGAAATGTCCCTTAAACATTTGAACACAAGCTCACCTACCTCATGTTAACAGAAATCCTGGAATAATAACCACTCTTTTTCTGCAATCACCTCCTCTCCTTCAACTAACCTACACATAGTAGCATCACATAACCATTTTCTATTCATTTCTGAATCCATCACAGTCTGATGCCTGAACTAGTAATCCCTCCACCCAAACTCAATATACTCAATATGCACTAAATTAGATACTACTACCTAGTAAATACCCATTAAATTGATTTCTTCCTTATCCTTTCTCATCACACCTACCATTACTCTAAATGGTAGTTTCCTACCTCATCTCCCCTTTCAATTCATTCTCTACAGAGAAACCTAAGTAAAATTTCAAAACACAGCTCTGATCACATTACATACATAATCAAAATTTCATCCCATTCTTTAAAATCTATTTCTATAGTATCAAGTCCAAATGTACAAACATTTGAGCACAACACAGCCCCCTACACACTTTTCTAGCCCTATTTTCTACCACTTTACCCTCTAATATTTTTATACTTTCAACCTCATCAAGGGCCTTGTTCTTTCTCAATCTTCAAATACAGCACAGTCTCTATTGAAACAAATGAGTAACTCCATTCACCACATAATCCAGGAAAATAGTCTGTCTCATTCTTCACCAAACTATATACCCTGCATAAAAATAGGATAATAAGTACTTGCTGAATATCACAGTCACAAAACACAATCAAGATACTTCATGGAAAAGACTAGTCTATAGAGGATCTAGTGTCACGGCTAAAAAAGAACGGCACCAAAGGCCACAATAAAACACTTTTAACCAAATGGCAGCAACAGAGACTTCGTGGTATTTTCAGAGGCAAAAATGAAATAAACTGAAATATTATCATAATCACTTATTAATATGCACATTTCTAAGGAAGGAGGAACATCTGAAAACCTTTAACTCACAAGTTTCTCCTTCTCTAGTTTCTGGAGCAAACTCTCCATGTTACTTCCAATCCTTGTCTTTTCTACAACTTCATAAAGGCTGCAATACATTCCATTCTTCAAAACTGACATAAGAAAAAATACACAGTTAGTATTCAAATCAAGTCTGCTTCTTATACACTGTAATAAAATTAAATTGCTCTACCTTCATTTGGACCAAAGTAAGTTTCTTTATAAAATAGTGCTGGAGGGATTTTCTGTTTCAGTTGATCCATACTCATAACTGTTTCAACATCTAACTTCTCAGGACTGAAAGAAAATTGAAAAGGCTTATTTGCCTTATCTGCATTTTTAACTCTAGTAATATTCTCTCTCAATCACTCTCTCAGACACATACATCTGGATGGAATACAGATGAGCATATTTATTAATATCATACTTGATATTTGATATGTGAAGTTCACACGTATATACGGGTAGCTAAATAGCCCAGCAATATTACCAACCTTCTTTCTTTAAGCCAGAAGCTAATACCAATTTTATCAGCCACAAGGGATAAAAATAAAAAGTTGTCATTTTATTAAAGGCAATTCAAGTATGAACAGTTAAACTGCTCTTCTACCATTTATGAGGGCCCATAACATTTACTGTGGTGTAGCAAAAGATCATTTTAAATCTTTCTATTCCAACTTATGTTGCAAAGGACTGAAAACAGCCTATAAATTTTAACTAAACTCACCACATCAAGCTGTTTTCAGTCTATCATGTTCAAATTGCTAAATAAAAAAATATATCTACTTAGGACAAAACTTTGAAAAATCACTTTTAATATTTAAATCACTAAGAAAAAGTTTTATGCCATGAATGTATATAACTATTTAGCCTATCTGCAAATCAAAACAGAAAAGTAGAGAGCTTTTTTTAACCCAAGTTTCCAAGTTATCAAATCAATCTTTTTTTAAAAAAACAAATCAGTATTTATATTTAAGTTCTTATGGATCAAAGTAAAAGTTAAATGTAAGAAAAACAAAAATAAATTTTAAATGTAAGTAAGAACTGAATAATTAGCAACTAATATTGCTACTTTCTTACAATACAACATACTTACAGCTTGACAGGCAAAAAAGCACGAGTGGCTGACCTCAGAGAAATATAACACAAAAGCTTTCCTTTATTTAAAAGCTGTCCTTTCCACAACGTGTAGTTAAATTTATCTAAATAAAAAGAATAATGACACAACTCAGACTCTCGGCAGCCCAGAAACAAAGACATGTTTACTAGATATAAGGGGAAAAATAATCCAGAAACACAGTTTAAGTAGATCACCAAAAAAAAAGTCTTGACATTTCTATTTACAGAGAATTCAAACAATTGGATTTTTGTTTTGGGTATCTCTTTTCATACAAAATTATTCCAGATGAAAAAGATAAATTTATTTGCCTACATGTCCTCCTATCAGAATGCTTAGGAGCAGTACAGTACAAGACAGTACAGTAATGCCCTCCTCTTTCCTCCTAAGGAGAGGACACTAAATCCAGTCAACTATATGAACTCCACACAACGTCATCTAGGTTCCACTTGCGTTCTTTCCATTGTGTAGAAACTTGCAGATAGAAAATGTCAATATTGCTTTTAATCTTCTCTTTAATTCTAAATCTCTGATGAAATTAATACTGAAGTCTGAGTTGTGAAGCCTGTTTTATTTTTTTTACCTTTATCAATCAAAGCATTACAATTCTTTGGACTATTCACAGTACCAGCAGATTCTCAAAGGAGACCATATGTTTGGATGACAAAGTGTCAATGCTACATCTTAACATGGCCTCGAGTTTTTCCATACTTTGCAGAGTCTCATTCATTATAAAAATAAACAAAGCATTTAATTCATTTTTTTACTCAACATAATTCTTCTGATTTATAAAACTAAAGGAAAGAAATACAAGAATCTTACCTGCGTTTCTATCTGCATTAAAGCTGTTAGATCTACAAATAAATTTTTAAAAAGAAAAGAGAAATATTACTGATTGCTAACAACATGAAAGTTAACATTCAGGCCTTGTTAGAAATGCTATTTTTAATGGCATACTGTACAAAAAAATTAAATCCTTCCCTCCAAGTATGAAAAACAAATGACTTATTATAACATTTAATAAACCCAAGTCTACGTGGAAAAATCAGAATTACTTCCTTGCCTCAAAAATTTTTCCAAAAATACCCATCAGGAGAGAATCTAGTCCTTCAAAGTCTCTGTCAATTACTTGATTATGGTGACGAGATTTGAAGAAACAGCCTCAATCATATTTAAACATGTTCATCGTTTAATAAATATTTACTGAGTGTAAGTGTCAGTCACTCAGTTGTGCCCAACTCTTTGCGACCCCATGGACTGCAGCCCACCAGGCTCCTCTGTCCACGAGATTTCCCAGGCAAGGATACTGGAGTGGGTCGCCATTTCCTTCTCCAGGGGATCTTCCCAACCCAGGGATCAAACCCGGGTCTCCTGCACTGCAGGCAAATTCTTTACCGACTGAGCGACAAGGGAAGCCCAAAATATTTAGTAAGCTTCTGTTATTTACTAGGCTTCTATTATTTATTAGGCACAGTTCTGGATAACAGAATTATAGGGAGGAACAAAACCCTTGCCTTCACAGAGCTTATAGTCGCATAAGGAAGACAGAAAACAGTCAAAAAGTAAACGTACAGTTTGCCAGAGGATGATCATTTTGCGCTCCGCAAACAAGAAAAGCCACTGCAACAAGTTCATGCACCTCAGCTGCAGAGTTGCTTGCAGCAACTACTGTACAGCAACGAGACCCAGAGCAGCGACCCCCCCCCCCCCCCCCGCCAAAATGCATTTGAGGGAATCCCTGGCAGTCCAGTGGTTAGGACTCTGAACTTTCACTGCCGAGGGCCAGGGTTTGATCCCTGCTCGGAGAACTAAGATCCCTCAGGCAGTGTGCCAGCCAAAAACAAAACAAAAAACGGCACTGACACCAACTACACAAATTTTCAATATCAGGAAAAAAAGGTTAATCGATGAGGTTTTAGTAAATTTTAGTTTTTATTTCCAGACATCTGTCTTTCTAATTTAATTCTTAGAAGTTGTCATGAACAATCCTGTATTTAATGAATTTCAATAGAAGCAAACAAAATGGAAAGTGCTCCTCCTAACTCAGCAGTGTAGGATACGTGCGACAGATTCTAAATGACATGTAAGATTCACAAGTCTTACCTTGATGAAGGTACGAACTTCTGAGTTTGAATATCGTCTTTATAAGCAAAAGACACAACTGCATATGGACACACGTGTCTTGGTCTTCGCCTTGGCTCATCAAAGACATACTCATAAAAATAATACTAAAAATAAGAAAACAGTTACCTCTCTTAAGAAGGCAAGAATTAGAGTGGCATGTTATATTTATCTGAGGAACACAATATAACTGAAGTATCTCTAACGGAAAGTTATCTTTAAGCACTGCCTGTCAATTTATTTAAAATAATTTATACTTTATATTAATTTCATAATATAAAAATATCATATACACACACGCACACATATTGTATGTATATATGTATCTCAAATGCCAGGATACTAAAAAAGTTTACTTCTGAAGAGCTGACCACTGGGAATGTGCAACAAATCTCCTCAAAAAAATGTAACAAATGGGGCATAACCTCCAAGTCAGCTCACAAAAGCCATTGATATGGAAATAAAACAGTAAAAACACAATCTCAAGCAAACCTACCACTATGCTCATTATTTCAAAGGAAAAACAGATTCTTGACTCCAGCCAGACAAGGCAGTACAGGGAAGGTGGTAGATTACAAACACAGCTGACAGCACTGCTATTGCCCAGAAGGCAATGCAATGCCTTAGTCTAGATGATTTTGGGGAATACAATTTCTGCTAAAAGGTCTTTTACCCACAGAGATTCTTCAAAAACAAAGGAGAAAGTATAAACTTTTTAAATGTAAATAAAGTAAAACATCAAAGGAAGAGAGAAAAAAAAAGAGAACATTTCCAGGGAGGTTAGCACCACCACTTTTATACACAATCCCTCTAGATATACACGTTTTTTTTAAAAAAAGAGTAACATTTCTTTTAGTCAAATACTATATAAAACCATGAGTGATATCAAATATTATACTTTTAGGCATGTATAGTTTACTGTAAATCAATTATATCTGAATAAAGCTAAAAAATGAACTGCTTGAATTTCAGAAAAATACTAATAAAAATAGAATCTATCAAATCAGTGACACAAAGTGACAATTAAGGTAATGCAGGGGGCGCTAACTTTCCCTTAAAGGTTGGGTAGTATTTTATCAGACAGGAATTTTCAGGCCATGAGAAACCAAGGCTCTAAGATGAAATGGGATCGCTGAGGGCAGTAACCATACAAAACAGGCTGGAGGTCAATCTACAAGCAGGGAGAACTAGCAAGGCTAAGGAATCTGACTATCACCCTGAGGAGGACCACTGTACGTTTCCGAGCTGTCTTGGAAACACTGAACAAACAGCAGTGTGAATCACTGAACGATGGCAGTGCTAAGTCTAGACTAAAGTGGTGGCAGAGGGAACTGAAAGGGAGATATTTCAAAGTATTTAGTGACAAACTGATATGAGGTCATAACACTTAAGTGGATCCAGGCACCTACCTGAGTGAGCTCATAGGCTCTGTAAGCCAGAAGTGATGTAATTCTATTAACATTCTTCGACACATGACATTCATGCTTTGGTGTTGGGTCCGAAGCACTTTTATTTAATACAGATTCTGAACTTTTTACACCCATGGGGTCATATACGCTCTTTATTTTACCCTAAAATAGAGAAAATCTTTCACGTCCATCAAAACTTTATCATTGACTGTATGACATTAATATGATAGTGTACCTCTGAATACAGATCACTTATAAGTTTTTTTCTTTAATACTTGGTAATAAAGTAATAGCCAAAACTTTTTACTAATATCAAAGCAGTAAGAAAAAGTTACCCTGCTCCAGAAAAAAGTTTTGAATTTGTTTAATACAAGGAAATAAAAACTTTCTTCACAACACTCTTCACTTGCTTAAGTGATATTATCAACGTATTTCCCTCTTTCATTCTTTTCGTTGGAAAGGAAAGCTAACTTTAAGGTTCAGTAATTCAGATTAAAGATGGCAAACTTCTCTCAAAAGTATCTTATATACCAAACACAAGCAAGTAGTGGCTTTTAATCAATCTTATAATCCAAATCAAATGTTATCTTTGATATATTGAAATATAAAAGTCATAATTACCTTCATTATTTTAAAAATAACCACATCACCCACTGCCCCAGCTTCCAAAGGATTAGCTTGTAGTAAATCAGCATACCTAGAAAGATAGACACCTAGTAAAGAGACAAATGAAAGAATTATTAAGACATAAGTATAAAAAGTCCAAATGCTTAACCTAAGTATTACAAATATATAATATTCTAAGAGATAAAATTATGAGATATTTTAAGATTATAATAAGAGATAAAGAGATAATTACAAGAGATAAAAGGTATCACACGGTAAAAAAAAAAATGTAGTGACTGTAAAGATAGCTGATATTGAACCAAAGCAAAAATAAAACCAGAAAAAACATTAAACTAATCAGATTTCTCAGAATCACTAGGACTAGACTAAGACATTAAAAGAAAAAAAGATAACCCTGGTTCAATTGGAAGTATGCAAAATCAGAAACAAAGGATAAAACTGGTTTTACAGTGCAGAACCTGAAACTAGTCTCTCTTTCTGGGAACATGACAAAGCATACATGAATTTAACTTTTAGGACTGCAGCAAAACTAGATAATATACTTTGAAGGGCAATTTAGGAGTAGGTATATGGAAAAAGAACAAAAGATTACCCATGGAAGGATTGCCAAGAATTGTTATTTTGGACTGGCCCACCTGTAGTCCTTTTTCACATATGCTCTGAACCTAAATAAACAAAACATGTCATCTTGCAGTCACATTACATTAAAAATGTGAAAAGATAGTCTATAAACTCGTTTTAAGTAAAATCCAAGCTTCTAAACTATATTTTACATTAGAGAAATTATATATGCTAGTTTACTCATAACAACTAAATATCAATGTAAAACTGGTTTACATTTCCAATGTAACCATAGTTGAAATCTATTTTTTGTTTATGCCAAGTCGGACAGATACTCAGAATTCAAGACATTCCTAATATATAAACATTCCCTTTTAGGGAGAATTAGAATTGGCAAAATATTTGAGAGACAGTAACTCCATCTAAACATCAAAGGAGAAAAAATAGTTCTCAGCACATATAATCAGCAATATAGAAGATAATCTACTTTTTTTGGTCTTTATTTTTAATAAGAGGATAATTGCTTTACAATATAGTGTTAGTTTCTGCCATACATCATGATGAATAAACCACAGGTATACATATGCCCCCTCCCTCTCAAATCTCCCTCCCACCTCCCACCTGATAATCTACTTTAATAAAAGGAAAAGTATTTATTATCAAGCACATTTGGGGGGGGGGGGGAATAGCTCTGATCAAAGAAAAAAATGAACATATCTGAAAAACAAATCACAAAACAATGAAATACTTTTCGTTACTAAATCACTTTTTCCATTTATAGATCAACAAATTGTTAGTTTATAAAAATCAAGTGTACTGAATAATTGCAAATTTAGTAACCTACAATGCAAACATTTTCCAATTATTTTTTATAAAATGAGTTCACTTACTTTATACCGATCAACCATCAGAAATGCATAGGATTCTGAAAGTTCCTTATCTAAACGACCATCAAACTTCAGTTCTCTTCGCTTTTCTGTAAACTAAATGAAATTAAATCTGTAACAATGCCTTAGCACATGCCTATGTTGTTCAAGTGAAGAGTTTCAGGAATTTTATTTCTCAGCAATTCCAGATCAGCACTTCCTTGGTGGTCCAGTCATTAGGACTCTGCACTTCCACTGCTGGGCACCCAATTATGATCCCTGGTCCGGCAACCAAGATCCCACAAGCTGTGACGCACAGCAAAAAAATGTCAAACCTACCAAAATGGAAATTATCTTTTCTCTCCCTGAAATTTCTACACTTCATTTTTTCATTATAATTGGCTCTTTAGCCTCAAAATATAGTCAAATAAGCCTGTAGTGCTGAACAATTTTAACTAAAATTCTATTAAAATCTTACCACACTTTTTTTTAAAGCTGCAGTGGTTCTTCAATGCTGCCACGGGCTTTTTCTCGTTGTGGCGAGCAGGGGCTACTCTCCTAGTGGAACTTCTCACTGCAGTGGCTTCTCCTATCGCAGAGCACAGGCTCTAGGGCACTCAGGCTTCGGGAGCTGTGGCTCTCCAGCTCTAGAGCAGCTCCACAGTTGCGGCACATGGGTTTAGCTGCCTCATGGCATGTATGATCCTTCTGTACAAGGGATCGAACCTGTGTCCCTCTGCACTGGCAGGCTGATTTTTAACCACTGGACCACCAGGAAGTCCCTCCCATAGATTTTTAAGTTCATATTTTGATTATCTTTGGATTTCTTGTTTTATCTGACATGGTGCATAGCATATAGTTGTTGCTTTCATTGCTGAGTGGTGTCTGATTCTTTGTGACTACATGGACTGTAGTCCACCAGGCTTCTCTGTCCATGGGATTTCCCAGGCAAGAATACTGGAGAGGGCTGCCATTTCCTTCTCCAGGGGATCTTCTTGACCCAGGGAGCGAACAGACGTCTCCTTCATTAACATGCAGATTATTTAACACTGAGCCACCAGGGATGACCCATTGCATATAGTAGGTGGCTTAATAAATCTTTGTTTAATGACCAACTTCTAGACTATAAACTCAATTAGAACAAGGAAACATGTTTCATTTCTTTGCAACTCAGTGCCAAGTACATAAGCCATGCTCCATACCATAAGAGTGACTTGATCTAAGTACATCTGAACTGTAAGTCACCCTGAACTGCTAGCATTCACTTTTAGACACATATAGATATGCAGCCTGAACTGAACAGATTGACATGCAATATTCAGGCTATTATTGATCTTCAATAATATAACGAAGTTTTAGACTAAATTTTCATATAAATTAACAAATACCCTATCATACCATGAAACCACATCAAACTACCACGGTTTTAATTTCCTCTGGGAGCCAGTAACATTTAGCTACTTTAGGGATCCTTTCAAAGTTAAATACTGATAGCACTGGATTAACCAATTTTAAAAGTATAAAATTAATAGCATTTCATGTACATCAGAAAGCAGTATACACATCAAATGTTTCCAAACATGCCATTTGTATTAACTCCAAGATTATTATGGCTTTTCCTAAACCAAAACTCAAACAGTATTCTAATTTGTACATGAAACTTTAATTCACTATCTAAAAGGCTCAAATACTTCCCTTTGTTCTCACTTTCTCACTAAGAATTTCTACTAATGATATTAAATTAAATTCAATTACCTGGCAATAATTAAGGGAAAAATTAAACATATCCTAAAAATAAATGCACATTTCATTAACCTTGGAACTTAAGACACAACACACTCTTTGAGATTGCACTTAACATGTGCCTGAAAGATCAAAAAGCCTTCTGATGAATTTACAATGAAGCCATTAAACAGTAAGTTATCACTATGCTTAAGATTCATTTTTAGTAAAGGAAGTTATTTTATACAATAACAATACATTAATTTAACACACAGATAAATGCAGTGCAATATCAACAGTGTTTAGGGGAAAAAACGCATCATTTAAACCTGTTTCTCCCTTTCGTAATTTGGCTTTCCTAAGAACTTCAGCTTTTTTAAAAAAAGTAAAACAAATACCAGGCTATTAACTGGTTCTGAAGAATCTTACAAAAGGCACAATCTAAAACATACCTCCTTTTCCAAAAGTTCGTTATGTATCAAGCAAGCACGCCTGTAGTTAAAATTTGCTACTGAAGTTGGTTCAAGGTAAGATGAGTGGAGAATATTTAAAACATCTTCAAATTCCCGAGAGCCTGGAGTTAATGGCTGAAAAAGTGCTAAAATGAAAAACAAGTTTTAATTTTAAAATTCCATCTTAAAAGTAGTTTCTTATATTTTTGTGGCTTTTATATAATTTATCAATATAGTGAAAAAAATTATCAGGGCTATCTTATTTTGTGAAGTGCAAAAGACAGTTAATTGAAGAAAAAGTCTAGCTGCCTATTACTTGGGTGTTTTGTGACATGTAAAAGAAATACTGATTAATTCATTGAAGAAAAAAACTCTATAGGAATGTGCATCTGGCATCACACATGCAGAAAAGGAAGTTATAATTTGGCAAAACTTAGCAGATGCTACACTAGGCAACTGAACTACTTAAAGACGCCTGTGTATATTATTCATAAGAAGCTGTGCATAAACTCAAATTAACTCAACTCTTAGTTTATATTACACTTAAGTAGTATGTCTAGGACCATTTATTTCAGCAAATTAAATGCTTACGCCATAAGTAAAAGCATAAAAACACTTAAGCCATTTAGGTGTCTATAGAATAAAATTATTCTATCTGGTTTTTAAAGCTAACGTTAGAATAACATGTTGCATCCATTAGCTTCTTGTATTACCAACATCAAGTGGGAGGATATTTACTATGAAAACTTGGTGAAATGGAAAGATGTGGGACTTTGGAGTCAAACCTGGACACAAATATCAGCTCTAGTATTTACTCTCACTTATTTGTGAGACCCCAAGCAAACCAACTTAACCAAGTAAGCTCATTACTTTCTTCAGTAAAAAGAACTCAAGCTATCCTAATAACCACTACAATGCCATACACCCATATAAGACAACACTTGGAAAAGCTCTAAGCACAGCATCTGGTGCAAAGTAAGATGGTTAAGTTTTTATTCCCCACTTGGCCAACTACTACACACTCCTTTTAATTTTAAAAAATACTTAAATATTCAATCTGTTCTTTAATCAGGAGCCTAATAACCTCAAATTTCCACCTTGTGGATGAAATAATGTGACTTATAAACTTCAAACATCAAGTGTACATATATATACACATTTTCCCAAAACCCAAAATAACCACTTTCATTGTTATTCACAGATGTTATATGCTGTAACCTTAATTTCTTTCAAGATACTACTTATAAAGAATCAATAAATGTCAATCAAAATACCTTTAGGCCACTACTGGAAACAGTGTTCCACTTGTACTAAAGAGTACAAAAGAGTACTAAAGAGTAGCTGTTTCTACTGTATTCTCTATTCACTTATTAAGCCTTAAAGGACGTAACATCAAAGGATATATCCATTCATTTACCAAACAATGTATATATTACAAAAGTTTCTGTAAAAGCAGTAGCTTTCAATGAGAGAATGTGTGCAAAACAAACGATTCCTAGTACTTCAGAATTACACACTAAAGAAGTGACGGGTGGGTATAAAATCAACATTACTTATAATAATGCAACAAAGACACCAGGAGTAGATGGTGGGGGGCGGGGGAGACAACACTCAAAAAGAACTATTACATACAAAACTGTCCTATAATCAAATTTATACCAGATGGATATACTCAATAATCTGTTCACTGCAAGCTCCATGAGAGAAAGAACTATAACTGCCTTGTTCATTCCCTTTACTTGGGGCACTGGCCCCAAGTTGAATGAATGAGGAAGTGAGTTAAAAAAAAAAAAGAAAATTTGTCAAGATTTTTTCTTATACTAAATACAAATATGTTCTAAACTACCAAAATATCATTGTTGTCATTGTAAATTAGGTCTCACAAACTGAACAATTCAGTGATTTATAAAGCACAATGAAAGCTCAAAAAATGGCGAGAAATCCATTCTCTCAATTCAAATCTGTTTTACAGAATGTTGTAGGAGAAAATGTTTTATCTTTGGGTCTATCCCCAACTAAACTGGAAAAACTTGTGAGGGAAAACAGCATGTGGAGTAGTTTTTACAGGCTTTCACATCCAAAATAACCCAAGCATAATTTTTAAAGATGGATTTTATACATGATTGATTATGTTTCTAAACTAACAAGTGCCTTCAGGTATCTAAAAATGTGACCAAAAGAATATCAAGTGGCTTTAAATTTCTATGATATTTTACTAATCTACATAAAATTATTTTTTTAGTTAGATATTACAACACTATTTCCACCATCAATCTAACCAAAAGTGAAAGATATCAGTTAAACCATAAAAATGTATATAGAAATTAACTCTCAAATCACTCTCTTAAAAGTACTTAACATTTGCTTCATTCCAAAGCAATGTCCTAGAGTCACCTCAAATGTACTCAAATAGTCTGCCAATGTGAAAACACTTGTGAATTTTTTTTTTAATAGAAAAAGGTGCAAGATTTTAGGTCTAACAAAAAATACTTATATCGTAAGTATTTCAAATATCTCAACTGGCTTTTGTAGTTAGGCTAGAGTTATAATTTCTAATTTTTATTCCCAATTATCACTTTCTAGGAGAATAAAATTTTGCTGTTAACTATTTTTAAAGATTTCAAGTCAATGTGCTAGTAATGGTAGTTCAGAAATATAAAATGTTCTGAAAGAACATTCCCTGGTGGTCTATTTGTCCTTAATAACCACTGAGGCATGTATATGATCAACACATCCTGTAAATTCTTTTAAAGAAAACATAGATGTGGTAGTATCATCATCTGAGGCAATAATAAATCTATGACTACCCAAATGGGAAACACTTTATATATTAATCACCCATTTCACATAAGGAAGTCAGTATCCCATATAATATTCTCCAGATTCTGACAATTTTTGAGTCTAACCATTAACGGCTCATTATTCCTTTTCAAGTATGTACTAATGGCTTTATATACATTATCTCATTTAATCACCAAAACCACCCTATGAAGTTCAATATGGCTATTTCACAAATGAAACTGAGCTAACACTTAACTTGGCCCAAGGTTAATATATGAATAGGGTAGGTGGAATTCAAAATAGTCTCCCTAGCTGCAAACCTGTATCCTGAATTGTAAGTAAAAGAAAAGATGTAAATGGGTATATAAAAGGTGAAACCAATCATTCCAAGAGCTGGAAAAACAGAATTATTTCTTTATTTAGATCAAGAAATTGTATTAGCTATATGGATATTAGCTATAAGAAAAAAAGAATTTGATATCTAGCATGTTCTTTCTACCCTCTTTTGTCTACTTTTAAATCTTATTTCTTAATATTTTTCTCATTTAATGCATGTAACAGGGTCAAAAGCCATAACTAACACCCTTTTTTTGGTTTATAAAGGTTAACTAACAGCAGTCATAATTCTTCTAGACATTAAGGAATACATAATTTTGCTCATATGCAGGCTTTCCAACAAATCTGTTATCAGAAAGATAAGTTACTGAGTTGACTTCTGATATTAACAAGGTTTCCTCTACCGACAAAACAGATTATGTGTTTCACCATTTCTTTTCCCCTCCTTTCTGGCCACACCACATGGCATGCAGGATCTTAACTTCCCAACCAGGAATTGAACCTGTGCCCCCTGCAGTGGATGCAGTGTCTTAAGCACTGAATCACCAGGGAAGTCCCTTTTATAGATGTGTTTTTATGGGATTCAAGGCAAGAGTTAGAAAGGTACTTGGAGATATAGAAGTCAAATAAGGAAACTGATTGTACCATCAAATCAGAACTAGAATATTTTATATTACTTGCAATATACAAAACATATTAAACATACTAAGAATTCAATGTTAAATTTAACTGAACAGACATAAAATTAAGATCCAATAGCTTTGTTCCTCAGCCAAAGAAACATTTTTCCTCAACTTTTATTAACTTATTTCGTATCAATGCCAATCTTTGTGTTTGTATTGATTATGTGAATGTAAAAAAATATATATAGATATATAGATATATACACACACCTAAGTGTAAAAACAAGCTAAACTTTTAAAATAAGATGGACCAATATTACAAAAATATACCAATGGAAAATATAAAATATACATTTCAACTTACAGTAATTCATGGAAGAAAAGGAAATAAGAGTAGGCTGGCAATCACATTGGTCTGCAATTCTCTCTGAATCCATCTCTGATGTCTACTAATGACTAAAATACAATGAATATCCATTTGTTCCTCACAACATTTTAAAAGTCACTTTTCTCCAGTCTATTACTACAGACATAATACTGCAGGAATGGATGATTCATCTCTAAATCACAATTGACACACTAAGTATAGAATTAAGAATGAACATTCTAGAATTCTAGAGATAAGAAACATGAAACTTGACCTTTTTGGACTGGGGAATATGTCAGAGTTTACCTCCATTACTTAGAATTTGTATGCTCCTATCAAATGTTTTATGTGGATGACTGAATTCTGCCTATACTTTACTGCTCAGATTTACTTCTACCTATGGAAACCTATGGTACTTGGAACCAAGTCATTCATATAAAACTTAAAAATGTCATGCAAATTTCCTTAAGACACTTAATCCCAAAGTCTTCAAAAACATAATTCCAAATTTTGTGGGAAAAGATGGGGATTTGGGAGAAGAACTGGTCATTAATTCTCCTAAACTAGACCGGTATGGACACAAATGCATGAGATCATTTAGTTTGTGATGCACCGGCAAGAGATGCAGGTGCATGAGCGCAGCTAATCTTGTTCCCTACATAAAGCACTAACCAATAAACATTTTCCAGAACGTCAATCATCACTACATCACTTCCCAAGAACTTTGAATAGAAAAATTATGTCAATTACTGATTTTGAGGACTTACACTACTAGATTCTAGAGTAAAAGAAGGCAACAGTGAAACACTCACTGAGGAAATCCAATTCCACAATTTGGCAAAATGTAACAGTGCCTCCTTACAGTGCAGAGAGTAGCCTGTCCAGTAAGTAAAAAGAATTAACAAATAATCATAAAGTAAAATTTTACTCTAGTCAACAGATCATTTATCTGTCAGTACTGATTACATGTATTAACTTTATAATGAACATAATTTGTCAATCTGAAAATTTCCCAGGATGAAGACATACTAAACATCACTAAATTTAATAGTTGTTAATTTAAAAAAAAAAAACATAATTTTTCTATAATGAAAAAGAAAAGTATTTTATGCCTAGGTTCAAACTCCAATTCCACCTTTTACTAGCTGTGTGACCTTGGACAAGTTATTTACCTCAGTAGTGCACTTTCCTCATCTGTAAAATGGGAATATCACTTACCACATAGGATTACTTAATTAACACATATAAACTGCTTAGAACAGTGCCTACAACTTACTAAGCACTATGAAGTGTTTGCATTATTATCACTTAATTAGAATGGCAGTATTTTGGATGTTCTCCTACTGTGATGACCGAGAAAAGGCAAGTTCTACTTACAAAAGTTTGTCTTTAAGCTACCAAGAAGTCCTAATCTTTATTTTTACTGGAAAAGCAGTCACAAGCAAAGTCCTGCCATATTAAAATAGGAATGCAACAGAATCCTTGATACAGAAAAGTTCAAGAGGTATACAGGGACTTCCCTGGTGGTCCAGTGGCTAAAACTACAGGCTCCCAATGCTGGGGGCCTGGGTTCGATTCCTGGTCAGGGAAATAGATCCCACATACTGCAACTAAGAGTTCACATGCTACAACTAAGAGCTGCCACAGCCAAACAGATAAATATTTTTAAAAATTTTTAAAAAAGAGGTATCTCATATTCATGATAAAAGACTCAGATGACCAGCATGAACACCTAGCCAAATTCTATACACAAGTGTTACCTTTCAAGTCTTCCAAGAGGGTATTATTTGGGGATCAAGTGGGAAACTAGCAGAACCTGCTGAACTGTTTCTGATAAAGCTGTTTTTAAATGAAAAGTTGAATTTTTCTATGAAATTCCATCACCAAGTATTAACTCCCTTCACGTTGGGCAGGATGAAGTCCACGATGGTAATTAAGTTTTAAAAGCTCTATTTAAATTTCTATTGCACTATTTGAACAGCTGCTGCTCAGTGTAAAACTATTTACATAAGTTAAAAATCATTCATTTTCATTAAACATGAAAAAAGTTTACGTTATATTTTCCTTACCAAAACCTTCCAGAGAGGAGAAAGGTAACAGCCTCTGCCTCTAAGTGAAAATGGAAAATACCAATTTTCCCCAAGGGAGCATGAGACTCTGGGGAGAAAATGAGGTTTTATACTTCTTAATTCCTCAAGTATATCTTTTAGTGTGTTCCAATGAAATCTATTTTAGAGCAGCCTCTGGACATATTAAAAAAAAAACCATACACACACTAGCCAACAGTTCCTAGTGCCATCCCACATTTCAAACAGAACAGGGGTTTTAGGCCAATTTTCTGGTCCTATGAGAAGTTAAAATGAGGTACATCATGCCTTATGTTTTGGTTAAAACTTTTTAGAAAACGGACTGCAAAACTGTTATCAAGCTAAAAAAAATTTAAAAAGGAAAAAGTTCAAGCTGCTATTTCAACGTTACAATCAAAAGCCCATCTAAATCTACTCTTAACCTATTCTCTACCAATTTATAATTTAGGCTGAAATATAATTTTCCTCATATTGACTATACATCTTAACTAAATAAACCAAAAGAATTGATGGATCCTGACCCTTAAAGAATCCTCTTGAACCCTGACATCTATTACATTAACTCAAAAGATATTTCTAGAAACAGTCCTCATGCTAGCGGACTTAACTTCATCTTTCTCAGCCTGGTTTCTCACACCAAGAATTCCCTTGGCGTTCTCATCCAAACAGAAATTAACAACTTGACTTTTTTGTCCGTATCTTACTGACAAAAGGCTACCAATTTCAGTTGTGCAAATGTAGCGGTTGTGCACGTGCAGACAGGAAGCACATGCTTCATTCAAGATTCTCTTTACCAAGACTCAAGCTACAAATAAAAAACGTTTCCTACAAATAAGAAAATTCCTATTACTTTTCAAAGTAAATCTGAAAAACGGAACCACGCACTAAAACAGGAAAAAAAAACAACCGTGCTTTAAATTGACTAAATCCAGGCAGAGGACCCCAAATCACTGGATGGTCAAAAATTGTATTCTAAAAACAGAAAATGGTAATTTCCTCGATGAGAAAGGTGTCACAGTATGGCATAAAATTTTAGAAACGTAATGCTGTTAATACGTTGTTAATGTAACTTCCCATTTTTGTTCCACGAACCAGACTGGATCTCTCAAAATTTTTTTTCCTGAAGTTCTCTCATTTGCAAAATCAAGTCGGTGACTCTTGGGCAAAAGACCTCTGTTTTTTTCATAGGGAAATTACTGCACCAAGAACCTACCTTCCCCATCTTTTCAGATACAACAAAAAACAAACTAAGGCTTGGATTTAAAAAGAGCCCTATCTAGCGCTTCAAAAACAGGGCGGGGGACAAAAAAACTACATGGAAATGAAGTGTGATGGAAAAAGGCAGTGTGCATGAATCACATCTAACGGAGATTTCTAAACAAGGGAAGACGCTGACATCGATCAAATTTCAAGTAGACATAGAGCTGAAGAATTTCCACAGGGAGAAGCACTTGTGGTCCTCGCAATGCAATGGCCTTGGAGAAAGCCCCAGAATCCATGGCCACGGGTTATTTCCACATTGAGACGTCTCAGAAGCATCTTTAGAGGAGGACACATCAGCTTCTCTGCCTTCAGGGGCTGGGAAGGAGGGGCGCCGAGCACCATCTTTCCTCTCTGGGAGCTGCAGCCTTACGGACAAGCTTCGAAACGGCTACTTCCAACTTCCACGGGGAGAGGGGGAGCAGGGAGCGTGATTCCACCGCTTTCCTCTCGCACCAAGCGCAGCAGCTGGGCGGCCGAGGCTGAGGGGAGAGGCGGCTGGCGCTGCATGCGTGTTTACGTGTCTCGGATGGGTGTGGGAAGGAGACAGAGAGGTTCTAATGAAAAGATGGAGGGGAGAGAGAAAGAGGGGTTGGGAAAGAGGGGAAGCACCACCTTTCTTTTCTCTGCTCTTCCTGGGGATCTGAAAACTCCTCCTAATGGGTCTTTCGGGCTCTTCGGGGCCTTTGGGCAGTGCAGCCGCGCCCGCCTCAGAGGAGTCCTGAGGCTGCTCGTGGCAGAGGCTCGGGGCGGCCTCGGAAGCCGCGGTCTCCTCAGGCCCGGCGCCGCCGCCGGGCTCCGCGATGCTGAGGCCGCCGCCATTTTGTGGGGAGGACTCAAGCTCCGGAAGCGTCTGCTTCATCTCGTCGTCTCCGCCGCCGCCGCCACTTTCCCAGTTCGCGTCCGTCGGCGGAGAGACCTCCGCCTCCGCAGCAGTCGCCATCTCGCCGGCGTGAGGAGCTCCGGGAAGCTTCGGCCGACAAGGTCGACGGGGGTGGGGGGAAGGGGCGGCAGGCCGGCCTCGCCGCCAAGCTGCTCTCAGCCCACCGACCCCCTTCCCCCCGTGGCCGCGGGCCGCTATCCCCGCCCAGCAGCCTCTCGGGGGCCCTAAAGCGGGCGCCCCAACCGTGCCTCCCGGCCCCGGGAGCCGCTCCTCGCTCGGGCAGTTCTTCAGCCGGCCCCCGCCACTCAACGTGCTGGCGTCGGGGCCTGGAGGGGGCGGGGCCATCACGGAGCGCTCCACCAATGAAGACGCGGCGCCCGCCTCCGCGGGTGCGGATAGACGGCGCCAGCGGGCGGAGTCTCGGAGCGCCGGAGCCCGCCAAAAGGGGCAACCGCAACGCCCGACGAGTACCTCGACGCCGCTCCCGGCTGCGGGTTAGGTTGGTCTCATGGCGAGCTGCGAGATCCCGGAGCGCGTTCGGCCAGTGCTGCAGGCGAGGGAGGCGTGCTGTGCCAAGTCCTGGGAACGCAGGCGTCGCCTCTTTCCGGGCAAGATTACCTCTCTTCTCCGCGCACGACTTGCATCGGCCAGAACCGAATAGAGGCAGTGGTTGTGGGATGATTCCGGCTTTGTGAAATATTTGCATGCATATATAAAGGCTTGAAGTGGTGATATGATAGTGACTGCAGCGATAAGAGCCTGAAAGCCACGGGGGCCCGCTTCAGTGACCTGTTATTCCCACTGGATCTTACATTTTTACAACAGATTACTCCCACCCACCCCCCTATTTTTATCTATAAGGGTTAGAAAAGGTGGCACGCCTCCAGCAAGCTGTAAATTCCTTGGTCCTTTGATTTGACTTCACAGCCTAATGTTAACAGGATTTGGTTCTGGGGAGCTTGAGAAGGGCTGCCGGCTTTTAGATTTTCCATTGCTGTTTCAGTTTTCCTATAGCTAGTGTATATTAAAGAAAAATACAAACATTTGCAGCTACGTTAAAAGATATACAGCAAGCGATCGTTTTACCTTAAAACAACTAGACAGTCAAGTTAGAAGACCTTTTAAATAGCTTTGGCTGGTTAGGTTGAAACTATTTGGGCCATGGTGAATACAGAAATTATTTCTTACATTCTTTCTATATGCTAGGCACTGTACCTAGCGATTTATGTATACTATGTACATTAAATCCTCACAACAGATGTTAGGAAGATGCTATTATGCACTATTTAAAATAAGTGTTGCAGTTAGGAGTATGGGATTAATAGAAACACACTTGGCAGCTCAGAGGTTTAAAGCGTCTGCCTGTAATGCGGGAGACCTGGGTTCGATCCCTGGGTCGGGAAGATCCCCTGGAGAAGGAAATGGCAACCCACTCCAGTACTCTTGCCTGGAGAATCCCAGGGAAGGAGGAGCCTGGTAGGCTACAGTCCATGGGGTCACAAAGAGCCGGACACGACTGAGCGACTTCACTTTCACTATATATATCAAATAGATAAACAAGAAGTATTTACTGTATAGCACATGGAATTCAATATCTTGTAACCTATTAGAGAAGAATCTGTAAATCAACTACAGTTCATTTACTACAGTTGTAAATCAACTATATAGATAGATAAAATGTTGCAAGACAGAACAAATTTTAATAAAGTGAGAATCTGAAGCCAGGTCTATTTAGCTCTAAATAAAGTACTAGCCCTTGCCTTTTTTTTTTTTTTTAAACTTTTAACTGGAGGATAATTACTTTACAATATTCTATTGGTTTCTGCCATACATAAAAATGAATCAGCCATAGGTATACTTATGTCCCCTCCCTCTTGAACAACCCTCCCACTGCCTGCTTCTCTTAAGATCTAATATTCACAGCAGCTCTAGAGGTATCTTTATGCATTTTATATATGGAGAAATGAGGATTGACATTTTGCTCCATCTCCAAGCAGTAGGATCAGCATTGGGACCCATATCTCTATGCTCAAACTCCAGGTGTTGACTGACTAAATGTTTAATGATAATAAAACCCTGGGCCTTGCCGGTGGCTGCTGCTAAAAGAGCATTCCTAAGGACAATAGCAAAATTGGATTCCAATGTCCTGTGATAAATATATCTGTTTCACAGCTTATAAGAAAAGCTGCTCATGACTTGCCCAGCCTATTTGAATAAGCTCAGTATATCATAGGAAAGTGAGTATAATATAAAACAATTATTCTTCTTCATAAATAGTTAATGTAAAAACATTTTAAAATACCGATAAAAATACTAGGGCCAAGCTGACACAAAAATGCTATGTTATTTTAAGTTAAAAGTTGCCCTCGAAGTTGGGAAGAAAAGGCTTTACTTGATAGTAGAGGCTGCAGGAGATCAGAAACTCAGGTGTTAGGATCTCTAAAAGGTAATTGTGTTGTTGATTCATTAATGTGAAGTCGCTCAGTTGTATCTGACTCCTTGAGACCCCGTGGACTATAGCCCACCAGGCCCCTCCATCCACGGGATTTTCTAGGCAAGAGTACTGGAGTGGGGTGCCATTTCCTTCTCCAAGGGATCTTCCCAACCCAGGGATTGAACCCAGGTCTCCCACATTGCACGCAGATTCTTTACTATCTGAGCCACCAGGAAGCCATATGCATATATCAATAGATACTCAGTATGTCCATGGGGCTGGGGGGTTAAGGGTAATACCAGTAATATATAAGGTTCTGAAGCAAGAGCTACCAAAGGTTAAAAGACATTAAATCTACATTGTCCCCTACCCTCAGTAACAGACAAAACACCACCGCAGAAATAAACTAGAGAATGGTGAGGTAGTATATAACTAAATATGCAGGGACCACAATTGCCATTTTACATTGAAAACAGAAAAAAAAAAAAAAATCCAGTTCAACTCTTCATTTTAAAAATAGGAGGGACTTCCCTGGTGGTCCAGTGTCTTAAGATTCCGCACTCCCAACGCAGGGGCCCTGCTTCCATCCCTGGTCAGGGAATCAGATGAATGCCATAACTAAAAGATCTCTCAGGTTACAACACAGACCTGGCCCAGTGCAGCCAAATAAAACAGCTTTTAAAAATGCACCACTCAACTAAAAAAAAAATACATTTTTGAAAGAAGGGAGAAGGGGAGAAATACATTAGGATTTCAGGATTTAAATATTCACACTATATAAAACAGATAACCAACAAGGATCAACTGTATAGCCAGGGAACTATACTCAGTATCTTATAATAATTTATCATGGAAAAGAAATCTAAAGTGTATGTATATACATACATATATGTGTATATACACATACACACACACATATATAGCTGAATCACTTTGCAATATACCAGAAACTAACATAACAATGCAAATCAAAAACATTTCAATATAAATTTTTAATTAAAACATTAAAAATATATATATAGAAAATCATGCTGGAAGCTGTTGTTATTACCCAATATTTCAACCAAGAGTGCAACAGCAGTATCTTAAAAATCATCCAGAAAGCCCACACAGAGATTCTAGAAGGATCCCTATGTTTCAGAACAGAGGAATTAGAAACTCCCTGATGCTGATCAAATCAACTAGTTTTATAGTTACAGAATTCACACATAAAAACAAAAGCATTAATAACAATACCTTTGAAGTGAACAAAGCCACTAAAAAGATTTGATTGTAATAGCAGTGTTTAACATTTGTAAACAATTTCATGTTTTGTTTCCAGGTAAAAGATGCTATTTGATGCTCACAAGTATCTGCTTCAAGCATACAGCTAGGAGACCGTTTTTTTTTTTTTAAAGCTTCCATTGATCAGCAGCAGGGAAAGATAATAAAGGCCAGTCAACCAACAAAATTCTATAAAGCAATTATCATTCAATTAAAAAGTAAATAAAAAATTTTTTAATCCACAAGAAAAATAAGGCCATTCAACAAAACCACCACTAATCCAACTCACAGAACCTTAAGGAGATTAAATCAGTTCAATTCATTCATTTTATGAATAAGGTCAGTGCTATAAACCTACAACTCCACTGCCTATTCAGATGCATTAAAGACATGAAATTGCCATTCTTTCCCTTATGCTTGAGCTACAAAAATAATAATTCTTCCACAGAGTCACCTTCTTTCCCCCCAAGAACTTATATTACTCACTGAGCAAGTATTTCCTGGGAGTGTCCCAATGAAGTATAAGACCCTGACAACAAACTGGGTTGAAGTTCATCATGGTTAATGTCTGGGAGGAAAGACGTCCATGCAAAGAAGAGAAGGCACAAAAGGAATCCTCAGTTAGAAATAAGAATAAGCTTAGGGATGAGCTTGCATGTGAGTAGCCCTTCAGTTACACAGCTGACTCGTAACCACACATCTCAACTAAACCCAGGAGTCAAGAGCGGTTACTAAGGTTTGTTCTGGTTTCATTTCTAAGATTTTTTTTTTAATTGAATATACTTCAATTGACCTACAACACTATGTTAGTTCCAGGTGAACAACATAGTGATTCGCTATTTCTATACATTACAAAATGATCACCACTTTTGTCATTTGAGTCAAACCCATCTAAGATTTCTGTTACATGTAATACCATGAATGAATCTCACAGGCATGATGTTAAGTGAAAATAAGTCAGACACAAGAGTATATACTGCGTGATTCCATTCGCATGAAGTACAAGGGCAAGACAAAAAATAGTCCATGATAATAAGTCAGAACAGTGGTTCCCTTATGTGTCTGTAGCAGGGAGGTGTGTGAGGAGGTGCTGAGTCAAAGGGGATATGAAAGAATTTTTGAAACAATGAAAATATTCTACATCTTGATTTAGGTGATAGTTACAAGGGCAGTACATAAATATATATATTTGTTGAGCTCTACATTTGAAAGTTGTGTGTTTTACTGTATGAAGTTTTTCAGTTCAACATCGACAACCAGAAACGCTTCTGCAGGTTCTCATTACTCAAGGGACAAAGATAAGAATTCTTCCTGGGGCTTAGAGAGTCCTGCTAATCCTGACCCTTTTCTACTTTCCTCTCCACTCCTGTTCCCTAAGGTCCTGGGTGCTTCCCCCGTCTGGCCCCCTCGCTGGGCTCCCCTGGCCACGTGATCAGGCTCAGCACACACTGCTTCCCCAGTGTGGTGTGCTCTTCCTCCCTCATCCTCATGAGCTCCTTCTGAGCTTCTTTTGGCTGCAGCTTCACTTCCTTGTGTAAAATTCCTTGATCACCCTCCTCTCATTTGAGGTTGGTTCCCGCTGTGCTTTCACAGAACCTTGTTGTTTTCAGGCTGTTTACCTTTCACTTCCCTTAGTTTGTAATGACTCCCTCATTTGTGGAATTCTCTCTCTGGACCCCCCCCCCCCCCCCCGACAACCCCGCCCCGGCTAGAACCTATGTATAATCAGCTCCATGGGCTGAAGAGCAATGTCTGGGTTTGCTTACCATAATGAGCCTGGCGCAGTGCCTAGAACACAGTGCCTGGAACACAATAGGTGTTTATGAAATCTGTTTTGACTGCCAAGGGCAAAGTGGCTATCTAATCTTTTCTTTTCTGGCAAGAATATCGTTATTTCACATAACCTGATTTGGGTTTACCACATTAAGTGTTTACTGGTATATCTTGCTTTAAGCAAACTTCATTATATGCAAATGTAGACTCCCAAAATATAAATTCGGGTGTGTCTATCAAATGCCGTTGAAATGCCTTATGTAAATTCACAATGCCTTTTACTGCATTTGAGAAGACAGATGAACATCATTTGCCAAATCCAAGATTTGTTGAAATAAAAAGGATTTAACAATTGGGAGTGATTCTCCTGTATTGTCAGCTGGGTGACCAGTAGAGTTCCAGGTATAAGATCGTTTACACCACTGCTGTTTCCATCTGAAGAAAGACAAGGTTATACTAACTTCACATGGTGGCTGGTGAAGTTTTCTAAGAAGAGGATGGTGCTAAGGACATGAGTTACACAAAGCCAAAAAAAATAAAAGAAAATCTCAAGAGCAAGTGGTATATTGCAAAAGTGCCAATAGTGGTGAAATGTGTGAAAAAAAAATTCAAAGTGTTTTTGATTTTATGCTTTTATAATAAAGGAGAGCAAAAGAAAGTTGCAGGAATTCAGAAGGCTTAACACATCTCACTACTCAATTTGGAAGACTGTAAGCTTGAGGAAAAGGAATAATAATACAGATATTTTACCATTCTTTCTCTCAACAAGTATTTCTTGGGACCCTATCTGCTACCAGGCCCTAGGTTGGGCTTCTGGGGATAGAGCTGAAAATAAACAGATGCATCCCGACCCTGGGTTTATAGTCTGGTGCTTCCCAGACTATAAACTCTTTAATCTTCACAGCAATTGCCAGAGAAACATTGCCATGTTTGGCAGAGGAAGAAATGGTGGCTTAACTGTCTTGCTCGAAGGAATAGCTCCAATAAGTGACAGAGCAGGACTCGAATTTGTCTATCTTCTGACTCCAGTCTCCGGCAAGTAAATGAAATTCTACTTGCTTGTAGGCCTCTAGGAGCTCTAGTTTGTTAATCAAGGCTCTCAACAGAAATAAAGAAAAATTACAAAGTTACACCATAATACATTCCCATCACTCCCCTATGTGTCATTTTTATCCCTTGTTTGGTCCCTCTGTTCTTCTGAATGAATAGTAACATGTGTGGATGTATGTGCGTGCTCAGTTGTATCTGGATCTATGAGACCCCCATGGACTATAGTCCACCAGGCTCCTCTGTCCATGGAATTTTCCAGGCAAGAATACTGGAGTGGGCTGCCATTCCCTTCTCTAGGGGATATTCCCCACCCAGGGATCGAACCCATGTCTCC
Organism: Ovis canadensis; assembly: GCF_042477335.2. Lineage (NCBI taxonomy): Eukaryota > Metazoa > Chordata > Mammalia > Artiodactyla > Bovidae > Ovis > Ovis canadensis. The sequence continues at coordinate 59,042,019 of NC_091263.1, read as the reverse complement.
TGAGTCTCTTGCATTGGCAGGTGGATTCTTTACCACTGAGCCATTGAAACTTCCTGCCACCTCCCTTACAAACACAAGTCTTTTCATTTTTACTTTTTCTTTTGGCACTGAACAATTTCTAGAGGATTTGTGGAGAAATAGAAGCAAATCAGTCATCAGTCATCTAGTCTCCCTGCCGGACTAACAACTGAGCACAGACATTGCATTCCCTTTGACATGATTCATGTTACGGCTTTATTATTTAGTGCTTCATAATCCAAGAAAGGTACTCAGACTTACTGTAATTTTGGACATTTTCTCTCCAATTTATAAAAGGCCAACAAGAAAAACAAAAATTTCCTTTAAAATACAAGAGGCTAGCAATAAAAGATATAGTTAAAATGACCTTTTGCTACTGTGATACTGTGATTTATAAGAAATATGTATATATTTGGCATTCAGATGACCAAGATACATTTCTCAGGTATATTTGGCTTCAGTCACAGTTCCTGGTTCATAGCTCCCAAAACCCTTAGGATTTTTGGGCTGATAGAGCAATAGGAGGATCTTTTGCTATAATGTTTGTCCTTCCACAAAATGCTGCAGGCGGATTGGGTATCTTGATATTTACAACAATCTCTTTCCATCACAATTGGGTATATGTTAACAAAGGTGACTTTGGATTCCACCCCAGGGTGTGGGCTCCTTGTCAGCCCAAGTGACTGGCTGGTTTTCCTGATTTCAGTCCCACCTCTTGATTTCAGGGAGGGGAGGGGAGTTTGCAGTTGAATCATTGTCCACTGGCCAATGATTGAGTCAGTCATGGCTATGTAAAGAAGCCTCCATAAAACCCTCAAAAGATAGCTTTTTGACCCTTTGCTGGGGAGCTGCTACATGGGGGACAAAGATCTGCTTCTACATGCTAACTTGTCAAGTCCCAAATTCCAAGAGAACAGAAGCTTCTTTGTTCCAGAACTTGCCCTGTGTATCTCTTCATCTGGCTGTAGATTTTTATCTTTAAATAGCCTTTCAAAATAAATTAGGGCTTCCTCAGTGAATCAGCGGTAAAGAATCCACAGGAGACACAAGAGACTCAGGTTTGATCTCTGGCTGGGAAGATCCTCTGGAGAAGGAAATGAAAACACACTCCAGTACTCTTGCTTGGAAAATCCCGTGGACAGAGGAGCCTGGCAAGCTACACTCCATGGGGTAGCAGAAGGGTAGGACACGACTTAGTGACTAAACAACAACATAATAAATCAGTAATCTCATCAGTAAATAGATTTCCCTGAGTTCTCTGGGCTGTTCTAGCAATTACTCAAACCCAGAGAGAAACCCATGGGAACTTCTGATTTGTATTCAGTCAGTCAGAAGCGCATGTAACAACCTGAGCTTGCTGCTGCCGTATAATGTGGTGGGACTGTGGAAACTGATTCCATCTCTGAGTTGATAGTGTCAGAATTGAGTTGAATCATTGGACACCCAGCTGGTGTCTGAGAACTGCTGCTTGGTATGAGGAAGCCTTCTCTTGGCAAAATTCTGTTAGCCTTTGCCCTGCTTCATTTGGCCATGTTCTCCAAGGCCAAACCTGCCTGTTACTCCAGATATCTCTTGACTTCCTACTTTTTATTCCAGTCCCCTATGATGAAAAGGACATCTTTTTTTTTGGTGGTAGTTCTAGAAGGTCTTCATAGAATCATTTAACTTCAGCTTCTTTGACATTAGTGTTTGGGGCATAGACTTGGATTACTTTGATATTGAATGGTTTGCCTTAGAAACACACAGAGATCATTCTGTTGTTTTTGAGACTGCACCCAAGTACTGCATTTTGGGCTCTTTTGTTGACTATGAGGGCTACTCCATTTCCTAAGGGATTCTTGCCCACAGTAGTAAATATAATGGTCATCTGAATTAAATTCACCCATTCCCATCCATTTTAGTTCACTGATTCCTAAAATGTCTGTGTTCACTCTTGCCAACTACTTTCAATTTACCTTGATTCATAGACCTAACATTCCAGGTTCCTATGCAACATTGTTCTTTACAGCATTGGACTTTACTTTCACAACCAGATACATCCACACCTGGATGTTGTTTCTACTTTGGCTTAGCCTCTTAATTCTTTCTGGAGCTATTTCTCCACTGATCTCCAGTAGCATATTGGCACCTACCAACCTGGGGAGTTCATCTTTCAGTGTTCTGTCTTTTTGCCTTTTCATACTGTTCATGGGGATCTCAAGGCAAGAATACTGAAATGGTTTGCCATTCCTTTCTCCAGTGGTCCATGTTTTGTCAGAACTCTCCACCATGTCCCGTCTGTCTTGGGTGGCCTTACACAGCATGGCTCATAGTCTCATTGAGTTAGACAAGGTTGGGATCCATGTGATCAGTTTGGTTAGTTTTCTGTGGTTGTGGTTTTCATTCTATCTGCCCTCTGATGGATGAAGATAAGAGGCTTGTGGAAGCCCCCTGGTGGGAAGGACTGGCTGTGGGTAAAAGTGGGTCTTGCTCTGGTGGGCAGGGCCATGCTCAGTAAATCTTTAATTCAATTTTCTGCTGATGGGTGGGGCTGTGTTCCCTCCCTGTAGTTTGGCCTGAGGCCACACTGGCATCAGGACTGGAAAAGATCAGTATTCATTCCAATCCTGAAGAAGGGCAATGCCAAACAACGTTCACACTACTGCACAACCGCACTCATTTCACATCCTAGCAAAGTAATGCTCAAAATTCTCAAAGCCAGGCTTTAACAGTACATGAATTGAGAACTTCCAGATGTTCAAGCTGGATTAGAAAAGGCAGAGGAACCAGAGATCAAGTTGCCAACTTCCTTTGGATCACAGAAAAAGCAAGAGAATTTCAGAAAAACATCTACTTCTGCTTCATTGACTACGTTAAAACCTCTGTGTGGATCAAACTGGAAAATTCTTAAAGAGATGGGAATATAAGACCACCTTACCACCCTACCTTACCTGAACTTCTCTCAAGAGAAGGCTCTTGAGAGTTCCTTGGACTTCAAGGGGATCAAACCAGTCAATCCTAAAGGAAATCAATCCTGAATATTCATTAGAAGGACTATGCTGAAACTGAAGCTCCAATCCTTTGGCCACCTGATGTGAAGAGCTGACTCATTAGAAAAGACCCTGATGCTGGGAAAGATTGAAGGCACAAGGAGAAGGGGATGGCAGAGGATGAGATGGTTGATTGACATCTCTAATTCAATGGACATAAGTTTGAGCAAGCTCCAGGAGATGATTAAGGACAGGGAAGCCTGGTGTGCTGCAATCCATGGTGTCGCAAAGAGCTGGACACGACAGAGCGACTAACAATAGCGATGAGGAAGCCTCCATGTGCACATGCACATGTTGGGACTGGGTGCCGGAATTCTTAGTAACCACATAGTAAAAGCTGATTTTAAAAGAACATTAATTAGCAATGTCCACTGATGAATGGATGAATTTGGGATGATTTGGGAGAATGGCATTGAAACATGTATAATAGATATGAAATGAATTGCCAGTCCAGGTTCAATGCAGGATACAGGATGCTTGGGGCTGGTGCACTGGGATGACCCAGAGGGATGGTACGGGGAGGGAGGGGGGTTCAGGATGGGGAACACGTGTATACCCGTGGCAGATTCATGTTGATGTATGGCAAAACCGATACAATATTGTAAAGTAATTAGCCTCCAATTAAAATAAATAAATTTATTTAAAAATAAATAAAAGTATTATCCATATACTGGAATATTATTCAGCCACGAAGAGAAATAAAGCACTGATATCTGCTACAACATGGATGAACCTTGAAACTATGCTAAGCGAAAGAAGCCAGTCTCAAAAGGCCACATATTATATAACTCTATTTATATGAAATGTATGGATATGGAAATGTATGGAGACAAAGTGGATTAGTGGTTGCCTAGAACTGGAGGAATGGGTGGATTTAGAGGTGAAAGCTAGTTTTTTTTCTTTTTTTAGAGTAATGAAAATACTCTAGAATGAATTGTGGTGATGGTTGCATAACTCTGTGATAATACTAAATATCATCGAATTGTACACGTCAATAGTTCTATGTGAATTATATCAATAAAATTCTTTTTTAAAAAAGAGAACTGACATAGTGTTCCACTAGGATGCACGAAGTTCTGGGCCCTATCACCAGTGCTTAAACTTGTGTAATGTTTTTTCCCTCCAAATAAAAAGGAAAAACAAAAAACCCCCAAACACTGGAGCAGCATAATTTAAATATAACAGCTGAGCTGTATCCTTAGTCAATTAAGACAGCAGCAACTGACACCTACACCCTACTGTATGTCTATATCCGTTACTACAGAATGTCAGTGTGTAAGCTGACATTGACAATTGATGAGAGCGCTTGCTCTGTCTTTTCTCGAGTTTTATGTTTTAAAGATTTCTCAAAAGTTACCTAATATTAACGTATTTCTAAAAAAGAATCTTAAATAGAAGGCCTGGTGAATTGTGAACTATCAACATAAAATATTCCAAATTCTTTAAACATTACTGGTTGTGTCTAAATACCTTATTTCAAATATTCTTTCCCGTATTTCCAAACACACTCCAAATCATGTGTTTACATTATTTTTCCACTAAAAAACAATCCCTGGTTGGAAGAGATTTGCAAAAGTAGACCTTAAAAAAAAAAGCAATCGAGATTTAGTACCCCCCGGTGGCTCTGAAAAGACAGACAATAATTCTCCTAAGTTTTCCCCTAAGAACTCCTTGGGGAGCCAGCCAAGTTTAAATGGGATAATTGGTAGGTTTATGGTTGCAATTTACATAAATTATAGAAACATAACACCAGACATTTATCTAATTGAAGAAAATGTGGTGTTCAGTTACCCTTCTAGAGGAATTCTGCTTGTGGTTTGTGCCATTTGGTGATTAGCCCATTCTCTTGAGAATCTAAATGTGCTTTTCTGTGGATAAAGTACAGGAATGTTCAAAAATTTACTTTTAACTCAATCAAAAAATGAGCAGAAAATCTAAACACTCATTTCTCCAAAGATGACACACAGATGTTCAAAAAAGCATATGAAAAGATGCTCAGCATCACTAATTATCAGAGAAATGCAAATCAAAACTACAGTGAGGTATCACCTCACACAGGTCAGAATGGCCATCATCGGAAATTCTACAAACAACAAAATCCAGAGAGAATGTGGAGAAAAGGGAACCTCCTACACAACTGGGAGAGATATAAATTGGTAGAGTGAGTGAGTGAGTGAGTGAAGTCGCTCAGTCGTGTCCGACTCTTTGCGACCCTATGGACTGTAGCGTAACCAGGTTCCTCCATCCATGGGATTTTCCAGGCAAGGATACTGGAGTGGGTTGCCATTTCCTTCTCCAGGAGATCTTCCCGACCCAGGGATTGAACCCAGGTCTTCTGCATTGTAGGCAGACACTTTACCATCTAAGCCACCAGGGAAGATCTAAATTGGTATAGCCACTATGGAAAACAGTATGGAGATTCATTAAAAAACTAAAAACAGAACTATCATATGATCCAGCAATCTCACTCCTGGGCAGGTATCTGGAGAAAGCTCTAATTTGAAAAGATACACGCACCCCAATGTCCACAGCAGCACTGTTTACAACAGCCAAGACATGGAAGCAACTTAAATGTCCACCAACAAATGAATAAAGATGTAGTGTGCATATATGCAACAGAATATTACTCAGCCACAAAAATAAATGAAACAATGCCATTTGCAGCAACATGGATGAACCTAGAGAGTATCATACTAAGTCAAACAGAGAAAGACAACCATCACATGATATCACTCACATATGGAATCTAATTTTAAGACATGATAGAAATGAACTGATTTACAAAACAGAAACACACTTACAGATATTGAAAACAAACTTGTGGTTACCAAAAGGGAAATGTGGCGCAGGGATAAATTAGGAGCTTGGAATGAACATACACACACTGCTATATATAAGACAGGGACCTATTGTATTAGCACAGGGGACTCTAATCAATATTCTGTGATAATTTATATGAGGAAATCTAAAAAAGAATGAATTTATGTGTGTGTGTATATGTGTGTGTGTGTATATGTATATATATAATGGAATCACTTTGCTATACATCTGAAACTAACATAACAGTGTAAATAAATTATACTCCAGTAAAATTTACAAATAAAATTTAAAAAGCAAAAAAAAAAAACTGTTTTGCTTTGCTTTGCAAAACCTCAAAATATTTAAAAATTATACTTACAATTTTGGGCTTCTCAGGTGGCACAGTGGTAAAGAATCTGCTTGCCAATGCAAGAGACGCAGGAGATTGGGGCTTAATCTCTGGGTTGGGAAGATCCCCTGCAGAAGGAAATGGCAACCCATTCCAGTATTCTTGTCTGGAGAATCCCAGGGACAGAGGAGCCTGGCAGGCTACAGTCTATAGGGTTGCAAAGAGTCAGACACAACTGAGCGTGTATGTGGCACAAATCTTAGTTCCCCAACCAGAGATCGAAATAGAGCCCCCTGTATTAACCACTGGACCACCACCAGGGAAGTCCCCCATAATATTGTTTTGATTGTAAAAATAGCTTAAGCGTATTTAGAAATTTTTGAATCCAACCCCTGTAGACTGAGATACCTCATTGAAAGTCTAGGTTTGGAGAGCAGAATCTAACACTTGTCTGGCTTCCCTGGTGGTTTGTGTGTGTGTGTGTGTTAGTCACTCAGTTGTGTCTGACTCTGTGACCCCATGGACTGTAGCCTGCCAGGCTTCTCCATCCATGGGATTCTCTAGGCAAAAATACTGGAGTGGGTTGCCATTTCCTTCTCCCTGGTGGTTTAGCAGAAAATTTGCCTACAATCTAGGAGACGTGGGTTCAGTCTCTGGGTTGGGACAATCCCCTGGAGAAGGAAACAGCAACCCACTCCAGTATTCTTGCCTAGAAAATTCCACAGACAGAGGAGCCTGGTGGATCCAGTCCATGCGGTTGTAAGACACAAGTTAGTGACTAAACTACCACCACCAATGAAAACGAAAGTCAACTTTTTTTTTTTTGCCAAAAAGATCCTCAGGAGCATATACACAAACCTTCCAGCAGAGGGGAGCAAAAGCTCATGAAACAGGCTTCAAAACCCAGCAACTTTTCTGTATCACATTCTAAAAATATTCTTTAAAATATTCAGGATAAGAGTTACGTAAACATATGTAATTTATATGTGTATGTATTATTTTTGCCTTATAGGAATAATGGAATTGCAGCACTTACATTTAGGCAGGACAGAATTCTTCCCAAAGTTCTGACTGCTGAAGGCTCTTAAATGGAAGGACCTTAGGAAATTTATTTCCTAAGGAAATTATTTCATGAGAGGGAACAAAGGTGGGCCATAACATCTCGAAGGCTTAGTGGGGTCACCTGCTGGTAGTTTACCAACTCTTTTACATAGTTTAAGGTACAATGGGATTCTTTTAAGAATATGTTCTAACTATGCACCTAGGTTTCTTCATTTGTATAATGAGATAATAATTATAACCTAAAACCTCAAGGGGTTGCTGCACAGATGAAATATAAAGTTAGTGCGACACTGTTTTCCTTTTTTTAAATTACAGCAGTGTATATATAATAGAAAACTTATCATCTTAACCATTTTTAAGTGTATAGCCTAGTAAAGTACATTCACATTATGTACAAACAACCCTCAGAACCCTTTCCATCTTAAAAGGCTGACACTCTCTATCATTACACAGCAACTCCCCATTTCCCTCCCTCAGCCCATGGCAACTAACATTTGACTTTCTATTTCTGTGGTTTTGACTATTCTAAGTATATCATAAAGGTAGAATCATATAGTGTTTGTCTTTTTGTAATCAGCTTCTTTACTTAGCATAATTCCCTCAAGGTTCATCCACATTGCAGCATGTGACAGAATTTCCTTCCATTTTAAGCCTGAATAATATTCCATTGTACGTATAAACCAGTTTATCTATTCATCCATTGATGGACACTTGTCTTGCTGCCACATCGTAGCTATTGTGAATAACTCTGCCATGAACATGGATATGCAACTATCTCTGAGATCCTGCTTTCGATTCTTTTGGATATATACCCATAAATCGGACTGTTGGATCATTGTTGTTGTTGTTCAGTTGCTGAGTCGTCTTCAACTCTTTGCGACCCCATGGACTACAGTCCTTTGGGCTTTCCTGTCTTTCACTGTCTTCTGGAGTTTGCCCAAACTCACGTCCATTGGATCAGTGATGCCATCCAACAGCCACATCCTCTGTTTTCCCTGTCTTCTCCTGCCTTCAATCTTTCCCAGCATCAGAGCAGGATCTTTTCCAATGAAGCAGCTCTTTGCATCAGGTGGACAAAGTATTGGAGCTTAGGATCAGTCCTTTCGTATGCTGAATCAAATGATAATCCTATTTCATTCTTCTTGAGGAACCACCACACTACTTTCCACAGAAGCTTCACCATTTTCCTACTTCTACCAATCATGCACAAGGGTTTCAGTTTCTCCACATCGTCACCAACATTTATTTTCTGTTTTTTTTTCCCAAGAGTAGCCATCCTAATGAAGGTGAAGTGGTATCATTGCAGCTTTCATTTGCATTTCTGTAGTGGTAAATGGTTTGTAGTCCAAAGTACCATGAACCTCCATCCATATTATGCTTTCCAACTGTGGTGCTAGAGAAAACTCTTCAGAGTCCCTCGGACTGCAAGGACATCAAACCAGTCAATGCTAAAGGAAATCTACCCTGAATAGTCATTGGAAGAACTGATGCTAAAGCTCCAACACGTTGGCCACCTGATTCGAAGAGCTGACTCATTGGAAAAGACCCTGACTCTGGGAAAGACTGAAGGCGGGAGAAGGGGTCAACAGAGAATGAGATGGTTGAATGGCATCACTGACTCAATGGACATGAGTTTGAGCAAGCTCCAGGAGATGGTTAAGGACAGGGAAGACTAGAGTGCTACAGTCCATGGTGTCACAAAGAGTCAGACGTGATTGAGTGACTAAACAACAAGGCGATATAGTGATTTTGAGCATTTTTTCATCTTTTCATGATTGTTGGCTATGGTTAATCTTTTAAATTTTAGACAAATAATAGGTAAATAGTGGTATCTCGCGGTGGTATTAGCTCCCATTTTACAACTAGTGATGTTTGAATATTTCTAACTTTTTGTCCATTAAAAAAAGTTAAATATCACATACCTAGAAAGTGAAAGTGTTTGTTGCTCAGTCATGTCCACAACATTTTGCAACCCCATGGACTATAGCCCACCAGTTTTCTCTGTCCATGGAATTCTCCAGGCAAGAATATTGGAGGGGGTAGCCATTTCCTTCTCCAGGAGATCTTCTCAACCCAGGGATCAAACCTGGGTCTCCTGCATTACAGGCAGATTCTTTACCCTCTGAGCCACCAGGGAAGCCCTGTTTATCCATTTTTAAATTGGGCTGTTTGTTTTCCTATTATTGAATTTTCAGATTTTTTAATACTTTGACTTCTCTATCAGAAATATGATTTGCAGAAATGATTCTCCCAGTATGCGACTTTTCAGTCTTTTAATGAGCAGAAGTTCTTCATTTTATTGAGGCCTAATTTATCCATTTTTTTATGAATTACAATTTTAGGGTCATATCTCAGAATTATTTGTGGAATTATTTGCCTTACCCAAGGTATCAAAGTTTTCTCCTGATTTCCTCTAGTAGTCTTACAGCTTTAGGTTTTACATTTTTGTCTCCAATTTGCATTTTATAAGATGGACATAAGGGTCTTAATTTGATTTTGCTGAAAACAGATATCCATTTGTTTCAGCATAGTTGTTGAAAATATTATCCTTTGCCACTAAAGTGCCTTTAGTAACTTTGTTGAAAATCAACTGACCAAAAAAAAAAAAAAAAAAAAATCAACAGACCATGTCTTGTATTTCTGCGCGCTGTTTGGGACTATTGGCTGTCTATCATGCCAGTAACATACTGTTTTGGTTATTGCAGTCATAGTGAGTTTCAGGTAAGTTTTTCAACTTTGTTCATCCTTTTCACAGTTGTTTTGGCTATTTCAGGTGTCTCATGGTTCCACATGAATTTTAGAACCAGCTTGTGCTCTCTCTGCTCAGTGGGGTCCAACTCTTTGCAACATTTTTTTTTTTTCTCTTTTCTTTGCAACATTTTGGCCTGCGGCCAGTCAGACTCCTCCATCCATGGGATTTCCCAGGCAAGAATACTGGAGTGGGTTGCCATTGCCTCCTCCAGGAGATTTTCCCAAGCCACAGATTGAATCTGCATCTCCTGTGTCTCCTGCATTGCAGGCGGATTCTTTACCACTGAGCCATCAGGGAAGCTCTTCTATAAAATAGTCTACCTAGATTGAGATTGTGTTAAATCTGTGGATTAAGTTTGGCCAAAGTGGACACCTTGATAGTCCTGAGTCTTCTAGTCTATGAACATGGTATGTTTCCCCATCTAGTTTGGTGTTAAATTTTCCAATATTTTACCATTTTCAGTGTACATGTTTTGCACTTCTTTTCTCAGATTTATCTCTAACAGCACTGTGAATTTTACCCTATTAGGTGTTGGATATTTTTTTATCCCTGTAAATATTCCTGTGCTTTGTTCTGGAATGCAGTTGAGCTACTTGAAAATAGTCTGACATCCTTTTTGGTCTTTAGGACTTGTTGCTGCTAAGTCACTTCAGTCGTGTCCGACTCTGCGTGACCCCATAGACGGCAGCACACCAGGCTCCCCCGTCCCTGGGATTCTCCAGGCAAGAACACTGGAGTGGGTTTAAGACTTGTTAGGTAGAAGCAAAGAAGTGTTCACACTAGGGCTAATTATTCTCCACAACTTTTCAGGCCCTTCTGAATATGTTATCCAACTATGATATTCTTTTGGTGTGGGGGGGTGGGGACAGGCACTATTCCCAGCATTGAGTGATTTCCTGCTAATCCTTTTGGATGATTCTCCCACCCCTGGCTAGTTTCTCACACTTGTGCCCTTACAAGCATTCAGCTGAGTACCTGGGGCAGGTGGGGTGGGGGTGGAGCGGGCGGCAGGCCCTCTTCGCAGGCCTCCAAGGTTTTCTTCCCATGTAGTGCTCTCCTCTGTTGTCTAGACTCAAGCTGCCTCGGTCTCCCTGACCTCTCAGTCACCTCTCTTCCACTCAGGGACTTCACTGGACTAGACAGGCCTCCCTCCCTGCCCTGCTTCCTGACAACGCTCTCAAGGCTGTAAGTTGGAGCAAACGCAGGGCTCATGCTCATTCATTCTCTTCTCTCAGGGTCACTGTCCTTCATCACCTGGTGCCACTGTCCTTCATTGCCTGGTGCCCACTGCCTCTAAAACCAGAGTTTCACATGTCTTGTCATTTCTTTTTTGGTTGCTTTAGGTGGAGGGTAAATCTAGTCCTTGTTACTCCATCATGGCTAGAACTTGTTGAAGACATTTAAATAATAAGAAAACTCCTATTTTTCTACAATGTTGCATTTTAAAGGCTCATCATGCTGTTGGGCAGACCCACACCTCCATCTGGTGCCATATTCTATCAAAATAAATCCTTTAACAGCTTTTGCAGTATAGGCCTGCTGGTAATGAACTCTTTGAGGTTTTTTATTTTTTTAATGCCTGAAATAAGTTTATTTTGTCTTTCCTTTAAAAGATATTTTCATGTCTTTTCTCAGAAAATTAGCCATCACAACAAGAAACAGAAATATGAAATCCACCTTTGGTAACTCCAAAAGACCTCTGTATCCTTGAACCACAATGTATGAAAATAGAACACAAGTGGTGAAATGATCGCTGAGACGAAGACGCAGAAAGCACGTGGGTATGTTATTTATCATGTCAGGTCCCAGCACCCGTCAGAGGCCCACCAAGCTCAGCAGCATATTCCAATTAGGCTTATTCGAAGGTGGTGTAAAAACGGACTCTATGTAAATTGTGGGCAGGATGTAGAGACAAGTCAATATCCTGGGGCTGCTGACAGTGGAGCGGTTCTTCTTCTAGGATGGAGGGGTTACTGGGACTCAGACAGAACTCCTTGAGAGGAGCTGTGACTTCATGTGAGAGAGGTAGCCAGCCCAAGGTGAGAAATGAGAGAATAAATACTCCAACCTCACTCACTTCCCTCTCTCTGGTATTATGCAAGGACTTCCCTTTTGGTCAAATAAAACCAGAAGCGACAAGTGAGAGTTCACTGATGAAGTACCTACACACTACAGGCACATAAAATGATGGATTAGCATAGTCAGCTTGGAAACGTAAGCAAAAAAGAACAATCCCGTAAGCTACTATTATCCCCACATAAATGAACAGTGCAAGAAAAATACAACAAAACTATGATAGCCTGAGAGTTTAGCAAAGATAAGACCTTCACTACATAAGAACAGGGATGCTCTAAGATTAGGAACAATGATTTAAAAAAAAAAAAATTCTCCCCAAATTAACAGAAGCATTAGAAAATAAAGGTGAAGAAATTCCCATGAGAAAGAACAAACTATTAGGAAATAAAAGTAGGAATAAAAAAGGTAAGAAAATATATAAACCAGTCTAGGAGTGAAAGGACCAAATCCAGAGGTTCAGCATCTCTCTTACTGGAAAATTCCTGAAAGAGAAAACTGAAAAGTGTTAGAAAGGGCTACACTGATGAAAAAAAAAATGGAAGAAAAGATTCCAGATTCTGTGGATTGAGAAGACCTCTCTACCCAACCCCCAAATATGCAGAGATGAATGAAAAAGATCCCAGCCAAGGCCACACTTTTGAGAAATTTCAAAACACCATGTGCAAAATTTAAAGTGATTATTAAATAGCAACGAGGAAAACTACTGGCTCTTACTAGTTTTCAAAATGATCTCACATACAAATATCTCACTTTTAAAATGGCCTAAGGGCTTATGGTATCTCCATTTCATTAGACATTGGCTGAACAGAATATTAAGGATGACATTTTTCAAAACGTCACAGGTGAGACAGTTCATTGACATTTAGGTGTGTTTGTGTGTGAACATGTATGGCAAAGTGGACAAGTTATCCAGAAGGCAGGTCCAGTTTTCTGAACTGGATGATCAGTTCTCAAAGACAGAGTGCCATTTCTAATTCCTCGCTAACCCTCCAGGTCAACTGATGAACTGTTGCTTCCTGTGGGCAGATCTACGTAGCTGACTGATGTGCAAACCAATCTGGAAGAAGGAAATAAAATGCAGTGAGCACTGACTACTGTTTCACAAAGTTGTTGGCATCAGTACCCTCTAGGTTCATTCAACACAGTTGCCTTTTCTCTTTGTGTGTTCACATCGGCAAGGTTTCAAACCTTCGTGATCTTCAGATTCTTTCTGGTGAGTTGGGGCTTGAGTTATCCTCTTCAAGTTCCCAATACTGTAATTCTAGAATTCTGTCAATAAATGAGATAGCGCGAATTAAATCAGTCAACCACATCAGTGACAGGTGATAATCAATAGCTTTTCCCACAAAGCCGAGAGGATCCAGGTGAGACAACACACCCAAGTCAACCTGTGTGGTGAGCTGTTCTCTTTATTAAATCTCCAAGGGATCCTCAGGTTTCTGGAGAATTAGTGAAAGGTGGAGGTAGACAGAATGTAAATGGGAAGTTCAACAGCCTGTGCACCAACACGGTGGGCTGCAGTTTTCTGGAACCACAGAGACTTTGTTCAAACAGGATTGTAGTTAAGAAGAGTTCTGCATGCTCAGCTGCTGCAGATGGTGCTAGGAATGGAAACGAAAGAAGCTGGTGGTGGTGACCACTAACCAGAAGCTGAAACCACACTCTAATTTTGCACAAAATTGCTGGGTCTGGCTCTTCTCTTTGCTTATGACTTTCATTTACTCTGAGACAATTATATTTAGCTGTGTGTCCAATAACATCTTGAAAACAGACTGAAGAAAACCATTTAGCCCTCAGTCATTTGTACTAACCCACAAAATGTCAGTACAAATATCTTCTAATAGACTAGTAGAGACATACGCTCTAGTAATAAAGTCAGTATAATCAAGGGAATCAAAAGTGGAGGGAACATCCAAAGTAGCACTGGAGAAGGATGAGGAAGATGAAAAGGAGGGAAGAGCAAGAAAAAGAGAACAAGGAGTGAGTCTTCACTTGGGAAAAAATTTGGACTTACTTTTATTTATGTGAATATTTTGAGTAATCTAGAAATTAATAGCATGTTGACAAAAATGCTGATGGCTTATTATAAAGATAAGATTAACTACCAGCCTTAATGGGCCAATATGCTACTGAGAATTGGCTGTCCAGTACTTAAAACTGCTGAACCTTAAACTAACCATTTTAATTAAAAAAAAAAAAAAAGTGGACTAAAATTCCAGGAAGAATTTCAAAATGAAATTTCCCTGCTATTATTTGGCATCGAGTTCATCAACAGTAACCTATTCTAACAGTGATATTCAACACTTCTTTTCTATAACAATCATGACATCCCTCTGACACCAGTACAGATTCAAGATATAGTTGTTAAAAATGAATAAGTGAATAAGCGAGTAGAGCCAAAGCAGTCCTGAGAAAGAAAAATGGGGCTGGAGTAATCAGACTCCGGTGAACAAAACAGTTTGGTACTGGCACAAAAACAAAAATACAGATCATCAGAACAGGACAGAAAGCCCAGAAATAAACCCATGCAGTTATGGTCGATAAGTCTACAATGCAGGTGGCAAGAGTATACAATAGACAGTGTCTTCAATAAGCAGTGCTGGGAAAACTGGATAGCTACATGTTAAAAAATGAAATTAGAACATTCTTTAACATCATGCACAAAAATAAACTCAAAATGGATTAAAGACTTGAATGTAAGACTGGACACTAAAACTCTTAAGAGGAAAACATAGGTAGAATACTCTTTGCCATAAACTGCAGCAATACCTTTTTGGATCTGTCAGAGTGATGGAAACAAAACTAAAACAAACTGGATCTAATTAAACTAAAAAGCTTTTGCAAAGTAAAGGAAACCATAAACAAAATTTAAAGACAACCTAGAGAATGGGAGAAAATATTTGCAAGCAATGTGACTGCCAAGGGATTAATTCCTAAAATTTACAAAAAGCTCATGTGGCTTAATATATATATATATATATATATATATATATATATATATGTGTGTGTGTGTGTGTGTATATGTGTGTGTGTGTGTATGTATATATATATGTATGTATGTATGTATAAAATCCTCCCCCTGCCAAAATGGGCAGAGGACCTAAACTGACATTTCACCAAAGAAGACACACAGATGGCCAGGAAACACATGAAAACATGTTCAATGCCACTTATTATTAGAGAAATGCAAATCAAAACTATGAGACATCGCCTCACATCAGTCAGAAAGGCTATCATCAAAAAGTCTACAAACAATAAATGCTGGAGATGGTATGGAGAAAAGGGAACCCTCCTACACAGTTGGTGGGAATGTAAATTGGTACAGCCACTATGAAGAGTGGTATAGAGGTTTCTTAAGAAACTAAAAATAGAGCTACCATATGATCCAGCAATCCAATATATTCAGAGGAAAACATGACTGGAAAGAATACACGCATCCCTATGTTCATTGTAGTGCTGTTTACAATAGCCAAGACATGGAGCCACCTAAATGTCCACTGACAGACGAATGGATAAAGAATAAGCGCTACATATATACAACAGAATATTAGTCATTAAAAAGAATGAAACAATGCCATTTGCAGCAACATGGATGGACCTGGAGATTATCATACTAAGTCAGTCAGACAGAGAAAGACAAATATCATGATATCACTTCTATGAGGAATCTAAAAAACAAATGAAATTATTTACAAAACAGAAACAGACAGATTTAGAGGATGAATTTATGGTTACGGGGGTGGGGAAGGGTAGTGGAAGATAGATTTGGAGTTTGGGAATAACAGGTACACACTACTGTACATAAAACAGATAACCAGTAAGCACTTACTGTATAGCACAGGGAACTCTGCTCAATATTCTGTAATAATCTAAATGGGAAAAAAATCTGAAAAAGAATAGATAGAGGTATGTATGTATAATGGAATCACTTTGTTATACACTAGAAACTAACACAAGGTGGCTAGTCAACTATACTCCAGTGTTAAAGAGTAGAGAATCCTTGAAAAAACAGATGTTAGAAATATGAGTTCTACAGGAGCTTTAGTAGATCAAATCAAAACATTTGTTTCAACCTGCACCCTATCGTAATGTGTATTTGGGTACAAGCAGAAATTTTGGAGAATCCCAGGGACGGGGGAGCCTGGTGGGCTGCCGTCTCTGGGGTGGCACAGAGTTGGACATGACTGAAACGACTTACTTAGCAGCAGCAGCAGCAGCAGCAATTTTGGAACGAAGCTCCCAGGAAGACAACTGAAGTTTGGTATTTGTAGGCCAAACAGTATACACCAAGAAAATGACATTTTTAATGTAATTTATTTGAAATGCTTCCAGAAAAGTTTAAGGCCATTATACAAAAACATTCATTTCATGAAAACATTCATTGACTTTCTTCTCATAGGCCAGTCCTTGACAGATCTCTTTTCTCAACATGCTGCCCAAAGTGGCCGATGGCTCCTTCAAAGAATGATTCATTCTTTTCTTCACCATCAAACAACTATTCTTGGCTTTTCTCTGCTTCTGTCTGCAGCAGATTCAGTCAGTCAGTTGGTAAATCAATATCAACTTAAGAAACAAAGCAGTTTTAAATAAACTTGTAATAGAAAAAAAAACTCACCAAGTTTAAAATCTATAAATACAGAAATATGTTTTACAGGGTAAAATTGACGACTTCTTTTATTTTTGAAAAATAAGTACTATACCTTGTTTTTACATTGATAAATCTCGTCACACAGCTTTCTGAATGCACACGATAGATGTACATAATAAAATGACAACATAGTATTTACTGCTCTCCTTTGTGTAAACTTGAAAGACACAGATTAAAAAAAAAGCTTTTTGGCAATAATTTAGAATCATTACTACTAGTGCTGGTGTGGGTACAATTTTGCACCAGTCATCTTTAACATTTACACTCACGCAGAGCTTTTCTGTGTATTCAGTTAACTTTTTTCAAAGGTCTGCGGCTCACCCTACATTGTAAATCAAGGCTGGACAAAGAGGTTACTAGTTTGGCCAACGCATGCTGATTGATGACGGAGTTAATTAAGTCAGCCTCTGGAGAATGTAATTATGATTCTGCTCCCAGCACAGAGCCAGTGATGGCAAATGATGACCCGAAAGTGAAGCAGGAAAACCCCAGGCTCTGATCTTTCCCAGAAGGACACTGGACTTTGCTTTTCTTTTTTAATGCTTCCGACACAAGGTCATGATGGAGGACTTTTTCCAAATTCTTCTCACATGTTTCTATAAACAGAGTCACTGACGCAGCCACAGCCTCTCTGTCATCTCCTTCATTCATGCTCTAAAATATGAGTAGGCTGAGGCAGAGGAAACAAAGTGAAGAGGGCCTTTCTGCTATTCCTGCCAGGTTTTCCCAGGCCCAGTGAGGTCTGTTCTGATGTTTTAGGCTAGAAATGCCTATCTAAGGCCAGCCAACATCTACGGCAGAGACCTCCTCATACAATACACACTTCAGTTCAAGATTCAGAGTTGACAGCCGCTTTTGTGCTGATCCTTTTAAGGTCAGACTTTATTTCATGTCCTAGTAAATTACTGCATCAGATTTGTACTGGATGAAATTGCAAGGTCAAGAGAGCGCTTCTTCCTTTGCGAAATTAAACCTTCAGAATCCCCAGGGATGTTTTCCTGCTTTTTGGTTGGATGATATCAGACCGATTTAACTTGAAACAATGATCTTTCCCGGTTTCCTTCAAACACCATAATGATTACACAGGTAACTTCCTCATGCCCTGTTTGCAAGGCCCTTGAAAATTCATGCCTTTAGCTACTCTGTCAAAGAGCTAGAAAAGTACTAGAGAAATGAGGAAGGATCCTTTAAAAGTAATCTATATGAAACAGCAGATTAGAGGCTGTTTTCTATTTTTTAAAATCCAGCAGGACCAGTGAAAATATTGATAACTTGTTCAAGTACATATCCACCCATCCAGACACTTGGGAAAAACAACACAGGGTAACAGTTGCCACAGATTCCAGCTGACACAAATTGGCAGTTACAGTACTAGAGACAAAAAAGTACAGACAGAAGAGACTGGGTCAACACAGTCACAAAAGTGTGAAAAAGTGCTTCTCCAAACCGTTCCACATGTGGAATGCAAATACTGTACAGGTAAGACGCAGGGCGACTTCCAGGAAGCACACGCTTCTGTCAGACGTTGCTTTCAACATGCCTGCTGTTCCCACAGGAAGAGTCTGTCTGTTCCATGCGCTCACAGTCAAGGCTGACCTCACTCGTGTCCATGCTACAATCCGATTCACTGTCTGATTGGTCCATCTGCTCAAGTTTTGTTTCTCCCTGTGGTTCCCTGCTCCCGGTGGTGGGATCTAGGAATGGTCCCTCAGAATCAAGGACCGTAGCCTGCCCCGTGGCACACAGAACTGTTTCTTTGGCTTGGCGAATACAGTTGAGCCACTGCTGTTTGTTGAATGTGTCATTGGCTTGTAATGAGTGGGTCTGACTTTGGGATCCATTTTTGAAACTCACTCTGAAGAAGTTTTTAACTAGAAAAAAGAACACACAAAAAAGGTCAGTGGACAGATATTTCCACAGGTCAAAGATAACTTATGTGGTGACACTCACCCTGGTATTCAGGGCGAGATCACTCACTGATTACTAAATGTCCTACTATTTCAGGACATGGCTCGGCTCCACCCTGCAGCCTCCATCAACCAACAGGTGTTGACACAGGTCTGGCACTCAGTGGCCTTCCAAAGCTATCAAATCAGTACAGAACAACTCTGTCTGGGACCCTGGAGTACTGGGTACCAAACCTGGCCATATATCAAAATCTCCAAACAACATGGTAAAAATACAGATCCTGGGGTCCTCCCCTTAGGGATTTGGATTCAACAGATCTGGAGTCGGGGAGGGAGGGGGAGCTGATAATCTGTCATTTTAACAACTGCCCCAAGCTAAAGCTTTTTCAAGTTCAAGACGCTCTTTGTAACATCAAACAAGTCCAAGATCCTCCACACGATAGTACCTGTGTATTTAGTATCCGATGACTGAGAAGACATGTAAAGATAGAATTCTTTTGTGGTTTTTTTGCTGCACTGGGTCTTCACTGTAGTACACAGGCCTCTCTAGTTGTTACATGTGGGCTTTAGGGTGCATGGGCTCAGTAGCTGAAGCACGCGTGGGCTTAGCTGCAATATGTGGGATCTCAGTTCCCGGACCAGGGATCGAATCCGTGCCCCCTGCACTGGGAACTCGGAACCTTACCCACTGGACCATCAGGGAAGTCCCAAGATACAGACAGAACTCTTAAAAGTCTGGATTCATTTTAAAATGAAATGACATTCTAATAACTGCCAACAGGAGTGATATGCATTTGTTTCTTTAAAATTTTTATTTATTTATATATATTTCTGTCCATGCCATGCCATGTGGCTTGTGGGATCTTAGTTCTCCAAACAGGGGTTGAACCCAGGCCCTCGGAAGTGAAAGCATGTAGTCCTAACCATTGGACTGCGAGGGAAATCCTGGAGCTATGTGCATTTAAAAAATGATAGTGCGCAATATGGAAGACATTTGATTTAATTTAATAACAACATTAACTGGCATTTCATGGGCCCCACGAGTCACATGTATGTGGTTCATGGACGTGTCTGAGCTCAGTCAGTCCAGTCCCCCTGTAAGATCCTTGAGGTCAACAGACTGGCTTCAGATAAATTCAAGCTCCACTCTTTTCTGTGAGGCAAATGCCTTGACTCCTCTACATTTCAGTTTATTTGTAAAATGGGGAAAACAAAGAGATTCAACCTTAGATGGTTATTATGAGGGATAAACATAATAACATATGTAAATGCTCCTACATTGCTATTGGAGAAATGTAAGTAGTACTACTGCTACCAGTACTACCACTAGGGCAGAGGGGCTGGTGTGGAGGTAAGAGGCAGCGTATATTAACTACTTAGACAACATGACACCAATATTAACCCAACAGGCTCAAATGTTACTTGCTCAAAGACGACTTCCCTGATCATTTCACCTTAAACAGATCTCCTATTGCTATTCTCTGTCTCCTTAATGGGTTTTAGTCTTTTTTTAAAAAAAAAAAACGCACCCAGAATATTTAGTTATTTCTCATCTATTTTCTCCATCACAAGGTAAATTCCACAGGGCTCCCCAAAAATTGACCTTTGTGGTAGACCAATGTATACCAGTGCCTGGCACAGTGTTTGACACATAGAAGACCCTAGATAGACACTGCTATCTAAGCTTCTCTTGGTTAATTCCTTTGTTTACTAAATCTCAAGTCAGAGAAGCCCATTCAAGTAATTACAGATAAACCCTCAGCCCAGTTGACCATAGTTGTGCCTCTTTAGACACAAGTCAGCTATGTGAACTCCGACTGTTAAGTGGCTGCAGTCACATAGGGACAGTCTGGTCTTAAGAAGGCTTTTATCCAGTGGAAGCAGTCAGAGAAAGGGAGCATAGGGGGCACCGGTCATGCTGGACAGAGGTCAACTCACAGTGTTTCATTTAATCCTTAGAACAATCATATGAAGCAGGCATGCATGCATCCCCACTTTGCAGATGGGAAACTAAGGCTCCTAGAGGTTGAGTAAGGTTCCACAACCTCTAAGTGATGAAACACAACTGAGATGCAATTTGACTCCAAGGCCATGGCTTGTCTCTTTCACCAGCCGGCCATTCCCTGCAAACCACCACTACCAAAGACATTCCACAGGTCAAGAGGGACAGCCATCCGTACTTCTCTCATTGTTGCTGAACGCCCCGCGCAGGGAGCCGCCCAGCCTCACTTCCCCATCCTGCAAGTCTTCCAGCAGGAGGTCCTTCATGGGGATAGGCTGCCGGTACAGCTGGTAGCAGAGCTGCTCATTGTGGGTAACGGCGCGGGTGATAACAAGCACTTCTTGGAAGAGGAAGACATGTAGTTTCTGGAAGAAAAGAATACACAGGATTCCCTTAAGCAATAATCTAAGGAGTTGATAAGTAGACCTCTGGGGATAACAGGTCTCTGGGTACCAGTTTCAAACTGACCTATGAACTTCTCAGCTCAAATCTACCTCCAGGAGAACACCAGTTGGGGGTTGGAGGCATTTCCAGATGCATCCATTGCCTGTCCTGTAAGGGCACCTCCCTAGGGCCCCAGTGAAGAAGGCCTTTCTGCCTACAGATACCTGCTTTCAGGTCTGCCAGCTCCAGGGGTGTTCACAAGTCACAACACATGCAGGCACACATGGTTTCTAGCACTTTTATTACAGGAATATTAAAAAAGAAATAGAAACCCCATAGAACAAAGGGTGTAATGGAGGAAAAAAAAAAAATCAGTCCTTTCCTGGCTTTAGTTTATTATATCCAGTACAATTCTAAGAGATCAAAATGAGCAACAGTCCATAAAGGATGAGACTGGTATATCTGAGCCTAATATTAATCTTTGCTTCTCAAACCCGTAAAACACTCATTCATTCCACCACAGAGCTGATTATCAGCTTCACCCAGGTACCCTGGCTCGGAACACTGCCCATTCCTGAGGAAACCAGAGTATGCAGCTGTAGCCATGAAGAGAGACGATCAAAGCAGTTGTCCTTCTTGGTAAAGTTCATAAGAACCTCAGTTCTCCGAAGAGGTTGTGCTTAAAGGACTGATGACTGATGTGTGTGTTGTGGGCAAAAAAAGAATCTCGAAAATAAAGGCTTGTCTCAAAACCACATTACAAAAGCAATTTTTCTCAGTGGAGCTGGGGTAAATTGGCTCCATTCAACTCCAAGCGCCAGACTCTTCCCACAGCTTGGAAATGTTTAGGAGTTGAAGTGAGACGATCCATGATTCTGCAGCTAGGTTCTGGTTTTCCAGCAGTAATATTTGGGAATGTCAGCCTAGGAGTTTCAAGGAGGAGACCAGAAGAATAGGGCTGAAAATTCACATTAGAATCCTGACTTGGGCTCAGGGAAGCACTTTCAGTGTTATCAGATAATTTTACATTTGGAAGAAAAGATACTTGTAGGCCATCTACCCCCACCCTGCCACAGACTGATGGATGGACAGACACACACACACACATACATCAAAAACTGCAGAAACGGAAGCTCAACTAAATGTTGGCTTGTGGAAACAAAGGATGGTGGTTCTGTATTGGTGTGTATTTGGGGTAGGGGGAGGTCTGAAGACCGCAAAACAGAGAAAAGCACAAAATAACCAAGTAAGGGCTTTTTTCTCTGGTGGTGGAGGGGAATGGTGAAGGGAATGATAATGGGGATTGGTGACGGGAGGTGTGAGTCACTGTTTCATATACTAAAAATAATCAGAGATTTTTACACTGCTTCTACTTCAAATCTCTCTTCTAGCCAAGGCAGGAGGTTTGAACACTGATTATCTGGGCAACTTTAAAAAAATATTCCTTGTTTATGAATGTTCACTGAGAGTTCCTCTTCCTAGTTGCAGCTCCTTCCTGCCCTCAAACTATTGAGACTTTTTCCCCCTGACTCATGACTTTATTCATGACTTTTTTACCTCCATGGGGAAAAAGCAAAGAAGCAAACAAAAAAAGAAAAACAAGTGCCCCCCTTCAATTAAAATCTTTGTTTTCAAAAATCAATCTGCCTGAAACGTGAACTAGGTAGGGGTCATCTTTAATGACCTAGGCACAGCTGACCAGAGTCTCAGCCCTTGATTAATGGACAGAAGGAAGACAGGCCCCCGTTCCATACAGTGATGCTTCTTTCTATTCGTCACAGGGCTTCTGAGGAACAATGTTCAAGGAGTTGGAGTATCAGCCATTAGAAGTCTACCAGTGCTTTCCCAAAATCAGTGCAAAGCAGAACGCAGTTGCCTGGTAATCAGTTACTCCCAGTCAAACAGAAACATCTCTTCAAGCAGTGGCCTGTGACAGGTCTCACAACCTTTGTTGCAACATCAGCTGGTTAGATCTACAGCAGCACTGATAATGGACACTCTGACACGTCCTCAGTGATTTCAAATACCATTTCCAAGCCTGCTCATAAATGTCACTTTATAGCCCAGGTCAAAAAGGCAGCCTCTGAATCATCAAAGCTTTATTAGGAGCTTTTCCATCAAGTTTTGGCTTTCATTCTAAGGGTTGGCTAGATACTAAAGATGAAACAAAAGAGAAGTGGAGACTGTCTCAATGGCTTTCTCAATGCTAAAATATGAACATACATTATATATAGTACAATTGATATATAAAACATGTTATATATAAATGTACAAAAATCATGGAAATACTGCATATTCGCATTATTTTCTATTGTTACATATTTTAAAAAAGCCTGGTGAGTTGACTCAATTTTGATCTCTCTATAATTCACGTCCATTTTTCCTTCATGTAAACATTTATTCATTCATTCACTCACATATCCACCTAAGACTACTCAGTGCCTTAGTATATGTCAGGTCCCCATGAAAGGGACTGACAAGGCACAATCTCCACCCTAAAAGAGCATGATAAAAGTGGGAAATGCTAACAGATAAATGGAGAATCACAGCCTACCATAGTAAGCCCTCCAGGGGAGATTTGTGCAAGTTGCTATGACAGGAGAGGATGAAAAATTTCAATATGTACAGAAGAATAAAAGCCAGGAAATGGAGTGTTTACAAGTCAGAGCTAGATGCAGAGCTGATGGTGGGTAGGTTGTTACTTAAAACAAAACACAAAAATAAAAAACTGGTCTCAAAATGTCAGTTTGTGGATAGGCACCAACTCGTAAGAAGAATTTCTCATAAAGCTAAATGAATTCAATTAAAAAACTATCTATTTTTCTGAGATCATATACTTTAAACATCCTGTTAAAATCATCTATTACTTGCTGATAGCAAAGTGGGAGGAGATAGTAATTGTTTTGTGTTTGTTTTTGAGGGTCAAAAACAACAACATGACCAAACAACATAAAAAGCTGGCAACTCTATGATGGTTTCCAAAATTTTTCTGAATATGTACTGGTGATGACATTTAAAATATATGTATAAATAATATATAAAATAAATTTAATAATATATGATCCTGTGATATAAAAGACACTTGAGAAAGTTTTTGTCTAAAGAACATGATTCTGCTTACGGAAGGCATTGTAATAGGAGGCTCAGTATCACATGGATGAAGGGGTCAGGGAGGCTCAGGATGAAATCACTGAAGGAGAGCAACTACTCACCACGCCCCGGTTGTTCTTCAGTTCACCATGACAACACAGCACCTTTGAGTTGTCAATTAGAGAGTCTTTCTGGCCTTCCTCCAAGTAAAGAAGTCGCTCTTTATAATAGCGGCATTCAGATTCTCCAGTCTTGGTATTGATTTCTGCCACAATTCCCTGAATGATGTTTATCTGTAAAAACAAAAAGGAAGTATGGGGAAAGTAATCAAACCATTCACATCAACAAGGCCCAGGGACTTAACCTTAGAAAGTCGCAAAGATACACTTGGATCTAATTCTGAGATTCCATTATCTAAGCTGCTGCTTTGGGAAAAGGGGGAAAAATGCTTTTAACATACTGTATCTATCTATCCATATACCATCTATATACATGTACATACGTATATATATATTCATTTGTACACACACACACATCTATATTTGTATTAAATATAAAATCAATGTTGATGTGGAATTTTGTCTGAGAGAAAGAAACGTGAAGTACTGCTTTCAATGTGCAGGACTTACAGCCACTAGGCTCTGTATCACGCATTTCTTAACATATGCTCAACATGGTAAAACAAAAAATATAGCCAAGGAGAGAAAACAAAGCAGAATATAACAGTTCAGAAAAGGGATGATCCTTGTGGATTTGAAACCCAGTTTCAAGGCCTCTCTACATGTATTTAACCTACAAACAACACATTCAAATTGGGTGTGAATAAATAGTTTGGGTATCATTTAGTGACAAAACGTAACTCATTTATGAAGGGCAGAGAACTAGGAATGGAAAGAAAGGACACTAGGAGTAAGAATGGAGACGATTTGTCTATATACACTCACGCCCATTCCTACAGCACACTCAAACAAGACAGGGGCAGAGCGATTTCAAAGCAATGGTGGATGCATTATGGTTAAATACAAAATGAAGCAAAACAAAACAAGTGAACAACACTGAGACATGTTCAGTGGGCATTTATCCCAATGTGGTGGTGTTTTAGCACATGAATGATAAATCTAAAAATTAGAAAATTCTAGAAAAAAGGAGCAATAAATTAGTTGAGGAAAAAACTCAAAGACACCAATCCAAGGCAAAGGAATGACTTTCTCAGCAGAGACTTCTGTCCCTTAGTAGTGAAAAGACCAACAGTCCCATCTTTCTTGCGGTGGGTTTAATAGAAAACAACAGATGAGAAATGTGAGTAAGGCCTCTTCTTGGTTGCATTGATTTAATGGAAAAACAGACCAGTCTTTGAAAAGCAAGGTTTCAAAAGAGGCCTTTACTCAGCTAAAAGCTACCAGCCTTTTTCAAGTGGCAGTGAATTCTAAGATTATTAAGTAATTATTTTTCACGTGCCTTATGACCAAAGAAACTGGATTAAAAACTTCTATACAATTATAGCTTTGGCACTTCCATGCAGTTCAACAGAAGAGCTAGCTTTGAACTGATGTCTGGTGACTGCATCCTAAGGACACAGGTATAATCTACACACTTTAGCTACTAACCGTTTCAAAGATCATTTATTTATTCTTTTCTGTTTTCCAAATCTGAGTGTAGTACTACTTGATAATTAAAAAATAAAACACATTATTTTTAAAAGTATAGGTTCTTTACTTCATATAAAGAATTTTTTTGGTCTTTGATGTCAACCTAATGTTAAGTACAAGTGCTATGAAATTAATCTGAGTTTCAGTAACAGAAAACAAGTAATAAATGGTACACTTTCGTACCCAAACTTTCTCCTTGTTTCTCTCCTCCTTGGTTTTCAAAGATGACTGATTATCTGTTTCTTTCAGAAACAAACAAAACAGAAATTTCACAAAATATATTGAAACTATGAGTCATCTTGCAAATTAATTCAATTAATGTTTGTTGAGCATCTGTTCAGTGTCTGACTAGGTGGTGGCATTCAAGGAAACGAGACAGGGTCCCTGCCCTCAAGAAGCTTAAAATACATGGGCAGTATCTGAACAACTGTTCTATGTCTACCTTATTTTTCTATTTTATTACATTTTTAATGTGAATTGAAACTCATACTTTTTCCTTTTTTTTTTAAGCCTGAGCATTAAGTGCTGTGGCTCATCTTATCAGACATTACTAGGTGTACCTGGGCAGCTGGAATTAATCAGTATTTGAGTCAATTTTCTGAATTTCCTGCAAGAATCCAGGAAACCAGAAGAGGATGTACTATAGGCATAAAGCGACGTTCATTTCCTAATTTAACTCAGGAACTGAACAGCTGGCATATCACATGAAGATTAATAAACTCAAAAGCCACAGTGCTTCCTTAGGCAGCTATGACTACTCTCAAATGCTGCTTCTTTCTTTGGTGTTTGAAAAAAAAAACAAAGAGAGACAAAAGAATGGAAACATTTGGTGTTATTCCATATTCTGTATCTGTATTTATTGTAGTGACTCTGGGCCTGCTTTCATTTATTGAAAATACTGCTTTTGTATTTATATTCAGTTGTATACATAACTAATATACCTGCATGCCATGTCTAATCTCTCTGTACTAGTTCTCAAGAGGAAGTTATTTTGCAGAATTGCAGCAAGGAATAAAGTTACACATAGGATATTGCCAATAACCAACAATCATGGTAATTGCGCATTTAAACTTATCGTTGCATTTCTTATTTGGGTTCAAGCTGAAGGGCAAGGGCTAGTAAAGTGACACGATGAAAGATATCCGTAACAGAATAAGGATTAAACCCCCACATGCTGGAATCGTCATGCTCCAAGTAGACTCTGAAAGCCCTGTCTGTCTGGCCCCTTGTGAGGTAATATCATCTACTCGTTGGCTCCTGACATGGACCAAGAATAGCAGGTTTCACTGTAGTTGCATCAAAAAAAAAAAAAAAAAAAAAAAGAGGACTGTTCTTTCCATTGATTCCAGTGGTGTTTTTTTTTTTTTTTTAGGGAATTGGAGCAGTGGCAGGCAGAGCGAAGAGATGGTTTACAGGATAATTTTCTGACTGAAACAATCCTTAGAATACAAAACAGTAAACAACCAGATCTGGAATATACAAGTATCCTAAGTCCTATTTTAAGATGTTCTCTTTTGGGGGAAATTTCTATCAACCTTTCAAAGCACTATTAAGCAATTCTAATACAGATGTGGTAGTTTACACACTATATTAAAAAGGAAGATCTTTCCTTAGATCTAATCATAAGACTGAATGCTTGGTGTAGAAGAAATTTATTTAGAGTTCCCTGATTTTTTCTTCTCAGAGGAGGAAAATTTATTCAGGGAACATATTAGTTAAGCTACAATGGTAGTGTGGATTTTATGGTTATCAAACATTCATGATGCATTCAAGAGTACAGGGCTAAACATTTCTGTTCATCCAGGATAATGCCACAAGGATTTTGTAAAGAAGACGAAAAAAAATTGCTGTGCCTATACAGTGTAAATGGACATTTAGAAGACTTGCTTTGCAGACATTTTCAAATGCAGGTATACCATGCTTCACACCTAACTTTGCATGAAGAACTTGGCAAATTTGCCTGAAGAATTTTATGCACTAAGGAAACTGGTGTATTGCAAACAATCGTATTCTTATCTATCTGTTTTTAAATTCAAACTTTAGCTTACTTTTCTTTTTCTTCTTGTTTTTAAACAAAGCATTATTCTTTCATGCTGCGTTTTAAAAAGAAGAAATCTTTATTGGAAAACCCAGAGTAGGCTTGTGTTCTTCACAAAGTAATTATTTAGACTAGTTCGAGTTCCCTGTTGTTCTCATTCCTACAGACCACACACTTGCTGGGATGAGATATGGAGAGGAGGCCACGGTATTGCTCTTCCGAGTAATAAAAACAGACATGAAGTGAGCTGGGCCTCATCTCGGGCCTGCGTTCCCCGTTGTGCTGGACTGGGAGCCTGGTCTGTATGCTGGGCCTGCCAGACACCTCAAACACCTTGTGAATCAGGAGAGTCTTTCCTATTCTTCTCTGTCCCTACACGGACAACTGGCCCAGCTCTGGATTGGTGAGGCCTTCCATAAAGCCTGGTAGCTAGACAGTTTTCTGTAGTTCCAGAAACAAGAGGGGCTTAAAAAAGTAGCCCGTCTTTCAGCTCTGTGGCAGAGGAGCATAAAGAAGTGGAGAAGTCATAAAAGTGGCAGTTCACACTGACAAGGTTTGGATATCAACTCCATTACCTGTTGGCCCAGACTTGGGCGAATTATTTAATGCCCCCATGCCTTATCTGGAAAAGGAGAACAGCCCTAACATGAACAGCTTTCTCACAGGTTAGTGTGAGGGTTAAATGAGATACATAACCCATTAGACGATCACGTAAACATGATTTACTAGGTATTCAATACATGTCAGCAGGTGTTATTGTTGTTGCTGTTACTATTTACTACTGTTGTTACTAATTACTATTGAGTTGGCCAAAACGTTCATTTGGGTTTTTGCCATACCATCGTACAGAAAACTCTTTGGCCACCCGACGTTATTAAGCCCCTCTCTGGGAAGAGATGGGCAGTTTGCTCCATCGACTCAAGGCTTTTGATTGATTTTCCAATCACCTCTGTTTATCAGCTTGTTACTGTCCCAGATCCAGTCAGGGAATGAACTATCAGAACTGGTCTCTGCATCCTCACTGCTAACTCCCTGAGCAGGTTTCCAAGACTGTGCATCTGGACCACTGCAACATCCTCCCAACTTGATTCCCTGTCCCTAGTCTCTGCTGTCCCCTGTGCTACAGATGCAATGTTACATGTCCAAGATCACACAGCTTGTCAGTGACAGCGCTGGAATTAGAACCTGAATCTAAGCTACTTAAGAAACAAAAGCACAAGAAAGGAAAAGGGTCTCAAATTGATATTTACAACTGCATACCCAATGTGAACCACCACCCTCAGTCCCTTCTCTTGCTGTTTCCTGACTATTATCAACCGCAGGCAAACTGGTCAATGGCACTGGCTGGCATGACGTCCCCTGTCATTTCTTTACACCTCTGCCCTGGCTGTTTGCTCCTCTGGCCTGTCATCTCCTCTACCCTGTCCTGCAGAGCACTGCAACCAGAACTGAGCTCTCTGAGCAGAATGTCACAGTTCACCACATCCCATGATATGGATCTGATTTTTCCTGGTCTTAAATTGCTGCTAGGGAAAAATCCATATTTCCCAAACCACCCAGCCCCATATCCAATACAGTCACTGGTGAGTAGATTTGACTAGGCTCTATGCATCAATCTGGGGCCAAGGACAGCTGGGTTTCAAATGGGTGCTGATTTCACAAATGGGCTTCGGTAAAAGGCAAAAGGCAACTTCCATTTGCTAACTAAACAAAGCTATTCAATTTAAAATCTCTAGAGAGATCTTACCCTAATAATCAGGAATTGCAACAAACAGATTATAGAGTCACCTATTCAGAATCAAGAAACTTTAGAATCAAAGGGACTTTAGAGTGCATTTCATGTAAATACTGCATTTCACAGATTAGGAATAGCACTGATTGACAAAATCAAAACATGGTCGAGTCATGTTGGAAATCAAGATATGTGTATGCTTTAGTCCCTAATAAACCACCACCCTCAGTCCAGCCCTGAATCCAAGATTCCTATGTCCTAGTACCCAGGGACCCTTCATTCACACATTTACCCAATCTTGCAACCACTGGGGAAAGACCAAGGGGAGAAAGAAAGAAACTCACAGCTTCTTCCAGGTGCTGCTGATCTGGATTATCATTTGGTGTGTGTCTCAAGATTTCTCGAAGAAGCAGAGGGTATTTCACCAGACGGCTTCGTGGAATATCCAGGAAATTCCAGAGATCTAGTTTTCGGCTAAAGGGGGATTCTAAACATCGCTGCAGGAAATCTTGGACTCGGTGATCTTGTTTTTTGTGGTCCAGCAGAGCTTTGGCAGCTACTTGATTGCTGCAGTAGCTGTCGTAGGAGCTGAGACAAGGCAGCTAAGAAAGGAACATGAAAGGAGGGGTGCAGCATTAAAATAAGTATGCTCTGAAGCTACACGCTGACATCACTCATTGGGACTGAACAAAGTCTAACTGGTCTCCAGGCCTGCCCAACATCTCTCTGTTTGCAAGGCTGGAGGAGACACACATGGAATCTTCAAAATGGCAGGCAATAGACAGACAGCTCTTTAGGCTCCGGCTTGCTTGCACAGTTATTTTCTTAGCGGCATGTTTGCTTTCTTGGTTATTAAGACCTCAATAATTTGTTTGCATTTCTGTCAATCTAAGCTAGATGCAAAAGAACTGGAATTACTGTATATGTGCACAATTCAGAATTTTCCTAAATGAGGATTACTGCATATGCATACAGAATTGTCTTAAACTTTCAAAAGTATCTGGTGAGAGGAAAGAATATTTCTTAATAAGGGTTCTTTTAAAATTATTGATAAGAAACTAATCTAGAAGAGTTGATGGCACAAAAAGAAAGGAGTCAGACCCCACAGCCCAGACTTTTGCATGGCAAAAGCCCAGAGCAAGCACCTCTACCTACATTAGTTTTAAAGTACTTGATTCCAAGGTAGACCAATTATAAAGAAATCCAAGAAGTTAAAAGTATAATTAGTAAAAAATTAGATGCAGAAAGCATTTACAAACGTCTTTTAAATTAGTTCTGACACGCCAGAATATACCTGATGGTTAATATCACAATTCCATGCAAATATTATTGTTGTTGTGTTTAGTCACTAAATCTTGGCTGATTCTTTTGCGATCCCGTGGACTGTAGTCTGCCAGGCTCCCCTGTCCGCGGGATGTTTCAGGCAAGAACACTGGAGGGCCAACCTTGCCATTTCCTTCTCCAGGGCTCTCCACCCCTCCCCTGACCTGGGGATTGAACCTGCATCACCTGAACTGGCAGGCAGGTGCTTTACCACTGAGCCACCAGGGAAGCCCTCTGCAAAGAATAAACTTTAAGACGCTGGAACACTTTTGAGTCCATCATCTTCCTTCCAGCCAAATACTAGTTTCCCTGACATATCCCATTAGTCACAAGGTGCAAACACAAGGTCAAAGACTCAGTGAAAGGGCTGCTCATCTCCCCTTTCCACTCCTCCCTATGATGGCACCCTCACGTACAAGCTGTCAGCTTCCAGAAGGTCATCAGAGGCAATAAAATGCAGCCAACGGTCCCGCAGTGTTTGCTTCCCTCCCTGGACTAGGAAGTCACATCCACCACAACGCCCGTTCTGTAGAAGGATTCAGTGTGAGATGGTGGCGAGAGGGTCTTTCATTTTTGCATCCTCAGCGCTGTGCACTAGGCCCACTATATAGCAGACAAAGTTTGTATTTTGAAAGAACTAATAAATTAATGGTTAATGGATTACTGGATTAGATAACATTTGGTGGTTTATGAACTCAGCTTAAAAATAAGCTGCAGCGGCATTTGAAAAACGGGTCAAAGTTTAACTGTCCTGCTGCTTCTTTTACACCTTTTATCGAAATTATTTTCTCAGTGACTGACATCAGACAAGATACCATGGAAGTCAAGTTTAAAAAGTTCACTGTTGAGTTTAACATTTCTTGGAAACGTCTACCTTCCTTACATGTAATGGAAACAGAAAAACCTCTCTATTTAAAAGGGCTGCAGAAATTCTTTTCTCTATGCTGTGTTTGAAAGTAATAATAATTGGGACTTATACACACACAGACACACCCCACATGTGGCACTGTGGCTTGTAATTCAGATCTTCAGAGTTAATTCGAAAGAGACTCAGGCCCTCTTAATTTCATTTCCATTTCCTTGCCTTTTAAAAAGACTTGGAAATGGCCAATGTTTTCATTATGGAGAAACAAATCAGTAGTAACCATCAGATGTAATCCAGCTAAGCACCCCGACCACGCTATTGCTTGCTATCCAATGGGCCGTTACTCTCTCTGACCATGCCGCCCTGCTGCCATGGCAACCAAATCTGGCTCTGATCCTGTGTTCACACCTGACAGGGTCCTCATTTCCTGAGCATAACCTGAAAACCTATCTGGTACAGCTCACTGGCTAGAAAAAGCCACAAGTGATCTATAACCAGATAGGGAATGAAGAATACACATATCTTGGTTTCCAAATACCATGCAATAACTCTAGAACAGGGAGAATCACATTCAAAGCCTAACTCAGTTACTAGTCAAGGGACCCTTCAGAAGCCTTTCTTCACCTACAAAATGCACATACTAATATCCTCTTTTAGTGAGACGTTGAGATACAGCAGATACAAAGTGTTAACAGGAGGCTGGTTCCCAGTTAAGAACTGGTAGCTACTAGCTGTTATTATTTACTCCAAAAATATTTTTATTGAATAAATTATGGTTTAGAGAAGCCAAACTACTTGCTTAGCTGGAGACAAAACCACTCTGAAGTGTGTTTGTCCTTCCCACAACCCCTGAGAGTTCTGAAGTAATCCCCATCTTTTAGACTATCAAGAATTTATAAGGAAATGCTTTCTCTCTTTTTTTTAAAAAGAAATTCTTTCTACCTTCCTAACATTATGAAAAGTGATAGAACAAAGTTGTTTTTTGTTTTTTGTTTTTTTTTTTTGCTTCCGTGTACCCTGACTCTCTCTTTGGAATGAAAATTTAATTAGAACCCAAATTAACATGAGAACTTGCTGCTCAGTAGCACTGATAAATTATTTTATTACTAAAAAAATGTTAGCATGAAGATGTAATTTGGGAAGCTGTTTCTTTATGAGAAAGGGAGGTTTATGAGAACAGGCCAGCCCATGGTTACTGATCTCCAGTAAAGAAGGTGGTTCCCTGAAAAAAACCCACCACTCTCTTTAAGGTCTTTAAAGTAAAAGCAACTGATTCATTCTAAGGTCAAAAGGACTGGTCAGGGCAATCCCACTTGGGCAGCTTACTTGTTTAAAAGAGCTTTTTTGCCCACTTTTTTCCTTTGGGGGGAAATAAATCAATTTTTCATGGGTGGAATGGGCTTTGACTTTTCTCATTCAAAGTCTACTAAGATGTTTATTTTGTTCTGTTAAAAAGACCAGAACTCAAACAGATGCACCCCTTGGTTTACAATGCCCACTCGCACGGACACATCTGCAGTGAAGAGAGGCAAAACATTTAACAGCTCATCAGGCCTGATAAATAAGGACCATTTCCCATGAGATCCGGTAACAATGGGCCAGTTGTGTGATTTTAGGCTGCTCTTCAAGCTGCAAGTTCCCATTTGATGTCTAAGTGTCCAGACAGCAATGGACTGGCATGGTCAAACATCTTTGGTGTAAGTACAGAAAAGGACTACAAAACCTACCCTCAAATCAAACCAATTTCCTAACAAAAGTGCATTTGTTTCAGAAAAAGAAAAGTAGCAGACTGCGTTCATTTTTGCTTCTCACATGAACAGACAATTTGTATATGATGTCTAAGGAAACCTCATAGTTGTATACTGCCGTCTCATCAAAAACAGGAGTCATCGTGCCTTTCTGAACTTGTTCCTTCTCCCACCAAAGCAGTCCACAGACTGAAGAAGTTTAAGAAGCAGTAGGGCAGACTCTCTCATCTCATTACACCTCCTCTGTCTCCAGCTGGCTGACTCTTTCTAGAGAAATTTTTTTGTGGGCTAAGGAAGTTAAGACATCTACCAGGGCTCATAATAAAATGAAAGTTAAAAAAAAAAAAAGATGAATGATCTCTCTTGAAATATTAAGGCACATTTGCTAAATTATTCATCTTAGAACATTACTTGACTTTCATATACCCTTGGGATATTTCAGCCTCAGTGCTAAAACTGACTCCTGGACTAAAGCTAAGTCATGAAACCGTCAAAGCTTCTTGATCAAGGCAGTAATGGAGAAACATTAAGGTAAGAAAAGCTTACTTGCTGGAAGATTTAGGAGGGTTAATACACAAATAAAGTGTAACCTGATAAACACAACTCACATGGTAATAGGATTTATAATCTTCACACACTCTCCAAATAGTGGAATGACTCTAGCACTGCTACTGTGGCACTTCCTGCCTATTCTGGAACACTGTGTGGATCAGAGGGACCTCATACTGCCTGGAAGAAGTCTTCAAAGTAATCTGCTTTCATTATCTGCTTCTTAACAAATGAAAAACATCGGGGGCAGGGGTGGAACACTCAAGGACCTACAGAGGGAAATAGAAATGTATAATAGGGAGCAGCGGGGCCTGTGGCAAACCAGAAAGTGCATACCTTGTCTAAAATAAACTACAACTGAACCACCACTGTAAGCACTTGGTAAAACACTAACTCAGCCCCAGAACCAACCATAATCTAAAGTCACAACTGATTTCTTCAATTATGAAAGGGTATGGGTTATGTTGGGGTACAGATCAACATAATACCCAGCTCTCGTAAGAAGTTACTTAGGATCAGATATATGCTAAACATTAACAGTATTTAGTTATTACCTCATTTATGAAATGACATTTGACCATAAGGGAAAAAAATTTTTTTGGGGGTAGCACAAATTAAGCTTTCTTAGTGATGCACAGGAAGCTGTCCTTAAATATTCACTAGGATGAAAGAGGTAATAGCTACATTTGTAATTGGAGTCATATGAATATTAATTAGTTTTACTTAATTTGATGTGAAACTAGTAACAATTTCATGTGTGCCTTTACCTCTTTCATTGCACAAAGGCCATGTTATCTTTAAATGCAATTCATTTATAATAAGAAAAAAACTGTTTCTATGCTCTGAGGTGATAAAGGCTAATAAATATAAATTAAACTAGAAACTTGCCATTTTAATTTTTCTGATGTGAAACCAAATGTTTGCCTATACAAAAAAGTCCAGCTAAAATGAAACTCCATTGACATTACTGAAAATCATCTTCAGTCAAAATCAGAGAACTTTTCTTACCCAGCCCACGAGGATGGGACCGACGTGCTCAGTTGAGCCATCGGGCTTGCGGACATCTCGAAGCTGACTAAGGAGGTCTGGTGAGAAACAAACAGAGTCCTTATTTTGTTAGGCACTCAAAATATGAACAGGGCTAGGAAAGTCTGGGTTACTCACGTTATTACATAACCGTGACTTGTTATAAGACAACTCAGTTAATGCTACAAGTCACGACTCATCCTGGGAACAAAATTATACCTTCATGGAGAGGAATCAGGGAGTCCAGTGTTCCAAAAATTTGATTCAACTCCTGTTCTGTCATTATGGAGAGTTTCAGCATAGGGTCGTGATAGGCCTGCACAAGAAGGGCAAGAGATGGAAGCACGCATTTACAATCAGAAAAAGCAAGCTGTTAATGTAAATGGCTTCTGAGAGGCCCTATGCAGTAACAGAGTATATGGCTTTCCCCAGTGACTTCTCCCATAATGCTGCACAAACAGCAGATGGGTGTGGTTGGAACAGATGAGAATCCGGTACTGCCTTCAGCCTTTGCAGTTGTTGATCAACTAAAGCTGACTTTTTTAAGCTTTTTTTTTTTTCTTTCCATAGTATATCTTACATCTCAGAAAGGGCAGGAATTCTAAATATAGAGCAGATTTGACTTATATAATGTTTTAAAAATTAACCTTATTGAAGGTCCAGCAGCTTGAAAAATTCCCACTGTGTACAAAATTAGTTACCACTAGGTTATTTTTCAATATTTCCATATTTAAACTGTGAAGGGGGAAAAAGGTGCTTGGCATCCTTTACTATGAAATTGAAGTAGAGAGGGCAAAATCTCTGCCAATCTTATCATCTCTTATTAATGGTAAGTAAACCACAGTTCAGTTCAGTTGTTCAGTTGTGTCCGATTTTTTGCAACCCCATGGACTACAGCATGCCAGGCTTCCCTGTCCATCACCAACTCCTGGAGCCTGCTCAAACTCATGTCCATCAAGTCGGTGATGCCATCCGACCATCTCGTCCTCTGTTGTCCCCCTCTCCTCCTGCCTTCAATCTTTCCCAGCATCAGGGTCTTTTCCAATGAATTGGTTCTTCACATCAGGTGGCCAAGGTTTTGGAGTTTCAGCTTCAGCATCAGTCCTTCCAGTGAATACTCAGGACTGATTTCCTTTAGGATTGACTGGGTTGATCATGAATAATACATGCATACACAATTATACCCAAGGCACTGCAAAGACAGACTGCACAGTCCCTGCCTTCAAGGAGTTTTATAAAGCTCACTGGGAAGATTAAAAAAAAAGGTGTGGAAAAATTAATATTAAAAAAATTTTAAGATTAAAAATAGGAGAGATGTCACATGGCAGCAAAAATTCACCAGTTGATAACTGCTCTAGTAGATCAGAGAATTAGAGGTGGATTGGCTATTGGATATTTTAAAGATGAGGTGCTTGGCACAGAGAAGGAGTGGTAAATACTGTGGAATGAACTGGTATTTGAGTTTGCTTCTGGAGGACAGGTAGACTTGGATGGTTGAAATGAAAGGGAGGGGTTTGCAGGAGGCAGGGCCAGCAAAGCAAAGGATACAAGTGAAAAAGGTAAGGAGGTTGATCTTGGGGGAGGAAGGAGGAGCTGGACTTATGACCAGCAAGAGGTCTCCTAGAGTTAAATGCCTTCTCTGTCCTCCCCATCTTCTTCACCTTCAGCCCTGCCCAAAACTCAATTTTTGTTGGCTGTATCCAACAAAAGCTCAGATGGCCATCTCTCAGGAATGCTACAGACGGGACTTGATATTAGCATAAAGTTAGGTTTCCAGGTCGGGAAGATCCCCTGCAGAAGCAAATGGCACCCACATGAGTATTCCTGCCTGGAGAATTCCATGGACACAGGAGCCTGGCGGGCTACATACAGCCCATGGTGTCGCACAGAATGGGACATGAATGAGCAACTGAGCACATTCACACACACAAGGACACTTAGAAGGAGGGAAGCATCTTTCCAACCCTGTAATTTCTTGAGAAAGCTGTGAGTGTCACAGGAAGAAGTCTGAATTTTAGCCTCCACAGGGGACAATGGAAAGGTTTTTGAGGCAGGATGGCTGTCAAGATTATACAGACTACAAGGCATGAATTTCCTCTCCCTTCCCACACACAAAGTGATTACAGATAATTTTCCATATGAAAGACCCTAACTTACAAGACAGTATTCAACTGCCTTCATGAACGACTTTACCCACTTAGGGGACTCAAACAAGCATTCCAATTTCAGACGTCTGCACATTCTCTCCCGGGGCTGAGGGAGTCCTGCCTGTGAGACTTCTAGGACAATGAAATACATGTGAAGCCAGGCCTCATGAACACTTTCTGATTAAAATGAGGTATTCTTTGACTGTGTTAGAGACATGCACAGGTGTCAGCCCTAAAGGTGTCAGGTCTCCAGTCTTCTTGCTTTGAGCCGTTTTCCCTACTGCTTGGTCTGTAGGTGCTTCTCAATTTTTTTATGACCTGTCTCAGTCATAAAAAGAGTGATCATAAAGTACAGTCTTAGAACTGTGAAATTACTCAGAGGAAAATAAGCAGGAGGTGACTCAAAGGACCACTGGATTTGAATGTACCTTTTTTGCCAATTTCAAGTCCTCTATTAAATCTTCTTCTCCTTGAGAAAGCTCAAAGATCGCCTGCAAGGAAAGGTAACACACATTTACTAAACTTTCATTTATGAGACCAAATTCAAATGATGCTGGTGCCAGTGCTCAAAGCCTCAAATCTACTTATTTCTTCAGGATTTTTACAGGATTCTTTAAACATTAAATTAACCCAAAGCAATTGTATCTAGTGATTAAAACCAACAAAGAAACAATTATGCAAAACTTCTGTGTAATGTGCTTATCTGTTTGTGGGAAAAAGAGTTTCCATATATGCTTCCCATCCAACAAGTCATCTTTCACTTACAGAATTTTGATGCAGCTGAACAAGACAAAGTTATTTTAGGTGAAATAATTAGAATTTGAGCCATGGTTGGGAGTCTGTGTCTTGGTTGTGAATGGCAATCATAATAAATGATACAGGATCTGTTCTCAGTGATGGATATGGAATTATTATTAACTGGGCCATCACAATTTGTCTTCTTTCTATTCAACAGAAGGTGAATCTCAACAGAGAGCGTTATTCCTATCAGCCACTTGTGTTATGGCTGCATTGTAAGAAGAATCCAATATTTTATCACTCTAAATGTCTGGTGAAGTTAATTCATTCTAAATTACTTCTCACCTTCACCCTGTACAATAAATAAAAGCACAGGAGCCGGCTGTGTGAAAATGAACCATCTCTAATTTGGCTGTATTAAGCCATCTTAATCTAAGAGCTATGATGCACAGAACAGTCTTTCACTTTCACCTAAGAGTCTAAACTGTTGGCAAACTTAACGTTATTAAAGGACTGCATGTTTGCGGTGATGGTTCAGGGGCTACGGCATGTGTTTTGAATTAGAGGGAAGAAGGCAGCAGGCGTGGAGAGCACCTGCACCCCTGGGCCTGGTGCACAGTGGGGTGATGAACGTGCTCCCTGGCCACAGGTGGAGGCTGGCCGCTGTGCTGGAGGCCAGTGCACGGTGACCCCTCTCAAGGTCCAGTAAAGTTTCCACGTCATGACCTCCTGGTACTCTGTATTTTGTTTAACCTTTTATTTTGAAATAATTATAGACTCACATGAGGAGTTACAAAAATAATACAGAGAGGATCTGTATAGCCATGACTCAGCCTCCTGCATTGGTGGCACCTTATATAACTATAGAGCATTATCAAGTCTAGGACGTGGGTAGGCACAATACAATTAACTATTTTTACTTGGACCCTGGGAGCTTCCCAGGTGGCTCAGTGGTATAGAAACTGCCTGCCAAAGCAGGAGACTCAGCTTTGATCCCTGGGTTGGGAAGATCCCCTGGAGGAGGAAACTGGACCTTCCTCAGATTTCCTTGTATGTCTGTTTCACCAGAGCTCAGTGTGGTCCCCAGGAGAGGAGGACCACAGAAGCTGTAGTGGGGTACACAGTGGGCAGGTATCTGTGTGGGTGGAAAGCATGAAGACCATGGGCTTTGCAGTAAGACAGACTTGGGTTCAAATCCCACCTCTGCAACTTTCTAGGTGGGTAACCCTGTACCTTAATAATCTCCTCATCTGCAGAGCCAATCCTCCCATCTTTCCTTCCTACTATCAGAAAGTCCAAGTTATACATGCACACTATTCACACTTGGGGAAAGACAAAAAAATATAAAGAGTTTGTAAAATTTAAATCATCCACAATATCATCTTGTTAACCAGTTAAAAATTTTGCCACTGTTAATATTTCTGCAAATGATATTATTAGTGTACATATTATGTTTAAATTACCTATTCATTTTTAAAAATAGATAATACATCGACATGGTTCAAAATTCATAGCATAGGAATGGCCACATGGTGAAAACTTCCCTCTCACCTCCTTCTCGCCATCTAGTTATCCTATCAGGAGTCAACAATGTTACCAGCTCCTTATACATCTTTTCAGAAATATTTTATGCGTCTATAAGCAAATACAGGGCTTCCCTGATGGCTCAGTTGGTAAAGAATCCGCCTGCAATGCAGGAGACCACGGTTTGACTTGGGTTGGGAAGATCCACTGGAGAAAGGATAGGCTACCCACTCCAGTATTCTTGGGCTTCCCTTGTGGCTCAGCTGGTAAAGAACCCGCCTGCAATGTAAGAGACCTGGGTTTGATCCTGGGTTGGAAAGATCCTCTGGAGAAGGGAAAGGCTACCCACTCCAGCATTCTGGCCTTGAAAATTCCATGGACTGTATAGCCCATGGGGTTGCAGAGAGTCGGATATGACTGAGCACCTTTCACTTTCATGCAGATACACACACATACACACACACTCATTTTTCCTTCTTCTACATAAATGGTGCCATACTATAACACCCTACTTTGTGTCTTGTTTTATCCACTTAGCCAACACTTGTGTTTCTATAGTTACAAAAGGTATGGGCATTCATTATGGAACCAGGCCTTGATGATAGATGTCCGGGTTCTTTCTGGCACTGTTTTAAATGTTTCTGTGATGAATAACCTTACACGTACTTTGTTTCATCTACGTACAAGTATGCCTGGCAGATAAAGTCCTAGAAAAGAACTGCTAAGTCAAAAACCTAGACAGTTCTCAAATACTCCTTCCGCCAATGTCAGGTTTTCTACTGGAAAAGCTATTCCAAGGATTTCTCTAGATGATACACCTTTGAAGTGTCTAGCACAGCTTGGCACATGACAAGTTCCCTATAAAGTAATATTATCATAGCCATCTAGAGCTACAGATGCAGAAAATTTATAGGGAACGAAATTAACTGCATTCCATACTAAAGTCTTCCATAAAACTGGATCAAAGTTTCAGAAACTGAATATTTAAAAATATTCCAGAAGGTGCTATTAAGATATAATTAATGTGATTATTTCTGGGAACGCTAGGATCCTAAACAGATACTTTCTGATTCATCTTCTTTATAAAATCAGATTTTCCAATCACTTTCTTTTTTTTCTCCTCTCTAATATTTACTTATTTATTTGACTGCTCTCAGTCTTAGTTGCAGCATGTGGGATCTTTAGCTGTGGCATGTGGGATCTAGTTCTCTGACCAGGGATGGAACCTGGGCCCTCTGCACTAGGAGCACCAAGTCTTAGCCACTGGACAACCAGGGAAGTCCCCACATCAGTTTTTTTTTTAAAGTCAGGGCCATACCAAACCGGCTGGATACTGGCTTCTCGGTCCCTTACAAGGTCTGACATCCCCATTCGCCCTCCTTCTAAGGATGCGGTGAAGAACTCACTTGGAGACAGGGGCATAGATGCGGCCTGGCTCTCACCCATAGTGCACCTTGTTCCAAACACACCCCCAACTCCAGGGGCCCCAGCCTACCTCCTGCCGTTTGATTTCCTTGGACGTGAGCATCTGATTGACGCACACATCGAAGGTCTCACTCCACAGCTTGCTGTCTCTCCGCTTTGTGCTCGAGGGGGCAGCATTCCTGGACCAGGGTCGGGGGCCCAGGAGGTCGGGACGGCTCTCACTGCGGAAGCTGATGGACCGCTGAACAATGAGAAAAACAAACCGTCACAGGCACAGCAGCAGGACTGCGTGGATCATTTGAGTGGCTTCCTGTCACTGACAGAACATAAATCAGACATGTGCAAGGAGGAGAGGAAAATGCCACGAGGCCCGCGGGAAGTAAGGCATTGTCTCTCGCCTACGTGCTAAGGAAAATTGGGCAAGGGGCCGCTTTCAGAGACGTGCTGGGAGTATCCGTTCTGCGAGACTGGGCTAACCCTGTGTACCATAGCATAAGAGCACTTCAGGTCAAATGCGTGCACACAGGCAGCTCGCAGTCAAGGGATGGGCTCTGCTTTCTTCAGTGGACACCTCCGCTCTCGAGAAGAACAAAGGTTAACAGAAGTGAATGTTCTCCAAAACACAAACCAACCCAACATCTGGCTAGTAGGCAGACTCTCCTGGGAACACAGCCCACTCTCCTTGGGTAACCCCTGTCACTTCATTTGGGCAGACTCCCCCAGATCTGATCAATCAGAGTACCCCACCAGCCTGGTTCAGAGAGGGGACCTAATTCCCTGGAATTTGCTGTGTGCTCCATGAGAGAAAGAACAGACGACCGTTCCTTCAGGACTATAAACTCAAAAGATAACGTTAGCAGCAGTTTCTTGCAGCAACTCACTCTGGTCACACAGAAGATTGTGTATACTACAGGAGGGCATAAAGGGATACACAGAACAAAAGAAGGAGAGTTCACAGTGGGGAGGAAGGGAACAGCAAGCTCTACCAACACCATCTGAGCCCCTGGATCTCAGTGTGATTGAAGCCAGGAAGAGTCATGCAAAGACTAAGGGGCTGATACACTCCCCTTTCGGTTTACATTCACCTCAGCTGTGGTTCTGTCAGTTACCATCCTGGCAGCAAAGGACACCAGTCTCGTCTTATTTTTCTTATTTTCCAAAGAGGTTCTAGTGGACTTTGGGGTGGTCTAATCATCCAAAGTCTTCCCGGGTGGCTGAGACATGCCAGCACAGTGCTTTCTCTTGACAAATGCAAATGATCAAGAAGAAAGCTGAGTGCATCATCTTCAGCCTTCATCCTAGAAGATTTCAACACACTTATTGGAAATGTTGCCAAAGCAACGAGGTGTTGCTGTGCTCAAAAGTCACATTCTTATTTAGCAAGAGTTCCCTGCCATGGCTGTGGCCACATGTCTATGGCCTTCAATGTGAAGTTCCAACTCCTTAGTTGGGCAAGTCCTCCTGTAATCTGCCCACAGTCTGTACATCTAGGATCACCTCCTAGCATTCAACCACGAGCCCCCATTCTCCAGCTCTACGCGGTTATCTGCCGGATATGCCCTAAATGAATGCTCTCCCACTAGCTGTGCTTCCTTCAAGCAGTCTTCTTTTTCTGGAATGCTTTTCTCTCCTTGCCTTGCTGGTGAACTCCTAACTGTCCTTGGGATAGGTATAATGCAAACACCTCCTCTAGGGAGCCTGTACCAATGTTCTCCCATCCTTTCCCAGAACCATTTGGACATATCTCTGGTAGAGTGATGATCACACTTCATGATACTTATGGTCATTAGGAACTGATTTTGCATGTGAAATATGAGTCATCATCACTGAGACCTTCTAAGGTAGCTTTCAAATATTTTGAGATTCAACGATAAAATTTAAGAAAGTATATTTTAAAAGAACTATCCATAACATTGCTGAGTACATTAGAATTCATCTGCTTCTCAGGTGGCACTATGGTAGAGAATCCGCCTGTCAATGCAGGAGGCACAGGAGAAGACTTGGGTATGATCCCTAGGTTGGGAAGATCCTCTGGGCTTGCAACCCACTCCAGAAATCTTGCCTGGAGAATCCCCATGGACAGAGGAGCCTGGCGGGCTACAGTCCTTCGGGTCACAAAGAGCCTGCACACATATACGCACATCTGCTTGATAGAATGTTATCTAGCTATTAAGACAATTCTGAGATAGTTCTGTGGCTTTTTTTTTTTTGAGATAGTTTAACAGCTAAAAATCCCTTCTTTGTAAATCAAAATAAAAACAGAATTCAAATCTGCACATGAACACTTTATGAAAAAGTGCACATGAGCGAAGATACAGAAGAACGCCACAAAAAGCTATTGTTTTCGTCTGATTACATTATGGGTATTTTTTTACCTAGTTTACAATTTTTCATCAATCAAGAATAATGAGTAAATATGAAAAATTTAAAAAGAGACTGCCAAGGGGCTTCAGAGTACAACCACAACTTCCTGGAAGCAGGAAGCTTCAAACAGCAACACTGCTCTGCAGGCTGGCACAGGTGTCTGTGAGCTTCTGGGCTCAGGGATGAGCTCACGATCACCGGACCAGCCCAGGGCTGGCCAAGAAAGCACTTGCTCCAAATACAGTTCACTAACAGTACCTTGCAAATCCTTGGGATCTCTTGAAAACAGGCCCTTATAATAAACAGTGACCAGATTAATGCTCGCAGATCCCTCCAGCACTAAAAATCAATTAGCTACAGGCACGGAAAGGTCAAAACAAGCAAAGTGAGTCATCAAGAGACTCTCTCATCTCAGTTTGCAGTTCTGATGCCAGCTGGGGTGGGAACTGAAGAGCAGAAAGGGAGGAAAACACGAAAAGGAAGATTCAAAATGAAAGACATTTTCCACTTTCACTTGAGAACATCAACTGCCTTCTTTGTTAACGGTTTCAGTCCCTGACCAACTTCAAATTTCCCCTCTCCGCTACCAGGTTCAAAGTATTGTATGCTAACTTTGAATTTTCATATAAAAGTACATAAAATTAAGTACAAATCCCCTCATTTTTCTAAGTCCACTTTCTAGAAGTAACTGCTGTAGGTTTGTTTGAGATCTTTCTGAACCTTTTCTATGCATTTGCTAACATTCACAGAAAACACATCTCTTTTTACCCAACAACATGTCTCTCCATGTTAAAAGACTCATTCTTAACAAAAATAAGATTTATGGAGGTACAATGCACATCACATGAAATTAACCACTTTCACAGTGAACAATTCAGTGGACTTTAGTACATTCACAGTACATGCAACCACCACCTCTAGTTTGAAAACATTTTCATCACCCTGAAGTCACCCAATCTTTTTTTTAAAAACTGAGGTACAGTTGGTTTACAATATTGTATTAGCTTCAGGTATACAACATAGTAATTCAAAATGTTATAGATCAGATTTCATTTATAGTTATTATAAAATATTGGCTATATTCCCTGTGCTGTACAATATATCCCTGTAGCTTATTTATTTTATATAGTTTGTACCTCTTAAGTCACCCATTCTTTGTAATGGCTACAAAGTGTTAGTGCCCCATAATCTGGATGAACCACATGGATTTAATCAACCTACAACTGATGGACATTAAAATCGTTTCCAGTGTCTGGCTATTATAAAAATTGACTCAGTGAACATCCTTTAGGTATTTGTGCTGGTATTTCTGTAAGGCAGACTCCTTAAATAGAATTCCTTGGTCTGAGAAGTAGCCACTTCTTAATGTTTGATATGTACTGCCAAACTGACCTTCAAATAGTCTGTTCAACTTGATACTCCCCAGAAGGGCATATGATAGTTCCTTTCCTACACACTCATCAACATGATATTATTATCGATCTGACAGGGAAAAAATACATCTTAATTTCAGTTTCATGTTCTGAACATAGGATTGGACATATTTTTATGTTTTTATTGAAAAATTTCCCAGAGTTGGAGATTTTCTACTGTTGCAGTTTTTGGGGAAAAAACAGACAAGTGAGCTATACTAGGTGAGTCCTATCTCTAAGAATTCCTGGCGTTGTGTTTCCTTACTGCCCGA
This sequence comes from Ovis canadensis, assembly GCF_042477335.2. Lineage (NCBI taxonomy): Eukaryota > Metazoa > Chordata > Mammalia > Artiodactyla > Bovidae > Ovis > Ovis canadensis. The sequence goes on along the minus strand of NC_091263.1, from coordinate 58,997,091 downwards.
CTGCTAGGCTCGGGGGCTAAAGTGGAAGGGGCAGGGATGAAGTTCACCACAGAGATCACAGAAAACTGAAAGTGAAATTCACTCAGTTATGTCCAACTCTTTGCGACCCCATGGACTATACAGTCCATGGAATTCTCCAGGCCAGAATACTGGAGAAGGTAACCTTTCCCTTCTCCAGGGGATCTTCCCAACCCAGGGATAGAACCTAGGTCTCCTGCATTGCAGGTGGATTCTTTACCAGCTGAGCCACGAGGGAAGCCCAAGAATGCTGGAGTGGGTAGCCTATGCCTTCTCCAAGGGATCTTCCTGACCCAGGAATCAAACTGGGGTCTCCTGCATTGCAGGTGGATTCTTTACTAACTGAGCTATCAGGGAAGCCCATAGATCACAGAGGGACCATTATATACCTGCCCCTGCTTAGCACTTCTCATAAATTCTCTCCAATCCTCACAAGCACCCTGCAAGGTGGAAGTTTATTCCCATTTTACTTATGAGTAAACTGAGGCTCAGGAAGGCTAAGGTATTGGTTCAGGATACAATACTAGATCTGCGGGAGTCCAAAACCTGAGCTCTTTCCACTATAGGGGTTGTACCTGCTGTTTGGGCATCCCAGGTGGTGCTAGTGGTAAAGAAACTGCCTGCCAATGCAGGAGACATAAGGGACTTGAGTTCCATCCCTGAGTCAGGAAGATCCCCTGGAGGAGGAAATGGTAACCCACTCCAGTATTCCTACCTGGAGACTCCCATGGACAGAGGAGCCTGCTGGGCTACTATTAATAGTGCTGCAGAGTTGGACATGACTGAAGTGACTTACTCTGCATGCACCTGCTGTTTACAGGCAAATCATGCTTCATGAGGAGGTTTTGGTGATATGGGAACCAGTCTTCTCAGAGTTCAAGTTAAGAAGAAGGCATACATTTGCTCAGTTTTAGGAATAATGACTGGCTCTTTGATTAAGCAAACTTCTGATTGACACCTTTAATTCAGTTCAGTTCAGTTGTGCCTGACTCTTTGCAACCCCGTGGACTGCAGCATGCCAGGCTTCCCTGTCCATCACCAACTCCCAGAGCTTGCTCAAACTCATGTCCGTCCATCAAGTCAGTGATGCCATCCAACCATATCATCCTCTGTCATCCCCTGTTCCTCCTGCCTTCAATCTTCCCCAGTATTAGGATTTTTTCCAGCGAGTAAGTTCTTTGCATCAGGTGGCCACAGTGTTGGAGCTTCAGCTTCAGCATCAGGCCTTACAATGAATATTCAGGACTGATTTCCTTTAGGGTTGACTGGTTTGATCTCCTTGCTGTCCAAGGGATTCTCAAGAGTCTTCTCCAACACAATTCAAAAGCATCAATTCTTTGGTGCTCAGCTTTCTTTATGGTCCAACTCTCACATCCATACATGACTGCTGGAAAAACCGTAGCCTTGACTAGATGGACCTTTGTTGGCAAAGTAATGTCTCTGCTTTTTAATATGCTGTCTAGTTTGGTCATAGCTTTTCTTACAAGGAGCAAGCATCCTTTAATTTCACAGCTGCAGTCACCATCTGCAGTGATTTTGGAGCCCCCCAAATTAAGTCTCTCACTGTTTGCATTGTTTCCCCATCTATTTGCCATGAAGTGATAGGACCGGATGACATGATCTTTGTTTTTGAATGTTGACGTTTAAGCCAACTTTTTCACTCTCCTCTTTCACTTCCATCAAGAGGCTCTTCAGTTCCTCTTCACTTTCTGCCATAAGGGTGGTTCATCTGCATATATATAAGATTATTGATATTTCTCCCGGTAATCTCAATTCCAGTTTGTGGTTCATCCAGTCTGGCATTTCACATGATGTACTCTGCAAAGTTAACCAAACAGGGTGACAATATACAGCCTTGATGTACTCCTTCCCCAATTCCATGGTTCCATGTCCAGTTCTAACTGTTGCTTCTTGACCTGCACAGAGATTTCTCATGAGGCAGGTGAAGTGGTCTGGTATCTTTTTAAGAATTTTCCACAGTTTGTTGTGATCCACACAGTCAAAGGCTTTGGCACAGTCAATAGAGTAGAAGTCGATGTTTCTCTGGAACTCTCTTGCTTTTTTGATGATCCAACAGATGTTGCCAATTTGATCTATGGTTATTCTGTCCTTTCTAAATCCAGCTTGAACATCTGGAAGTTCTCGGTCCACATATTGTTGAAGCCTCGATTGGGGAATTTTGAGTGCTACTTAGCCAGTGTGTGAGATGAGCGCAATTGTGCACTAATTTAATTAGGATGGACGAAAACAAACATTTTGTCTTTTTCAAACTCAACTTTGAAGGGGGGAAGGATGCTGAAAGGAAGAATCCGAAAGAAATAAAGAATGCCAGACAGGTGTGTGGTCAGCGGCTGACTGGCCCTGGAGGCAACTCACAGCCAACCAGCCCCAAGCCATGCTCATGGGTGGGGCTGACCACACCCTCACCAGTCACTAGCACAGCTCAGCACAATTAGATGAAAGAACTGGAGCTAGGGGAGAACAAGGTGACTGCTGTTGGGAGGAAAAACCCAAAGAGGAGGCTGCCTTGGGAGAGGAGAACAGCCGCATGCCTTCTAGTGCCCCACTACCGGCCACCCCCCTGCTCTGGCTCTTGGGTCACCATGCGCTCTGGGATATCACTTACTAGTTCAATTCTGACATGTCTGTTTCCTCCCAGGAGAAGGTAAGCTCCTTGAAGGCCAAGGATCTCCATCTGTTCTATTCACCGATGGAGTCATCTGCACTGGCACATGGTGGTCCTCAACAAGTTTGTTTAATGAGGGAATGTCATTGCTTGCCTGTGAGGGGGGCTTTAATCTCCTCTGTCCAAAAGGTGAGGATTCCTACCCATGTTTTTAGATGAGAGAACTTGAGGCTCAGAGAGAGTGATGCTTTGCTGAAGGTCATGTAGCTGATGAATGGTGCTCCAGAATTTAAACCAGGTCAACAGTGAATTCAGGATGACAACCCACATCTGGTCTGTTTGAGTCCAGCTGCCCCAACACGTTACAATTTTTAACCAATATCCTACCTTGCTTCCTCTAGGGTAAGATTTAAGCATCATGGGATGTGTGCGCCCAAACAGATGAGGGTCAGGCTACTTCTCGGCCTGCGGCAGAGACTCCCCACCTTGCCACCACTAACGTCTTGGGCCAGAACAGCCTTTGTTGTGAGGGGCTGTCCTAGGTAGCACAGGATGTTTAATATGATCCTCACCTCTAACCACTAGATGCCAGGAGTACAGGGTGAGCAGGAGAGGCTCACTTCAAAGTAAGGGACTCAGCCCTGGGAGGGACTGGATACAAAACAGAAACATGCACAGCGATACCCCTCGTTGTGGGGAATCTGGGCCTGGAATAAAAAATGTTCCAGAACAAACAAGAGTTTCCATGAGGGAAACCAGCCCAGCAAATCTGTCAAAAACCCAAAGCTCATAACTACTGGCAGCTACAATAACAATGGCCATAGCAGGCGCAGATACTGCAGATTGAGGAAATGGGTGCTCACGTTTATGCCTGGGCTGGGTATATGGAAAAGATGCTGGAGGTGGGGAAAAAGCCTTTACACGTGTCAGAGGAAATGTAGACCCGGCATGATAGGCATGATGGAACAGATTTGCTCCCTGTTCAGTGGGGCACTCCCTTGTCCTTTTCCCAAAACAGAAGGTCTCTATGGCCAAAGATAACGCACTCCAATAAAGAGTTCGAGCCAGGGAAATCCTCTACACTGACCATTGCTATTTTGCAGCAGACGACTTACAGTTAAATGGACTGGAGGTCAGGGTGGGACTGTAAGAGGAATGCATGCGTCTGTGCTGCTACTACAATGGATTAAACCAGAAAGTACAGTGGTGGTGGGGGGAATGGGGAAAGGTTCTCAGTGTCCTGGAGGAGACTCTTTCACAAAATTTGATTAGAGTAATTAATTTAAATTGAGAAATAACATTTATCAGCTATGAAGCCTCTATCACATTTGCCTCAGATTCTAATCCTGACAGGATTTCCCTGGTGGCTCAGACGGTAAAGCATCTGCTTACAATGCAGGAGACCTGGGTTCGATCCCTGGGTCAGGAAGATCCCCTGGAGAAGGAAATGGCAACCCACTCTAGTACTCTAGGCTAGAAAATCTCATGGATGGAGGAGCCTGGTAGGCTACAGTCCATGGGGTTGCAAAGAGTCAGACACAACTGAGCTACATCACATACTAATCCTGACAGAGGCATTGGACAGGTTCTCATGTTTTGCCCCGTTTTGATAGATAAAAAACCCAACTATCAGAGGATTAAGTGACTGGCATAGGTACATGCTGGAAGGGAACTGAGTCTAGCCTTTCAACTACGAAACTCCAAAACATGGGTTAAGAACACAGGCTGTGGAGTAAAACAGACCTGGTGTGAAGTCACTTCAGTGGCTGAGGGACCTTGGAAATCTCTTTGGATTTCAGTTTCTTTACCTGTAAATTGTTTTAGTCACTCAGTTGTGTCTGACTCTTTTGCAACACCACGGACTGTAGCCTGCCAGACTCCTCCGTCCATGGGATTTCCTAGGCAAGAATACTGGAGTGGGTTGCCATTTCCTTCTCCAGGGGATCCTCCTGACCCAGGGATCGAACCACATCTCCTGCATTGGAGGCAGATTATCTGTAGAAGGGAAGGGACATAGTAATAAATGCCTCACAAAGTAGTAGTGAGGATTTGATAAGATAAAGCATATCAAGGGTTTGGCCAAGTGCCTGGTAGGTGATCATAGGAAAAGGGTATGACCTATCACTGTTATTTCACCACTGACTGCTCTGCTGCCATTAGTACTTGTTTATATGACTTCATTTATCAGCAAATAGCAGACACTTGTCTAAACTACTTGGACTAAATACCTCTACATGGGACCTCCACTAAGGTAACTTTTAGGAGGAGAAAACACTATAAAAGCAAAAGATGTGGAAAGAGCCTAAAATACCTGACAATAGGGATTAGTTCAATAAATTACAGTGTGATCACCCAATGGAATATTGCACGGTTGTTAAAAGCATTCTTCTGTGCTCATTTTGGCAGCTCATTTCCTAAGGGCAGAGCCATGCAGAGAAGGGCCTGAACAAGGATGACATGCAAATCCGTAAAGCATTCTTCCTGAGAGAATACTGTTTTATTTTCTTTGTATCTATGAGATGATGAATGTTAACCTGTTGTGGTAATCATGTCACAATACATACAAATCAAATTATGCTGTATACTTTAAACTTACACAGTACAGCCATATGTCAAGTTATATGCTAATAAAACTTGGAAAAAACATTCTTTTTTAAGATATGCTTAATGAAAATAGGAAAGTCTCACAAGTAGAGTTAAGGAAGAGAAGAAAGACCCCTATTTAAATTGCAAATGATAACAGGGGTTACCCCTGAATGGTGGGACTATGGGTGATTTTTATTTTATTTATTTGTTTTTATTTTTGGCTGTGGTGGGTCTGCTGCTTGGGCTTTTCTCTAGTTGTGGCAAGTGGGGGCTCCTCTCTAGTCGCTACGTGAGGGCATCTCATGGTGGCTTCTCTTGCTGTGGCACATGGGCTCTAGGGCTCAGTAGCTGTGGCTCCCAGGCTTAGTTGCTCTGAGGCATATGGGATCCTTCCAGATCAGGGACTGAACCCGTGTCTCCTGCATTGGCAGGAGGATTTTTTTTTTTTTAACCATTGAGCCACCAGGGAAGCCCTGACTATGGAGGATTTTTATTTTCATTTTCACACGTCTCTACGTTTATTTCTGGAGAAGGCAATGGCACCCCACTCCAGTACTCTCTCCTGGAAAATCCCATAGACGGAGGAGCCTGGTGGGCTGCAGTCCATGGGGTTGCCAAGAGTCAGACATGACTGAGCGACTTCACTTTCACTTTTTACTTTCATGCATTGGAGAAGGAAATGGCAACCCACTCCAGTGTTCTTGCCTGGAGAATCCCAGGGACTGGGGAGCCTGGTGGGCTGCCGTCTATGGGGTCGCACAGAGTCGGACACGACTGAAGCGACTTAGCAGCAGCAGCAGCAGCAGCAGCAGCAGCAGCAGCAGCAGCTACGTTTATTTTCCAGATTTTCCATAATAAAGAGATAGTAATGAAGGGAAAACACAATCAGCAGAGAAATGTGCAAGACCATGAACACTGAGTCAGAAGTGGTGCTATCAACAAAATCACAGTATGGTATCCAGTTCAGATTAATGCACATTAAAAACATGGTAAACGGCACTAGACCAATTCACAATCGATAAACGTCAAACCTGCAAGATCTAGTATGAGGACAAACCTTTTTTTAGTTGGGAGACATTCTGAGTAGATGTGAATGACAGCTGAAGAAAATATTTGTTTCAGGTGTGGAGAAAATATCGTACACTTTGCTTAGTGCCAGCCAGGAATTAGGAAGTCTTTCAGAGCCTTGGGCAAGCAGCCTGAACATCTTCACTGGGCACCATAAAAAGATGGCTTCTGCACAATAATGGTAATGGTAAAATATTCCACAGGCTGAAATGGAATGATGACTCTCACTACCACATAAGCAAACAAAGCATAAGGAACAGCAGTGAGGTAGGATGCTCTAGACTGAAAATCTGGCTATTACTTTTAGATCCTGGCAAGCTGCAGGTGCTATTAGGACCAAACTGACTTTATAAAAGCCTACCACAGCAGAGGCATTGCCAAACCTTACAGAATCCAGCTCTAGCATGACTGGCTGCATGACTTTGGGCACATTCAGGTTTTTTCCCTATAAAGTCCTGATGAAACCTACCCTGCAGAGTTGAGAATGAGGCTATGAATATAAAGGACCTTGCACAGAACTTGGCTGATTGTAAACACTGAACTAAGCTGATTGTAAACACTGAACTAATGAAAGATGTTAGGACGAAATTTAAAATGACAAGCTTTAAATTACAGTAGTCAACTGTTACAATAAACTATTATTCCAGGAACAGCAGAAACTCAGGAGTTCCTTTTAACACGGAATACAAGTTAGTCCTCAGCTACATTCTTACCTTCCAGACAGGCGGTTTGGTTTCTGGTTTTCTTCCCACACTTCTTCCTCACACCTCAAATGTCCTTTCTCCCCTTTACCCTCATCATCTCTGAGCCATTTCAGACCCAACACGAGCCCCTGCACCCTTGCTCAAAGACAAAGAGAAATATGACTATGAGTTTAGAATTAGTATGTGAGAACATGGAGAAGCAATTCTGCCCAAGACAGGTATACATCAAAAGTAGAGGCTTGATGCTCAGCGTCACTAATTATCAGAGAAATGCAAATCACCTCTCACTAGTCAGAATGGCCATCATCAAATTGCCTGCAAACAATAAATGCTGGAGAGAGTGTGGAGAAAAGGGAACCCATTTAAACCACTGCTGCTGCTGCTGCTAAGTCACTTCAGTCGTGTCCGACTCTGTGCGACCCCATAGATGGCAGCCCACCAGGCTCCCCCGTCCCTGGGATTCTCCAGGCAAGAACACTGGAGTGGGTTGCCATTTCCTTCTCCAATGCATGATAGTGAAAAGTGAAAGTGAAGTCGCTCAGTCATGTCTGACTCTTAGCGACCGCATGGACCGCAGCCTACCAGGCTCCTCCATCCATGGGATTTTCCAGGAGAGAGTACTGGAGTGGGGTGCCATCACCTTCTCCGGTGGGAACTAAAAAGGGAACTACTGTATGATCCAGCAATCCCACTCCTGGGCAAACTCAGAGAAAACAAGAATTCGAAAAGATTCATTCACCCCAATGTTCACTGCAGCACTATTTACGATAGCTAAGACATGGAAGCAACCTAAACGTCCATCGACAAAGGAATGAATAAAGAAGATGCGGTGCATATATACAATGGGATATTACTCAACCATAATAAAATAGCGCCATTTGCAACAACGTGGATGCATTTAAGTCAGAGAGAAAAAGACAAATGTCATATGATATCACTTATATGCGGAATCTTAAAAAACATGATACAAATGAACTTATTTACAAAACAGAAACAGACTTATAGAATTCAAAAACAAACTTATGGTTACAAAGGGGAAATGTGGGGGTAGGGGGCAGGGATAAATTAGGAGTTAGGGATTAACATATACACACTACTACATATAAAATAATCAACAAGGATCTACCACATAGCACAGGAGACTCTACGCAACATTCTGTGATAACCTACATGGGAAAAGAATCTGAAAAAGAATGCATATATGTGTATGACTGAATCACTTAGCTGAACACCTGAAACTAACATGGAACTGTAAATCAACTACACTCCTACATAAAATTAAAAAAAAAAAAACTGAGGTTTAACAGGGATATTAGATGGCTTAGATTTGTGATTATCTATAATGGCAGAAAAATGCAAACAACTGAAATGTCCAACAACAGAAGGGTGATTGAATAAACATACATCCTTTTGACAAAACACTATATGAACCCATTATCTCTTAAAACTAGAGCTAATGAAAAATGTTTAATGACAAGAAAAAAGGTCCTTATACCATGAGTTATTTTATATGGTTAAGACAAAAGTAAGTTAAAAATAGTATGATTATAATTTTGTTTTTAAAAAGTATAAATGCAGTATATATTAACAGTAAAAGAAAAGACTACACAAGTATATACCAAAATATTAATAAAAGTTTTTCAGTAATGGGAAGATGGGGTTACAAGAACTTTTATTCCCTTTTCTGACTATGATGTTATATAATCAGAAAAGAAAGCAAAATGGAAGGCACTTTAAAAAAATAGGAGAAATGTCATTAAAAAATTCAACATAAGTACTTAATGATATAAAATATTTACAATGTAAATATCCATTAATAGGAGACTGATTATATAAAATAAATCACATCATGTTGGAATAATATATACTTAGTAATTAAGATCATATTTTCTAACTGTGATATAACATTTCCCTTAAGCCACAATAAAACTTTCATCTAGCTAAATGACAAAGGGAGGAAGAAAAGAAGAGATGAACAAGAAACAGCAGGTAAAATGCATGAAAAGACAAAAACAAAAGAAAATCCAATAAAAAAGCATTGAGAGAAAGAAACAGAAATATTTAACTTTAGTAAAAGGTACAAAACTTTCAGGAGATGAAGAGGAACCTTTATACACCTAACGGTGCAGCTTGGAAATATGTGAAGCAAAGATCAATAGAGATGCAAGAGAAACTGGTCATCCACAGTCCCTGGGGGTGGCAAGGGGGAGGAATAAATCCAAAGGTAAACAGATAACACAAAGATAAGGCTGGCAGACTGTGAGTAACCCCAGATTAGCCTCAGAGTGTTTAAGCTTCATAGACAGACCTAGAATAACACTGAAAGGAAATTATAAAATATTAACAGGGCTTGTTTGGGAGTGGAATCTTTCTCTTTCCTCTTTTCTGTATTTTTCCATAATGAACACACACTTTTATAAGGGAAAAGAAATACAGTTCAAAGAGAACAGAGGGCTCAGTGGCCGTGTAGGGAACACAGCACCCCATAGCATGCCCTGGACCCGGCCCAAATGAGTCCCCCAGCCGCGCAGCTGTGACGGGGGAGGCGGCCTCGGCGAGCGACTGACCGGCCAAGGCAGCTCGCCTCCAAGGCAGCTCGCCTTCCGCCTTCCTCACTCCACATGAGTGAGAGCACACAAGCCCCTTCCAGAGCTGGGCAGCCCAGGGAGGGGATTTATAGGCACAGAGGGATCTGGATATCTGCTTCAGCCGAGCAGCAGCGCTAACCTCCCCGGTCAGAAGCAGACGGAGCGCCATGCAGTCCGCGCTCCCTCTCTGACCTCCACAAATGCCGCCTTTGTGCCGGGGCCCAAGACCCGGGTCCACAGGGGCATGGGGTGGGGGTAGGGAGGAGGCCACAGAGAACAAGTCCTGCAGTGTCCTCCTGAACTGTGGCTCCAAGGACCACTTACATTTGCGACACGGCCCTTAACCTTTTTGGAAGAGGCTGCCAGCCCCGAGCTCTCCTGACACCCTTCCGGGAAGCCAGAGGAAGGCCTGCTCAGAGTTCTGTTCTTGTTCAGTCACTCAGTCACGTCTGACTCTTTTCAACTCCATGGACTGCAGCACACCAGGCTTCCCTGTCTATCACCATCTCCTGGAGTTTGTTCAAACTCCTGTCCATTGAGTCGGTGATGCCATCCAACCATCTCATCCTCTGCTGCCCTCTTCTCCTTCTGCCCCCAATCCCTCCAAGCATCAGGGTCTAAGTGTTCTACTATCAATTAAAGCACTGGGTTTGGGCCTAAGTCATCTCTCCTCCTACGATAAAAGGAATGTACCCTGAGAGGCCGAATAGCTATCTCTAAAGGCCAGGAGCCAGGGGCAAGGATACTGCCACAGAGAAGCAAGCTGCTCCATTCCAGCACTGTGCTGTTTCGGGAAGTTGGAGAAAAAGAACACACACATATGGGTAAGGAATGAATTGACTGCCGTGAGGCTTGGAGCTGCCCTGTGGCTTTTCTTTCTGTTTCTCCCATTGTAGAGGGGCATAAGGACCACCAGAGGCAAAATGAGGAAGGCAGTGAACTTGGCACACGGAGTACTCCCTTTAGGGCCCCCTCCCCCACCCTCCCTGCTCCTCAGGCTACATTAACACCTATCCCGCTCTAGCTGTGGGGAAGGAAGCAATAAAGCCAGGAGGCAATTATTGGGATGCTAGGACTGGAAGTAATTCTGCAGAATTTGCACTGCATGTGCCAAGGTGACTTACAGGGAGATAGGTGGGGGCAAGATGACATACTCCAAGCTTTGCAGATCATCCTGCAAACGAGGCTGTCTAACTCTGCATACAACCTCAGGGGCATATTTCCATTTATTGACCCCCACCAAAGACACACTCACAGCATAAAGACATTGTTCAAGTTTTCTCTGTGTTTGTGGACATAACCATTATGAATAATCATTCTGTTTCTGTCTGGTTGTTTCTGCCCAATAAACAGAACCTGGGATTAGCTCTTTATCCTGGTATTTTAAACAAGTTAAAAATTATTTTGCCAAAATAATTCTTTGAGGTTTTAGAAACCAATATCCACATGTCAGATCCAGCCCCTCAAGTCTGGCCTCAGTCTGTTGGATTTCAGACATGGCTCGATTTCTCTTTGCCCCAGTTCTCTAGGTCAGGGCAAATTTGCAAGGTGATTAAATATTTCCTGCAGTGTTCCCTGTGTGGGATCTGTGTAGAGTAGAAACAAGAGAAAAAAATTAAAGGTTTCCTGGGGAGCTGAAGGAAAGACAATGGAAGATGGCACTTTATGTCGGGGCTGGGCTGTGGTGAGGAGGCATAGACAGCGCTCTCCCTAGAATTGTGAGCACAAATGTGGAGCCTGCAGGCCAGGCAAGCTGATGACACTGAGTGAAGAGGCCAGGTGTTGGGAGGATAGCTGGGAGAAGTGGGGACATCTGTAGGTGAATGCTGACTGGCTACTTAGGTACGGCTCATAATTGCCATGTGAGAACACAGGCCCAGCATGCTAGGTGGTCCAATTCCTCAAAAGAAGCCAGAAGTCCAGATTGTTACAAGGACTCTTTTGATTTCTAAATGTGAGCTCACAACAACGTGCAGCCAAACAAAACACAACCGAGGGCCAGATGTGACTAGAAGGCAACCCTATCTAGGATGTAAGTGACATGAGGGCAGGGAGTAGAGCCCGCCTAAATGCTTGTGGAGTGAGCAAAGGCCTTCCTGGGGCACAGGGTGGACTGTCCTCGGAGAGACAAGGGGAAGAGATGGCAGGCAACATGGAGACTGTAATCAAGGGAGGAAGTAACTACGGTGACCTCGAGCCACCACCACTGAGATGGAAAGGAAAGGGTGAAATGGCAATCGACAGGCTGAAGAATTTTTGAAAAGCAGAACTCAGCAAAAGACCAGATGTGCGGGGCTAGGGCGGTGATGAATCTTCCAGGGGAAGCCTGTGATGAACTTGGCCAGAGGGCTGAGAGACTGGTCACCAGGGAGAGAAGGTAAACACATTTTTCTTCATGAGCTTCAAAGCCCTTCATCTGGCTCCCCAGGATGACCTTATTGTGTTTTTTTTTTCCTCCTCTGTTCCCCCACAAAGGGGATCAGGGGATAGCCGGGAGCCCAGAGGTTCCAGCACAGAGCCAAGCCTATTGGTAATGAGACGAGGATTCATTCAGAGGAAGTATTAGCAGAGCTAACAGAGGGATGCGAAGGGCAGGGGATGAGCACTGAGGGGTGGACAGGAAAAAGGGGGGAAGAGCTTGGGCTGCTGGGTGTGACAGCAAGGACAGGAGCGGGTGAGGGAGACTTCAAACAGCTCTCAAATCATTGGTCTCCATAGCTTGGGACATGCCTTGGGTGCTGGCCCACAACTCTCTTAATAACTCAGAAAGTCAAGATAAAAAATATTGCTAAGCAAAAGTATTCAGGACATGTAAGGAACTGGCAGACTCAAGTCTACTCAGCTGAAGAAGGTGAGCCTTTTCATGATAGGGAAAGGATTTTTATCATACTGGGTGCCCAAGGCCTTTGGGGAAAGGAAAAAAAAAAAAAACCTCAATGTTCACTTTAAAAGATAAACTTTATCAGGAGGTTATGAATAAGAACTACAACCACCTGAATTAACCAAAGAATTTTTACAGTAGCTAATATTTACACCTTAACTAGTTAGGAAGTCAGTGATTACGAACCATGGGCCAAGGAACCATGCTAGGTCCTTGAAACATATTACTTTGTAAGTCTTCACAGCGGTTCTCTAGACGAGCTGGCAGCACCATGCCCAGTGTACCCACATGGAATAATGGCAAGACCTAGAGAGGTGTGGAGTTACCTGCCCAAGGGGACAAACTCTTTGAGGGACAGAGCCAAGCCCAGAAGTAAGATACTTTACTCCCAGGCCCTTATCCTCAGTCAGGGAGCAACAAACATTTTCTGTAATGTGTCCAATAGTAAATATTTTTGGTGTTGTGGGCAATATGGTCGGGGTGACAGCTACTTGACTCTGCCTTTGTAGGGCCACGGCAGCTACAGACAACACATGGACATTTAGGCACGCCTGTGTGCCTGCACAACTGCAGCTACAGACACTGCAATTTCAAATCATCTTCATGCGTTATGAAATACTACTCTTTGGATTGCTTTTCCGCAGCCAATTTAAAAAGCAAAAATCATTCTCAGCTCTAGGGCCATAAGAAATGAGTGGGCGGGCTGAGTTTCTTCTCACATGCTGCGAGGCTCTAAGCCACTCGTCGAAGCCACTAGGCTCTCTTGCCCTCCATCTGAGGTCAGGCGCTGATTTTCTTGGGAGGCCCATAGATATTTTAGGACCAAATGGATACCTATGAAAGTACATCTGGATGGGGTCTCTGAAACACAACTGTGAGGAAAGACCCAACAGAGATGATGCCTCCAGTTACACCTTGAAGAACTCAGTCTGACACCAACTTTAAAACATCTCTTTCTCTTCCAGTCTGCTCACTTGCTCTCTTCTACTCAAATAATAAGCATTGATTCAGGTCAGACTGAAACCAGGGGAGGTTCTGGCTAGGACAGAGGTGTCTCCTCCCACACAACAGGGTTTTCTGCAAACATGAGCCCACCGTGTCCTTACCTGCAGGGTTTGGCTGAAGCGCTTTAACGGCGTGGCCTTCACAGGTGGGATGAGGTTGGCGAGGGATGTGACTCTGGAAAGAGGTTTGACTCGTTTATTACTAGGCTCCTAGGGTTAAAAAAAAAAAAAAGGAAACTGTCAAGGTCAATTCCAAAGAGAATGTAACTCCACCACACAGTCATGTCTCACTCCACAAGGGGCTGGCTGCACACCACTCTGGAGAATGAAAATGGTATTCATCTCACTCCTGCTGTGTGAAGGTGACTGGTGAGCCAGGAAAGGGTAAATAGTCGGGGTGGGGGTGGGTTGGGGTCAACAGAGGCAGTCTCTGAGCAGACAGCAAACAGGCAAATTCCTTCACCCCAACAGTGTCTGACGGCTTCTAAATCAGAGGCTCCCACTTAGAAGAATCACTCTCTCCAACCCCTCTTGCAGACAAAAGCTGCCTCCAATTTCCCATCCAATGACCTTGTTGGGCGGTTGTCTTTTGATGCTTCTGGTTTCATCTTTTTAAAAAAACCTTTTCTCCACCTTGCCTGAAGCCACTGTCCAAATTTCTAATATGCAATGGCTTTTCTAAAGCACAAAGACTCTTTTAGTACACCAAATTAAAAAAATATTTTAAAGAAGTTATTCTATTACTAGGCTGTTAAGAAAGCCTCTTGTACCTACCATATATTTGAAATGCACATATTAATACTTATAAATAACAACTAGACAGCAAAAAGAAAATATAGAGAGAAAGCCCTACCACAAGCACTAGTTTTTATACTATACCTAGCCACAAGTTATGAAAATTATCACCACATAAAACATGTACAAATCTGCAAGTTACCCCAAAGCAAGCTGATGGGTGGGGGAGCCTACCTAAACCAATGACTCTGCAGATTAGAGTTACATAAATAAAAACAAGAGGCTGTGGAAAAGATAGGGATGACAGACAAAACACTTGACAAAGAGAACAGTTACCCTTGTCTTCCTATGCTCCATCTGACCTGCGGGAGATGTTGGACAGCACATGAAGACACCAGATTTTGATGGAAAAAGCCACACTTGCCAGTGGTTGTGGCGAAACTCAACCATTTCCAGAGGGAGCCTCCAGGTGTTCATCTTTCTTTTTCAGCCATTGCCTTCAAAGTTTTGAGAGTTAAGATTCTCTAGAATATCCCTGCAAGGTGTTTTGAACATAGTAGGTGCTTGGGAAAATCTTGCCTGAATCTCGAGTTCTGCCAAGACACTCTCATGTCATTTTATGCCCTTGCCAGCCTTAGAAAACAGAAGATTCCTCTGAAACAGACCCAACCTTTCTGGCAAATAGAAAAAATCTAAAGGCTGTTTAAAAAGCACAAAACAATTCCACGATGTAGCCAGGAGTGACTTCATGGTTTCTTGAAGCAAATACTTTCCCAAAACAGAGAATGCATCCGGGCTGCTAGGGACCTCTCCAGCCTCTTGGCATGCTGAGCTGAACAGACAGAAGGCAATTCTCCGAACACCAGGAAGGCTTAGTCCCAAAATGCAAAGGATGAATCTCTCAACACGAGCAATATCACATTATAATTATGTAAATGCTGAAGACAAAGATCCGATTGCCCCTCTGTTTTCAGGTGACAGTGCCCTTCAAGGATGCTCCCTGTCCAGTGCCTGGCTTCTGAGTATCTGTGCCCAGAGGAGGATTTTAAAAATATTTTTTACGTCAGAGCTGCACCACAGGCAGGCTTACTGAATAGACACACACACACACACACACACACATGCACACGCATGCTTGCACGCACGCACAGCCTCTTGAGCATCCCCTGAATTTTTCTAAATGGCTCCTGCTTTGGCTGAAAATGCCAGAGTTTTGATATACCACCTTTGGCGGCACAAACTGCATTGCAGCAAGTGAGAAGAAGAGGGCTTTCCTAGGGGAGCAGGATTCGGTCTCATATACTCCTGCCACACACCTCAGAGCCCGTTGACTCCCAGGTCTCTTATTAATGGCTAAAGCTCCTAGGACACAGGTTCCATATCAAATTGGGGAGTTTAAAGGGCAAATGCCAACTGGGTTATCTTGCTTTAAAAAGGGAGCAGGGAGCCTTGCATGCTTGGTGGGATGAGGGAAGATCCGGCTTTGTTTCACTTGCTGTGTCACTTTTCTAAGGCTCTGCTGACTCTGCTGCCCTTTTTCCATGAGCCAGTCAGCTGCGTGTTTTCTGCACTGCTGTAAGAAGCATGCACAGTGCAAATGTCGGCCCCTCTGCAGGTTGTGCCCAGTGTCGCTACATGAGATTGTAATTAAAACTCCCTTCCTAAGGCTTCACCCATTTGGAAGTAAACTCTGGGCTGCTCTCTGGCAATGTGACATTCCCAAGTAATGAACAATCGAAACAGAAACCACTGCTGCACGATGTACTTGATCCAGCAAAGTGGGCAGGTGCAATTTCAAACCAGAACATTTACAGGTTATTAGATCTATGGAGAGGGCTTTATGCCTGACCCACATGAGTGAAGTATGAATTATGGTGTTCTCCTTGAGGGCTTCAGTGAGAATAGGAGATTAAAAACATTCTTGGCCTAATTTGATTTTTCTTTTCCATTTACTCCGTATGTCTCCAGCTACATTTTACTGCTGTCTAAAAAGAGCCCTCGGGGAAAATGTTTCCAGATTCCAGTTAAATAGCTGTACTGAGAACCAGCAAATACAATTCCAGGGATGCTTTTCGGCTTTATAGAGAGATGACAGAACACAACCTTCAGAAGCTCCCTAATCCAACAACTCAGCTGCCAAACCAAGCTGGGCAAGGTCACTGCTAAACCCACTTTCAAGTGCAGACTAAACCCTCACCCTGCAGTTTTAAGACAGAACAGGAGGGCATCTCACTAAAGAGGTTAAAAAAAAAAAAAAGAAAAAAAGAAAAATGCAGTGTGGGCAGTATTTCTTGAATAACAGTCTTGTTACATGTTTTCCATATCTCACAGCTTTTTAATTTTTTTCTTATCTTATTGCACTGGCTAGGACTATCCGTATGTTGTTGGTTACAAGCTGGGAGACTGAGTACCATAGTCTAATTCCTAATTATAAAGTAATTATTATGAAGGTTTCACATTAAGTATTATATTTGCTAAGTGGATGGAAGAGATACCCTTTATTAAGTAAGGCAGTTCCTTTCCATGCTAAGTTAGCTGTGAATTTTTATCATGAATGAGTACTGACTTTTATCAAATATTTTCTCTTTATCTTTCTAGGGGACAAGGAAGCGGGAAAAAAGAAGGAAAAGGTGGGAAGAAAGGAAGGAGAGGATGAAGAAAGACATACAGGTCATATTTTTATATAAAGGAATTGATTCAGCAATTTTAAAAGTCTCTTGTGCTTGAATTACAAACAAAAGCAAATAAAGCACTGCATATAATTTTAATTTTAATGTGAGGTTTCATTAAATATATTTTTAATAATCCTTCCCTAGGGGATACAGTTTTTGTCCTTTCCTCATTTTTCCCTCTAAGAGATAAAAACCAAAGCACAACATATGCAATGTAAGAAAATTCCTATCATATCAATATAATTTGGGACTATTTTTATTTCTCAAAAAAAGAAGGTTCCATTCTAACAGACACAGCATATAGGAAACCACTCATTCTCCCTACATCTCATTTTTGCAGCCAGAGTAGGGTTGGAGAACAGTGGAAGGGTCTTCCACATCACCTCTGTAGCTTCCCTGACACTGTGGTTTTACTGAGCCACAAACATGGCCCAGGAGGGCCCAGGAGGGCCCAGATATGCAGCCTTTAATGCAGAACTGACCACTCTACTGCAGGGCAACACTGCTCTTGGATGCTCTACCTCTGGCCAGGAGCTAGGGAGAAGTGAGCAATGACTGTGCTAGCAGGTGCTTCTGTCCATGAGTTGATGGAGTGGTTTTTTTTTTAAATGTCCTTCAAATGTTTAGAAACACCAAGAATCCTTTCTGGGGCTCCATCTGTGAGACAGGAGATATGCTGGGAATTGCACACCCAGGCGTCATGTGTCACCCACCCTGAACTCTCTAGGAGGCTTTCATCATCCTCATGTTTTAAACAGGAAGTTTTGATCTATGAGTGATGGAGAAGCTCTAGCAGTACTAACTAAGAATAATGAGTGCATAGTCACTGCAGGGACTCTTCTCTATGCTTTACAGATAATTAGTAATTTATGTCTCCTAAATCTCTGCAAAAATGAAAGTCATTCAGTTATATCTGACTCTTTGAGATCCCATGGACTGTCCATGGAACTCTCCAAGCCAGAATACTAGAGTGGGTAGCCTTTCATTTCTCCAGGGAATCTGCCCAACCCAGGGATTGAACCCAGGTCTCTTGTATGGCAGGCGGATTCTTCACCAGCTGAGTCACAACGGAAGTCCAAGAACACTGGAGTGGGTAGCCGATCCCTTCTCCAGGGGATCTTCCTGATCCAGGAATCGAACCGGGGTCTCCTGCATTGCAGGTGGATTCTCTACCAACTGAGCTATCAAGGAAGCCCAACATCTCTGCAAGGTAGCACTACTGTGATCACCATTTTAAAGACAGGGAAAGCTAAAAAAAGATGGCTAGGATTTAAATGTAGGCAGGCTGGCTCCAGAGCCCATGCCCTACTTTAGGGTTTGGTGATATTTTTCAGTGAGGGGACAGATGGCTAAATGTTTTAGACTTTGAGGGCTGTCTAGCCTCTGTCACAACTATTCATCTCTACCATCAGCCATAAACAGTATGTAAATAAGTGAATGTGGCTGTGTTCCATTAAGCTTTCATTTAGAGACACTAAAATTCAAATTTCATATAATTTTCATATGTCCCAAAGTATTATTATTCTACTGTTTTCAACCATTAAAAAATACAGAAACTGTTCTTGAGGGCCTGAGGCCCCCTAGTCTCCCTCTGTTCATTAGAAAAAGGAACAGGAGTTTTGTTGGAGATTCTCCAATTTTCAATCAACTATTTTGCTCAGTAAAGGGCACTACAGAAGATTCTAGAAATTTTTTAAGATTTTAATTGGAAGCTAATTACTTTACAATATTGTGGTGTTTTTTGCCATACATTGACATGAATCAGTCATGGGTGGACATGTGTTCCCCATCCTGACCCTCCCTCCTACCTCCCTTCCCATCCCATCCCTCAGGGTCATTCCAGTGCATCAGCCCTGAGCGCCCTAAGTCATGCATCGAACCTGGACTGGCGATCTATTTCACATATGATAATATACATGTTTCAATGCTATTCTCTCAGATCATCCCACCCTCGCCTTCTCCCACAGAGTCCAACAGACTGTTCTTTACATCTGTGTCTCTTTTGCTGTCTCGCATATAGGGCCATTGTTACCATCTTTCTAAATTCCATGTATATGCATTAATATACTGTATTGGTGTTTTTCTTTCTGACTTACTTTGCTCTGTATAATAGGCTCCAGTTTCATCCACCTCATTAGAACTGATTCAATGCATTCTTTTTAATAGCTGAGTAAAGACTCTTGAGAGTCCCTTGGACTGCAAGATCCAACCAGTCCATTCTGAAGGAGATCTGTCCTGGGTGTTCTTTGGAAGGAATGATGCTAAAGCTGAAACTCCAGTACTTTGGCCACCTCATGCGAAGAGTTGACTCATTGGAAAAGACTCTGATGCTGGGAGGGATTGTGGGCAGGAGGAAAAGGGGACGACAGAGGATGAGATGGCTGGATGGCATTACCGACTCAACGGATGTGAGTTTGAGTGAACTCCGGGAGTTGATGATGGACAGGGAGGCCTGGCGTGCTGCAGTTCATGGGGTCGCAAAGAGTCAGACACGACTGAGCAACTGAACTGAATTGAATATTCCATTGTGTATATGTACCACAACTTTCTTATCCATTCATCTGCCGATGGACATCTAGGTTGCTTCCATGTCCTGGCTATTATAAACAGTGCTGTGATGAACATTGGGGTACACGTGTCTCTTTCAATTCTGGTTTCCTTGGTGTGTATACCCAGCAGTGGGATGGCTGGGTCGTATGGCAGTTCTATTTCCAGTTTTTTAAGGAATCTCCACACTGTTCTCCATAGTGGCTGTATTAGTTTGCATTCCCACCAACAGTGTAAGAGGGTTCCTTTTTCTCCACACCCTCTCCAGCATTTATTGTTTATAGACTTTTGGATAGCAGCCATTCTGACCAGCATGAGATGGTACCTCATTGTGGTTTTGATTTGCATTTCTCTGATAATGACTGATGTTGAGCATCTTTTCATGTGTTTGTTAGCCATTTGTATGTAGAAGATTCTAGAAAATTAATTTCCAAAATACTGTTTTCTAATAGTATCTTTAGTACATCAGGCAACATTTACAATGTTTTGATCCTGAGCTCTACTTCCAAGTACTACTGAGTTAAAAATAAAAGTTAGAAATCTGATTCTTTAAAAAAAAAAAATCTGATTTTTTTAAGATGAGGGGGGGCAATACTATGTCCTGCCACTGAAACAAATAGCTTTAGGGCCATTGGAAGTGGACTGTATTTGGTGCAGGGGCCATAGCTGGCTGACCACTGCCCTGTACCACTGCTGGCTTCATATGGGCCATGTCCTGGGCCAGTGGCCTTCAGCCTCAGCTTCCTGCTGAGACATACCCAGAGATGACACTCCCAAGCAAGGCGTCTCTCACAGGCACACTCAGATAGTCTTCAGGCTCTGCTTGACAGCAAAGGCTTGATTTGTACCCCTTCCTTGCAGCTGGGGACGCAGGGTCCTCTCCTCGTAAGCAGAGGGTATCTCTGACTCGCCTTTTATGTGAGTGAACGATATCTTACTACATTTTATTCTTAGCTTTCCAAACAAATTATCCTGAACATAACACAAACTTTCCTGGACCATTAATACCATGAATAAGGGACGTAAAATGTTACAATGCTTGGGATCTGCTTCAAAGCGATATGGGGCCAGGGAAAGGGTCTGTGTGGGAAATGGCATGGATTCCAGGTTTTGTTGTAGAGTTCAGTCACTCAGTTGTGTCTGACTGTTTGTGTGGCAACTGGCAAATCTAGGGACCAACCCTAGATTGGCGAAAGACGTAGTATGCACAGTCCTGCCTATGGTGCCTGGTCAAAATGTCCCACAATACACAGATTTACTTCAATGGACAGAAAACAGTTTTGCAGATATACTAGTGAATGCTGACCTGGCACATACAGGTGCCATCTGAGATTTTTACTTTACTTGTTAGTGAGGGTCTGTCTAGTGACAAAGGATACCGAGCAGGCAGACATCGTCTAGAATCGGACAAAGGATACCGAGCAGGCAGACATCGTCTAGAATCGGACAAAGGATACCGAGCAGGCAGACATCATCTAGAATTGGACGTAAGTAGAAGAAACCTGGTAAAATGGAAAAAAAAAAAATCCCACTACTGAATTTAAATCATTCTCAACTGCTATAGGCCAGAATAGAGCCAGATCCAGGAGGCTGGGAAACTGAGAATAGAGAGAGGTACCTTGAAACATTTAAACTTAAAGGTAGGACACCCCCTGGAGAGGCACCAACATGGCTGTCAAGATTCCATGAAGTCTGCTTGATTACTGCTGCTGCTGCTGCTAAGTCGCTTCAGTCGTGTCCGATTCTGTGCAACCCCATAGACGGCAGCCCGCCAGGCTCCCCCGTCCCTGGGATTCTCCAGGCAAGAATACTGGAGTGGGTTGCCATTTCCTTCTCCAATGCATGAAAGTGAAAAGTGAAAGTGAAGTCGCTCAGTCGTGTCCAACTCTTAGCGACCCCATGGACTGCAGCCTACCAGGCTCCTCCATCCATGGGATTCTCCAGGCAAGAATACCGACTGGGCTACTATTTGCTCTCATTAAGAAACCTACCAACTTGCATGAAACAGGGCACTCAAAGGTGGTGTACTGGGACAACCCAGAGGGATGGGATGGGGAGGGAAGTGGGAGGGGGGTTCAGGATGGGGGACACATGTACACCCATGGCTGGCTCATGTCAATGTATGGCAAAAACCACCACAATAGTGTAAAGTAATTAGCCTCCAATTAAAATAAACAAATTGATTAAAAAAAGAAAAAAAGGAAAGAAAAGAAACCCATCAACTGGCTCCTGATCACTCAGCTCCACAATATAAAACAATCTGGTAGAGTTCAACTCTGTTTTGTCTTAGAAATATACAGAGAAAACAGGGGTCATTCAAGATCAGGCTGCCCATCAGAAGAGACCTCTGTTCCACTGTATTGGTTTTAATTTGTGAAGGTGCTTTCCTTTCCCTACACCTGCCTCCTGAATCCACTCTTTTCTTTCATACAATAGCCCAGTCTTCCACTAAGAAGGCTGAGGGCTCCCGTCCTTACTGATCATCAGTTCTGCTCTTTATAGTTGTCTTGACTTTACCACCCCTTTCCTTGTGGTTTACATTGTTTTACAGTTAATACCCAAGATTCTCACCCTTCAAAACTTCTAGGTCACCACAAATATTCTTCTGTTCTCACTTCTTATGACACCTCCTGTTGCCAAAGCCATCCCACCCTTTCATTTTATTTTGTCATCAAATCACCATAGGAAGAGGCAAGGAAGAATTATCCTGCAGAAGTCACAGGGAGCATGGCCCTGCCAACACTGTGATTTTTGACTTCTAGTCTGCAGAACTGTAAGAAATAAATCTCTGTTGTTCTAAGCCTGCCTGCTTGTGATACTCTGTTACAGCAGCCATGCGAAAGGTATTTGCTAGAAAATTTCCTCCATAGTAAAGTTACTATTATTCCCTTTGTAATTATTACACAGAAATGGAAGAGATACTTTAGGACTATGTGCATTCTTTGAAACTCAGTTCTGTGAGTGTTTACCCAGCATATGCAAAGTGGCTTCACTCAAGCGTACAGGTATCACCCTTGGGGGAATGTCGCCCGGCTAAAAGGGAAAATCAGAATGTTGATCCAGGCAGAGCACCTGAGAGAGTTAGCCTCGGGGGAGTGGGCAAGGAGTGGGGCAGGCAACGTGGCCAGCAGGCAGGGCACAGTGGACCACAGGGGTGTGCAGGACACAGAGGCGCCAGTGAGGAGGCCTTCACAGAGCTGTCTGAGCGAGAGGAGCGGGGCTGTAGGAATGAGACAGGGAGCATCTTCGGAGCCTGCAAGGGACTTCATCTTTTTTCTTCCAAAAGAGAAAAAGGCAGTGATGAAATAATGGTTTCTAACTCCAAAATTTCCATTAAAAATTTTTGTTGCTGTTGTTATGTTTTCTTTTCCCTGGCATGCAGCTAACTGACCTGGTATCATTTGTTACCAGAAGTTAAAAGGCAAATAATCAGGGCCAAATTCCAATGGAAACCTGGCTTCATTGATTAGGCCAAAGGCATTTCAGAATTATTGGTTGCTCACCCTCAAGGTGAACAAAAGGTCTTCAGACATGGAACTATAATTTTCCCCTAGAGATGCTTATCGGTGATCTCAATGGATGGACCACAGGCTTTGTGGACGCTGACAAACCACCAGGAACAGCTCTAGGAAGAACTCCTGACACCCTCCTCCGGGCCAATTGCAAAGGTGGAGGCCACACCCTTTTGCTTATCTTCTCCAGGTGCAGGCCTAGTTGCCTCACACTGTGCACTAATGGAGATTCCATTTCCCTTTTGATGAAACAGTCCAACTCTCTCTGCATCAGACGCTACAAGGAAAACAGCCTAATTTCCTTCTTTCAAAGAAAAAAAAATGTAGTTCTTTTTTCTTTTTTTGGCTACTAGGGACTAGGTCTGGATAAATGAAATCCACAGGACACTCTCAGTTAGCTTAGTCTTACGGCCAAGTTGTAGACAGGGAGTTGCTGCATTGAGGATCTGATATTTTCTCCTGTCTTCCCTCATGGAAATGCTAAAAGAGCACATGAGGGAGACATCAGAAGATGGTCTGGGCAAATTCACAAACTGAACCATTGACTCTCAGGGCTGTAAAACTGAATACATTAAGGATGGGGAGATGGTCCTTATTCCCTGTATGTCAAGTCAGTCAACACCTTGACTTCTGCTTGAGCCAGCCAGCACCTACAGCCTCTGGCCAATGTCAGCCTGTTAGGTGGTTGCTTTTAGGGGAACCATGCATAAGGCCAAAGCCTGAGAGGGGGACGCTGGACTGAACTCTCAGACACTGCTGACATGAGCCTCTGAAAGTACGCTCAGTTCCAGCCCCAAACAAAGCTCCCATCAAATGCAAGTAAAAAATGAGAAGAGAAAGAAGTCATGGTTTATGACAATTTATGTGGTTGTTTTGGCTTCATTTCCTCCAGGCTTCCCCTGCTTCCTTCAAGTTCAAAACACACGCTGGCAAAAACACTATCACTCTTGAATGTTCATATAAACTTAATGGCAGAATGAAAGAAAGGAGAGTGTGCGGCAAGTTAGATGGATTTCATCCAGAGTACCCTGCAGGAGCAATTAATTTTACTGCAGACTCTGAGAGGGTTAATGTTCCTGGCACATCACTTCGCTTCTGAGAGAAGACCTCAAGCAAGTTATTATCTGTATCCCTCCTATTATCGTTGAATGTTTGCCCCCACACTGGAAAAGAAGCCTGTTCTTCTCTGCAATGGGGCTATTAATTTTTTTCTAAATGATGCTCTATGGGATAAAGAAAACAAAACCAAAATAACATCTTGGAAAATAATTTAGTAAAATACGGGACTCTCCAAGAGCTGAGCCGGGCAGCAGCCTAGGTTACGAACAAAGTTTCTTAGCAGTGCCAGTAAAATAAAACAGAACCACTGTTTCAGACACCCTATTTTTGGCTAAGGTTTCACTCCTCAATTACTTTCAAAGTTATTCGTTTCAGTCAACATTATAAGGGTAAGTCAACATTTGTCCTGGCAGCAAGCCCAATTTTGTTATTTTATTAGTCTGCTACTAGTTAAATTGGCCCATGATTAAACACATCTAATAAATAGCCCCAGAAGATTGGAGTTTAGCAGAAAACCACATTCAAGTTCTCTTACACAGGATGTTACTAGTCTTTAACCTTGGGCAGAAGGAGACACGCACACCTTCACCTCGATAGGTTCCTTTACGCGAATGCCAGCCCACTGCCTGAAACTCACTTTGGTCATGCCCAGACATGGCACTGCAGACCTTCAGAGAAAGAGGAAGCTAAATATTTAGCTCTCTCTGCGGTCCCTGGCTCAACATACGCCTTCTGATCATCAAGCAGAGCCCTGACTCTGTCAAGGAGAAAGGGCCAGATGTTTAGAGCTGAAGCACTTTATGAGTCTGACCTGGAACAGTGTGAGAGCTGCCGGCAGACTTGAGCCTCTGTGGCCCTTACAGGGAAGCAAACCTTAGGCACAGATGTTTTCTCTTGATTGGTGTCAGGTTATGTCTTTTTGCCAAGCAGGCCACAGAAGAAATGTGCCCACAGGTCTGGAAAATGGGGTCAGAGCCTCACATTACTGGTAGATGCCAACAAGTCACCCGGAGGTGACATGGTGACCTAATTACAGCCACAGGCCTGGAGGAAGGGCTCTGTGGTTCTGGGGTTTCAGTCAGTTGTTTCCTACTGACTTCTTGGAAGCCATGGGGTGGGATATAAATTCTGTATTTGTTCATCTCTGTAAAAGGGATTCCCTGGCTTCCCCTTGGGCTGGGTTGAAGGTGTAGGGGGAGAAGAATGCACCGGGATGCCAGCTCTGCTTCAGGGTTTGGAAACTGGTATGTAAAGACCTCAAGGGCACTTTAAGACACTGGCTGAGGCTGTGTTTAAGAATGAGCAGAAAGCCTCTGCTGCAAGTGACAAAGTTCTTATCTCTCTGGCACCCTAAACGATTCTTTGCAAAGGTTCTAAGGGTAACATGTGAACCGACCTATCTGGCCAGAGGACAATGTCCTGTGAATGCCATACCTTCTGACTTCAGGTCAACAATGTAACTTCCACAGGCTTGGTCTCATGCCCTGTGAAGTGGGGGTGGCTCTCCTACCGAACCACAGGGTTGTGCCTTCATTCATTCCCTGTAGCACTAGACTCTTCCCTGCCCAGGGACAGAGCTGTCACTCCAGGTCACTGCCACAGTCTCACCAATGACATGCCCTGCTCTCTGAGGACTTGGGCTGCTACGAGACCATATTTTGATTCCACATCCTTGCCTTCCCTTTCCTCCGGCAGTTTCATCATCCGCTTAGTCAAGCCCTGACTGGACACAGCAAAACTGGGAGTGGTTTGGCAAGATCCAAGGCTACATCCAAGTAGAAAAAAACATCAGCCACGAAATCCCAAGATAAGAACCTGAGGGGCTAAAGGGCACCCACGTAGGATGGGTGATCAAGTCTACAAGGAACTCCTCCCAGCCTACCCCTCCCCAGCCCACACTGCTGAACTGTGGGCTAGAAGAGCTGGCTTCCAATCTTGCCTGATCCCAGTACTATCTGGAATGAGGCAATGATAGGAATTCCAGGTGTTCAAGCCATGTCGGAGGTACAAGGTAGAACTCCCAAAAACAACATGTTTCTTTTGGCTTCCAGAAAGCACCAGGCACAGATTCACTGACCTGTTCTCTCTCTCTCATCCTCCTGTCATCTCTTGAATCTCAGCATTATCTTAGCTTCCCAGAAGAGGAAAAAGAAGCACAGGGATGGAAAAGGATGCACAGTCCGCAATCTCAGTGTCCCAAAGGAAGCACAGCGTGTTCCAAGCGAATGTGAGATGAGCAAACACGTCACAGGCAAGCAACGCTGACAGCCGGGTCTGCCATCTGACTGAAGACGAGGCTGGTGAGGGATCCTATATTCAGCTGCTAGGTGAAACCTAAAAGGAACATCCAACCAAGGGCCCTGGGTCTGCAGGAAAAGAATGTGGACCCCCTCCTCTCGCTGCCTGGTCGGTTTCTGTTCTGGATGCGAACAGCGATTTGGAGCAGTTTGCAAGCCTCGCAGAGGTGTGACTTCCAGAGAGACACATAAAATGCAGTTACTGAGCTCCCTGGTAACCCTACGCTGTCCCTCTGAGCACAATTTATCCCGTCAAACCGTTTGGTCTGTGTGCATCCTCCGCGGCACATGCCTCCACTTGGAACTGGGGAACACTGCACTTGGGTGTTACAGAACAGCCTGCTCTCAACTGGGAACAGGATACACTGAAATCTGATCCTTCAAAGTGGAGAAAGCTACCAGCCACACAGCCACCGGGGAGTGACGGAATTGGGAAAAAAGGTTTTTTTCTTAAAATTGAAAACTTTCCTGCTTTGGCTTTCAGCTGACATCTTACCACCCACCAAGCAATGGTTTATAGGAAAATAAGGTACAGGAAACTGTCAGGTAGGTAATCTATAACGGAGTCGTATGGCCTCGCCACTGCTCCCACACTCCCCAAGTGCAGACAAATAGCTTCACAATGTTATTCCTTGGGAGGTGTGTGTGTGTGTGTGTGTTGGTGCACATATGCAGAACACAAGACTGAACTTTGAGAGTTTTCCTTTTGTAGCACGTTTTTAACGACAGGAATTAAATCATGCCCACTAACAATGTATTTTTCCAAAGCCTCATAACAAACCCTGGCTCGCACTGCTGTACACTTGCAACCTTGGAACACAGTGATTATGTGTTATTTCTAACTCTCAGCAATTAATATGCAACCAGATGTATCATTATCTATAGTCTATTAAAATTCAGAAGACTGTGCATTTGAAACAGGCTGCATCACACTGACAAAGCAGGCAAAAACATACAAGCCCCAGCCCTGTACCCCAGTCACACATGGTTCATTTCAATTACAAAGACACATGAGGGCAAATGAATAAAAAAGGGCAGCTGACTTAAAAGAAGTAAATACAAATCTGTGATTTGGTTGTTTAGTTTTGCCACTGGAGATTCAGCGGTAAGGGGTGCCAGTAAAAGTTTCCAGGAAAGACAAGGGCAGTTTTGTGGTAAAAGAAAAATGTTCTTTATTCCTGAAGTCAAATGCTCCTGTGGCAGAAAGGGGCAAAGTTCCCATGAGCTTGCCAGCACTGGCCAGCTCTAGAGGGAAGGGCTCCTCCAGGAGACTGGTGAGGGTCTAAGCTGACAGATTCTCCTCAATCCCCCAGCACCCTCAGGGATGAGGGGAAGGCCCATTCACCAGAAGGTGCTCCCTCCTTCTGCCCCATCACTTAGAGGTCAGGCTCTGGACCACTCCTGAATTTACAAAGCAGGTCTGTGCAGAGGGGTGGCAAGGGGCTGTCCCAGCCCAGCAAAGCCTCTAGAATTGCAGCTGTGTAAACTACATGCTGCCAGGACCCTGAGTGACCTACTGAGTTAGTTCAGTCACTCTGTGAGCTTCTAGCAATTTTCTAGAAACAGGGAAATAGGTCGTTCCACCCCGACCCAGATGTAATTCTCTTCTGATTTTGTCAAGAGGAGAAGGAGAGGAAGAGGGTGGGAGGATTGCAAAAATGGGTAAAGGGGGTCAGCTCTATGGTGATGGATGGAGATGAAACTTTTGTTGGCGACTATGCAGAAGTCAAAGAGTGTACACAGACGTCAAAATATACTGTTGCATACATGAAACTTAGATAATGTTGTAAACCAACGTAACCTCAATTTAAAAACAGAAAGATAACCTCAGGATTAAAATAATAAAGACAACAATAGAAATTTTAAAAAAAAGAAGAAGAGAAGGAAGCCCTATGCAGCCAACGGGAGACCCTGGATGGGGAGGAGGAGGTACCAAGACCCATGGGGTCTCCTGCTGCCTGGAGCCGGCACACACAGTCTCTCATCTATTCCACACAGCAAGCCCATCGCTCCATTTTATAGAAGAGGAAGCAGGTGTTCAGAGAAGTGAGGTGACTTGCCCCAAGTCGTACCCAGTAGTTATTGGCAGAGCTGAAATTCAAGTTCAGCTCTTGACTTGAAAGCTTTCCCAGACAGGATATGCAAATTCCTCTTACAATAACAACTACATTAATAGTAATAAGTGGCTTCCCAGGTGGCTCAGCGGTAAGCCTGGCAATGGAGGAGATATGGGTTTGATCTCTGGGTGGGGAAGATCCCCTGGAGAAAGAAATGGCAACCCACTCCAGTATTCTTGCCTGGGAAATTCCATGGCTAGAGGAGCCTGGTGGGCTACTGTTCACAGGGGCCCAAATAGTTGGACACAACTGAGCACCCTGCCACAGTAATGATACCAACAGGCGATTTTGAGCCAGGCTTTGTCAAAGTATGTTCCATGCATGATTTCCTTGACTTCACTTACGTTAGTACTACTAATACACCCATTTTACAAACCAGGCAATTGAAGCTCAGAGGGGTTAAAAACTCTGCCTGAGGTCACAGAGCTGGTAATGAGTGATAGAGCCAGGACTGAGCCCAAGGCTGCGACTCTCTGCAAGACTTGATTCTAAACCACAGCACTGCTGTTTCCTAAGCCAAGGATCAGGAGCCCTGAAGAAATCAAAGACTATAGAGGCAGAAGGGACTAAGGGAAAGGGTGAAAAAGTAGGAACATTGGTTCGACATCCAAGTCCTGAAATTCAGGAATCAGCACGCCTTTTGTGTGCTCCCCCCACATCTTAAGAGTGCCTGGCCAGGCACACGGGTGCCAAGCTGGTGTTCAGGGCAGGCCAGGGGACTGGTGGGTAACATCCAGCATCAGGGGGTTCATCGGATGACCCCTCCCAGGGCTGCCTCCCCTCCCCATTTGCCAAACTCCCCACCGAGGCTGCCACATTTCCAACCAGTGTTCCACTGATTGACAATCACTGCCAGTACTTTAGGGTTGTGAATGACCTCATCAAACTCAAGAGAAAATTCCTTGAGGGTCAAAGCATGCCCTTCTTTTCTTTAAACTCAGAAAGAAGAAAAAAAGAAAAAGCTAGCTAGAGTCTGGTCTCAACAAACATTTACTGACAATCAAACAGCACTGGGAGTTATTTTTAGTTGTCCAACTTTTTGCCAACTTCTAACAAACAACCTGTTTATAATTAAAGTGTGCTGTTAATGAATACGACATGAAAAACTCCCAAAGCAACCTAATCCTCCTCACCTTCCCTGGGTCTCTGTCTGTGGTCCAAACATGGGTGAGGTTCCCAGATGAAACATGTCAGGTGGGGGCCGGCCTTTAGGGCAACGACACACTCCTCATCTCCCATGAGCAGTGTCCCTCGCTACCCAGAGCTCATACCACACCCTCTGTGGGACAGTTGTTATTGGAACCCTAGAAAACCACACTAAATTTTTTCATCCTACCTGGCAGGGATAAATGTGAAACTTGCCAGTGTGCTTGGAACATCTTGTTTTTTCAAAAATAACGCCCAGTGCCAACTTGGATCCATGGGAAACTGGGTGGATGTTTCTTAAAAGGAAGAAGTGACCTCCCAGCACATCACTTGATAGGGATGTTCATCCACAGCTCCTGCTCAACGTATGGATGGCGAAAATAGATGCTGTTGTGGCTAATGGTCTGTGCAGCACTTGCTCTGTGGACGTCCCCAGCATGCCCCATTTCATCTTTACAACTCCCTTGGAAGTTCTCATTTTACAGACGAGGAAACTGAGGCTTGGAGGATGAGTCATTGGTGCAGGGTCTCTTGCTCTAAGTGGCCAAGCTTGGGATTCAAGTGCAGCTCAGTCTGACCTTCAAATCCAACTTTCTAACCATGACACCCGATGCCCCAAATTAAAATGTGATCTTTCTCCATCCCTTCCCTTAGGGTGAAGGGGAAAAGGAAGAAGAAAGGATGATTTTGGTTGGAACTTTGGAACTTTTATTTGAAGTTTTGAAAAGAAAAAAAAAAAAGGCTTTTGTTCTTAGAATAGAAATCCAATCTTATTTTTTTTAATTGGCTAGCAACTAGTTCATAATAATTTTCTATGTCACATTCTAAGCCAGCTTTGATCTATTTAAAAATCTTAATACCTGAAATCCGGGTTCTATGCTTAAAGCACAAGTTTCTAGTCTGTAAGTCACTGTACCCAAACTTGGAAATTTTTGTGGCAGAGTGCTAGTCCTAGAAAGGTCTCAGAACTCGACAATGCACTGTTTCCACCCCCTTGGTTTCATCACGGCAATTTTTTTGCTCTATGCGCATGTCGCCTGAGCAATTACATGTTTCCTTACTCACTTTTTTCTTTTATTTAAGTAAATGTATTGTAAAAATCAACTCTATCGCTGTCTTAAACAGAAAATCACTATCAGCTGCCATAAATAGGAACTACTTTTTTAAAAAATGAATCCCCACTGTTAAATTTCTGTTACAGCCGCTTGCCTGCCTGAGACCCGTGCTTTGTTAAAAAGGGAGATTAGCAAGTGTCAGAGAGGCATTAAAGACACTAGCTCCAAAGGAACCTTTCTCTTCCACATAATGAGAAAGATCAGAAGGGAACTGGAAAGGGAAAGTGATTCAAAGCTGTTTTGTATCTTGTCTCCGGGTCACCTAGTCCTATATCGTTTGAGCTACCACAAATGTTATGAAACCCATCTTCTGGGAAATAATGGTCTAACCCGGTCTACTCATTCAGCAACAAAGATGCTGAGGTTCCAGGAAGTTGAGCCTGCTAACACCCTGTTCCCAGCTGGTAGTGAAACTCTTCTAAGAACCAGCTTAGAAATAGTTGCTGCTAAAGAAATTCAGGGGAGCACTTAAGAGTCCTACAAATCAAAGGCTGATATTGAGCCAGAACAGTGCTCACTCTTCTAAACTGTTACAGCCTGGGCACAAAACACTTGGAGACTGACAAGAGAAAATCAGGGATCTTTTCTGATGCTGTCTCCTTCAAAGCTCTCTGAAAAGGCTCCATCAAACAGCTGAGGCGGAAGGCTAGGACACTTCACTATGCATCTGTGCTTGACACGTCATGTACCATCAATTTTTTCGCCTTCAGTCTATTTCCTTCTTCACCGTGGTTTCTCCACAGTGGTCTTCTGCAAGACCACACCCAGAAGCACCAAGCTGTCACCTACCAGCAAGGAGGATGGCTGCCGAGGTGTGAGAAAATGAACCGAGGCGGCCAAAACCTAACAGGATACAGATGGGTCACCCCCACCCCACCTCTTGAAGTAAAAAATAAGAACACTCGTCTTCACCAGTGACCTTTAACTATCGTCCCTCTGTTTGCCGGGGGTCGTTCTTAACAAGCTTACGTCACTGGGGGATTATGAAACGTTAGCACTGCAATATAAGATAACATGCTTGAGGAGGGAGCTTGCACCGGCCTTGTGTCAGGGCCAGGAAGCACAGACGGAAGCTTTATCACTCAGTCCCTTTGGCCATCCTGTCCAACTCCACCTCCCTCTGCCTACTGGCCTGTTTCCTTGTTCTCTCTGCAGCTTCTTCCTCTAGTAAGACTCCAAAGTTTCAAATCTGACAATGTATGGCAACTGGTAAATATTTAACTTTTTTTAACTTTTTTTTTTTTTTCCAAGGTCCTGACATAGGCTCTAAGTTTTGTCTAATTCAATCAGGTTGCCAGGTCTAGTGGTATCTATGGAAACAGTACCCTTGGGGGAATACTCTATTTGTTATTACCATTTAATTATCACTTCTGATGCAAATTACATCTGCAGAGCTCAGAAAGACATCATTTTAAGGGATGTCATCTACATGCAGAGAAGTTTGTGTCTCTTCTTTGTGGGCTTCCTGTTTATTCTAACAGGGGTCTCACATTGCCTTCCCAGGTAGCTCAGATGGTAAAGAATCTGCCTGCAATGCAGGAGACCTAGGTTTGATCCCTGGGTTGGGAAGATCCCCTGGAGAAGAGAATGGCTACCCATTCCAGTATTTTGTCTGGAGAATCCCCATGGACAGAGGAGCCTGGTGGGCTATAGTCCATGGGGTCGCAAAGAGTCAGGCATGACTGAGTGACTAAGCACAAGGCCTTGCACTTGGACCTGCAGGAGTTTGGGCCAAGGGAAGGGCCCACAAGTCCACCGGCCCCCAGCTGAGGCATGCAGTGCTCAGGTTAAGTTTAATGTGGTTCACTTTGAACATGCCTGAAACAGTGCTGCTTACAACCAACCTCACTCAGGAACATGATTGGCTTAAGCCAACATTCTGCTGTGCCAAGAGGTTAAGGCTAGTCAAGGAGGGACCAGCATTTTAGCCTTGCCTTCTGATCCCTCTGAATCTCTGTTTCCAACACAGGCCGTGCCTTGTGCAGGTCCCTAAGCTGGTGCAGGATTCAAAGGAGAGAGCGCACATGAAAACAATAGGCTGCTATCAGAACACTCGGCAGCACTGCTAGAGTGATCACAATGAGACGGGAAGGGGGATGCTCCGATTGAAAGGTCCCTTCCCCCACTTCCCTACACATGTGCATACATATATAGTTACGTTGGTTCCATCATCTATATAATTCTGCTCAACTTTCCACCTCTTCATTTCTCTCAGGAACACTAGGGTATTTCTGTTTGCTAGTGTGGAATGGCTCAAATGATGTCACTGATCCCTGGCCCAGAGGCCCTGGCACATGGAGCCATCTCCTTCTCAAAGGTCAGAGAGGTAGCTGGCTCTTCTGGCTATTATAAGTACGCAGGAAAGGATGCTTGCCTGGAACCAGACGATCAGACTTAAAGCTTTCAGCTCTGCCAGTCCTGGCTGTGTGATCCTGGGGAAATCATTGAATCTCTCTGACTCATGGTATATTCTTATCTTTAAAATGAGGGTTATATAATATACTCAGGTGAGGCAAAGAATATAAAAGTATTTTGAAACCTACAGAATGCGTAAACATAAAACACGAGCATTATTGCATATAACGCCATTATGAACAACTCTGGACACATAGCTTTATTCCCACAAGAGTTAGAATGCTGGGTGCAAAGATGAGAACCATTTTTGTCTTTTAATATGCACAGAAGTCTCCTTACTGCACACAGAAGTATTTTATTTCTCTGCAGCATCCCCAGCTTTGGGTTTTATCATGTCTTTAAAGTACTTGTGACCTCAATTAGGTATGAAATAGCATCTTAAAATTATTTGCCTTTTCATTTCTATAATTTCTATTGCAGTGAACTTTTAAAATAATGTTACTTTTGTAATGTGAACTGCCTCTTCTTACCCAATAGTCAATGGGTATCTTGGAGTCTTCTTTTATATCTCCATGAATTATGCAGATACCAAAGATTAATCTTTTGTCTGTCATCTCTATTTCAAAAGTCTTTTTCAATGTTATCAGTCTACTCCCCTTGTCTAAAAAGTGCACTAAATATAAAAATAATCTTGTTTGTTGATATAACATCATACAGTGTCTTTAGGCTGGTCGATCCTCAAGAGGTCACTGAGGATGTCCAATGGAAACAAGCAAGGAAGAGAGTTTGGACGTTATGTCCCATTTGGAAAAGTTAGAGGAACCAGGATGTCTAGTCAGGAGAAGACAGGCATCTGGGGGAGGAGTGTGGTGTGGGTGTGTGTGTGTGTGAGTGTGAGCACACATTTGTGGAATAGGAGTAGACAGTAGGGAGAGAGAAAATACTGACAGAGATAAAGTGTCATTGTATAATATTCAGCTTGAGAAAGGAATGTTACAATTAAGAAAAGATGTTCTCATGATCCACAATGAACAAACATGCAATGTATAGGCTTGGAAGGTTCCTGGAAGTGTTTGAACCGAGACTGAAAGGTTCCCAGCAGTGGACGAGAACTGGGCTCCATGTTCTCAATAGGCCTTTCCCAAACACTCAGGTTCTCTAATTCAGTGACCCCGGGTCATTTCCTAAAGGCTGGCTTTGTTTATTTGTTTCATAAATCCCCGGAAAAAAGCCTGTTTTGCTACTCCTTTCCTCCTCATCTTAAGAGCCAGAAAAAGAAAATTTTAAAAAGTGAACTTACCGTTAAGGTTTCTGGTTTAGCTCCCATTAATTGAGTTGACTAAGAATCAGCTGCCTTCTTGCAAAAGGACACAATGACCCGAACACAGAAGGACCAGGCACAAGTGTTTCTAGACTTTAAAAGATCCGTTCTTTTTCTAGCCAAAGGTTTGGAGGCCTTTCTTGACTAACAGCCTCTTCTTAGCTAATAACCAATGTCAAGTCATAAAAAATTGAAGGCATTAGAAACCACTGGCCTTTACTCCTAATAGTCCATGAGCCAACACAACAATGATAAATGGCCGTGCAATCACAGCAATTTCCTCATTTCGTGTGAGCCGTGCACCCATTAACGGAGCTGACAAATTATGGAAGGCAACTGTGTGAACACACACCACAAACGAAGGAGCCCTTCCAAACACACACACATCATTAGTAACAATTACATGTACATAGGACTTTGTAAGATTCGCCTGTGATCAGTAACTTATTTTCATTCGGTTGTTATGAAAATAGTGGCACTGGTCCAGGATTTTACAAGCAATCACAAAGTATCTTAAGAAAATGACACAATTTGCAAATATCCAGATGGTGGTCAGAAGCTTCCAAGTTACTAGTTTATGTGGAAGGCTGGTGGTTAATGCAGATAAGCAAAATGACTAATTGCAGAAGTAACAGTGTCACCTCCACAGTGCTGAGCATGCGGAATTCTGCCAAAGACTAGCTCCTTGGTCTTGAGAAACACAGAACGGAAGTTACCAGAGCCCTCCCAAGTGAAGGTTTGTAAAACTCACTCCTGTGGGTCGTGGCCACTCTATGAAGTGGCTTCCAGGCGCACTCACTAATGGTGGGGTCTCCCTTCCAGGCACTCAGAGAAAAAATGGGCCTTCGGCCATGAGGCAATTTGCTCTGGCAGGCATGCTCACCCTTCATGTGTTATGTGGTGAAGAGACTGGCGATTTAGTCATTTAGAGGCAACATGATGCGGTTGGGAAAGTACAGACTTTGGGGTCAGACTGGGGTATGAATACTGGCTCCTCCATCTACTGGCTCAGCCATCCTGGAAGGGCCACTACCCAGCTCTGAGCCTCAGTTTCTTCTTGAAAAAAAAAAGGGGGGGGCAGTTACAACAACCTCATTGGATCATTGTAAGGATGCTTAGAGGACTTAGAGTCAGACCCCTGTTGCATGGATGTACATAAAACAGCATTTGGGGAATAAGGATGGTGATCATGTTTCTTAAAATTGTTTTAGGAAATTTTCTGTGATGCAGAGGTCTTGATGATGCTGCTGTTTATGGAGCACTTCCCATGTGCTTAGCACTGTACATGAATCATCTCATTATGGTAGCGCCATCATCATGCCTGTTTTACAGCTGTGGGAACTAGGGCTGAGAAAAGCACAGGAGACTGTCCAAGGCCACATCACTAGCAGGTAGTGGAGATGGCACTGGGACCTGGACAGTCTTATTCCAGAGTTGATGCCCTGAACAGCCTCAAATGTACATATCAGCATATTTTTTCTCTAATAAACCTACTCCTAGTTCACAGGCATCTTGGAAGACCAGGACCCCCAAGATACCTATCCCCAAGAGAACCACGGCCGATGACTATACTCAGCTCCTGCCAGCAAGTCAGAGACCTTCACTGTCCATGAGGCTTCCATCCAGAACCATCTGAGGTCGCACGATTCATGGAGTCTAATTAATCACCTGATGAAATCAAGATGCAACTGCAATAAACTCCTTGGAGCTATTTCCATGTAGTTGGCTGTATAAATGGTCAGCTCAACACTGTATGATACAAATTCCAAGAAATGTATAAATCACTAGAATTCAGCTCACCTCCTTAGCTCTCCAGCTGGCATGTAAGGAACACAGTTCCAGATGTATATATTTCAAATACATTTGTGGACTGACCGGGGGCATAAATTATGGTGGGGCACAGAGTTTACCTTGCCCTTTAAAACAGAAACTTTAAAGGTACCTCCTCAGTTAATAAAGGGCTCAAGATTATGTACCCAGAAGAATGTGTTTTAAAGCATTTAAATGGCTTTTGTTTTGCATCCCCCCTTTTTCTTCACAGAGGTAAACATCCTTAGATGCCACAGGATACACTGGCATTAAAACCTAGACTGAATCCATCAGGAAACCTGGCACTGGGTCTTGGCTTAACTGCTGGTTTGTGGATTTCTGCAAGTCACTTCCCCTCAGTGTCTTTATGCATAAAGTGAGCAGAGCAATACTTGCTTTGTGTTCCTCTTACAACATGGTTGGGTTCTCAAACAAGACATTAAATGTGGTACTTAGAATAGAATCCCATCATTTCTAGGTCATTCCAAGGTTCCACATAAAGTTACTGGCTGAGTCAAAGTTAGAACAAAGGGACAAGTCAGGGCCATATACAAGAGAGACAAAAGCAATGACTATAAACATCACTAACTAAATATGGCCTAAACTAGATCGACATCTGAGACAGTGAATCTTAAAACCAAAAGTGAGCTGTTCATCATATTGTCAGATATATTCTTAGAAAGAAAATAACAGAATCACCAGTTTGTATTTTCATTAAATGGACTCCCAAACACCTAAAACCTTCTCACCAGGCTCCAGCTTCCTTAGCCATCGTATACATGCATTTGAGCCTTCTTTCTTGAAAGGAAACCTCCCCACGGGAAAACAGTGACTTCTGACTTGGGATCAGTGTAATTCATTAGGACTAACAACTTTTCTTTGAGTGACTTAATCAGGTATTCAGAGCACTTAATAATACCTAGAAAAATCAGTTCCTCCTGGCATGAGAAGTAAGTACCCATTAAATATATATATATGTATATATATATACATATATATATAAAGATCAACGGAACAAAGTTGCACTGATGAGTTAGAAGAAATAAGCTTAATGATGCTCATGTGATACTGTTTCTCCGTCAAAGTCTAGTGCTACTGGACTAAGATGAACTAAGCTCCTTAGATTTCATGGTTAATGATTAGAGCTGGAAGGATCAAGTTGGTTGTCGTATTAAAATTAAACATCTGCAACCAAACTCATATACCGGTGTCATAAGAAATACTAGATTAAGGAGCCACATTTTATTCATAGCATAATCCATGTAGAATAATTTTAATATTTAAAATAGATAATTTAAAGAAGACAAATATTTAAACTATATCATTTTTCTCTATCACTGGAAATGATCATTGAAATTAAAAATGTACAAAGCATTTAATCCCGAGTAGAAATTTTGTTATGATGTGTTTTCAAGAAAATGTCTGTTTTTTTACTCATGGTATCAAATGCACATTAGTGACACCCGCCCCTTCCCCATGAGCCTTGCCCAGCACACTTGCTGCAAGAATAGGAACAAATGCCAGAAGGCACTTGCCCGTGCATCACTGTGTGCCCACTGACTTCCTCACAGCAAATTCTGAAGGAATAGTCATTATGTGCTAAAGGGCACAGGTGCTTTGCTTCAGCTACCCCTGAAGGTTAAAAAGGACTTTGGACTGGCCAATCCTTTTCAGCATAACCACCTTCTTTCTACAAAGAAAATGATCCTGAAAAACTACCTTTATTGGAACCAACAGTCCATACCCAGCTTATAAACAAGGATATACTCATGTTTTTCAAAAGGCCAACTAGCACATGCTGTTTTTTAAACACAAATGCTGACGACACCTGCTGGTAGCAAATATATTTTAATTAACTGCCTATGGAGAAGTGAGGCTTGCAAAGGAGGGCTGTCTTCTGAGCTGATATTGAAACAGAAAACAAGCCCCTACATCACTTAGGTTTCTTTTTCTAACTCTGCCTATTGCCATTATCAGGAAGCGAAATGCCAGATTAATGAAGCTAGGGGATGTACTGGATTTGCCTCCTTGGAGTATACAGTATATGAGATACTTCTACTCTGATTTAACCACTAGGGGGAAAATCCTAAATAGTGATACCTGAAAAATATTACCAACTATTTAAAAAATTGTTCCTCTCCCACCCTATTCCTATACCAGAATATCCCCATAAAAGGAAATTAAGTCACATTTCACAATCTGGATCCAGCTACCATGAAGAAAATTAGTATTTGACTTCTGGTGATACATTTTTCATATCACATTTGTGAGATACAGATATATATATATATTTTTTTTCTTAATAAATAAGAAAAGAATAAGAAAAAATGAAGAATATGGGTTTTATACCTACAACTTTAGTCAAACTGCACAAAAATATAGGACTAAGTGATAGCAGGAAGGGACCAGAGTCTAGAACTATCCTCATTATTCTTTTCTTTGACTCAATTCGATTTACTAATTAAACTCGGTTATGCTTTGCTTCCTTCCAAAAGGAATTTGAGCGGACATTAGCTTCACTGTTCCTACATTCATTAAATTGTGAAGTTCCCACTGAAAAGATCATATATCTATTCTAAGTCTGCACAACCTGAATTCTGTGCAGTTGCTGTCCTGTCAAAACTTCAGTCAGAGCCCAAACAGCACTAAGACCATCACACTTCCACAGCTGCTGGGAACAAAAGCCCTTTGTGAAAATACACAAGTGAACTGAGGTGTGGGACAGGGGTAAGAAGTTAGTCTCTACTCAATTTATAGAAAGCTGATTACAACCTGAAACTGTTTATAGAGTTGTGTCAGTGTGGAGCAGCTCTTGTTAGAGGCAATGAATCTTTGATACTGTTCTCCCAAATATACATAATTCGGTGAACCAACTGCACACAGCTAAGCAAACCCAAGGGTGGCAGGTGGGTGGACCTGCCAAAAGCAGTGAGACAAGGCCGGAAGCACCCCTTCCCCCAGACTTTCCCCCTCATGGTGGGGGCAGAGTGGAGATCTCCCAGAAACACATCAGCGGAAATGATGATCTGGGTCCTGTGGATCCCACTACAGCTTAGTCACAGCAAAAGTGCAGTCTAATGAAAGCAACTGTATTCCCCAAGACCCTCAAAGAAAGAGATACTTTCTCCTCCACCTGAATCCAACCTTTAAGGCCAGTGAGCTCTTTGCCAGAGATAAAACACACAGCAGGAAAAGGCAGACTAAACACCAGCCAGGAGGACTCCCTCACCTAACCCTCCCAGTACAGGAGAGTTACCAGAAGGAAAAATGCTTCCAGTCTTCCAAGACAGCTTCCCACTGCCCCAGGGAATTTAATTCATTTTCGGAAGCCACATGCGACACACTCATTTAGCTCCCAGACCTCCAACTGAATGACTCCCACTGGCCACAGGGACAAGCAGAGGTGCCGTGTCCTGTCTTTGCTGCCAAACAGCTGCAAGTCCAAGCCTGACAGGTGAGAGGTCCCAAAGGGTCCTCAAGAATGTTCCCCTGCCCTCCCCCAAACCTCCTGCAAGAGGAAACCTGTGCTTTTAAAGGGTAGCTCTTCCCTGACGACCAAGCCCATTGATGCAGTATGAGAAAGTCCCTCTGTGGAGAGGACCCACAGTCTGTGAGCTCTGCAGGATGCAAGAGAGAGGTAGGGGCAAAGAGACGGGGACAGAGGAGGTGGCGCTCTTTCGATCCATAGAGAGGGGGTGGAAGGGTGGCAATGAGATAAAGACAAGAGTTAGAGATGAAGACAGGGAGACAGAGTGTATGAGAGATGGAGAGACAGAGAGAAAGAGGAACACACAGAGTGAGAGATGGGAAACAGTGACACAGAGAGGGAGTGGAAAGAGTAAGAGATGCCCAGAGAGGTCCAGGTGGAGGCCCTACCTCGGCGTCCTTGGCTGGACTGCTGGCCGGGGGTACCTCCAGGCTACAGTTCGCTCTCTTGACCGTGAGGTAGAAGGGGTAATCCTTGGCTACCATGGCGGCTGCCGGGCCTGCCCGTTGGGATGTCACCGCTGATCCGATAAGACCACAAAACTCCCAGGCGAAAGGGGGTCCCAGCTCCACGGTGCCGGTGCCGGCGGCGGCGGCGACGGCGGCGGCGGCAGCGGCTACACAGAGACTGACGGCAGGCTTCTTTAGCCTAGCTCCTACAGACTCGGCTCACAGGCGAGAAGGGGCGGAGCCTAGACAAAGCCCGCCCGTCTTGGGCGGGGAGTGGGTGGGGCCTCTTCAGGGCCCGCCCCGACCCCTACACGTCCTGCGAGCGTTCAGGTGCTGCCCGGCGGAAGCCCTCTCCTGAGCAGCGAGGGTATCCGGCCGCTGGACCCTTCCTCCCTCAGGCCCCGGAGTCGGGGCCGCGCAGCCTAAGTGTCAGGTCCGCTCGGGCTCCCTGGCCCTCGTTGGGTGGAAGAAGCAGCGGACAGAATGGAGGCTGGGGCGAAGCCGGGAGGAGGCAAGCGGCCTTGGGGGAAAGTAAGCTCTTTAAAAGCCCATATTAAGAAGAAGCGGTATTCTGCCTCGCCTTACTCATAGCCAGTCTCTCCATATACATATATATGGAGTATATATATATGTCATTGGAGTGTAATCTACAAAGAGTAAAATGCTCCCATTTTACTGTACCGTTAATTGAGTCTTAATAAATGTAAACACTAGAATAACCACCTCCATAATCAGGACACAAAACCTTTCCACCACTTCCAAAAAGTATCCTAGAGCCCTGTCCTCTGCACCCACTTTTAAGTATGAAGAGGCTGGTAAGAGGCGGCCTGCCACTCACAAGAGGAATCTGACGGGGTGTGTCCAGGCAAAGCTGTCCAGTGATGAGCTGACACTACTGGAGTGGGTTGCCATTTCCTTCTCCATGGGATCTTCCTGGCCTAGGGATCAAACCACCATCTCCTGCACCGCAGACAGATTCTTTACCACTGAGTCACCAGGGAAGCAACATCCACCATTAGGGAGTGCTTAAATAAACTCTTATCACTATGGAACACCACTCAGTTGCAGTCATTTTGAAGATGGCCCCGTGGGTGCGGCATGGAAAGATCTCCAAGGTATCAGGTTCAGTTAAAAAAAATTATTGCAGAGTAAGCAGTATAATACCATTTGTGTTAAAAAAAAAATCTGCAAATGAATACCATATATTTTCTATAGAGAAATGTAGGTAAATACCATTGAAAACCATTTGGAAGGAACCACAGCAAATTTTTGGTGGCCCAGGTGGTAAAGAATCTGCCTGCAATGCGGGAGACCTGGGTTCAATCCCTGGGTTGGGAAGATCCCCTGGAGGAGGGCATGGCAATCCACTCCAGTATTCTTGCCTAGAGAATCCCCATGGACAGAGGTGCTTAGTGGGTTACAGTCCATGGGGTCACAAAGAAGTTGTACACGATGGAACGACTAAGCACAGCATCGTAAATTTTTATGGGGCTGAAAGGAGGCAGCCAGTTTCAGGGGAATTAAAGGTAGTGTACAAAGGAGAACTTCACATTTATAGCTAATATGTTCTTAACAATTTTACATGAATTGTTACTCGGTAAATTAGAAATTAATTTTTCAAATATTAAAATGATCATTATCGGAGAAGTTATTTTGTAGACTGCACTGTTGAGTGTTCTTCCCCTCCTATCAAAGTCATGGTCACAGCAGGTGGGGGTCTATTCTTCTGACTTCTTAGGTGGGCAGGAGGTGGTGGGAAGGGAAATATCCAGTCCCTGGTTAAGTGTTCTCTGCTCCGGGTGAGCCCAAAATCCAGCAATTCCCACTTTCCAGGCAGGAAACCTCATGGTATACAGCCCTTTCATCCCAGGTACCAAGCCCACATGCTGGCACTAAATGTGCCTGCTTTCCTGCCCAGCCAGTGTGGACAAACTGCCTTCAGAAGCAAAGAGAATCTGGCCCAGTTCTGCCAGTCTCGCTCTTGCCAGCCATGTAGAGGAAGCTGTTGAACGAGTGGGGTTCAACTGACATTAAAGAGAGCACCTGACTTTTCTTCCTCCTCGAACATACACCCTAAAGCAGTAGGAAGGAAGTGGCTGCAAAGGAGGTTTGGAATGGGAAAGAGTACCTCAGGACTACTGATCTTTCTCCTACCTGTATTCTTGAACACAGCTTTGTCCTTTTAGCCTGAACAGTGCTGATGGACAGCTTCATAGATGCTCACTGCAAGTCCAGTCAAGTTTGAGGTGGGGAGTGAGGGGCAACCCTGTATCCAAGGGCAACCAACCAAAGCAGCCCCTGATTAATCCTGCCACCAAGAGTCTCACACAGGGCTCCTCCGGCTGCCAAGGATTTGAGCTGAAGCTTGCTCCTCATTCCCTTTCCCTCCCTGATCCTCTGGCCCCTGCAGGCCCACCGCCTCAACTGGGCAGGTGGCTCTGACCAGTAAATTGTCCCTTCATGGATGGGCTTTGAACCCTGGTGGAGTTGGCTTGGCATTGACTTCCAATTGGGAGTGTACAGCCAGCACTTGGTGAAGAAGAGAGTGACTCTAGTAAATTATGCCAGGCCTGGGGCTGGGCTACTCAGTGCGGGATTCTCAGGACCAAGGAGGAAGTCTGCGTAATGTAAATCTGCATGTGCGTGCTAAAGTTGCTTCACTTGTTTCCAACTCTTTGCAACCCTGTGGACTGTATAGCCTGCCAGGCTCTTCTGTCCATGGGATTTCTGAGGCAAGAATACTGGAGTGGGTTGCCATGCCCTCCTCCAGGGGATCTTCCCAAACCAGGGATCGAACCTATGTCTCTTATGTCTCCAGCATTGGCAGGCAAGTGCTTTACCACTAGTGCCACCTGGGAAGCACAGTGTAGTAATAAATAAACCCTAAGGAAGAGAGGGGACTTTAACCTCAACCACAAGTGTCGTAGAGCAAAGAATAATAAAAATGGTTGATGAAAAGGCTGCCATATCCACTTGTTCTTAAAACTTTTTTTGCCCCTCTTCAAAGAATGGAACCATAAAAAGCAATCAATATACATGGTATAATATATGAGCAGAAAACTTATGTTTTTCCCATTGTCTATGCTAGGCAGAGGTAAAGAAAGAGGAAAAGAGAGAGAGAGATTGCTAATGGCCAGTAACAATTTAAATAAGTGTGAAAGGGAAAAATGGGTATCTGGATTTCCTTTGGGTGGTCTGATGCTTCCAAGCCTCTCACAGCTTGAGTGTCTCACCACCATAAATAAGATTTTGATGGTTAAAGGCATATTTTTGGTATAGTGAGGCCTATAAACTGAAACCAGCAATTTTGGGTATATGCAAGTCAGGGATGTGGTCCCTGAGACACTCAGAGGCTTTTCAAGGGTATTGTTGAGTCCATGCAATTTCCACTTTCAGAATCTCCCTCGTGTGTGTGCATGACACACTGCTCCAACATCAGCAGATGTGGCCTCTGGGCAATCAGCCTAATATTCCAACCGGAAGTGTCTATGGTCGAAGCCTTGGTCAGCAAGTAGGCTGCTCTAAAGGAGGGTTCCCAAGCACACCCCCGAAGCTGGTGTCACAGTGGAGAGAAGTCAGTCCAACTCTGCAGTGCTGCCCAGCTGAGCGGCCTCAGAAGCCCAGCATTCCCCATTCTGCCTGTGTGTGTGTTTATGGGCTTAAGAACAACACTGCCTGAACAGTCAGCTTCACTCAAAGCAACGGCACAAAGTGCCTTTCAGAACTCGCCTTCGGCACAACCCGTTATAATCCTGTAAAATGCTTCACAGCCAGGCAGTGTTCCTTGCTAGCCAGAAGCCTGGAGACTGGAATAAAGAAGTCTGTTCTGCATTTCCAGGAACGGTGCCAAGAGCAGAGCCTGTATTCTCGCCTGGGCTGAGCAGGGCACGTTTGTGTTGCTGATGGAGTGGTGGGCTTCTACCCACAAGCCCGGCACTGGTTGTTAGCTCCTTTTAGACGAGCAGACAGCCAGGCATGACTGGGAGGCCATCAATCAGCTCCCCAAATCCCACTGCCAAGACTGGGAGTGGAACAGGCCCAGCATGAGGCTAAAACTTCACAAGTTAAAGTGGTTGCGACAGTCTTCTCAGCCAATGGGACAACATTATATTGTCATTGTCCTGACAGCATTATACTTATAATATCTTCCACCCATTCCTGAATCTCTGTGGCAGAAAGGTGAGTAATACACACCTGCTCAAGAA
This sequence comes from Ovis canadensis, assembly GCF_042477335.2. Taxonomy (NCBI): domain Eukaryota; kingdom Metazoa; phylum Chordata; class Mammalia; order Artiodactyla; family Bovidae; genus Ovis; species Ovis canadensis. The sequence continues at coordinate 58,952,790 of NC_091263.1, read as the reverse complement.
ATATAGCTGAGTTTGAAACACGGCCTTTCACCTGTAACCTCTGCTGTGAGCTGTGCATTTGTAGGAGTGCAAGTGAGAGTAGCAGATGTCCCAAAGCCTCGCCTTCAGACACAATGCACCTCTGTCTGCTTCCTTGGCATCTGGAGCCATCTGGTCTACCCGTGCTAATCTGACACAGTCGTGTATGTACATGTTGGACACGTGTGTGTACCCACCCCCTGGCTCCCCTTCTGTTTGGGGGACATTCCCAGCTAATGACCAAGTTCCTTCTCCTCTCAGTAACTTCAGTCTCGACAGGAGAGGGTAGTTAAAAGCCTGAAGAAGTTCTTGTAGTGAATTCTGAGAGATCAGAAGTGTGGTTTACTGCCAGACAGGTAAAAATGGCACAAATCAAGCACTGATAATATCTAAAATCATCTAAAACCTCTCCCTTTGCCTGGGGATATGTCCACTGGCTCCAGGCTAGATTTACGAATGTGCATACCTGGATATTCTAAAGCTGGAAGACTTCATTCTTGCCTTCTCTCATAGATCTTATTTTCTAAAACAAGTCTGAAAAACTGGTTAAGTGACAGCATCTCCTTATCCCAGTAATGAGCTTATCTTGTGACTTATTAGCTATAATCTAAAAAGAACCAAGATTTTATGTTTAAAAACAAAGAATACTATGTGTCATGCTCTGATATAACACAGACAGGTACAATCATTATAGCAGTGACTCCCAAAGGGGTACGATTTTCTTCCCTGGGTGACATTTGGCAATGTCTAGATGTTTTAGACAGTCACTGGGGGAAGGAGCTAGTGTCATTTAATGGGTAGAGGACCAGGATGCTGGTAAACATTCTATAATGCACAGGACACCCCACCTCCGCCCCCCACCCCCCACAAACCAAAGAATTAACAGGTTCAAAATGCTTATAATGTCACAGTTGACAGACCCTACATTAAAGAGTAGAGCTGAAACACGGCATCAGAGCCAGGATAACCTGTTGGTTTTGACCTCAAGGTATTTTCGCTTTAGACCGTGATCATTGGTTGATGTCAAATGTCAGTTTAGGCACAGTGGAGCTGCAAACAAAATGCTTGCGTACCAAGAAGCCTTAGAATATTGGCATGTCTAGAATCCTTCCTTCATGCCCATACCTGACCCTTAATAGAATAACAGACTTCATAAAGCATGAAAGGAGAAAAGGATAAAGAAGAACATGAGTAAGGGGGGAAAGGAAGAGAAAATTATCTTAACCTGTTTAAGATATGAAAATGCACTTGAAAATACCGGTGAAAATGAACAGACAATTTAAGAAGAACTTGGAAAGGGGCAAGAAATGTTTCTAGCTTGTTTTTCCTAGGACAAACTTTCAGTTCAGTTCAGTTGCTCAGTTGTGTCCAACTCTTTGCGACCGCATGGAATGCAGCAGGCCAGGCCTCCCTGTCCATCACCAACTCCTGGAGTTTACGCAATCTCATGTCCATTGAGTTGGTGATGCCATCCAACCACCTCACCCTCTGTCATCCCCTTCTCCTCCCGCCTTCAATCTTTCCCAGCATCAGGGTCTTTTCAAATGAGTCAGCTCTTCACATCAGGCAGCCAAAGTATTGGAGTCTCAGCTTCAACATCACTCCTTCCAATGAACACCCAGGACTGATCTCCTTTAGGATGGACTGGTTGGATCTTCTTGCAGTCCAAGGGACTCTCAAGAGTCTTCTCCAACACCACAGTTCAAAAGCATCAATTCTTCAGGGCTCAGCTTTCTTTATAGTCAACTTTATAGGACAAACTTTACCAGCATATTTAATTATTTTAGGTGGCAGAAATGCAAATGTGGTGATAAAAACCCCAAAGGGTATGGCTTACTGTGTTTGTGATACATAGCACAGCCTGTGCAGTTAGAGACCTGTCCTCACTCAAGATTTTGCAATAAGAATGCTAATTTTTCAATCTGAGCTGATTACTATCAGCAGGCTTCCTTTGCTTATAGAATATAAGTCAATTGTTAGAATACCTTTTGTACACTGAACTTTATGGAGAGCCTGCATTTAGTTGAAACTATTTCATATTTTTGACCAAAAATTTAATAAACTTTTTAAATTCCAAAACTACTTATTCTCTTTAGACTACAGCAATGTATGCATCAGTAGGTTTTGTTTTTTTTGTTTTTGTTTTTGTTTTTTTAAATACTAACCATTGCACAGAGAAACTGGAATCTAAAATGTATCAATTCTAGCTTTGGATAGTGGAAATGTTTTATTTTCCATCAAGTACAAAGTCAGCATCTAAGTACTGTATTTCATCAAACCTAAGATGCCAAAGACTGAAATATGTTCTATTATCTTATGTACAGCTAAGAAAGAAAATAAAAGTTGCCAATTCCATTATAACACATGGTGGGAGGTGGGAGGGAGATTCAAGACATATGTACTCCTATGTTTAATTCATGTTAATGTATGACAGAAATCAAACCAATACTGTAATCAATTAAAAATAAATACTTTTTAAAATGAAAAAAAAATTATAACACATGATCAATTGTAAGATACATCCCAATTCCAGAGAAGTTAAAAATGTGGGGAAAGTGTGGGTAACAGTGAAATATAGCACTATTCATATCTTCTGGCCAGGATTTGAAAACCTACACATTTATAGAAATGTGAATTGTGGGGATTTAGGGACAATAATTCCAGAGACCACATGCAGTGAAATCAACTGAGAAACTTACCAAATCCAGATTCCTGGGCCCCACTTTGGATTAACTGAACTGGACTCTTTAGCAGTGGACTCGAGAAATTTAAATTTTTGATAAACTCTCTTCAAGACAGTGTGAGTTAGAATTATCAGGAGACCACAGATCCTCGGTGCTCAGGGGCAACGAGCCCACTGGCTGTAGTATCGCAATCAAGAACAGGCACAGAGAGCACTGCTTATTTGCTCAGGCTGTGCTGAGGAACAAGACACACTGCACAGCCCACTGAAAACATATGGGTGCATCAGGGACACAGCAAGAAATACGCAACTCCACACTCCCAGTAAACTACCAACTAAGCCACCCACCAGGAGATGGGTTCTGGCTCTTGGGACTTTGATTTACAGTCTCCTATCCAAAAGTTCCAGCTAAAACCATGCTTATCTCTTCATAGCCAAGGGGCATGACTGCATTTACATTTTTAAAAAATTAGCGGCAGCAGTACAGAACGGGAGGAGGGCGGTTGGCTTGAGATGTTTACTTGAAAGAGCCCCTGGGGTTTATGGTGGGGGTGGCAAGGGGACAGTGATGTGAGGAGAAGACCTTAATTACAGAACGAGTTTAACCAGCACAGACAGACTCTGGGACTCCTAGCAAGCCTGGTTCTCACTCATCTGGTGGGAGCGGAAGTCAGCTGCTGTGTGGTAGAAAGCAGCTCATTAGCTGAAAGTGTTCCTCCTGCTGTGGGCATCCCATAACAGGGGGATTCGAGGGTGTCGGTTAAGTGAGTTGAGGTACAGGAGCTTCTGAATTTTTCTATCTTACATCCAAAACCAAGCTCAGAAAACACAGGCCCCACATGCCTGCAATTCGGACGGAACCCAAAGCCTGTGCAACAGAAGGCTGGAGAAAAGCACCAGCTTCTAGCTCACCAACGTTTATCAGTGCATGATCATTTAGTTCTTTGGCAGGATAAGAACCACCAACCAGATAGCTTTCTGGCTAATTCCTCTCCTCCAAGACAGTCCTCAATCCCCCAGCAAGGGGGGCCTCTACTTTGTACCCCTATAGTGCTGAGTGAAAGTGAAACTGTTAGTCACTCAGTTGTGTCCGACTCTTCGGGAGCCCATGGACTGCAGTCCGCCAGGCTCCTCTGTCCATGGGATTCTCCAGGCACAAGAATACTGGAGTGGATTGCCATTCCCTTCTCCCGGGGATCTTTCTGACCCAGGGATCGAACCTGGGTCCCCTGCACTGCAGGCGTGGGCCCCAGGGAAGCCCACTGCACGGATTACCTCTCCCTAATATTCATCCTGCTCATAATGACTGACTCAGCATGTCTCTACCTACAAAGGCACAGGGACCATAACTCTCTCAATCACCGCAACGGCTCCAGCTCCTTCTATCATTCTGGCTGGCGCATGGTAGAAGGATCCATCTTTGTTGAAATAAAAATTAAATTGAAATTAAATTAAATGGAAAAATTAAGTAGAACATGTCGTAGAGAAGGTAAATTCAGAGACTTTGTGCAATGAGGAAAGCTGTCTAAAGTTTCTGAGATGGGGGACTTTTCCCAGGTGTCCCAGCGGTTAGGACATCACTTTCCACTATAGAGGGTATGGGTTTGAGCGGCCAAAAACCCAAAACATACAATAGAAGCAATATTGTTACAAAGTCAATGAAGACTTTTAAAATGGTCTACATTTAAAAAAAAAAAAAAAACAACTTGAAAAGTTTCTAAGATAAGACCAAGAAATCACATGCAGAATACCACTATGGGCTGTTAAAAGAAATTTTGAAAGGAGACGAGTCCCTTAATAAGCTTCTTGAAGAGTCCCAAACTCACTGAAACTACTTGTAGAGATGGCACTTGCAGTGTAAGGCTACGGGAGCCCTGTTGGATATTACTGTGAGCTTTTGGTTCCCTCCAGCTTTTTACAGACACTCAGCAATGTACACTAATTTCTGAACAAGGTAGACTTGCCAGGGAGATTGAAACTCTGGTGACAAAGAGATGTCGAATAGTTTGTTTTCAGAGATTCCTAGTGACAACCCCATCTTCCTTTTTCCTTCCCTCCAGTGGCTCTTTCTTCCCTTTCCTGTTCTAAGTGTCTGATTCCAGGTTAAACTCTCTATATATTTCTTTTCAATTTGCCATGCTCATACCTAGTACTATTAATACAGAGACTTTGTTCTCTTGAGGGGGCAGAGGGCACCCTGGGAGGCTGACTTTCAGTGGGAAGGGGAGATTTTGCTGGTTGTTTCTGCAGGATCAAACGTGGTTCTGGGCTAATGTTGCTAGGCAGATGTGAAATTATGAACTTGAAAACGTTTTGTCCGAGGGAGCCAATCAGAGAGGAAGGCAACTTCTCTGCTGGCTGCTCTGCTGACTGCTCGATTGTGCCCTCCGTGCCTGGGCCTCCTCACCTGGAGTCTGACAAGAGGCGCTTTGAGAGCTCACTCTGGCTTAGACACAGGGTGCGCTGAACAAAACTCATCTGTCTGGGTGTGGGAGGAAGGTAAGAGAGAATTAAAATGGTAAAGCCAACATCACGTGGCTTCCTCCTTGAACTGTAATAACCCAGTGCTGCCTGCAGGCTCAGAAAAGCCATATGCAATGGGTAGGTACAAGGATTGCTCTGGTGCCAGGAAAATGCAGTAAGACATAACTTTTTATAAGGTAAGCAATGAATAAACACCCTGCAGGAACAAAACAGCCTTTAACATCTCTGAAATTGGCAGCCAGATAGATGCCTGAAACCTTGGTTCAGTGTATCCACAATGCACAACAGATAAGACCACCTTCAACATTAAGTCATCTTCCAGAGGAAACAACAGCTGGGGAGGCCGAGTTTTTATGATTCTCAGCCTCTCAGGGCAGGAGGGGAATTCGACAATTCAGTCAGTATTTTCTTTGCCACAGCAAGTCCCATTTTAATACCTGTTAGAGATTTCCCACATGTTGGGCAATTTTTCTAGAATGTCTTCAGAAGGAAAACATTCTACAGTCTGCCTTGGTTTCTGAAAGAGCTGTCTTTCTCCCTGGGCTGGGGGTGATTTTTTTTTTTTTTTTTGGTCTCATGGTATTATCAAGAAGATCTGAAACCACCACGCTTCATCTGGATTCTGCTGTTGTTATAAAAAGGCAGTTTGGGGTTACACTTCACCCTCAAAAATGTTAAGGGAAGTGCCTGTCACCAACAGTCAAAAATAAAAACGAAAATGATGCTGGCAGAGCTCAAAAACCAAAGGGGTCAGCATTTTGCTTCAGTTTCCTGTTCATAAAACTTTATAAAAACAACCCACCCATTAAAGAAAAAAAGCCCACAACAATAGCTCATTATTCTTTTCCTAAACGCTTGCCTCATGCCACTCTGAAATTAGGTGCCATCACGTTTCCTGAGTTATGGGCTCCAAACACCACATCCCTTTCCTCCCTTCCGTGCCCCCACCCCACCTGGCATCATTCCTGAATTTAGACACTTCTCCACTTTACGAGCTCAGCAGAGGCCAGTGTTGCCCCTCCTACCTGTCCAGAGGAGGCCAGGCATCTGCTCCAGCTGGAAGCAGGAATAATAGAGGCTTCCTTCCCTCAAATTAATTTTCATTTCCTAAATAAGCTTTTAATATGGAAAGTGCAAAATTTCAAAGTGAAGGAAAAAAATTCCTACAGACTGCTCCAGTAAACTGATAATTATAAATGCACTGCCTCCTGACATTAATTTTTGAAGAATAAGGTATTTCCCTTCCACCCTCCTTCTCTAATAACAGTAAAACTTTATGGCATATGTAACACCCCATCCTTCAGTACCTGCGAGAACACAGGGGAATACAAGGTCTAGAATAAGAAGCCTGAATGCAAACACCAAGGTTTTCACTTGCTGACTATTACATGACTTTGGACTTTATTTAACCATGCCAAATCTCAGCTTGGACCATAAAGAAGGCTGAGCGCTGAAAAACTGATGCTTTTGAACTGTGGTGTTAGAGAAGACTCTTGAGAGTCCCCTGGACTGCAAGAAGATCAAACTAGTCCATCCTAAAGGAAATCAATCTTGAATATCCATTGGAGGAACTGATCCTGAGGTGGAAGCTGCAATACTTTGGCCACCTGATGCGAAGAACGGACTCACTGGAAAAGACCCTGATGCTGGGAAAGATTGAAGGCGGGAAGAGAAGGGGATGACAGAGGGCTTGGTAGTTGGATGGAATCACTGACTCAATGGACATGAGTTTGAGCAAACTCTGGGAGATGGTGAAGGACAAGGAACCCAGGCATGCTGCAGTCCATGGGGTCGCAAAGCGTTGGACACAACTGAGCAACTGAACAACAACAATAACTTCAGCTTAATCAACTAGAAAATGGGGATATGAGAGTTTAAAGGCTTTAATAAGACAAAATATATGCATGGGTGCTCAGTTGAGTCCTACTCTTTGCGAGCTTAGGAAGATCCCCCAGAGAAGGAAATGGCAAGCTATTCACTATTCTTGCCTGGAAAATTCCATGGATGGAGGAGCCTGCTAAGTTACCATCCACGGGATTGAAAAGAGTCACACACAACTGAGCAGCTTCACTTCACTTCGCGACCTCTTGGACTGCAGCCCATCAGACTCCTCTGTCAGTGGAACTCCCTACGCAAGAATACTGCAGTGGGCTGCCATTTCCTTCTCCAGGGGATTTTCCCAACCTAAGGATCAAACCCATGTCTCCAGTATCTCCTGCACTGGCAGGTGAATTATCAGTGCCACTACCTGGGAAGCCATAGTTTAATGAGTTCCTCTATATGTCAGCATTTAAGGCACAAGGTAAGCACACAGTCTATACTGTTATTAACCTTTCTGGTATACAAATCATCCTACCCTCTCCTTTCTCAAAGAATCAGAGAGGAAAAGGTGGAATTTGGGGATCTTTTCCACTCACCTTGCCTTAAAGGGGTTAATTCTTTAAAGCAGGATTTCAAATATTGATTCAACTATTGGACATGTATAAAAGAAGACGCACAGTGAAGAGTGAACTGACCTAAATGTGAACACATGGGATCCAACACCGGTTCTACCACTAAATTTGCCATGTGACCTTGAGCAAGTCAATTAAACTCTCCAAGGTGCAGTTTCTTAAACTGTAAAATATGGCAATTTAAAATTCCCTGATAGCTCAGTTGGTAAAGAATCCATCTGCAATGCAGGAGACCCCAGTTCGATTCCTGTGTTGGAAAGACCCCCTGGAGAAGGGAAAGGCTACCCACTCCAGTATTCTGGCCTGGAGAATTCCATGGACTATATAGTCCATGGGGTGGCAAAGAGTTGGATACAACTGAGCAACTTTCACTTTCAAACATAAGTGCTCATCTTCTGTGATCCTATAAAACAGGAAAGACTAAGCTGTATATAAAGTATTGCCTCAAATTTATGCTATTTTATTTCAAGGAAGAATCTACAAGTGATCATATATCTTGCCAACGAAAGTATCCTTGTCTAAAATTAGCACACTGGGTACAGGCAGCCCACATTTTGGATTACTTTAGCATGATAAGATGGATTTAGAAAAGGCAGAGGAACCAGAGATCAAACTGCCAACATCCATTGGATCATAGAAAAAGCAAGAGAATTCTAGAAAAACATCTACTTCTGCTTTATTGACTATGCTAAATCCTTTGACTGTGTGGGTCACAACAAACCTTGGAAAATTCTTCAAGAGATGGAAATACCAGACCACCTTACCCACCTCATGAGAAATCTGTATGCAGGTCAAGAAGCAACAGTTAGAACCAAACATGGAACTACGAACTGGTTCCAAATTGGGAAAGGAGTACATCAAGGCTGTATCTTGTCACCCTGTTTGGTTAACTTCTTTGCAGAGTACATCATGCGAAATGCTGGACTTGATGAAGCACAAGCTGGAATCAAGATTGCCAGGAGAGATATCAATAACCTCAGATATGAAAATGACATTACCCTTATGGCAGAAAGCAAAGAGGAACTGAAGAGCCTCTTGATGAAAGTGAAAGATGAGAGTGAATAGCTGACTTAAAACTCACATTCAAAAAATGAAGATCATGGCATCCAGTCCCATCACTTCATCGCAAATAGATGGACAAACAGTGAGAGATTTTATTTTGGGGGGCTCCAAAATCACTGCAGATGGTGACTGCAGCCATGAAATTAAAAGACGCTTGCTCCTTGGAAGGAAAATTATGACCAACCTGTACAGCATATTAAAAAGCAGAGACATCTGCTTGGACTTTTCCAACAAAGGTCCATCTACTCAAAGCTATGGTTTTTCCAGTAGTCATGTATGAATGTGAGAGGTGGACTATAAAGAAAACTAAGCACCAAAGAATTGATGCTCTTGAACTGCAGTTAGAGAAGACTCTTGAGAGTCCTTTGGACAGCAAGGAGATCAAACCAGTCAATCCTAAAGGAAATCAGTCCTGAATATTCATTGGAAACACTAATGCTGAAGCCGAAACTCCAATACTTTGGCCACGTGATGCGAAGAACTGACTCACTGGAAAAGACCCTGATGCTGGGAAAGATTGAAGGCACAAGGAAAAGGGGACGACAGAGGATGAAATGGTTGGATGACATCACTGACTCGATAGACATGAGTTTGAGCAAGCTCTGGGAGTTGGTGATGGACAGGGAAGCCTGGCGTGTTGCAGTCCATGGGTCGCAAAAAGTCAGACATGACTGAGCGACTGAACTGATAGTATGAAAGTTCATCAGAAAGTTCAGCTCAATGTTCTCATTTGTCAGGAATGCAATGGGGAATATAGATTCTTAAAAATATCAAATGGCCAAGAAAACAAGCTTGAAACAGAGGTTAGATTAACCATGAAGAGAGAAACTGAAAGGAAGATGGAGTTCATCTATGCATGGGATGTAACTGTCCTAAAATACACCACTGTCACTCAAAAATAGGTACTTGGTTTGCATGGTGCCTGTGTTACCTGTATGACAACATTTGGTTCCTACTGTGTCTACACAGGTCTGCCTACAGGCCTGTTATGACTATGAGAGCTGTCCGTTCCTCAAAGAGCAAGTTCTGCTGCCTCATGGATTTTCCCCAGCCATAACTTCCTTTTTGCCCTTCAGGTAGGTTGCCTAAGGAGCAGGACCTCGGCCAGTTCTGTTCTGGAGGTGACACGCAGATGGCTGCTGGCAGGAAGCTGAGGACCAACACTCCTCAAGGCTGAGGGCTCTGTGCACCCCTGACCAAACTTCTGATGCAAAATATTTACACTAATGTCACACATTTATAAAAAAACAATTGCAACTAAAGATATCTTGCAGCAACTTTTAAACAGTGCTCTACAAATAACAAATGGAACTAGAATAATTCACCAGATCATACATTTTATTATCTTTGAACAACCGCGCCTCCCACTTGACAGTAAGCTCCATGTAGGCAAGAAACATGACTCTCTTGTTCAGTGCTGTAGCTCCAGCACCAAAAGGTGCTTAGCGAGTGACAGGGGCTTGGCAAATGATGACCACAGCTGACAAAGACCAGTGGGCAGCTCTTCCAGGCACCGTGCCTTCACTCTCCATGCTGTCTCTCAGGTAATCCTTAAAACAGTCCAGTCCAACTGAAGCACACGGAGTTCAACTCATTTCCCTGAAGCCACAGAGCTAGTAAGGGGCAGAGCTGGGTTCAAATGCTAGTACTTTGCTTCTGGAACCTGACATTCCACAAATGAAGTGGAACATTAATTATCTGTAGACCATTTGCAACTTAGCTGGTGTCTTGATACCAATACTGATGGTGCTGAGGGTCAAGGATGTGAGCCTAATATGATACAATTAAAGAAAGAACACTTCAGCAAGAGTCAGGAGATCTGGGTTCAGATCTTAGCCCTGGACTCCTGCACTGAGTCTGATCAAGTCTGGTGACCTCCTTGCTTACCGGTTTCCCCTGCTGGTCAATAAGGGGTTAGATGGTCATTCAGGTCCCTGACACTTATAACTCCTAAGTACTAGTCATCCTAGATGTAATCTTCTTATCCATCCAGACAACTTCAGGGCACACAAGTGTGCTCCTGCCTCTTTCAACAAGGCAGAACCACCAAAATATCTAAGATAATCAAGCACGTTAATCTCTCAGAGCCTCAGTGCCCTGATCTGCAATTAGAACATAATGGCACCCACTTCAAAGGGTGGAGGTGAAGATTAGAGAGAAGCCAGGTAAGGGGCTGACATACAGTAGTAATTTCATAAACAGTAGCCTGGTTTATGATGGTTCTGAAGAAAGCTGGGAGGTAAGTCCGGAGAAAGAAAGAATCTCCTCAAAGCCCAGGAACCAACCAACCAATCAAAAAGACCACACTGAAACAAAGATGGTTTAAGTCATTTCTAAAAGTGGAATACACATACTTGCCACATTCCCAGAGCAGAGTTCTGTATGGAATTCTCTTTCCACAAGTGAGTGATGTGGACAGGTTTGAATTAACTTTGGATAGAACAAAAAGGATCTGCTGGGGTGAGGGCACTGACATGTGAACACTGTAAAGCTAGAAAATACGGTGAGGCTGCCATTAGCTCCATCGCCAGGGCTGTGACAAGCACATGATGCGTATCACCTACTGAATCCTCATAACCTGCTGAGGAGGGTGCTCTCCCTGTTTTATAGATGAGGGCACAGAGGCTTGACTTGCTCAAGGTCACACAGCTACTAAAGAGCCACATCCTCATTTAGTCTGCCCAGAACACCGATGGTCTTGCCTAACAGCTGCAACCCCTTCTGAACATGCTCAGATTCACAGGGCAGCAGTCTTTGTCCATGGGGTGGCTTTACAGGTAGGACAAGTGTGGGCTCAAGCGGCACTGGGTTTCAATCCCTGTTTACCCTCCAACTCTCGGCAGCTATGGACAAATCATTCAACTTTCCTGGATCCTGTTTTGATCAAACAGAATATACTGCATCCAAGTTTTTCAATGCAAATTGTGTGGAACACTAACCACTTACATTTTATACCTAGGTGGTGAGGGATAAAAGAGCTAAAACATGAGGTAACCCCCTGTGTGGTATCCTGGTTGGGGGAAGGAGAAGGATATGTTCGTTAGCAAACACAGAACTGGGTGACTCCTTATTTCCCTTTCATCTTGAAAATTCAGAAATTCTACAGAATGTTACGTGATAGGGAAAGAGAAAGGGGAAGAGAGGGACTTAACGGGAATCACGGGGGAGGTAGCAGGGTTGGGGGCGGTGTTCATCTTGAGGCTGTGTTTGCATAGCAACAAATGTACATACCTAGCTCATAAGCTTATCTGGGGTGCTTTGGGCTGAGGGCAGCTGGTGGATATGATGGGGCTGGAAGCTAAGTCTCTCTTAAATGACCACTATTGCATATAGCAAGCTCTCCACAGATGCTGGTAGATTTGAGTTTAAAGGAAAACAGACCTAGATCAAATTGATAGAAGTTGAGCTGCTGCAGAAGATGTATGACTATGTGAAAAATGCTAACAATGTCTTTCTTTTGTTCTCAGCCACCCACTCCCCATAAGCCATTTTCAATCTCAAGATCAATGCTTTTTCATGCGACTGAGCCCATGTCTTCCAGCGGGATAAACCACAGGTAAACCTTCCCCGGCCTGCATCCCACGCGATTGGAATCTGAACAAAGGTGAGCTGAGCTGTCTGGGAGCTAAAGAATTCTTTTTGTTTTCATTTGTATCCTTGCCCAGGGTAGTGACAAATATTGTTTCATGAGTTTCCAACTTAGCTTTAGAGCTCAAAGGATAAAGTGCTTCCACAAGAAAGGAGGAGAAGAAAGAAGGTAAGAGAATAATAAAAAAAAATTAATATATATTGTTGTTCAGTCACTAAGTCCTCTCTGACTCTTTGTGACCCCATATACTGCAGCATGCCAGACTTCCCTGTCTCCTTCACTATTTCCCCCCTACCCTTCATTCAAATAGTAGAGGCTTTTCTTCTGAGGAAAGATGACAGCATGCCACAACCTCGGTCAGACCTGCCAAAGTCTCCCTCTGGTGATACGAGGGTTAACAATAACCTCAAGGAATTCTTTCAATATTTTTATTTTAAAAACAGAGTAATTTGGGTCTTCTGACACCTAGCTCATGTTTCTTTCATGAAATCAGACTGCCTGATGAGTCATGTTCCCAGGCCACAAAAAAGACTGGCACTTAATTAATGCTCCAAAAATATTTGTTGAATTAATTAAAGAACAAAAGAAAGAAAACAGTTCAGAAGATAGATACCAAAGGCCATCAACAGGAGAGGATCAACTGGTTAACAGTGAAAGTCTTCTGTATCTTTGAACTCTTATCCACAACAGCCCGTTCCTCCGCCTTCTCAGCCTTTTCAAATATCGCCTATTATACAGTTCCTCAATCAAGATTTTCTTTTGAGAAATCTTCCCAGACCAACACAACCCATAGGAGATGGTTTCTTGAGATCTAACCATTCTTATTATCTGCCACTCATCAACCATGTTCTGCCAGGTGACAACTTTTGAAAGTAACATTCTAGAGCCACGTAACTTTTCTGATTATCTTCCCAGCTAGAACTCCTGGAGGGCAGGGCTAGCCCACACCTACCTCTGGAACTACTCTTAGGGCACTGAAACAAAGAAAGGGTGACTCCCAGAGCAACAACTAACTACACTGGAGTATTTTTTAAGCTAATATAATCACTTATTTTTATATTCAATTTCTTCCAACTAGTTTACTAGAATCTCAATGCTGCTTGTCCTCCTACTGCCAGCAGAAACAAATAGCCATTGGCATCTGGTCAACTGCACAAGATTCTACACAGGAAAGGACTGTAACAATGTGCTCTCCCTTCAAAATACCCCATTAATGACCTCCCTGGCAACCTCGTGGTTAAGACTTTGCCTTCCAATGCAGGGAGTGTGGGTTCGATCCCAGGTCAGGGAGTTAAGATCCTACATGACCTAGACAAAAAACTAAAACAGACAACAGAAACAAAATTGTAACAAATTCAACAAAAACTTTAAAAATGGTCCACATAAAAAACAAACCTTAAAAAAATAAAAAACCTAACGTCCCCATTATAGTTAAGTGAGCTACTTATTAAATCTCCAGATCTACACATCAGCTTATAGAAAGCAGGAGGAGAAAGGGGAAAGTTAAGCCACACCCAGACTCCAGGATAGAAGACAGTCCACAAGAGAAATGTCCTAGATTTTTCAATAAATCAATAGCACGGGGGGGGGAAGGAGAAATGGGGGAGTTTTACAGAATGTCAACCACAAGAAATGGGTAGAACATGTTGAGATCCTGATTCAAACAGATCAATTGAACAAAGACCTTCTGGACACAACAAAAATTCCTTAGTATCACCTAAGATGAGGCCCCAGAGACAAATGTGAATTTGGAGACATTTGACTTTGGACTTAATATGTGATATTAAGGAATTCTTGTTAGTCTTGTTAAGTGAGATACAGTGTGATGGTTATGTAAAAAAGAATAAATAAATAAAATGTCCTCACCAGGGAGCACTGTGTACTGGATTCCTGATGCGTGAAAAGATGAAATGACTTGAGGTGTTCTAAACACACAGGGAAGAGGTTAACCATTGTGGATGCTGGATGCTGGGTGAGTGGAGGTACTAATTACACTATTTGCTCTACTTTTTCAATGTGGGCAGATCACAAGGTATCGTGTTTAACATACTAAATTGCCCAACTTAGGAAATTACAGCTTCCAATGCTGGTAAGGGTAGAGTGAAAATGACACACTTAGAACTTTTCTTTTTGCTGGACAGTGTGACATGTGGGATCTTAGCTAGTTCCCCAATGTGGATCTTAGTTCCCCACCAGGGTTCAAACCTGTGCCCCCTGCATGGAGTCTTAACCACTGGACCACCAGAGAAGCCCTAAGATCTTTTTTTTTTGTTTGTTTGTTTTTTTCTGGCTGAGCTGCATAGCAAAGAATTGTTCATAAGAGTAAAAAAAAAAACCTGGGATATCAAGAAATGTCAATCTATATAAGAAGAACAGTATAAATATGCAATTACCTTGGCCTAATAGTCCTACGTGTGTGAATTTACCAAAAGAAAACACAGTTAGTGCACTGTTGCTTAATAGTGATGAACTGGAAATAATAACAGACTAGCTACTAAATATGGAGAAGACTTAATCTGCCAGGAGCTATGTTTAAGTGCTTCAAATACATTATTTTCCTTCAAACAATCCTCTAAGAAAAGTATCATCATTGTTCCCAGCAAGATGGTGCAGCTGAGAATTGGCAGAGCAAGAAATCCAGGTCAGGCTGGCTGCAGGGCCCACGTTTTTACAACTCTGCCCTAAGTTACTCTGGAATCCAAGTGTCAGACAACAGGAGATGTTTACTTAAATTACAGAACATCCACTGATGAAACTGTGTAAACACTAACAAGTTTACCTGTGAAGTCAAGCAACATGAAAAATGCTTAATTAAAAAGCAAGATGAGGAATTCCCTGACAGTCCAGCCATGTAGGACTCTGTGCTCTGGGCCTGGGTTTGATCCCTGGTCAGCAAACTAAAATTCCACAACCCCACATGGCACAGCCTCTGCATGCCTCCAACAAAAAAAAAAAGAAAACACCACAGGATGAAAACCATTTATAAGGGTAGCTGTGCAGTATGTATAAATGTGGGAAAGGCTGGCAGGGAAAATACATAAAATGAAAACGGCTGCATCAGAAGGGAGGTTTCCTAATTATGGGTCATGAGGATATGTTATTTTTATAATGAAAAAAAATGAAAAGGGAGGCCACTGAATTGAGGTGTCTAACACTGCAGAGGGAACCAAGGCATCTGGGTAATGGTGTTTCCATAAACATTGTAAACCATCAGTTTCTTGATGTACATTTTTTTCCCCCTTCCTCTTTGGATGTCTTCCAAAACTAAAAGAAGAAATATTCCTCTTCTCCTCCCCCAAATATTTTTCCAATGACCTCTACTAGGAATTCATCTAGTTTGATCAGAAGGCAAGAACTATTCCATAGTTTCCTTTTGCACTAGATGCCAAGTAAAATGTTATACTATAAGATGGATGTCTAAACATACCACAAGAGGAAAAATGACAACAGCTTAAACCAATCTACAAAGGATTGTTTCGTAATGGAGGTGCCCTCTGAGTCTTGTGAAATTCTCTCACAGGTCACTTGTTATTAGCAAGACTCAGAAAAGCACCAGAAAGCAGGAGATCCCGTTCTCCATCTTACTACCGTCCGGCCCACGCAGATCCTCAAAATCCCAACCCGCATCTCAGCATCCTGGATCCACTCTCTTCATCCTCTCCCTTCCCTTCCTTGGAACAGACACATTTGCTGGGTTCCCAGAGACAAGTGCACCGAGAGATTATGAACATCCAAGCGCTTTGGAATCTATAAAATGCTCTACAGGTGGGAGGTTATCCTGATTAAAAATCTGATCGGTGTTCTTGTGTGTTTCAGTGAGTCTCAGAGATGTTCCTTGGGGAGGGGAAAAAAACTACTAGCTAGATTCTGCATTCTTTTAACTGCCAGAACCAGCGTTGCCATTAATGTCCAGCTTTTTCTGACAAAGCTTCTGCAACAGCCATGGAGATGATCATCCCGAGAAAGGTGCTAATCTGTAAGCCTGGCCATGTGATCGTCCATGCGCCTACACGGTATTCGTCAGTACCTGTCACCAAGATAACAGCTTCATCTTGAACGGAGGAGGCAAGAATAATTCACAGAACGCCCTGCAACAGATTCCCCACAAAAGAGCTAAACAGAGAGAAAAGATCTTGGGGAAAAGAATGAAAACAAAACGAGTCAGACAGCCAGCTGGAAGAGACCGTGCAAAAGGCAGCGACCCTTTAGGGAGTTAGTGCAACTTTTGGTGAAGATTATGGAAAAGCTACTGTTTCAAAGCCTTTGGACATCAGAGGAAAACACACAATAGAGAGTTTGCTGAACAGAGAGCTTTAAACAATTCAAGTTCAAACAAACAAAATTCCAGGAATTAGGAGAGGAAATTGCAAGGTGCTTTGCAAACCGTTGTAGTAAAGAAAAGCATGTTTAACTATTAAATGTCAGTGATAAAGGTGGAGATGTGGTGCAGCGCATCAGTACAGTGGAGTTTACTTTGGAGGGGGAAGGGGTGAGGACAAGAAACAATAATAGCAAGTCACTGGAATAATAAATGACAGTAAAACTGGCAGTTGGCCTGCTTTGATCACTTACTCGGGGCAGCACTATGCTAAGCATTTTGTAAGCATCTTCTTTTATCCCCGTAACATCCTCTATTAGCTCAGATCAGCTAGTGACCTCCTTTATAGATGGGGAACCTGAGGCTCAGACAGGCTCTACAACTTCTTCGAGGTCACAATGGCAAGACTGTGATTCAAACTCAGATTTGCTTAAAAGCCCAGCGTTTGAACTATACACACACAGGTATATAATTACCAGATCTCAGAGACCATCAATGTCATTTCTGAAGATTACTGGTAATTATAAAATTCAGAGCTGATGGTCAATACCATCAGTACCGTGGCTCCTTGCTTTCCTTCCCAGAGATAAAAATGAAAAGAATGAAATGCTATCCAGTCCATGTTAGCAATTGTGGATGTTTTCTGAGAAAGGTAGGAGGAAACTGGTTTGAAAAACCTAGGGGATTTTTCTTTCTTTGTGGTCTATCATTATCACAAGCTAATTGTACACCAGGATTCTCAGAGTAAAACACTTTAGTGGCATCACTGCCTAAAGAATCTTCTAACAACCCAAGTATTCACCTGTAAAAAGGAATGAGGAAACCCTGTTAGGTAACAAGGTTGGGGTCATATGGCCAGTTGATAACTGAGCACTGTGAGGCTCACTTCTGACTCTACTACTCCTTTGCTCTGGCACCCTGGGTGACTGACTCTTTCTGAGCCTCAGTTTTCTCACCTGTAAAATGGGGATAAGAACAGTACATAAGGCTATGATAAGAACTGAACATAGACAAGTATGGTCCACCGTGCCAGACGCAACGTTAGGTAGTGTTTCAGTACAACTAACCAAGTAGCCAGGCCTTTTCATTTACAAAGACTCCTGTGTTTCCTGCCATATTCCTCACAAGTTATGGACTGTTCAGGTGTGGAATGAGTAAATGACATTTGCCAAAGCGCCCAGTTGAGAACCTCGCCCTATTTGAGACCTTGTTCTTTTCCCAAACCGTAGTCCATGGTTGCGAGAAGGGAACACTTATCTATGCATGTCCTTTTCTGCTGGGTTTTGGGATTTGACAAACACGGATGACAGGGTGGTAGCTTTTTCAACAAATTCCATTAGAATCTCAGAAACCCATCCTCAGTAACAGTGACGCCATCTGTTTTTTATTTTGCAATGTCAGTGAGAATGGGCAAAAGCTATTGCTCTTATCACAAAACAGCAACTCAGGGAGCCTTCATTTTTATAGGCTTAACCAAGTCTAACTGCTCCATTCAAGACTCTCTTTGCTTGTGTTGCTCCTTTAAGAGCTTTGAGAATAAGAAGTTCAGGCTCTAGGGCACTCTGGGGTTTTGACTCATTCAGCATCAGTTCATCCCTCTTTTTGTAACAGTCCTTTTGGGAAACTGCTCCTCTCTCAGTGCTTGTGGTTTCAGTGGTACTGAGCCCACCATTGGTCCCCTTGGGAGTATGTGTAACTCAGGACTGGCCAAGCAGCAACTGACCCCTCCTTCTGGCCATAGTGATTGATTCAGAAAGGGGAAATAAGAACCAGGCTTGGGATTTCTGCAGGAAGAACTAGGTAAGAGAGGACCTCTAAGTTACAAGTGGGGTAAGCTTGGAGCTGCTGGTGGCTCTGTTTCCACCAGGAGGGAAGACCACATCCAAGAATGAAGGCAACAGAGAGAAATAAAAGCTGGGAGGTAAAGAGAGGCAAATTCCTGGGGAAAAATGAGCACCTGGATCCAGTCACTCCTGAGGCCAATAAGCCATGGACTTTTCCTTTATATAAGCAGAAATCTACTTTTTGCTTAAAGGAATTTGAGTTGTGTTTCTGTCTCTTGGGGCTGAAAGAGTTTTGACTCAAAGACATACACAAGGGCCTCTACCAAATAAATGAGTGTTTGTCCTCTTACTCCCTCACATTATTCAGGATTTGTATTATATATCTAAGTCTTGCTTCCCTCCATGAGACTGTAAATTTCTTGACACTAGGAGACAAGTATGGTAACCTACTGATAAAGTGACACTTTTTGTCAAAACCAAACTTAGGTTGGCCAAACAATCACCCTTTAATAATGCCAAAGAAAGTAGAAAAAGGTTAAAGTAGTTCCATAGGTGAGCTTTGGAAATTGATGGCGTGAGGAGGTAGGGGTCTCATGAGTATCCAAAGCTACTGACACCTCCAATGCCTTCATTTGTCTAAGTCTCCTATCACCTTGTACTTGAACCATCTTAGCAGATGGGAAAACCCCTACCAAAGCTGCAGGCTAGTCAGAGGTCTAATTGAACCACGGACAACTTCCCACACTGATCACCTAAGACACTAATAAGCCTGCTTTATTTTGAAGGAGGATTCACCACCCCAAGTACTCTTCATACACAAACTCTGACTACATTTGGACAGGGAAATTAGTTTTAAAGTGTTTCTTAAAGTTTTTTTTTCCTTAACCTGTATTTCACATTGTGTACCTGAATATAGATCAAAGATTTAAGCATAAATATGCAAAGCATAAAAGTACTAGAAGAAGATGGGCAAATTTCCTGGTGTAAAGATTTTTTACTTTAACTATGACTCAAAGTTCAGAAGAAAATATTTGGAGATCTTTTTATCATAAAATGGGTTTCCCCGGGGGACTCAGCTGGTAAAGAATCCGCCTGCAATATGGGAGACCAGGGTTTGATCCCTGGGTTGGGAAGAGCCGCTGGAGAAGAAAAAGGCTACCCACTCCAGTATTCTGGCCTGGAGAATTCCATGGACTGTATGGTCAGTCCATGGGGTCACAGAGCGACTTTCACTTATAAAATATAGAAGGTAAAATTTAAAAGTTTAAATTAAAAAACTACTACATGGCAAATAAAACAACAGAAACATCATAAACAAAGTCACAAAACAAAGGACAAAGTGGGAAAATATATTCATAACTTATATCAGAAAACTCTAATCTGCATAATATGTGAAGACCTCCTAGAAAATAGAAAGCAAGAGGCTCAGGACCAACAACCATCTCTGTATGTTTGGCATGACAACATTTACAAGGAACAAAGCTGCTTACGATGCACGAGTGTTTTAAGAGCTAGTGGGGTGAGTTAGGGCTTGGACTTGGTGCTCCAGGTTCAAATTCCAGCTCTGCCACTTTCTCGTCTATGACTTGGGCAAGCTGTTCCAACTGTGGATTCAGGGATTAAACTCATGTAAATACGCTCAGTGACTACCTGTCACATAGTAAGTGGTCACTAAATGTGAGCTGTCAATATCCAAGTAGAGATTTTAAAATTGAGAACATAATTTAACCTCAAGATCTTGCAGATATTCAGAATGTTAGGTCCATGTGATGCACAGCTAACAAAACAAACATCAACATCATTATTCACTTAATAAGAGCCTACTCTTTTCCATCTTACAAACATGGCTGTACTTACAGCGATCTGCCTAACTTAAAAGCTAAGAAACAAGTTGTCCAACTAAGCAGGTGAAGAAAAAGATATTCAGAGGCCCCAAAGTTCTAAAAATTAAAGCCCCCAGTGATAAGAACAGACTCTGGTCCAGGAGTAGAAGCTTCTACTTCTGGAAGCTTGTTTCTGAGCAGGAGGGAGAAGGCCCATACTGGGTTTTTAGCACACCTTTCCCATGTATTGCTGCTTATTGCTCAGAAGACAGAAAGTTTAAAGAGGCCCTTTCGTGGTTGTGATGAAAGGATGCACACACCGCTGTTTCTCTGGGGCAGACTTCTGCATGGGTGCAGGTGCCATCTGCCTGCAAGCAGGAAATGTGAGCTCTTGGGCAATCTGTGTGAGGTCTGGGTAAGTGTACACCTTGGGGTCCTTCCCACCTCCCAGAGACTGGTCCCCTGGTTCCAATAGCCTGACCAAGGCATGACGGGAACAACAATGCCCCTGCCTTTGGCTCAGGTTGTTCAAAGACCACAGCTGCCTACTCAGGGAGCCCTAGTTACCCCTGAGGCCCCACAGCTGAAATAGGGTCTGCCTAATATGGAGAAATGAAAGCCTCCCTCTACGAGGAGATGTCTCTCAAATGACAGTTCTGCCAACCCCCACACAGACACAGCTTTTCAAAACAAGCACAGAGCCCCACACCTTTTTCTATGGAAATCCCAGTGCATACTTTTTTTTGCCTTTACATCTTTGGAATGCTGATTTAAACACTGGCAGCTAAAACAGTCTAACAAACAGTGGGGCTGTCTTGTCTCCCTGGAAGTGCTGATTTTTGGAGGTCAAGAAGAGAGCCCACCCACCACCCCTTGATGGATTACATAGAGAGGGACTTGTTTCTGACCTCTAATGAGGATTTCCACAGAATGTTTGGATTTTAGCAATAGTCACCAAACTTCTATCAAGTATAGGCCCATCTACCAGTTTTCAAATAACAGCAATGGTGTTTATGGTTTACTCTCTGGCAGGAATATTATAGTATTTTACAATGTCTGTAAGGAAGGTCCATTACAGATTCCCCCTGCATTTTACAGAGAGGGTAACTGAAATACAGAGAGGATGTGTAATTTACTCAAGGTCACAACGTTTACAAATGGCAGGAAAAGTAAAAGTGAAAATGTTGGTTGCTCAGTCATGTCTGACTCCTCGCAACCCCACAGACTGTAGCCCATCAGGCTCCTCTATCCATGGAATTCTCCAAGCAAGAGAGAGAATTCTCCTCTACCCATGCAATTCACTGCATGAATGCTGCAGTGGGTTGCCATTTCCTTCTCCATGGGATCTACCCAACCCAGGGATTTAACCCTGGATTCAATCCTGGTCTCCTGCATTGCAGGCGGATTCTTTACCGCCTGAGCCACCAGCTAGAGTTTAACTCATATAGTGTGGTTTGAGTCTATACTCTGAACCATAATGCTACACTGTCTCTCAGGATGGTCATGGTGGTGGTGGAGGGATGGTAACAGTAACGATGAGGATACTATGTCCCTGGCCCCATGCCGAGCACTTCCCAAACATCACCACAGTAACTCCCATCTTCCAGCAAGTCTCGTCAGTTTCACCACATCTGTCAACTTCTCCTCATCTCCCACCACTGTCCCAGCCATCATCTCTCACTTGGACTAGTGCAGAAGGCCACTCAATGTTCTCCCAGTTGCAAATCTTGTCTCTTTCACTGCACCATGAAAGAGAGAAATGGACCACAAAGGCTCAGCGCCATGCCTTCAATGCGTGGTGCTGGAGAAGACTCTTGAAAGTTCCATGAACAGCAAGGAGATCAAACCTGTCAACCCTAGAGGAAATCAACACTGAATACTCAATGGAAGGGAAGTTGTTGAAACTGAAGCTCCAATACTTCAGCCACCTGATGTGAAGAGCCGAGTCACTGAAAAAGACCCTGATACTGGGAAAGATTGAAAGCAAAAGGAGAAGGGGGCAGCAGAGGATGAGAGGGCTAGATAGCATCATTGACTCAATGGATATGAGTTTGAGCAAACTCCGGGAGACAGTGAAGGACAGGGAAGCCTGGCACGCTGCAGTCCATGGGTCACAGAGAGTTGGAAACGATTAGCAACTGAACAACAACAGAGAGCAGGATTGTTTAAATAGTCACCTCAAATCACAGCATTTACTGCATGCCTAAATCCTCCAATGGTTTTACCACTGCTGCTGCTAAGTCGCTTCAGTCATGTCCGACTCTGTGCGACCGCATAGACGGCAGCCCACCAGGCTCCCCTGTCCCTGGGATTCTCCAGGCAAGAACACTGGAGTGGGTACCACACTTAGACTTAAATCCCAATTCCTTGCCACAAATGATGAGCCCCTGAGGGATCTGACCCGTGTCCACCTGTCAGACTTCATCTTCCTGCATCTCTCCTCCTCATCCATGGGGCTCCAGTACGGCCTCCTTTCTGCCCTGCTGCCATGCCAGGACATTTTTACTGGCTATGTCCTCTGCCGCCAAATCTCTGCAGGACTGGCTTCTTTTTGTCACTGAGGCATCAGCTCACAAGGCTGGTCCTTAGAGGGGCCTTTCCTGATCTCCCACCTATAGGAGATCCCCAACCCCCATCTCTCTCCCTCTCCGCCTGACCTGGCATCTCAGAACCAACTGTACCTCTGCTGATCACTGTTATTTACCATCTCCCATCTAAGCTACAACTCTGTGAAGGCAGAGATTCTTCTCCCTCATGTTTGCCGTTTTCTCACCAGCACGTCAAACACTGCCCAGCACTGAATGGAGCCCAGTAAAAGTTTATTCATGAAATAACTGAGTCGTCTCATTTACTCCTCTCAAGAATGCTGCTTTAGAGGTGAAGCACCCCTTTGTAACCTTTAATGACCCGTACCTCAGGCTGTAAGTCTAGAAGCGGTACTTAACTCCAGAGTCCACACTCTTCACCTCCATGAGTAAATGGCTCTGTGACCCTGACTTTCCACACCATTTCTCTGCATTTCAGTGGCATTCTCTTTTTAAAATAAGATCAGAAGATCTCCCATGTCTCTTATGTGCCTTCCAAATGTATCTGGGCTCAAGAGCCCGTGATCCTAACCACTATACCAGAGCCTGGCAAACTTGCCTGCTAAGGGCAGATAGTTATTTAGGCTTTGTGGGCCATGTAGCCTCTGTTGCAGCTACTCAATTATGCTTTTGCAGTATAGAACAGACACAGCCAATGAGAATGTGGTTGTGTTCCAGCAAAAAAGACAGGCAGCAGGCCAGCAGAGTTGGCCCTAGCTTCAAGATACCTGCACTAAACCATCAGGGAAGAAGCCCGCAGTCTTCATCTATCATTCAGTGACTCAACGGACATGAATCTGAGCAAACTCCAGGAGTTAGTGGAGGAAAGAGGAGCCTAGCGGACTGTAGTCCATGAGGTTCCAGAGAGTCAGACATGACTTAGCGACTGGACAATACCATCCGGAGAGTCAGACATGACTTAGCGACTGAACAATACCACCGATCAGATAAGAAGATCTTATCTCCAGAACACTGGTCTATATATTCAGAAGACATATCAGTGTTTTAAGAAAGGTTCAGGTCTACCCATGTAACTGCATTAACCAGTTATTATATTCATAGAAGCAGAAATGGACACCCTTCTGCTTTTTCTGGACCTAACCTGAGCAATTTTTAGGTGAGCCTGGTCACAGGGGGCTCTCCGACAAGAGGAAAGATTTGTGTCTAGGCTCAGGGAGGAGTCAGGAGGACAGACGTCTGCTGATGAGTCACTGGGGAATCAAGAAACTTGCTTTTCTTACTAAATTAGGAGTGCACTGATGCCTTTGGTTAAGAGGGGCCAGTGGAGACTGTGTGGAAAGAGTGCACAAACTAGAGGCCCAGGGTCCAAGGGGGTCTTAGGAGGCAGGCGGAGGTCTGAGTTAGACAAGAAGGCGACTCTTCTTGTGTTATGCCCACTCCACTGGGCCTTTAGAATGGGGTTTCATTCTTTTTTTTTAAAGCAGTTTAAAATAATCAAAGCAAATGCTACGGGTAATATATAATGAATGTTGATATCCCCACCATCCAAAACTATGAACTCAATTTTTTGTTAAATGTGCTTCCAGTACTTTTTTTAATAGATAAAAGAAACAAAACATTACTACAATACCTAACATTTCTTTTCCCCACAACCACAGTCCCATATACTAACTCAACCCACCCCGACAAGTGGCAAATGTTGTCATGGATTGGGTATATATCCTACCAGTCCACTTATCATTATAAAAAATGTTTTTACTGAATTAAAATTCACCATTTTACCCATTTTAAAATAAGTGATTCCGCTGTGATCGGTATATTTACAATGTCATGCAACCACCACTACTGTCTAATTCCAGAACATTTCTATCACCCAGAGGAAATCCTGTACCTCCCAAATCTGTACCGCTTTATAGACAGACTTTTTGCCAATGCTGGACATTTCATATACAATGGAAACATACTATATGCGATCTTTTGTAGCGAGCTTCTTTCACTTAATATTTCTAAGTTTCATCCATGTTGTAGCATGTATCAATATTCATGCCTTGTTCTGGCTGAATAATATGCAATTGTTTGAATATACCATGTTTTGATTATTCATACCTCTGCTGATGGACATTTGAGTTGTTACTCTTTTTGGCTACTGTGAACAGTGCTGCTAACAAAATTCATATGAAAGTCTTTGAGTACCTGTTTTCAATTCTTTTGGGTAAAAAGAATTCTATTAAAGGAGTAGAATTGCTGGACAAATTGGTAAGTCTATACCTTCTGAGGAACTGTCAACTCTTTTCCACAGTGGTGTACCATTTTACACTCCCACCAGCAGAGTATGAGGGTTTCAATTTCTCCACATCTTCACCAATGTTTGTTATTTTCAAATCTTTTTTTTTAATGCATGGATGTGAAATAGTATATTATTGTGATTTGTATTTGCATCTCCCTAATAACTAATATTAACCATCTTTTTACATTCTTATTGGCTATTTGGAGACCTTGACCACTTTTTTTAAAATTCTAGGCACCCACAAATAATGTATATTATTGTTTTCTGAGTGTAAATCTAAATCTTTCCCCACTTAGCGTTGTTTTTGAGCTCCCTCCATGTTATTTTGTATAGATCTAGATCAAAGCTTAATTGAATTTGGCCTTCCCTACACCACATTTTACTTGTTCTCTTATTTATGGAGAGTTAGACTTTTCTTTCTCTTCTTTCCTTTTCTTACTGTTATGTTACAAAAAGCATTGCCTTTCACTTCCCTGTACATGCCTCCTTTTGCACTCCTGGGACTGGTTTTCTAAAGGTTCAAATGTAGATTGTAGGATATGCACATTTACAATCTTACCGGAGGCTTAGTTTCTTTTTAAACATGCATTTGGAAAACCAATGCAACTTTGGATCACATTTCAGGAGGCTCCTCAGCCTCCAGTGTACATTATACTCGCATGTTCCTCAAGTGGGATGAATGCACATTTTTCTGAAATTTTCCCTATTCTTAAGTGCATTGCAAGCATTCTGATCAGAGGGTAGTACAGTGAAACAATTCTTCTGCATCATAACTGTCAGAGTAGTGGCTTCCAAAGTGTGTTTCCTGTAGCATCGGTCTCACCCAGGAACTTGTTAGGAAAGCAAATTCTTGAGACTCATCCCAGACCTGAGTTAGAAACCCTGCAAGTCCTCCAGGTGATGCTGACTGCAGTTAAAATGTATCAGTACTTTCCTATTGTGCAAGTTTGAAGCAAAGGAAAAGGACCAGTCACCTAATCATGATGCTAAAGTAAACAGGCTAAGCAAGGAGTGAGTACTTTTGTATAATGGAGTCTAGAAGATCATGAGAGACAGCACGGAACACAGGGACAGAATGTGACTTTAAGACAGAGAGATGAGCATTCAGGTTCTGATCCTACAGGGCGGGAGTCCCTGGAAAAACCCTCAACCTCCCTGGGTCTTCCCATATAGGATGTGTGAGGGTTCCCAGAAGTGTTACATGAAAGGTCACATCTTTTGTGATTTCATTTATAGGAAATATCCAGGAAAAGTAGACCCATAGGGACAGAAAATGGATTAGTGGTCGGGTTGTCAGGGGCTGGGAAGGGGGAGATGGGGGCAGATGGAGTAATTGCTTAATGGGCCTGGGGTTTCTCTTGAGGCTGATGGAAATATTTTGAACACTAGATAGAGGCAGTGGTTTCATAATATTGTGACTGTATTAAATGCCACAGAACTGTACGCTTTAGTTAATTGTATGTCATGTGATTTTTACCAGAATTGAATAGAAAAAGAGATGTTATATAGGGAATGCTTCACACAGCACTGGGTGTGAAGTGGAAAGTAGTTATCATTATTGAAAAAGTTGAAGTTTCCAATAAAAACTGGAAGCAGACTATACGTTCAATAGTGGATCAATTCAGGATTAGTAGTGGATTAATTCCGTAAAGCTATGTCCCAATTAAACAATTCCATTGGAGAAGGAAATGGCCACCCACTCCAGTATTCTTGCCTGGAGGATCCCATGGACGGAGGAGCCTGGCGGGCTACAGTCCACGGGGCCCCAAAGAGTCAGAACAAACTGAGCGACTTCACTTTCATACTACATTGATATTAAGAATGATAAGGTCCAGATGTATGTAAGAACAAGCACAATGGTCTTGTGTACCAGACAGGAAGACAAGCCACAAAACAGTATCTGTGTATCATGTTGCTCTATTTGCAAATATACATAATTATACATTTAGAAAAGCTTTCTGTCAACATACGAAGAGTAGCTCTTTCCCAGTAGTAAAATTATGATATAATAATCTTTTTTATGTTTACCTTTATCTTATAATTTTCTACAACATCCTTGTAATGCCAGTACAATAAAGATATTAAAGTTTGGAAGATGTGAAAAATAGACACATTGAGATACTTTTCATTTAAAGGCTGACTGTAAAGACTTCTTACCTAAGAGTATTATGACTATTAATTCACTAAATTATTGGGTTTTGTGTTCACAATTTTAACATTAGGTTTCTTAAAGCAGATGTTCACCCATACTTTGTGCATTAAAATGAAATAAAAGACATGGAAATGTTACATAAAAGCATTAGTTCAGAGTCAGATTTAATTAATTACTACTTGTCCTTCCAAGGGTCTCAGCCACATGGAAGGACCATATTGTTCCCTTGAAAGAACTATTAAGCTGTAGCAGAAAGGCTTAAATGCACAAACCCTCACCCTTCTTTTCTTACACAAAGAAAATGACCTGCAAAGTTCAGCACCTCCCAGGCCAGATGACTAAAATGGGGCCTCATAAAGTGCCCTGTGGCTGAGTCACCCACAGTTCCCTCCTGACCTCTGGGAAAGAGAGGACAGAGGAACTGAACCACACACCTCCATGAGGACTTCTGTGCAAAGATTTCTGAGGGTCAAGAAATGACTGAAGTCTGTGTTTCCCCAGCTTCCCCAAAGGAAAGAACACCACATCTCTTAGAAAAACTGCTGGTATTAAGCAGCAGTGTTTCTGCAGCAGAAATCACCTTTGTGACAGTTTAGCAAGCAAAGCTATGTATTTACACCTGATTGTGCAAGCTGATGTATCACTTTTCCTTGTCCTCTCCCTGCATCTTCTGTGCTTAAGAGACAACACCTGATAACTGCACAAGGCCAACTTAGCAATTTTAGGAAGAAATAGGTTAAAAAACAGATGTTTGATTTTGGTCAGTAGTTGATGAAAAATTTCTAAAGGTAAAAAGGGGAAAGAAGCATTCTTTAGAATGCTTTATTTTTTTTTTAAGTATTCTTTCATATTTTGTGCACAGAAATGTTACACAAACTTCTGTCTCCCACTGTTTTTTGTGGGGGGTGGAAATTGGAACAGTTGGCATTTTAAATTAAAAGTTGAGAAGCATTATAAATCCCATTATAAGATTATTCTAATTAGTTATGCTATACATTCATTTATTG
Source organism: Ovis canadensis (assembly GCF_042477335.2). Lineage (NCBI taxonomy): Eukaryota > Metazoa > Chordata > Mammalia > Artiodactyla > Bovidae > Ovis > Ovis canadensis. The sequence goes on along the minus strand of NC_091263.1, from coordinate 58,924,584 downwards.
ATTCAATTAATTCAGGGATTTATTTATTTGCTAATTCCTTCACTTAAGTGAAGTCACTCAGTTGTGTCCAATTCTTCATGACCCCATAGACTGCAACCTACCAGGCTCCTCCGTCCATGGGATTCTCCATGCAAGAGTACTGGAGTGGGGTGCCATTGCCTTCTCCACCAGAGTCCCTGCATGGACTCAACACAAGAGGCAGGGAAACAAAGGTGATTTCAGCCCATTGTTGTTTTGACCTATTCTGAATGATCCAAACCAGTCCTGAAGACACTTAAAATACAAACAGAGAAGATATAAATAGACAATTGTGTAAGGACCAACAATGATGTGAAAGAATCAGTCTCCAGGATATGATTTTTACTTCACTCACTCCCAGAAGGCCCATCCTCTAAATATTCAACATGTATTCAGGCTTTCAGAGCCTGCAGAAAGTGTACTTTATTTTTAATAAATAGTTTCCTAAAGAAAGTGAAGAGTCACCATCAGAATTAGAAGGTTCAGAAAGTTTATCCACACTCTGAACAGAGCACTGCCAGTTGAGTTCATGGGGAAATCACACGCTTTCCTCCTTGGTCCAGCATTAATGCCAAAGTCCCACCAGCCTAGCTAATTGGAATTGACTGCTCAATGGAACAAGTCTTCCATTTTTAACTGGCTAGAAAACTTGCCAAAAAGTTTTGCCTGACAGTTCACCAGGCAGAAAACATAAGGAAAAAGATGGTCCAATGATTACCAATGGGAATCAAAGAGGAAGACTATTCATTAAAGAGGCTATTTTGTGAAGCTACCTGAAGTTGCAGGGCAAGGAAATGCTGTGGGGGGCAGAGCCTGTGGCAGCCTGTCCCTCATAAACCCCAGGCTCCAAAGCCATCACCTCCAGTGGATGAGCAAACTGCAACACGTCTTGACAAACACTTTCCTTCCTGGAGTTAAGTCACTTGAAAAGGCTTGCTTATAAGTACTGACCGTCTGAATTCACCCTAGTATGAATACTTGACCTGTGATTATGGTCAAAGCAGAGCTGATTCCTCTGCTATTGTGCACGCACAGCCTGGCAAACAACCTCACTCTAGAACTTTAGGATTATAAGCTCCCTTCAGCAGCCAGAAAACCACGTGTTTTTCTAACTGCATATAACTCTGCTAACTGCAAGTACAGTCATCAAAAGCCAAGTTTTTTAATTTTTAAAAAACTTTTAAATTTGGGGGTAATTGCTTTACAATGTTTTGTTGGTTTCTGCTGACCAACAATGCAAGCTGTCATAACTATATATATGTGTGTATATATATCCCTTCCCCCTTGAACCTCCCTCCCACTCAATTCCATCCCTCCAGCTTTTCACACTACCATGTGTAAGATAGATAGCTAATGGGAAGCTGCTATATAACAGAGAGCCCAGTCTGGTGCCATGTATTATGTTTTGACTCAATAGTTTCACTCCTGGGAAGATAGTCTCTTGGACATGTGCCAAAGTGTAGCTAAGACTGTTCTTCATAGAACTGTTTATAAGAATATATATATATTAACACCCTAAGCAACATTTTATATGTGATAAGTATAGCTACATATGGAACATTATGCTGCCTTTCAAAATAATGATTTATAAAAAATATGTATTAATTTAAATATATTGGAAAAGCAGACCAGTAGACTGAACTTTTTGGTAAAAATCTCTACATAAGACAAGTTGTTGTTTGGTTACTATGTTTGACTCTTTGCGACCCCATGGAGTGTAGCTCACCAGGATTCTCTGTTCATGGGATTTCTAAGACAAGAACACTGGAGTGGGTTGCCATTTCCCTCTCCAGAGGATCTTTCCAATCCAGGGATCGAACCTGTGTCTCCTACATTGGCAGGTGGATTCTTTACCACTGAGCCACCAGGGACCTAACACAAGTAGTCTTGTCTTATGATTTTAGCTATTAAAATCTAGATTCTATTTCTTATGTTATCACTGAATTTTTACACTGTTAAAATCTGGTGAATAAAAGGGAAATAATAAAAAGGCTTCTGGAAAAAATCATAAAATCCATACAGTAATACAGCCCATGTATTTTCTTTAAAGGTATTTTTGCCTTCCATAATTCTAAGAAGCCCTATTTCATGATAATAAAACCTGAACAGGTTAGCAGTTCACGTGTAGATGTCATGTGAGGTGAAGGTCTGCCACAAACAGAAATGCTGATGATAGAGAAAAGTAACAGCTGGGAGCTTGGTAATGTCAGGGGAACTAGAAAAAAGTGTGATGATCTGAACTGAGGACTCAGAAAGCACAAATTCCTGAGGACAAACAGCCCTAAACATCAATGCAATATAGCAAAGCATAATGGTTAATGACCATCTGAGAACGGCAAATGATAATGTGTATAACCTGTTACAAGGCAGGAGGACACAATATCTGCTTACATAACTAGATATATTTGTGTATTTGCACATATACATTTTAAAAGTGGGAGGTTTTACATACATTTATTTTTGGTGTATGTGTGTGTGTGAGTTAATGTTGTTGTTGTTTTAACTTTGGTTTTTAAAGAGGCCTGTGTAGTGAAATCCAAAAACAGTGTAGTTTTGCTAGTAGTACTACACCAGTGTTACTTTCCTGATTTTGACCAACTTGCCATAGTGATTGGGAGATATTATCAAGGGAAGCTGAGAGTGAGATATAAAGGAACCCTCTGCAATATAATATTTCTGTAAATCTAAAACCAATTCAAAATGGAAGTTTATGAAACATATGAAAGCAAACCAAGGAGAATGAGGGCTTGGTTACTTAAATATACTTTCCACACCGTGTACCCCCACCTCACATCTCAAGGAGTCTGAGAGCTGAGCTTTTACTGATTGGGTTTGCCAAGCATCAACAGTGACCTTAGAAGGCTACCTTCCTCTAGAATCTGACAGCTCTCTACCCTCCTAAGAAAGAGGAGTGTGGCCTGGTCTCTAGGTTTGTAAACTCTGGCACAACCCCGCAGGATGCGAAGCTCTGAGGACCGGAAGTGTTTCATCTGACAGGAAGCCCCTTGGGGATGACTTAACCAGCAGATCCCAGGCATTATCTCATCTTGGCAGTGTGTCATCTTCTGCATTTTCCCTCAAGCTACTAAGAGGAAATGGGGGCTGAGACACAGCTCTAGCAGCCCACCTCATTTTGAAGCAGATATTTTTAGCACTTTGAGGCAAAGAGGTTACTTTTAAAGACTATCCCAGACATTCTATAAAGGTGAGGTGGAGACAGCCTGCTACACTCTAATGAGAAGCCTATGCTGTGCTCAGTAGAGCCAGCCAATAATGTCACAAACAGGAAAAAACACTCTGTTTCAGGGGGCTGTAAATATTTACTGCGTCTGATGGTGTATTTACTAATCAACGAATCAAGCAAAACAAATGTTCTAGGACAAGACACAGTCTGTGTTTCTATAGGTTCACAGCATTTCAAAGCTGGAAAGGAGCAGAGATGCTGCCACTTCCCACGTTCTACAGACACGAAGGTTGAGGCTCCAAGTATACTCCCATCAAACGTCTCCTTTTCAAAGTATCACTAATACCACACACATTCCGAGAGGCACAGTTCATTGTTACACATTTGTCTCTCACATATGATTAGAGTGTCTATTTCCTAAGGGAGCATCGTAAGTGTTCAGTAAAAAGTTTGAGACACCAGAATGGAAGGCCAGCTCTGCCCTGACTCATGTTCCCTGGTACTCCTTCCCTGCTCCTGATTTTAAAACCGAGAAGACAAATCCCACTTCTGAAAGGCTGACAGAGAAGCCAGGAGCACACTGGAAATTCACTTCCTGGCATCTTACAAAAGTAATACTATGTATTCAAACTGCTTAAAAATTATTTTTTCACTTATTTCATCAAATATTAACATGTTTTCCCTTTTTTTAAAGGTAAGAACTTCCAGGGTGCTGCTGTATTAAGTTTCATGGGTAGTAAGATTTACTGAGATAGAAAAGGTTTTCAAAAATGGTAAGATGGAAGGAAATTGAAAGGTTCCATTTATTAGCCTACACACAGTTAAGCCAAAGAAAGCCTTTGGTCTCAGAATACACCTACCTGATCTAAAGAATGTTTACATTAGCATGAAATAAAAATGAAGTTGCTCAGTCGTGTCCAACTCTTTGTGACCCCATAGACTGGGGCCTACCAGGCTCCTCTGTCCATGGGATTTTCTAGGCAATAGTACTGGAGTGGATTGCCATTTCCTTCTCCAGGGGATTTTCCCAACCCAGGGCTCGAACCTGGGTCTCCCCGCACTGTAGACAGACGCTTTACCATCTGAGCCACCAGGGAAGTCCAATACTGGGATCTAAAACTGCTTCTCTTCTCTTTATCTCCAAAACATGAGTACCTCAGCTCCTTACCTGTACTAATCACATTCAGAGTAAAACAGGATGGCAAATTAAGACCACTGGATACGCTCACTTGGCATCTCAAGGTAAGAGTGAGAAGGTTCAACCTTGGCTTCAGTCTTTGCCTGCAGTAGCAGAGGCAACAGCTGAAAAAGCTCATTTGACCCCTCCAGGTAAATCCAGCAGAAACTCTAAACAAGTGACAAGGAGAATGTGGCTGCTTCCTAATAGGTAGGCTTCCCGAACTGGATCACCTTCTCAGCTATGGCACACTCCTGTTGTGTGACATGAGATCTTTAAAAGGCCTCCACTTAGGCAGAACTTACCCAGTTCGTTGCCATCAATTCTGCACAATTCATACTGTCTCACTTGCTCCATCAGGGCCACTGTTTAAATGCCAAGTAGCTGAGTTCACATTTCTAACTACCAAGTTAACTAGCAAGCACTACAGCCAGAACAGAAGTATTTGATACAAAATTTAAACATAAACACCCATAATCTGAGACTTCACCCCTACAAAGACTGTTTAATATTGGGTCTGATTTCTATGCATTTTAGAGTAGCTATGTAATCACTGTGTTTTGCCTTTTTCGGCCATCAGATTGATTTGAAATAGGTAATTTTATGAATTATAGCCAAATGACCAAAATAAAAAGAGGAGCCAATAGCTTAGGGGGGAACTCCCCCCCTCCCCACACACACAAATTTCTAAAACAAGAAGTTGAACACTGAACCATTGCCCAAGGATGACAGCATCTTTTACAGATGTTACATTCAATCAAGATGTGACCACTTGTTTTAAAAGACCTTTTTCTTTCACTAACAATTTAATACACATTATGCTTTAGAGACATTAGCTCAGATAATCCTAACAACTGCCCCATGAGGTAGGAACTACTAGTAAACCCACTTCAAGGTGAGGAAATTGATGCTAAGAATGTTAGGCCCCCAGGTTACTTAGTTGTGGAGAAAATATTTTAACCCAGTTCCTCCCCAAAGCCCAAGCTCATCACACCTCCAGCAGTGTTTCCCCAAGCATGGCCCATGTACCACGAGTAGAGATTTTAAGATGAACATGGATAAACAAGTTTTTATTTCACTAGTTATTTTTAATAGTTTATATTTATTTATTTTAATGTGGATGAAGAAAAAAAAATCACTCAACTACCTGATCTAATTTGAATCTTATTGCTGAGGACTTGGCTAATTCAGCATCGGTAACATACTTTGCAAAAACTAGAAAAATACTCAAGAACTGTCATGCCATTTTTCCTAGGAGTTAGATGATTTGGCACACCAAGGGATGAAGTCTATACCAGTCTCATTAGACCCAATAGAGTTAAACAGCCTAGACATTAAAGATTCCCAGTAGATGCCTAGACTCCAATGCTTTGACCTTCGAAGAGGTGTTCTTTTTATCTTACCCCTTTCTTCTCCATCAGCTAACTCCCTTGCCTCTCTCCTGCTCTCCCGTTGCCCCTCCGACACTCTTCTGGCCCTGGAAGATTACCCAGCATGAGGTGAAGTGATGAAGAACAGAGACGTCTGGAAGGAAACAGACCTGCTCACTCATCTCTCTGTCCCTCCAACATGGCTTATCACAGAACTCTCCCTAGGGTGGCCACAGCTGACTCCTGAGCAAGTACCTTACTCAGACAAAGGCCAGACATCAAAGTCCTAGCTGATTTAGAAATCTCTGGGGGGAAAAGTTTTCTTGGTGGCATGGTATTTTTAGTTCATCCTTTTTCTTTATTGTTGAAATGACTTATAAATAACTGCAAGTTTTGGCTGTGGCTATTCAGGAGGTGGGCTGACTTTGTGTTACATATTTCACTTTTCTAAAAAAGTAACTTCTAATTACACAAGTAACACACGAACATGTTCTCTTTGTAAAAACTTAACATTTTAAACATTTAAGTTTCTTCAGACTGCCACACAGCTAGTACCACACCCCATCTCAGAGGGAATCATCTTCGTAAATTTAGGGTGTTATTGTTTCAGACTGTTTCCAATGCAGTTGTGTATCTTTGAAAAATAAATAATTTCTTTTTATGTAATTTAGTATAGCACACCAAATTTCTGTAACTTGCTTTTTAAAATCTAACACTATATCTTCACCATCTTTTCATCTTAGGCCTATCTCACTTTTTCCTCTTTCTTCTCTCTCTCTCTTTTTTAAATCATGGTATTGTATTCCATACTGTGGATATATATTTTGTATTTTAGACAGTGAAAATCAATCTTTGGTTTTCTATAACACTTTTTCTTTGTGAGAGATGACACACAAGTTGAAACACCCCTTTAAGTTTTGCCCTTTCTGGGCTTCTGGAAGGCTGCCCCTGATTTCAGTAAAAATACAATGCTTCAGTGGCAATCTGAGTGAGGGATCAACCATAGTTCCATAATTCCTGGTGCAATGACTCCAGGCAGAATCCCAGCTCATAGATGTGTGGCCTTGGACTTATTAAGCAACATCTCTGAATCTCAGGCTCATCAAGACAATATTTCCCTTTCAAGGTCACTGTCAAGACTGTGAAAGAAAAGGAAATGAAGACAACAAGCAGAGTACCTGACACGTGGTAGGCGTTTAGTGCATGACAGTTACGTAAAGCTCATGGTGCAGTTATGCTCAATGGTGCAAGATGCAAATCAATTTCTACTGTGTAAGATTTCCAATTTGTATTAAAAAAACATTATTGGTTCCTCTTGGAATATCTTGTTAGTATGGATGTGGCCTCTTATAGATTTATAGGTAGGGAAATTGAGAGAGAGAGATGCTCAAGGTAGATCCATTATGGTATCAGGATTAGCCTTTCTAAGAGCCATTAAGCTCCATATCTATGATTTATCATTAAATTAATAAGAAAAATGCTTGAAGTTGCTACTAAAACCTTCTCTAAGTATGCTGTGAGACATCATGCCTGCCTCAAATGACTCTTATTCAAATCAACTGAGCTGAACAAGTTAAATTAAAATCAACCTGAAGGAAGAAAATCTTTCAGGCAAAGAATATTTAATGAAACAAAACAAAGCGAAATAGGAATTGGAAAATAAAACCAGTACAAACTGCTGCTGCCACCAGGATTCCAGCACACAAAAAAATGGATCAGATTTTTGCTTTAACCTTGTAGAGGGGCTAAAATAATCAGCCTGAAGGATTCAGTGGGGACAGTGGATCAATTTCCCACGGTTACACGGAATAAGAGGAAAACAGGGTAGTTTTGTGATGGCAACAATTTTTCTGGGAGCCCTACAGACTATGGTCTTCTGCATCCTCATATTTATTCCATCACCTCTACCAAGTCACTGAACATCATGGCAGATAGCTTGTTAGGGTGGCACCCATGACCCCTGCCTCCTTGTGTTCATGCCCTTTAGAGACCTCCTGCCCTCGAGTATATGCTGGCCTAGTAATTTGCTTCTAGCCTTATATAATGTGGCAAAGTGACAGGATATGCATGATTATGTATGTGTACTTGATTACATAAGATTGTAACATCCATATTTTAAGGAGGTTCTCTCCTTTGCATTGAAGAAAGAAGAGGTCATGTTGGGAGACCCATGTGGCAAGGAGTTAAGGGCAGCTTCTAGGAGTTGAGGGCAGCCTCCGCTGATCACCAACAAGGAGCCTTCAGTCCTACAACCACAAGGAACTGAATGTTACCAACACAGTATGAGTTTGGAAGCAGATTCTTGCCCCAATCACACTGCAGATGAGACCACAGCCCTGGCTAACACCTTGATTAAAGCCTTGTGAGACACACAGTAGAGGACCAGCTTAGGCAAGTTGGACTACTGACCCATAAAAACTGTAAAATAATAAACCTGTGTTGTTTGAAGCTATTGAATTTGTGATAATGTTATTATGGTGGTTAGTAGCTAAGTCATGTCCGACTCTTGCAACCCCATGGACTATAGCCTACCAGGCTCCTCTGTCCATGCGATTTCCCAAACAAGAATACTGGAGTGGGTTGCCATTTCCTTTTCAACCCAGGGATCGAACCCAGGTCTCCTGCATCGTAGGCAGATCTTCCTGCATTGCAGGAGGATTCTTTACTGACTGAACTACAAGGGAAGCCAACATTGTTATAGATAACTAACATATCACGTTTGCTTCCATTTTTCCATCTGAACCAAGGAAAGAAATCATATATATCCCAGTCTGACCAGTAATGAGAGAGCAAAAATCTACAGCAGCATTGGGCTACCAGGTCTATTTGATGATGCCTGAACTAAAATGGGCCTTATACCCAAAACTGGTGCTATAGTTTGTGTTTCTTTGTTCACTGACTTTTTCTTTTCTGTTCGAAGTGAAAGAGAGCAACATCCACTTAACATATAATAGAACTCCACAAGCAGATGATCTTCCTGGGAAATTTCCCTGACTTCTTAATTGATTTACCAGGTGCCAGGCCCTGACTTCACTAACCCACTCTCTCAGTTCTTGACCTTCTGAAAAGACCATTCCAATCAGGTCACATCCCTTTTCCAAAACCTCCACTTCCTGGAGAATTAAAGCCAAAATCTTTAGCAAGGCCAGATTTGTTGAGTGAATAAAGAAATGAATAAAGGCATGTGGTAGAACACTTATCACACTGCCCTGAAGTTGTGATTGGTCAGTGTCAAAAACTGTGTCTCATTTATCTTCATCTCCCCAGTTCCCAGCACAGTGCTTGCCATGTAGCATCTGCCCCTAAACTTCTACTGTGATGCTAAAACAAAACCGAAGCATCACTCTCCACTGCTCTTAGGATCTCTGGGTAACCTCAGTGGCCTTTGTTCTGGTAACTTGTAAAAACGAACAAAGGCTACTCAAGGTCAAACAATCTGTCTTTTATATAGTAATGTCTAATGATCAACTCCAATGCTTTCCCTCCAATACTTTGGCCACCTGATGTGAAGAACGGACTCATTGGAAAAGACCCTGATGCTGGGAAAGATTGAAGGCAGGAGGAGAAGGGGACGACAGAGGATGAGATGGTTGGATGGCATCACCAACTCGATGGACATGAGTTTGAGTAAGCATTGGGAGTTGGTGACGGACAGGGAAGCCTGGCGTGCTGTAGTCCATGGAGTCACAAAGAGTTGGACATGACTGAGTGACTGAACTGGACTGAATGGTCAACAGTACAGATATAATGCATCATCTGTTTAAAGGTTCTAAAATTCCCACTTGGGTTCATAACAATTCCTTCCTCACTCCAATCCACGGGACTTTTGCTTATGTCTTTCATCGATACAATTCACTCCACTTCATCCTTGAAGGAGCACAAAAACACAAACACAGCTGTACAGAAATGCAGACACTAGAAACTGAGGGTAGGGGAAACAGGGGTTGAATCAAAAGATAGGTAATAGTCTTACAGCTTACGGAGATGTGTCAGTACTGCAAGGGGACTGCTGGCTCAGCAATAATCAGCAAGTGTTTAGTGTTAGAGAGGGTAAAAATAACTAAAGAACTTCCAGGCCCAAATGTTGCTTGTTCCAAAGGGACACATTGGTAGAGACTGCTGTGAAAGGGCTCAAAGTACGTGTAAGCTGCTTGAATTGCTGTTTTTGTTGTTCTGAATGCTCGTCTGTACACCAGAAATTACATAGTGCTTTTTGAAAACAGGGCTTGCTCATGGACTGCCTTCACAACTTTCCCTCCATACAACTGCCCCTTCTGAGATCCATTCTTTGACGAAATGTATCTTTAGTGAGCCCATGGCCTTAAATCCTGGCTCCTTCCCCTCCTGTCAAAGCTTTAAAAAGCTAAGTGTTATTCATAAGGACAGATTCCTACTCAAAGTGGACGCTTCCAAAGGAACTTGCATTTTTACCAAGGAAAACATCAATAATTATTACAGGATTCATTTACAAATACTTTTCACATACACCATGTTTTCTGATGCCCAGTGCCCAGCACATAGTAGGGGCTCAGCTGTATTTACTAAAGGCATGGACGAAGAAACAGAGGGTCAGAGAGGCTAAGTTACCTGCCTAAAGTCACACATGAAGTTGAGGCAGAACAGGGGAAGAGAACACCGGCTGATTCCACATTTCAAGCTTCCTCTAGCCCCACACGTCATAAACTACAGACAGAAAGATTCACAAGAATAACCTTAATTTGTAGGAAGGTGTTCTTCCCAACTTCCCAGAATTTATTTTATGAATGCAATTTCTTCTGCTCTGGAGCCAATTCAGCCCTACCTAAAATGAGACATAAGTCTAAGAATCAAACTCATAAACCTGTACCAGAACTCAGCCTCATTTTACACCTCCAATCCAGTTCCCCACGCAGTTACTGGTCAACTGAGGTGTGCTCGTTAGATGCCTTCAAGGTGGAAGCAGTGAGTATGGGGTTCTGAAGGAGCATTTTCTCACCTCTTCCTTCAAAGACTCTCTTGCCTTCCTAGGACTGCTTGAAAATAGTGAAGCTTTAATTTTTAAAAAGTGTGAAGTCTCTACGAGCATTTACCCTTAATTTTATAAGCAGTAGCTCGGTCCCATGGATTCAGTGCAGAATGTGGAGGTGAGTGAGGCGGGGAGGGATGGCACAGCTGCTGCCCCTTTGGAGTTTATGAGGCCCAGGAAATGACTGCACAGAGACTGTGATATTGCAATGGTTGCAAGTACCACGAGCTAGAGAAAAGTTCATGGTGGAGCAAAGCAAGCCTTGAGCTGAGTGGAAAGTTGCTTTAAAGCAAGAAATGCTAATGTGACATTCTAAACTACCTTTTAAAAAATTATAGACTGAATGATACTATACCTGGCATTTTCTTTAAGACACAAATAATGATAAAGAGTGTGTCGATGGGGGAATACGTAAGAGAAAAATGGTAAATGACGGAGAACTATTAGAGCTGGGCACACTGGTATGTGCATGCTTCATTATACTGATCTCTTGAATTGCTTGATCATTTCTACAATCAACAGAAATAAAATATTGGGGGCATCAATAATTCTAAGCTGTGCCATTTGCTAGCTCTGTGGCTTTGGGAAATCTAATTATGTCTTCAGAGACTCAATTTCCCCAAGTGTACAATGGCTATGAGATCCTTTTCCTTAGAGGGCTTTTTTGAGACTTAAGTGATGATAAAATGTATGTAAAAGGCTTGGTACTGTTTCTGGGAAAATGTAGATGTTCAACAAAAGGTAGCTTATTGTTATCATAAGCTATTGGGGGGCAGAGTATGGAAAAGAACACCCTTCCACATATACGTACAGTCTCCATTCACCTGTCCCTCTAAGACATCTAATACACTTGATATGCTGGTAGCTTTTTTTAAGGCTGAACTGAACACTAATTATGATCAGCAGGTATCTCGTTCTTTATTTAGTAAAACCACTAAAAGAGCTTTATTTTTATCTTAATTGTAGTGAATCAAGTCTCATTCACCTCCTGCCAATGTGAGTGCCAGCCTTTTGGGAAAGCCTCTTCATTCTGTATTTCTGGAGATTACAAAATCGCACCCAGGTGTTCTACCCTACAGAATCAGACAGCCTTTCACCAGCAATTTACATAACTTTTCATTCCAAGTTGGCATGAGAGGTTCATACTCTGGGTTATTTTAAAATAAAAATAAAACAGGCTGAGGAGGTTTCTCCATATGTATATACAATATGGTTCAGTGACAATCCCTGGATTCATTCTAGCAATACAGAGTGATAGCCTTGGTCAGGTTTCTTCACTGCTTTCAGCCTTGTTTTTTTCCATCTGTAAAATGGGGATGCTGATATTATAAAATTAACTTCCCAGGGTTGTGGAAAAATTAAAGTGAGAAAACCCCACAGTTAAGTCACATGGTAAAAGATCAATAAATGGTATAGATGCCTTTCTTATTTGAATGCCATGACCTCATCCAGAAAGCTCTCACACTGAAATCACACTGCCCACCCACGAATTCTGTGGCCTGTGGCCATAAAGATGACGTTTTAATGTTTTATCAACTCTAACAGCCCAAAATAGATGGTCCCCCACACCCCCATCTCTGGGCAAAATAGCAAGAAATTTAATTACCAAAGAAAACATACTCTGTTTTCTATTTTTTTAGATACCAATCTTGACGTAGCACAAAGAATGGAAGAGCGTGTCTGAAAACACATTTTTTCTTGGTTGGCTGTTCGAGAGCTCAGAGAACAATGAAGTCTAAAAATACTGTGCCTATGTCTTCCCTGGTCTCCCCACTTGGAACTCTGCCTTCATGCTCCCGCCAGGACATGACAGCTGAAAGGGCCTTTTGGAAAATATACCTCACAAAATGCAGTCCCTGTGCCTTAGATCTTATCAATTTTGGCTCAAGATACAAAACTAAGTTGCTTTATGCATTTTCTAAATTTTAAGCAGTACTTCTTAAACCCAGTCGCCCTCCCCTTCATAGTAACACCTAATGTTTTTAAGCCCTATTTCTTTAATTGATGCTTTCCAACATCATCCATCCTATGTAGGTACAAGGCACTGCAGTTCCTGGAATTTCTGTAAATGCAAGCAGTCCCCATCTGATGAAATGTACCGAAACTTCTTTGTAAATGTGGTTATTTGGAACTTGAAATGAGTTTCTTCTTCTATGCATTAAAAAACAAAGCCATCTGAGATCTATTTAACTCATGACATAGCCAAAATAATTATTTAAAAGCTTAATTGCCATGTGTATTCATTTGAGAAGTATATATATAGTTCTTATAATATAGCTGCCTAGCACTATACTGCTAGGTACTTTCAATATAGTATATACCATACTGTATAAAATAGACTACACTGTGAGGTACTTGCATAGAGACCAGGTAAACACACAGTCCAGGTGCTCAAAGGACTCAAACTCTGGTGTCTGTCTTTATCCATCAGTCATTACATAGACATTGCAAATGTCAGGCACTGTGCTAACCACTTCACTCACAGTAACTCATCTAATCCATATAACAGTCTTATGAGGTAGATAGTATTATTATACTACCTGTATGCCCACATACAGATGGGGCATCTGAGGCACAAAAGAGGTCAAGTAACTTGTGTAAGGTCATGCAGTTAGTAAATGACAGAGCAGAGACCAAAAACCAGGCAGTCTGGATCCCAGGATCGCCTATTTGCTTGTTCACCATGTTGCCTTTTGAAGGGAAAATGCCTTCAGAGTCTACATGAGGGCCCCAACTGTGTGCTTGAGGGTGCCTGTGTCCCCCAGGCCTCCACATTCTCTGTGTCCAACGGCAGTCTGTCTCCACTTTCTTCCTCCCTTTACCTCCGCTCCACTTATTGAAACAAGGTGATCGAGTTCCCATATCCCCTCTCTCCCCTGCCTGGCTTCTAGCACCACAGGTTTCACTTCATCAGTCACTTCTCTTCTGCTCTTTGTCTCTGCCCTAGTCTCCCCCACTGCGTCTAGCGTGGATGCTCAGTCGTGTCCTATTCTTTGTGACCCCATGGACCGTAGCCCACTAGGCTCCTCTGTCCATGGGATTCTCCAGGAAAGAACACTGCAGTGGGTTGCCATTTCCTCCTCCAGGAGATCTTCCTGACTCAGGAATCAAACCCTCATCTCTTGTGTTTCCTGCACTGGCAGGTGGATTCTTCATCAACTAGGCCACCAGGGAAACCTGTCTCCTCCCATAGACTATTCAGTAACTTCCTAATGGTTTTTTTTTTTTTCCCCTCAGTTTTCCCTCCAATACTCTCTTTGCTTAAAGAATAAACAAAACAAAATAAAACACAAACTTGTTATTTTGTGTTTTTTAGTGTATAAGCTACATACGATCTTTGCAGAAAAAGTAGAAGACAAGCAAAAACAACAAAATTGTGATTTCCCAAAGCCTGTCCCCAGAGATAAGCTTTTCAGCAAGTCATTTCTTTGTTTTAGTTAATTAATTTATTTTAATTGTAATTACTTTATAATATTGTACTGGTTTTTGCCATACATTGACATGAATCAGCCATGGGTATACAGTGTCCCCCATCCCGAACCTCCCTCCTACCTTCCTCCCCATCCCATCCTTCAGGGTCATCCCAGTGCACCAGCCCTGAGTGCCCTGTCTCATGTATCAAACATGGACTGGCGATCTATTTCACATACGGTAATATACATGTTTCAGTGCTATTCTCTCAAATCATCCCACCCTCGACTTCTCCCACAGAGTCCTAAAGTCTGTTCTTTACATCTGTGTCTCTTTTGTTGTCTCTCATATAGGGTCTTCATTACCATCTTTTTAAATTCCATATATATGTGTTAATATACTGTATTGGTGTTTTTCTTTCTGACTTACTTCACTCTGCATAATAGGCCCCAGTTTCATCCACCTCATTAGAACCGATTCAAATGCACTCTAAAAATAATTAAATGCATTAAATTTAATTTTTAATGCATTAAAAATAGCTGAGTAATATTCCATTGTGTATATGTACCACAGCTTTCTTATCCATTCATCTGCTGATGGACATCTAGGTGCTTCCTTGTCCTTGATATTGTAAACAGTGCTGCGATGAACATTGGGGTACATATGTCTCTTTCAATTCTGGTTTCCTGCATGTGTATCCCCAGCAGTGGGATTACTGGGTCATATGGCAGTTCTATTTCCACTTTTTTAAGGAATCTCCACGCTGTTCTCCATAGTGGCTGTACTAGTTTGCATTCCCACCAACAGTGTAAGAGGATTCCCTTTTCTCTGCACCCTCTCCAGCATTTACTGTTTGTAGATTTTTGGATAGCAGCCATCCTGACTGGCGTGAGATAGTACCTTATTGTGGTTTTGATTTGCATTTCTCTGATAATGAGTGATGTTGAGCATCTTTTCATGTGTTTGTTAGCCATCTGTATGTCTTCTTTGGAGGAATGTCTGTTTAGTTCTTTGGTCCATTTTTTGATTGGGTCATTTATTTTTCTGGTACTGACCTGCAGGAGCTGCTTGTATATTTTTGAGATTAATTCTTTGTCAGTTGCTTCATTTGCTATTATTTTCTCCCATTCTGAAGGCTGTTTTTTCACCTTGCTTATAGTTTCTTTCATTGTCCAGAAGCTTTTAAGTTTAATTAGGTCCCATTTGTTTATTTTTGCTTTTATTTCCATTACTCTGGGAGGTGGGTCATAGAGGATCTTGCTGTGATTTATGCCAGAGAGTGTTTTGCCTATGTTTTCCTCTAGGAGTTTTATAGTTTCTGGTCTTACATTTAGATCTTTAATCCATTTTGAATTCATTTTTGTGTATGATGTTAGAAAGTGTTCTAGTTTCATTCTTTTACAAGTGGTTGACCAGTTTTCCCAGAACCACTTGTCTTTTCTCCATTGTATATTCTTGCCTCCTTTGTCAAAGATAAGGTGTCCAGAGGTGTGTGGATTTATCTCTGGGCTTTCTATTTTGTTCCATTGATCTATATTTCTGTCTTTGTGCCAGTACCATACTGTCTTGATGACTGTAGCTTTGTAGTATAGTCTGAAGTCAGGCAGGTTGATTCCTCCAGGTTCTTTCTTCTTTCTCAAGATTGCTTTGGTTATTTGAGGTTTTTTGTGTTTCCATACAAATCGTGAAATTATTTGTTCTAGTTCTCTGAAAAATACTGTTGGTGGCTTGATAGGGATTGCACTGAATCTATAGATTACTTTGGGTAGTATATTCATTTTCACTATATTGATTCTTCCGATCCATGAACATGGTATATTTCTCCATCTGTTTGTGTCATCTTTGATTTCTTTCGTCAGTGTTTTATAGTTTTCTATTTATTTCTGATCTTGTCTATCTCTATATATACTAACATCAGTCTGTCCATCATGTATCTATAAAATCTATTTTTTAACAATGGTTCAATAGTATTAGGCTGAGTCATATGACACACAGGACAGAAAATTCCAGGGCTCCTGGGTAGAGTCCAGCCTTGTCAGTCTGGCCCATGGCCTTCTGTCACTGGACCCTCACCCTTGGAGTTGTCCGTGGACACCTGTGAGTCTCCTCTACCATCTGACTCATTCTGTTCCTAGCCCAGTGCGTCCCAACTCCGGGCCTTCCTTAGGGCTCCTCCTTGTGCAGGAAAAGCCCCACTGTAAGAGAGATGTGTGTGTCACTCCATCAAAAATGCCCCAGTGTGGAAACAAGAAACTTCCTCTTGAATATACTCCAGGATGAGGTCTTGGGGGCCCCATGGCTCTTTGCAGGCCCTAATCTTATTTCATTATTCATTGATTTTTTTTTTTTCTCAAGTAAAGAGCTTTTATCTCAGAGGAGGAAGAATCTAAGTATCCTTCTGGTTATTCCCCTTGTAGCTTCTTTGGGTTGAATCAGAGCCCAGAGATATCAGAGGTCTGGAAAAAAAAAAAAAAAAGGACCTTTGGACCTACCACACTGACCATCAGTGACCTGACCCTGGGAGGCACAGCCTGGCAAGTCACCTGAGCCCAAACATGCTGCTCTCCCCTTTGGAGGTCCTACATTCATACTCATGCATATACCACAACACAAATTGCTGTGTGACATGCATTTTCTCAAATGCATCAGCAGAAAGGAATAGGCCTCGGCCCCTTTCTTACTTCTGCAGATCAAAATCATGACTAGTTCTCTTTTATTTCATGAGATTAAAGGAAAAAACCCTACAGAATTGTCACAAGCTGATTCACATGCTGCAGAAAAACTCATTTGTACAATATGCCATTCTTAATGGTCAACTTGGAGAAGAAAATGTGAAGTATGCAGCGAGTAATCTTTCCAGCTTCAGGCTCAGCTGCCTGATTCATCAAACCCTGATCTGAAATGTCCACTTTATCCTACCAACCATACCCTTGACTCACCAGAATTATTACTTCCCAAAGAGGAAGCCAGACTGCTCAATGGATGTATAGATCATGCAGAGCCTTGAAAAAACGTAAGAGCAACAGCTAAGAATAGCCAAAGACAGCTTCAGCTGAGAGTCTTTATCTGAAGTTTAAGGGATTTTGTGTTTAAGAAAATAAGACCTCTCTGAAACAGTACAGATTTTTAATACTGAATTTGATCCAAAGATGGAAATCTGTACATATTATGAACCTTGCTTATTTCCTTCAATGCAGCACTTTTCTCTTAGCACCTGAGCAAGGGGTGCAGATAGAAAAGAATGGATGACAGAATATCATCAGAGGAAATTCCAGGGAATACGAGAATCAGAAATCTACCAACAAAACGGTCTGGTGATTGTGTAGAAGAAAGCTCACATCTTCCATCCTCAAAAATATAACTGAGTTACCTCATTATACAAGGTTTCCTTGTCAAATTTTTATTATAGTTCTGTTATGAACTGAAATCAATGTTTTAGAATTTTCAGAGCCTCTTTCACATGCTACGAATCCTCATTTTTGCTTTTCTTTGTTGAGTATCTGTGAAGCACATCCTGTGCGCCAAGAGTTCTGCTGGGCACTGCAGGGACTTACATAGCAAATGAAAGCACAGGCTCCTATGGAAGCCTCCAGAAGGGGCACATCACACTCCTTGAGGGTCAGGGAGGACTTCTGAGTGGAAGTTACAGTGAAAGCTGAGACCTGAATGACAATCAGGCAAAGATAGGATGAAGGAAAGAAGAGTACAGGCAGAAGGACCCGCAAGTGGACAGGACTATGATTCAAGAGGTTCAGAGGAAGAAGGGAACTGGGGAAAGATGAAGAGGCAGGCAGGGGCTGGGTCTTGAAAGCCGCATTAAGAAGCAGGCTTTATCATCCAGCTTTCTCTAGAGGGAACAGGAAGTGGCAGCAAAACATGTAGAGAGGCAGAGTGGCAACCCAACTTGTGTTTCAGGAAGATCCTTCTGGCTTCATGTGGGGAATGGATGTGATGGGGAGAAAGGAGGCAGCTTGATCCAGCTGGCAGCAGGCACGCAGGTCAAGGATTGAGTGGCCTCAGCAAAGGAAGAGGTACTGGGGCAAACAGGTTGAAACTTGGCTACAGATTCAGTGTGGGGAAAGTGGGAGTGGAAGGCTCTGCTACCACCCAGGTTCCTGGCTGTGGAACATAAAAGGTACCACCAGACAGGGACAGAAATACCTTGAGGGGCTGTGGATCTGGTGGAGTGGGGCAGGGGCGGGTGGAGGAGTTATGTCTTAGACACAGTAAGTGTGAAGTCTGGGGAGACATTCAAATGCAGCTGTCCAGGAAGCCTCGCTCGGAGCCCAGGAGGATGACACCCTCCCCCCGCCACTTCTAAGGGATGGCCGCAGGAAGAGGAACCTGTGAAGGAATCCAAGCACAGTGGCCAGAAAGGTGAGGGTGAAATAGGAGAATGTGAGGTCACAGAGGCCACGCAGAAGGGGAGCTGAATCAGGAACAGTCAGCAGAGGTCAAGATGGGAAAAGAGGCGTTGGATGTGGCCATGACAAAACCTGGTGGCCAAGGCAGTCGGGTCGTTTATTTGACAGCAACATATGACGTATGGCTACAAGGTCAGAGGAGGGCTAAGGGAGGAATCCAGACTGGAGTGGATCCAGAAGTGAATGGGGCTAACCAGAGTGGGGAGGAGAGAGATGCAGGTGAAGGGCAGGAGCGAGGGCTCCCGACACTCACTGAAGGGTTTTCACTGCAATGAGAAAGACTTAAGGCTGTCGAGATAGATTACGGTCCCCATTTTTATTCAGGGAATAAAATGACTTTCCCACAAAACTGGAGGAATATGAATCCAGACATGTATTCTGTCTCTTTACAAATATCTCATCTTGGTAGCAATAAACGGACCTTTACTGATACAAAAACAAGTGCACTCAGCTGCCTGTCCCTTAAATGACTGCAGCATAAACCACAGACAATGAAGGGGGGTCAAAGCTGTAATTAATGCTGAATCACATCTTTTATTTGTGATATACGTGGTACGGATGATGGATGAAAGCTGCCATCGGTAAAGGCATTCTGAATAATTTACCCCTAACCCTAAAATAAAAGGACATTTAACTTCTAAAGCTTATACCCCAAGAGACAAGTTGTCATTTTTCAGTTTCACTATTTGGCTTTTCAAAGGCTCTTTCCTGGTCCCAAGTGTGTCATTTCACTAAGTTTTAATCCCACAGACCATCACCGAGGGGCTTGGAGCTGAGGCAGGATATATAGGGGTGGGGGCCTGATCCAGTGTAGATTGGGGAGGTCTACTGGGGGGCTGGACCTCTGAATCTGTAACCAGCCATTCCTTGGAGGTGGCACCACTGAAGAGCACCAAGTTGCATGAAACACACGTTACTCAGGAAGATAAAGGAAGCTCAGGGAAAATGAGGGGAGGAGGAAAAGGAAGAAAATAACCTAGGTCCAGAAAACTCGGGCTTCCCTTGTGGCTCAGCTGGTAAAGAATCCACCTGCAATGTGGGAGACCTGGGGTCAATCCCTGGGTTGGGAAGATCCCCTGGAGAAGGGAAAGGCTACCCACTCCAGTATTCTGGTCTGAAGAATTCCATCAACTGCACAGTCCACGGGATCACAAAGAGTCAGACACAACTGAGAGACTTTCACTTTCACTTTCTTGCAGAAGAGCAATAACTCAACATTTTTAGAAATCTCAACTTCTTTCTCTAGTCTTTACCCCAGAGCCTTCAAATACCACCATGAGGCTGAAGGATTCTTAAGCCATCAGATCTAATACTGCAATTTCACTTGTCTAGCTACTGCTAATAAACTGACTCAGTTTTTTATTAATGCTTTATTACACTAGTAATTCAAGAATACATAGCCTCCTTACAAATATGACTTGAGTCCCCTCAGACTGCCTCCTCTACACTATGTCCCAGTACCCATTATTCCCCTCCACCCTTGGGGCATTCCATCTCTGCTGCACACTGGTTCACTTTCCAGACCCTTCTCTGCACATCTGCACATTTATATAATATATAAACATATCCTCTCATTTACTTGCATCTTTTGTCTTATAATTTTCCTAAAGTGAACCAAATTCTATTCTACCTTGAGATTTCTTTTTTTTTTTTTTTAACTTTCTTAGGATCCATCACAAGAGCAGCTGACACTTCTGCTGTAATAAAAATGGAATTAAAAAAAAAAAAAAACAGAGGCTTTCCAGAGCTCAGTTAGAGGCTTTGCTCTGCCTCTCAAGATCAACTGACTTGCTTCTTCATAATCTAAGTAAGTTCTAAGCAATGTTATTTCTTTGAAAATTTATATTAGAGCTTTCCCAAATCCCTGGTGCACACGCTCCCTGTAAAACCGTGGAGACCAAAGCCTCTTACATAAGCATCCAAGTCTGCAGTTGCCAGGACACATGACTGATAAACAAGGCCAAGATAAAGGCAATAATTTTTTTAAAAAAATTTTTTTCTCAAAGGAAAAAGGCCCATGCATTTGAAAAAAAATAGAAAGATTAGAATTGTCTCTATCAGAACCCATTCTAAGTGGCTATTCCTCAACACTGAAACAACAATGAATTTTGATTTTTAAAGAGCTATACTGTAGTGGACACTACAGGATCCACAATAGGAAGGATACTGCCTTCCCAACATCTGTCCTCTCTTTCTCGCTCCCTTTGAAAACCCTGTTTAACACAAATATTCACCTCACACCTACTGCATAATCTGAGTCAGTCTGCATGGTATCTCTCTGGGGGTTGTTACTAGCACAGGGATAAGCATGTGACTTAATGAGCCCAATCATACTAAAGGGAAAAAAATGTAAGCACACTGCCTCAGTGGCAACTGGCAACCACTTTGCAACCATGAGGGGCATCAACCTAAAGAGTGTGGATTCTGGGTTTTGGGTAAGAGTTGAATAGCTGAGTGAATCAATCAGGAACCATCCTGTACTTATCCTTCTTAGTCTGGGAGACCACTGTCTAAGGTACTTTGAGTCAAGATTTCTGCTTTCTCCAAACCAACGCAACACCAAAAGGAGGTGGGAGAGAAAATCTGGTACTATTTTCTCACCTGTAAATTACATTTGAAAAGTTTCTTCTTTCCTTCCCTGTTTGTCACATAACACATTCACTGTATCCACGTGCACTTTTATAATTGAATACATGTTCCTAGGTTTTGAAGGAACTATTTTAGTCGTTAAGTCTAGTGATTAAACTTATACACAAAAGGGAATTCCCTCGTGGTCTAGTGGTTAGGATTCAGTGCTTTCACTGCTGTGGACCCTGGTTAGATTCTTGATCAGGGAAGTAAGATCCGCAAGCTGCATGGCATGGACATGGCCAAACAACAACAAAAGATACATGATCAGCTGGCTGCTACCGTGGGAAGCTCAAGAGAAGCAAACTCAGCCCAGAGGACACTGAGCTCCTGTCAGCACCTGTCAAGGTGCCAAGGGCTGGGGCTACAGCAGAGGTTAGGACAGTGGGAGTTCTGTTCTGTGCTTAGGGATTTAGCTTTCAGGATGACAGTAAATAAGAACAATGGACGCTTCCATAGTGATACTTACAAGAAGAAACACTGCAGGAGGGCTGGCCTACCTTAGCCAGGGATATGAGGGGTGGCCCCTATGGGAAGGTGGCATTGAAAACTGAGATCAGGAAAAGGTGGGAGCCAAGTCTGGGGAAAGAGGAACGACAAGAATGAACCTGGCTTGCTTGAGGAGCATCAGAAAGTTCTGATTTGCTAGAAAGTCTCAAGAGAGAAACACAGTTGGCAGGCAGGCAGGTATACAGGGCCCTGTGGGCCAAGGAAAATGGATCTGTATTTTTTTCCAAGTCTTAATTGTTTTTGCACCATGGATCTCTTGATCACCCTCCTGAAGCCTGTAGACTTTTTTTTTTTTACAAAATATTTTTAAATGACGCAAAAACCCCCCAACAAATTAGAAATATGAAAGGGCACAGGTGTGGGTGTGGAGGCAGGGGGACAATGGGAGTGGTTTATCCTGGCAGCAAGAAGGACAGTATCACTGACGTTGTTTCGAGTTGCCAGCATACAGTGATAAGAAAAAGGAGACCAACTTGGGGACTTCCCTGGTGGTCCATGGGTTAAGAGTAATCTGCCTGCCAGTGCAGGGGACATGAGATTGATCCCTGGTCCAGGAAGATCCCACATGCCCAGGCACAACTAAGCCCGCACTCTGCAACAAGAGAAGCCATCGCAATGAAAAGCCTGTGCACTGCAGCTAGAGAGCAGCCCCCACTCTCCACAACTGGAGAAAGTCGTGTAGCAACAGAGACCCAGAGCAACCGAAAATACATTAAAAATCCTTTAAGGCAGATAGACTTGAAACTGGCTTTTCGTTGCTTTTAAATTCTTCAGCCAATGCATCACCTGAAATTGGATGACTTCCCATTACTCCCCACAACTCTACCTTGGTACACTTCTGATTAAGGCATCCCATTATATAAAAATACGTGTGTGTCAGTCACTCAGCCATGTCTGACTCTTTGTGATTCCACAGATTGTATCCCACCAGGCTCCTCTGTCCATGGAATTCTCCAGGAAAGAATACCATATACAAATACAGTTATCAACATATTAGAAAACTAATTAATGTAACTATGGTAACATGGTTTCTTTGTTCATGCTTTAAATAACAAGATCAGGTGTTGGGTCTAATAACTACTGTCATCTAGAATAATCATGGGCATATATGATATCTAGGGATGTATGGAACCAGTGTGATGTGAAAAGAAGATATTAGGGTTTCTTTAGGTGACAACGTCACAGGTACCTCTGGGGTTTGCTGCCCTCATTTGTAACAAAAGGAAATGTAAATTTCAGTTGGAGGTTAGTAAAAATGAGGGTGTAATTCTTTTTCAGTTCAAATTTATAGACCTCATGGAAGTCACTGCAGGGTTTGACTAAGTAATATGATCTGATTTATGTTCTTGAAAAGATAAGCCTAATGGAAGGTGGGGGATGTAGCGGGGGAAAAAAAGCACCAAGGCAATTTCCTGTTTGGAAGCTGGCACTGGCCAGCTGTGGGGAAGTGCCACACCATGGCTTCTCTTGCCAGGAGGATGCCAACGAATAGAAGACCTATCTTCAAGAGCACTCCTTGGGCTCAAAAAGGGAAACAAAAAACTAATACTGCAAAAATAAAGTGCCTCTGGTCCTGTGCCACCAGGAAAAGACAGGAGGTTCTTGGCCAGGAAAGACCCCTGTGACAGTCAGTGAGGCTCAGGGAAAAGATACCACATCCGCCCGGGTTTCCTATAAGACGGGACTGATGATGATGACCTCACAGGCTGGCTCTGCAGATGAGAGGAGCTGCCGACCGCAGTGCCTGGCACCCACGGGTCCTCAGTAAATGGTGGAGCCTTCCCCTCTGGTGACTTCAGTCTAGGACCTTGGTCACCGTCTTCAGAGGGAGGGTGGACCAGAGAGCAGTCTCAGAGGCCATCTCACCTTGCACAAGTAAGGGATGGCCACAGATGATTTAGAAAGCCGTGGAGTCCAATTCCATTATCTAGGGTTGGAACAGAACCAACTCGAGCTCCTCAAATACTACGAAATGAAAACACCTAGATTATCCAGGTGAAAACATAGCAAAGGAAACCATCTTCCTAACAGGGAAAGCGAAGAATGCTGAGACCAGAAGAAGGCAGTGGCGGAATCAGGGGCTTCACATAGTATTCCTCTCTTGAGGGATTTGCACAAGGGGGCCATGGAGCACCCCCCACTTTGTAAAGGGCGCCGGTGTTTGTAGCGCAGTGAGGCCGGGGGTGGCGTGGACAGGCCTAGACCTGCTGGGCCCTCAGAGAGGGGCTGCTAGAGCCTTGCAGGAAGCAAGGTGTGGAGACCACCGCTGCCCGGCCCTGTGCTCAGCCCAGAAGCTTCTGCCAGACAGCTCTCTCTCTCCCCCCTCAAAGCCAGAGAAAGTGCCTCACTCAGACACTTCCTCCTCTCTCTTTTCTAAGGGTCACTGGAACCTCCTAACCTGGCTTTGGGGGGTTTTGTCTGTTTATGTTTTTGCTCTTTCTCATCCAAATGCCTCCAGTATAAGCAGCAGCAGCTTTATTTCCACTGGTCTATATCTATAATATTTCTCAAGTGGCCCCTGAAACCCACACACGGCATCAGGTGTGCTGAAAAGGCAGCTTCCTCTAGCCATGCTGATGCAAATAAAGAAACACAGATGCTCATTCATAGCTTGAAATGGGGGAGTACAAGTCCCTGACCTTCTCACCCATCCACCGTTCGGGGATTTATAAGGGTTAGCACAGGGATGAAGATGTGGGGGAGGGGACTGGGAGCCAGAAAGAGCTCTCCTTTAAGTGTGAGAGATGCAACAAGAACTCTGAAAATAACTAAGAACCACCGAGAACCTCTATATGCCACAAATCCCGCCCCCTTCTCTTGTGCTCACTTTGAACTTACGTCTGCCAAACAGCCACTGCTGGGCCAACTTCAAAACACTTTTACAGAGGTTGGGGAAAAACTCCTTCCCCAAATCCCTGCTCTTGTTCCAGGGGCTGAACAAAAAAGCTTTTCTTAGGATTATTTTGCTGGGCGACAGGGCACAAAGAAAGCAGTCCACCACTTGCAGTCTGAAGGTCCACAGAGCTGCTCTTGTTTGAATGTGTGGCTCCTCTATGAGGTCAAGGCTGGGCTGTCCCCCCTCTACAGCCTCCAGGGATCTCCGCGGCAATGTGCATCATTCATTTAAAGACTCGTGCAGGACAAGGCTGCTGTGGGCAGCTGACCAAGGCTGACCAGCAAATTACATCTCCTGCCTTTCCTTTGGCCCTGCCATTAGTATTATTATTATTTTAGGTCAGTAAAAATGTTATCACCACTCCTCCATTGGAAAATGTTTGTGGTTGTAGTTAAGGACCTGTTACAACTGCTGACAAAGGATTCAAAAATCCTAGGCACAGGAGAAAAAAACGAACCCCCTTAGCAAAATCTGCTCTAGCTTTTTCCACTTCATTTAGGCTGTGTACACTGGGCTGCTTCATTAGAACCTCTACTTTCACTCCTACTCACATGAAGGTTTTTGTTTGGTTTTTCTGGGAATCACAGCTGGTGTGTTTTAAAAAGCCATCTGCTGTGGACTGAATGTGTATGTCCCCTCAAACTCATATATTGAAGTCCTAAATCCCAACATGATGATGTCTGGGGGGAGGCTATGGGAAGTTATAGGTTTAGATGAGGTCCTGGGGGTGGGAGGTCCCACAAGGAGATTAGTGTCCTCATAAGAAAAGGAAGGGAGATCAGAGCTCTCTCTTTGCACCCTGGGATGACACAGAGGAGAGAAAGCAGTCCTCTGCGAGCCAGGAAGAGGACCCTCACTAAGTAACAGATCTGCTGGAAACCTGATTTTGGATTTCTCAGCTTCCCGAACTATAAGAAATAAATATCTGACCCAGAACCACCTTGGGGAGCGGTGTGAGAAAGAAAGGAATGTTTTTGTTTAAGCTACTATGGTATTTTGTTATACTAGCCTCAGTTAAAATTAATTAAAGAGCTATCCTCATTAAAGAAGAGTCTAGTGTTTGCCATGGTAAGAAATGGGAAAATATGCATTAGTGCCCCTAACTGCTTATGTATTCGTCCATCATACAAGGAGTTGGAGAGAAGGACTTGAAGCCACATGATTGTATGAGCGAACTTAGATATCAGTCTCCCATTATTAACTGATATCTAATGTGTTTACTTTCTACTCAACTACCTGAAAAAGCCATGGTACTCAAAACATCATGGACCCCGAGCATTCTGGCACTGAAAATTATGTACTCTTACCTCTTACTATTTTATTGATGAGGAAACCGAGGACCAGAGAGGTGAAGCAACAAGTACAAGGTCTGATAACTACACAATGACAGAAGTCAAAATAAAACCTAAGTCCCCTAATCCATGCTGAGAAGTGCCCATTCAAGACAAGGTAGTAAAGATGCAAAGCTCTCCACATGACCCTCAAACCTACCTGTTCCACAACCAGCTAAGTCGTGGACGACATCATCACCATCATCATCAGGAAAGTGACACAGCCTCCTATTGGTCGTCTGCATCTAACCTTGGCCTCCTCTGAGCCATTCTCCACTCAGCGGCCTGAGGAGTCTTCTCAAAATGCAACTCATGCCCTTGCTTACCCTCTCCCCTACCCATCAGTGATTCTCTACAGTTCTTAGGATAACAGCCTCATTCGTGAGCAAGTTCTCCGAGATTCTACATGGTCTGGCTCCTGTTGACTGCTCTCGTCTTGCTCCATACCACCCGCTAGCCACACATGCCTTAAAGCAGCAAGCCCCCCACTGCCACGGGACCTCTGCACGTGCTATTACAATGCTACAGCTCTTCCACTCTCCCCATGGACCTGGTCAACACCCCCCTTCTTTCCAGTCTCACTTCCCCAAAGAAGCTTTTCTTGACCTTTCATGACTAGGTCAAGGTCCTTGGTTAAATGCTCTCATAGCTACATGTTTCCTGTGCTTTTATTTCCACTTGATATTATGTTCTTATTACTGTGATTTTTAATTAATATCTACCTCATCACTGGGGTGTAAGTCACCTTGCTTGTTCCCCATTTTATCCTCTCATCGCCACCACAGTGTGAGTGTCAGAGATGCCCAATCAACGTGACTATGAATAAAAGAATAAATGAGGAAAAGATTTTTAAAATATGTGTAAGGCCCTCAAGAACTTAAGAGTCTAGAAATGGCTTCTAAGTCACCTGTACATCAGGAAGCTAGTCAATGATCAATGCCACTTATGGCAGATCTTTCCAGGAGACAGGGAAGTGATTCAGTAGCCTTTTCTCAGAAGCCTGCTTGCGTCTGTAGGACCACATCACATAAAATATAATAACATTTCAAAATCTGCTCAGTAAAATGTCCCTCTTCTGCCAACAACCTAAGACCTTCAGTCAAACATAAACTCCCAAACTAAACAAAACCTCTGGGGTCCCAACGGCAATTTTGCCCCTTACTGTGGTTTCCCGAGACCCCATAAATCAAGCCTTTCATTATATACCACATAGAGATAACCCTCCCTTCATGCCATCCCTGTTTTCAGACACATTCTTCATGCCTGTCGCCAACAGCCGGCTCATTTCTCATTTCAGACACTCCTCCACCTCCCTGCGGGGACAGCGAGCACATGATGGGCCTATTTCTGCAATCAGACAACAATGTAAATTAAACTTCAGCCTCAGCTGCTGGTTGTATTCCAGAGAGGGACCATCATGAGGGATGGAGCAAAACTTAAAGCAGCAGCAAGGCAGAGAACACAATGTGGCAAAGCCTGGGCTGGACATAAAGAAGGGTTCTGCTACAGAAAAGAGAGCAGGGCAAACACGGCGAGGTGTCAACAGTGATGAAGAAAAGGCACTTCAGAAACATAATTATGAGCGAACCCTGTTCTCCTGTGAAGGCAAAACAACATGAAATAACTGCAGTAAAGGAAGATAACGTACAATATTTTAAAGCCCAGGATTTTTCAGCTAGCCATAATATTCAAATGTGTGAAAAACCAAACCATGGTAAAGAGGCTGTTTTCTCTGTCTCCTCTATGAAATTTAGCCAGTTCCCATGGCTGATGAGGTACCACTGAACTTGGACATCTTGCTCAAAGCGCAGTCACCTCTGTTAGCCACAGATAAATCATCAGCCTTTTGGGTTATTTGCAAATTTTTTTTTAAAAAGCCACCTTTCAAGTTATTAGCATGAATGAGCTGAACAGATCATCAGGTTCATTTCTGGGTCCATTCAGCACCTCTTATTTAGTTTTCCACTGTCTTTGAAGTTTATAGTCTATAAAAGGCACCTTAAACCACAACCGTATTTACCTTTTCCAAGTAAGATAAGCTGAATACACAAAGCTAGAGGGGGTAGGTCAGTACAGCAGGTGGTCTGCATCACTTTGCCAGGTGAGGCTCCTCCACTAACCCTGGAGGGAGAGTGGGACAGAATTCTACCCAAGTCCAGTTGGGTTAACCTGGCACATTCCCAGGTGCAACAAAGCCAGGTCTCTTCAAAGTGGCTCCCTTATTTTCTTCACAGTATTGAGAATGCTCAGTGGTAAAGAGATCTGCCTGCCAATGTACAAGACACAAGAGATGGTGGGTTCGATCCCTGGGGTCAGGAAGATCTCCTGGAGGAGGAAATGGCAATGCACTCCAGCATTCTTACCTCGGAAATCCCACAGAGAGAGGAGCCCCGCAGGCTGCAGTCCAACGAAGAGTCGGACACAACTGAGCAGGAGAACACTGAGAATGCTCAAGAAGGCAAGACAAGCACACATTTCAATGTCATCGCCGAACACAGTCCAAGCTGAGCTGCAGTTAATGTCCGGTAGCCCACTGTTTTAACTGGCCCAGAATACACTCCTTTTCACTAACTGGGATCATCCAGAGATGAGTGCACCTGACAAACTCCTCGCATGTATCTCTCCTCCTCTCCCCACGTGGTGGGCACCAGGAACAGGGCCTTGCACTCAACGAATACCAGTTAGATGGAAAGGAGCTGAGACTTCGAAAGGGAATGCTTTTCATTGTAACAGAAAATTTCCGTTCCTACCATTATCCTGAGAGATTCCTGCAGCACAAAGTGAGTGAAATATGAAAGCGTTGGCATCAATGATTCCACATCTGTAGAAATCACATGTACATTCCACACTTATATCCTCTTATCTCCAGGCTGACTTATATCGTTAGCTCATGAAAGCCTGGCATTATGTTCACTTAGCTCGCTTGGTACACCACACAGTCTCTTCAGGTAGGCCTTGGTTTTGCCTCTTGTTTTATGGATTTTCTTCCAAAAGGAGGGAATGAAAATATGTTTGTAGAGGAAGACAGATATTCTTACAATGTCACCAAGATAAATCCAGCTCATGTTTACAGTAACCTTACAAAGACAGCACAAAACATGAACACTGAAGTGGCCACTCATTCATTTATCCAACAAGTATCAGGTAGATGTGCTCTGTGCCAGATATCACCCCCTCTGTTGAAAATATGGCAGAAAACAAAACGAAAGCTGTATTGTAGTATGGACTGCTGCTGCTGCTGCTGCTGCTAAGTCACTTCAGTCATGTCCAACTCTGTGCGACCCCATAGATGGCAGCCCACCAGGCTCCCCCATCCCTGGGATTCTCCAGGCAAGAATACTGGAGTGGGTTGCCATTTCCTTCTCCAATGCATGAAAGTGAAAAGTGAAAGTGAAGTCACTCAGTCGTGTCTGACTCTTTGCGACCCCATGGACTGCAGCCCACCAGGCTCCTCCGTACATGGGATTTTCCAGGGAAGAGTACTGGAGTGGGGTGCCATTGCCTTCTCAGTAGTGTGGACAGATACTAATAAAAAAAAATTAAAAAAAAAAAACATATGGCAGGTGATGATAAATACCATATAGGAAATAATACAAAGTCAGGTAGGAAGAGCAGGGAATGCTAGGGTGGGGTGGGGGTGGGGAATGAAATGCTGCTCTACGGGGGTAAGGGGTAGGGTGGGGGTCGCAAAAGCCAGTCTAAGAACATTTGAGCAGATACCTGAAGGAAAATGGGAAGTAAGCCACAGGGGTGCCTGAAAGAGCTTTCCAAATGGAGAGAGACTGCAGTTGCCGAGGCCCGCCAGAGTGCAGGGAGCACAGGGAAAAGAGTGTGTGGAGGTGATGAGGTCCAGGAGTAGCAACACGACCTCGCTGGGCAGGACCTCGGGATGCGGCAATGACGCTGAGCGAGGAGGGGGACGTGAGAGAAACAGCACGTGATTTAGCCTTAAGACAACCCCTCCAGCTGCTGTGCCGAGAGTCAACAACAGAGGGTCAAGGGTAGAAGCAAGGAAGCCCCTGGAATCATGCAGACTTCATGGAGATAATGGGAGCCGGATGAATGCGGGCCAGCTGGAGGTGACAACGGTGTGGCTGTGGCTCTATTGAGAGGCAGAGCTGACAGAGGTGTTACCACCTGATCACAACAGCTGGGCTCGGAACAAAGCTTTGCAGAATGAAATCAACAGTTGAGGCATTCAGTTAAATATTCCTATTGATTATTATGATTTACTCATTTAAATACATACATACATTTATTTAAATACATATTATAACATCCTAAAAATACATTAAAAATATAAATACATTTAGAAACAAACTTGTTTCCCCTAAAAAGGAATAGAATTTCCCAGCCGTCTTGTTTTAAGCAACCCATAAGAATCTTTATTTTCCCCTTCCCGGTGTCATTTATTCTCTAAGAGAATTACCAAGTTTCCACCGGGAAAAAATCCATTCAACAAAATCTTGATAGAGAGCTGGGTACATACCAGCACTCTTTGCAGCAATGCCAGAAACAGACAGTATCTCTGCCTGTGTCTTGTCCCATGGCTCCTGGGTATTCTGCATGATCAACAGCAATTGAGTGCTTGCTTGTGCCAGGCACTGTGCCCCAGCCCTAGGTGTACTATCTTACTGAATTCTTACAGAAGCCTTACTGTCCCCTGCATTTTCCAGCCAAGGAAACCATAACACAGAGAAGCTGAATACACTGTGCAAAGCCACACAGCTAGGAAGCGGCAAACCAGAACTGTTAGTTTCTACCTCCTCCTGAGTTTAAGGTACAATCCGGAACACAAATCCTCCAAATTATACTCTCGTTCTTCCTTGATCACTTTGGGCTGACATGCAATGTGTCTCAGCTTCAACTGCCACATCTACAAAATGAAATATATTCAACTAGATAATCTCTAAGGTTCCTTCCGGGGCTCTTGCTTTGAAACTCAATGCTGGCTCACTCTATGGAGAGCACAGATGGAAAGCTCACCTGCAAGACTATAACTTCTCAGGGTCAGGTTTTGCCTAAAATAAAGTGAAGCACATCCACAGTTGAACCTCTGGGCTGATCAGCAAGAAATAAGTCGACTTCAGGGATACTCTCTAGGAGAAAAAGGTTAGCAAGAGAGTACATAGCAAAATTTCTTTCTCTCGAAACAAATCCTGATAATTGGATTTATTTCCTTACAGAAAGGAGAAAACCAGTCCTGGGTAAAAAGCTAAAACATGCTTTCTCTGTGACTGGTTACTTGTAACAAAATGGGATGCAATTCCCACTTGTCTGCAGATGAATGACTCTTTCTCTTCCTTCAGTGTCCTTGTGCCGGCATACAGTACAGTCCAATAAATACCAGTCAATTGAATTAGTGCACTAATCACTTCCATGAATGCACTAAACAATACGCAAGTGAACTCATTAGTTCTATAGAAATAAATATCTCCTTGGATAGAATTCATACAGACCTGGCTAGCAAAAGCATCACTTTGGCAAATAAAGGCGAAGAAGATACTTTAGATTTATTGACTTTTGTGTTCAGTAGAAGATTTCAATTTTAGAGGCTGATGTTTTGAGTTGTGTGGGAGTAAAAGAAATCTCATTTATGTAACTAAGAGGGAAAAAAAAAAAAGTCAGTCTGCTAAAAAAAGAAGCAAAATAAACACTTTCAATTCCCTGCAGGATTTCTAAGGAGTTAACCCAAAACTTTGCATTTGGACCACTGAAGTTAATAAACCTATGATTCAAACACTTCACCTTCAATACCAGCTATGAATGTAGCTCACAGAGAAACCGCTTGCTCATATTGATTGATTCTCTACACAAAATGAGCCAGGCATAGCTGTGTTAAGTTAGAGAGCTGGGTGGAGGAAGACATGCAAATCCTGAGTATTCTCATGGACCCTTCATTCTTTTTACATTTTTCTAAAGTTCCTCCAAAATACAAGTAATAATCCAATAATGTAAGAGTTTGTACACAATAAATGTTAAGGGAACAAAGTCAACCCACCACCTTTTCTTCACAGAGAAGACACAAGTAAGAAGAAAAAGAAGAAAGAAAACAGCTTCTGTTACTGAAACTAGGACTATATAACCAGATCAAAGATGAGGCTTGATGAAATTACATACGTCATTTAGAGGAAAAACTCAATTAGCTGGGAATAGAAGCCCGGATGGTACTTTCTAACCAAGATTATTTATGTAATTTTCAGGTGGACAGACCCAGGCTATGTTTCAGAAAAAAATAAACTATAAGAAAAGTATTTGTAAACAATCATTTTCTAGTGACTTTTTACTGCAAATAATCTCAGTCAAAATAAAATTAATGATAAACTATAAAAATTTAAAAGCAGTTGAGATGTAATCTTGGTCAATATAACAAGACTTTTCCTTTGAATTTACAACTGTAGTTTTGTATTTTTAACTATGGATGACAGAAAAGGAATACACTTCTGGAGATACACAAGTTTAATAGTTGCACAGCCTTTATTTAAATGAAGCCTTCATGATGGAGATAAAAGAACCTTTCCTCTCTATTAATTCTCATGGCCTGTTCAGTTCTGCATTTGCAAACAGTTTGGTTTTTAACTGTGTGCACAAAAATTTGAATTATAAAAATGGCAACTTATATTATTCATATTAACTTTAAAATAACCAGTGTACACAGGTACCTTTTTGCATCTACCTCACTACTTGCTCTGGAATATGAGGATGGTCATTGTAACTGGGAAATACTGGAAACAAAAATGCCCCTCAATGGAGAATGCTGTTAAAATAAACTATGACCCATTTGTCTTGTGCAAAAATAAGCAGCAGTTAAAACAATGAGACATATCCTTCACTAAGCGAATGGATAAATAAACTATGGTACATCCATACAACAGAATATTATTTCCGTGATTAAAGGGGAAAAAAAAAAAAAAGAGCTCTCAAGCCATGAAAAGACTTGGAGGACCCTTAATGGCTATTACTGAGTTAAAGAAGCCAGTCTGAAAAGAACTGTATGACATTCTGGAAAAGGTAAAACTATGGAGACAGTAAAAGATGGGTGGTTGCCAGGGGCTGAGATGTGAGAGAGACGAATAGGCAGAGCCCAGAGCCTCTTCAGGGCTATGCTGAAGATACCATAATGGTGGATACGTCATTACAAGTATGTCAAAACCCAGAGAAAGTACACCGAGTGAACCCTAACGTAAGCTATGGACTGTGCATAATAACAATGTGTCAAGGTAGGGTCATCCGTTGCCACACTGTACCACTTCGGTGGGGGACGTTGACACTGGGGGGACACTGTACATGTGTAGGGCCAGAGGACATATGGGAATTATCTGTTCTTTCTGCTTAATTTTGCTGTGAGCCTGAAACTGCTCTAAAAAATAGGCAATTTAAAAGAAAAAAGGCAAATTGCAAAGTAAAACAAAAAAATGACAACACATCTTTACAAAGCCACCGCAGACTCACTTTTATAGCTATATCTATCTATGTATCTAAATATCTGGGAGGAGACTAAATTAATAACCAGATTATATCTAAGAAGGTAAATGGGACCATGGATGGTTAATAGGTTGTTAGTTCCACCTCTCTTTCTTTTTAAATTGCGGGAATATATAAGCAGTGTTACATGTGTAATTAAAAATAAAATTTTTTCTTTAAAAATATTTAATTTACAACTTACAATAAAATATTCAAAAATAAATTGCAGATATAATGACATTTTAAATACTTCAGTATTCATCTTTTAAAAACAAGGACATTTTTCTACCCTAAAATTGTTTTTCAATAGCAGAAAAAGCATAAAAGATCTTATACTAAACTACTGGGGTGAGGTAAGTCATTTATTTAAAAAAGCTAAGCTGGTCTCAAGGAAAAATATAAACAAACACCAAGAGCTGAGAACTGAACTGATTTAATGCTTATAGCAAAGTCATTCTAAAAACAACATTATCATCATTATCCCCATCCCTTAATTTTATGTAATGTTTTATTTTCCCTCCTTTAAAACACTAACAACTCCATATACCAGCAGGTCAAAATCAATTATATTTATTATATTTAAAAAATTTTAGTCATTTGAAGTACTAAAGTAACAGCACAAAGTTTATCATAACAGACTGAGTGTCTTAAACAGGGATTCTTAATCTAAAATCCTCAGAAGCCCAAGGATTGCATGGATTCAATTCAGGGCATCTGTGAGCTTGGATGGAAAAAAAAAAAAACCCACTGAAGATCAATTTTACTAACAAGTGAAATTTAGCACTTCCTTTATGAATGGAGACCACAAATCACAGAAGCACTAGCAGACCCATGACTTTGTCACCATAAAAATCACTGTGTTTTCAAATCACAGTGTGGCTGGTAAGGGTATTTCAAAATATCATTTACTCTCATTTCATGGAAGGTGTATGAGATGTTGGATTTGTTGCCAGATCTTGTTACTTAATGCATCAATTAAGAAGCACATGTGTAACTCTTACCACAATTTTGCTTTTAAATATTTTGATAACTATATTTCAGTAAAAGTGGTTTTTGTCCTAATCATATATTGTATTTTAAGCACATATAAACAGTCTTGGGGGTGGGGGGAGGTTCATAGGTTTCACAAGATGCAAAAGGTTAAGAACCCCTGGAACTCAACCACCCCTTCCTGTAAACCCATTCTCCCAATGTAACCACTATCCACAATGTAGCGTATGTTCTTCCATGCATATTCCTTTCAGTGGACACACACATACATAACCATCTAGAGGCATAACTTACACAGGTATGTGCTCTGTAATCACGCTTTACACTTCTATTTTGCAATACATTTACAAGTCTCTATATAATTTAGTCACTCATGCTGTTTCCAGCTTATGGCTATTATCTTAAAACGCTATAATAAAACTCCTTGTATACATCTCTTTATATTGTTTTTTTTTTTAATTTCATAATCAGTTCTATGTATGGAACATTTATGACAATGACATCCTCAAATTGAACCACAGAATCAATACTGTATTATGAAATCAACAGCAACAATAGCTAGTGTATTTTGTGCTGACCAAGGGCCAGGTACTATATGCTCTATGTGAATTAACTTATTTTAATCCTTATAACTCTAAGGCAAGACACTGCTTTGATTTCAGGTTACAGGTGGAGAAACTGAAGGTGATTAATCTCTAAACTTCCAAAGTCTGTAATTCTGATGACAAATTCAAGCAACTAGGTATACTCAGAATACAGGGTTCCTCAATAATCCTGGGCTCCATGGGGGTCACTGAAGGGGGACAAAAGATGATGACTGACATTTTGTCCCAT
The DNA here is from genome assembly GCF_042477335.2 of Ovis canadensis. NCBI lineage: Eukaryota > Metazoa > Chordata > Mammalia > Artiodactyla > Bovidae > Ovis > Ovis canadensis. The sequence continues at coordinate 58,889,342 of NC_091263.1, read as the reverse complement.
GATCAGCTTCTGAGAGCATGTCCTGAAGCTCCCAGGAATTCCTTTGTCACTGTGCTTTTGAAGAGGTGGATCAAAGAGAAAAGACCATAGTGAATACACTGTGAAATGACAACCATTGATTAGGCCAAAGGCAAGATAAAGAAGGTAAATACGCTTGCCAATGCAGGAGACACAGGTTCAACCCCTGGGTAGGGAAGATCCCCTGGAGAACGAGATGCCTAGGAATTTCCATGTATCCCAGAATTCTTGCCTGGGAAATCCTATGGACAGAGGAGCCTGGCGGGCTATATATAGTCCATGGAGTCATGAAAAGAGTTGGACACGACTTAGCAGCTGAACAACAGTAACAGCAGCAAGATTAAATGTGCCCATGTCAACAACAAACAGATCTGCCATCAGAGATTTGGGTTGAGACTCAACACAGGATCTCCACTACTGTAGGCCCAGATCATTTCACAGGCAGCAAGATCCGGTCGTAATTCCAAAACAGAAGAAAAAAAAAAAAATTCCATCAGGTTAAATATAAATATGTGCTATTGACAACCCAGTCTCAGGGGCAGGCCTGGTCTCCTCGGTGATAAGAGCATTATTAAAATCTCCCACGTAATTCATCAAGGCCTCATGCTGGTCAGGGCAAGGCTAATCTCCCCAGTTAGCAAGTTCCAGAACAGACCAAGAGAAACAAAACTACAGAAATGGTATCTTTTGTAATTATCTGGACTCTGCTGAGCAGAGATAAAATAATCCTGCTGCTGTTTCGTGTCTGGTTTAACATGTCCTAGCAAAGAAACGTCATTTAGCTTCACTGAGATAGGAAAGCTTTTCCCCCTTCTCATGTGTCAATTCTTGTGCTCTGAAAATCCATGTAACAGGGTAAGTAACTGGAAAGCACAGGTTATAGTACTCTGAACGTGCATGGTCAGAAACCTCAAAGTGGGGTTGCCAGAAAGACCAGCTCAACGTCCTGTCCATCATCCATCACCAGAAGCCCTGGAGCCAAATGCTTTCTCCTTCCCATGCTAGAGGCAGCATGGAGAAGCTGTGGGGGCCAGCTCTCCTGGCCTTGAATCTACAAGAACGTGGGGTTTTGAGCAAATTTCTTATTTCTCTGAGCCTAAGTTTTCTCATCTACAAAAAGGGTATGATAACATCCATGGTCAGAGGACTGCTGTGAGGGTTAAATGGGTCTCATCCCAACCCCAATTATAGTTCAGCCACCTGCTCCTGTGGGGATGCCCCACCACCAACTCCATCACTACCAGTCCCTCCCTGCCAGGTAAGAGAGATCCTGGGCTCTGAAAGGGCAACAGGAGGGGCTCCTCCCAAAGAGGGGGGTGTTAGCAAATGTCCCACATAAAGCCACACTTGGCAAGGGACCAGCGATATAGCTGAAAGAGAGTGTGGCAAAGAAAACTGAGAACAATCTCCCATTCTGAGTTTCCACACAAGATGCTCAAATGCTCTGAACTGAATTTCTACCTCTCACTGCCAGAAGGAATATAAACCTGTGGACAGGTTTAAAACATATTCATTCCCTTTCAGCCAGGAAATTCATATTTTATCCTACTGATAAAAGAATCATACAAAGATATTCTTGGACGCCCATCAGTGGTATTTGTAATAGCAAAAAACTGCAACTAACCTGAATATCCTAGGAAGGACTGGCTAAATAAACTTGGTGCATCCATTTGACAAAGTATGGTTATTCAAAATAATGTTACTGAAGAATGTTTCAGGTTGTGGTGACATGATTTCAATATAGTAAATGGAAAATACAGGAATAAATTAATATGTGTTATGATCACCATTAAAACTGTGTGCTTACATAAACTTTTAAAAGTCGGTTGATAACATATGTGCTATTTAGGGCTACATGTACACAGCAAGTTTATAGACAGGGCAGGTAACAATAAATATCAAACACAGCAGAGCAAGGGATTTTTTTAAGGGCCTGTGGCGTCGTTAAGGGCACATGTCTTTAGTTGCATTGGTAGCTACCTGGCATTTTACATTATCCTTTGTACCACTTTGTATGTCTGAAATATTTCATAATTTAAAAGTTTCAAGTGAGTGTGTATATAACCCTAGAAAGTTAATACATCAAAATGTAGCCACTACTTTGAGGTAAGAGTATAGTGAATTCTAGTGTTCACATTTTCCAAATCTGCAACAAAGAACATATACTCCTTTTTTATCTTTTACACTGTTTCTTCATTGGAAACTGTTCTTATGCCTATCCCAACATTGGTATATTTTTTGATAAAGGATGTTTGATGCTAAGCAGTGCCCTGCATCAGGGGCACACCTGGCTCTTCTGCCAAGGGCCTTGCTTGAGGGACCATGAAACCCAGCTCTTCACTCGGGAGTCTCTCGCCCACTACAATTCAAACGAGAAAAGTGCTGTGGGGGAAGCGATGTCCCTGAAACCATCCCACTCATATCCTCTGACGTGAGACAAGATTTGTAGGCGGCTTCTGGGAGCATTCTCCACTTTGCAAATTGTTCTCAAAAGTGTTAAAATATATACTCTGCTTTTTCCCCCCCCGCTGGAATAGTTTGTGTTCTATCCTGCCAGGAAGCCGGGGGCTCAGCCAGTGGACTGAAGTGCTAAAGTGGCGGTGAAAAATTAGAGACCAATTATTTTGTCAACTAGTGTAGACTCTCCAGTCACAATTCATTTTTCACCAAGTGCTGGAGGTGGAAGGTGGGAGAATAATTCTGTGGAGATATGTCACCATGCCTTAAGATCCTTCCAGTTTCCTTTTTAAGAGGAATTCCTCACTTGGGGTCTTGGCTGGGCTCTATGAGGCCCACAGAATCATATGTCAATCTTGTAAAACTGTCTGGAGCCCAGTGCTATCATCAGATTCTCAAAAGAGTCCGTGACACACCCCGCCCCCAAACAACTGAGGATCCCTGTTCTGAAAGGATACTCTCTTTTCTTAGCTTCCCCACTCCTGTTTGATCTCCAAGTTCAAGTTCAATAGGAGATTGCAGAGGAGTTCAGAAGGAAAACCCTCTAGCAGGCACCTACCAGAATTGTCATCTGAGGCTTTAAAATAAAGCAAGATATCAACGAGAATGTTTGGTGTTATCCACATTCAGACACCAATATATGCTTTTAATCAAAGGGAGAAAGTTTTTGTGTTAACATTTCCCAACTTTACATCACAGATATATTTCTAGAAAGGGGGTACGTGTGTTGAATTCCACATACACATTGGGAAGATCCACTCTTTTCGTTGTTGTTAAAATTCACTAACCAGTAAGTATCTATGAAGAGCTCATTGTATAGCACTGGGCTAGGACTCAATGGAAACTTGACCACGATCCCCCAAAGATCCCTGTCCCCCATTCAGCAGCTTCATGTTCAAGCATACATCTGGTGAACGTCTTTCCACTTATGAAGTGGAATCAAAATTGAGAGTTACTAATATTACTTTCCCAAGCCCTCGCATCTTCCGGTATGAGTCATCCACTGGAACCCACCTTTTTTTTCAGATACTTTCCACTACACATAGAAACAGGAGCAAAACAACTCTTCATTAATGCTGCTGTGACTCTGCTGGACATCACCATTTAAAAGGCACCTTTGGGGAGACTACAAAGTCATTTATCTATTAATTTACGGGACTCAGATATTTACTCAGACATTGCAGCCTTTATGGCTACAATCTTCTCATGAGTGGCTCTATCCCCTAGTTCATTCAACTCGTCTCTACCAAATACCTGTTAGGTGCAAGGCACTGAAAATCAGTAGTACCCCCTCTATGGCCACATGTGTGTCTGTCACACACCCCATCATCTCTGTACAGCTTGGACTGTCAGTAAACTTGCAAAACACCAGTTTTCATGTCCTCCAACAGCTTCTAAGATTCTTTTAAGTTTTATAATGATTATAATATTACATGATAATATTTGGAGGAAACTGCCCAGGTTCTGGAATCTGTTTGCCAAGAAACAGGAAAAAATAACAGAGAAATCAGAAAGGAGTTTGGCCACAGGTGAATCCCTAAGCATAAAGGTAGACTCTTCCATGAAAGTCTCTTTACTGTGACAAAACATGATATGATATGGTTAAGAGATACAGCAAGGGAGGGAGATGTATCTTTTGTAGCTGCATAAGGAGCTGCTGCTGCTGCTAAATCACTTCAGTCGTGTCCAACTCTGTGAGACCCCACAGACGGCAGCCCACCAGGCTCCCCCGTCCCTGGGATTCTCCAGGCAAGCATTGGAGTGGGTTGCCATTTCCTTCTCCAATGCATGAAAGTGAAAGTGAAGTCGCTCAGTCGTGTCTGACTCATAGCCACCCCATGGACTGCAGCCCACCAGGTTCCTCCGTCCGTGGGATTTTCCAGGCAAGAGTACTGGAGTGGGATGCCATTGCCTTTTCTGTGCATAAGGAGAAAAGACATCAAATAATTCATTATATGAGCTTAGATGACTCTGATCAGAAGGTAAGGTCATGGATGCTGATCAACATGAAAACCAAATCAGAACTCATGATTGCAAATAATCCTTTCATATAAAAGAGTTTAGTAGTTCTTTGAATAAAGCTTCTAGAGACGTGTTTTTCTGAAAAAATAAGCATAGTTCAGGAAAAACATAGGATGAGGCATGATCTTAGAAATGATCTAGGTTAAAGTCTTATTAAATCACTACACTTCCCTGGGCTTCTATTCCTTCATTTTCAAAGTGAGGGGACTGGGCTATATGACGGCTAAGAGCTCTATATATTCTGAACATCAATAATTCTAATAATTGCCACAAAATTAAAAACATTTGCAAACACCAAAAAACTTGTTGTCAATAAAGTTTCAAAGACTTCACTTGTCAACAATGAAAGATTCAATGAGTAAAGTAAAAGCAAGAAGAACATCGTCTTTTTTGTCCTATTACCATAGCAACAGAATAAACTGGTCCAACCCACCAATCTGATGGTCTAAAGCCTGGAACAAACACCATGTGGCAAATAAAGATGTGTGAATACATTAACGCTAGCTAGCGCAGGCTCCCTCCGTCACAGCTATGTGCATCATAGAAAACTCTGCCACAATTAAAAATAACTAAGACAGCACCGCTTATATGGGCAAACAAATGCTATCAGGTGAGAACCCAATAATCTGTGTTCAACGGAGCTTCAGATTTTTACAATGGTTTAAAGACTGTATCTCAAAATTGTTTTTTAACAGATGAGGCCCATAGAGAGGAAATGACTTGCCCAAGATTACATTGTTAGTTACAGACAGAGCCAGCACCATATCCCAGTTCTTAATTCTTAGCATAGAAGCTTCATCTCACAAAAGTGGCTTTTGCAGTGTCTGTGGAGGAGGAGGACCAGGCCCTAATGTTAGATTGATCTACCATGCATGTATGAAGATTAAAGTTCCAGGGAGTATGAATGATGAACAGACATGGGGAGCACAGTGGAGGCCAGAATCCTGCCCCCCAGTCCCTAGACAATGAGAGCACCAGCTGCCCAGGGAGCCTTCCCCACTATGTCACTGGGGAGACAAGGAGGCCACACAAATGACTGAAATTCTGCATCCAGAGCGTAAGAGGCCCAGGGAGCCTCCCCAGCCGTGTCATTGGGAAGACAAGGAGGCCACACAAAGAAAACTACTGAAACTCAGCACCCAAAGATGTGGGCCTGAAAAAATCCAAGAAAGCTTTTGACCTCTGTCATCACTAGCACAGTTACCAGGTCACTCAAACATCTTTTGCAAACTTCCGCTTTTAAAGGAAAATACAGTGAGGTTAGCATTTGGTGAGGGTCCACTATGTACCAGGCTATGCGGGTGGTACTCTTACTTTTGTTGTTTTGTGTGAGCCTCACAACAGCTCTGTTAGGTTAAGTCTTTTCCTCATGAGAAAACAGAGAAGATAGGTGTCATACAAATCTAAGTATGGAATCTTCATTCAAACTAAGCTGTTGAAACCAAAGCCACTCCCTCAGCCATGCTGCCAGACACTTCTGGTCTTTGAGCTATGCAGCTGCTTGAGTTGGGCCAATCTGCCAACTTCCTCCACAGGGGGACAAACATCTGGTCCGCCTTCAGTAGTCAGCCTCTAACACGGCACAGCGGGCTTTATCTAGATTCTATCCAGATGCACTGATTTCATCGTTCATTTTATGAGAGAAAAGACACGAGCAATAAACAAGTGGCTTGGAAGTTTAAGCTGGCCACACAGTTTCTTCCAGTAAAATGAAAAAAAAAATTTTTTTAACATTTCCCCCCAGATCCCAACCTCTGTAATTGAATCCTGGAAGCTCACCTAAAGCCCACAGCATGTTAACAAACACATTCAGAGATGAGAAGTGTTCCTATGGCAGGGGACGTAGGAAGGACTGTACTTACACTTATATCAAGACTACAAAGGCTAACCGCATCTTCATCCTGGGTGCTCTGCTTCCGTTTCCGCTGTGAAACAAACAATAAAACAAAGTTCAAATGTAAACAAGGATTATTACTTCAATTAAGGAAAGAAAAAAATGCAATCAAATACCACATGTAATCCTTTTCATTTCTACCATGTTATGCAAAACCTTAGACCAAGTTCTAAGAAAGCCTAAGAAATTACAGGAAATGATTAAGCTCTGGGATAACTGGTTTGCATTATTGTTCTTATTCAAGCTGCTACAGTTTGTTTCTCTTTATAGTTTCTTTTTTTCTAAATGTCTCTGTTTAGCAAGACTTAGAAATTTAGACACAGAGTTGAGATTTTTCTTAACATGGAAGAAGACATTAGACTGGAAATAGTCTAATTCACTTAAAGATATTCCATTTTTAGCCCTGCTTTGTATTGGTGTAAGTTAAATTTGTTCTAAACTTCATCCAGGGTACTGATGTCACCACAGAACCAAAACGTTGGAAAGAACCTTAGACATCTTCTCCAACCTTCCCATTTTAGAGCCATAAACACCAAGACTCAGAAGAGTCACTATTGGAACTGAAGAAAGCTATATTTGAAATGAACTTACAACCATGGAAGTCTATGGGATTGGAAAAAATGTATTATCCGCCGTATAAAAAGAAAAGAAACTCCATTTGCAAATGCAATCAAGCTCTTCAGAGACACATTTACTTCTCTTCTCCATCTCTAGCTTAACCAATCAGGTAAGTATTTCTTGAGTCTCTAATTTGTGACTTGCCAAGTCCCCTACTTGGCAGAAAGCTGCCAGCAGACCGGAATCCCAAAGTATGAGGTTACAGTGGAGTGGTATGAGAGACAGTTGGAGTCTTCAGCCCTCAAAGAAGTCCATCACCTCCTGCCCTTTCTCCTCTATTAGATGATGAGTGTGAACACAGGCAGATCTTGGAAAGCACCCAGTCCTTATCTGTCCTTGACTATCTCACTATAACTCTTCTATTATTTCTTCAGCTCAACAAAGATTTGTGGAGCACCTATTATGCACGAGGTCCTGTGTTTGCTCCCAGGAATGCCGAGAATGGCAACTTCCCTAGTTAAGGAACTCACATTAACTCACGTAATTGTCATATTCCTATAAGAGACACAGACTCTGGTGTGATTATAATGCAGTAAGATCCAATTATCCTAGGGAAAGTCACTTCACTTGCCTGAGTCACCCTTTCTCAACTCTAAGGTGGAGGTGGTAACATAAGCTTTTATTCTCCGAGAGGGAGAAGTAAATACAGTGATATGTGTTAGCACGCAGCAGAGTGCCTGGTGCACAGCAAGTGCTCAGCCTGTGGGCTGGAGGGCTCTGGAGCACAGTGAGGGAGTAATTAGCTTGGCCTTGGTGGGGGCTGGGGGTGTTTTCTCAGAGGAGGAGGCATTTGAACAGGTCTGATGGATGAATTAAGAGTTTGCCAGACACAGATGGGGAGGAGAGTGGGGCCTCTTTTCCGTCACCAGCTACCTAGATGTTTCAAATCCTAAAGATTAACATGGTTCCATACAGAGTATGGAGTCCTAGATCCATAAATCATTCCACTTGAGCAGTGAGATCCAATGCTAGGAGCCAGGATCCTCAATCAGCCATAATGAGATAATATCCAAGAATCTTCACTAACAAGTTCACCGTGTGGTTGGTGATTGTCAGGGAGCCAAATACTCCACTCATGGGCTTGGGGGGAGTCCCAAGAGGACGTGGAGAGCTGCTTGTCATTTTGGCAGGGGCTGCTTCATGTTCGTGTAGGGACATGACCCATACTGATTCATCATTCAGTTACAATTAAAAGCAGCACTGTGGTGCCATTGAAGCCAATTCATTGGCCTGTATTTATATGGTGACTTTGGAGGTGAGTATGGCAAGGCATAGTTTCCATTCTACAGGTAAATAAATTGAAGTTAGGAGAGATAAACAAATGGCTCCCAAGTTACAAGGCTATGGTATAACACCCTGAATCCAAAATTTGAATTCCTAGGGCAAAATTCTTCACACACACGCACACACACACACCCCATTTAAAGCACACTTGGCAAACAGGTTATGACTCATTTGCCATTTGGAATGCCTGGCAGCGTCTGCCTTGAGTGCTGTATTGAGAAGGGTTTCACAGCACAGCAAGTGAGGGAAGGCTGCAATCAATCAGTAACGTGTGCTGGGGTAAAAGAATAGGGATCTCTGCACTGGGGCCCTGCCACCCAGGACAACCTATGCCATTTCCTGAGCCTGGCTTCTCTTGCCTTGGGAGGCTACAGAATTAGACTTGCGATCTTGGGAAATCCCATGAGAGGGCAGAGGTGCTGGGGTGTTATCTGTAAAGTGGCCATTAACCACGAGGTCAGGCTGTCCTGAGGATTACAGGAGCTATGTATACAGCACCTGGCACATGGTAACGGCACAATAAATGGTGGCTCCCAGTACTCCCCAAACTGTAAGCCACAGAGATGTACGCCGCTATCTGGTGGTATTAGATTATGGAATTCCATGATGCTGCAGTTCCATTGTGAGGGCTCAATGATTTTGTCAATGTGACACATTTACAGTGGCCTGTTACCCCCCAAGTGATGGGACCAGATGCCATGATCTTCATTTTCTGAATGTTGAGCTTTAAGCCAACTTTTTAAAGTTGGCTTAAACTTTAAAAGTTTGCTTTTAAAGTTGGCTTAAAGCTCAACATTCAGAAAACGAAGACCATGGCATCTGGTCCCATCACTCCGTGGGAAATAGATGGGGAAACAGTGTCAGACTTTATTTTTGGGGGCTCCAAAATCACTGCAGATGGTGACTGCAGCCATGAAATTAAAAGACGCTTACTCCTTGGAAGAAAAGTTATCACCAACCTAGATAGTATATTCAAAAGCAGAGACATTACTTTGCCGACTAAGGTCCATCTAGTCAAGGCTATGGTTTTTCCTGTGGTCATGTATGGATGCGAGAGTTGGACTATGAAAAAGGCTGAGCACCAAAGAATTGATGCTTTTGAACTGTGGTGTTGGAGAAGACTCTTGAGAGTCCCTTGGACTGCAGGGAGATCCAACCAGTCCATTCTGAAGGAGATCAACCCTGGGATTTCTTTGGAAGGAATGATGCTAAAGCTGAAGCTCCAGTACTTTGGCCACCTCATGCGAAGAGTTGACTCATTGGAAAAGACTCTGATGCTGGGAGGGATTGGGGGCAGGAGGAGAAGGGGACGACAGTGGATGAGATGGCTGGTTGGCATCACAGACTCGATGGACGTGAGTCTGAGTGAACTCCATGAGATGGTGATAGACAGGGAGGCCTGGTGTGCTGCGATTCATGGGGTTGCAAAGAGTTGGACACGACTGAGCGACTGAACTGAACTGTTACCCCCCAACTCCACCCTAGTGAAGGAGAGAGGACACTAACAGAGGCTCTTTCTCTCACGGGCATGCAGCCCTCTCCAGACCAACTCAGTTTACCATCCAGGGTTGGAACACAGCCTCCTAAGCATCACTAACCCCAGATGCTTCTATGCATACCAAGAGCCAAATGCAGAAGACAAAAGTCCTCTGCTAAGTCACTTCAGTCGTGTCCCACTCTGTGCGACCCCATAGACGGCAGCCCACCAGGCTCCCCCATCCCTGGGATTCTCCAGGCAAGAACACTGGAGCGGGTTGCCATTTCTTTCTTCAATGCATGAAAGTGAAACGTGAAAGTGAAGTCGCTCAGTCGTGCCTGACTCTTCACGACCCCATGGACTGCAGCCTACCAGGCTCCTCCATCCATGGGATTTTCCAGGCAAGAGTACTGGAGTGGGGTGCCATTGCCTTCTCCACAAAAGTCCTCTAGTGGCCTTTAAAGTAAGCCACAGCCGGTTAACCTGGGATGGAAAGATCTCCTTAAGAAACCCACCCATTTTACAAAGTAAACTGCATGGATTATCAAAGTGGGTGTTCTTTTCAATTTCCATTGCATAGGGTGTTAACTGACCATGGTCAGCAACACAGAAGGAGTCTGCAATTTTAACTTCGGGCCCAACGCAAACACTTCACAGGGTCACTAGGTCGTGTGCTCATTCGCTGTTCACTGAGCACTTCCGATGTGCGAGGCCCTGCTCTGGGTGCTCGGATCCAGCAGTGAACGAGCCAGGCATGCTCCCTTCCCACTAACTGGGAATAAAAAGAAAACAAAAAATATTTTAGACTGTGATCTCTGCTGTGAATGATTCAGACAAGCTGTAGAGACAGAGACCAGCAGGAGAGACTCACTTCAGAGAGATACTTTAATTTTCAGTTTTCGGGTTGACTTTCTCATGAGATGCAAGCACACAGAGGCAGGATTTAGTCTGTCACGATCACATTCTTAGAACAGGCTACAGTACCCAGTACCTAGCCAAGTCCCCCAGAAGAGTATTTCTTCATTTGCTCATACTTATGACCCTGCTCCCTTTGAGAAGCTTGTCTTCTTCACTATTATCCAACTTCGGGGAAGGAGGGCACGGTGGAGGGGAACAAACGGGTACCCATCCCACCAGCCCAGCACCACCTTTCCGTGCGCATCAGAAGTCATGGAGACATGACCTGGGGCAGCTCCAAGGGAGGAAGAACTCTGTGTGTCAAACACCTGCATTTACATACTTGGTCTCATGGGTTCTCAGCCTATTTGAAGAGCCAGAGACCCACCTGTGATTCTTGTCACAGTCAGTGAGGAGAATGCACAGTCCATTTCCCTTTCAACTATGAAAAATAGTGCGCCGTGGGTGAGCCCAGGGACTGTGCTGTAGTCTGGGCTCTCTGATTTGAGTGCATAACTTAAAACCCCAGCGTCCTGTGCTGAGCAGCAGGTCAATGAATAATCTCTTAATGAGTGACTAAAAAAAGAATAAATAAAGGAGGCCCATGTTCTTGGGGCGACACCCTTCCCTTCCGCTAACCACCTGGCTGCCAAAATTAAATCAAAACCTCAAAAGCAAAGATCATTGAAGGCTAAAATTCTTCAACCTCAAATTTCCTTGGGGACTCAAAACATGCAAGTTCAAGCTATGATTTTTGCTTTTCAAATAACAGACTCTTTTTTCTTAACCAGCAGGGGCATTTATTTTCCTTAAATTATACAGATAAGTTAAAAAAAATTACAACTGTTCAGACATTGGTCCAAGTGGAACACTGGTGATTTTCACTCCTCATGTGAGAAGTGTCAGTTCTGTTCAAGAGTGAGGCACACCCGTGACTAGGCAGCAAGCATGCACTTCCCCGAGCAACACCATGAGCGCCCAGCCTCTGTGCTTCAGGAGCAACAAATCCAGGATTGATAACAGCAAGACTGAAATGAAACAGCTGGCTGAATCCAACCATAAGCGACCTGATTTGGCATCTGAACGCTTTTTCTGAACATCTACCTGAGTCAGGGAGGAAAAACAGTTACGGAAGGGAATGTATGGGAACAAAGGGCTAGAGTATACCGTCTGATTCCTTAACCCTGCGGGCTACATATTTCATGGAGATGCTTTCTAGAGGTGCTCGGGTGCTGGAAAAACCTCATGCTTCTTGGCTCAAAAACCGACCAGGAGGCTCTCTCTGTTAATCTGCAACAGGGCAAAGTCTTCTGTACATGGGGATCTGAGTTCTGATGGAGACACAGGTCTCTCTGGACAGATGGGGCGGACTCTGAGACTCATTCCTGGTGACACCATCCACTTTCACAGCACATCACTGTTCTCCAGGCCTCCCTGTGACCACCTCCTCTTAGGCTGGCTACCTTCTGACAGCACAAGGCAGACACATAAATCTCATCAGTAAATGGTCTGGGAACAAGTGTTTTTCTGTGGTTCCGGGTAAGGCTCTCTGCCAAGAGCACTGACCCTACCTGTCCTCAGCTGATGGATTTGCAGAAGAGCTGGTCCCAGGTCTATGCCTGTCTGATTCTTATCAGGCTCTCTTACAGAGAGCTTACAGTCTCTCTAGACCCAACTCTTGGGATCCCTTGAGGCTTTGAGTCTTGGAAGCAGAGGAGAATCACCATCAGATATATACAGTGGGGGTGGAGAGAAGTGGGTGCAGGAACTGGGTGTCTGCTATGAGCCACGCACTGTGCTCATCATTTAAAGAACTGTTCCTTTCCAGCTTCTCCTCAGCCCGGCCTCAGTGAGCATGGTGGTGCTCATTTTCCAGAGAACACTGAAGCGTGGGAAGGCTTCAGGGATTTGTTCAAGGTCACAAAACTAGCAAATGCTGGAGAGGACAGTTTTCTCTACACCAGCTGCTGTTGCTGCTAGGTCACTTCAGTCGTGTCCAAGTCTGTGCAACCCCATAGACGGCAGCCCACCAGGCTCCCCTGGGATTCTCCAGGCAAGAACACTGGAGTGGGGTGCCATTTCCTTCTTCAATGCATGAAAGTGAAAAGTGAAAGTGAAGTCGCTCAGTCGTGTCTGACCCTCAGCGACCTCATGGACTGCAGCCTACCAGGCTCCTCCGTCCATGGGATTTTCCAGGGAAGAGTACTGGAGTGGGGTGCCATTGCTGGTTCCCAAACCACTGATCCTTTCACCATCCAGTGCTACTTCTCTTTTTATATCGTTTAAAAACAAAGTGTGATTTATTTAAATTAATATAAAAAATGTGAAGGGAAGTGTGAAAGTCTTAGTCGGTCAGTCATGTCCAACTCTGCGACCCCAGGAGCCTGGCAGGCTCCTCTGTCCATGGGATTTCCCAGGCAAGAATACTGGAGTGGGTTGCCAATCCCTTCTCCACAGGATCTTTCCAATCCAGGGATTGAATCCGGGTCTCCTGCATTGCAGGCAGATTCTTTACCATCTGAGCCATCAGAGAAGCACATAAAGTAAATTTACATTTAAAACAATATGTGCCTTAGAACAATATAAAAAGGCTCATAAGACATTTACCTACATACCTCAAGGAAACAAAGAGAATAAATGAGACCGATTGAGTTCAGGATCCATCACTTCTCCTTGCTGTGATCTTATCACAGCAACTGAATCACAGATACTGATGTTCTCTATCACTTCAGGCACACAACAAATATTTATAGAAGACGAACTATGGGCCAGGCAGGTTCCAGGTGTGTTAGATATGAAACTGTCTATGATATATTTCCATAAACTTTGATTTCTTCATCATAGGCTTATTTGAAGGATTAAAGCAGATAACATATTTACAACAGGGCCAGGCATATGGCAAGAGATTAAAAAATGATAATTATTATTGCTTCTGTGGTTACTATAATAATCACTATTACTACTATTATCACTGCTGCTTTGTTGTTACTGGATGTGGAGAGGCAGGCAAAGAAGATGTTGGTATTAGAGATGGTGGAGGAGGCAATCCTGCAGGATGATAAATAAGAGACCTGGGATGCAGCCTGACCCTCCTCTACGTACCCACATCACATAGGGCTGTAAATGGATGCTCTCTGGATACCTTCAGTCACGTTTGCAGTGTGTGGTTCCCACTTCTGTCACAGAGGCAGGGCAAGTGCAAGGCCTGACTTAATTTCAAACGACCGAGATTGAATTGATTAGTGTTGGAACAGCCCTGTGATTTAATCACAGGGCTTTTCTATTTAATAACCAAGTGACCAGAGTAGCAGAAATGCACTGGTGGAGAGAGTACAGCTCCCGACTTGACAGCGAATGGCCCCTGATTATTCATTTGTAATTATTAAATTCAAACCAGATCTCAAACCTTCCTGATTTATCTCTTTGCTGGCAAACAGCTTTGGTGGTTTCAGAGGCTTTGATGAGGCCTTTCATCTGTGCCTTCTTTAGGGAGAGATTAGAAAAGGATTTTATGTTCTTGTACTTGTCCTTAGCTGGAACTTGACTCACTAAACTCACATTTGAGCAGGAGAGGATCCACATCTCATTTCTCCTGTCTCAGCTCCAGGGCTGAGCAAAAAAACTGAGAGGGAACCCCTGCTCCATTTTTAATACCTTATTTTAAAAAACATCCTCCCTTCTCCAGCATCCAGGAACCATGATCTTTTTTTTTCCTAGGCTTTTTAATGTGCTCACGGGGTAGAAAACCTGGAAATCATGGTGCTCCCTGAGCCGCTGGTAAATAAATCTTAACTAACTGGTGGCTCAGTGGTAAAGAATCTACCTGCAATGCAGGAGCTGGAGGAGATGTGGGTTCAATCCCTGGGTCAGGAAGATCCCCTAGAGAAAGAAATGGCAACCCACTCCAGTTTTCTTTCCCAGAGAATCCCATGGACAGAGGAGCCTGGCAGGGTGCAGTCCATAGCATAGCAAAGAGTCGGACACAACTGAGCACAACATAATATATAGTTTTGTGCTCAGATGCCATTAACTGTCGGAGAAGGCAATGGCACCCCACTCCAGCACTCTTGCCTGGAAAATCCCATGGACGGAGGAGCCTGCAGTCCATGGGGTTGCTAAGAGTTGGACACAACTGAGCAACTTCACTTTCACTTTTCACTTTCATACATTGGAGAAGAAAATGGCTGTTCTTACCTGGAGAATCCCAGGGACGGGGGAGCCTGGTGGGCTGCCATCTATGGGGTCGCACAGAGTCGGACATGACTGAAGCGACTTAGCAGCAGCAGCAGCAGCCATTAACTATGGGCTCTAAAGTTAGACTTGGTAGGTTTCTGTCCTCGTCATGCCGTGTGGTATAGAACCTTAAGCACATAATTTCTCCTCTCTGAACCTCAGTTTCCTTGTCTATAAAATAACTAAGGATATCATGAGAGTCAAATAGATCAGTGTGAGTAAAGGGCTCACCACAATGCCTGTCACACAGCAACCTCTCCGCATTGGTTATCACTAGTAGCGGCAGGAATGGCAGGAATGGCACCGGGGTGGGGGTGGGGGAGTGGGAGTGGGAAGCATCGATCAAATTCCACTCATGTACAAGAGTGTACCCACTGACTTGATTTTGGCAAATCAAGAAAAGCTGCAATTTTGATTTTGGCCCCAGAACACGTGGCCTTCAGCTTGCTGGGAAGCAGAGATAAGGTCACATTAGCCAAGGAAAGGTCCTCCTCTCCCATGGGAGGGAAAAGATGTTCACCCAGGCAGATGAGAGGTCAGGGGTCACCACCAGGTGTCACAACCGGCCAGGGTCACCAGCAGCCCTGACAATCGAGAGCAGCCAGTTTCACGATCATCCCATGACTATTTACAGACCACTTTTTTCTCCAAACATTCAAGGCCAAAGGAGCAGGAGAGAAGACAGAAACCTGTCTGTCCAGGGAAGAGCACTGGCGAGCGTATTTTCCAGATGGACTGCTCCAGACAAACTCTATACGCGCACCCATCCAAGGTGGGAAAGGAGGCTCATATTCATAAAGGTTGCCAACGATGGAGTTTGACAAGAAGCACAGAACCTCATTAAACAGGGCACTTTCCCCCTAAGCCTTCTAACGATCACTGTAATTGTTTTCTATTGTTTCCTGCTGCTCTCAGGGCACTGAAGTGGCTTAGTCACAATCTGTGGTTCATTATACACTGTTATCACCGGTGCCTCCCGGGTCCTCCGTTATTTGCTAATTCACTTATTTTTTACCAGCATAAAGAACTCTTATGTATTAAAATTATTCCCGCACAGAACTGTCTGAAGCCCTTATCAACCAAAATAGAAACCCATATAGCTTAGGGAATGTCCCAATAATTGCTTAATTTCTAGAGAATTACTCCACATAACCAAGGTCCAACTGCACGATTCAGACTCAAATGTGCTTATTGCCCATGATAATATTGGGAATCTGATTTTACAAGGAGAGTTCTCACTTCTTCACTTGGGACTCCTGCCTTTTCCTATCAGGACAGACCTCACTACTGGTCATGCCTTTGCAGCCACAGCACCCCATGCATTCCTGAGTAGCGCCCCCAAATACTAGCAGCCAGCCAGGCATTCATCTATAGGAAGAGCGATTTCCCTTCAACTGCCAGTTTCTGCATCCATTAGTTCTGGGGACAACTTGGCACACTGCTATGCAGAGATGGAACATGCTGGAGAAATGGGTTGCACCTGCTTAGCCACTGTGTATATCCTGACAACTCATCATAGCATTCCTTTAAATAAAGAAAAATTTCCCTAGTAGAACTATTTGGTGTTATCTAACCAGATTAGAACTCACAATCTGCATTGCTTTATGCCATGTTCTGGATGCTTCAAGCAGCCCCTTCCTCCCCTCCCTCTTTCCACTTGCTGGGTTTAAAACAAAGATCTGTTAAGAATTCACTGCATGCTGGGTGCTTTCCATATATTATATCTGATCCTCACAGCTTGGACAAAGAAGTTATTATACACAAGGAAAAGTGTTCAGTCACTCAGTCACGTCTGACTCTGCAACCCCATGGACTGTAGCCTGCCAGGCTCCTTTGTCCATGGAATTCTCCAGGCAAGAATACTCGAGTGGGTAGCCATTCCCTTCTCTAGGGGATCTTTCTGACTCAGGGATCGAACCTGGGTCTCCTGTACTACAGGCAGATTTTTCACCGTCTGAGCCACCAGGAACTGAGGCTTAAAGAGTTTAAATGACATGATTAAAACTGCTCTAAGAGTGCTTGGACAAAGCCAGGATTTGATATCATATCCAGCTAGTAGCTGATACTCTTGGCCCATGCTTCCTGGGCAATCACCATTCCCTGGCATGCCTCAGCTTTTTACAGGCCAGAAATGCTTGGCTGTTAATGTCACCAGGAGCAGCTCTCAACCTGCGATGAACTGCAGTTGGCAGGTAAACACTCCAGCTTCCTAAAGCTTGAGGGGACAACTCTGAAATACAGTCATCTCAGTTTTGACCATACACTGGAAACACTAGAGGAGTTTAAAAAGCTCCCAGGGACTGGCTCTTGCCATCTGCAGATTCTGAACATCAGGAGTTTGCAGAAGCTCCCCAGATTGAGTCGATCGTGCAGCAAAGTTTCATGCAGTCTCCCAGATCGTGCAGTCTCCCAGAAGTCCACAGCAGGTTTGAGCCCCAGGTATTCTCAGAGCTAACCTGTTCATGATCACACCCTGTACCCCGTTTCTCTTCCTCAGTCCCTCACCAGTGTTTCTGGTGACCAAATAAAGTACTCGCACTTGTATCCAGGTCTGCTTCTAGGATACTGAACCTAAGACAAGCTGAACACAACTCTGTGCTTCTAAAACTGAGCAGTGGAATAGGAGGCGGGTTAAAGCCACAGAATAAAAACGGTCCATCAACCTGACTTTGTGGGAAGCCAGGTAAGTCTTTTTTATATACTTTAAGAAGAATGGAATGTCATTTTACATGAGTTTTTAAAGATAAAGCTGGGAAGAAATTTAAAGGTGAATGACCTTTGCAATGGCTGTCCCCTGGCAAGACACAGAAAGGACTGAGTGGACCTCCTATTTAATAGCCAGAGCCTCAGTCCAGAGGCTTCATTAAGACTAACTGTGGAGGTGAAGGCTCAGACCTCCCTGATACTGTCTGAGGAGGACCCTCATTTGCGCCTGATCCTCTCCTGTTACAGACTGAACGTTTGAGTCTCCCAAATTCCCTTGTTGAAGCCTTAACTCCCAGTGTGATGGTATTTGGAGGTGGGACCTTTGAGAGGTGATTAGGTGGTGAGGATAGAACCCTCATGAATGGGATTAGTGCTTTTATAAGAAGAGACATGAAAGAGAAGATTGTTTTCTTTGTCATTTATGGACACAGAAAGAAGGTGGTTGTCTGCAAATCAGGAAGAAGCTCCTTGCCAGACACCATATAGATCAGCACCTTGATCTTGGTCCTCCAAACCTCTTGAACTGTGAAAAATAAACGCACAGCCTAAAAAAGGCATTCTTCCATCACTTTAGATATTTTTAAAATGCAAATTCTAAATCTAGTCATGAAAAAAACATCTAATAGGCCCACAGAGAAGGAAACTGTACAACCTAAGTGGCTTCTATTCTTCAAAAGAGTCAAAATCAAGAAACACCAAACAGGCCTAGGGAACTGTTCCAGATTAAAGGAGGCCAAAGGACAAGTGGCAATAAGTGCAATGCATGATCCTGAACTGGACTCTAGACCAGGAAAAAAAAAAAAAACAGCTATAAAATACATTATTGTAACAGCTGGCAAACTTTAAAAATGAATGGTGGAGGAGTTAATATGTTTTGCCAATGTTAAACTTTCTTCTTCTGACAATTATACTTGTGTGAAAGTAATTGTAATTACTCTCATAGTTAAGTATTTAGTATATACATATATATGTATATATAAATGTATAAAATAAGTACTCTTGTAGGTATTTAGTATATACATATATATGTATATATAAATGTATAAAATAAATTTCAATATATATGTGATATATAAATTTACTGAAATATATAATTATATAATATATATTTATTTACATATATAATATATACATTTATGTAATACATATGTATACACACACACGCACACATTTATATAAAGAAGGCTGAGGACCAAAGAACTGATGGTTTCAAATTGTGCTGTTGGAGAAGACTCTTGAGAATTCCTTCTATTCCTGCAAGGAGATCAAATCAGTCAATCCTAAAGGAAATCAACACTGAATACTCATTGGAAGAACTGATGCTGAAGCTCCAATATTTTGGCCATGTGACACAAACAGCCAACTTATTGGAAAAGACCCTGATGCCGGGAAAGACTGAAAGGAAAAGAAGGGGGCAGCAGGGGATAAGGTTGTTAGATTGCATCACTGACTCAATGGACATGAATCTGAGCAAACTGCAAGAGACAGTGAAGGACAGAGGAGCCTGGCATATTGCAGTCAGTATGGGGTCACAACAAGTCGGACACGACTTAGCGACTGAACAACTTATGGAGAGGGGCTTCCCAGGTGGTGCTAGTGGTAAAGAACCTGCCTGCCAGCACAGGAGACCCAACAGACTTGGGTCCAATCCCTGGATGGGGAAGATCCCCTGGAGGAGGGTATGGCAACCACTCCAGTATTCTTGCCTGGAGAATCCCATGGACAGAGGAGACTGGGGGGCTACAGTCCATAGCCCTCAGAGTTGGACACGACTGAATCGGCTTAGCATGCAAGCATGTATCTATGGAGAAAGACTGATACAGAGACAAAGAGATACAGAGAGAGCAGACTTAAGCAATCAGTGAAGTGTGTAAAAGGTATTGAGTATCTTTTTCTAGACTTGCAACTTTTCTATAAGTTTTAAATCTTAAGTTGCCAAAAGTAAAATAAAAGAAGTTCACAAATAACCTGCACACTTTCCCCTGTCCTCAAAAAAAAAAAAAACAAGCCCATAAACATTCATTCCTTTTGCAGGCATCTGATATTCACCCAGTGCCCAACTCCAAGAGCCCTCAGGCCCTCAGGGCTCAACTCTGCAGTATTTGCTAACTTTTGGAGCCTGCAAGCCCCTGAGCATCTAAAAGGGAGTGAGTCTGCCTAGGTATTTCAGCAGACTTTGGTTGGGCATTAGCTGGAACACAATCCCTTAGGCTTGAGAAGAACATAATTTAAGGATTATTTGGTCAAAATATTTAGCTCTCTTCCAAACAAAACTTGAAATTCTCACAAGAAGCTGCCTATTCTTTAAGATGTTTCTCAGTAGGAAAGAAACAGCTAAAAGGAAAATAACTGTGTAACAGATATTTCCCCTCCTCTCAAAATGATGTACTTGAATATGCCAACAACGTTTCTCAATGGAGCTCTGCAGATGTGGCCTCTGGAAGGACTGGACCCTTCTTCTGGTCTGACTAGAGTCATTAGCACAAAGCAGACCACCAGTTTTCAGACTAGTCTTGACTAACCTTAGAAAACACTCCTGGCAATAGTCTGCAGAGAACCTGTCAGAACAGTAATGTGAAAGCCAGTTACCATTTCTGATGCGGTGTCTGGAAAGATGTCAACTGTGATTAACAGGGACATTTTCCTTCTGCAGCTGTGTCTGAAAGGGGAGGAGGGCCTCACCACAAGACCAAATTATAGGCAAGAGGTAAAGGGCCACAAACACCAAGAACAGGCAGGTATTCAGGGTAGCCCTCCTTCAGCAGCACTATCATGTCCTGTCAAGTTTTGAGTAAAAAGCAGGAGTAGTGCTAAGCCACAGAGGGGGCTGCAGGGAGGGGGAAGGACTTTGTGCTAAATTTTCTAATCCTGATTTTTTGCTTCAAAGCCCATCCCAATCATTTTTATCCTGAAGTCTGAAACGGAGGTCTGGATTTTGCAGAATCAAAGCACATTTATCCAAAATTTAATCCATTTCCCAGGAAATCCATGTTTTACTAAGAGTAGAATTCTTTCATGTCTAGAACTTTGCTGGACATTACTAAGGCCTAGTCCAACACACAGAAAGCTCAATAAATGTGTGTTGATTGACTTACATGAACAAATAAACCCACTAGCTCCCAAACAGTGCACATAAAGCTGTAGAATTTCTTTTCATGAAGACTAAAACACCAAGATGTGTTATCCATAGAGTTCCATTTTTGATTCTGTGACCCACAATATTCCTCTTTTTATTTTTTGGCAATGGAAATCCAGGAATGAGACTCAGATGAATGACCTTCACTCCAAAGTTTCATTCATTCAATAACTATTTTATGGAGTGCCTATTAGATGCACTGTGCAAGCTTCTGGAGATAAATTGGTTAACAAAATAGATAGAGCCCCTGCCCTTGGAGGGAATAGATATTATAAAATAATAAGCAAATAAACAAGCTAGTTTTAAGGTGTACTAAGAGTAATAATCGGTCAATTCTAAAGGAAATCAACCCTGAATATTCACTGGAAGGACTGAAGGTGAAGCTCCAATACTTTGGCCCCATGATGCTTAGAGTTAACTCATTGGAAAAGACCCTGATGTTGGGAAAGATTGAAGGCAAAAGGAGAAGGGAGTGGCAGAGGATGAGATGGTTGGCTGGCATCATTAACTCAATGGACATGAGTCTGACCAAACTCTGGGAGATAGTGAAGCCTGACATGCTGCAGTTCATGGGTTGGATATGACTTAGCAACTGAACAACAGCAAGAATTATAAAGAAAGTAAACCAGGGTAATAGGAAAGCCTATCAAAGGAGGTGAGGGGTGAAGCTATTGGAGAGAGAGGTCAGGGAGGTTTCCCAGAGGAGGAACAGCCGGGATGACATTTCAGTGATGGGATGAAGCCAACCAAGCACAGATGGGGATAGATGAGGAGTGAGAGCTCCTAAAGGGCCCTCATCATTAAACGTTCAAGTTCTCCCTTCCCACAAGTCTCCCACACAGTACCTGATGACTGTTCTGATTGGCCAGTGTCCATGAACATGATTGTTGACATCATTTCCCATTTATAAGGATGAGAACTGTACTGGAGTAATTTTCTTTATCAGTTTATTTGAAGAGAAAGTGAAAGTGAAGCTGCTCAGTCATGTCCAACTCTGCGACCCCAGGACTGTAGCCTGCCAGGCTCCTCCAACCATGGGATTTTCCAGGCAAGGATACTAGAATGGGGTGCCATTTCCTTCTCCAGGGGCTCTTCTCAACCCAGGGATTGAACCCTGGTCTTTTGCACTGTAGGCAGACCCTACTGTCTGAGCCAGCAGGGAAGCCCTGGAAGCCAGGAAGGGAAACTAAGGGTGGATAATTTTACTCATCTTTCTGTTATTGTTAGTCATGAAAACAGCCCTGAGTTTCTCAAGACTTGTTAGTGTCTTCTCAATCCCTGGGTTGAGAAGAGCCCCTGGAGAAGGAAATGGCAACCCACTCCAGTATCCTTGCCTGGAAAATCCCATGGTTGGAGGAGTCTGTGACTGTACAGAAGCTCTACACAGTCAACAAAAACAAGACCAGGAGCTGACTGTGGCTCAGATCATGAACTCCTTATTACCAAATTCAGACTCAAATTGAAGAAAGTAGGGAAAACCGCTAGACCATTCAGGTATGACCTAAATCAAATCCCTTATGATTATACAGTAGAAGTGAGAAATAGATTTAAGGGCCTAGATCTGATAGATAGAGTGCCTGATGAACTATGGAATGAGGTTCATGACATTGTACAGGAGACAGGGATCAAGACCATCCCCAAGGAAAAGAAATGCAAAAAAGCAAAATGGCTGTCTAGGGAGGCCTTACAAATAGCTGTGAAAAGAAGAGAGGTGAAAAGCAAAGGAGAAAAGGAAAGATAAAAGCATCTGAATGCAGAGTTCCAAAGAATAGCAAGAAGAGATAAGAAAGCCTTCCTCAGCGATCAAGGCAAAGCAATAGTGGAAAACAACAGAATGGGAAAGACTAGAGATCTCTTCAAGAAAATTAGAGATACCAAGGGAACATTTCATGCAAAGATGGGCTCGATAAAGGACAGAAATGGTACAGACCTAACAGAAGCAGAAGATATTAAGAAGAGGTGGCAAGAATACACAGAAGAACTGTACAGAAAAGATCTTTACAACCCGGATAGTCACAATGGTGTGGTCACTCATCTAGAGCCAGACATCCTGGAATGTAAAGTCAAGTGGGCCTTAGAAAGCATCACTACAAACACAGCTAGTGGAGGTGATGGCATTCCAGTTGAGCTGTTTCAAATCCTGAAAGATGATGCTGTGAAAACTGAGCAGTGGTCACAGGACTGAAAAAGGTCAGTTTTTGTTCCAATCCCAAAGAAAGGCAATGCCAAAGAATGCTCAAATTACCGCATAATTGCACTCATCTCACATGCTAGTAAAGTAATGCTCAAAATTCTCCAAGCCAGGCTTCAGCAATACGTGAACCGTGAACTCCCTGATGTTCAAGCTGGTTTTAGAAAAGGCAGAGGAACCAGAGATCAAATTGCCAACATCCGCTGGATCATGGAAAAAGCAAGAGAGTTCCAGAAAAACATCTGTTTATGCTTTATTGACTATGCCAAAGCCTTTGACTGTGTGGATCACAATAAACTGTGGAAAATTCTGAAAGATATGGGAATACCAGACCACCTGACCTGCCTCTTGAGAAATCTGTATGCAGGTCAGGAAGCAACAGTTAGAACCGGACATGGAACAACAGACTGGTTCCAAATAGGAACAGGAGTATGTCAAGGCTGTATATTGTCACCCTGCTTATTTAACTTATATGCAGAGTACATCATGAGAAACGCTGGACTGGAAGAAACACAAGCTGGAATCCAGATTGCCGAGAGAAATATCAATAACCTCAGATATGCAGATGACACCACCCTTGTGGCAGAAAGTGAAGAGGAACTCAAAAGCCTCTTGATGAAAGTGAAAGAGGAGAGCGAAAAAGTTGGCTTAAAGTTCAACATTCAGAAAACGAAGATCATGGCATCTGGTCCCATCACTTCATGGGAAATAGGTGGGGAAACAGTGGAAACAGTGTCAGACTTTATATTTTTGGGCTCCAAAATCACTGCAGATGGTGACTGCAGCCATGAAATTAAAAGACACTTACTCCTTGGAAGAAAAGTTATGACCAACCTAGAGAGCATATTCAAAAGCAGAGACGTTACTTTGCCAACTAAGGTCCGTCTAGTCAAGGCTATGGTTTTTCCTGTGGTCATGTATGGATGTGAGAGTTGGACTGTGAAGAAGGCTGAGTGCCGAAGAATTGATGCTTTTGAACTGTGGTGCTGGAGAAGACTCTTGAGAGTCCCTTGGACTGCAGGGAGATCCAACCAGTCCATTCTGAAGGAGATCAGCCCTGGGATTTCTTTGGAAGGAATAATGCTAAAGTTGAAATGCCAGTACTTTGGCCACCTCATGCGAAGAGTTGACTCATTGGAAAAGACCCTGATGCTGGGAGGGATTGGGGGCAGGAGGAGAAAGGGACGACCGAGGATGAGATGGCTGGATGGCATCACTGACTCAATGGACGTGAGTCTGAGTGAACTCCGAGAGTTGGTGATGGACAGGGAGGCCTGGCGTGCTGTGATTCATGGAGTCGCAAATAGTCGGACATGACTGAGCGACTGAACTGAACTGAAGTTTGTTAGCAAGCTATAATAGTATACTCAAAGAGGAACAGCAAAAATGGAAAATGATGTTACTCATCAGAACAGAGTATCACTAAAATGTTAGGGAAAATGGAAGAGTTGAACACCAAGAATTTCAATACATTTTTGAACTTTAAAGAAAAAAAAAAAACGCAATACATTTCTTTACATCATTTGGACATGTACGTTGGGCTACTGTTTCCCAGAGGATGGGTCTGGTGTCATGGTGGTTTGTAAGATTATTTTAGGCGGTATGCTTACCAGCTGTTGTGGTTTGGGCTCCCCGCACAGCAGATCCTGGGTGACGATTTAGGTATAAGCTGTTTACATGCAGGGGTGGTAAACCCCACGAAGAACTGGTGAGGAGTGAGACAGTGAGGTGGTGAAAGGAGGGAGGCCCCAAAAAGATGTAAAGCCACCAGGTTTCAGCTGTGGGCAGCTGGAGCTGGAGAACAACCCACTGGGCCCCCTCCCACCCCCGTGAGGGACTGTATAAGACACAGCTCATAATTTTCCACTAACAGATCGGGAGGTCAAAGCATTCAATCCACCCCCTCACTGACGGGGAGGGGCCCCTCGGGCCGTCAACCCTTGGCTGGAAACCCCTACAAGCTGAAGGACACAGGAAGTCGCACGTGGGTCCCGGGGACTCTGGAGGTGACACCTGCAGCTTAGGCGGTGCGAGTGGAACACTGGGACAGTGCTCTGACAGGCTTTCCCCAGCAGATCACACAAGAGCAGAGGTACCATTTTCAAGTCACGGTCCATTCTTGGTCTATCAGATTGCCGTGGTGGTAGTTTAGTCACTGAGTTGGGTCTGACTCTTACAACCCCATGGACTCTAGCCTGTCAGGCTCCTCAGTCCATGGGATTCTCCAGGTGAAAATATCAGAGTGGGTTGCCATCTCCTTCTCTAGGGGATCTTCCCGACCCAGGGATGAAGCCTGGGTCTCCTGCTTGGCAGGTGGACTCCTTACTGCTGAGCCACCAGGGGAGCATCTGACTGGGGCTACCTCACCTTTAACACATACTCAATGCTTACCAATCTCAACCTTTACTCTCTCCAGGAGAGAGACTCAGGCAACAGCACCTAGCCAGAATTTAGTTACATTGTTTTGTGGGTATCTAGTATTCAAAGTTGGGCCAGCATACTGGTTTTCTGTTTATTATAATATAAACTTTCCGTTAAAGATAACTCTAAGGGGAAAACTGTTGTTTTACAGAAAGCTATTAAGTATTTTAAATGTTAAAGGCTATGGCAGAAGATGATTCATAGTTGAGGGAGGTTTAGGAAACACTTTCTTTGTGGAAACTCCCTCTCCTAATGGTCACACAAAGTAACTGGCGAATGACCCTGCTGCTCCTGACAAGCACAGAAAAAGTGACACTCTGTTGCCCTCTTCCCCAGAATGAATGAGAAGCGACTTCTACACCATCCATCCTCTCAACACCCGCCCATCCCTTCTGGAGAAGATCTGTCTGCCCTCTGTCTGCCCAGTCATGGATTAAAAATGAAATTCATATCTAACAGGTCTAAGTTTAGCCACAGGAAATGGGAGCATGTGGAAGACCCAAAGGGTGAGCCAAGCTTTGTTGAAGGATGGGCACATTATCTTTTCTGAACCTTCTTCCTGCCCCTTTTTGGGAGGGGAGGGGTGGAGGCTCAGCTTTGGGGAGAGGGAGGGAAGTGAGGCCTGTTGAATCTGTTTCCTGGTTGGCTTTGTGGGCGGTGTCTCGCCTCTCTGTTGTCACAGTGCTGGCTCTCAAATCTGTGCTGTGTATCACTGGGACCAAGTGATGCCCACTTTAGGATATACTATAAAAAATATTTTGGTGACGAAAATAACCCAAATGAGGAATTTAAAAACCTTGGCCACAGATACAAAATGGTTCTGTGAAGGAAAAAAAAAAAAGAAAGTTTAAGCCTAAATAGTTCTAAAACTTACATCTGTGTATATCCTCTAGCTTTATTACAATGTGAACAATTTACAGAAGTCTGTTCTAAGAAAGGTTATGAGAAGTTGCCAGATCACAAGTGTTTTTGTGTGTGTTTATTAGTCACTCAGTCGTGTCCGACTCTTTGTGACCCCATGGATGGTAGCCGGCTAGGCTCCTCTGTCCATGGAATTGTCCAGGCCAGAATACTGGAGCGGGTTGCCATTTCCTTCTCCAGGGGATCTTCCTGACCCAGGGACTGAACCTGGGTCTCTTGCATTGCAGGTTTCCCCACTGCAGCAGACTCTTTACTGACTGAGCCACCAGGAAAAACTTTACAAGAGTTATTAGCTTTCTCTTATCTGATGTGTAAGTAGTAAGATGGAGCAACTAGAGAACAATTACCTAGTTACCTAGTTATTATCCACTTTTTAAGATCATCAAACTAGCTATATGACCTTAGGCCTCTCACCTTCTCGCTCTGGATCTCAGGTTTATTATCTGTAAGGCAAGAGCACTGGTCTAGGTGTCTCCAAAGTCTCCTCCTAACACTGTGTGTGTGGATGACAACACGTAGCCAAGGAGACTGCTGGGTGAAGGTGGGAAGATGGGCAATGAGAACAGCAGAGACTGGGGAACACTTTCTAGAAACAAATATGATATTCTACATTTGCCTCAAAATCACAGATGACAATGATTCTAGCTGTATTGTTCTTGAAACACAATGTCTGTGTCCAGATTCCAGCATAACCCAGTGCACTACACAAAGAAGGTGATCCACCAATATGTGTTAAATTAATTGACAAAGGCACCTTCCCTGGATATCTTTTAAAGACTCAAGGCTAATGCTCAGTTTTTTACAACAGCCAAGATATGTAAATGACGTTCAGTTCAGTTCAGTCGCTCAGTCGTCGTGTCCAACTCTTTGCGACCCCATGAATTGCAGCACGCCAGGCCTCCCTGTCTATCACCAACTCCCGGAGTTCACTCAGACTCACATCCATCAGGTCTGTGATGCCATCCAGCCATCTCATCCTGGGTTGTCCCCTTCTCCTCCTGCCCTCAATCCCTCCCAGCATCAGGGTCTTTTCCAATGAGTCAACTCTTCACATGAGGTAGTCAAAGTACTGGCATTTCAACTTTAGCATTATTCCTTCCAAAGAAATCCCAGGGCTGATCTCCTTCAGAATGGACTGGTTGGATCTACTTGCAGTCCAAGGGACTCTCAAGAGTCTTCTCCAACATCACAGTTCAAAAGCATCCATTCTTTGGCGCTAAGCTTTCTCCACAGTCCAACTCTCACATCCATACATGACCACAGGAAAAACCATAGCCTTGACTAGACGGACCTTAGTCGGCAAAGTAATGTCTCTGCTTTTGAATATGCTATCTAGGTTGGTCATAACTTTTCTTCCAAGGAGTAAGCGTCTTTTAATTTCATGGCTGCAGTCACCAACTGCAGTGATTTTGGAGCCCCCCCAAAATAAAGTGTGACACTGTTTCCACTGTTTCCCCATCTATTTCCCATGAAGTGATGGGACTGGATGCCATGATATTCGTTTTCTGAATGTTGAGCCAACCTTTTCACTCTCCTCTTTCACTTTCATCAAGAGCTTTTTAGTTCCTCTTCACTTTCTGCCATAAGAGTGGTGTCATCTTCATATCTGAGGTTATCCAGCTGTGTTTCTTCCAGTCCAGCAAGTACCAATCAATGGATAAGCAGATCAAGAAGATGTGTGTGTGTGTGTGTGTGTGTACACATATATATATACATATATATGGAACACATATATAACATACATCTACACACATAGGGGACTACTACTCAGCCATGAAAAGATGAAATCCTGCCATGTGTGACAATACAGATGGATCTTGAGGGTATTAGGCTAGTGAAATTAAGTCAGACACACAAAAACAAATACCACGTGACTTCACTCATATGAAGAATACAAGAAAAAAAAAAATAAATGAACCAACCAACCAAAATGAAGCATATAGATACAGAAAACACAGTCGTGGTTACTAGAGAAGGGGCAGGGAAAGGAGAAACGGATCAAAGGGGTCAACTATATGGTGATGGATGAAAATTAAATTTTTGGTGGTGAGCATATAGAAGTAGAAATACAATGTCACACACATGAAACATACAGTGCTGTAAACCAATCTTTAACCTCAACTTTTTAAAAAGGGCTAACGACAGAAGGACTAATGATCAATGAAAAAGAGTGGAAAATCAAGCGGTTAGGAGAAGGAAGAGAGGGCAAAAAGGAGAGTGAGCAAGGGAGAAAGGAAGGGGAAAGAAAAGATACACATACTGACAGACATACAGTCAATTCTTGTTATTTGAGTTCGTCAAGATCCCGTAAATCTCCATGAACAAGGCATTAGTGAACAGCCTAATGTTTAAGGACGTAGTCTAGCGTAATTCTTGCAGGTGGTGGGAACTTAGAGGCCTATATAGGGAGGGCTTCCCGGGTGGCGCCAGTAGTCAAGAATCTGCCTGCCAGTGTGGGAGACTCAAGAGACGTGCGTTTGATCCCTGAGTTGGGGAGATCTCCTAGAGGAGGAAACAGCAACTCGTTCCAGTATTCTTGCCTGGGAAATCCCAAGGACAGAGGAGTCTGGCGGGCTACAGTCCATGGGGTTGCAGAGTCAGACACGACTGAGTACGCACACACACACAGGGAGATCAGGATGTTTATAACAGCAAAGGACTGGACACAACAGAAATATCTTTTAGTGCATAAATGGAGTATACAACATGCACCAGCATTTCCATCAGTCAAAACCCATCTATATCAATTGGACTATTTCTTTCACACATCCCTGCCCAGACCACTGCATCGTGCTCGCATATGCAGAACACATCAACTCCAGCACTGTTAGATCCTGCCTCCTATGGGACTCTGCATTTGTTTCCTGAAAATTTATTTTGATCCAACCAGAATCATAAGCACACAGGACCTCCTTGTTTCTAGACTAGTGGTTCTCAAAATTTTTGGTCTCAGGACCCTTTTATATATTTTTTAAAAAGTATCAAGGGCCCCACAGAGTATTTTCTTTTGTTGGTTTTATTAATATTTGCAGTATTAGAAAATAAAATTGAGAATTAAAATTTTTCTTATTTTAAAAATGAGTGTATTTTTACTTCTTAATCTAGTTATCACATTTGACAATTAACTATTTGTTTAAAAAAATAGCAAGAAGAGCAAGACTGTTTCCTACTCTTATAATTCTTTTTAATGTCTGGCTGCAGAGGAGACAGCTGGATTCATATATCTGCTTCTGTCATCAGTCTGCTGTGGTGTGCTATTTTTGTTGACACGTATGAACGAAATCTGTTCTGAAGTTATGCAGTTAGTACTTTCTAGGCCTCGGGAGCTCTGTGGATCACACTTTAGAACCACTGTTTTAAATCACCCTCCATTCTGCCAAAAGTTGTCTTTCACACAAACACAGTCATGTCATTTCCCACTTTCCTCAAATAATGAATGGCTACCTATGGCTCACAGGGTTGAGTCCACACCGCACAAAACCCCTTCCCATTCGGACAGACTGTTGTCTGTCCAAACTCCATTAATGCTCTGTCTTATATACCAGTACCCTGGCCACCTCCAGGTTTACATACATGCCTGACCTGTTCTTCTTGATGTCTCTGAGTCTCAACTTTCCTCTTGCTAAGACTCCTATGAATCTTTTGCAACCCCATCCAAAGGTCTCCTCCTCTCAGAAGCCTTCTCTGATTCACCCTTCCTTTGGAGTTTACTTTTTTGTGTTTTAAATACTTATTGTTTAAGTAACTAACTGAAATACTTTGCATTAAATTCCAAAAGGGTATACCATACAATGATAAGTAGACTTCTTTCCCACATCTATCCCTTCCTCTCCTAGGAGGAAACCATTGTGACTGGTTCCTTCTACATTCCAGAGTTGCTCTAGACATAAATCAGCATATCATTTCTTTTACCCAAATGGCATTTGTACTATATGCACTCAGGTCAGTTCAGTCACTTAGTCATGTCCAACCCTTTGCGACCCCATGAACTGCAGCACGCCAGGCCTCCCTGTCCATCACCAACTCCCAGAGTTCACCCAAACCCATGTCCATTGAGTCGGTGATGCCCTCCAACCATCTCATCCTCTGTCGTCCCCTTCTTCTTCTGCCCTCAATCTTTCCCAGCATCAGGGTCTTTTCACATGAGTCAGCTCTTCGCATCAGGTGGCCAAAGTATTGGAGTTTCAGCTTTAGCATCAGTCCTTCCAATGAATATTCAGGACTGATTTCCTATATGCACTGCTCTATACTTAACATTATAGCTTAGACAGCCTTCCACACTATCAAATAAAAATCGGCCCCATTTTCTTAATAGTTGCAAATTATATTTTAAAAACAAAGCTTGTTTGTCCACCCACCCCCCATTAACTGGATATGTGGTTTCCAATCTTTTGCTGCAGCAAATATCCTTCTACATAGATCAGTTTACACATGTGAGAGACTCTGCAGCACTAATATCCAGGAATGAAACTGCTGGGTCCAAGGGAATGTATATTTGTAAGTTCGATAAACACTGTCAAACTGTCCTCTGTAAAGGCTCTTCTAATTTGTACTCCCACTACCACGCATGAGAGGTTCGATTATCTTTGCCAAGCAGTGTTATCAAACTTTTTAATCTCTGTCAATATGGTAGATGAAAAATGATACCTTGGTTAAGTTTAAATGGATATTTCTATAAGATCAAATCTCTAGAGTTACACTATCCAAAATGATAGCCACTTGATACATGTGGCTATTTAAATTTAAATTTTAATTAAGGAAAATTAATGGCTCAGATGGTAAAGAAGCTGTCTGCATTGCAGGAGACCCAGGTTTGATCCCTGGGTTAGGAAGATCCCATGGAGAAAGGAATGGCTACCTACCCCAGTATTCTTGCCTGAATTCCATGGACAAAGAAGCCTGGCAGGTTATACAGTCCATGGGTGGCAAAGAGGCAGACTTGACTGAGTGACTAACACACACACCCAAATAACACTTAAAACTCAGCTCCTTAGCTGCGCCAGCCACATGTCACGTGCTCAATAGCCATCCGTGGCTGTTGGTTTCTGTGTGAGACAGAGCAGACACAGAACACCAGCATCATGACGTAAAGTTCTACTGGACAGTGCTGCTCTCGACCTGCTCTGTCCGATGGCCACCAGGAACCCACACGTGGGTTCTGAGCACTCAACATGTGGCTCGTGTGAAGTGAGATGTGCTCCGAGTGGATAATACACGCTGGAATTCCAAGACTCAGAACTGTAAAAGCAGAATGTAAAACGTCTCCTTAATAATTTATATGTGGATTGCGTGTTGAAATGCTAATATTTGGATATACTGAGTTAAACAAATCATTAAAATTAATTTCATCTGTTTATTTTTATTTCTGTCACGTGGCTAACTAGGAAATTTAAATGTACATGTGTCTCACACTCTATTTCTAGTGAACAATGCTGCTCCAATGGGCACAGTGCTTTCTTAAGGTGTGGGTTTTAGCATTTTTCCTTTTACACAGAAATAAGTGAAGTTACTATTGCTTATAAAGAAAAAGAGACTCACTGGAATCTCTTTTCTCCTCCTTACCCTTCCTTGCTTCATGCAGTAGGGTGGGCAGCAAATTGAGAAAGGGCAGCAATGATCTTGATGACGAACAAAGTGAAACAAATCAGTAGACGTCCCACCTGGGTGGCTGCAGGCAGGAACCAGAGGCATCGCTGACCCCGAGCAGAGCCTGATTTCCTGGTGCCTGTTAAAACAATGCACCAGAGAACAAAGTGCCTTCGAAACTAAGAATAGAAGAGTGGCTCCAAATAAGATTTCCAGGACTGCAGGAACAAATTCCTCCCCTGCACCGCCCTAACCCACCTTCCACCCTTGGCTTGACAAATGGCCTGTCCCAGCCCCACCCTCCCTGCATTCTCAAGTCTGTACACACAGACAGAGGGACGGAGTAGAAAGAGGAAACCTAGAGAAAGAGGTGGATGACAAGGGCTGCCCTAAAGGGCTGACGCCACAATGATTTTATGGTTGAGACATGGCGTGTATGTTTCTGCCACCTGTGTCTTTAGCTAGGAAGGCGAAGAAAACTCAATTTTGCAACATAAACCATAAACTTGATAGATCAGAACATTTTCTAACCATGTACTGAGGGAATAAGACCTAATTATATCTGAGTGTAAGTCATCTGCTTTCTATGTGAACATAGGTCATCTGCTTAGGGGAAAACATTAATTTATTATTATCATCATCATCATCATCATCATCATCATTAGCTTCTGTGCCTTTAAGCAAACGAAATAACCTCTCTGGGTCTCAGTTTTATTATCTATAAAATATAGGAACTTTCCTATCTCATCCAATCAGAAAGTTTTGCGACTCTATGCATATACAAAAGAACTATCACCCACACCTTCAGTCTCGTTTTCTTGCAGCTTTAAAAGATACTTACTGGGCAACTAACATGATTTAGACCCTGAGCCTGACACTGGCATACAAATATGGAAAAACGCTTCTTCCGCTGGATGTTCTTAATAGGTGCAAGGAAAGAGAAGAGGACAGAAGTGAAATGAAACATTAGACCAGAGTTCTTCACCTGGGCCAGCGGTCTGCACAGACATTTTCACAACTATGTGCGGTTTTCTAAAGGGAACATTTCAAGATGCATGTGGCTTCAGGAAGGCAGGGGGCTAGGAACTATGAGAGGCCAAGTACCATGCTAAATTCTTAGTCCATGGTGGGCGCCTGAAGAGTTAGCACCCAGGACAGTGCACAGGTGGCCATGGGGATAAAAACACAAGCAGTTTGGATCAGAGCTCCTTTGCAAAGTCCACCTCTTTGCCCTCATGTCAGGGATAATCTCTCTGCACACAGCTTCTCTCCACGGCTGTGCCTTCACTAACCCTCTCCTTCCTCACGTCAGACTACAAGCATTCAACAGGCCAAGACAGTATCTCATCTGTTTGACCTGGGATGACTGTTGCTGCCCAAAGAGGGGGGACTTATGGTGGGTTAGTTGGGAGAGAATGAAATAACCCATGTGAAACATCATTACTGGTCAGCATCCCTAAAGTACTAGCAGATATTCATTCATCATATATGTATTTAGGACCTAATACAAGCCAGGCCTTAGGCTGGTGGTTCTCATCGTCTTCATCACTTATTGGTACCATATTTATCTCCCCAACACAGCACAGTACTCCACATACGTGAAAAGTGTTAGGTGCTCAGTAGTGTCTGATTCTTTGCAACCCCATGGACTGTAGCCCACCAGGCTCCTCTGTCCACGGGATTCTCTAGGCAAGAATACTGGAATGGGTTGCCATTTCCTTCTCCCATAGTAGGCCCCCAATAAATGCTATTTGAGTGAGTAAATAGAGATGGTCTCTGTGGTATACCAATTTATTCTTCAGCAAAGTTCTATCCCCTCTCCTGACCTCCATGGCTTGGTTCTGTCACTTGCTCTGGCCAATGGAACAGGGTAGACAGGACAATGTACTACTTCTGAGTGTAGACCTTAAGAAACATTGTGTATTTCTGCTTGCTCCTCTGGGATCTTTTGGTCTACACAGGAGAATATACATGTGGGTTAGCTCACAGACCTGCATGAGACAGAGCCACAGAAAACCTGCACCCTTGTGAGCATGAGAATAAATTCTTGATATTGCTTGCCCCTGAGATTGGGGTAGTTGTTACTCAGCAAAAGCTGACTGAGACATACTCCTATACCCATAACCAGAAATTTCAAGCAGAGAGTGGCTGGCCCTGGTTTCTCTTACAGTGGGATTTCAGCAACTAGGTCATTTTGTGGCTCTCTGTAGCACACTTTCTCTAAGCTGTTAATGTCCCATTTGGAGAAGATGGCAGGGGACACAGAGACCCATATTTTGGCCATCTTGGCACCTGACACAGAGTCAAACACAAAGCTTGTTCTTAGGCAGCGTCTGATGTATGAAAGGATGGGCTGGCTGTTAGCTCTGGTGGGAAGGAGCATTGTCAAAAATCACAGCAGGCAACAACTTGGGCCCAGACGCTCAAAGCCACTGGCTCTGCAGTCCCCAGTGTGGGAAGTGGAGCTGGTGGTGACAAAGAATCATTTCAGACCATGTGCAGCAGACCAAGGGGTAGTTATTGTAATGCGTTTTAGGAAACACATCATGGTATTTAGTGACTTTAGCACTCCTACTGCTCAGGATGAACCTAAGTTCAAAGCCAAACCAAAGAACAACTAGATAATTTAAAGAAACACAGTAAGTGAAAAATAACAGTGAAAGTGGTATGGGGATATGGGACACATAACTGCAGTTTAGGAAAACACTGGTCCTACTCAAGTCTCATTTTCCTACAAATCACAATCATAGCTAGCATTTTTGAGCACCTATATGATGCCCTGTTTCAGGAGTTTCACAGATACTATTTTATAAACTTTTCATAGCATCAGAAGCAGATACTATCATCTCCATTTCACAGGTGAGGTAACTCAAGCCAGGAGAGATAAAGAACTTGCCCAAGGTTAAGTGGCAGTGAGGGTGTGAACTCAGAGTGCTACCTTCCAGGTCCAATTATGTCCCTGGAGAACCTGGCAGCCAGGGACCTGCAGCGGTGGCCAAGCTTACCTGCAAAGCCTCGAACTTGACCCCAAACTCCTGACTCCCAGGCCAGTGCTCCCATGCCAGCTCCCATGGCAGGTAGTGAGAACACTGGGGGTTTATGGCAGGGGTGGGTGGGGTCTGTGAGAAACAAGGGAGAGAGGTATAGTAAATGCTACAAGGAAGACTTGGGAGGGAAGAGATAGGGACATAAATAAGGCTGACAAACAGAAGCAGGCACTCAAGGGATGCGGAACACTTAGAATATGGACAAAATTATTCAGAAAGAGAGGGCTGGCAGAGCAAGGGCTGGCACACACAGGCTGCTTTCTGAGCTCCTCCCAAGAGACCCACCCGCCATGGCTTCCCCAAGTGACATCCACGTGGTCTATATTTAGGCACTAAAGTCACCCATTGTTTCTCTCCCAATGGACGTGCAGGGTCACCACCCTGACCTTGCCCTCTCCGAGTCATACTGCTGAGTGTTCCATCAAGACAGGCCTTTTTTAGGATCTGGCTTGAGTCAATTTCCCCTTCCATGGCACCCACTCGGTGTTCTGGGAAAGGTGTAAAAGCATGGCTGGAACTGGGGCTCTAAAATGAAGGACTGACTTCTCTGTGTAGCACGCTGCTTCCTTCCCGCCACAAGATCCAATCAGGACCATGTTTCACTTGAGATATAAGATGTTTTTCAGCCCTATGGTTGCTGAGCTCTTAGACACTATGAATTCATTTCTCTGGGAGCCACTGACATCTATGGTCAGCAAGACCTGGGACATGGGTCATGTTTGCTGAGTGGGGGCTCTGTTCTCAGCACTGTCGTAAGTCACTTCACTTACTCCTCAAGACAACCCTATAAGGTGGGCACTATTGATTACCCCCACTTTACAAGGAGAAAACACATTGATAGGTTTGGTAACGTGCTTGGGATTACACAGCTGGCAAGAGGCAAATCTGGGACTGAAACCTACAACTACGTGGTTCTAAAACGCTGCCCTTAACTGTTACACTCCACCATTCCTGCACAGACCTCAGAAGATGGACTTATGAGACCATTCAAGGGTTTCTCCCTTCTCTTTCCCTCTACTCACATCCAGCTCCCAACTGCCTCTCCTACACCCAGACTCAACTCTTCCAGATCCCTGCTCTAGAGACTCTCAGAGCCAAGACATACAAATTTATTCAATACTATTTTCAAGAGCGGAATTAAGGTCAATAGCCAGGCAGCCAGGTACATTTTGAGTTCCAGTGCA
Source organism: Ovis canadensis (assembly GCF_042477335.2). NCBI lineage: Eukaryota > Metazoa > Chordata > Mammalia > Artiodactyla > Bovidae > Ovis > Ovis canadensis. The sequence continues at coordinate 58,853,250 of NC_091263.1, read as the reverse complement.
TATACCTGGGAAAATGTGTAAGTAAAAGCATTTATTAAATCACTTGACTTTGAAACAGGAAAGACAAGAGAACTATTTTTTACTTTTTGTTTAAAAGTCATACCTTAGATTCATATCAGAGTTGAAACGAGTTTAGAGACATCTCTGTTTGACAGGTGTGAAACTGAGTCCAGAGAAGGCAGTGACTTATCGCAGATGCCTCTTATGTAGGTGCCAACTGGACCAAGGCAAACATCCGCCAAAATGAGCTTATTTGCAAACGTTTTAGAGAGCAAAGTGTTATAGAAGATGCCACACTTGATACGAGATATATGAAGGGCCTTGTCATTAAAATCATCAAGTGCACCCATGGCCAAGAATGTCATTTCTGGATCCATTCTGCCTGAGCCTGAAGCCTGACCCACTGGTAACCATCAAGGAGATCAGAAGCAGAGTATCTATCCTTGCCACATCCAAGTTTTACCATCATCCCTGCAAAGCGGGGATGATGATAACAGCCAACCCCTACAGTGATGTAAGAATTTTATGAGCTGATGCAAGTAATGTGAACACTACCTAATACACATTAGCTATTACTGTAATATTTTAATATTATATTAACTATCCCTGAAGTATAGTAAACCATACAAAATAATTTCCATATCTAATAACTGCTATCCATATCTGTATTACTAATTTCCGTATCTCAAAGGCTTAAAATTAATTCTTTATCAGGGTGAGTGAATAGCGAGGTGAGTAACATGGGAAAGGAAAAACATAGCAAAATCACACATATCACATGAAAAGATTAAAAATGTATGTCTATAATGGCCATGTACAAGACTTGGAATTAGTATTACAAACATCAGTCTTAGAAACACAATTCTGGTGAAAGAAACAGAAAAAGCAATGAGGATTTTCTTGGACACATCGTTTTGGCTTATCCAAAGCTTTAACACTTACCCACAAACAAACAAAAGGAGTAGAGAGAGTAAAGCTTCAGGGCTCCTAATCACTCTTCTGCCCATGGAAACATAACATTTCCAGCCACTTCTTCTGAAATTACTCAGACAGGCACCAGTACTACTGATGAGAATACCAGTGAGTCTGAGTCTCCCCTGGTATTATCTGGCCTCGTCTTCCCAATGATGAACACATTCAAAACACCAGAATTTTAAGGAAACTTATGAAAAAAATTGCTCCACGCAGAATGAACTTCCAAAACTGAGTTTAGGCATCTTTCAATCCAAAGAAGAAAAGGTCATGAAAATCCACTTTGCTATTTTAACACACACACTCATACACTCACTTACTTTCTCCTTCCCATTTAATGAAAACCCGTGTCTTGTAAAAATTAAAATACTGGCATGATGGAGCAAAGAACGAAAGACCCCCTCCCCTTGCTCTCTTCCAATCACAGATGCTGAAGGAAGCGCTGACAGTGAGGCACTCCACATAACTCACCGTCCCCACCAAGCACAAACATCTGTGGTCTTGAGCACAACCGCACAGCTCTTTTCTGATTCATGTACTTCAGCTAGGCAGAAGTGTGCCTCCATCGTCCCAGGTGCTCTGAGCGCCTCCTTGATCAGTTTCTTGGGAGATGCAGACAGCTGCCCCCTCCCACACCTCAGCTCCTGGAATGGTCCAGCCAGGCTTGGGTGGGAACTGAGAGCCCGTCTACCCCTGGTCCTGCTGCAGGGAGCTTACCTGAGTGCGAACAAAGAAGCAGCACCACACCATGGGGCGCTCCGACCTCATCCACACAGAGTCCTCCGCCCCTAACTGCGGCGGCGCCCTTCGGACGGGATTCTCTGAGCAGAGCAGAGCATGCTTTCCCTCAAGGAACTCCTCCCCACTACTTGGGCTGTACGACAGGAAGTGACAGGGGGCCATCAGTTACATTGTCAGACGCCGAGAAGCACACCAGCCCAGAGCTCCCCACCTCCAGCGGTTTCCTTGCCTGCTGCTGCTTTTTCAGAGCACCCTGCCTCCTGGCATTCAAAGGCACACCAGAAACTCAGTTTCTGGCTGGCAACTCCCAGCCTGTAAGGAACAACAATGCTTAAGCGGGTCCCCACCTAAAGCCGTGCTGGGCATTCCGGCAACTCTAAAGGGCTCACTGCCAGGATACCATGCTTTGTAGACCCAAACGTTGGGGTGAAATGGATAGAGAAGGGACACTGGGAGGAGAGCTGTGTATGTGCTCAAAGAGGAATCAACAGTCCACTTGAACTTCACCCAGGAGTCAGGGCCCTGCCTGGCATGCAAAGTCTACGCTGAATCCTAATTTCATAGCAACTCAACAAATGAGGGTGATGGTAAACACTCCACCCATCCGTTCCTTTCTTTTTTTCCTAGACAAATTTTCTCTTCAGAGACCCTTCAAAAGAGTTGCTTCTAGAAACCTCTCTTTCAGCTTTTAACAGGACTAACAAAAGGCCTTACTGCTCGCCTCCGAGTCCTGACGGAAACAACTCGTGGCTGACATTTCTCATTTTATGAACTGGGGATCTCACCAATGAACACCGTGCCCTAGTCCCTTGCCTTTGACAAGACCCAGACTTATTGGGTGAGACAGTCATGTGAACTACAAGGTTTCAGATGGAAACCGTGCCTATTCAACCCTTCACCACAAACAAATCAACACCCTTACCCTCCTAGCACAGTGGCAGAGGGACTTGAACCCAAGCAGACATAACTCCAGGGTAGCTTTCAATTCTTAATTTTTATTTTTTAGTTCTGTAACAGGGTGGGTATTCGATTTGCAACCATCTTTCTAACTGTAACTTTCAGCAGAAAGATTTAGCCCAGGACTCCTCAAGACATTCTTATAAATGCACAGATTTTTAAGAGCCTTTGCCTGTCTCAGCCCTGAGTACAATGGGGGGGACTCATCAAAGACAGAGGGTTCATTTGATAAGCTTCAATCCAAGACTCAACCTCAGAGCTTAACAGAAATGCTCTACCCGCCCATTCTTGGGCCAGCAGCCGGGTGCTAACATTTGGTCTCTGAAGAGTGAGTTACATAAGCATGCTATGGAAGGATGCGCCAGGCTGTGGCAGTGCAAAGATGAACCAAAGATGACCAGAAACAAAACAAATGCTGCCAGGAATTTGCAAAAAGCGTTGAGGGAGCCAAGAAATTACTGAGCCTGGCAAATGCATTTTTCATAGGGACAAATTCTGGGAAGGCTTCTTAGAGCCAGAGACACATGGGCAGGATTCTGAGGGGTGTTCAAGGGCAAGGGCAGTGGGGTGCAGACCCATATGAGCGCTTAGGAAGAAAGGCAAATACTTTGAAAGTACTGCTATGACAGGCCTGCATCCTGCTTCAGAGAGCGTGACGGGGGTCCCACCTGTCTGGGGAAAGAGGGAAGTGAAATCACTGTGAAAAGGCTCAAGCCCTTCAGGCAAGCATGTGGGTCACCTCAAGGCCTATATGTGGTACCTCCTTGGCCAGGTACCCAGGAAACACTTGGTAAAGTGTGAAAATCAAACAGCGGTGTCCACAAAAAATGGGCTTCAGGTAGTCCTCAGGATCCTCTATTTTCCAAAGCCAGACCACCCACAAAGCAAACCTGGGGTAAGCAGTGCTATGGTGGGGAGGGGAAGTGTTCCTAAAAAGGCTTCCTGCTCTGGCCTCGTGCATAGAAAAGGTCCTGATTTGTATAGGCCTGTAAATAAGCTAAGCTTAACCAGCCCTGGCAGTAGCTCAGCTAATGAAAAATGCCAATTCTCTGAGGACCAAGGACCAAGGGTTCTTCCCCATAAGTGCAGGCACTGGAATCCTGGAGGAATTTCCCTCTGCAGGGGCCTCAGCCACCAAGACCAGGGTCCACCCCAGGCAGGAGCCAAAGGCAATGTGAGGTGATCACAGGGCACTGGAGTTTCTTTCTTTCCTGGGGGAGGAAGGGTACATTCACATGAACGAATCCTAGAATGATTAAGCCTAACTTCCGGGCTGCTGACTGTGAATGAGAAAGAAGAATCGAAACCTGTGGGCTGCAGTACTTTGTGGAAGAGGTGAAACTTGAGTGGGCTCTGGGGCAGGTAGCCACAGCAGAGGGAGGGAGGGCGGGAGGACCAGCAGAGCCCCTGACAGGAGATAAAGGGCACAGCCTGCAAAAGGGAAGGGAAGAGCCGGGCGCGGCCCTTCCCTCTGATGCCCCGGCTATGACAGGAAGAACAACTCCCGTAATGAGATCGCCTGGGCAGAGGGCACCTCGGAGGCGTAAGTTCACTTTGAGCATTATAATGAGAGCTTATAAAGGTATGGGATGTGGGTTTTCTCCACATGGCATCTAAGATACCATGGACTATTCAAACACGTTTTTCTACTGATATTTACGTTTTAAAAGTACCCTAGTGTCATTATAATACATTCGAACCACACAGAAGTATATAGTGTAACAAGTGAATCTTCCCAAAGGCCTCGATTTTTGCCTCACCACAATCCCACTTGCCAGAGGCACTGTGTCAAAACCAGAGGCAGATAAGTGAAAATTGCTCAGTCATGTCCGACTCTTTGTGACCCCATGGACTACAGTCTGCCAGGCTCCTCTGTCCATGGGATTCTCCAGGCAAGAATACTGCAGTGGGTTGCCATTTGGGGGTGAACAAACCTAAACGCCTTTAGGACAATGGGGGTAAGGGATGGGAAAGAAGTGGCTTGGCAGGCATTGGACACCACTGACAGTACTTGCCTTAGGAAAGTTCCAGCTTACTGGAGTCCCAAGGGACTAATGGCGCAAGTGAACAGACATTCCAATTTTTCAAGAGAAGCTGGGAATTTAGGATTTTACATGAAATTTCCCAATTTTTAATTGCTGGCAACTAATTCATCTTTTTTAAAAATTCTATGCAAGCCACACAAAGCACAGTTGCTGGTGGACTTGACCCAAGGGCCACCAGTTTGCTACCATTGCTGGTGATCCTTTAGACATTTCCTTCCATGTAAACACACGTAAACTTGTGTTTTATCACTTTTTAAATACATTTGTCCAACATGCAAAGCTTTAAACGTTACTTTAGCACTTGCTTTCTTCACTTAATATCATCTTTCCACATTGTTCACATCTTGGACTGCTCTGCAAAGCATGGTACGGGAGCACCTTTGTTCATCAGCTCCTGCCCTGTGGACAGTCAGCAAGCGTTAAGAGACACACGTGAAATGTCACCTCTCAGTTGCTCATTCCTGACAATGTAACTCATGATGAAAGTGCACCTGTGCACAGATATTAAAAAGTCCTAAAGCCATAATTACTGAAACCATTAATGATGACTGCAGATTTTTAATGTTTTAATATGAGAATTTTAAAATTTGATCCTCGCAACTATCTCCAGGTGGGCCTTCCTATTATCTCTACCATATAGATTTTTTTAAAACTTGAGACTCAAGCTGGTGGTGTGAGCCTGCCCCAGAGGGCCTAGAGGTGGCAGGGTTTGGTGGGGAGCCAGGTGGGCTGACCTCAAAGCGCCGGCTGTCTGCATATAGCCGTAGGACAGATTGCCCAACACTCGCCCTGGGATAGCCAGAATCTGACATACAGCAAATGTTGACTGCAAACCACTGGAGGAAAGAAGGACCGCTAACAAACAGGACAATTCAGTTCTTATAAAGAAAAGCCCCACTTTAAGGTTCTACTTCATACTCAGTCAAAGTATATTCTACATAAATTAGAGTGAGATGTTAAAAAGGGGAAAAAAAACAAAAACAAAAAACTATGAAATTCTGGGGGTGGGAGTTCTCAGGGTATGATACTTTTCTTTAAATATGTGAAACCTGAATCATTAGATATTGTCAATGGGAAACTACCTAGAAGGCACCTATAGGTTTGCAAAAAAGGTCCCTGTTCTTCCACACCTGGTGAATAACTGCAGTGGTAGCTACTTCTTATTGAACTCCAAAGAGACTAGCACCAAAATAGGGGCCTCATTAAGATCGCACCCCTCCCCCACTTCCTTGTGTCACTAGAGCTCAAAGTGATGTGTTTCTTATGCTGTTAGCCTATTAACTTATAGCAAGAGCTGTTGCGAGGTTTCAAGCCACTTTCTCACGAAAAATATTATTTTAAAAAATTCACTAGGGCTGTCATAAGTTCATTTACATAAAACAAGATGGTGAGATTTCAGCAGAATTATTTCTTCATTAAAAGCTGGTGACTAATGGTGGTTGTTTCCATTCAAATGTTTATTCTGATTTCTTTTATTCAACCTCTTTCCTATTTGCACCCAAGAAGCCATAGATTTCACAAAAGATCAGAAGTTGTCTGGGAATTTCAGGGCTTGTGACCATATCCCAGTTGATGCCTTACATTTTAAAATAATTCCACAAATTGAATTGAAAAATAGGTAGTAAAACAATCCCATTAAAATGGAGTAGAAGCAGTAACCAAATTAAAATAGTATACTGCACCTTGCTTGAGCCAAGTTTCCAACGTTAGAAACGTGTTACATCACAGATCTTAGTTCCTGAGGCTGTTGTCAAATTCAAATTAAGACTGAGAAGAAACGAAATTTATGCTGTGGTGGAGAGGGGAGGTACAGGAATACTCTTTGGTATTACTAGGTTAGCAGGAAGGCATAATGCATGGCAAGCCAGTAGGAAATAAAGAGAACTTCAAAGTAATTTGGAGCCTGGGAGTTTACTTGTGGTCACACATTTTTATTGCATAATTTCATATCTACTCCTTGGTGCTGGAAGTGTGGTTAAATTAAGCAAAACTTGAACAAGCTGGGGCATCCTGGGGGAGCAGGTCCAGACTCCACACCAGGCCAGTGTTGGTTGGAGGCAAGATGGTTTGACTTAAGAGACTGTCACCATTTGAAAATGCTGATGTTCTTCTAGAGCCCTCCTTAATACTGCAGCTCAACAAGATAACAGCATGCCGAGAAGAATGTGGGAGCAGACCTGGCTGCCCAGGGTCAAGAATGAATAAATAGAAAAGTCTTCATCTATTGCTGCAACACAAGAACTAAAAATAAATGAGGCTTGAACACGGAGGTCTCAACAGATTGCTAATCCTGAGGGCTTGTCTTGCTTGTTTTGTTATGAGCAATAGCTTGAATCAGTTTTTTTCTCTAAACAAATCTGAACTTTTATTTATCACATTTCTGACATGATTTTGGCAACCAATACATAGACAGCTATTTTAAAAAGCAAATGAAAAATAAGGAGAGCCATCTTCTGATGTGCCCTGTGAAACAGCCATTAACCTAGGCTGGTCCTTGGGGTTCTACCTCCTTTAAGAACATGAGCAAGGAAGCCTGAAGAATTTCTGCGTGGAGCAGACTGGGGCGCTTCCAAGAAGCTCACTCAATTTCTTAGAAATGTGAATACCCTGAATACAGTTTTTTCAAAGGACTGTCAAGTACTCTTTGTTAAACTATCAGTTAAAAGTGAAACTCCAGCAGGTTGCTGACCTCTAACCAGTTCTTAGGAAAAAAAAAAAAAAAAACAAAGTTTAAAAACTGATTAGATGATATCAGTCAGCCAAAGAGCTTCCTTCCTTGGAAATGAGACTTACTCTTTGACGTTAAACTGTCAAAACTGGTTAGAAGTAGAAAATCTAAATATGAGGAGGGTAGTACTCCTACCACTTGAATACTCAGGGGGCATTTGGAAAGTAATTTGCTTATATCAAAAAACACATTGAGACAAACTGAATGTCTGAGTTAAAAATACATAACCAAAGCAGAAATCATTCTTTTAAAAAAGTGTCTCGCTAGTGTTTTGACTCCAGATATCTCCTTAGGGATAATTTCTGGGAACACCTGGCTGGCTGGAATGATGGACAGTAAATGAATAGGGGAGCTCTGTGATATTTGGCTCTGCCGTTTACTAGTTGAATGATCTGGTAAGTCACTTCCTAACTTCCTTGACTCTTAGTTTTCTCATCTGTAAAACAGGAATAATGATTTTTCAAGCAGAAAAGGAAGGGTTTTGGCGTCATTATAGATACTGTTTCAGGTCTTCCTCTGAGCACACTGAAAAGTTGCTACCAAATCTAAGATAGCTTCGTTTTCATCTTGATTTGAAAGAGAGTAAGAAAAAGGCAAAGGAAATTGGCAATTTCTCATTTTTTTCCCTCTTCCTTCCAATAGGCGGGAAAATGGAAAGGTGGTTAAAACTCAAGCCCCATTTATTTTTTAGATGTTATAATGCTAACTTCTTTGAAATCCTTGTGTCCATCAAAAAAATTTAAAGCTTCAATGAAAACACTTCCAACAAAATACCAAGAGATTGAAAAGCATGTATACACACATGACTCAGAGCGTCATTCTGCCTACACAACAGTGAAAGTGGTTTTTTTTGTTTTTTGTTTGGTATATATCTGTATACTAGAAGAATAAATATTGCCACTTTTCCCCTTAAGTCCAAATCAAAAAGGAATCACCCAAACACTGGAAACTGGCAAACCAAGTGGGAGGTAGTCAGAAAAGCCTTCCTTCCTCCCAGCTCCCACCCGAGGGAAGCTGATTCTGGGTGGAAGCTCAATGCCTCCTCCCAGTTAGGGCTCTGCCCCGAGGCTGTCCCTTTAAATCAGACTTCCTGGTAAGACTCAGAGATTTCCGCATGCAGCTTCCTGGAGACAATATAAGATAAACAATAAACTTTGCAGCAAAATCTTAGACAATAAGCCCCACGTGGCCATAACAAGAAGCAATTATAAGCGCTGACAATGGCCAGGGCATTTCCAACAGGAATGCAAATCTGTGATAAACATGGGAGAAACATGCTTCCCCACACACCTGCACAAATGAAATTAATTTCCAAAAAAAAAAAAAAAGCTCCTAGCCTCTCATCAGACTGAGAAATAGCTGCTTCCAAATTTGGCACTGCTTTTTGAAAAATCAGTGTCTAAGAGAAAAGCAATCAGGTCTTCCTTAAAGTGCCACTGCCTATTAGACGCACACTGTTGAGGCCATGGGACCGTGTGAGTCACTTACTCCGTGTCTCTGTGAGGGACATTCATCACCCTCGGGATGCTCTGCAGCTCACCTCCCCACCCCAGGATAAGGGAAGCCCCACTTCAGGAACGAGAGCCCACATTCTACCAGAGGAGACGAGGGCGCCATACACTTGCTTTCCCAGTTTCCCTGGCCGCTGGGCACGAGTGAGGCACTGGCAATCGGAGACTCCCACCGCAGACTGGGCAGAAGCTGGCAGGGAAAGCAGCGGGGATACTGCAGGCTGTTCTGGTGAGGGTGGGGGCAGCTCGCAGAGGTGGCAGTGAGGGCAGGTTGAGTAGCCGTGTCCTGTAACCAGCGCTGGCGGGGCAAACCATGGTATGTATGCACACCTGCCCAGCAGTGGCAGCCGCGGTAATCTTGCAGGAAATGTTTGGTAGTATAATTTGGGTTGTTCCCGATTCCCTGATCCTTCCTAAATTCTCTGAGCTTCCGATTTCCAGTCAATTCTTTTTCTGCTTAATCAGTCACAGCTGGGTTTCCTTGTTAGGAGTTAGTTCACGTGCACAGAACACAGGACGGGCTAAAGCCAGAGGAATCCAGAAACCAATCCCAAAGAATGATTCTGAGCATAAGGGCTGAATATATTCTTTCACACTTCCAATTCAGTCCAATTACTGCCCTTCAGCCTGCAAGGCCCTGTATCACTCGGCCCCTATCTCCCTGCTGGACCCCAATCTCACTCTACTCTCCTCCTTCCTCCTAAGCTCCAGGCACACATGCTGTTCCTCATCAGATTCTTTTCTGCCTCAGGGCCCTTGCACTTTCTCTACTGCAAACTGTTTCCTCCAACTCTTCATACTGCAGCCGCGTCTTCCTTATAGTTCAGTCCCAGCTTACAGGAAGCCTTCAATGACCAGTCTGTCTAAAGGACCACATCCCACACATCACCATCTTGTCCTTTATCACAACACCCTATTCATTTCCTTTCCAGCAGACATCCTGTGATTAATTTATTTCATTATTAATAACAATAACAACCACCATTGATCAAGAGGCTTGTTCCATGCCAGACACTAGATGTGCTCTTGCTGTTGTTCAGTTTCACTAAGTCATGTCCAGCTCTTTGTGACCCCATGGACTGCAGCACACCAGACTTGCCTATCCTTCACTATCTCCTGGAGTTTGTTCAAACTCATGTCCACTGAGTTGGTCATATTATCCAATCACCTCATCCTCTGTCACTCCCTTCTCCTCCCGCCCTCAATCTTTCCCAGCATCAGGGTCTCTCCCAGTTAAGTCAACTCTTTGTATCTCAGTGGCCATGTATTGGAGCTTCAGTCTTTTCAATGAATATTCAGGATTGATTTCCATTAGGATCAATTGGTTTGATCTCCTTGCAGCCCAAGGGACTCTCAAAAGTCTTCTCCAGCACCACAATTCAAAAGCTCCAATTCTTCAGTGCTCAGCCTTCGTTATGGTACAACTCACATCCATACATGACTACTGGAAAAATGACAGCTTTGACTATACAGACCTTTGTTGGCAAAGTGATGTCTCTGCTTTTTAATATGCTGTCTAGATTTGTCATAGCTTTCCTTCCAAGGAGCAAGCATCTTTTAATTTCATGGCTGCAATCACCATCTGCAGTAACTTTGGAGCCAAATAAAATAAAATCTGCCACTATTTCCACTGTTTCCACTTCTATTTTCCATGAAGTGACAGGAATGGATGCCATGATCTTAGTTTTTTGGATACTGCTTTTTCACTTTCTTCTTTCACCTTCATCAGAAGGCTCTTTAGTTTCTCTTCATTTTCTGCCATTAGAGTGGTATTATCTGCATACCTGAGGTTGTTGATATTTCTCCCAGCAATCTTCATTTGTGAATCTCCAGCTTGTGATTCATCCAGCCTGGCATTTTGCATGATGTACTCTGTATATAAGTTAAATAAGCAGGGTGACAGTATACAGCCTTCATGTACTCCTTTCTCTATTCTGAACCAGTCCATTGTTCCATGTCCAATTCTAATTGTTGCTACTTAACCTGCTTACAGGTTTTCCAGGAGACAGGTAAGGTGGTCTGTATTCTAACATGTCTTTAAGAATTTCCCACAGTTTGTTGTGATCCACACAGTCAAAGGCTTCAGACATTATATTAAACTCATTCAATTCTATGGTCACCCTATGAGATAGGTACTTTTTTTTATCCTTCACTGACAGATAAGGAAATAGGCTCAGAGGGGTTAAGGAATTGTTCAAGCATGGCAGTGATGCAAAGAGGTTTTGAACCCAGGCCTGCAATAAGGGATCATTACCATAGGGCTCATTCAAGCAGCTGTCTGACAGCAATGGAATGAGACACGACCACAATGCAGGCTCTGGAGCCACAGGGCTGACCCAGCTCTCATGGAGCCCATAGCCTCACATTTCAGATCTTATACCACATGTTCTGTCTATTTTCCATGGATCCTCCTTATGGAAAAAATGCAGCCAGGTGTGTGTAAAGAGGGTGAGGAAGTCCTTCACTCAACAGAGAAGAGCCTAGCTCTGCGCTGAGTCAACATACAAAAACACCACGGAGATGCTCACAGGCCAGGGACACAGGCCTGCCAACAATGCTGGCTGCTCACCCTGCCACTTTCCACAGTCCTGGAGCACCAGTCACACAGAGGGATCACCAGGGACTATTCTCACGTTTCCCCTGAGTGAAAGCACCATTTGAACAGGGTGTTGGGAACGTGCAGGAGTTGCCAGGCTGAGGGGAGGAGGACCAGAACAAAGGAGAGGAGGCGGGACAGCACGGTTCATCCAGGAAGAGGTGACATGTTCAAAGGGCCTGTGGAAGGGACAGGGTGGGAAGGCCAGGAGACAGAAGGCTGGAACCAAGGTAGGCATGCCAAGAGAAGGCTGGAACCAAGGTAGGCATGCCAACTCTATCCTGTAGAAAATGGGGCAACACGAGTTTTTTTGGCAAGAACAGACATGACTAGATAAAAAATTTTTTTTCTATCAGTAACAGTGCCATGGCTATATAACACGGGTGAGATGTTCTGGTGCTCTATTTGCTACATATTTAAAGTACACGTGCATGAGCTAAAAGCCAGGAACTGTAACAAACACCACCGAGAATTCCATGTCTATGCTTCCTGACTCTGTCCCTCTGTTATATGAGAAGTGAGATAAATTTGCCCTTGCAACAAGAGTTAAGCACAGCCATCCCCTCCTGAACTGTGAAACTACACAGAGCTTTCACATCTGTAATTTATGGAGAAAAGAAGGAATTCCCCTGCTACTTGACTGTACAACTTCAACCACCTCTGCCCTCATTCCCCCAGTGGGATAATAAGAACCTCACCTCTGGGTTGTGTCATCATTAAAATGAAAGACTGACTCTTATTTATTGTTAAGAATGTTTGAGTCCACACAAAGAGCTTCCTATGCTGAAGGAGTCTCTGCGGAATTCAGGAAGAGTGCCCAGAGAGACCTTCTGAGGCTCAGTGAGACCAGTACACAGTCACAGGGAATGGTATCCTAAGTCTGCAGCTGAGGCGGTCAGGGAGCACCAAGGCCAGCCGAGATGGTGAGGGCACAGCATCCGGAAAGTAGGTCGGACATCAGTGGAGGCAGTTTAGCAGGACTAGGTAAAGGACTTCTAAGCCAAGCAACCTGGATTCAAATCTCAGTTCGATTACTTACTGTGTTGCCTCGGGCAATTTGCTTAATTTCTCTGTGTCTCAGTTTCATCATCTGTTAAATGAGGATACTAAGAACACCCACCACAGATCGGTGTGAGGATCAAACAAATCAGTGCCTGGCACATGCTAAGTAACAGTAGCAGCTTTTAGAGACTGTGTATGATAAACAGTGAAATTTACAGCAGGATCATGGATACTAAACACCCACACGGGACAACAAAAAGCAAGTATCAGTGCTGACAGTGGCTAGGACATTTTCAATAGGAATGCGAATCTATGCAAATAGCTGTTGCTACTATCATTATTTCAAATATATAATATTTTTTATAGTATATAATCATGTATCTTGAATAAAACTTTGGGTTTAACTTAAATATTGGGTTAGGCCACAAAGTTCGGTTGAGTTTTTCCATAAGATGTAATGGAAAAACCTGAACGAATTTTTGGTCTATATTATATAATATTACATGTTACATAACAATATGTAATGTTGCATAACAATATTACATAACACTGTGCTACAGGACATGTAATTATTACCTAATATAGTAATATAACTATTTTATTATGATTGGTTGTAACCTAATTGAAGAAAGAATGTGTCAACAACAATGAAGGGTCTGAGGAGGGGAGCCACAGTAGCTTGTGCAGTGACTTTTGATCCCCTTCGGGGAGAGTGACCGTGACATCAATGTGGACGCCAGAGCCAATTTGCTGGGTCAGAGTCTGGGATCTGCCACCCATGAACTGCATGCTTGGGAAAGTTACTTAGTCCTTGAAACCTTGAGTTTTTCATCTCTGCAAAGGAGATAACAATATTAAATTCTTAGAGTTTGTACCAAGCACCGGTGCTGAAATTTATGTTTTCACAGAAAATCTTTCCAACAGTCATGTGAATCATATACAATTATGATGTCTATTTTACAAGTGAGAAGACCCACAGCTCTGAGATGTTAATGAAATCACTAAAGGACACACAGAAAGTCTGATGCAAGCCAGCACTCTAAGCCAGCCCTCAAGTTCTGCAGATGCAAGAAGCATGAGAAGGATGTACCACAGCTCCTCTGCAGGACGAGAGAGGAAACTCCTGTGTGCACAGGAATTACCCTTTAAGAAGGGTGTGTGTTTTTCACTGCAGATCCCTACCCTTCAGGCATTTGCTAGGCAATGAGATTCCCGGCTGTTAAACACCTATTATTCACCAGGCATCTTGCTGAATGTCCCATCGCATCACTGACATCTCATCACCATGGCAACGCTCTGAGACAACGACTGGAGCACACTGGGGCTCAGAGAGGTTGAGCTCCTGGCCCACGGTCACCGAGCTTGTCAGTGGCAGCATCCCACCACACATCTGTGTCTGTCCTACTTTCACACAGGCTTGGAGAGAGGTTCTGAAAACACCCCTTAATGTCCTTCACACGCCCCTCTCCCCCTCATTACCTCCTACTCTGAAAGCACAGAGCTACTTACTCTGTACCAAGATAATGATGATGGGGGCCGAGCAAGGCCATGGCACAAACTATAATTACTACAGACAACAATTTGCATTCCAAATCTGAAATGTACTCAGGGCATCACTGGAGCCCTGTAATCAGTTTAGCCTCTCCCCAAATTTCTCTGGAAATGAAGACCTACTCAAGAAACTGAGACATGGCGGGGGGTGGGTGTCTGTTGGAAAATATGCCTCTGCCCCCAGCAAACTGCCACCTGAGGAAAAACCATGCCAAAAAGTGGCCAAGGCTGGGCGGGATCGAATCCCCAGAGAGGTCAAATTCCTCCTCTGTCACAGAACAAAGAAAACAACACCCAGGACAGTGGACACACTGAGCAAGACTGGTAAATACTGAAAGGCAGGAAACACATTACATAACACATGGGCCTCAGTGCAAGGCACATGGACACCCATCCCTCCTCTATCACTGCTGTCTTGCCGATGAGTCCTGTGTCAGGGTGAGGGGGCCTTCCCACCACAGGGCCCCCACAAGCTCAGCAGAGGTTTATGATATGCACACTGTGAGAAAAAATACAACCTCTGCTTTGGAGAAAGAGCTCCCAGAGAACCTTTCCATGAACACAGACTGCTACGATCTGGGTGCCCCCGGGTGGAGAAGGAGGGTGAGGCCGGAGGAGTGGGGGTGGAAGATCCCAGAATTCTCAACCCTGCCTGTGGCTTCTTTTACTCTTATCTGAACCACAGAGGCATTTGCACTAATAATTACGGCTCCTGGGTAAGTTTCTAAAGTCCCGGCTACTTGTGGACTGGGATTCACCATAGCTCCACCTTCTTTTACTAGAGAAGGCAGACAGACCACACGTTCATTTCCGTCACCCCTGATCCTGACTGAAGATTGGCACGTGGAACCTCTACTGAGATGACGTTACATCTCCAAGACTGCCCCAAAATCTAGAGTGTTTCTCACACTTTAACGTGCCCTCAAATCCCCCGGGCATCTTGAGAAAAATGCAGATGCCGATTCAGGTCTGTGGTGGGGCCTGCGATTTGGCAGTGCTCCCGAGCTCTCAGGTGCTGTTCCTGTTACTGCCCCATGGACCACACGCCAAGAACCTTTGCTAGGTCACATGCTAGTGGCTTAAGCACATAGGAAAAAAAGAAAAATTCATTATTTCCTATGTTTCCACCGTCACGATGTCAAGTGGTATCTTTGTTCTAAGACCATGAGCGAAGAAGTAAATTCAGGCACTATGCATCTTCAAAGTTTTTATTTCCAAGTTATCTCAGTGGTGGTTAACAGGATGCCTGTCTTTGCAGGAAAACCTTGTTGAAGGCTATTAACTAAGGAAAATCCAGCAGATTGTCCCTTGGCCCAAGCTTCTGGAAAAGCCCTGGGTTCTCTGAGGTTCAGAGGGCAACACAGTTGAACACTGTGCTTTCACGAGCATTCTCATCACTGATGTTTCTCTCCTTGTCAGCAGAGCGGCCAGTCCACTGTGTTCTAGAGGCTGAGCCACCTGCCCCCTTAGCCCACCAGCATAGCTAGGGACCTCTTAAGAGCTTGAGCACTGTCTCCTCAGTCACAGGTTACACCATCCCAACCAGACAGGCACCCTAATAAAATCATCCAACTAATTCAACACATGTTTTCTTTTTTTAATTTTCTTAACTGGCTAGAGCTGGCTGCCCTGTCCCGTTATGCAAACAGTACACAGTGAATTGTTGATAGCATCTCCTTACCGTTGCCAACATAAACCCTGCCAGGCCAGCAGAAATGAGCCCAGTGACTCTAAGCAACAATAGTTGCATGGGTTTGTTTACATAAACACAACTAACAACAGGTGAAAATGTTTTTATCTCCCCCTATTGCTAAACCAGAGACTTCTGAAATTGAGTTCTGGAAATAAAACCAAATGTCAAATGTGAGAACAGAAGGCAGTTTAGTGGTGAACACCCGGAAAGCCAACTCTGTGTTTCCTACACAAACACACATGTAGACACAGATTTTTGTACCACTAAATCAACTAACTTATTTGTATTGTCTGTTTCTTGCCTCACAGTAAAGATTTTTCTTTCCCATTCTTGTCCCCTGCACTTTTGGGCATTTGCCTTTTGACTTGGGTAGCAGAAATATTTCTTAATATATTAAATAAGTTTAATATCATTAAATAACATAAAATTACACATAAGAGATATAAGAGGCAACACTAGTCTCTAAATCAAAACCCTAAAATAGGAAAAAAAAAATGCCAGTAGAGAAGGGAAGAGAAATCGACATTTCTTAAAGTAGAGAGATGATGTTCAAAGAGTAGGTAGGCTCCAGGGAGGGAGCCTGTGATATACCACGTCAGAATGACTAACGAAACAAGATGGAGAAGCCACTTCCTGAGCAATGGGTGTTGGAGAAAATGAAGAGCAAAGTGAGGACAAGCTGTTGAGCGGCACACATGCAGGGCCTCTGAGTCACTCTGGATAATGAGATGAGTATATTTTTAAAAGAAGGAAAAAAGACACGACATCAAGACTGTTAGACTAGGCAGCAAGAGGCTTTATTATGTATCAGGAACAGCAAATCTTGTCCATTTGTACCAATTCTGTAGGCTTGAAAAGACCATTGCAGTCTCAAACTTTTTCCTTCCTTGAGAGAGAAGCTTTAGAATTTGGCAATGAACTTGGTGATGTCTGGCAAAGATCAGCCCTGAGAAAAACACCTTCGATTTTCACTACACAAATATTACAACGGGAAACATACTTTGGGACAAGAGGGCTTTTTGAAAAGGCAAGTATCTTTTTGACTCCTAAATTCCTAAGCCAAGTTTGCAATTGATTGTCCTCAGAGTTTCAATAATAAACTAAACTCATGCCACATTATGTAATTTTCTCTAATTCTCTCTATAATGCTAACATCACTTATCATAAAGTGATATTTTATAGTATTGTCCCAAGCTATCATCCGGAACCCATTAAAAATAATGTGTCCCAACTGAGGAAGATACAACTGAGTTACCTATTAATTCTTTGGAA
Source organism: Ovis canadensis (assembly GCF_042477335.2). NCBI lineage: Eukaryota > Metazoa > Chordata > Mammalia > Artiodactyla > Bovidae > Ovis > Ovis canadensis. The sequence continues at coordinate 58,836,182 of NC_091263.1, read as the reverse complement.
TATTAACTCTTGGGGATGACTGTTTTAGGACTGTGATTTCTCTCTTGGCTGAGTACATGGTATTCATTCTTATTAAGGTGCTTTCCTCCCCTCTCAAATATTCAAGTAAGATTTATGGATTTTTTTTTTTTTTAGTTGTTGTTAGAAAAGGAAGACAAAATTCCTCCGACTTCACCTTTATCAAGTTCTCACATTTAAAACTCCTCCACAAACAGATGTCATTATTTTAAAATTCCATCTTAAGTAACCATGGGATTTAGGCCAATTCATTGAGTTTCTGACTCAGATTTATTTCTGCTATATTCTTAAACTTTAAGACCTAAAACTCCACTTAAAAATTATAGTTTGTCTTCTCACCTTGATTTTTCTTCTCTTTAATTATAAAAATTATGTATGCATCTTGTAGAAACTTGGCAAAGTCAAAATAAAACAAAGAAAAAAATGTCACTTATAACCTCACAGAGAGGAAATCATTATTAATATTTCGGCATATTTTCTTTCAGTCCTCTAAGTGAACTTTTTCATAGCAGATTATTCACTGTACATACAAGTTTGTTTCCTGCTTTTAAAGCCATAACAATAAACATTTTTCTTGAATTAGCACTCTTCCTCAACATCCCCTTATGGCTGCATAATATGAACATGTATGGATAAAACACAATTTATACCAGCTGTTTCACATTATCAGACATTTACACTTTTTCCATTTTTTTCTATCACTATAATGACAACTGGACTAAACATTTTTGTCCATAAATCTTAATCCACACCTCTGGTAACTTCTTTAGGATAAATTCCTAGAAGTCGGACTATCAGATCGATAGCCATAAATATGTTTATGATTCTTGACACAAATAGCTTTCCAAAAAGATGAAGAAGTAACAGTGTCACTAAACATCGGTGACAGCATCCATCCTGTGAGCATTACAGTTATCACTTTAAAACAGGCTGATTAATTCTGCAGCCTGAAAACAATACCTTAAAAAATTTCCGATTCTTAGACTGACCTGCTGAGGTCAATGATTTCAAATGTTTCCTCACCATCAGACTAATCTTTACCGTTCAAAATATAATGTTAATTTTTCTCACATACAAGAATGCAAACAAAACCACAAACATGAAAAGAATGCAGTCATTCATTGGATGTTTTCATTGGGCAACTAAGGTGCTGTAGTTAAGAGGCCAAGAACAGCCAGTACGATGTACCAGTCTGTGACAGCACAGAGAGACACGAGCAAAATAAATTCAGAACTGAATCCACTGCCAAACTTCACAAAGTACATAAGATTCGAATTACCATAAGTCACACTTATCAGAAGGAATACATCAGAATGTTCAGGAATACTTCCAGATTACATTTAAAATTCATGCAATAGCTTTTCCACAAGAAATTTTCTTTCCTCCCTCCAAACTGGTGCACATTCCCATATACACCAAGTAAGTTGTTTCTTTTTTCTTTTTTTTTTTAACTTAATGGCACATATATGCTAGAGCAAATGGTCCAGATTCAGTCTCTTATAATCCAAGGCCTGAATTGATCAACCTACAATATGGAAAAATACCAGAAAAATGGAAACCTTTTCTACCATGCTGGACATGGTTTGGAGTATCTTCCCCTCATTCTCTTTTCAGGAGACGTGTCCCACTTTCCCCAATGTTCTCCACAGCTCCTGCTAACTAGGTATAACAGTAGCTGTAGCGAGGGGGCAAAAAAGTATTTACTGAGCATCTAATGTCACAAACCCAGTGCTAAACATTTAACATGAATTATTTAATGTAATTCTCATAAGAACCCTGTGAGTTAGATACATTTTTCATATGGGGAAAAATCTGAGTCCCAGTGGGTTTCCTTACTTGCCCACCCTGGTGAACAGCAGACCCCTTTGACCCTGACTCTCTGGCGGCAGATGACTGGACCGAAGGGGAGGGAAGCCCCTCTAGGAGCCAGCCAGAAGGCTGCCCACCACCTGTGAGGGTCAACACAAGAAAGACTATCTGAAGCAATCAGGGTTTTCTTAGGGATCTGGGGAGAGGGCAATTGAGACTATCCTGAGCTTTGAGAAAAAGAGATGCTAGAAGATCATGTGAGGTTGGATCAGAGCTGGCATTGTAACAAACCCAACAGTAGCTCATGCAAGGAGAAGACATTGGGAGCAGGACTTACATATCAGAAGACCATAACCAAGAGAGAAAGAATGAAACCCACCCACATAAAGAAATCCTCGGTTTCTGCAGCTATAATTCTCTTTTTAAATAGCATTTGTCTTGTAATGGGAGCAAGCACCTGCTTTCTGACAAGAACTCAGTCTGAAATAACCACTAAGGAATCTACAACAGAGTCATTCCTCACTGGAATGGACTGTCAGCAGCATCTTTCCTGTGCAGCAAGTCAGCACCATTTATTACAAACAACCAATGCCATGTGCCTCTTAATGAGATGCAAGTAGCTGGCATCCCTTAGGATATTTTCCTGGCCAAAAGTCCTTAATCTGAAACAAACCAAGTCTTTTGACATAAATTACCAGTGTTATAAGAAGTATAAAGGACAGAAGAGCAAGTTAAATGACATCTTAGGTAAGCAATCAGATAAACTAAAATGTGAAATCCATTCTACAAGCAATTAGTCTGGTCTTTTTAAAACAATTTCATTTAAAAAAAAAAAGAGGAATGAGAGGACTATTCAAGGACTTAAAAGGACTAAAAAACACAGTTACAAAATGAAATCATGGTCCTCAACTGGATTAAAAAAACCACCAAAAACAAAAAATCCAACCAGATGCAATGCAAGGCCCTTGAATGTCTTCAGGGAAATCAACTATAAAAGATAGTTGGGGAAATAGGAATACAGACTGAATGTTGGGGAATTAATAGTAGCTTTCCTAGGTCTGATAATGTAGGAAAATGTCTGTATTCTTAGTACACATGTATTAAAGAATTTAGAAATGAAGTGTCATGATTGCCACAATTTGAAAGCTTTTGTAGAATTAAGCAGATTGTATAAACAGAGATAGATAAGCAGTTAAAGCCAAATGTTAGCAATTGTTGATTTTAGATGGTGGGTGTTCATTGTACCTACTTTTCAACATCCCATATATTTAAAATTTTTCATAACAAACGGTTGAAAAAATAACACACATATTAAAAATAACCATCTTGGAAACCCCTTAGGAAGGTATCAGGTGAAGCTTGACGATCCTTCTCTCAATAAACCACACGTAAGAGTTCTTTAAGGCTTCCCCAGTGGCTCAGCAGTAGAGAATCTGCCTGCAATGCAGGAGCTACAGGAGACACAGGTTCAGTTCCTGGGTCAGGAAGATCCCCTACAGAAAGGCATGGCAGCCCACTCCAGTATTCTTGCCTGGAGAATCCCATGGACAGAGGAGCCTGGTGGGCTACAGTCCATGGGGTCACAAACAGTGATGTCACAGACATGACAGAAGAGACTTCACAAGCACATATCAAAGGAATGATTTCAGTGAGCCCTAAGAGTTCCTGCTTTACTGCTAGAACAGATAGTGCGTATACATCTTCAGTTTCAGTTCAGTTCAGTCGCTCAGTCGTGTCTGACTCTTCGCAACCCCATGAATCACATCATGCCAGGCCTCCCTATCCATCACCAGCTCCCGGAGTTCACTCAAACTCACATCCATTGAGTCGGTGATACCATCTAGCCATCTCATCCTCTGTCGTCCCCTTTTCCTGCCCCCAATCCCTCCCAGCATCAATCTTTTCCAATGAGTCAACTCTTCGTATGAGGTGGCCAAAGTACTGGAGTTTCAGCTTTAGCATCATTCCCTCCAAAGAACACCCAGGGCTGATCTCCTTTAGAATGGACTGGTTGGATCTCTTTGCAGTCCAGGGGACTCTCAAGAGTCTTCTCCAACACCACAGCTCCTGATAAAGCTGTTGCTTGTGTTCAGGGGCAATGCAGCACAATAAATCCCCATCAAGGTCTAGAATCACCATCACCCTACTAGGATCAACAGAGGAAAAAGCAGGTTTGCCACTCCATCCAATACTCCTTTTCTATGAGCAGGTTTAGCTGAACCTACATAAATGAAATACACATTTGATACACCTCTATCGCAACTTCCTCAAATCAGAACTATGATTTTAAGCAAGCCTTCATCTGTCCATAAAAAAGTAATAGGCCTAATTCCCTCTCTTTTCCCAAATGGATGTAAGGTCAAATCAGCCCTGAGGATATAAAAACACATTATGCATTAGCAGCGTTCTGCTGTATGGTATGTTTTCCTCTTCCCTGAACGTGTGTTAACCAGGAGGTCAGGGCAGGGGTGGGCCATGCTGCTACTGCAGCGTCTAAACCAGCTGGACCATGTGAAAGTCATGCTCAAAAAGGCTCATTCACGAGGTGTGCTCACTGAGATTTCCAGTGTCAGATGTCATTTGTGTAAGGAGAGTTTGCGTAAAGAAGGACGAGGCTGGGAGGCCCAAAAATCAAGTAAGGGAAGAATTTTCATCATCAGGCCTAAAGAAGATAGACCATTTAAAAATGAGCTCTAGGCAATCAAGATGTAATGAGCATTTGCTTTTAGAGAATATTTATTTTAATTACTAAAAATGAATAAGTTTGTAACACTTATTCATCTTCAATAATAGAAATATCTTAAGTATAAATAAGTGGTCACTAAGTAGAACATGTGTGTGGTAAACAAAGATATGAAACAGTGAAAGGAGCAAAAGATACCAATTATTCATGAGGCACCTGGTTACTGAATGTCTGTTATGCACTAAATATGCGTGAGACTTCTGAGGAACTAACCGCGCAGAGGCACTACATATATATGAGCACTTAAAATACATGAGGTTTTAGTCTGGCTGCCCATTGGAAACACTCCATCCTGACCCCACATCCCTTCTGCCCAAGAAACACAAATGAAATAGAAATTAGCCAGCTGTTCACCTAGCTAATTGGCAAGCTGCTACTGCTGACCAGTTACGTTTGTCTCTGAGTTTTTATGATAATGCAAGTGTGTGTCTGGAGAAGGAAATGGCAACCCACTCCAGTATTCTTGCCTGGAGAATCCCCTGGACGGAGGAGCCTGGTAGGCTACAGTCCACAGGGTCGCAAAGAGTCGGACACGACTGAGCGACTTCACCTTCGCCTTCAAGTGTGCGTCAGTGGCCCACGGCGCCTTCAGTCTGTAGACCTCCTGCCTGCACTTCAACTCTGGTCCTGCAACCACGTCAGAGAGAAAGGCCAACGCAGTGGAGAGAGAGGGGACACACTGGCATTGTGAACCAGGGGATACTGGTGGGACCCTTCCTTCCCATCTGCATCCTCTCTGCTGGGAGTTAACTTACTCCATTTCCCCACCTTGCTTCTATGTTTCAACTGCTTTAAACAGACAATGTGATTTGAGCATTTAAAGAACGCATTCCCTGGCGGTCCAGTGGTTAAGACTCCATGCTTCCAACACACAGGGCTCGAGTTCAATCCCTGGTCGAGGAACAAAGATCCCACATGCCAAGCTTTGCAGACAAAAATGAAAAAGAAAAGAAGGCGGCACTATTTAGAGTCACAATGAGTTAAACGTCATCCAACCCATTAAATGTACCATGTTACATTTAGAGGAAGAGGAAGATGATGGGAAAGGAGAAAAGTGAGGCTTCAACTCCCATCCCCAGCTTTTGAAGTGAGCAGGAAACAGATTGTAAAATCTATTGTGGAGGGAAAAAGAAAACATGAAGAGAAAAAGAAAATGTTAAGGGAAAGGTTCAGATTCAGAAAATCAATGTTCCTAATTGGTGCATCCCCTCAGTTCTCAACATCACCATCCCCTCCCATGCCTTCAAAGAGCATGATGGCCTTTCAGAAGTGATGAGATCACTGCCATGATATTGTTTGCATAATAAATGCTAAATTTGATTGGAACAAAAAATAAAAACCTCCATGAAAAGTCATAAATGCAACAAAACACAAAGAAATACTGAGACTGATTCTTGGGTCACCTCCTATTTTAAACCCTTGACTAGAAGACCTAAATAGACATTTCCCCAAAGAAGACATATGGATGGTCAATGAGCACACTGAAAGATGCTCATCACCGCTAATTATTAGAGAAACGCAAATCAAAACTACAATGAGGTACCATAGTCAGAATGGCCATCATTAAAAACTCTGCAAATAATAAGTGCTAGAGAGGGTATGGGGAAAATGGAACCCTTCTACACTGTTGGTGGGAGTGTAAATTGGTGTAGCCACTAAGGAAAACAGCATGCAGGTTCCTCAAGAAACTAAAGTAGCCATATGATTTACCAATCCCACTCCTGGGCACATACTCTGATAAAACTCTAATTTGAAAACATATATTCACCCCTACGTTCATAGCAGCACTATTTATAATAGCCAAGACATGGAAACAACTGAAATGTTCATCAACAGATAAACAGAGAAAATGTGGTATATATATGCAATGGAATCTTACTCAGTCATACAAATAACAAAATAATGCCATTTGCAGCAACATGGATGGCCTGAGAGATTATCATACTAAGTGAAGTCAGAGAGAGAAAAACAAATACCAAATGATATCACTTATATATGGAATCTAAAATGCAACACAGCTAAACATAGAAACATTTCTGGCTTACAGACAGAGAGAATAGTTTTGTGACTGCCAAAGAATGGGTGATGGGGAAGGAAGCACTGGTAGTTTGAGATTAGCAGCTGCAAACTATTATATACAGAGTGGATAAACAACAAAGTCCTACTATATAGTGCTGCTGCTGCTGCAGGGAACTGTAAATCAATATCCTGTGATAAACCACAATGGGAAAGAATATGAAAAAGAATATACATAAATATATATATATATATAGCTGAATCACTTTGCTGTGCAGCAGAAATTGACACATTGTACATCTATAACACTCCAATAACATTTTTTAAAAATAAAATAAAAACTCCTAGCTCCAATATTACCCAACGGTAACAGAATTAATAACAGCCATTTCAGAATGCAATTGTCCAGGATCTGCTATTATTTCAATTAATCCAGAGGACTATTACTATGCCTTATGTCTTATGAGCAGTTTATTCTTGCTCCCAGTTCAGATTCTGAGGACTGAAAAAAAATACCAATAACCAAAAGGGCTACTTCTAGCTAACATGGAAAAAAAGGGGGGTTAGAAGTTTTGTTTATTTGACAGTCAGACCCTGGGCATCAGGATGATTACCCTTTACTATGGGATGAGAGATGGGGAAGACTGCTGTAGACAAGAACTGTTTGTATCTGCCCGGTGCCTCTCCCCTTCCTTTGGAAACTGCCCCTTCGCTCCCATGTTACTATGGTTACCACAGGAGCCAGTAGAGCAAAACTACACACTGTGGCCACAGTTGATTGGTCTTGGAGTATCCACCTGACCCAGGCTAAACCAATCAAAATCTTCCCCACCAGTAATTTTGGCTCTGAGAGAGAAAAAGCTGTCACTCTGCAGATGGCTACATTTCCACAGTGTGGAGGAAGTCAGTCTGCAGAGAAAATGTAGCAAACAGCAGAGGAATTGGGAACCCTCATGGGCTTCAGGTACTGCTTCCAGGGATTTCTGAGATCCTGCTGCATTCCATGAACTATCTGGAGACCTCTATAATTTTTGAAACTCTCCTTGTTTAAGCTAATTTGAGTCGAAGTCTATCACCCACAAGAAGATCTCCTAAGTAACCTAAAAGACCACAGTCAAACGCATCTTTTACCTTGTATAATTCTGGAACAAAAAGGGAATAACTGAGTTGACAGCTGCATAAAATAAACAAAGGCATCTATAAATTCTGTCTCTGAAGTACAGAATCTGCACAAGCCATCGTCCCCACAGACCTCACATACGGCCAAAAAAGAAACCACTTCTGAGTCTAAAAATGAGCTTCAACGTGCCTGGCATGTTTTTGGTGTCAGCACACTGAAGACAACATGGGCTTTTCCTCACAGGTGTCTTTCACAGGATGGCTTCTCCACTGTCTGAAGGGAAATGAGACAAGAAGACTAAGCGGAAATGAGAGACAGTTTTTCGTTTCGAAGGGGCACCTCACATCAAAAGGCATCTATTATAAACTCAAAATGGGTTAAAGACCTAAATATAAGTCATGACACCATAAAACTCCTAGAAGAGAACACAGGCAAAACATTCCCTGATATAAATCGTAGCAATATTTTCTTAGATCAGTCGCCCAAGGCAATAGAAATGAAAGCAAAAATAAACAAATGGGACATAATCAAACTTACAAGGTTTTGCACAGCAAAGGAAACCATCAGTAAAACAAAAAGACAACCTATGGAATGGGAGAAAATATTTACAAACAGTGTGAACAACAAAGGCTTAATTTCCAAAATATACAAGCAGCTCATATCATTCAATATCAAAAAAATAAACAACTCAATAAAAAATGGGCCAAAGATCTAAACAGACATTTCTCCAAAGAAGACACACAGATGGCCAAAAAGCACATGAAAAGATGCTCAATATCACTAGCTACCAGAGAAATGCAAATCAAAACTACAATGAGGTATCACCTTACATTGCTCAGAATGGCCATCATCAGGTAAGACTACGAACAATAAATGCTGGAGAAAATACGGAGAAAGGGGAACCTTCCCTACCATTGTGGGAATGTAAATCGGTGCAGCCACTATGAAAAACAGTATAGAGATTTCTTATGAAACAAAAAATAGAGCTATTGTATAATTCAACAACTCCACTCCATAAAAGACAAAAACTCTAGTTTGAAAAGATACATGTACCCCAATGTTCATAGCAGCACTTTTTACAATAGAGAAGACATTGAAACAACCTAAGCACACATCAACAGACAATCGGCTTAAGAAGATGTGAGATATATATATATATATATATATATATATATAGTTGATTACAATATTGTGTTTCAGGTGTACAGTAATTCAGTTTTATACATAAAACTAAACATACACACACACAGTAATACTACTCAGTCATTAAAATGAATAAAATATTGCCATTTTCAGCATTATGAATGGACCTAGAAAATACTGTATTTAGTGAAATGTCAGAGAAAGATATATATGATATCACTTATGTGTGAAATCTAAAAAATAATACAAATGAATATATATACAAAACAGACTCACAAACATACAAAACAAACATGGTTATCAAAGGGGAAAGATGGGCAGGCAGGGATAAAGTAGGAACATGGGATCAATAGATACATACTACATAAAGCAGATAAGCAACAAGGATTTACTGTTATAAGCACAGGGAGATACATTCAACATCTTATAATAACCAATAATAGAAAAAAATATAAAAATTATATATATATAACTGAATCACTTTGCTACACACTTGAAACTAACACAATATTGTAATCAATTCTACTTCAACACTTTGGGCTTCCCAGGCGGAGTCAGTGGTAAAGAACCCATCTGCCAATGCAGGAGACGTAAGAGACACGGGTTGAATCCCTGGGTCAGGAAGATCCCCTGGAGAAGGGCATGGCAACCCACTCTAGTATTCTTGCCTGGAGAATCCCATGGACAGAGGAGCCTGGTGAGCTACAGTCCATGGGGTCGCAAAGAGACGGACACGACTGAAGCGACTTAGCACACACATACTTCAACAAAAAAAATAAACAGAAACAAAAAAGTTCAAGGGAGCAGAAGGTAACTAAAAAGGATTTGAGGTGATGAAAAGTTGACCACAGAACTGTCCCTTGTTTCCAGCACTGTTAAAAAGATGGTCATGCCTAACTTTCTCTGAAATCAAGGTATGTATAATCAGGTTTCTTTTAGAAAGGCAATAGGCTCCCATTGCCTGGGGAAAGCCCATCCCAGGCTCACAAGCTGGCTCTGCCACTTAGCGTGGCTGTGACTTCAGGCAGTGGGCAGGTGTGCGCTCCGTTTCCTCATATTTGAAATGGGACAGGTACTATCTACCACACAGCACTGCCACAGCCTTGCTTGGAGCTGAAGTTAAATAATGCAGGTAAATGTACAAAATGAGGCTGCGAGAAAAGAAAAAGCCATGCCACCTTCTTTGGCAAAAGAGAGGTGAGGCCACAGTAAATGCTGAAGGGGCGAGGTGAGTTTTGAGTATAAGAGACTCTGTCACTCTAACAAGTTGTGAATTTCACAGCATTGCAGCCTGATCTTCAAGAAACATTCACCTAGGGTTTGCCAACTTCCTTCCAAACACGGGGCCTGGGGGTGGGTCAGGTCGCCTGGAGCAGGCACAGGACCTATTGCCTGGAGATGTGACTCTACTCCTAATTCTCTTGGCTTTGAGCCTCACCAGCATTATTTCCTGTCTGTCTAGAAACTGGACTCTCTTCCATGATGGTACCAAACTCTTCCTTGGAGTAGGAGGTTCTTAGTTAAAATAGCATTAACTGTGCCAGGGATGTACCCAGAAAGTGCCAAAGAAGAGAGAAGACTAACAGGCAACTGTAAATGCTCAGGGTGTGGGAGAGAAGGCCCAAAGTCCATGCAGGAAGAAGTCAGGGGTAGGCTGGAGAGAAGGGGCTCACAATGGGCCAGCAAGCCTATGTAACAAGCATCCCTTTCAAAGGCCAGTAAGAGCCACTTTCAACCCCGGCAAGATGAATAAACCTCTACTGGTTTTGAAAGGCCTTCAAATCAATCTTTTTACAAATGTCTCACATACCTAACTGTACTTTCTACCATCAGAACTATAGCCATAGACACATGGACCGCAGAGCTCTGAAAGTGTGGCTGAAAATAAGTGAAGACTTTTGCCCTAAAACATGACATACGTCCCAAACCCTGCACTAAATTTCAGGCATCCAGTGACCCCTCAAATATCTGGACCTCCCACACCAAGAGGGATTCTCAACTCACCTCCAACAGTGCCAGGGGCTGCAGGCATGGATGGCCACATGTTACCCATGCCATGTAACAAAGGGATCATTTGAAAATATGAGTGTTTACTATCTGGTCTAGTGACCTTTTGTTTTCAATCCCTGTTAAGTAGTTCTGTCATATGCCTCCTACTCTGACGTTCTGCTTTATGATAAAATACTTTGTTTACCTACACATCTACTAGATGCTACGGTACGTGAGTGAAGACTGTGTCTTATTCAATTTTGTGTCTTTGTTGTTGAATGAATGCTCTTTAACCTTTTATTAACAACAACAACCTCTTCCTTGGAACAAATGTCCCTTCCTCACTTTCAGCGGCTCCAGCAGAACTGCCAATCATGAAACTCTGTCAACCCAGCTCCTTCAGAGGAGCACGTGACCAAGGTCTGTCCAGTGCTCTTGACCACAGCCGTTGGCCAAGGTATAACTATGTGAGCGGAACCAGGGCAATCAGAGTCCTATGGTGGGATTTCACATCGGGACTCTGGAAACAAAAACTCCCTTCTGTCTGGAAACGTGTGGCTATTTGTGGTCATCACCTCCTTCCAAAACAGTGCACGTGCAGTAGGAGAACATAAGACCAAAACCTCAAAAGGGACAAAGCTGAGAGAGTATACGTGGATACAGCTGTCCCTGAAGCCTGTCCATCAGCTTCCCTCGGTTACATGAACCAATAAATTGCCCTTTCCACTTGCACTTGTTATAATTCTGTTTCTGTCACTACCAGCCAGAAGAGTCCTGACTGAGACACTAAGCCTCATTTTCCTCAACTGAACATGAAAAGGCTTGGGGTACGAAATTGAGGGCTTCAGTGGTAAAGAATCCGCCTGCTAATGCAGGACACACAGGAGTCACAGTTTCAATCCCCGGGCCAGGAATGTGCCCTGGAAAGGGAAATGGCAACCCACACCAGTATTCTTGCCTGGGAAATCCCATGGACAGAGGAGACTGAAGTCACAAAGAGTCGGACAGGATTTAGCAACTGAGCACACACAGGCACATACACATAATGTTCGAAGTCTCTTCCAAAGCCTCAGAGTTTAGACATTTCTTATCAAATGGTTTCAGTTCAGTTCAGTCGCTCAGTCATGTCCGACTCTTTGCGACCCCATGAATCACAGCACGCCAGGCCTCCCTGTCCATCACCATCTCCCGGAGTTCACTCAGACTCATGTCCATCGAGTCTGTGATGCCATCCAGCCATCTCATCCTGGGTCGTCCCCTTCTCCTCCTGCCCCCAATCTCTCCCAGCATCGGAGTCTTTTCCAATGAGTTTAGGCAAGTATAAAGGCCAAGCAGTGGAGAAAGAGACAAGACCAGTATGGCCCTGAAATTTGCTTGATATTTCATTCAAATTTCAGACCTAGCACCTAAAACAATGTCTCATGCATAGTTCAGTTCAGTCATACAGTTGTGTCTGACTCTTTGTGACCCCATGAATTGCAGCACGCCAGGCCTCCCTGTCCATCACCAACTCCGGGAGTTTACCCAAACTCAAGTCCATCGAGTCGGTGATGCCATCTAGCCATCTCATCCTCTGTCATCCCTTTCTCCTCCTGCCCTCAATCCCTCCCAGCATCAGGGTCTTTTCCAATGAGTCAACTCTTCGCATGAGGTGGTAGGTCTTGTTAAATATTTTCAAGTTAACTACAGGCAATGCCAAGTGTTGTGGTCCAGAGATTTTCACATTTCTAGGATGTGTTTCCTACCTGACTCTGTCTCTGTGACTCTCTGTCTCAGCTTACTAGAGGAGCTGCAGTGAATATTCTCACAATAAAGGGTCAGAATTCTGAACTTTACAATGCCCCAACCATACCTAGTTCAAAAGCATCAATTCTTCAGCGCTCAGCTTTCTTTATAGTTCAACTCTCACATCCATACATGACTACTGGAAAAACCATAGCTTTGACTAGATGGACCTTTATTGGTAGAGTACTGTCTCTGCTTTTTAATATGCTATCTAAGTTAGTCATAGTTTTTCTTCCAAGGAACAAGCATCTTTTAATTTCATGGCTGAAGTCACTATCTGCAGTGATTTTGGAGCCCCCAAAAATAAAGTCTCTCACTGTTTCCACTGTTCCCCCATCTATTTGCCATGAAGTGATGGGACCGGATGCCATGGTCTTAGTTTTCTGAATGTTGAGTTTTAGGCCAACTTTTTCACACTCCTCTTTCACTTTCATCAAGAGGCTCTTCAGTTCTTCTTTGCTTTCTGCCATAAGGGTGATGTCATCTGCGTATCTGAGGTTATTGATGTTTCTCCCGACAATCTAGATTCCAACTTGTGCTTCATCCAGCCCAGAGTTTCTCATGATGTACTCTGCATATAAGTTAAATAAGCAGGGTGACAATATACAGCCTTGACATACTCCTTTCCCCATTTGGAAACAGTCTGTTGTTCCATGTCCAGTTCTAACTGTCACTTGACCTGCATACAGATTTCTCAGGAGGCAGGTCAGGTGGTCTGGTATTCCCATCTCTTTAAGAATTTTCCAGAGTTTAAAGCAAAAGTAGATGTTTTTCTGGAACTCTCTTGCTTTTTATATGATTCAGTAGATGTTGGCAATTTGATCTCTGGTTCCTCTGCCTTTTCTAAATCCAGCTTGAACGTCTGGAAGTTCATGGTTCACGTACTGCTGTAGTTGACTTGGAGAATTTTGAGCATTATTTTGCTAGCATGTGAGATAAGACCAATTGTGTGGTAGTTTGAACATTCTTCGGCACTGCCTTTCTTTGGGATTGGAATGAAAACTGACCTTTTCCAGTCCTGTGGCCACTGCTGAGATTTCCAGATTTGCTGGCATATTTAATGCAGCACTTTCATAGCATCGTCTTTTAGGGTTTGAAATTGCTCTACTGGAATTCCATCATCTCCACTAGCTTTCTTCGTAGTGATGCTTCCTAAAGCTTGCTTGACTTCGCATTCCAGGATGTCTGGCTCTAGGTAAGTGATCACACCATCGTGATTATCTGGGTCATGAAGATCTTTTTTGTATAGTTATTCTATGTATTCTTGCCACCTCTTTTTAATCTCTTCTGCTTCTGTTAGGTCTGTACCATTTCTGTCCTTATTGTGCTCATCTTTGCATGAAATGTTCCCTTGGTAGCTCTAACCTTCTTGAAGAGATCTCTAGTCTTTCCCATTCTATTGCTTTTGAACTGTGGTGTTGGAGAAGACTCTTGAGAGTCCCTTTGACTGCAAGGAGATCCAACCAGTAAATCCTCAAGGAAATCAGTCCTGAATACTCATTGGAAGGACTGATGCTGAAGCTGAAACTCCAATACTTTGGCCACCTGATGCGAAGAACCAACTCATTGGAAAGGACTCTCATGCTGGGAAAGATTGAAAGTGGGAGGAGAAGGGGATGACAGAGGATGAGATGGTTTGATGGCATCATCGACACGATGGACATGAGTTTGAGTAGGCTCTGGGAGTTGGTGATGATCAGGGAAGCCTGGCATGCTGCAGTCCATGGGGTCTCAGAGAGTCGGACATGACTGAGCAACTGAACTAAACTGAACTGAACCAGACCCAGAGGAGTAGACACAGGGTAAGACACCTCCCAGGGTCTCACCTCTCTGAGGGTCCTGCCTTCTTATTCTCCCCATCCTGTTCTGGTCTCACCTGTGATTTTCCTACCATAACTGTCCCAACCACAACCATCCTCCTGGCTTCTCTCCTTGAACATATCTGTAGCATTCATGTTCTGGTGAGAGACGGCACAGCATCACCCCTGGTCAGGGAGGGTAGAGAAATTCTAGGCGGTTTTAACACCCAGGGCCTCTGTCTTCTTAGAGGAGCATGGGAACCAGACGACACAGCCAACAATTAGCAGCAGTAACTCATGAAAGGACTGAACTGCTTGGTACATAGAAAAGATCTGTCATCCAGGTGTCACCAGCCCTTCCTGAGGCTCTTGGCAGCCAGAAACTCCAGCCAAAAAGAGGAAAACCACAAATGCAATTCCTAAGGCTTTAAGAAGTCAAGAGATCTGCAGTGGATCTAAAGGGAACAGTTACCATACACTCACTCAGCAAGATCTTCCTTAAAATTATTGACATTTTGAAACATCTCTCTTTTCCCAAAATGTCTGTTTCTTAAGACATTGACCACTCCCTCTCCCCGCCTCGCGCCCTGTCCCATGCTCCCTCCTTGGCCCTCATGTGTCTCCAGCTCACTTCTCATTTAGAGCCATGTGGTTCTTTCTCCTCTTGCCTTTTCCAGTCCATTTCTCACCATCTCTTACCCGCACCCCTATCCCCAAACCCCACACATGTCCAGGACGTGAGAAAGTAACCCAGGCTCCTTCTGCTTTACGAGCTGAAAAGGAATGGAAATGCAAATGCTTCTGATGTTTTTCTCTGCCACATATATGAAAATGGGAAATTTGCTAAACCCTTTCCCTCCAAATAAAGAAGAAAATGAAGAGTTCATAGAACACATGTCTTGCCCGAGAAGAAACAGTCTAGCAGGCCTGAGCGTCACATTTCACTATAGAAAATGTATCAATTAGATAATGCCTCCCATGTTTTTCTCCTGGCTTCTGGGTGCTTCTCATTCTTTGGCTCCAATTACCATAACATGCTTACAGAGCTGGGAGTGGTGGTGTTCCCACTGGCTTGGGCTTTCTTCCACGCCCACTAGGCCATGGAATATTATGTTCCAAGGGACAGAGGGATGACTTTGGCCACAGAGGAATCTGGCAATTGGCCAGGCCCTGAACCATCTCCCTCCTGGTGTGGTCTGGAGGTCCGTTTGTCTAACTTTACCAGGAAGCCACAGGGGCCAGAAGAATCAAAGCAAAGACAAGAGACCAAGATAAACACAACTGACCTGACCATCTAAATAGACTCTAGTCATTTCGACACTTTTAACTCTTGGGGGAAATCTTATGAGCTGGCTATGAATTTGAAGGCTGATAGGAAACTGAAGTCAACAAAGTATTAGATTCTGTTATCTATGTGGTTTGAATTAGCCAGGGGCCAGTTGTCTGCTTGCTCCCCTGCAGCAAATTACTAGTGTTAAATGTTACCCCTACAAGGCTGTGACAGACAGAACATCCCTTAAACCAAGTATGTGTCCAACAGTTCCCTTTTCAGCAGTAAGATCTACAAACCAGACTTGAGCTTAAAAATTCATGAAACATTTTTCAAGGACAAACAGTTGAAGAAGTTTCAGCCAAAGGTAGGGTTATCAAGTTGTCTCAGCTTGCCCGGGACTGAAGTTTCCCAAGACATGGGGCTTTCAGTGCTAAAGCCAGGACAGTTCCAGGCAAATTCTAGATGGACCTCAACCCTAGTAGAGGCTGAATCGGAAGAAAGGGGGTGGTACACTCAAGGGAAGGTAGAGAGAGAGAGAAAATAAACACCTTCAAAACAGTTCAACTTCTCTTTAGTTCAAAACCAACTACAGATGTCAACCATGTCAAAGTGTATACGAACTATTTTTTCAAGAAAGGGTTTATGGCCAATGACTTTGGGAGATGCTCCACGCAAACTCCATCAGCTCTCCTTCACATGGTCTCCATGCACATCAACACACTGAAGGCTCTGAGAAGTCCTGCACAGTGAAGATACCTTAATTTGGTGCTCTCAGGGTGTCCCAAGTCTGTTGCAGCACACAAGCCTTTTTTTTCACTTAATGTTTATGATCATCCAACTGAACACACTTTGAGAAATGGGGGTCTTGTTCACAAAACCATAACCAACCGAGGAGGTACATGACTTAGACTCGTAAGACACACACATCTACTTAAGAGGCCAACACATTTCTCTTTGTATTCAGTTAAAAGCATACTGAAAACTGAGCTAAAAGAGAGCCACGATTTGTATTTTTAAAAGACATTTGGGGAAAATGACTGAGGTGTATGTAGGGTATTAAAGATGTACTGAACCAGTAAAAACACTGCTGAAAGACTGAAGAACCTGAAACATAATCTAAGTGAATTTTGTGTCAGATATATGTGAGAGATTTATTTATTCATTCATTCCATTTATTCATTCACCTTAATTAAGCATGTATGTTCTAGGCACTGTGCTAGGCCCAGGGATAATGCAGTAACAAGAGAAAGTGATAAGGTCTCCAGTGCTTGGGGCTTCCAATCTTAAATGTCACTACATGTTAACTAACAATCTTTTAACAATGAGAAAAAGAACTACAGGGATCCACAGGAGATGCCTCTAGGTCAGATTTAAGGGGTGGACACGATGTGTTCCCATGGAAAGTGATGTCAAAGATTATACCCGATGGATGAAGTGGGTGGGCCAGTCCAGCGTGTGCAGGAGTGTGGTGTCATGCAGCAGGAGATTGTTTTGGGCATAAGGTACAACGTATGCAAAGGCCTGTTGGTGATACAGAGCTCAGAGCATACTCTACACTGGCAGGAGTCCTGTTCCTGAAGTCAGAGCTAGAATTCATTTTGACATTCAGATGGGCCACTTTGGCTACTATTATTATCCCTATTATATAAAGGAGGAGAATTTTGCATCAAGCAAAGGTTAAATCTGACCCTCCCTACACCTCTAAGGGTCTAGAGCTTTGTGACTGGGAGAATTCCACGATTCCCTTCAGCATCTAATGTTTAAAGCTTACAGACCTCTCTCCTTTTGTAAAGTAAAGCTCCCCACAAAGTCATAAAACTACATATGAACAGACAGTATATTTCTGATTTCTTTTTCCTTCACTCTGCACCTTTCTTGTTCCCCCAAAACAGCCACAGTGCCCATTTCATCAACCTTGACATCTCCTGGCTTCTTCATAAGATGCTTCCAGTAACTCAGCACCTACAGAGCAGGCAAACATCACTGGGTACTTACTGAACCACTTGGAGTTTTTTAATTAAACCATAGGCGCTGATGCAAAGATGACTTCCCCAGGTGGTAAAGCACAGAAGCTTGGTGGAGACTTGGCTCGGAAAGTCCACCTCAGCTGAGTCCTCTCTGCAGCACTCAGAAGAGGACAAGTAACGGGTGGGATTGCTCAGGGGAAAACACTTACCCCTCTGAAATGCCAGGCTTTAGGAGATGGAAACATGGGAAAGTTGTTCTGCCGCTGCCGTTTAGGCCTGAAAGAGGACAAAAAAAGAGATGCACTCATTATTCAGAGGAGATCACCAGTTTCAGATGGAGTTTCATCAGAAGGAAAGATGCTTGCAGAAATGAGGTGGCTGGAGTTTTCTACAGCTCAGCAATCTTGAGCAGCCAAACACACTCTAGACTCCTTCCCAGGCCCCCGGGAGGAAAGCTCCAAAGTCACTGAGAAAAGTCAATCCCTCATCTTTAAAAAAAAAAAAAAGGAAAATTTAAAAGAAAATCGAAAGTCTAAACTGGATGCAATTATAGAGCCAGACCAAACTCCAGTCTTTACTTTTCACAAACGGAAGGCTCCCAGAGGGATGTCATCAGGTGATGTTTGTAGCTTTGGGCACAGCCAGGAACCCTCCCTTGTTGCTTGCTCGCTGGGGAATCCCTGCTCCTCCACACAGGCCACACTTGGGCTCCCTGGACTTCTAAAGGGACGGTTGACAGGACAACTGTTAAGCAGCCACTGCCTAACAAGTCAGAACTGGCTTCCTTGCCTATTAATCTCTCCCCACGAATCAATCTCCTTAGATGTAACAGAGGCAGGTTCAAGTCAGATCCACACAAGTGGCAGGCAAATGGTACAAAAGAGGAAAGATGCGGGAAGGGGGCTGGGAGGCCGCAGACACACCAGGAATGCCTTACTTCTGTCTTGTAAAGTGAATTCAATTTTGTGACTGCAACATACCCACAGGAACATGTATTGTGACATTTTTATGGAGCGGCAGACATGACTGAGTGACTTCACTTTCACTTTTCACTTTCATGCATTGGAGAAGGAAATGGCAACCCACTCCAGTGTTCTTGCCTGGAGAATCCCAGGGACGGGGGAGCCTGGTGGGCAGCCATCTATGGGGTCGCACAGAGTCGGACACAACTGAAGCGACTTAGCAGCAGCAGCAGCAGATAAATGACTCCTCCCCAAAATGCTATGTCTGTCTATATGGATAGTCAAATGCTGTGTTTGCTTGAAGTACTTCACTGAAAAGCATCCGTGCAGGAGGTCCACCTTGGACTCGCCCTGAGGGTTAGTCACTGATGTGCTGAAGGGTGGTGGTGCTGGCTTTTCACATGATACTCAGCCCTCTTCTTTGACCTCCCTGCCACAGTGAGCAGGAACACAAGGTAGGATGCTTGTGGTGACCACAGCACAGGCTCTGCAGAAGGTCAGGCCTGATAAAAACCTGGACTGGCTCTGCCGTACCAGAACGCATCATGTCCACCCCGTGAGTCAGGCAGAAGACATAAACAAACAAAACACGAGGTAATTATAATAACAGCAGCAGCTGACAGGCACTGAGAACTTAAAACAGCATATGCTGAGCAGTTACTGTCACCACTCTCCACTGGGAGCTGGGCTTCACTGTTGCACCCATTTCATAAATAACAAAACAGGGACCTAAAAAACTATTCAGTGACTTGACTCTCACCACACAGGTGAAATCAGGATTCTGGTCTCAAGTGTGTGATCTCAAATCCCACAGCATTTTGTTAGCTGTGTAACCCTGAGCCTGAGGTTGAAGCTCTTGAGCTTTCACATTCTTACGTGCAAAACAGGAGAGATAATACCCAGCGCTCAGAGCCAAGACGAGAGCAGGGCTCTGACTCCGGTGTTGTCACTGCTCAGTTCTCAGCAGATGTCAGCCCAGGGCCCACAGCAGAGCTGGGACAACTGGCTGAAACAGATGGGAACTCCCGCCTGACGTGTCTTTGCATCTAACCCCCTTCTTCTGTCTCACCCTCCTCCTCACCCACGCATACAATGGAAACCTAGGCTAATAACTTCTCAAGACAAACAGAGCAAATGTGGGTGGTTATTTAGATTTAATACTCTTCTCTTATTAGGTACCATGTTGGTCTCAGCTCTTCTGAAGAGATATTTCTCCCTTTAAAAAAAAAAAAAGCACACACACAAACAAACTTAGAACTGAACAGTACTTCTCCCTGGTTACCGTTCCCTCTCCTCCCAGGTTATAACTGGGCTTTGCTCTCCTAATTACCCGATGAGCGTCACTGCTTCCAAAGCAACAACATATACCAGAACATTCTGAGTCAGTGTGTCCCTGTTTCACACGCTGCAGTCCACAGAACATGACGGTCATGATAATTAACAGTGACGGAGTTACATGATGTGCCAGGGACTGTTGTAAGTATTCTGCCTACATAATCTAAATCTTAGAATAACAGGAAGATGGGTTCTTCTGCTGTGCTATGCTGCTGAGTTGCTTCAGTCATGTCCGACTCTGTGTGACTCCATACCAGGCTCTCCCATCCCTGGGATTCTCCAGGCAAGAACACTGGAGTGGGTTGCCATTTCCTTCTCCAATGCATGAAAGTGAAAAGTGAAAGTGAAGTCGCTCAGTCATGTCCAACTCCTAGAGACCCCATGGACTGCAGCCTACAAGGCTCCTCCGTCCATGGGATTTTCCAGGCAAGAGTACTGGAGTGGGGTGCTATACTGTAATGTTAATACATTACAGTGGCACTACATATTACCATATTTTATACATTTACATGTATGGCCTTGCTGCTGCTGCTGCTAAGTTGCTTCAGTCATGACCGACTCTGTGCGACCCCAGAGATGGCAGCCCACCAGGCTCCCCCGTCGGTGGGATTCTCCAGGCAAGAACACTACACACATTTAAATATACAGTAATGGTAACTTCATATCATAATATGTTTTCACACAAAATTGTATATTATTATGGCATAATGGGGATATTACCATTATCCCATTTTAACAGACAGGATAAACTGAGGTCCAGAGAGGTTAAACCAGATACCAGAAGTGACATAGCTGGTAGGCGGCCAAGGTGGGATTCATACCCAGACGTGTCGGATTCCAGATTCAGGGGATGTAGCCCCTCTCAAACAGAGGGAAGCCCCACCAAAGAGGGCTTCCACGCGTTTGGAAGAATGCAGCCTGGGGGTTCCTTGTGGGAGGGTAGCGGTTTCGCAGGGCCTCACACTAAGAGGCCTCATAGACAAACAAAATGCATCAGAGCAAGTCCATCAGTCCAGGGCACTCTTGGGCAACACAATCACATCCCCAGTGGCTGGGGAAAGTGCCAGGAAACCTACCTAGAAGACGGCTATCTCCAAATGCTGCTCTCCACCCCGGCATTCCACCACCAGCCAGGCTTCCAGATCATTCACCTTGGCTGCAGCCCCTTTTAACAATCTCATCTGGCATCAGGAGTCCCCTGATAGTTTCCTTCTCTCCAGCCAAACACTACCACCCACGTGGCCTCGAAGGACAGCTTCGGGGAGTAAAAGGCACCCTCCTGAGAAGGCTCCTTTAGGAAGCCCAGGGGAACTGGCAGGCATGAAGGACAGCATCTCAGAAGCCAGTCAAAGCCAGGTGGGCACCACAGAAGGGGCAACCAGTCCTGGGTATGTTTCTTTTGTTTTACAGACAACTTCTTTGCACTGTCAGCAAAAGTCCAAGGGAGAAAATGGCACTTGGTTTCATAGGCTTCTCAGATCCAAGCTACACTGGGGGTAGTTCTCTGTAGTATATGGGGTCCTCAGGCCCCTAAGTGATCCAGATCTGTGCACGGCATGTGCACACATGGTTAGGAAGCACAGCCCACCCACGAATGTCAGGAGGGCAGTGCTAACCAGGGGTCACCCACCTCCATCTCCACCCTCCACAGAGGGATGGGGTGATGTGAGCCAGGGCTGGGCGAGCGGCAGGATAGAGACTGCAGAGACGGGAGGCGCAGATTCTTGACTGGAAGGAGGTTACAATCTTAGGAAAAACTGGAAAGAAAAGTTATAAACTCTCCACACTAGGGAGAGCTCACAGTAGATACAGAAATGCCCAAGGTAAGAGTGAAAAGTCAGGAGTCAAGGTGCATCTAGGGAAAGATCTCAGATTCAGGAGTGTGCGTGGCTGGAATCAGAATAAGGTCAGGAGTGACAGGCCTCAGGGTTAGAAACAGGATGCATTTTCCCACCACGTTAAACAAATGTGACTCTCTCCCACCACCAGAGAATGATGCCTGCATCCACAGCATCTCCCAAGCGCCTGGGAGTCTGGCTGCTGCCGCTGCCAGCTCTGTGGGGGCCGAAGTCTGGTGCTAAGACCTGGGGCTCCAAGAGTCCCTCCCTCCCTTTCTTGCTGGGGGACTTCAGCCAGGCCACCTACTTTCTACTCCCCCTGAGCCTCCATCTTCTCATCTGGAAAATGGGGATAATAATCTCTTTTTATAAAAATGAAAAATTAATGTGCTATAAAAAGGGAATAGAAATAGTTGA
Source organism: Ovis canadensis (assembly GCF_042477335.2). NCBI lineage: Eukaryota > Metazoa > Chordata > Mammalia > Artiodactyla > Bovidae > Ovis > Ovis canadensis. The sequence goes on along the minus strand of NC_091263.1, from coordinate 58,813,968 downwards.
CCTAAAAATAACAATGTATTATACAAATGTTTAGCAGAGAGTCTGACATTTAATACCTGTTCAAACTTGCTGTTATTATTATTGAGTCAACGTAACCAGTAAGGAAGATACCACTTGCCATTTTCATTGGCAAGGCTCCTGTCAGAGAGACAGTGAAATTTACAATTGAGTCTTACAAATTGTGTAATGTAAGTAAAATAGAACAAAGGCTTTAACGTGCTATGAATATTTTGTTAGGTGACAATAAGATGGTCATAAATATGAACATAACGTAACTGTGAAAAGAACCCTGACTTTCTACTGATATTTCCTGGTTTCCCACTCCCCTCTTCCTTTTCAAAGATTACCGCCTTTGCCAGCATGTTTTATGTGTTGCAAATATTTTAATATCTTAACTGTCAGTCCAGAGCATCTTGCTAACAAAACTTTCCTTGAATTTCTTTTCTTTTGTTTTACCTCTCTCTCCATGAGAAGCTGTAGAATTACTAGGAAAACAGCTATACTTTATAAGAAAATCTAAAGCCAGGTATTTCTTATTCTGGTTGGACCACCGAAGATGTGGTGATTTCTTTCACTTAAATGTCTTTTTAGTTTCTGTTTTGAGTATATAATCAAGGATGGACTGGCAGGTGCTTACCCCAGCGAAGACCCAAGTCTTCCTGGAGAAGCTCATTGGAAAGAGTTTGCAAAATGGACATCTCATCACTTTGGCTTGTCTTTCTCTTAAATATAAGTAGAAAGGCACTACTTGGTACATGTTTCTGTAGCTCACTGACTCACACTCAGCCTCATTCCAGTCACGCCATGGCTACAAGTCCAGCTTTTTACTTCCTGATAAATTATGGAAAAAAGAACTACAGAACCTCTGATTGCTCAGCTGGTTCAATCACTCAACACCAGTTACATCCTCTTTACAACAGTCCTTTTGGGAATACAGCCTGAAAGAGAGCCTTCTCTCCCTGGAGAATGAATCTGTAGCTCTTTATGTATAATAGACTCATTAATTTCTTTCCCTTTCCTTCCTGAGCACCTACTATACCCCCGCACAATGCCACATGTTAGAGACTGTGGCGAAGCAAACAGATCAGTTCCTACTTTCCTGGAGCTTGCAGAACAACCAGCCCAAAAATTGCAGGGTGGGGGGCGGGGGGGCTGCTGTGGAGAGTGCGGTGGTAGGGAGTGCCAAAGGGCCTCAATCAAGGTTTGCAGAGCTAGAAGAAAGACTCGGCCAGGTGATGAGAAAAGGGAACTGCAGGCCAGGCCCCAGGAAAAGCATGTTCAAAGTGCAGGAGGTAAAAAACTGATCTTTGAAAAGATTAATCAAACAGACAAAACTGGCAAAACTGATCAGGTTAAAAGGGGGCAGGGAGAACACTGCAAATACTATTATGGATGGAGGCACAGAACTATAGACACAACATCAAGTTAATGACAAAACACTGCTAGCAACGCCTCGACATCGTTAAATCTGAAAACTTAAAATATATCTTCCTTCAAACTATGTAACTTATCAAAAATACCTCAAGGAGAAATACAAAACCTAAAACCTCAATAACTAATAAAAAAAAATTAAAGAAAGCATCAGACCAGACAGTTATATTGATGAATTCTACAAAACTTTCAAAACAGAGCATTCCAATCTTAGCCAGGCTGTTCCACAGAAGATAAAAAAGAGTCCAGAGGTAAGGAGAGAAAACACATTTGAACAACTGGAATTAAAAGTATGACAACTGAAATTCTGTGAATAAGGAAATGGATTAAATGAAGCTATATTCATTAGCTATACTCATTCCTATCAAATGGAAGACAACACAGAATTATATGATAACGAAAAATCTTTAAAAAAGAATGAAAATTCAAGTCGCAGGAGATACCCATATGGTATGATACTATTGAGGAATGCACAAAGTAACACCCTGTTTATGGCCACGTGTTGTAGAAGTGTAAGACTAAACAGGCTATATCAACTGCAGAAGGCAGCTTCCTTCCCTCTGGGGATGGAGAGGGGAAAGTGACTGGGTGGAGCACACAGAAGGCTTCCTCTCTGCGTGGAATGTTTCCGTTATTCACATAAAAATTCTGAAGCTAACAGGGCAAAATGTTGCTGCTTATTCAATCTATATGGGGATACAGAGGTGGATATTGTAATAGCTGATATTTTGCTATATGGGTGAAAAAGTGTAGAACTGAAAATAGTAATAAACAGGAATAAATCACGGCAAAGCTATGTAACAAAATCTCAAGCATCCATTAAAATAGTGAGGTAAATCTAAATCCTCACTAGCAGAAACCTTAAAATATGGGAAATAAGACCCAAGACAACATGTAAACCCATTGAGGTTCACACACACACACACAGACACACACACACACAGAATCAGCAGTGTGTGTGCAGGGTGAGGGCCCTGGAAGAGCACACACCCAACTGTTGACAGTGGCTGATGACATAGCTGGGGTGGGGGTTAGGCGGCATAAATGCGGACACTACGGTTTACATTACGTATTTTTAAATCCTTACTATGGGAACCTATTGTGCACATAATGGAAATCATAATGATGCCTATAAAAAGGCCCCTGACAGGTGGAGGAGGCGGCAGAGAGGCATGAGAGAAGGCGGAGCAGGTGCCAAGGCGGAGCCTTAAAGGCTGGGCTTGGGGGTAACGGGGTGCTGCTGAAATTGTAAAGTGAGGAGTGACATGATGAGGACTGCCTTTAGAAAGATCCCTGTGGATAAACTGGGAGACTAGGACTGACCGTCCCCAACTCTTTGAGAGAGATAAGCTTCATCTAAATTATATCATCTGATTGATGATTGTCATTTATAACTTGATTGCTACTTCTGTCTCGGGTATTCCTTGGAAAAGGTGTACAGATTTTAATTACGTTTTGTCTACAGATTATAAGATAAAGTGAAGCATGTATCTCCTGATGCTTTTTAAGCTGACCTGTCTTTATACTTACAATGTCTTTTAATAGTAGGCTTCCCTGGTGGCTCAGATGGTAAAGAACCTGCCTGCAATGGAGGAGACATGTGTTCAATCCCTGGGTGGGGAAGATCCCCTGGAGAAGGAAATGGCAACCCACTCCAGTATTCTTGCCTGAAGAATTCCATGGACAGAGGAGCCTGGCAGGCTATACAGTCCATGGGGTCCCAAGAGTTGGACACAACTGAGCAACTCTCATTCACTCACTCAGGACTGACATATACACACTACATAAAATAGATGACTAATAAGGAATGGCTGTAGAACACGGGGGACTCTACTCAACACTCTGCATGGCCTGTAGGGCCAAAGAATCTAAGAATAAATAAACAAAATGAGTGGATATGTGTATATGTATAACTGACTCACCTTGCTGTACACCTGTAGAAACTGACACACTAAATCAACTACACTCCAGAAAAAATTCTTTTAAAAAGAAAGATCCATCAGGCTAGAGAGAGGAGAAGATAGCTGAGGGGGATCCAGGGTGAAGGCAGAGACCTACGGGGAGGCTCCTGGAAGCATACAGATCCACTGCAGCCTCTCTCGTGGGACCTCTTCAAGATTCTGAAGGCAACGAAGTCAAGTCTGTTCAGACTTCTCTCCCATTCTCCACCCATGCGCCTGTTATTTTTAGCACTCTGTTCAATAGAAATATCATGTGGGCAACATATGTAATTTAAAATTTTCTATGAGTCACATTAAAATGGTAGAAAAAAAAAGCAGGTAAGTTTAATTTTAATAATACAGTTTCTTGAGCCCAATATATCCAGAGAGTATTATCAGTTCAACATGCAATCAACAGGAGAAAATTAGAAATATCTTACATTTTTTATACCAAATCTTCAAAATCCACTGAGTATTTCACCCTTGCAGCACATCTTAACTGGCACTAGCCACGTTTCAAGCGCTCAGCAGGGACAGGCGGCATGTGTCTACCTTACTGGACAGCTCAGTTATAGAAAAACAGCACTTACAGTTTCAAAGAGCCTCAAACTTTGAAAATTCACTGCTCTATATTTCAGCAGTTAGCGACCACTCAAAACGTGTAAGCTGAGACCCACATAAAGTGGGACATTCTCCAAAGAGATATCTGTATCCATCTGAATTCAGAAACATTCAAAGGTACAAAGTATTTTTACAAAGGCTTTAGAGACATAGTCTCTAGAAAAACCAATGGAAATGATCTTTAGGTCACATGCCTACTTGAATGGAGCAACAAATGAAATTCTTTCCCAAATGGAGCATATCTCAAACAAACGTTTATGATCTGTTGCTAAATAATAAAGAATTGCTCTAACCAAACTAACTCCAAAATTAACTAAAAAGAAGAGATTGAAATGATTTTTAAACTCATGAAATTATTATATTTATAATTCCCCTTTTGCAAAACGTTTGTTCAGGTTTATTTACTCATTTATATAAAGGGATTCTCTTTTCTGTTATTGATATGTAAAGGCTCTTTATATATTCAGGATACAGGATGAAGCAGAGTGTCTAGCACATAGCTGATACTCTAGTAACCATACTGAAAATATATAAAATTTTGATCAAATAATGAATGAAAATGGATAAACAAAATGTGGTACGCATGCATAAAATGGAGTGTTATTCAACCACAAAAAGGATGACGTCCTGATACATGCTACAACATGTAACAATCTTGAAAACCTTATGCAAAGTGAAAAAAGTCAGACACAAAAGGCCACATACTGTATGATTCCATTTACATGGAATACCCAGGATAGGCAAATCCACAGAAACAGCAGACACGTGGTAGCCAGGGGCCAGGGTAAGAGAGCAAATGGACAGCGGCTATTTAATGCATGTACAGTTTCCTTTGAGGGTAATTTTTTAAAAGTTCCAGGATGAGATAATGGTGACATGTGCACAATACTGTGAATGTACTTAACGCCACTCAATTATTATAACAGTTACAACTGCTAATACTTCGTTATGTGTAGCTTACCACAATTTTTAAAAAAGTGAGGGTAGAGTAAAGCTTGTTGTTGTTCAGCTGCTAAGTCATGTCCAACTCTGCAGCCCCATGTAATATAGCACGCCAGGCTCCTCTGTTTGCAATTTTCAGGCAAAATAAAAGATACATATCTCATGGAAAAAATGCTCATGAATAATAATGCAAAGTAAAATGCTATTATATTAACTATTCCGGAAAAGGGAAATATGTAAATAAGAGCCAGGAGACCATTCTGTACAGCTTGGGAACTGACAGAAATGGCTTAGATGCGAAGTTTTACTGGTACCATGAGAAACCAGCCCTACTAGTCTGTTTCCGAGGCACATATTTACGTGAATTATTCAACAATGATAAAAATTCCCACATCCTCTGGCTTTCTGTGCTTCCTCCCACTCTCCACCCCCAACTGGGTGTCTGTGCTCAGAGATTCTGCAGCGTTACCCATTCTGTCTTCTGCTCCCAGTTCACAAGCCATTCTGCTGTGCTGCTTCTTACACTGGAGCTTCCTGCAAAGCTAGTATCTTCAGGACAATTTTTCATGAGTGCAATCTTCCAGAAGACAGACTGCTATTGACAAATTTCAGTGACTCTCAGGTGGAGCCATCAAGGGACAGTTGGGCACAGTGGTTAAGAGCGCAGATACTGGAGCCATCTCTGCTATTCACCAGCTGCGTGACACTGGGCGAGTGACCTAACCTCTCTGTTCCTACTTCTCCCTTCTGTAAAATGGAGGTTATAACACTCTTCTACACAGCGCACTCATAACACGGTGCCACTGTGTGGATTAAATGAGTAAATGTATGTAGAGCTTTTTGTGCCTGGTACGCAAAAGGTGCGCTTTAAGAGTTATCTTCCTTCTGGGTGATGAACTAGAAGGCCAGGTCTTTTGGATTTTAGTTCTGGATGAGCTGGGAAACCACAAAGGATTCTAAACAGAGAAGAAACACGGTCTAACTTAAAGGACTGATCTCAATGCTGCATGGAGATAATAGCTACAGGACAAAGGGCAGGGAGAAGGAGAGGGTGGCCCAGATTAGGGGCAACAGGGACCTGGACCAAGATGGTGGCAGTGGGGTTGGTGAGCAGTGCTAGAATTATGGACATATTTGAAGGTAAGGTAACGGGATTTGCTGGTGGGTTGACACAGGGGATGAAATAAAAAAGAAATAAAGGATGCTTTAGGAATTTTAGGCTGAGCAACTGGGAAGGTGAGGAAGACTTATCAGAGCAGCAGTTTGGGGGATGAAAATTAAGAGTGGACTATTGCATTTGAAATATGACAAGTGTTTTGGTACGGGCCTCTAAAGAGAGATGCGGAATCTGCAGCTGAATTTAAGGAACTGGAGACTGTACTCAAGAGTCATCATCCTTTAGACAGAAGAGGAGTCCTGACAAAGTGAGCGGGGGCATCCCAGAGGCCAGAGAAGAAAATGTTTAGGGGAAGGGGTGCTCTATGATGTCATTAAGTAGGGGAAGGAGAAATGCTCACTGAATTTGGCAAAGCAGAAGTCCCTGGTGACTTGATAAATCGAGGAAGTAAGCAGAGCTGGGGGGACAAGAGCTGAGAGGGATATGTCTGCAGATTTCCCAGAAACACTGTTCATGGAAAATACAAATTGACCAGGATCTTAGGTATTGGCTAGTCCACTGAGTCATTAAAATGTGAGCTCCCCTCACACTTGGTGCTCTGTGACAACCTAGAGGGGTGGGATGGGCTGGGAGGTGGGAGGGAGGTTCAAGAGGGAGGGGACATACGTATAGTTATGGCTGATTCATGTTGATGTATGGCAGAAACCAACACAATATTGTAAGGTAATTACCCCCCAATTAAAAATAAACAGATTAAAAAATAAACACTTTTGGTCCCTATGCACAAATAATTCAGTTACAAGCATTAAAAGATTTACAAAGATATGGCTGTCCTGCTGGGATCCCTGACAAGACATTTTAATGTCTCAACTAAAATGCTATAAAAACAGTGATACTGGAAACTTAAAAAAAAAAAAGAAAAAGAAAAAATGTAAGCTCCCTGAGGACAGGCACTTCTGTCTTTCTAATGCCTCATCCCCAGCCTCTGGTACATGGAAGATGCTCAAAAAATATTTGTAAGACTTCTTTGAACTTTCTTGACATCTCTGGCCAAACAGTACAGGTCAACAGGAACTTCCTATTCCTAACAGGATGGTATGGAAGACAGTGAGAAAACACATACACAAATATCCCAAGATGGAATGTTTCACAGTCTCCTCCTTTGACTGAAGAAACTAGACTTAATACTTCTTGGCATTTACTCAGCACAAAAATAACATTTCCTGGTTACCCCTTGTTGGCATCCTGACCCCCATCATCATTGCATGGATGACTTCTCATTGGCAGTGGTAAGTTTCAAATAGTCAAGCTAATTATGAGCTAGTCTAGTTAGCAGAAATTACAGGATATTTTTGAAGGGATGCTTTGTAACAAAGGTCTTTTGGAAATCCAACTGAAGAAAATTGTTTTTTCATATGCTCCGAGTACTGACCTGCAAATGCTGTTTCTAAAGCATTTGGGGGTTGCTTTTAAAAGCACGGGGATGGTTCTCCCTCTTCCCGCCTGCGACCATCTGAATGATGGCACACTGTCAACGGGAAAGGCTTCATTACCTCCTAAGGCAATCCACATCCTGCCTCTCCAGGTCACAGCCCGGCAGAGAGCAGCTTCACGTCCCTCCGGAAAGGATAATTAGCTTTCTACCCTTTAATCAAGGAGCAGCAGATTGTTGTTTTTCTAAAGTTTTGCCTGGGGAGAGCCTGTTCTTTCCCGAGCGTGTGTTTTTCTAACCAGGACTCCTTGTACGCGCCTTACCTTCCTATGAGCCAACACTGAGAGCACCGACCCCCACCCCTCATCTGAAATGAGAAACTGGAGCTCTCCACTGATGAGTCAATGGCCCGCAACTCCAGGGATGTGGAATCAGGTCTCGGTCACCCCAGTTTATTAACACCACTGACCTCTGCCTTATGAACCAGGAGAATACTCAACTTCTCTGTCATGAAAATGACATTTTTAAAGGTTTATTTATTTATTTTTAACACTTACTATGTGCCACTGTTCTCAGTACTTAATAAATATTAACTCATTTAATCCTCAAAACGATTTTACAAGTAGGCACTGCTATTATTCTCACTTCATAGATGAGGAAAACGAAGCTCAGAGAGGTTAAGTGACTTGTCCAAAATCACACAACTAGGAGGTGCAGAGCTAGGATTCAAACCCATGCAGCCTGGCTCCAGGAAACCTGAACAGAGAAACAGATGTTAAAACCACTGCAGAATCAGTGACAACAGAGGAAAGGAGATGGGAACTAAATCCTTGCTACGTACCAGACCCAGAGCCAGGGTTACAGGGTTGGTTCCTCTTTATGTGAAACGCAATTGATCTTAAATAATAGTAATAAATAATCAGAGATTAGTCTTATCAGTTTTTCTACATCTGCAACTAAAAATCCATTCATATTGGTAAACTTCACTGTGTGCACATTATGCTTTGATTAAAAAAAATAGTTGCAGCTTGAAAAAGTTAGTGGCTGGACTTCCCTGGTGGTACAGTGGATAAGAATCCGCCTACCAGTGCCGCGGACCGGGGTTCAATCCCTGGACTGGTTAAGATCCCACGGGGCACAGAGCAACTGAGCCCATGCACCGCAACTACTGAGCCCAAGCTCTAGGGCCCGCAGGCTGTAACTACTGAGGCCCGAGAGTCCTAGAGCCTTGTGATCCGCAGCAAGAGAAGGCACCGCACTGCAGCTAGAGAGCAGCCCCTACTCACGGCAACTAGAGAAAGCCCAGGCACAGAAAAAAGCCACGTGCAGCCAATAAATAAATAATATCTAAGCATCAATCCCTCCTCTCTTTAGGACGGTGAGAGAAAATGAAAAAGCAAATGGAGTACAATGTTAACATTCTAAAAAAAAAAAAAGAAGTTAATGGCTGAGTTTTCTTAATGTTTTAAATGGATTTGGATCAAAATAATCCTTAGAAGACATGTTTAAAAAAATCACCTTGAACTATCCAATTTTTGTCTTAAGAAAATTAAGAAAAGCCTTTAGAATTGTTCCACTTAGCTATATACAAATCAGAAACAAAAAGGAGGGGGATAAATTCATGTTTTTCAAATCTTGGAAAGCTCTAACTCAAAAATTAATCTACAGACACCATAGTTTTCCAGTTCCTCTCTGACAGAGGCTCCACAAGGGCTTTTTGCCTAGAGAAGAGCAAAAGAAAGTCCTCACAGTTTTTTTTTTGTTTTTTTTTTTAGTAATATATTGATCAGATGCTAATAAATCAGTATGTAGGTGGCCCAATTTTCCAAATTGAAAATCACAACCTTTAAAATTAGTCTTCAGAATTGAGCATCTCTAACAAATGTTCTGTTGATTCCAACTCCAAAAACACCCCAAAATTCTTAAATTAGCCAGCATCACTTAAAGCAGTTTATTGACTCTCTAATATAGGACCTACCACAGTCTCCAAGGTAATTAGAAGCTCCATAAATGCTGTTTCTGGCAGTGACTGGGGCCACACATTAAAACATGTTTATTCCCAAACTGTCAGTGAAATATGGCAGTGGGATGGGACCACATCAGACCTGTTACAGCTTATGTGCAGAAAAGGGAAAGGTGATGCTAAGGGCACCGTTCAAACTGAGATAATTTCACCACTATGACAAACAGCAAGCCGCCCCCAAAATTCTGAGTAAGAGAATTACTCAGAGAAAGGGAATTCTGAGTAAAAGTGGGAACTATTATTACTAATAATAATAAGAATAGTAATACTGCTGCTGTGCCTTTTCTGTGGCTTAATTCATTTCATTTTCATGGGGGCTCATAACAGAAATAAGGGCTATAACAGAAGAGAAGGCTGAGGCACTAAGAAGTTAGACTTGGAAATGACCCAGAGTTAGAGGTCAGGGCCAGACAGCCTGATTCCAGGATGCCTGCTCTCAGCCAGAGTCCCGCCAAACTGCCTAAGAATTTTCCGGCCACCTAATCCACAAAAGCCATAAACTGGGAGAGAAAAAATAACCATGTTGATCAGTTATGTGCTATTTATCAATTATTTCTATCAAAGATGGTCCAGCCCATTCTCTTGGGCACTTCATCTTCCAGCTCACCAGCTGGTCTCCAGTGGGAACAGGGCCAGCACTTGCATCAGCGTTGCCATAGCTGCTGCCATGACAACCACATCCTGCCACCCAGGCACAGGTGCTCTCTTTGCTCCGGAGCCCTGATTCAGGGATGCAGCTCCTGAGTTCATCTTTTTACCTGCTTCCAACTTGCTCAAGACTTTACCAAAATGATAACCTCCTGGGGGTTTCTCAGGTCCCCGATGCTTCTGGACCAGACTAATATGTATCAAGGTGGACAGGGAGGTGGGATTCGTGAGGCTATCCAGAGCTGCAGAGCAGGTGGCTAACCTCCGGAGAGGCCTCCATGCCTGGCAGGCATAGGTATGAGTTCTGGCTCTCTGGCCCTTGCTTTCTAGGGATCCTCAGCAAATGATGGGGTCTCTAGGAACCCATCTTATGTGTGAAAACCAGGGATAATATTAGATTTTACGCTGCATAGCGTTTCTGTGTGGTCTAAGCAGACTGGAGCATATAAAGGCCATACAGGGGAGATGCTGGCTGTTACCGATGACTACTGTCAACTACTGTCACCATGCACTGGCCCGGTGCTGATGCTGAGAGAGGTCAGGAGCCCTCATCCTCTTGCTGCCGCCTTGACAGATCAGCAGCCTGACATTCAAAGCAGAAAGCGCTCCTCTGGGCAGCTCATGGGCACTGACCCCAGGGCTGGACAGGCCCACAGACTGCACACACCCAGCTGAGCACAGGGAGACGTGAGAGCAGTCAGTGGGGACCCCGAATTCAGTATGCTCCCCTCCACTAGCCTGCGTGGCTTCTAGAAAAAATCAATTTATCAAAATAAATCTGCTACTTTTATTCAACAGAAAAGCTACTCAGCGAAAGACTTGTTTAAGATGCAAAAGCCATGTGTGAACCTTTGGAAATCTTTCAGGTGAAAGGAGGGCATTCAGAAATTTTTAGAAAATTACAAGAAACATAAGGTTCACACTGTCATCTGTGGTCATTTCTGGGGTTAAGATTGATCCCGGGAACCTGCACTTGCAATGCTACACATTCCTACACTATCTGAACTTTTAGGATATGCATAAGTGAATTCTGTAATCAGAAAATAGCTTTTTAAATAAAAGGACACTAAAATGTTTTGCCATAACATAGACAGTTCACCAAAGAAGAAATCCACACAGCCAATGAACAACAAAAAAATGTTTATTCTCCTTCAGTTCAGTGGTTCAGTCATGTCCGACTCTTTGCGACCCCATGAATCGCAGCACGCCAGGCATCCCTGTCCATCACCAACTCTCAGAGTTCACTCAGACTCAGGTCCATCGAGTCGGTAATGCCATCCAGCCATCTCATCCTCTGTCGTCCCCTTCTCCTCTTCCCTCCAATCCCTCCCAGCATCAGGGTATTTTCCAGTGAGTCAACTCTTCGCATGAGGTGGCCAAAGTATCAGAGTTTCAGCCTCAGCCTCAGCATCAGTCCTTCCAATGAACATTCAGGACTAATCTCCTTTAGGATGGACTGGCTGGATCTCCTTGCAGTCCAAGGGACTCTCAAGAGTCTTCTCCAACATCACAGTTCAAAAGCATCAATTCTCCGGTGCTCAGTTTTCTTCACAGTCCAACTCTCACATCCATACATGACTACTGGAAAAACCATAGCCTTGACTGATGGACCTTTGGTGGCAAAGTAATATCTCTGCTTTTTAATATGCTATCTAGGTTGGTCAAAACTTTCCTTCCAAGGAGTACATGTCTTTTAATTTCACAGCTGCAATCACCATCTGCAGTGACTTTAGAGCCCCAAAAAATAAAGTCTGACACTGTTTCCCCATCTCTTTCCCATGAAGTGATGGGACCAAACGTCATGATCTTAGTTTTCTGAATGTTGAGCTTTAAGCCAATTTTTTCACTCTCCTCTTTCACTTTCATCAAGAGGCTTTTTAGCTCCTCTTCACTTTCTGCCATAAGGGTGGTGTCATCTGCATATCTGAGGTGATTGATATTTCTCTCGGCAATCTTGATTCCAGCTTGTGTTTCTTCCAGCCCAGCGTTTCTCATGATGTACTCTGCATAGAAGTTAAATAAGCAGGGTGACAATATGCAGCCTTGACGTACTCCTTTTCCTATTTGGAACCAGTCTGTTGTTCCATGTCCAGTTCTAACTGTTGCTTCCTGACCTGCATATAGGTTTCTCAAGAGGCAGGTCAGGTGGTCTGGTATTCCCATTTCTTTCAGAATTTTCCACACTTTATTGTGATCCACACAGTCAAAGGCTTTGGCATAGTCAATAAAGCAGAAATAGATGTTTTTCTGGAACTCTCTTGCTTTTTTGATAATCCAGCGGATGTTACCCTCCTTAGTAACTATCAAAATGGAAATCTAAATAAAGAGCACGTTTGCCTTTCAAATTGGCAAATCTGACATGGTCATATCCAGTGTGGGCAAGAATGCAGAGAAGCAGGCATTTTGCTTCACAATGATGAATGAATAAATTGGTATAATGTTTCCACAGGATACTTTGGCAGCATTTTCCAAGAACCTTACAATGACCCAGAACTCCATGCTTACAATAATTAATTAGACCAAAAAAGAAAAAAAAAACCCACAAACTTGGGCTCAACAACCATAATATAGCTTCTGCTGTTGTTCTGGAGGAAGAAACAGCACAGCTCACATAGCTGACAAAAGGGACTGGCTGCTGAGAAGGCGTCTTGCAAAGTTCCACAGCTTCAGTGTGTAAAATAAAGGCCACAAGACTCACTTATTCCACATGGTGAAAATATAAAATTTCTGCATTGGGTGCTTTGAATCACATGCTTTGATCCCAGACGCACTTGGTTTTGCATCTAAGGAGACTGAGAACCAGGCTTATTAGACAGTTTGCCCCAAAGTGGGCTGGGACAGGTTCACAGTGTCTTCACTTCCCCAAGGGCAGAACTCTCACCTTCAAGGCCCAGCACAGCCTCTGTGGTGGGGCCAAGCTGTGCCCTAGTCCACAGCAGGCCCACGCTGGGGGTGGGGACACTTCTTTAAATTTCTCTTCCCCCTAAGAAGCCAGGAACTCGCCGCCCTGCCCAGCTACCAGGAGACAAGAACAAAGCTGGGGTCTGTGAATAAAGCCCTCTCACTAATAATTAAACAACCACCTTCTGAGAAGGTCTCACCCCGCCAGGTCTCCAGGCGATTCTTATCATCAATCCCTTCTTAGCCTGCAGCCACCCTGAGGCTCCCAGACATTAGCCTCTCTGTCTTACATCACCCAGCTCATGAGGATGTGAACTCCACTCAGCCACATTCTCACCCCTTTCTAGCAGTTTCCTCACTATAAAATTGGTAGAAAAATAGCAACCACTTCAGAGGGTTTTTTGTGAAGAGTAAATGAATCAATCTACAGAAAATGCCTGGAATGTTTCCTGACCTATGGGAAGCGCTCTGAACAGCTCTTATTATTTCATGGAGACTGTATAGAGTAGTGGTTAAGAACAAGAACTCTAGAGCCAGCTGCCTGGGTTTCAAATCCCTTATCTACCACTCACTGACTCTGTGCCTTTAGGCAAGTTACTTAACTCTCTGTTTGTTCATCAGTTGGAATGATAATAATAGAGCCCTCCTGAGTTGACATGAATGTACTCAGGGGAGAGGAACAGCGTCTGTCATGTGCTGTATTGCCCTGCCTGTGGCATACAATACACGTTAGGTGTTCTGAACTTGACACCATGCTAGTCCACCACCACCTCCAACAGAAGTCATTAATCAGGCGATGAGAGCCTAACATTCGATCGCCTATTTAATGCTGACAACACAAGATTATTTTTCAGATTTATACGTGGGGAATCAGAGGCACAGAGAGCTCAAGTAACTTGCCCCAGATCACACAGCCAGGAAGCATCGATGATGCCAGGCTTCAAACCACATCAGTCAGAATGTAGCACTCTTGCCCCCGGCACTGCTCAGCCTGACCTTCACATAATCCAGGCCACCTCCTTGCAAAGCTGTATGCCTGCTAGCACTTCCTATGGAGGGTGATATGCCTGCTAGCACTTCCTATGGAGGGTAATGCATTGCTTCTGAGCTTTGAGATGATTCACTATCAAGCCCCCTACTGTGTCACACGAACACTGGCCCCAGGGATGCCTGATGAACAGACGGGTAAGTCACACTAGCACAGTCACCAAAGAGCACGGCCAACATCATCAGCATCCCTCCCTATCCTCCTGGTGCGGGTCCAGCTCTGGAGACGAGACATTAGCATTAGAGCAAACCTCTGGACCGAGACATGTAATTGGTGTCTTGGAAACGCATGCTGACATCCACACAGCTGGTTTTCCCCACAGCTGTTGATGGTCATGTGTTATTTAATCTATGGCCTGCTCACAAGTTCACACTGGAGGGTGAAGCCAGGGTAAATCTTCCTTAATGTGCCATTCCAGCCTTTGGAGCATGAGATTTGTGGCAGCGAGTTCACTTCCCATCACCAGACTAAAACGCTGACAAAGCTTCCCTACAGACCAGATGGCCAGAGCTACAGGTAGGGGCCACCAAGAAACACCGTCTCTGGGGCTGTTCTGTGCTTCTCACAGCTTCCTTAGCAATTTACCAGAACTAGCTGTTGGAGAGAAAAAACAAAACAAAACAAAACAAAACCTACCCATGTGTTACACCAGGACTCATAAGCCTGTACGGTTTCAAACCTGGTCATTTTAATTGTCTATTTAATTGTTTTCAGATAATGTGCCTAAAACTCAAATAGGTAAGAGCTGGAAGGATCCTCAGAGAACCAGCTAATCTACCACCCTCATTTAGAGACTGGAAAACTTAGAGTTGGCTCAAGAAGGAAATGGCAAACCCACTCCGGTGTTCTTGCCTGGGAAATCCTATGGATAGGGAGCCTGGCAGGCTACAGCCCATAGGGTTGCAAAGACTCAGCTGTGACTTAGTGACTAAACAACAACAACAAGATCACGTGGTCTGTGGAAAGACGCCCCTCTGAAAACGTCCTTCTGCCTCCAACAGTGGCTGGGGTGTTCCAAAAACCACCTAACTTCCAGTGTCAGAGAATCCTGCGCTTGCAGCCCAGCCCTCCTTGGCGGGCTCAGCAAGCCAGGTCAGATTCAGTGACTCCTTCTCAGCCTGACTGTCCCAGTCCAACCACAGTCAAGCTGCTCACACCTTAACTTACGGCCCTCAGTTAAGCCTACATGCCACGTCTTGAGCACCCACTGAGCTGCCTTTTCCATAGGAAGACTCCCAATTTGGTGTTTAAATTCAGTCCCCATGATGCAGGTAGTCTTCCGTGATGTGGAACAGTCACAAGAGACTGGGCCACCACTGTGGCACTGAATACTCTACTCTGCCCATAGACCCCACCATCTGGCATCTTCCTCTGTTTATTTCTTCTCTGCTCCATTGTATAATCACAACTGTCTCTGGGCAGGGAGTTGTGTTTTCCTAGAACCCAACCCATCCTGATTGGAAAAGACCCTGATGCTGGGAAAGATTAAAGGCAGGAGGAGAAGAGGGTGGCAGAGGATAAGCTGGTTGGATAGCATCAGCAATTCAATGGACATGAACTTGGGTAAACTCTGGGAGATGGTGAGGATCAAGAAGGCCCGGTGTGCTGCAGTCCATGGGGTCACAAAGAGTCAGACGTGACTGAGTGACTCAACAACAGCAGCAACTCATCCTCACAGAGGAGGTCCTCAACCCAAGACGGGCAGACAGCAAGTAAGTAGACTCACTCAGGACAGGTAGGTGAGCATGTTACAAGTATAGAGAGAGGGGATGGGCCCCTTAACTAAAACTTTTTAATTTGTCAATGTCATGAACAAATACTTATATTAAATTAAAAAGTGTGGTATAAAGTTACATCTTTGAATAAACTCATATATTTTTAAAAAATAAGGAAAACAATATAACACTGATTGTGGTAGAATTTTTTTATCCCTTTGTGTACTTTCCATTAGTTCAACTACCAGCATTGAACTACAATCAAATGAATATTCTCACCCTTGTTGTTCAGTCGCTAACTTGTGTCTGACTCTTTGCAAACCCATGGACTGCAGCACACCAGGCTTCCCTGTCCATCACCAATTCCCGGAGTTTACTCAAACTCATGTCCTTCGAGTCGGGGATGCCATCCAACCACCTTATCCTCTGACATCCCCTTTTCCTCCCACCTTCAATCTTTCCCAGCATCAGGGTCTTTTCCAATGAGTCAGTTCTTTGCATCAGGTGGCCAAAGTACTGGAGCTTCAGCTTCAGCATCAGTCCTTCCAATGAATATCCAGGACTGATTTCCTTAAAGATTGACTGCTCTGATCTCTTTGCAATCCAAGGGACTCTCAAGAGTCTTCTCCAACACCACAGTTCAAAAGCATCAGTTCTTCAGTGCTCAGCTTTCTTTATGGTCCAACTCTCACACGCATACATGACCACTGGAAAAACCATAGCTTTGACTACACAGACCTTTGTCAGCAAAGTAATGTCTCTGCTTTTTAATATGCTGTCTAGGTTGGTCATAGCTTTTCTTCCAAGGAGCAAATGTCTTTTAATTTCATGGCTGCAGTCACCATCGGCAGTCCTCTATTTCCCAGAGTTTTCTCAAACTCATGCCCACTGAGTTGGATTAGAAGGATTCTTGCTGTAGACTTTCATAGATTCTGAAACTCGAAGGGCCCATGGAGGTAAGGATAATATTTTGGATTAGTTTGGCTCTCAGAGCAGAATGGAAGGGGGAGGAAAAGAAAACACAGAGGTGAGCCTGGCCTTCCACAGTGGAAAGAGATCCTTCAAGACTCCTCAGTGGCGCCAGGATGACCAGCTCACCGCCTGACCCTGATACACACCTGCAATCAGCAGCAGCAACATCAGTTCTCCTTCCGGATCCTGGAAATCCAGAATGTTAGGGGAAAGTGGATTTCTTTTGGAGCAAAGGACGGTAATTTGTTCAACACTGGCCTGTGAATGCTTCCCAAGAAAAACAAGGAAATCTTCTGACACAAACACATGAATTTAAATTAAAATAGATGTGCAATCCTGAAAAGCACCGCTGCTGCTCTGGTACCATCGCTGTGGGGAGGCTAGAACAGCACAGGCAGCCCCAGACGACAGTCCTCTGATGATACGATGTGTGCTGCTCCCAGGAGCCCCGGATGCTCTCTACCCCCTTGGCTGGTCTCCGGGCATGTTGTAGTGACATACAGGGTGGGCAGCAAGAGCTCAGGGCCAGTGACTTTGTAGAGATGGACAAGACCACCAGGTTTCTGAGAGGAGGAGTGATGACATAGCAGAGAGCAGTTGCCTGCCTCCTGCCTCCTCCACCCGCGTTCATCCCACAAACCTTTCCCAAGTGCTCCCAGGTTACCAGGCGCTGGGGAGACTGAACCCTGCAAACCTGGAAACTGCAAGCAAGCTGGTGAGAGAGGTGAAGAAACGTTAAGAAACAACAAAGTGAGTGACCAAGATATCCACAGATCTGGGTCAGTAAGTGGGAAACAAAAGCAAAGGATGGAAAGTTATTTCTGGCTTCCTGAGGCTGTTCAGGACAACATCGGCTATTAAGGACTGTGCAGTTACGCCCACCCTCGGGTTTCGCCAGACGCAACTTATTAGCAGATTGTATTTGAGCACTGGAGTCTATGAGAGAGGCATGAATCACCAGCACAGTGGATTAACTGTAAAAGAAACACACACAAACTGGAGGCATCCCTGCCACCCTGAGACCCAGCAGCAAGGCAGGAAGTGCAGGGCGTGGACCAGGCCTGGTCTTGGGAGACGGACAGATTTGGGACTAGTCCTGCTTCAACCTACAAAAGCTTCCCAGGGCCCTCAGAGTGAATCCTCCTTTGCTTAAAGAGCCCTGCCACCCTCAGTCAGCCCCCACTGGCCACAGCTCATCCTCGCCCCTCCCCGTCTTATCCTCTCTGCTCCAAGCTTCACAGTGGGGATGCTGGGCCCTCACCTCCCACCGACCCCCACAAGCCTGGACTTTCCCTGACCCTGGTCTGGCCCCACACCCTGACCCTCCCTTCCATACCACCCTTTCTTAGACTTACTTATTCCCCATCTGTTTCTCAGAATTCTATACTGTGAGCTGTGTGTGGGTGGAAACCATCCCATCCTCCTGAGGACCTGATCCTCAGCTCCTAGAGCAGCACCCGGGGCCTGGAGGGGCCAAGGTGAATAGATGGAAAAAAAGAGAAAGAGATCTTTGCTGCATTTCTCAGGAGCCTGAGCCTCAGTTTCCACACCTGTAAATGGGGATCAGACCCCACACTGTAGGGCGATGACAGCGTGTTCTGTCTTCCTGCTCTGCAGCCTGTCTTTCATTTTATTTCACTGCCTCATTTTAAAAAATACACTTTTACATACAAAGTCACTCTTTGACGTGCAGATGTGAGTTCTAAAAACATTCGCAGGTGTATGCCCACCCCCACATAGACACAGAGCTGCTCCATCACCCCCAGAGTCCTTCATGCAGCCCCTTTGTGATCTAACCCTCCTCCCCACCCCAGTTCCTGGCAACCATTGATCTGCCTTCTGTTCCAATAATTTTGCCTTTTCCGAAACATCACGTAAGTGGGATCACACGGCACGGCACCTTTTACGCCTGGCTCCCTTCCCTCTGCCCAGAGCGCCGAGAGTCACCTGAGGTGCTGCGTACAGCGGCGGTTCCTTCCTTTTTATTGTCTTCTCCCCAAAGGAAATCTCTTCACTCAACCGAAAACAATAATGGCCCTGCGCCTTCTACATCCTTTGGCAATATAGCCACCAGTGTTCTAGAACCATTACAGCCTGGGAGGTAACAGTGAATCGGGACCCAAGATCACCCTTCCTGGCTGTGTCTGTAACCCAGATTCTGAGCTCTGTGCACATCCCCCCACAGCCTCTTTCTGGGGTCGCTCATCTGCAAAATGGCCAACAATACCCAGACTTCCTCAAAGAAGATGCCCAGCTCAGGCTGCTGGCTCAGAGAGCATAGTACCACCAGGGGCAGGATTGGCTGTCAGGAGATGGCTGACAACCTGGGGTGCTATTTCAGGGCAGCAGTTGCGGGGTGGGGGCAGCTGGCTGTCCAACCTCTTGGGAAGAGTGAACAGGTGAGAAAGAAGTGGAGGCTGAAGAGAGGATGAACACTCCTGAGAACACTGGTAGGAAAATGAAAGAGAAAAATAGGGTGGTGGCAGCTGTCACAGTATTAGTAATGATCATCACAGTGGCCCAGGGACCACGAATGCTTACACTTGGGTGACGTGATGTTTACAAAAATCCTCTCATATAATCTGCACAAGGTGATGGGCAGGTTCTGGTAACATTTCATCTCACGGTTGAGGAGCCTGGGGCACAGGGAGCATGCACAGTGTGCCAGCAGGTGGGGAGGCTGAGCTCGGACTCCGGTTCTCACCCTCCTAGCCTCGCCTTTGTCTCAACTAGAGCTGAGCTGAGCTGCTGGTGATGTGAAGGCTGGGCAGGAGCCAGGGAAGGAAGTGTGTGGCACAGGATGGAGGCAGGAGGGAGGGAGCCACTGGAAAGGGAACCGGAAGAGGAGAGGACCCCAGGGTGCAGGGGGATAACGCCCCAGGGCATGCTTGTACCTCCAGGCTGCTGCACCAGAGGTTTGTTTTGTTCTTGCAGCAGCAGAACCTGTGTGTCAAACCTGGTTATATTCAAAACCCAAGACATAATACACCTGGTAAAAGCAGAGCTGCTCTACTTGAAGGGACTGAGGAGGAGGAGAAGGAGGAGGAACTAGACCCACCAACCTCCCCCACTCCTACACCTCCATCGTGGTGGACTCAGGACTCCTGAGGGCTCCACTCTCGGACGCACGCTCCCTGAGGGCTGGCTCTCTCTCCTTCCTCCCTTTTTCTTTCAAATACTCAAATAACAGCACATTCAAAACTAACATTAGCCAGAGCTGCACTGTAGCATCTTGTGTCTGCACCGTATTGGGATCCAACTGGGACTCAAGAAAAGAATAAGTATGGACAACACCTGGGCAGGGTCCAATCTGGATCCTCCCTCACCAGCGAAGTGCCTCTCAGCAAGCGTCCGACCGTCACCAAGCCTCAGAAGCCCCAGCAGTTCCACCACCTCTTGGGATTTTAAGAGAGATGAACAAGTGGACATGTGTAAGAGCTCTTAGAACAGCGCTGGTTAGAGTGCAATAAGGGTTACCTATTAATTACATCAATAGGATTAAAAGTGTGATGGGGGGAAAAATCCAGTGGAAGGAATTACAATGTCCCCATGGAAAGTACAACGTTCTGCATGACCCAAAGCTGTTCCCTCCTAGGACTGGCCTGTGAGTGCTCTGGGTTTTGTAACCATCTCTATCAGTTCTGTACCACTGGGAGGAAGGGCCTGGACAATGGAGGTGCGAAAGTCATGAGACTGGCAAGGAACGCTCACCTGGAGCCAAGTATTTATTAATTGCTGTTAATGCACCATTCTGTGCCTGGAGAATCCCATGGACAGAGGAGTCTGGACAGCTTCGGTCCACGGGCCGCAGAGAGCCAGACATGACTGAAGAGACCAACGCACGCCCACTCTGCGCCCTCTGCCCCATTTCTGTCTGAATCTGTGCTCTAAGAAGCTGGGAAAAAACATCTTCCTCTTAAGAGGCTTCAAATACTCAGACAACAGTAGACAGATTTTAAAATAACAGGACAGATGTTGCAGCTCTTAATGAGGAAAGTTCCCTCCATGAGAATGTAGAGTTGTATTAGAAAGGGCTGGAAGTGAATCTTTTCCAGGACTGACTTTTCCATGAGAGAACAAGACGACTGCCTCCACCAAAAGAAAGTCAGCACAGTATGTGGGTGAAGAGTGCCCTCTGCTGGCCAGCAATGAGAAAACCTCAGGGGTTGCGCAGGGATTGGGGTGGGTGAGGGTGGACGGGGCGAGTCTCAAATACCCTATGTAGCTCTTTTTTTTTTTTCTTTTGTCTTCTTTCCTTTCCTGTCTTTTTAATTAATCTGAATTGCAAACAAAAATGCTTCCTTTCCTAAAAGGAGAAGAACAGAGAGAAAGGACAAGGTCAAAGAGAATTTCCTTCCACTCCTCACTTAAGGTTTTCCTGCTTGGAGCACATGAATGTCACCTAAAAATGGCCCCTGTGGAACGTGAGTCTTCAGGTGGTCCACAGCACCATCCCATTTCCATCCTAAGACCTGAGCAGATTGCAAATTTCACAGACAGACACCCTGACTCAAAGCCACCTGACTCCTCCCAGAAACTCTGGCAGGGGTGGTGCGCAGGGGGTGTGTGTGGCGGCGCGGGGCGCGGGGCGGGGGGCGGGGCGGGGGCGAGGATCGGCTTGCAGCTAAGGAGATCCCAGTGGCATGGAGGACAGGTTGATTCTGGCTCAGACCCAAATGACTCTGGATGGCCTGCTCTAGAATCCGGGAACCTTTGAAAAATACACCCTCCCACCTCAAGACTAGACCACAGCTCTCTGCCAGGCTGCTCCCCACAGCTGGGGCCCCCACAACCTCACTCTCCAGCTGGAGCATCATCCCCGCTCTCGCCCAAGCCTGACCCTGCAGGTGAGTTCTCACCCTCTGGGTTGAGTGCTCATTCAGAGCACCAGAGCCCACCCGGCGGAGCGTCACTGCCCCTTCAGCATCACTCACAGCTGTGAGAAAGTCCCCACTGAGCTCCCTTCTCCGTAAGAATAATAGGAACTGCCATTGACTGGAGGCCCACTAACTGCAGAAACGTGACACATACCACTTTAAAAGAATCCTTCTGACCTCAAGAGACCCCTTGAGCACCTCTGGGGGGCTTTGCTTTCTGAATGAAGGGCAAGAGCTATTTAAAACTTGAGGCTACCCGGCTTCTTGTCCAACACCTAAGGAATAACTTGGTCCTGTCTGCCTTCCCCACCCCCAGCCACGGTTATACAGTCTGAGTTCAGCAGTCTCTATGTAAATCAGAGGGAAGAGAGGCAGGATATGGAGAGATGAGGGAATACTGAGGGGGGTTGGGGGAGAGAAGTCTTCCGGAGTGCATACAGGGGGAGTCTAAGGGGAGGAGGAGAGAGATCTTAGGGTGCCTGCAAGGCCAGGTGAGCTGGGGACTGAAGGGAATGAGAAGAGAGAGGAGTTCCTAAGAAGGGCTGCTCTTGGGTATAAAATTGATCCCCTTTGAGTCTTCTTTGACAGACGCAATGAAGAGGAGAACCAACAGACTTTGAACCTTTGGACATAGCAAAACCTGAGGTTTGGAGTGTTGGAAGCTTTGGTATCTGCCCAGGTTACACGCCAAGGTTCCAATGAGGAAACAGGCCGGCAGAGGGTCACCACCTTGCTAAGGCCCATGTAGCTCGTAAGAGCAGAGCCTCAATCCAAGCACATCTGCCTCCACTGCTCCTTCAGCGATGCTCAGGCCTCTGGGAGAAGGAAAAGACGACCACCTAACAGGCCAGGGGAGGGGCAGACATGAGACAGACCATGGCGACTGAAAACCTCCACAACGAATCGCACACTGTCAGTGATGTCAGAAGCACCAGTTCCTTCCCTTCCCTCCTGGTCCTAATCCCTGAGCTCGCCCTGGTTCTGAACACCCCTCCTCACTGCGAGATCCCTGACCTGCTGTCCTTTATTGCCCCAAACCCGATTTGGCAAGTGCCCTGCTACTAGCCTCCCCCAGGTCTGCACACAGTGTGCACTCTGACCCCAAACTCCTCCAGCGGGGTGGTAGTTCTGGCCCCAAACTCCTCCAGCGGGGTGGTGGAGGCACAATTTCTCACAGACATTGTTTCTCTCTCCTGGATTAAACACCCGGCCCTGTGTCTGCCAGGGCCTCCCTGGTGGCTCAGATGGTAAAGCGTCTGCCTGCAATATGGGAGACCCAGGTTCGATCCCTGGGTTGGGAAGATCCCCTGGAGAAGGAAATGGCAACCCACTCCAGTACCCTAGCCTGGAAAATCCCATGGACAACAGGAGCCTGGTAGGCTACAGTCCATGGGGTCGCAAAGAGTCGGACACGACTGAGTGACTTCACTTCCACTTACCTGCACCTGCCTGAGGAAGTGATCTTCTTCCCGTGTGTTCATTCATTCACCAAATAGCTGCTTGTTTCTGCTTTACACCAGGCACTGTGCTAGCCACTCAGGACATAATGCTACTTTAAAAAAAGTTCCAAACTAGGAAATAAAGCATGCCTCTTTAGCATCATCTACAGTCAGCACCTGCCTATAGGGCAGGTGATTTCTGACTTACCATTTGCTTTTGATTAGGTCCCAGACTCTGTAAATTTAGGTTGTGAACTTGTAAAAGACTGGTAAGTTGTAAGTAATTTCTGCCAAGTATTAAAAGATAATTCCAAAGGTTACAGTGTTATTTTTCTGTAGAACCTAAACAAGTTTTATATCTAAATTTGCCATCTTATCCCAATATTCTTTTCTTCACAATTTTCTACGAATATATGTATATATATGTACACATATATACACACGCAAATGAGAGTACATGTACGTGTACATATACATACTATATATATACTTACATGATACACACACACATGCATACATATCACATATATCTTCCTGGATACCTCCTAGATCCAGCTTTCTCTTCCTTATCCTTCTAGTTTTCTGATAAATGAGTTAAACAAATATTTTATCCAGACTAAGTATATATTTATACAAGAGTTAAAGAAGGTTTTCGGAGAAAAGCAACCTTTGTGCGGGATCTGAAGAATAACAGGAGGAAAAGCATCCCAGGCCAACAGGGCAGCATGTCTAAAGGCCCAGTGGTAGGGAGCACAGCACCCCGGAGACCTGGGAAGACGGTCGTGTGACCTCCACGATCTGCCACTGATCCTCTCAACCAACACCTGCTATATCAACATCATGACAGGACTCTTGAGTCCCTCCTGTCTGTCCCAGCCACATGCAATGGCTGTGAACACAGAACTGGCCCCACCGGGGGAGATGAAGAACTGTGTTCCCTGGATCAACTGACTGTAACTCCATGCCACCCTTCTCAAATGACTGGGGAGAAGCCAGGTACAGGACAGCTGGTGAGGACCCAGTTCTTGGGGGAGAGGACACCTGTGCAGTGGACTACCCCCTAGGAGGCCAGCCTCAGTATGTGGCACAGAGGAAAACAGAGATCCCCAGACATCAACAGCTCCACACCAGGCCCTCTGTCAACCCCGTGCTCTGTGGTGGGTCCAGCTCCACAGGCTGCTCATTCACCAAGTCAGCATGGCACAAACACCTGCTCAAGGGGGCTTGCTAAAACCTGCAACAGAATGATCATTTCTGCACATTTCCACTAAAAACATCAGTCTACATTCAAGTCGTACAGCCGCCTGCTGAGAACAGGGGTTCTCTCTCTCACACAGCTTAATCAGTACCAGCCCTGGGGGCAGAAGACTCTGGCCAGAGGCCAGTAACTATGTGACTTCGGACAAGTTGCTTAACCTGCCTGAGCCTCAGTGTTCTCCTCTGGAAGGGGAAATACTCATGTGTCATTAGAAGACTCAGTGTTCATGGACACAAACACAAAATAAATGGGTCTTATTTTCATAGTTGTTATAATTATCTGATGCTACTTTTAAAATATAACGAGGGTTTGTTAAGTACATAATACAACTCTATGTGGAACTTAGGCAAAATTTCCATATAAAAATGGAAAGCCCCAAACAACAAACTGACAGAAACATGGGCAGAAAGCTAACTCTCGTCTCAAAAGGCTGGCAGGTGTGTTTCTGGAGCGATGTTGCATCAGGCGTAGAGCCGGGCACTCTCTTGCTTCTACTCAGGTATTAAAATAATAAAGTACAGAGAACTCAGGTCCATTTGTCAACATGTTCAGGTTTTTCAAAGGAGACCACTAGGCGGAGAATATGAATATTCCTCTAAAATTGTTTGCCAGAAAGGGAATAGAACTTTGACAGTCCCATTCATTTCACATTTCTGAATATGAAAGAGTTCATATTTTTCCATTATTATGTGCCTCAAGATACAAGATATTAGTCTCAAGATACTAGCACTCATCTGGACGGGTCATCTTTTAAATAATTTTTTCTCATTAGACCTATAATAATTAGTACCTATGAAGTACTTCCTACATTCCCCTGGTACATATATTGTTTTCTTCCTTGGAGAATTAAAGGTTTTCTCTAAAACTGGGAGGAAATTTTCAGGGCTAATGTAACAGCACTAAGGACTCCTTCAGTCCAGGCCCTGAGGACTTCTGTTTAAAATGTAAATAGGTTATCAGGACTGGGTAACGTATTAATACCCACCAGTCATTAAGTCCCACACGTGATACATGGTAATACTTCAATTGAACTAGCAAAGGGCCAGGCTCTGGGGGATGGGGTGCCAGCTGGGTGAGTTTCAATGTAGAAGAGAAGGAGCTGGTACCCACTAGGTACAGGCCCACAAGAGCTCTTTAGTCCCATCATTGTCCATATCCCTATCAAGTAGATGTAGAAACTGAGGTTCCCAAGTTTAAGAAGAGACTCAATGAATAGCATCATCATTCCCCCTATATCCACTCTGTACCCCATCAGGAGTCTTCAGAGATCCCCTCTATCTCCATTTCTGCATTTATTTTCTTCAGACCCTTTCCTCCCCAATCCAGTCCCCTGTCTCAGCTCCCTCTGCACACTGCAACCAGCAAGAAGCTGTTGAATCTCAAATCCAGTCATTCCCTCCTCACCCCTGCATCCCATTTCAAATCTCTGAAAGGTTCCATATCTCTCATAAAATACAGCCCAAGAATTTTTAAAAAGTACAATTTAGTAGACCCTCTAACCACCATACCCGTCCTCACCCTGCCCACCTGGACCTGTTTTCCTGGGAACCCCACTCCAGCCTCCCCACCAGGCCTCCAGCCCTGGAAAAGGGACCCCTCCCTCAAGACACCATCCAGGCTATGACGCTTGGTTCTCTCTGAGCAGCTGAGTCAGCTCAGTGGCACCCTTTCTAAGGAGCCTTCCTGTCAGATCTTCCGCAGGGACCTCTGTCAAGACAGACCACTCCTCTCAATTCCCCGCTGTACCTATCCCTCCACGTACCCTATTACGAGTCCCTTCGGGGCACGATCCATCTGCGGTCACTTCTGCCCAGTCCATGGCCTGGAAGAGAGCTGGCCTGAGGGTACTGCCCTATTGGAAAGGGACTGCTACCAACAGAAAGAGCAGCTCACGGGTGAGCGGGAGGTGCTGAAAATGAACTCTTCCCCTGGCAGCTCAGAGGCAGGCTTGTCTGAGCAAGAAGGGCAAGGGGAGAGTGGGGTCTGGAAGCCTCTCCATAAACAGGGTTGACTCCACATGGTGCCTCCCTCGGGGCAAGCTGTCACAGGAACTCAGAGGAGCTGTTTGTAGGGGCTTTTTCCATATCCACATGTGCTTTTGTCCTAGAACACCACTCTGGGAGTCCAATGAGAGACCCCAGCAGGAGGTGGGGGTGGGGTAAACGATCCCAGCATTCCCCCTGCACTCCTGCCCCACCACCCTGTCATTCCCCGTGTAATTACCAGGAAACTCAAATAGTTTTCCATTTTTCCTCCTCCAGGGGCCCCATGTTCCAACTTAGAATTCCTGGAGATGCTTCAGCAGGAACTTCTAAAAAAATCTTCATTTTGCAAAAAGCCACACTCCTTACAAACTTGTATACAGTTGTAAGCAATGTTGCAAGCAGGCTCTTCTGCTTCCTCATTTGCAAAATGAGGTAGGTGAGATTTAATTACCTTTGATGCCCTTAGTCTATGATGTACAGTTTTGTTTTTAAGGTTCTCAAGTTATTTATGCAAACACCAAATTGATCTCATCACAGACTGCTGCTCACTTTCCAGCACCAAATTCTTACAGTCAGCCTGCACATAAACAGTTGAAAAACAACCACCTCTTTATTCAAACCATAGAACCACACAAAAGGAAAAGATGCCAAACACTCTGTGCACAGAGAAACCCCAAACCTGTGAGATCAAACAGGAGGCGGCCCTCCGCTCAATCCCTTGGCAAGGCCGTTCCTTGGTTACAGATACTTGCTTAATATTTACAAATCTCAATGTTCATTAAATGTGACCAAGTAGGTGACCTGGCTCCTTCTCTTTCCGGCCACCCTGTCTTTTCTAATTTTTCTCCCTGAAGCCAAGAGCAACACTGGCTTGACCCAGGGCACTTCCTGGCTTGAGCTGCTGCAGGGCTCCCTGGAGCAAAGACCACGGCCAGGGCCCTGAGGGGGCCATGAGCCCCTCCGTGGTCTCAGCCATCCACTGAGGTAGCCACAGCCAAGCCCCCAGGCCAAGCTCTGTAGCCCAGGGACCTCACAGACCATTCCTCAAGCCATCTTGGCCAAACTCCAGTGGAAAGCCGGCAGCCAGCCATTTCGGTTTTCATGACTTGGCTTTTAACTCACATTGTTTCAAGGAATGGCCAGTTCAAATCTGGCCTGCCTTCATCCTCTCTTCCCATTGTGGAACTGGTCATTTCGGGATCCAGAGGAAGCCATGTCCACGCGTATACACCCATGGGTACACACAGAGTCCCATCCTCAGCAGATACCGTGAAACAGATCCCGGTACCCATTTAAGCACCTGGGGCCTCCATATGGTGAGAACCTCACTGAATTCTATTACTAGGAAGTCATCAGGTCTGATTTCTTTTTTTTTAATATTTTTTATTTTTATTTTTTAAATTAATTTATTTTAATTGGAGGCTAATTACTGTATAATGTTGTAGTGGTTTTTGCCATACATTGACATAAATCAGTCATGGGTGTACATGTATTCCCCATCCTGAACCCCGCTCCCACCTCCCTCCCCATCCAATCCCTCAGGGTCATCCCAGGGAAACAGCCCTGAGCACCCTGTCTCATGCATCGAACCTGGACTGGTGATCTGTTTCACATATGATAATATACATGTTTCAATGCTATTCTCTCAAATCATCCCACCCTCACCTTCTCCCAGAGTCCAAAAGACTGTTCTTTACATCTGTGTCTCTTTTGCTGTCTCACATACTGACTTCTTAATTATTTACAACTGGAGTTTGCATTAGCTCAGCCAACATATTAAATGCAACAAGGATTTCAAAGTGTTTTTTTTTAATTAAAAGTCTTTTAATCAAAAACATTTAACTTATTCTTACCTACTCATCAAGTCAATTACTTTGAGAAATACCACTAAAAAACCATATGGTCCAATTCAAAACACAACCTGTATTATAAGCTGGTTGTAAGGAGTAGGTGAAAAAAAATCCCACCAAATCTTTAGCGCAGTGGCTGGCCCACGGAAAAGGTTAAAAAATCATTAGCTATTATGATTATGAATGTTACAATTACTCATCTACAAAGAGCTTCCTACCTAACTTTACAAATTACTCTCAGTACATCACATACACACGTGCAATGACCAGTTAGAGGCAGATTTAGAGTAAAACAAGGATCCTTTTTTCTTAAAAAGGATCCCCTCAAATTATATACGCAGCAGGCCGCACAAAACCTGGATCCTTCCCTGATTATAAGTAACAAGTGACGCTCACATTCACCTCCCCCATTCCATTCCTCCACTTTCTCCCTTCTGAACACGACACTGATCACTCCACTTGTATTTTCACCTTACGACTTCCCTGGTGGCTCAGACGGTAAAGCGTCTATCTACAATGCGGGAGACCTGGGTTCAATCCCTGGGTTGGGAAGACCCCCTGGAGAAGGAAATGGTAATCCACTCCAGGACTATTGCCTGGAAAATCCCATGAACAGAAGAGCCTAGCAGGCTACAGTCCATGGGGTCGCAAAGAGTCAGACACAACTGAGCGACTTCACTTCACTTCACGAAACTATAAACAACAGTGTTTCTATACGTAAGCTTTATATAAGTGGAATCATATCATATTATACTTAATCTCTTATTCTTTCCATTGATATTTTATATTTTTAAGATTGATTCATATTGATACATGCAGGTTGTAACTACTCTAGAGTCCCTGATTGTATGGATGTAATAGCCATTTATTTGTGCATTGTCCTGCTGATGGATATCTTGGGTCTTTACCATTTTCTTCTGTTACAAACAAAATGGTAGTAAGTATGCAGCTATTCCTGTTCAGATCTCCTTGGGGACCAGTATCAGTCAGAGTTTCTCTAGGGAATCATGGCAGACACTGATGCATCTTTTGTCCTTATTAACAGAACTCCATGTGTTCTAGGTTGTAATTAAACATCATCACCTTCCCAGACCTCCCTGTGGCTACAGGAAGACACATACCTCAGTTCTGGCCAAAGATAAATATCTACTGAAGATTCCCAAAAGACTCTGCTTCTCTTGATATAGTGATGGCCCTCCTTCCTCCCCTTCTAGAACACAGACCTGAAGGCAGGAGATGAGCAGCCATGGTGTGAACATCAGGACAAAACCTCACCAAAGGCATGGCAAAGTGAAAAAAAAAAAAAAAAAACTTGACTTGTAGACAACTGTATTATTCAGGTGCTAAATTAGTCTCTTCCTAACCTTTAGCACTACTTTACTTAGGTGTCATTCTATAAAGAAATGGAATATATTTCCCCCCAAATGGTGAGTTAGCCTTGTAGTCTTTTATCATAAAACCTAAAGTGAGATTCTTCAATTAGAAATATATATATTATAAAGACAAAACTTTCTGTTCTTAAATGTTGGTAGTCAGAATAAGCAAACAAGAAAATGGAACACTTATCTAAACTCTTCCAGTGCTTAGTAAGAATAAGATGGTGACAGCATTAATAGATAATACTCAAAATGCACTTACCATATGCCAGGCACTGTTCTGAGAACTTCGCGTGTATTCAATTAAGCCTCAGAAGAAGGAAACTATTATCATTATTCCCACATTAGATTAGGAGCCTCCATAGACATTAAGTAACACCAACATCACCAAGACAGTGAGTGATAGAGCCAGGATCTGTGAGTTTAGCATTTCAGGGCATGTGTTGGTGTGGCAGGCTAAATAATGACCCCTCAAAGACACCCACCTGATTCCCACGAACATATTACTTTATGTGGCAAAAGGGACTTTGCAGATGGGATTAAGGAAAGGCTCCTGTGATGGGGAGATGATCCTGTTTTAGCTGGTTGGGCCCACTCACCTTCCAGATGACCAAAAGGGGCCCTATAAGAGGGAGATGGAGGGTCAAAGCAGTAGTAGGAGATGTGATGATGGGAACAGAGGGTGGAGGGAAGCAAGCGAGCTGCAGGCCAAGGAATGCAGGCAGCCCGTAGAAGCTGGAAAAGGCAAGGAAACAGGTTGTCCCCTAGAACCTTCAGAAAGCACCCAGACCCATCAACACCTTGACCTTGCCTCAGCGAGACTGATCTTAGACTTAAGATTTCCAGGATTGTAAAATAACGCCTGTTGTTTAAACCATTAAGTTTGTAATAATGTTATAGCAGCCCTAGGAAATGAATAGTCGAGAATTCTGACCCCCAACCCCACCCTCCTAACTCCTTGTCCTCCAGGAGCTCACTCATCTGGGGAGGTGAGCCACCACCTGCTCCTAACACCAGATGCCACAGGGACCACAGAACCCCAAAATGAAATACTGGGGGGTCCTGGGGGGAAGTGTCTGGTCCACACGCATGGGCCCCTAGCCATCCCAGAAAATGCCCTTGTCGTCCACTGCTGCCTACAAAGTCTAGGGAGATAATGCGGGTCTGGAGCCACTTGCTAACAGTTTTTTTCAGGGAATTCATCTTCTAATGAACCCGCCCTGATAATGTTTCCACATTTGTGTGAGACAAAACTTGGCAAGGGAAAGGGCAACACCCTCAGAGAGCTTCCTTCCTGGAACCCTCTGGTGGCCTGTCTGGATTTACCAGTCCGGCCTTCCTGCCCTTCCCTCCAGTTGGGCCCCCTGCACCTCCAGACTAGTAACGCTTGACATTTCCTTTCTCCCCAGCCAAAGTCAGGCCCATGAACAAATTGTTCTCAGGTAAGAGACGCAGATTCATCTTCAATCCCCAGGTCCCCTTTCAAGGAAACACCCCGCACATGCACTGGTCTCCACAAGCATCAGTCTTCCTCAGTCAGACCAACAAACTGAAATTTGTCACGTACCTAAAATAGCAGCATCCAAGCAGTCCTTAAAATAAATGGGGGTGCAAAAAGGCACAGACTCCTCTCTTTATATGAAATGAAATGAAGTTGCTCAGTCGTGTCTGACTCTTTGCGACCCCATAGACTGGGGCCTACCAGGCTCTTCTGTCCATGGGATTTTCTAGGCAATAGTACTGGAGTGGATTGCCATTTGCTTCTCCAGGGGATCTTCCCAACCCAGGGCTCGAACCTGGGTCTCCCGCATTGTAGACAGACGCTTTACCGTCTGAGCCACTAGGGAAGTCCCTCTTTATATGATGTTCTTTTAAAATTCCCCAAAGAAGTCCAACCCTTCCTAAAATGCAGAATGTATAAGGCCAAAGTTTTACGCTTCACTATTGGGCAAAATGACTCAGCTTCTGTTGATTTTAATACATGAAACACACAGAATTTGGGAGATGGGACTATCCAGGAATAAATATAGAGAAACGGTATGAGTACTTGTTGTTGTTATTTAGTCTGTGGCTCAGCGGTAAAGAATCTGCCTGCGATACAGAAGATGCAGGAAACACAGGTTCAATCCCTGGGTCGGGAAGATCCCCTGGAGGAGAGTATGGCAACCCACTCCAGTACTCTTGCCTGGAGAATCCCATGGACAGAGGAGCCTGGCCGGGCTACCGTCCATGGGGTTGCAAAGAGTCGGACCCGACTGAAGCATGCACAGTCAGTCACTCAGTCTTTTTGTGACCCCATGGACTATAGCCCTGCCAGGCTTCTCTGTCCATGGGATTCTCCAGGCAAGAGTACTTGAGTGGATTGCCATTTCCTTCTCCAGGGGATCTTCTTGACCCAGGGATCAAACTCACATCTTCTACATTGTCAGGGGGGGTCTTCACTACTGAACCACCAGGGAAGCCCAAGGTGAGTATTTATTGAATACTTAATCCTGATTATCGTATCAACCCTACATCAGAGGTACTAATATTAACTCTACTTGATAGATAAGCAAATTGAGGCACAGAGGGTCTAGAAACTTGCCCACAACCACAGCCAGTAAGCAGCAGAGCAGAACAAGAGCCCCAGGAGGCAAACGCTAACTTCAACAGGAAGTGTTTGCCGTAACCCACCTGTCACCTGAGTGTCACCTGTCCCCACCCTCACACAACTAGTTAAATGGGATTACAAGGCTAGAGGAAAGTTACCAAGGTAAACTGCACCCTGCACAACAGGGAAGCCCCCACATGGATCACAGAGTCCCAGGGAAGCCCTGTAATGAGGACCTGCCTTCCAACTGCTCGACAGCCTGTCCCTCCTGTCCCACCAGCTCTGTACCCAGACTGCATTCGACCCTGTAGAGCAGCTGAGGGTGAAGATCTGAAGCTGCAAACCAGGTCCTTCAAGGAGCGAGGGCACCACCTCCATGAGGCTCTGTTCTCTAATACATAAAAGGTAAAGGGTGATGTTTATAGCACCCAGCACAAGGCCTACTCAACTTGACATGTAAACAGAAGACTGTGGGCCCTAGAATAAAACTAACCCCTCAGATTTACTTACCAAAAATTATCCAGTGTACCAAGCCCTTTACATATATCATCTCATTTGGGATTAATTTCTTGGTAGACAGTGAGAAAAGAAACACGGGTCAGGAGAGATGGATGTACAACATAAAGCCCTCAAACCAATAAATAACTCACCTGGAACACTCATCACCCCAGTGACTGAAAATAAAATCATCCCCAGCACATGGTGCACAGTTGGTGCTTAATAAATGTCGAATGAACCATGGATGCACAGGAACCATTTTTAAAAGGACCTGCCACCTTCCCTGCTTCCTTGAGCCGCACAAAGCAAATGTATATATAGAAACCACCCCAGCGGCACATTCAAGTAATGTGAGAGCAAATCATGAAGAAGCCCAGCTATGCCCACCTGCCAGGGGAGCTCCCAGCTGTTGGTGTCAAGCACCGGCATGAAGTAACATGGAACCCGCACACTGATGAGACAGATTGCAGTTGTTTTTAAACAAACCATCACAGTGGCTCAGGGCTTCCCTTGCAGCAACCCCACACCTTCGGCCAAGAAACAAGGAGCTCGGTGGGCAGAGCTGCATCCTCCAGGCTCCACTGTCACAGACATCTTCCAGGCCATCTACAAACAGCTCTCAAGAGCCCACAGGCTGACAGGCGGCATCCGGAGATGATCAGATTTCTATCAGTACCGACACATGGCACTTCTCTCTGGCTGCCATTCAAGATGCCACTCCTCCCCTCAAGGGCTGCTAATATGTCCTGAACAATCAAGCCTTTAAGGATTGGCCCTGTATCAGTGGTACCCACCACCTCGCCAGTGTTCTGCCTGCTGCTGACAAACCCCCCTGACATGGTCTCGATTTCCCTGTGCCCCCTTCCTCTCAAAGATGGGCCCACACACCCATCTCCATCCCAGGCAATTAAGCAACACTGCCCCCAGACTCTCAACACCACAACAATCTTCCTCCTGACCTTCAGAGAACAACCCTCCCTGGCTGATTTTTCCTTCAACTTTATGGCATCAACTTGTTTCAGACTAAGTTCAAAACCACTGGCCTCACATCCTGGTGATTCCATGTATACTAAGAAGTCAGGATGTGATTCCCGCTGTAGAGGGAACACAGGGAATGCCAGGCACCAGTCATGTTGTGTTTCTTGATCTGGCTGCTGCTGACTGCAAAGGCGTGTTCAGTACATGAGAGCCACATGGGTTATTTGTAGGCTTCTCTGCATGTACTGGATTCATCTAGAGAAGGTTCATAAATAAAACTGCCGATTTACATGAATTCTCAGTGTGTTCTAGAACTTTAGGGGCTGGAGCTGGGGATCAGTTACTCCATATTTCATCCTCATAAGTCACAGGGCTTCTCAACAGCCTGAAAAACCAGTTGTTTCTGTGGTTGAGACCCACAGATCACATTGGGTTCAGAAACTTCCAAAAGCCCAGAAGGAAAGGCAGCCACAGACGTGCTTCCATGGCACGTGGCTCCTGTGGACACTGAGCCAGAACCGATTTTGTCTGCTCCATGATGGGGCTTGCACAGCGACCGCTTGGCCTTCTAGAAGAGAACAGCCAGCCAGAATGGTTTTCTGCAGAACGTCCTAGTTGTAAAATCATGGGTGCTCACAGGCGATGGATGCTCTGATTGCAACACGCATTGTTTTCAGAGAACAGAGGCCAAGCCGGCAGCGCCTGCCCCAACCCTTCACATTCACCTCCCCCTCTCAGCCTCTTCTGAGCTGGCCGGGGATGGGTGTGTTCCGGGAACTCACTACTCATGAGTCACCCTCTCAGGGCCTGACGGCTGCTCCTGGATCCTGATCAAGTTCTTTTAAGAGACTGGCTTTGGTGTTTGGGGTTCACGCTGCAATAACTTGCAAAAATAAAACATCTTTTTCATGAGCAGACTGAGCAGCACATGAATGAATCCATGCGCCTCAAGACCTCCCCCTCCCCTCCTGTGTAACAGCAAACACTCGTTTCTGAGTCCCTTGGTCAGAGAGTCATATGGTCACACCAGCCATTTAGCAATGGTGAATTTCTCATCACCTTATCCCAGCAGGGCTGCTCTGCTGGGCAGCTGGGGTGGGATACCACGGTCCAAGGGCAGCCTGGTCTTTGCTGGCCAGAGGACAAGGCGAAATTGGCCTGAGACCTGGGGGCTTATCCTAGCCTAGCTTCATGCAGGCTGAGATCTCCAAAATATTTTACACTGCATAGATTCTTCGGCAGAAAAGTCTCTGTTGAGCCATACTGGATGCACACTCTGAGAATAGATCAAACTTCAGCAAAACTAAATCTATACACTTTGCAGGAGGATGAACCTGAGGAGGAGGCCCTGCCAAGAACAGCCCCTTCTGGGAATGCATGAGCGCCAAGCGAGTCGGGGAGACGGTTCATGTTCCTGGGGAGCTTTCTCCCTGAGGTTTCTCTGCTAGCTCCTTGGTTGAGCCTGGATGATGCTGACACCTGTGGTAAAACTTGACTCGATGGCCTTCTTGGAAGCCAACCAGAAAGAGACTCCAGACAGCACTGGGAGAAAAAGGCCTATGATGGGGACCCCAGAGATCTGGATTCAAATCCAGCTCTGGGACCATGGACGAGTCACTTCTCTCTGGACGTGGGTTTCCTCCTCTGTAAACCCGTCAAAGACGTCAGCACAGCATCTCTCAAGTCCCCTGAGTGCTGGTGGCTTTTCAGTTCCAGCCCACCAGACTTGTTTAATTTTTTTTTCTAATTAATTGCCAACATTTCAAAATCTGGAGGGCTCTTGAGAATTTAGAGATTTTACTTTAAAATCCCAAATTCTGGATTCTCTTGGGATATCAGCAGACCTGGCCACAGTGGACCCACATTACCCATAGGAGGCAGAAACTAGGAAACAGAAAGAGTTCCCAGAAAAGGGAATGAACCACCCAAGCCGATGCCCTGTGAACATTTAAGCTGGGGACTCGAGTTCATAAGTCTGCATTATTTTGTTCCTTTAACATATTGCTCAACTTTTTCATTTTTCACTTCAACTGGAACACTTTGAATAAGCTTTGAAATCAAAATACCTCACAAGAACCAGTACAAACAATCTATTACGTGGGGCTCCGTAAAGCAGGGGACATATATCCCAGCCTGCCAGCAATTCTAACACTGTCGGTCCAGGGACCCAAGGCGGTTTAAAAGTCCTCTCGGACTCTCTGACCTCCATGGGCTGTCTCCTCAACCCTCTACCCCTCAGCCAGGGACATATGTTTGGGAGCCAGGACAGTGAGGTCAGAGGTGGGTGGGTTTCTGAGAAGGTCGGGGCCACATCTGCATTTTGTCATCCTTCTGGACAGGCCAGCATGTGCAACGCTGCCTGTGGGCCTGCCAAGTCACTGGTAGGGATGAAGCAACAAGTGAGTCACGTTGCAGGCAGACGCGAGGAAGAAAGGCACAGAGAAGAGAGACGCAGGTGCGGCAGGGACGAGAGGCTGGGGTCAGGAAGATGGGGCCTGGCCCCATGTCTCTGTAAAGCAAGCACACAAGCCAGGAGCTGCAGGAGTGGAAACCCCGTTCTCAGGGCAGTCACACCTCATTGGTAATAATAACGTGATGACAGCGACAGTGAAAGGACCGGCAGCAGCAGGACGGCTAACACTCAGTGAGCTCTCACTCTGTCGGGCGCTGGGGTTATCATCATTATCCCCACTTTAGAGATGATGAAACTGAGGCCCAGCAAGGTCACAGACTTGAGCAGGATCACGGGGCAACAGGTGGTGCAGCGGGAACCTGACCGCAAGCAGCTGCTTCCTGCATCCCGGGGCTCTCCACTGCCTCGTGCATTGTGCCTCTGGTGTTCAGGATTCAGTGACTAACACTCACAGTGCAATCTATCTGCATGCCTGCTCCTCGCCGTGAAATAATGATGTTATTTACATTGGCATCTACACGCACAGATCACTCTGCACACAGAACCGTGCATGCTCCTCTTTATGCACGGCGTGGAGGACATTTAAGACGAACTCTGACCATTTGCAGCCTGCACCTTACTCGCCAGCTTTAGGTGGGCAAGTCACTGCATGTGTCTTCGGCCTTGTTCACAGCGAAGTGTCTGTCCTTCAGAGACCTGACTCCCAGTACCCCAATCACCCAGAACAAAGGTGCCCAGTGTTTGAGAAAAGGCCCAAATAAGGGGGTGGGGGGTTCTCTTGAAAGATAGTTACAGGGCTGTTTGACAAAATATATTGATACTGTGCTCCAAAGAAGAAACATTTGGACCCTCACTCACTGTCTGTCAGTCTTACTTTTATAGACACCATTAAACTTAAGAACAGATTAGAAGCAGCAAAACCTAAAGAGGGGAATGAGAAAAAGAAGGTGGTGGTAACGGGTGACATAGATATCCAGAAAGGAGACCAAAAGGAAATTGCAGGATTTAGCACCAGGGAAAAGGTCTCAGCCCTACTCCCTGGTTAAAGGCACACGGCTGTGTGCAAGGCTCTGTGATGAAGCTCTAAGTCGGCAACATGGAAAGTCAGAGCGGGAAGGTGAAACTGGGGCGGGCATCCCATTTCATAAAGCAGGGAGGCATGAAGCCTGAAAAAGAAACACCTACTGGCACCGCCAATGAAAACAAAAACATTTTAGGAATAGGTTGTAAAGTTCAACCACCTGGAACTGATGTGAACATGTTGGGTCTAAGCACATGATCTTGAACGAAGAATCTCATGGCTTTCTGCTCTAACGAGGAACTCCCTGGAGATTGCTCCTTCAGACACACTGCTGACAGTGTTTCAAGTTTGATACTGAGTCGCTCTGCACCCCATCTACCTGCAGGCAAGTCTATGCCTCCTCCTTTGCCCCCCCCAGAGGACACCTGGCACTGTGTGGAGACATTACTGGTTGTCACAGCTTGGAGGGGCAAGATCTGCTGGCATCTAGTGGGCAGAGGTGATAGACGATGCTGAACACCCCACCGCGCACAGGACAATCCTTAACAACCAGGAACGACCCTGGCCAAAATGTTGCGGTGCCGAGGCTGAGAAACCCAGATCTAAACCAAGGCAAAGGCGGCAGGTGCCCCATCACTGTCATTTATTTCTCCGTCATGTGACTGCGGACTTTCGCGTCTTCACCTGCACTCGGGGATAATCACGCCCAAGCCCTACTGGGCTCTACAGGGAATCAGGTTTTCAAAGTGCTTTGTTAGTCACAGGTCTCCCTCCACCATCATCTCTCCCATTGCCTGCAGAGCCTCTGACTTGACTGAGGGGAGAGAGAAGCAGTGGGATCTGGTTAGGTGGGAGGGGCTGGCACAGACTGGTTCTGGGTCCTGCATGGCACCCACTGAGGACAAGGACTCCCTCATGGAGTGCCTGTGAGGGACGATGCATCCTGAGAGAACCTGACGGCCTGCACAGCCCTGCTCCCCTTCAAGGGGAGCCGGGAAGAGTGTGGTTGATCGTGGGCTGGGATCTACAGGGCAGGGCCTCAGCTCCATGACCTGCCTCACAAGCCAGGAACCACACTCCTCCCGCACAACACAACACAACGCAACAATAACAGCAGCAATCATGATGAAGATGATGCTTAAAATTGATACTGCCCAAGAACTAAGCCCTCTTCCCAGATTATCTCATTTAATCCTCACAACCACCACGGGAGGGGGGTAGGGTGACTACCTTCTCTTTACAGGTGAACTAAAATCACTTGTCCAAGGCCTCACAGCTCAAAACAATCTGGCCTCCACACCCAGGACTCAGATACCACCGTCCACAGCCTTAATGGCACCATCCTCCAAAACTATACCACTTGCTTCACCACCTGGATTTCCATTCTAGAATAAAGCTGGAAACTCATCGGCACAGACAGCACAATCTCAACTACAATAATCAATGTGTGTGTACACGCATGCCAAAGCAGGGAGGAAATTTCCTGCAGTTTTCACTGATTAAACAGTATTTACTGATGAGTAGTCAGAGAAGGCAATGGCACCCCACTCCAGTACTCTTGCCTGGAAAATCCCATGGACAGAGGAGCCTGGTGCACTGCAGTCCATGGGGTCGCTAAGAGTCGGACACGACTGAGCGACTTCACTTTCACTTTCACTGATGAGTAGTAGAATTACAAGTGATTTTTAAATTTCCTCTTTATATTTTTCTTGAATCCTCAAAAATTTTAGCAATAAATAAGAAGTAATAGCTAGTAATAAAAATAAACTTATAAAAGCAGAATGTTATAAAATTTGTTTTTAATTTTTTAAACATCAATTTCTTGCAAAAAATTATCAAAAAACCTGAAATTACTGTCTAGATCAGAGGCTGGCAAACTGTAGTCCAAGGGCCAACTCCAGCCCTCTGCCTGTTTGTATAAATAAAGTTTTATTGGTACTTAAAGATTTAAATGGCCTTCCCCAGTGGCTCAGACAGTAAAGCGTCTGCCTACAATGCGGGAGACCTGGATTCAATCCCTGGGTCGGGAAGATCCCCTGGAGAAGGAAATGGCAACCCACTCCAGTATTCTTGCCTGGAAAATCCCATGGATGGAGGAGCTTGGTTGGCTACTGTCCATGGAGTCGCAAAGAGCTGGACACGACTGAGTGACTTCACTATCTATCTACTATCACTTAAGGTTTAAATGCAAGATATGACACCATAAATCTCCTAGAAGAGAACTTAGGCAAGACATTCTTTGACATAAATTTTCTTAGATTAGTCTCTGAAGGCAAAAGAAATAAAAGCAAAAATAAACAAATAGGGCCTAATCAAACTTAAAAGCTTTTTCACAGCAAAGGAAACCATCAACAAAATACAAAGACAACTTACAGAATGGGAGAAAAGATTTGCAAATGATGCACCCAGCAAGGACTTACTTTCCAAAGTATATAAACAAACAGCTCATACAATTCAATATCAAAACAAACAAACAAACAACCCAATCAAACAATGGGCAGAAGACCAAAACAGAAGATCTATAGCTGGTCAACAGGCATATGAAAAGATACTCACATCACTAATCATTAGAGAAATGAAAATCAAAACCATAATGAGGTATCACCTCACATTTCACATAGGTCAGAACTGCCATCATCAAAAAGTCTACAAATAATAAATGCCAGAGAGGATGTGAAGAAAAGGGAAACCTCCTACACTGTTGGCAGGAATGTCAACTGTGCAGCCACTATGGAGAACAGGATGAAGGTTCCTTAAAAAAATAAAAACAGACTTACCATATGATCCAACAATCCCACTCATGTGCACATATCCACAAAAGATGATAACTCTAATTGGAAAAGATATATGTACCCCAGGGTTCATAGCAGCACTACTTGCAATAGGCAAGATATGGAAGCAACTTAAGTGCCCATAGACAGTTGAATGGACAAAGAAGTAGTGCTGCTGCCGCTGCTGCTGCTGCCGCCAAGTCGCTTCAGTCGTGTCCAACTCTGTGCGACCCCATAGACAGCAGCCCACCAGGCTCCCCCGTCCCTGGGATTCTCCAGGCAAGAACACTGGAGTGGGTTACATTTCCTTCTCCAATGCATGAAAGTGAAAAGGGAAAGGGAAGTCACTCGGTCGTGTCTGACTCCTAGCGACCCCCTGGATTGCAGCCCACCAGGCTCCACTGTCTGTGGGTTTTCCAGGCAAGAGTACTAGAGTGGAGTGCCATTGCCTACTCCAAAGAAGTAGTACAATGGAATGTTATTCAGCCACAAAAAAAGAATGAAACAATGCCATTTGCAACAACATGGATGGACCTGGAGATTATCACAGTAAGTGAGGCAAGTCAGACAAAAATATTACTTACTTGTAGAATCTAAAAAAAAAAAAAAAAAGAAAGAAAATGATACAAATGAACTTACTTACAAAACAGAAACATACTAACAGACATAGCAAAAAACTTACTGTTACCAAAGGGGAAAGGAGGGAGGGATAAACTAGGAGTTTGGGATTAACGGATACACAAAATAAACAAGGACATACTCCATAGCACAGGGAACTATATTCCTATCTTGTAATAACCTATAATGGAAAAGAACACACACACACACACACACACACACACACACATATAACTGAATCACCTTGCTGTACACCTGAAACTAACACATTGGAAGTCAACTATATTTCAATTTTTTTTAATTAATAAGTTTCATCAGAACACAGCCATGTTCATCACTTACGTAAATGTCTAATGCCCGCTCTTTTATACACCTGCAAGCTGAGCAGCATGGAGACACATGGGAACACTACACCCCGCTTTCTAATGTAGCTTAGAGATGGACCTCTTACTTCCCCACCTCTAAATTTCTCCTCTCAATCAATTCATCCCTCAATGGATGAATCAGGAAGCTCATGAAACTACAGCCCCTCCTTAGAGAGGTATCCATATGATTTCATACTTCTATAAAATTTGAAAAAGATATTTTAATAAAATTTGGAAAGGGATATTTTTGAAATCTTTTTCTGTTTTTAATTTGAAGACCCCACAAGTTATATACGTTTTCAGACTCTTCAAAACTGGATCTGCCCCTACATAATGCCCAGACATTTCCCCACCTAATTCTACATTCAAGACCACATCACATTCAGCGGCAAGAAGGGTATTATCCCACCAACCCCCAAGCAACTCTAGCCATGATGAGCAGTTTGATTTCCAGTCTCCAGATGGCAACTCTGGTGGAGCTGCCCTTCCAGAGACACCCAGGATCCACCAGGAAGTTCATGGAGCTGACCAGTCCTCAGAGGAGCCTGAGGGCACCCACGTCCACAGAAAGTAAAGAGGAACGCCTGCTCACACACACTGTTCTTCAGCCATTCCTTAGCTCCACTGAAATCTCACCATCCAATGCAATTTATGTATTTTCATAACACACATAATCTGTACTCTCCAATTACAGAGCCTCTGTAATCAGAGCACTTCCAAATAAGTGGCAGGTGGATGATCTAAAACTGCTTTCTAAAAAAGCAATGTGGCTTGGAAGAATAAGAAACAGGATCAAATCACAAAGTGTGCGTGCAAACAGTGGACAACTGTCTATTTAAAAGAACTCTCCAACGCATAGCACAACCGTTACGGTGGGGCATTTACATCAATCAGGAGCCTCAGGAGTCCAGTTGTCCAATCAAATGCCCCCCTACCCCCGACTCAAAGGTCAGGTGGATAGCGTCCCTCCCTGGTCTATTCTTATCCCCCTCTCCCCGGTGTGGGGGAGGGGCATCTCCGTGGAGTGCAGCTGGCGGTCTTGATAAGCAGGTGTCAGGGAGTTGAACATGACCTTGCTCATCAGCTGGTGGGAACCAGGCAGACAAGGGAGTCTCTGTATTGCTGTCCACAGGGTCCCAGCCCCAGAAACAAGACACAGTGAGGCCTGGGGGAGGGAGGGAGGAAGGGAGGGAAAGCTTTCACACACACCGCCCCCGACCTGCTCCCCCCCACCACCACCTCATACACCAGGGGGAAGTCACCAGACAAAAGGAAATCCACACCATTTCACTCGGGAGAGGAAAAGCTTCCACGGAGAGGAAAAGAAAAATCTGACCATAAGGATGTGTTGAAGCGTTTCCCAAACAGCAGAGGCAGGCAAAGCTAAGCTAGGAGATGGGTTTTGAGGAAAATCAAGGGCAAAGTCGACATTCTCTGCAGAGCTGGCGAAATCAGTCAGGAAAACTGTTGGCAGAGGTGGGAGGAGATGGAATGTACGTTCACCCAGCTGATTCCATCGCACAGACAGCCAGGGCTGTGTCACTGGCTGTTACTGTACCAGCCCCTGGAAGGGGTCCAACATGCAGGACCCGCTCTGAATGTCCACTAACCCAGTTTCTAATTAAATGTGGGTTAACTGGCACTGCCCCTTACAGCTCAAGGGACCAATTCAGAGCAGAAAGGAGCATTTTTCAAACTAAAAAGGCCAAGCCAGTACCTTTTATTTTCTCACATCCTTTCAGTTGCTCAACGTGACCCACTGCTAGCTGCACGGAGTCCTCAGTCCTTGGAGAAATCAACCCTCCCCGGCCCCCTCAGCTGCCGCCGTGCAGTGACCGAAGCACCGACTGGGCAAATGTGAACTTTAACTCCATTCCGCTTTTCCCATGCTGTGGTCGCCACTGCCCCGGGGATGAGTCACCCGTGAAAGCCACCCGTTGTCCCCAACAGACGAAACACTCAGTCCCAGAGAGTGGCGCATTCACACTTCTCCAAGAGCCAATCTCCTCCTGTGGTCTCTGGAGGATGCTACTGCCCGAGCAGTCTTCTCTTCCCAAATCAGCTGCTAACACTAACATGAGAGAGACGGGCATGGGAGACAACTTTCAGAAGCGCCAGGACAAAGAGAGTATGAACTCTGAAACTCAAGGCAAACTTCGAGCGAGACATTTAAAGGCACAGAGAAATATCGGCCAATATGTTGGCAGGAAAACGCCACAGTTATTATACATGAACTAAGGCCCTGGGCTAAGGACATCTCATCACACTTAATCTTCGGAACTGCCCTAGAAGGTAGGCCCCACTATTAGCCTCATTTTACATGCCAGGAAACCCCAGCACAGGGAGGTTAAGTGATCTACCCAAGGTTACACGGTGGCACAGTCAGGCTGGGAAGCAAGGCAGTTCATCTCCAGAGCGTGTGTTTTTCAATACCACGCCATCATGAATTACTGAACTAATTTAGAATTGTGAGCTTCAAGTTATGCTACAGTGTTCACATTTGGGGGGAGGTTGTGATTTTTTCAACTCACCTTTATGTCACTTCTCACTCTTCTCCCAAGAGATGCTCTAACCTGGCTTTTCAGATAGAAAAACTGCTGGTATCAGTCAGTGTGCTGAGCATCAGTTATATATCATCACATTTAATCCTCAGAACCAGTCTATGAGGGTGGCATTAATATTATCCCCTTCAGAGAGAGAGAGACACTGAGGTTCAGGGAGGTCACATCCTTGCCCAGAGTCATAACACAGAGCAGGAATTTGAATCCCAAATGTCAGATTTCAGTGCTTACCTTCTCT
Organism: Ovis canadensis; assembly: GCF_042477335.2. NCBI lineage: Eukaryota > Metazoa > Chordata > Mammalia > Artiodactyla > Bovidae > Ovis > Ovis canadensis. Next base: position 58,770,340 of record NC_091263.1, on the reverse strand, counting down.
TATATATGCTGTCTCTCACAGAATGTCAAGATTTCCCAGAAAAAAAAAAATCAAGAGTGTCATGAAATGAGGGGTGAGAATGACCAAATTCAACAACCAAGCCCCCTGGACTCAGTGAATGGCAGAGACGGCAGCGGGAGGCTGAACTGTAGCTGCAGACCATCCACCCGGCCTCCGCCCTGCACCACCATGACCTTTGGCAAATCCATGCTCTTCTCCAAGCCTCCGTTTCCTCGCCTGTGGAGGGAGAGCAGGGACGGCAAGAGGCCCTGCCAGCCCAGGATCAGACAGGGCACGTGGTCACCTGCGGCAGGAAGGGCTAGAGGGGTGGCTGTCTCCCCTCCCTAGTGGTTAACTTCCCTGCTCCTGGCACTAACCTTCAGGGGCAGCTTTGTAGCTCTTCCTGGACTCAGGTCCGTGCCCTGAGCAGAGTTCCCAGGTACAGCCCGAGGCCAGGCAGTGGTGAGGAGCCCACAGTTCCTCTGGGAGGAAGAAGGAGAAAGCTGAGAAAGGAAGAAGCTGGGGTGGGACAGTAAACTGAACAAGTGCTGGACCTCCACCCGCAGTGTAAAAACATGTAGAAACCCCCTGAGCTCTGCCTGTAAGCTGGCACACACATCATATCTACTTAGAACTCAATAAACGTTAAAAAAATAAGGAAGTAAAAGTATGTGAAGAGATGGCAAATCAGACGAGGCAAGAAGAGTCCATCAAATCAAAACTTTGCTACTATAAATGCTCCAAAAAATATTTATCCCACCAAAGATATCCCTTTAAAAGTATCTACCTTCTAAGTTCTTTAGGAACAGGCAACAGAAGAACAACAAAGATGATCCCTGTGTTTTTCTGTGGGGTTGGGGGCAAGGGTGAGGGCAGCCCTTTACTTGACAACCAACTTGCAAGGTGCCCATCTGACGCTGTGACTCTCCACTCTATTTCCATGTGTAATTCAGTGGAGCAAGCAAGTCCTCGAACTTCAGGTAAGGCCTTAGAATCCTGATTCGGTCACTGACTTGCTGGGCCTCAGGTTGGGTGAGGAATCCCAGTGCCTGGCTGCTTCCCTTCCCACTTATGAGAAAGGACAGTGAGGATGCAGAAGAAAGGGCATCACTGGCCCGGGAGTCATGAACATGAGGTGTTTCTGCTACCAGCAACTGATTCCCTGCCCGTGGGTAATAGGACTTGGCCTTTCCACTGGGGGAACCACCCCTCCCCACTCTGAGTTAATGGGTCCAAGTGAGGCTGACCCTATCCCCCCACCCGCATGGTCCAGAAGAAAGCATGGACAAGCTGAACAAATATCAGTCTACTTGGGCAGTCCTGTTAGAACAAGTGGGAATGACCCCGTGAACTCACTCCACCACTGTGGGAGAATGTCAGCCTGGAGCTTCTGGGAGGTACCCTGTGGAAGAAGGCTTCCTGGGAATGAGGCCAATACAGAAAAAAGGCAGAGCCAAGAGAAGAAGAAAAAGGGACCCAGCCCTAATAACACTGAACCCCTGGGTCCAGCCATGCCTGAAGCCACATACTCTTAGCCCTTCCATTCACATGATCATTGCAGTCCCTATGATGCTCACTCCAGACTGAATTGGGCTTCTGTCACTCGAAATAACAACAAGTCTTGATTAATGGGACCAACTGCACAGAATCACAATATCTCCATGTTATTAACACAAGAAGGCACTGGAGGCCACCCAGCAGTACTGTGCATACATCAAGCATTCAACAGTGGTACGTTGGTCAGTGACTATTTGCTCATGACTCTAGCTTCAACTTCTCACACTGAAATCAAGCTAGCCGGACAGCATTACTCTAAGCCACAAGATCAACTAACTGCATCTTCATGGAACAGTATTTTAAACGATGGTAACTTGAAATGCTTTTTAATGAAAAGAAACATGGTTCATACTAGGAATGCAAAGATCGGTCAATATTAGGGAATAAATCAATGTAATTCATCTCATTACCAGAGTCAAAAGAAAAAAAAGTCTTCTTAAATGCCAATCTTGTTAAATTTCAACGTTTATTCCTGACTTTTAAGGGGGAAAATAACCTCTTAACAAAATAGGAACAGAGGGGAATTTCCTCAAGAGCTCCACAGGTCAAACCAAAAGCCAACATTACATTTTGAGGGAAGGGTTAGAGCTCCACCACTGAAGTATAAGATAAGAAGGACCTGAGATTTCACCACTGTTTAACATTACTCAGGAAGCACTTGCTAACGTAGTCACACAATCAAAAAAAATTACCAATTTGAAAGGAAGAGGAAGCAAAATTTTATTGAGTTATAGACAACATGATTATATGCCTGGAAAAACTCCTCCCAATAATTTTTATTTTTTTATTTAAAAAAATAAAATAAGATCTGAAAAATGATTAAAACCTATTTTAAAACCTATTAAAAACTATTAGAACCTATAAAAAACTATTTTAAAAGGAGGACTATTTCATAATATTAGTCAACAGTAATAAAAGATGTTATTAATCAACAGCTTTCCTACATAACCAAAAAAAAATGATGGTGATCTGGCCAAAGTAAATTATTCTAATAAAGATTCCTTCTTCTGTGCTGTCATAGTCCCCCTTCTCTGTTTGTGTGGATTTTGGTGGAATGTCTGAAATACACAGACAGCCCTAACCAAACAAGGACCTTGTCAAAAAGATGCTTATCTTGCTTTGGCTCAACAATCTCTGGTGACTGGGAAGCCATCTCCTGAGACAGCCTACTCGCCACCTAGCCAAGCCTAGTCGGTCCCTCTCCCATGCAGCACAGAGCAAGGAGGCCCATTCTTCAAGATGTGACCTCACAGTGACAAGGCTGGTCACACTGGCCAGCACACATCTACTGGTTCTGCCCTGCATGCTGTTCCTCACAAAGCTCAGCCCCTGTCCTGCCCCTGGGCCTGTGCACACTTCTCTTCCACCTGCCAAGAGTTTCCCTGAAGAGGCTATGGGGCTTGCTGTCTCAGCACTCAGGCCTGTGCTAAAACGGTATTCTCTGAAAAAAATTCCCTCCCAGTTTCCCTGTCTAAAATCTCATCTTATTCTCTATCCCTTTATGTAACTTTATTTTTCTTCACAGAATACATCATCAGCTAATGTTGCTTCACACGTCTGTCAGTGTATAGTCTGTTTATACAGACTTTCTCTCCAAAAGGTGAACTCCATCAAGACAAGGGTCACCATGTCTGCTTCATTCACTGCTGCCTCCCGTACCCTTAACACCCCCTTCTCAGACACAGCAGGGGTTCAATTAAAAAATGTTGGTTTTATGGACAGATGGATGGATGGATAGAAAAAAACATTAAGTCCTCAGATCCAATCCCAACCCTCAGTTCAGTTGCTCAGTCGTGTCTGACTCTTTGTGACCCCATGAACTGCAGCACGCCAGGCCTCCCTGTCCATCACCAACTCCCGGAATCCACCCAAACCCATGTCCATTGAGTGGGTGATGCCATCCAACCACGTTATCCTCTGTCGTCCCCTTCTCCTGCCTTCAGTCTTTCCCAGCATCAGGGTCTTTTATAATGAGTCAGCTCTTCACATCAGGCGGCCAAAGTATTGGAGTTTCAGCTTCAGCATCAATCCATTCAATGAATATTCAGGACTGATTTCCTTCAGGATGGACTGATTGGATCGCCTTGCAGTCTAAGGGACTCTCAAGAGTCTTCTCCAACACCACAGTTCAAAAGCATTATTTCTTTTGTGCTCAGGTTTCTTTATAGTCCAACTCTCACATCCATACATGACTACTGGAAAAACCAAAGCTGTGACTAGACAGACCTTTGTAGGCAAAGTAATGTCTCTGCGTTTTAATATGCTGTCTAGGTTGGTTATAGTTTTCTTCCAAGGAGCAAGCATCTTTTAATTTCATGCCTGCAGTCACCATCTGCAGTGATTTTGGAGCCCAAGAAAATAAAGTCTCTCACTGTTTCCATTGTTTCCCCATCTATTTGCTAAGAAGTGATAGGACTGGATGCCATGATCTTAGTTTTCTGAATGTTGAGTTTTAAGCCAACTTTTTCACGCTCCCCTTTCACTTTCATAAGACGCTCTTTAGTTCTTCACTTTCTGCCATAAGAGTGGTGTCATCTGCATATCTGAGGTTATTGATATTTCTGCCAGCAATCTTGATTCCAGCTTGTGTTTCATCCAGCCCAGCATTTCTCATGATGTACTCTGCATATAAGTTAAATAAGCACGGTGACAATATACAGCCTTGACGTACTCCTTTTCGGATTTGGAACCAGCCTGTTGTTCCATGTCCAGTTCTAACTGTTGCTTCCTGACCCGTATACAGATTTCTCAGGAGGCAGGTCAGGCAGTCTGGTATTTCCAGCTCTTTAAGGATTTTCCCAACCCTACAAACTGAATATATTTTTAACACTGAAATCATTTTGTATTGGGGTATAGCCAATTAACAATGTTGTGATAGTTTCAGGTGGACAGTAAGGGGACTTAGCCATACACATACATGTATCCATTGTCCCCCAAACCCCTCCCATCCAGGCTGGCACATAACATTGAGTTACATGTGCCATACAATAGGTTTTTGTTGGTTATCCATTTAAAATATAGCAGTGTGTACATGACCTTCCCAAAGGATTTTGTGCTCAGATTCTCAGTCGTGTTTGACTCTTTGTGACCTCATGGACTATAGGTCCCCGAGGTCCCACCAGACTCCTCTGTCCATGTGATTCTCCCAACAAGAATACTAGAGTGGGTTGCCATTTCCTCCTTGAGGGCATCTTCCCAACCCAGGGATTGAATCCGCATCTCTTATGTCTCCTGTATGGGCAGGTGGATTCTTCCTACTAGCACTACGATTAAAGAGGACTAAAGGGGCATAAGAACAAAACGCAGTGCTTCAGCCAGGAATGCTCCCTGGATGTGGGGTGGGAAGGAGAAGACATGGAGTGAGCTATAAAAAATGTTTTGAAAAAGCTAAGGAAATTTGAATGTGGTCTGGATATTTAAAGATGTTATAGGCATCAGATAAATAAAAAGAGACGAATAATCGAAGAAGTAAAATTAATACTGAACACAGATTTTTTAAAAAAGAGAGAGAGATGTCTTTGGAAGGGTACGAGAAGTACCAAGTGCATTTCTAAATGGTAATAGTGACATCTGACTTGTGTTCCCTAAATCTACTCCCACCTCTTCCCTCAATCCTGAAATGGTTCTGTGCACAAGGCTTCTGAAGATGAACCTCCTTGAAGAAAGTGTATCAGCTTTTAAAAAAATTTTCTGAAATACAGCTGATAAAAGCCAATGTCTCTTTATGACATGGTGCTGGTGCTGCTGCTGCTGCTAAGTCACTTCAGTCATGTCCGACTCTGTGCGACCCCATAGACGGCAGCCTACCAGGCTCCCCCGTCCCTGGGATTCTCCAGGCAAGAACACTGGAGTGGGTTGCCATTTCCTCCTCCAATGCATGAAAGTGAAAAGTGAAAGGGAAGTCACTCAGTCATATCCGACTCCTAGCAACCCCATGGACTGCAGCCCACCACACTCCTCCATCCATGGGATTTGCCAGGCAAGAGTACTGGAGTGGGGTGCCATCGCCTTCTCCGATGACATGGTGCTAAAAGAGGGCAAAGGTGTTCCGGCTCACCTGGAGGCGAAAGGTTGCCTAGGTTGGGTTCTTCACCTTGTGCTGAATTAGCACTACCTTTTCCACTGAAAGGGCAAGGACATCCTATACTCACATTTGCCTATATGACAAAAACCCACATGAATAAAAGATGGGAAGCAGATCATCTGTCTTGAGTTTCTATATACTTCATTAGATGCATTTATGAAGTACTGCCGGCCTTTGGATCTACTGCTATTTGTAAACACCTATGAACAGATTTCACTTACTGGAATGTATATACTTCTTTGGATTTCAAGTTAGTATTCGAAATAGAATTTATTTTTTTGTTTGCGATGTTAATGTAATCTCATGAAAGAATTTTTTAAACTACTGGGACTTGCCCCACTGACACAGGGAAAATCTTCACTTCCTTACTTTAGAATCATGTACTATGCCGAAAGACTGGAATGAACTTATGCAAATTCAGAAAATACATAATAAAGAGAACAACTGACACTGAAAAAAGACATTTTAAAATTATTGCTAATTTGCAGAGGTGGGTGACAGCGGGTGAATATGAAGAAGACTGCCCCTATTTTAAGAGTTACAGGTCAAGGTATTTAGAGGTAGTCTGCAATGGATTTCCAAGTGGGGGAAAAAAAAAGTATGTATGTGTGCACATATACACACACGGAGAGAGATAGTAATGATGCAAAACGTTCAAATAAAATCTAGGTTAAAAAAAAATCTGTTAACTTTTCTTACAAATTTTCCAAATATAAAGTTGGCTGGAAAAAATACAAGATAAAACTTAGTTTCTTTGATAACATACTATAATAAAAAGATAAAGAACATGAAGAAAGGAGTTGTTAGGTCTTTCACAAGTGATTAGATCTTCATTGTTTCAGAACTTAAAATATGCCTACTATCCAAAGCACAATATTCTTTTTTGCATGACCGATAGTTTTATGCTTTCCTTAAAATTTTCCGCAACAGTGAAAGTGTGCCTTCTACCTGGAATGCTCACATCCTCTACCCCAGGAAGTGTTTTCATGTCACAGGAGAGGTGAAACTCCCCTTTACTTGCTTTAAATTGAAATTGAAGTCACTCAGTCATGTCCGACTCTTTGCGACCCCATAGACTGCAGCCCACCAGGCTCCTCCATCCATGGGATTTTCCAGGCAATAGTCCTGGAGTGGATTGCCATTTCCTTCTCCAGGGGACCTTCCCAACCCAGGGATCGAACCCGGGTCTCCCGCATTGTAGACAGACGCTTTACCGTCTGAGCTACCAGGGAAGTTAGGGAGTACAAAACAGGTTATTAAAACTCACCCACAACACCATCACATAAAGTAACAGAACATTCTGCCCAAGTGATTGTGAGGTTAACGGCTGACTTTCCCACTAATTAGAACCTCCATGAGGGCAGGGGCAGCATCGAGTTCCTGCTCATTTATTTGTAGGACAGGGCCAGGCACACAGCAGCCACTCAAGAGATATTTGTTACATGAATGGGCTATTATACAGCCCTTAAAAAAGAAAGTATAGGAAGACCATGTAACGAAAAAATGATTGACACAAGTGAGAAGTATCATAACTACTATGATTACAACAGTGTGGAAAACTAAGACTTGGCAAAACCCCATCAACTACCAAAACTAAAGTGGTAGCAAGACAGGGTGGGGAAGGTAAGAAAATGAGCTGCCTTGGAAAAATCCTAAGAGTGTGGGAGGTGCCGAAGGAATGAGGAAGGACCACAGGGACCTGGGGAAACGGGGACAGTGAGGAAAGCAAGGAGGGAAGCGAGGCAAAGGGTGAAAACTTTCCTTACTTGTTCAAATGGACAGATGGGTAAAAAAAGGTCCTCAGCCCTAATCATGAGGACAACCTCCCAAAGCACAACCTGGCGCTGACCCGGCCCCATTAATTGCCAGCCTCCATGGCCACAGGACACCCAGGTTCTAACTCCACCTCTGCTACAAACTCACTGTGTAACCACCATGCACATCACCTCCCAGGCAGTTTCCTTACGGGCAAAACGACCAGTCCCAGATCTAGCCCTGAGCCCAGGGCAGTGCCTGGCACACAGCAGGCCCTCGACCCACCCCCATCCTTACAGAAGACGCTGGCTCCTGCTCGCATGCACAGCACTGCACAGGCTGGGACAAAGGGCACAAGCAGCTCAAGCCCAAGCAGCGAACACAGGGAGCCTGCTCGCATCCCCGCGCTCTTCCCTCATCTAGAGTCTTCAGACTCCCTCCGCTCAAAACCCAGAGGACATCCAAAACGAGCCAGCGCTTCATAAATGCATCATGACAGTTCTGTACCTCTGAGAGGCACAGTGAGCGCTTCAACCATTGCGGGTTCACATGCCCCCACCCCTAGCTTCATACAGCTCTCCAAGGCTGATTCTTGGTCGATTTTCCTCCAGGAAATGTGCCACGCTCTTGCCTGGGAGGAATTTTTTTTTTTTTTTTTTTAATCAGATTCCCAAGAGGGAGACTGACGCACATGGCCCCACCCAGCGAAGACTCAGCATCAGGACGGGTGCTGCTTTTCACGTGCCACCCTCCGTCTGCAGGGCGGGGGCTGGGTGAGCATCCCCTGCCAGGCTTGGCGCTGTGTTTCCTGGCACCACATCAAGTGTGGTGCCCATCCGAGTCCCCTGAAGTTTGAGTGTTTTTAAGCACGTCCCAGGTGCACATCGTGTGCCAGACCCTCTAGGCCCTGCCTTAACCCTGCTTGTCTCCTGTTACAGACATTCATCTCCCCTTCCGTGTCGGAAGCAAGGCCCAGATCTGACTGCATTCCCCAGGGTGCTGATAGAGCTGAGCACACGGTGGGTACTGAAATAACTGCTGAACAAAATTTCCCAGGTGATCACCATAAGGATCATCATAGAAAACTCTGACGTCTCCTCCTCGGTTCTGCAGTTGGTGGGAGAATGATTTACAGGCTGATAACAGACTAAGGCCATGCGCCAGGTGTTAATCAGGTGCCCAGTGACCTCAAGTGAGGGACTTCTTACCAGACTGAACCTTCACATCAACTTTATGACCTAAATACCACTGTTATCCACCTTCACGGATGGCAAACCGAGACCAGGAAAACTTCAGCGACCGGGCCAAAGATCGTCACCACTTTGTCTAACATTCTCCTGGCAGTTCCCCCATCACCAGGGCCCATTATGAAGAGACTGCCTGGAATTAGAAACGTGTTGGTGGGCTCCCAGTGAAACTCGAACACCCACCATCTGCACCTCAATGGATTCCCTCAGCTGAAGCCCAGTCCCACCCCTGGGGCAGCCACGGGCAACCCCTCCCCATCCTGCAGAGGGGCTCCAAGCACTCACCTGCAAGGACAAGGTAAGACGAGGGTCCCAGTCAGATGAGAAACAGTGGGGAGTGGCAAGAAGGCCAGGGGCTTTCTCCCTTAAGAGCATCAAAGACACGGGTATCCCAACAATTACCTGTGACACTGGGGCAGGCCATGAAATTAAAAGACGCTTACTTCCTGGAAGGAAAGTTATGACCAACCTAGATAGCATATTAAAAAGCAGAGACATTACTTTGTCAACAAAGGTCCGTCTAGTCAAGGCTACGGTTTTTCCTGTGGTCATGTATGGATGTGAGAGTTGGACTATAAAGAAAGTTGAGTGCAGAAACATTGATGCTTTTGAACTGTAGTGTTGGAGAAGACTCTTGAGAGTCTCTTGGACTGCAAGGAGATCCAACCAGTCCATCCTAAAGGAGATCAGTCCTGGGTGTTCATTGGAAGGACTGATGTTGAAGCTGAAACTCCAATACTTTGGCCACCTGATACACAGAGCTGACTCATTGGAAAAGACCCTGATGCTGGGAAAGATTGAAGGCAGGAGGAGAAGGGGACAACAGAGGATGAGATGATTGGATGGCATCACCAACTCAATGGACATGGGTTTGGGTAAACTCTGGGAGTTGGTGATGGACAGGGAAGCCTGGCATGCTGCGGTTCACAGGGTCACAAAGAGTTGGACACTACTGAGCAACTGAACTGAACTGAACTGGGGTAGGTACTTAAAACTGCTCATTCATCTGCAAAATGGAGGCAGACAATGTGCATTCTGCTCAATTGCCGTGGTGTTTGGAGCCAGTACAATAAAAAGCCCCTCAGGAGGTGCCCAGAATTGGAAGACATTATTATAATTTTCTATGTAGAGAACTAGCCAGGCTCCCTGGAGAACTGAAGAGCTTTTTCAGTGTCTTCACAGCAGATCTTTCAGGACACTGTCCTAATTAACGCCTCTAACCACAGAAAGGACACAGAAAGATGATTTAGTGGGGAAAACCCACAACAAAGCAGAAGTTGAGGCTCAGGAGGCTGAACCTGGGCCTTTACTTTTCCATTCCGGCTACAAGGCCACAGCCCAGCACTTGGCCTCCCAGAGTGTCAGTTTCTCATCTGTAAAATAACATCCCTGGGTCTTCATGTGTCTCAGAGAAGACCACTCACTCAGTTACCTTAACACTCGTTTAATAATAACCTGTCTCTGGGCTTACGCCAATGAGTGTACTGAGGAGTGCATTCTGTTTTCATATTTATGCAACAAATGTTTAGAGAGTGATGACTCTATCCCAGGCACCGCCCTGAGGAGGCAACACAGACCACGTCTGTCCGCAGTGACTTACAAAGGTTTTCAGCTGTTTCAAGCAATATACCACACTGCCCTGGCGGTCCAGTGGCTAAAAATGCACCTGCCAATGCAGGGGCAAGGGTTTGATCCCTGGTCTGGGAAGATTCCACATGCAGCAGGGCAGCTATGCCCATGTGCCACAAACACTGAGCCATGCTCTAGGGCCTATGCTCTGCAACAAGAGAAGCCACTGTGGAGAGAATTCTGTACACCCCATCTAGAGAGCAGCACCCACTCACCTCAACCAGAGAAAGCCCACACACAGCAACAAAGCACTGGGACAGCCCAAACTTTTTAATTAAATATATATACACACAGGTATATATACATCTAAAATTTTAGGATTGAAAGGAAAAGTCGTTAATCAACCAACCGTCACACAATCAAGAAGAGGCAGAGCAGATGCTGCACACTTGTGTTTCAAATTGCAGCTGAGTGTTCTTTGCACAGAAAAATTTCTGCCTGAATAAAAACAGGCATGAAAACACCTGACCCTTCCACTTTTCCACTCACTCACTGGCAGGTTTTGACAGAGACTGGAAGACCTCTTCCATCTTTTGCCTACACTACTATTTTAAAGTTCCTATCAAAAACAAAAAAACATGAAAGCATTCAAATATCCAGCATCTATGCCTCTCTGTCCCAGGAACATCACTGCAGCACTGGGAAGAAGCTTCAAGATCTTCCAGTCGGGCGTGTCCCCAGTGTAATCCAGGCAACAGCAGGTGTGGCGGGCAGGGGACCGCACACCCTACCCTCCCTTAAAAGACCCCTCCCTGCACACTGAACTTTTACAGGCTCTGTTGGGTCCTGTGAGGAAGGTCACACTTGTCTGAGCCGAAGTCAGCAATGGCCGAACAAGTCTGGCCACAGGCCCCATTTTCCCCTTCGGTGCTTATTAATGTTTGGAGGCAATCATGCTCTGAGGAGCAGACTGCAAGAGATGCTGACAGAAACTCCAGGAAGACACCTTGGAGAGGTGAAGTGCCTTGCTCAAGATCACGGGGCTGCTGAGTGTGAGACTGAAGGCTAGTGTCTCTGCTCAGGAGGCGTTACTCTCCCTTTTGCTGGGTCTCCAGCTTCTCAGGCGCGTCCCAGGTGGCACAAGTGGTGAAGAATCCATCAGCCAGTATAGGAGATGCAAGAGACACAGGTTTGATTCCTGGGTCAGGACCTACATCCCCTGGAGGAGAAAACGGCGACCCACTCCAGCATGCTTGCCTGGAGAATCTCACGGACCGAGGAGCCTGGCAGGCTACAGTCCATAGGGTTGCAGAGTCAGACACAACTTAGCAACTGAGCATGCACATAGGCACAGTGCAGACGCCAGCTGCTCAAGGTCAGCAGTTGAACTTCTGGAGGTGGAGGAAGCTGAGCAGGCCCCCACAGCCCTTGGGCGGTGAACAAAGAGCTCATAAAAATCAGTGACCAGAACAGCTCCTGCCTAAAGGACAAGATGGAAGCTGATAAGCAGGTCAAGCAGACAGCAACTAACAACAAACTCCAGTACTTTGGCCACCTCATGCGAAGAGTTGACTCATTGGAAGAGACTCTGATGCTGGGAGGGATTGGGGGCAGGAGGAGAAGGAGACGACCAAGGATGAGATGGACGGATGGCATCACTGACTCGATGGACATGAGTCTGAGTGAACTCCGGGAGATGGTGATGAACAGGGAGGCCTGGCTTGCTGCGATTCATGGGGTCACGAAGAGTCGGACACGACTGAGCTACTGAACTGAACTGAACAACAAACAGTGAAACTAGCCTGTCTAAGGTGAGAGCTCTTGAGGCACCCTACCCTTAGATCGTGCAAACAGAACACAGCACACAGCAAACCTCAATTCCGGATACAGCTCTTCATGCTGTGATTCATCCACTAATCACCCTGGGGATTTCTCTGGCACTTCCACTTCCACTAGAGGTTATGAACCACATGCTTCCCCTGTAGGAGGCACAGGTTCAGTCCCTGGTCAGGGAACTAAGATCCCGCCGCAAGTTGTGGCCAACAACAAAAGAAAAACCATTCCGTCTTCCAGCCAGTTCAGCCCACTAAAGCCGCTCACGGGTTGAGAACTTATTGTACACAGGGCTCTGGACTAGACGTGGAGTGTCACTGCACCAGACAAGCCAGTAAAGTAGCCAAGCCAGTACAAAGGAGGTGCTCAAAACACCCTGGAATAAATGACGGAGCCAGAAAAGAGCTTTATTTTCATAAAAGAAATACACATTTGTACAACCTGAGAGTGACAGGCCCTGCAAGCAAGGAGTAACCCCGTATTTGAACATTTTCCGAAAGCGCTTAGGGCTGCTAAGCAAGGATGGGAGGGTCATTGACTGACTGGCTGACTCATGAACAAATGAATGAATGGAAACCTTCCACTTCTCCAGCGTGGCCGAGTCCTAACCTGCTATCCATTTCAAGGAGCTATCACAAGGCCATATATACGAAGGACTTATGTGAAGAGCAAGGGATTCTCCCCTCAAAATCCTCTTGAACATCAGCCATTCCGATTGCCTAATTCCGCTACTGCACAGCTGAGGAAACAGAGGCACAGAAGCGCTATCCCGCCAGCATCACCGATAGCAGCAGCAAACTGCATTCCCAGGGCTTCCTCTTCTAGAAAGCTTGTGTTCTTGTGAGTTGCTACCCAGAAGAACAAGTGACAAGTAACGGTTGCTCAGTTAATAAATGCTTTAGGACTAGGTCTCTTCACAATAAAGTCACTTGCTTAAAAGACAAAATGTCCATAAAGCTCAGGAGCAAAACGACATCCCCTCAGAAAGGAGTGAGGTCTGTGGGCAGGGCCTCCAGGGAGCCCCTCTCCTTGGGGACCTGGGGTTGGCTCCAGGTGAGCTCAGGTCCTTCGCAGGAGCAGGTTCTGTTATACCACCTCACCTCAAGGATCCGGGGTCCACCCCTTACCACTACCTGACCCCTACACTTGTCAGTCCAGAAATAGCAGTGGGCACCTACTGCCTGCCAAGCACTGGGGAAACAACTGTGAACAAAACAGCCAAGACTTGGCCCCATGGAGTTCACAGTCCATTAAGTAAGGTAGACACTAAACAGATGATAACATATAGGATAAGAAATCATGTCAATGAATTATCATTTCTAAACCACAAGTCTGGCTGAATCAATCTTCTGTTAGAAACATCTTCCTAGACTCCTCACGTTATGTGGGATTAAATATAAACAAACAAAAATGAAAACAGATGCCTTAACTGGGGGCCAAATCCAGGCCAGGTGCCTGACTATGACTAACTCAGGACATGCCATTGCAGGAGGTACTATTATTATCCCCATTGACCAATGATGAATTAAAATTTTCCACTCAACTACTGCTCACTGTGTGTGCAAAAGCCCACTCCCTCCAACCCTGAATTCCCTCAGAATTCATCTTACTTAAGTCGCTGTCTCTGGTGCACACATTTATATTTCATAAATTCCCACTGAATGAATAATTAACTAATCAATGGGCTGGTTTCCTTCAAGGCATTATCAGTTAATAAAATCAATTTGGGGAATAAGTGCTCCTAATAATCACATAAGAAGTAGCTGCGATGTTGTGTAAAGAGCCAGAGCCAGAGCCCCTGCAGGCCTGGGACCAGGTTGTCTGTGTGAACTCACACAATCATTTCCCCCTCAGGTCCGACTGCTCCACACTCTCCTGATGAAGAAGAAACCAGACAGTGAGCCTAGGACCTCTGTCGGCTCTGCATGTTTATGTGTCTGAAACATTATGGGGAGTTGGGGGCAGGGGCTGGGGCTCAGGAGGACCTCTGAAACTGCACTCTGCCTGCTTTAAGAATAAGGTCTAAAGTTAAATATTTTAGGGAGGATAACTAATCAGGTCTATGGGGGCAAGAGAAGAACCTCCTCTCTGGCTACAGCTCAGTGGGCTTATTTATCGTAATCAAGTAGTTTCGTTCCCATGACAAACAGGCCCACCCTGAAAGCCCCTTACCAGGGAGGTGTTTTGGACAAACACTGGTGGGACCATCACCCCCAACTGGACACAAGAACAGAGGGGCTGGTGAAATGCAAGAGCCCGTATTCATATGCTGGAGGCAGACAAAACCCAAAACACACTCTCCACTTCTACATTCTTCTCTAGGAAGGCCCCTGAGTGTGGACAAGGACACCATGAACATGGGCCTGATGGCTCCATGTGGTCCATAAGCTATGACCACAGAAGAACTTGCCACTGAGCAAGCATGAGTCTGTCTGTCACTCAAAGTGAGAGCAATATGTAGGAGCTGGGGCTCCATAGCAAGACAGGGTATTTGTTAATTTTCCCTTGTTGTTTGGATTGTTTTTGAATCAATTTATGTCCTCATGTCACCTAACAGACATAATGGGGATAACAACACAACTCCCTACCTCACAGGGCTGCGGTGATAATTAAATGAGTAACCCAAGTGATCCAGAGCCTGACTACAGACTAAACACTCTGATTGTTGCCAAGGATGATGGTGATGGTAGTGGATGCATTCATTTGTGTAGGGAAATCCAAAGCAAGGCTCTCCCAACAACCCCTGCCAGGATCTGGCGAGAAGCAGGTGATCCTGGGATGACCGATCCTGGAAGAGCAGACTTGGGTGCTTTTCAGAAGAGAAACAGAGAGATGTCCACTCTTGGGCAAGACCCGGGTTGCCCAGGGGCCTAGGCCTCAGGATAGTCACTGAGTCCTGTAAGGACTGACGCTTGCTGGGGCCACTGGGAAATGCAGAGACCGGAGAAGATGAACTTCCCAGAGTAAAGAGAAGGGGGAGGAAATTACAATCATGGAGAGATACCATTGTTCACCCATCAGACTGGCAAAAATCAAAAAGCACGAAGAACTGAGGTGTGGCAAGGGGTGGGTAAAGAGGAAATCTGGTATCTGTTGGTAAGTGGTGCTTCTTAAAGAATGAACTGGCAATATTTATGAAAATCTTAAATTCATTCACAGGGTAGCCCAACAACTTCACTCATCAGTAACCAACCTATCTGCCCATGTGCTTGGAGGCATAAGCCAGAAAGTGCATCAAAGCACTGCTATTAAGGGTAAAAAAGAGAATCCACCCGCTCACCACCAACAGGAAAACACCGAGATTCTCCTGCCATGGACCCAATACTCACTTTGCAGCAAAATAAGGTAGTTTCACATGTACTGTCTCGAAAACATCTAAAATCATATTATTGAATGTTTTACAAAGGGTACAGAATAGACCAGCAAGCATAGTATGACAGACTGTTTTTAAAGAACAGGAAGGAAGGAAAGAATGACTTTTTTTCCTATGCATATTGCCTGGAGAATTCCATGGACAGAGGAGCCTGGAGGGCTATAGTCCATGAGGTCGCAAAGAGTCAGACACGACCGAGCAACTAACACACATAGACACCTCGTAAAAGTTCTGGAAGGAAATTCACAAACTAGGTCACAGTGGTTACTTCTGGGAAAGACAAGAGTAGGGTGTGTGCAAGGAATGAAATGGCGGGGCGGTGGGGGAGGCTCAATGGAGACTTCACTTTTATTAACTAGGAAAACTTATCCATGCATTTTTTGAGTATTTCAGTTCAGTCGCTCAGTCATGTCCGACTCTTTGTGACCCCATGAATCGCGGCAAGCCAGGCCTCCCTGTCCATTACCATCTCCCGGAGTTCACTCAAACTCACGTCCATCGAGTCAGTGATGCCATCCAGCCATCGCATCCTCTGTCGTCCCCTTCTCCTCCTGCCCCCAATCCCTCCCAGCATCAGCGTCTTTTCCAAAGAGTCAACTCTTCACATGACGTGGCCAAAACACTGGAGTTTCAGCTTCAGCATATTCCCTCCAAAGAAATCCCAGGGCTGATCTCCTTCAGAATGGACTTGAGTATTTAGACTAATGCATTTATTTATAAGGAACAAAAACAGAGGAGGTGGAAGGAAGAGGAAGAGATGATGCCGTCAAGAGACGACAGAGCTGCCAAGCGCTAAGGCTCTGCCTTCGCCTCCTCTGCACTCAGCACCAGCAAATGCAGAAACAGCACATCCACGCGTAAGCCCATTATTTCTTGGAATGAGCGTCCTTGGTTTTTAGAATCAGATATTTAATTCTGGACCATGTCAGTTCTATATACCAACTCTTCCTTCTAAATTTTGGAAAAAATTCCCTCATACTTGACAAACGTGTCCTTCCTCTGGTGTCAGGAATTCAAGCTATGAAAAGGGGACACACGGAAGTTTTGCTATCTCCAAATTCTTGATGGCCTCCCCTGACAAAAGAAGTCCTGAACCGCACTTATTGTTCCATGTAAGAATTTTTAATTTTTAAAGAAATATTTACCTTTCTTTGTTTTCTTCCATTTCTCTAAAGGCACATTGATTCATTACTCTGGAGTTGTCCATAGATGCTGCATCACAGATCCAGGTCTTCTTTCTGAAAAAGCAAAATAACCAACACTTATAAACTGGGTGCACTGATGTTAACACAAAGAGACACTATCAATACATACAAAAGGAATATATCAAAGGCTGCCCAGTGTCCATCAAAATCCATTCTCCCTTTCGCCCACGGGTTATTTGAGTTTTACCAGGGACTACATTTCCCAGGCGTCCTTGCAGCTCCATGCAGCCAGGAATGAGTTCCAACGGAATATGAGAGGATGTGGTATGTTTCACTTCTCTATCTAGGTCTCAAGACAGGGGCAAGCCTTGTTCATCCTTTCCCCTGGCTGGAACTCAGTGCTGACCATGCAGATGACGACCATGCACTTGGAAATTACAAAACAACAAGATAGAAGGCACTTGGGCCTGTGAGTCTGCATGGAGCACAGGTGCCCTCTGAACTTGGAACCACTATCTTCGAGAGAAATGTCTTTGTTCTTTAAGTCACTTTAAGTTTAATAAAACTTTAAGTTCTAATGGGTCTTGTTCCTATGGCTGATAAACTCTCATCAAGTTGACACTATGGTTAAATATTTTCACCAGGACCCTTCGGAGGGTGCGTTTGGTTATTTGGAGCTTGGGACAGTCTGTGTCTATGGAGACAGGTGAGGCCAAACTACTTTGGGTCACAATTTTGGTAAAACCACACATCATTTCAAACAGGTACTCCATCAGCGTTTGATGGATGAAGAAGTGTTAATAAGCATGTAATCTCTTCCCGTGTGAAATGTCTTGAAGGCAGAGCACATGGTATGGAGTCAGGAACACTGGGACCCACAAGTATGAGCTGTGAGCTTCACTTCATGAAACTACTGCTCAGGATGGTAAAACGCCATCTGAATGTGCGCCATACCCGCATTTAAGGATTTTAGTCTGGGCTGAGGAGCAACAGAGGCTAACCAACAGGGATAGAGACACAGACGTGGGGAGAACATTCCGATGGTGGAGGTTTCCACCCACTATTCCACTTCCTGAGCACCTGCCCCAGGGTGACTCTGAGATACAACTCAGAGGTTCCCTCTCCAGTCTCAGGAGCTGCACCCCTCAGCACTCCAGGTGTGGCTCTAGCGTTAAAAGACACATTCTCTTTCTACAACACGGCCAGAACACTGAGCAGCTACTTCCTTTGTAACCAAAGAAACAGCTGTCAGTTTCAACACAGGAAGAGCTGGCTGTGTAAACCGTGCTGAGGGATGGTGTGCTGGTCCCCAGCCTGGAGCCTCCTAGACAAAAGGGGGTCCAGGAGAGTTCTGATGCCCATGACCTTCACGCTACGCTGTCGCGGCCCAGCTCCCTGCATCAGCTGTGATGACTGCTGAGCATTACAGGTTGCTTGGCCAAATCCTCCCTGCCCCCTGCGCCACCCTCCTCCATGTGTGCTGCTCTGAGTCTGGCCTTCTCCCAGATCAAAGCACCGTGTGGATCAACTTTCAGATCCAGGTGAACAGGACCAGATACCTGGGACCTCGGCACTGTGAGGCATCGGACAATCAGTTTGGGGGAGAATCCGCAGTCACAGCCTTCAGCCCTGCTCTTTAACTTGCAAAGAGCACACCATGAGATATTTTTAGTTTCTGGATCCCCGTCTGAGGCCGATGCTCTGGCTGGCTTCCCTCAGAGTTTAACTCCTTCAGCTAAGGCCTGTGCATCATGGAGGGACCCAGAGAAAGGCAAGAGGGAAGATAATGGCTCCTGGAAGGAGGAGGGATGTAAGGCACTGGGACTTGAACTCGGAGTCCCGGAGGGGCCACCGCGTCCCTGCAGTGAAGGGACAGAGCAGAAAGCAGCGGCTGCTTCTGCAGCTGTAAACACCTCAGTCCCCCTCGCCTCGGCCTGGAAGCCACATCTGCTCAGCATAGCAAGCTCTTCTGCAGCACAGTAATTGCTGCAAGAGGATTTGACACCTACATCCCAAATGATGCCAACAGAAGGCTCTCCTCCAAGTCACATTTCCTCCGCAGCTTTGAGGTCAGAGCCTTCCCTCCACAGGCCCACTGGCTAGTTCTGAGTCGGGTTTTACTCTTTACCTCCTGGTGTTAGAGAAGGTTTTCTGTACAGAGCCATCAAGAAACCACTGCTCTTCAGCCTGCAGGTAAGGACAGGGATTGGGACACCCATTTCTATACCCCAGCCCTGAGGGATTCCCAACGCACAGACACTGACATGGATTATCTCTCAGCAAATTCTCACACCAGCCCTAGGAAGCAGGTGCTGCCTCACTCTCTGAATTGGAAAACTGGGTTAAGATTTGTCAAAGGTGTACAGACACCAAACGGCAAAGCATTTGTTCTGGGGGGCTCCTAACCATGGTATTATAATGTGCAAGGCAAAGCTCAGTGCTGGCTGAATGTATGAATGAATGAACAATACTTTCAAAAGCAGTCTCAGGGCTGTGGGGAGACAGTGTCTCCAGGGGGACTGCCCTCACCCACCCTGGATGCCCTGGTGATATTCTCAGATTCCTCCCAAGGCACCTACTCGGCCCCTGAACACTTACTTTGAACCCAGAATTGCTAACTTCTGCAGGAGTGTAAGTGCTCAGTACTGCTGCTGGTAATGGCCAGGGCAACCACTGACTCAGCATCTCCTATCTGTGGATGAGATGCTCAGGGCTTTCATGCAGAGGCTCCTCTCATCCACCCACGGCCGCACAGGGAAGGCAGGATCACACCCCTTTGAGGGACGGCACAACTGGAACTCACAGAGGTTGTGATGAGCTTGTGATTAAGGTCTGGACACTTAAGCGAGGTCAGTGTTCAAACTCTGAGGGGCTGGTGGAATGGCGCAGGCCTTTCCTCGACCTCACCAGACCCACCACTCACCCTGAGTCATCAGCAAGTCGTGAAAGTAAGTGCTGTTTCAACTCTTTAGCCGGAAAACTCTGTATTAATCTAAAGCTACTGAACATTTGCTATGCCAGTCCCTTCATGGAAGAGGAGTCCTAATTCTCCCCAGCTAGAAACTGGCACCACCGCCTCCCCTCCTCCATGGGCTGCATCAGTGGTGACCATCATCTCCTCAGCATCGCCTTCCAACAAGGTTTCCACTGGACACCAAATCTGGCTAATTCTTCTCTGAGAAACATCTCTTCTCAGGACAACCAAGTGTTGGTGAGGATGTGAAGCAACCAGAACTCTCACAGCCTGCTGCTGGTGGGAGCACAGACTGGTCCAATCACCCTGGAAGATGGTCGCAATATCTACTCAACCTGCCTTTGCTCCCAGGTACCAGGGACCATGAGACATTATCTAGAATGTTCTCCAGCAATACTGTTCTCAGCACAACGGTCCTGTATGAGTTTCCTTCTGCAGCTGTAACAATCACCAGCTTAGTGCTATCTATCCTCTCATGGTTCTGGAGGTCAGAAATGGGTCCGCAGGGCGGCACTCCTTCTTGAGGTTCTAGAGGAGAATCCACTTCCTTGCTTCTCCAGCTTCTCCCTGCATTCCTTGGCTCATGGCCCCTTCCTCCTCTTCACAGCCAGCAGCGGAGCATCTTCTCTCACCTCTGCCTCCATCGTCACAGCTCATCCTCTTACCAGACACTCCCGCACCCCTCTTACAAGGATCCCACCCAGAGATTTTAAGATCATTGCCCCATGTTAAGGCCCTTAACTTGGGACTTCCCTGGGGGATCAGTGGCTAAGCATCTACGCTCCCAGTGCAGGGGGCCTGGGTTTGATCCCTGGTCAGGGAACTAGATTCCATAGGCTACAACTAAATGATCTCACGAGGCACAACTAAAGGTCCCGTGCACTGCAATGAAGATAAAAGATTTCGTGTGCTGCAACTAGGACCCAGAGCAGCCAGATAAATAAACAAACATTAAAAAAAAAAGACCCTTAACTTAATCACACCTACAAAGTCCCCCCGCCAGATAACGTAACACAGTCACATGTATTACCAGTGAATGGTACCTGTAACCAGAGGTGAGGTCATGGATAACTTCTGAGGGGCCATTCTTTGCCTCACCTCCAGCCCCAAACCAGAAGCAAATCCAAATGCTCATCAACAGTAGAATGAATGAAATAAAAGGTGGCAATTCACAGCACATGAGAATGCACCGTCTACAGCTACCTGCAACAAGGATGGCGCTGACGACAACACTGAACCGATGGAACACACACAAGAGCACTTGCTGCATGAGTTTGTCTGCAGAAAGGGCAGAACCAGGTCAAGTTTGTCTCCTCTGCCGTTTCCTTCAACTCAGAGTCTTCTTCCTTCAACTCATAGTCCTCTCAAAACAGTCACTGCTTATTCTATATATCAATGTAGACACAGACATGCTAAATTCCCCAACTTTGCATCCCACCATTGGAGTCAGCAGCTACGAAAACCCAATGAACGCATTCATAACTAAAGAAGGAGGCGAGGAGAAAGGAAGAGGAGCAAGTGCAGCAGCAACAGTGTCTCTGCCCGTCTCGCGCATTTGCGCTCCACAGGCGTGTGCCACTTCACCTCTGGATGGCGCAGATCCCAGCTCACTTCCTGACCATCCCCAATCCTGCCAGTAGCTGTTCACCAGACAGACCCAGAATGTCCCCGACCCCTGCTGCACTGTCCTCCGTCTCCCCTTCACTCCTGCCACTCACCTGACCCAGCCATGGACACACCCACCTGACACACCACCCTGCCCCCCTGACCTCCCCCTAAACCTCTGTAGGACTCGCAGTACAAACCATACCATCTGCTCTTACTTGCTACTGTCACACAGCAATTGCTAACAGAGACAAGCACCTTAATCTAGTCTCCCCAGTCAGACTACGAACTCTCAAGAACAGAAATCAGGTCTCTCCTGCTCAGGAATTGCCTGTTCAGTCCTCCTCCTAGTTCCAACTGCATGTGAGTGCCTAATGCTACTTCATAATAACTACTAATGACACAACTGCCTTTGCTGAGCACCTAACATGCATCAGGTTCAACACTCCTCAAGCGGGACCTCACTTCCTCTTCTCCCACCCAATGAAGGGGATGCTACCATGATCGCTGTTTTGAGTAGGAGGCACAAAACGGCCAATTAACTTGCCCGAGGCCCCGAAAGTCATCACTAGAGGATGGGATTTGAGCCCATGTCATCTGACCCCAGGGCCCGTGGTGCCCTTGACCAAGACCCCACTCTGCTTAATGCCCCACCCAAATTGGGTTAGGCATACAGTTGGTGCTTGATAAATATGTGACATTCCCCCCCCCCCATAAAAAAAGATATACTAAGAAGGAGAAAAAAACAACAACAACTTTCACAGCACACAAGTAACAAATCAAGACTCGTCACAAAATAATTTTTTAGTCTCAGAGCTCAGAAGGGAACACACCCCCTGGAGAGACTTGAAGAGGCCCACCTGCTCCTTCCAAGCATCATGCTTGGCTTTCGGGAGCATTATAAACATTTATCAGCAAACCGTCAGGGTTTGTCCTCCAGGCTTTTATCAAAACAGGGAGAGCTGGATACATTTTTTCTTCTTTTGTCCGCCAACCTCAGGACCAAAGCCAAAGTCAGGGTGGAAGACAGACTGGACGACGGGGGCTATGACCACAACGCCCTGAGCCACCTGCCCTCGATGACCTCACCTCTCACAAGGCCAAAGAATGTGGCCCAGAGGCCTTGACTGCAAACAAGGCCGCCGCCCCCGAGGGCTGCTGTGGCCAGAGATAAACTGAAGCGGAGATAATGACACTGACATCATGCCATGACCCACAGTGCCGGCCGCTGGCTCGAGCCCGTGCGGTCCGTTCCTTAGAGGCTGGCCCCTCACTCAGATACTGAACGGTGCTCTGTCCAGCGGCGCAGACGCGGCGCCACAGCCTCGGCCTCCCGCAGACTGGCTCACAGCATCCGAGTGGATACGGATGGGAGTGCCTTTACCCAGGGTATGCAGACTACCCAGAACAAGGCATTTCTAAACCACTGCCTCTGAGCAGGGACGTGGGGCTGGCTGGAGGTTAGGGAGGGCTTCGGTTACATCTCTACCACTAGCGGTTTTACAAGAACAAAAAAAACAGAGTTGATGTATGTGGGGGGTTATTAAAATTGTCTCAAAGTTTAAAAAACAAACCCTGATGGTTACAGCACAGTGTGGTGGAGCAGTGATGGAGAGACGGACAGTTACAAGGGGAGGGGCAGCCACGGACGCAGGAGGGAACCACGGATGGGGTCTGGTCTCAGCGGGCTCTGCGCCTCTGGGCAAAATGAGACAATCTACACTGAGTGTTTAGCCAAGAAGATGCACTCAGTCAGAGATCAGCGTTTTCGAAATTTACTCCATCCTTCCTGGAAGCCAGACATTGTGAGGTCCTGGAGGGTAGGGAGTCAGAGACCAAGAGTTTAGGAATGAGGTCTCCACTACCACCCTCAGAGGGACAGTTTGTAAACAGCCACTCTCAAGCCCACAGGCTTTCCCAGTCCTCCAATGATTCCCCGGTGCTCCTGCCATGCCCCACCCTCACCCAAATCCTGAAATGTGCTCGTGTCTTCTCAGCTCCACTGGGTGCAGAGGCAGCCCAACTGTGAGCACACTGACAAATACCAGTTCCCTGGATGAAAGAACAAATTCAACCAACTGCACTTGTCCACTCTCACAAAAGACAACACAAACTTGGTGCAGGACCAGGGGCCCCTTGGAGGCTACTGCCACACACCTGAAGATATAAAGCGGCCCTCGTGGGAGTTGGCCACCCTCAGCATCACAACAAAATGAGGCCTCAAGAGGCAAGCTCCCTCAGTACCCTCCTGAGCCCTCAAGTCACCCTCTCAAAGGAAGATGTAGGCTGGACCCAAGGACGCAGGGTAACATTTCTAGACACAAAGTCAAGATGCCCCAGTGATGGAATGGGTACAGCCGACTAACGTCATCATCACACGTGTTCCAACAAGCATCCTGGACTCGCTCCTGGCCAGGCAGCCTCCAGCTTTGGTGGCTGGCTCCCCACATGGCTTAACTGCATGGCGAGGCCGAGCTGAGCACGCCCTGGTGGCAGCCACAGTTTCAGTTCTCAGAAAAGAACAGTTCAGGCCTGTTCAGGCCTCCATCACATGCTCCTTTGGGGAGACAGGGAGAGGAGACTGGTCCTCAGTTTTCAGGTCCTCATCCCAAGTCTCAGTCTTCCCAGTGGGAGGTCGGATCCCAGGAGGAGGGTTTGATGGGGATAGCACCAGTGCTCAAGTCCTGTCCAACTCCTAGCTGCCTGTCCTTAGGCCTGAGGGTGTTGCGATTCCAACCAGGGCATCTCCTGTCCTAGAGGATCCATATGCCAGGGTTCCTGGGTAAGTCCTCATACTATGAAATAGTTCCAATGCAACAACAACAAAAAAGTTTGAAAAACGTGCTTTTCACAAAACCTCTAAGCCTCTCCAACAATGTCTTTGATGGACGCTCAGTTTGTTTTTGCTGATAGACAGAGAACATGCTCATGTATTCACAGAGGACACAAAGGTAGGAGGGAGTAAGCCACAGGTCAGAGCAGTGTGCCCACTGTAGGATGGACACTGCCCAAGCACGGCTCATCCAAGGGAGGGCATGCAGGCTCCCCAAGGATCCGGGTACCATGTCCGCCACCGTCGTCGTCTCTGCCCTCCTCCTCGCCACAGGCAATGGTGACAGCAGCCTTCCTATATGCCAGGCACTCTGCGGAGGGCTTCAAATGCTTGATCCCATTTAGCCTTCTCAGCAATGCTGTAAGATAAAGACTCTTACCTCCTTCTTACAGAGAGGTTTAAGCGCCTTCCCCACGTCCACGGAGCTAGTGAGTGGAAGAATCAGGGCAAAGCATAAAAATAAGTGTGCTTATCTCCACCACACTCTACTTAACAGAAGTCCAAAAGGGAGATGATTCTCGTAAAATGGCCCTAGAATAGACCTTGTGCTAATGTCGCCATCTGGGAATAAAACCGGATCCTTTGGTCAGGGCAATATGTTCCTGACCCGATCCTTCACCAAACAGGGCATTTATTAAAGTGAACTTCGTAGAACTGACACATGTCACACGCACTAACTCAGCTCGAGGAAGGTAGTCTGGTTTGCCTCACCATCATTCATTTCCTGCAGAGACAAATGCTTACATACAGCACACTTCATGTCCAAAGGGTGCTTCAAAACACCTGCCAAAAAGGGGGTGATTTCTCTGAGAAGCTCAACTATAAATAATGTTTCATGACATCTAGGAGACAATATAAGATTCCCTGGAATTAAATATATCAAGGACCCACTCTATACCTGCATTTAGTCACATGACATCCCCAGGAGATGCACACTGTTGGCCACGTGTTACAGAGAAGGAAACGGGCTGCAGCAGCTCAGCCAAGCTCCAGCAGCTGGAAGTGGACCACGGAGACTGAACAGCTGGATCTGATTCCTGGACCGAGGCCTCCAAACTTCCCAAACCCACAACTGGCACCTGAGTAAACACGCAGCCTGATTCCCCCAAGAAAACTCTCTGGCTAAATCTTAGCTCCATGTCTGTGCTCTTACCCGCAAGTATCAGCTGAGAAAGGTCCTACGGAGGAAAGGACCAATCACGGCCTCTGACACTGGAGGACAACTTCTAAAGTTAGTGGGGAAATCCTGCAGAACCCAGAATTCCCCTGGAAGGACCCTGGAGAAGGTGGGTTCTGGAGAGGGGTGCCCCCTCCCTCGCAGAGCCCAGTGCCGAGTAGGTGACTGTGTGTTCAATCGCACTTCAGGTGAAGTCAGTGGTTGGGACAGAGGGAACACACAGTCTTATAACCCTTGGACGCCCACGCAGGGCAGCCCTACAGGAACTGGGGCACACAGGATGTGGGGCCAGCTCTCACCACCCCCAATCTCCACCCCACCACCCCTTCCAGAATATACACTCACGTAAGCAGAACAGGATTCAATGACTGTATCTTTTCTTTAAATTAGTTTATGCATTTATTTTTGGCTCTGCTGGGTCTTCATTGCTGCGTGGGCTTTTCTCTAGCTGTGGTGAGTGGAGGCTCCTCTCTAGCTGTACTGTGCCAGCTTGTCATTCGTAGAGGCTTCTCTTGTTGCAGAGCACGTGCTCCAGGGCATGCGGGCTTCAGTAGTTGCGGTACAGACTCTAGAGCACAAGCTCAATAATTGTGGCACATGGGCTTAGCCGCTCCACAGCCTGTGGGATCTTCCCAGATCAGGAATCAAACCTGCGTCTCCTGGCAGGTGGATTCTTTACCAATGAGCTATCAGGGAATCCCTCAATGGCCGTTTCTTTCTTCTAAGAGCTTCCAGTTCAGTCAACATAAGTCAAATGCAAGAGAGATGAGATTCCATGATACTGTATTTCCACAACTGCATGATGTACCATAAGCCGCTGAAAGATCTATATTATAAATGCTGAAAACATTCACACTACAGAGAACCAGACAAGCCTGTCAGTTCTGAAGTTAAGACTGAAGTGAAGTGAAGTCGCTCAGTCGTGTCCGACTCTTTGCGACCCCGTGGACTGTAGCCCACCAGGCTCCTCCGTCCATGGGATTCTCTAGGCAAGAATACTGGAGTGGGTTGCCATTTCCTTCTCCAGGGGATCTTCCCAACTCAGGGATCGAACCCAGGTCTCCCACATTGTGGGCAGACGCTTTAACCTCTGAACTACCAGGGAAGCCCGAAGTTAAGACTACAGGGACTCTTAATTCGACCTCTGCCACTTGGCGGCCTTGAGAGCCCAGAAAGGGCTACTTCGTGCTTTGGTTTCCCTGCCTATGGGCTTCCCAGGAGGCGCTACTGGTAAAGAATCTGCCTGCCAATGCAGGAAATGTAAGAGACTCGGGTTCGATCCCTGGGTCAGGAAGATCCCCTGGAAGAAGGCATGGGCACATCTGCTTGCCTGGAGAATCCCCATGGACAGAGGAGCCTGGCAGCTACAGTCCATGGGGTTGCAAAGAGTTGGACACGACTGAAGCAACTGAGCATTTTCATGGCACTACCCCAACTATAAAATAGGATGGTCATGGTGTCAGCTCCACGGCCCTTTTTTGGAGATTTGATGACACAGAGCCAGTGAAGAGCAGAGCACAGTGCTCCACAAAGGTGGACATCCCCTCCCCTCTACAGGAAACAGACAAGAAAGCAGATGGTCTCCAGGAGAGGTTAGCAACTTTTGGAGGTCCCACAGTAAGAGAGTCCAGAATCCACACTGTATTTAGCACTGGGGGTCTCGGGGAGCAAGGTGTAAGAGAGGGGGTCCCTGCTGGAACAGAGTGAGCCCAGGGCAGCTAGGTTAACGGGCCTGGGAGGCAGAACTTGAAGTGTGGGGAACTGGGCTACTGAGCAAACAGGAGCATGTTAAGAAGGAGGGAGAAACACTTTCAGAGAATATAAAACTACCCGGTGAGGAACCATTCCAGACCCACCCAGAAGGCAAGACCACACAGACACAGAGACCTCAGGAGCCAGTAAACTGGCCACCTCGACCACAGTCACAAAGAAAATGACCTTGCCAGTGATGGCCACCCTAAATGAGGCTTTGAGCATGCCACCCTCACCCCCTCCACCAGCCCCAACCTGCTGACAGCCCACCTGGCCCCTCCACTGATCCCCAGGTTGGAGGCTGAGACCTGGATCTGCTCTGAAAAATCCCCTCCAGGATTCCAAATCCCTGCCCTCCTCTCCGAGAGGCACACGCCCACAAAACACACAAGAAATGACAAGGAGGTGTGAGCAAGCTACGCTGGGCCAGCCAAGTCACGTGGCCGGTGCTGGCCTGGCTCTGCCAGCTGCTGAACCCTCACCCACTTCTCAGGCACAAAAGTCACCAGGAGGTGCTTGCAACACCACAATGGGACCTTTACAGCTCAGGAGGCTGCAGAGCAAGAACGCACCTTCCACACACTCACCCAAAGTCTGCAGGTGGCGGGGAGACAGGAGTGAAGGAGGGCCCTTCTGCCCGGTTATAAGCCTTCCTCTGTGTCCAGAAAGGCGCAGACAATGGGAAGGGGCAGATGCTTCCGGAGGCAAAGCCTGGCACCCAAGCCCTGTGCTCTGCTGCGGTGAGAGCAGCTGTTCCCCATCACCCCCTCCCAAGGGGCTGGCAGGGAGAATGAGACCACAAAGCAAAGGACACTGGAGGCAAGGGCCCCCAAGTCGTGGAGGCATCAGCTGTGACAAAGACACTTGCTCTTGTGCAATCTGGGGTAGCAGCAGAGGGACACTCAAGTTCAAAACACCCAGGTGTTTTCATTCCTGCTGACTGCAGGAGGGGAGCAGCCGCTGCCACTACCCAGAAACCACACCTGGTGACCTGGCACCGAGAAAGTCAACCTCATCCGACACGGCAGGACGTGCCAGGGCGTGTGGCTGAGGCCCTTGTGTTTCCCCAACAGAGTCACAGGGTGTTACAGCCAGAAGGACACGGTTCTCGGGGCCCACAGGTGTCCTGAGGCAGGACACAGAATCCCCCACGCACAGGCTCACACTCTGCCCCAGCTCTGGTCTCCCAAATCAGAATCGTGACGCTGGGCCTGGGAATGTGCACTTTGACAACTCACCACCAACAACAACCCCCAGGGTGACTCTGAGGTAGCCAGCCCCACACCAGGCTGCTGTGGAAGCTGGATCGGTCCAGCCTGCTGGGTCTGTCTGTGAGAAAATGAGACCAGACAGTGGTCGATGGTTCATTCATTTCAAGAGCATCTACCCAGGGCTGCCCAGGGGACTGGATGTGAGGGAACATGGTTCCTGCCCCACGGGAAGCAGCTGGGTCCACCTGGGGAACTTCTCTGAAATGCAGGTATCCAAGCTCCACCCACCGCCTGTGATTCGGGTTCGAGGGACTCAATCCAGCAAGAAAATGAAAGCAGGGCCAGACAAGAACATGAATCTGGAAACTGATGGAAGCCAAGTCTGGGGAGACTGACAGTATGGCATGAAAGATAGCTTTGCACAGCACCGGCTATGGGCCATCCCTCTGACTACTGCTGACACCACTGACATTCACCACAGCCCTATAGCAGAACTGGTGGCCCCACCTCACAGATGAGAATAGCAAGGCACCTGTTGCCAACCAGAGCCGAGGATGGGATTTGAACCCTGGCAGCATGTGCCCTCTTCACTGGCATCCCCTCCTCAAGCCCCACCTCTACAACCTTGGCCTTTCTCTCTCCTGTCTTACTCTTCATCAACAATCAGTGACAAGGCCTGACCCCCTTCTCTCCAAATCAACTGCTAACACCACTTTAACCTTCCATTATAGCCTGTGGGCTCCCCCAGTGGCGCTAGTGGTAAACAATCTGCCAGTCGACGCAGGAGATGCAAGAGACACAGGTTCCATCCCTGGGTCAAGAAGATCCCCTCGAGAAGGAAATGGCAACCCACTCCAGTATTCCTGCCTGGAAAATCCCATGGACAGAGGAGTGTGGCAGGCTACAGTCCATGGGGTCGCAAAGAGTTGGACATCTTAGCAACTGAGCACATCCATAAAGTATGAATCCCGTCAGCCAGGTCCCTCCCTGGCTTAATCCTCTGCAAGGGCTTTCCATGGGCCAGAAGACACAAATCTTCCTCCCAAGTTTGCCTCCAGGATTTCCCACAGAGCTTCCCCTCCACTCCTCCAGGCTAACTTCTCTTAGCCCAGACCCTCAGCTCTCCCCAGAAGACAAGGCCACAGAGCTTTGTCCAGTCCAGGGTTAAGTCCAGGGTGTGTGGGGAGGGGCGGACTATGGTGGTTAACTGACCAAGGGACTCTGCAGCTGGTCAGAGGCTCAAGGACGGTGGAGTGGCAGCAGAAGGGCCAGAAAGTCAATCTGGACAGACAGGCCAGGGCTAGACTGGGAAGGGAAGCCTGCGAACGTGACAGAGAGGAGCTAGGATATAAGCCTGGGGCCATGGGTGGCTAAGGAGGCTCATGGAAGCAGGGGAGTAGTAGGGCCAAATTCACATTCACATGCTACTGGTGGAATGAATCGCCATTTTCTCTGATCTCCTTGAAAGGCAATCTGCCAAGAGTTAACAAAAATTTAAAATCTGCCGGCTCGCTGACCCAGCAATTCCAAGTCTATCAAGGATACTCACTGCAGGATCCCTTCAAATTAGCGACAAAGAGAAACTGGCCTAACTGGCCACCGAGAGAATAAACCACAGCCACAACTCTTCCAAACCCTGGGAGCTGCATGCATTTCAGAACTCATAACATTTGCACTTTAGAAAGGTAATAGGAAGTATGTATAGTATGTTCCATACAGCTGCAGCAGGGTCAAACGGAGCATCCACGGTCAAGTTCGTAAATATTTCTGCAGCTGAACATGTGACTTTCTGCCACACACTCTGAAGAGGCTCCTATTAACTCAGATCTGGGCATCCAATCAGTTTGCATCAAACTTTAAAAAAAATCATGTAGTAGCGTCTTGATTCTGTAACTGTGGATAAGGGATGGAGGACCTGTGGTCAGGTGATAGAATAATAAAAACTAGAAAGCGATCGAACATACCCTGAGCCCTGACGTGTCAAGTAAGCTCCAGTGCTGACACACTGGGCCCATGATGGCCCTGGGCCCTTTACTACTCCAGCCCACCTAAGTGCTCTTCACTGTTGCTGCCACCGCCACTAACATCAGGAGCGCAGACTGTGTACCAGCTCTTAGTGCTTTACACTAATTACCCCACTATATCCACACAACAACCCAGAGGTGGTACTGCTACTCATGTTATCCAGATTCATCGCGAATGTACCCTCCATCATCCAACAGAGAGACTGACGCACAAAGGGACAGAGCGACTCGCTCAAGGCCACCCACCAAGGCGCCGCAGCGGTGCACAAGCTGCCAGCTGTCCCTGGTACAGAGTCAGGCCTGGGAACCTGGGAATTCCGGCTCCAGAGCCTAAGATACTCTTAACGCCTGCACCTTCCTCACCTCCTCTTGGTAAAGTAGCTTAAAACTTTGACAGAACATGGCAGACCACAAAGATATAAACAGATAAAAGTCAAACCATGCTAGCAATCGGATCCACAACCAGAGTGCTTATTCTCTCTTAAGAAGCCAGGCCTGTCAGAGAGACACCAGCAAGGGCACCCAAACATGGAGCTAGGGATCCTCTGGAGCACCAACCCCAGCCCAGGGAACCTCAGGCCATTCAGCTTGGAGATCCGCCCCAGCAGACCCACAAAGCTGCCCTGGGCAATCTACACAACACACTTTAATTTGTTTCAGAGGATCAGCCCAAGGTTTGGGTGCCAAGTGTCAGGCCCAGGCAGACAGAAGCAGGTTCCACCTCCTCACTGGATCCCCTCCAACCTACCCAGTAACACCAACCACCACCATCACCATTTAACCATCAGCTTCGGGTAGAGCTAGCCTACAGGCAGGTTCTCTCCCTTCCAGGACAGGATGTTCAGGGACTCCGAGGACAGCAGCAGATAGATGCATCTCTCCTTTCAACGGCACCACCGTTAGGAACAGCCGGCCACCCTCCCTCCCAAGTGCCAACCCTTTCTGCAAAGGGAGCCTCGTGCCAGGGACTGGTGGTGATGGTGGCTATTGCTCACGTGCTGTGAGGGTGAGGTGGGTGAGGACGAGGAGGAACACACCAGAGCACCAAGGCAGGGGAAACTCCGGCCTTTCTGGGCTCCAACCTCACCTCCCCTGGCCGTTTCAGCTCCCCAACCTTCCTTCACCAACTCTAGAGAAAGACTACCATAAATTTTGCATACATAACAAAAGGTATGCATACGTAACAAAATAGTTTGCAACATAAACTACACAAATCTAATGTGTACAAGTTATTAATGTTTTCAGATATTCAATGCAGGAGACCCGCGTTTGATCCCTGGGTCAGGAAGATCCTCTGGAGCAGGCAATGGCAACCCACTCCAGTACTCTAGCCTGGAAAATGCCATGGATGGAGGAGCCTGGTGGGCTGCAGTTCATGGGGTCACAAAGGGTCGGACACAACTGAGTGACTTCACTTTCACTTCACTCCAATATAACCACCAACTAAATCAAATTATAAAACATTTATAGCCCTCATTTCTTCATGCCCCCCTCACCCAGATAGTGCCCTAGCCAAAGGCTCTTTTCCACTGTTGCGTATACTCCATTGTGTGGATATACCACAACTTGCCCATTCACATGGCTAGTTGATGAGCACTTGGGTCGTCTCCACCTTTTGGTAATTATGAATAAAGCTGCCATGATCCTCCCTGTGCAAGTCCTCAGGCACTCACAGGCAGTCATTCCTGTTGGGTATACACCTGAGAGTGGAATTACCACGTAAGTAGGAATATAGTTTGGGTAGGCACATGCCCATTAGCAGTATATGAGAGTTCCAGTTGCTCCACGTCTTTACCAACACTTTAGTGTCAGTCTATTTTATTGTGGCCACTCTGGGTGGAGATACAGTGGTATCTTACTGCGGTTAAAATCTGATGACTACTGAGGTCAAGTACCTTTCTATACACGTTTACTTATCTTTGGGAATCCTCTTTGGTGACATGCTTGCTCAAGTCTTTTGCCTTTTTTAAACTGGGTTGTTTCTTACAGGTCTGTAGCAGTTTTATATACCTTCCAGATATGAACACTTTGATGGACATACGTATTTCAAATATTATCTCCCAGACTATAGCTTGCTTTTTCACTCTTTTTAAAATATAATTTATTTATTGGCTGTGCTGGGTCTTCACTGCTGTGCACAGGCTTCTCACTGCAGTGGCTTCGCTTGCTGTGGAGCACGTAGGCTCAGGAGTTGCGGCTCCCAGGCTCTGGAGCACAGGCTCAGCAGTTGCACCGCACACACTGGCTTAGCTGTTCTGCAGCATGTGGGATCTTCCTGGAGCAGGGGTTGAACCCACTATGTCCCCTGCATTGGCAGGTGGATTTTTAACCACTAGACCACCAGAGAAGTCCTGATAAAGAGTTCTTAATTTTATTTTTCTAATTTATTTTAAAAAAATT
Organism: Ovis canadensis; assembly: GCF_042477335.2. NCBI lineage: Eukaryota > Metazoa > Chordata > Mammalia > Artiodactyla > Bovidae > Ovis > Ovis canadensis. The sequence continues at coordinate 58,737,801 of NC_091263.1, read as the reverse complement.
TTTAATTCTATAGTACTTTACAGTGTTCAAAAGTTTCACACAAATGATTTCATATAATTCCATAATAACCTTTTTTTAAGTTCCTTACCCCTTTCTTACTCAATATTCTTATCTGGAAAATCCCACGGACAGAGAAGCCTGGTGGGCTATAGTCCACGAGGTCGCAAACAGTCAGACGCGGCTGAAGCGACTTTCACTTACTTCCACCCCTATCCTGCCCCTCCCCTTTCCCTCTTCCCAGTGGTAACCACGAGTTCGTTCTTCGTATCTGTGAGTTTGCTTTTTTGTCTTGTTCACCAGTCTGTTGTATTTTTTAGATTCCGCATACCAGTGGTATCATACAGTATTTATCTTTCTCTGACTTATTTCACTTAGCATAATACCCTCTAAGTCCATCCATGTTCACATCACTGTTGACAAGAGTTCTTAATTTCAATGAAGTCAAATTTATAAACTTTTTCTTTACGGCAGTGCTTTTTTGTTTCTTGTTTAAGAAAGCTGTGCCTCATCTAATTTGATACAGATATTCTCTGTTATTATCTTCTAGAAGCTCCACTTACTTGCCTTCTATATTTAGTTCCTTAACACATCTTGAGCTATTTTTATATAAGATATGAAGTAAGGGTGGTGGGGTATACTTCTAGGGTAATATCCTGTCAGCTGTGACCACAAATCAGAAGACAAGGACCTCCTTCTGTCATCTCCCAAGACAGATGCTGCTGCTGCTGCTGCTGCTGCTGCTGCTGCTGCTGCTGCTAAGTCGCTTCAGTTGTGTCCGACTCTGTGAGACCGCAGAGACGGCAGCCCACCAGGCTCCTCAGGTATTCTTGAGGAGAATCCCTGGGATTCTCTGGGCGAAACACTGGAGTGGGTTGCCATTTCCTTCTCCAATGCATGAAAGTGCAAAGTGAAAGTGAAGTTGCTCAGTCGTGCCAGATTATTAGCGACCCCATGGACTGCAGACTACCAGGCTCTTCCGTCCATGGGATTTTCCAGGCAAGAGTACTGGAGTGGGGTTGCCATTGCCTTCTCCATGAGACAGATGAGGCTTCCCAAATACCCCCTTTCCTTGACCTGGAGCCAGCAGAAGCATCTCATTTCGCCTCACCTCCTGCAGCCCAAGAGAATTCAGATGTACATGACCCTACTGTTTGAATTTCTGGACACAGACCATACACAAAGTACTCTCATCTCATATTAAGCTTCCATAACTTCCCTTATGTCCATTTTGACAATTCTCCATGGGTCAGATCCTTTTAAAATGCAAACTAATCAAGTAGGAATATGCGCAGGCATGATGTAAGATAGCACCCGGCTGTCAGATGGGCTGAGCACTCACTGTCTGCATGTACCAGCTGGGGGTGAGCGCCGCTATGGGACACAACCAGACACACCCCTGCTGTCACCATGCTCATAGCCTGGGGAAGAGACTAAGAAAAAATGGGGGAAGAGAAAGTAAACAGAGGGAAGTGCTAAGAGAAGGACTCCCTTGCAACATTTGAGCCAAGACCTATATATGGAAAGGAGCTGGCCCTGAGAAGAGCAGGGGTTAGAGCATTCTAGACAGGAGGAATGGCATACACAAAGCCTGAGAAACAACAGGGATGGGGATTAGAAGGCATGACAGGGAGGGGCAGAGTATGCAGTGAAAGGTGAGAAAAAGTTTGAATTTTTTTTTCTAATCAGAATCAGAATTCATTGGAGGATTATGCTCTGTTATCTTCTTGAACACAGAAGTTCTCCAGAAGAGCATTCAGTTAGCTGGTCTACTCTGAATTCCTTCTATCACACCATGGTTCAGACAGGCAATGAACCACAGCCTCTCAGCCTTTACTGAAGTGAAGTCGCTCAGTTGTGTCTGACTCTTTGCGACCCCATGGGCTATAGCCTACCAGGCTCCTCTGTCCATGGGATTTTCCAGGCAATAGTACTGGAGTGGATTGCCATTTCCTTCTCCAGGGGATCTTCCCGACCCAGGGATTGAACCCGGGTCTCCCGCTTTACCGTCTGAGCCACCATTGTGCACAAATGCACGCTTGCGTGTAAGTCCACGTGCATACACACATACAAACACACACACCTGCTCCCTTCATGCTATCTCAAGCTGAGGGCTCAGTACCGCCACCAGTTCTGGGTGAAATGGAGTTGACACTGCAGACTTCTGCATCTCAACTGGCGATTTCTCAGCACTTATCATGGCTGTAATTTTACTTCCATTCACGTGACTATTTGATTAGCACTTGCTTCCTGAATGAGTGTCTTCTGGTTCTAAAAGGGCAGAATCTGAGCCTGTCTTGACCATCAAGGCATCCCCAGCACCTAGTATATGGCCTGGCCCAAGGCTGAAATGCTCAGTATCACAACACACAAACTGTTTTGACTGCAAAAGTTCAAACACATACAAAAGCAGAAAAAAATGTACCCATCATACAACCTCCATAGTCAAGTCATTCCTAACCTGTTTTCCTTTATACCCCTCCCAATGAACTAAACCCCAGCCGTCATATCACTCAGTATGTACTTGTTGAATGAATATATAAATGAATGTCTGTTACTGTAATGGACAAAAAACCAGGTGCTTAATTTTACTGATTTTTCTGTTGATATTAGACAGACAGGAAAAAAGTCAAGGATGGGCCACCTGGATGAGTCAGTTTGCCAACTGGTTAACTCCAGTAAAATTTCAGGAGATGAGACTTAAACTATGGGCTAAGATGAATCTCCCTTCCCCCCTCTTCATTGGATTTTAACTTTTTGGTCCTGTTCTCATCATTGCCACATTTATCAAGAAGTGGCGGTAAGCAGGGAAAAATTACATATTTCTCATAATCTCTTTCAAATAAAATACTGAAAGAACAAGTTTCTTTTCATTAAACAAGACATGTGGCCTTTTACACACAGAAAAACAATGCCTTAGAAACAAGTATTATATTATAGCTTGCTCCCTCCAGGGCAAACTATACTACACCTATTTACTGGAATATTTAAAGTAATTTGTTCCAAAGGAGCCTGGTCTTTCTGAAATACCATCACCGTTCTATAAACATTGGACAGAACTGTCATGACTGTGATACTCACAGTGCCCTGCAGAGTGAGTACTCACCGGGTTTGTTTAATTTCATCCACTCTTCAGGATCCCAAAGGAACCAATAAAAATGAACTGAAATGCTAAAATGCAACCAGACCGAATGATCTTTTTGTTGTTAAATATACTTGTTATCTGTATTTTCCAACTTTTTTTCATCAGCACAAAGAAAAAAGTATTAAAGTTGTCTTTAAAACTAAGATCCAGAGATAAAGTCACATATTGGAGTCTAATCTTGTGTGTGTTTATGCGTCGTCATGGTTACAAGTCCAGTCTCCTGAATCTCTGCCCCTTGCAGCCTGTGTGGCCTCAGGCAAGTTGCTTCATCCCTACAAACCCATTTTCTCTTCTGATAAGACTAGCTGACAAGGTGAGATGAGGCTTGAAGACTAAATGCACAGAGCCCTGAGCTTCAGCATATTGCTCAGGCAATGTTGCTGCTATTATTGTTGTGTTTGTATCTCCGAAAACGAGCAGGGAAAGAACTCTGGACAACTTTAAGGCTCTGCTGGGGTGCCTTCTCAATGCCTGCACAGAAGTGGGCACCCCAGCCTCCACCCTCACAGGGGGAAGCCAATCCGGGAGTCGGAGGGGGACTCCACGCACCTGGCGGGAAGCTCACCGAGGCCAAGGCCTCTGAGTCACAGCCCAGCCCCTCCCTGCCACATCCCTTTGTTCCCTGGAGGGTGAGCTGTGACTCACATGGTCTCTAGTTCTGGGTTGGGCCCATCTGACCCAGGGACAGGACTGACATAGTCACTAAGAACACTCAGTTGGACCCTCCCCTTGTCCCTCCTCTCCCACCCTCTGGCCTGGTGGACTGCTTGTCCCACGCCAGGTCCCAGCCTGCAGTATGAAACACTGGAAGGAAGCTGTGGGCTCCTGGGTAGTTTACCCCATTGCCGCCACCACCACCCCTCCTGTTTCAGTCTGTGCTGTTTTTTTTTCCACTGTGGTTTGCTTCATTTTGAGTTAACCTGAGCATGTAAAGAAAAAGTCCAGGAGACCCACCATAGTTCACACCCATTCACACCCTCTAACTACTCTTACTTTTTTTGGGGGGGGTGTGGAAAAATTTACAACATGAAATTTACCATTTTAACCATTTTTTAAGTGTACAATTCAGTAGCACTAAGTACACTCGCAAGGTTGTACAACTATCACCCTTATCCATCTCAAAACTTTTTCATCATTCCAAACAGAAGCTCCATACTCATTAAACACGAGTTGCTGAATACACAGCGGGGGGCCTCCCTCCCCCTGGGCCCCAGTAACCTTCATCCTACCTTGTATCTATATGAACTTGCCTATTCATACGTCATGTAAGTGGAATCATACAATGTTCGTCCCTTTGTGCCCGGCTTACTTCACTGAGCATTGTGTTTTCAAGGCACATCCAAGCTGTGGCTCGTTCCCTCCCTTTCTGTGGCTAAGTAACGAGCCACGGCATGCATGTGCCACGTTCTGTCTGTCCATTCATGTGCCAATGGACACGTGAGCCGTTTTCACTTTTCAGCTACTGTGAATAACACTGGTATGAATCTGTGTGTGCAGGCATCTCTGGGTACACTTATGGGTACACCCACTTCTTCTGGGTGTACACACAGGAATGGAATTGCTACTAGTACCTCACGTGGGAGTTCTATGTTTAACTCCTCTCGCCCTTTTAAGATGGGCTTCCCAAGGGGTTCAGTGGTAAAGAATCCGCCTGCCAATACAGGTGATGCGGGTTTGATCCTGGGTCGGGAAGATCCCCCAGAGGAGGAAATGGCAACTCACTCCAGCATTCTTGCCTAGAAAATTCCATGGACAGAGGAGCCTGGCGGACCATGGACCATGGGGCTGCAAAAGAGTTGGACATGACTGAGCACACACACCCTTTTAAGAGTTGGGCATCATAACCCAGCAGCTGCCACAGCTAATGCTCAGTGAGCATTCCTTCACTCGGCTACACACCATTCTGAAGATTTTTTTTGTGTTAACTCATTTAGTCCTCAAAACAATTCCCTGAGGTGGTGTGATTATTTTCACCCCCATTTTACGGACAAAGAAAATGAGGTTACCCCTACTGGATAGCAGTGCCAGCATCTGAATACAGATTGATGATGCTTTCACACTCTCCCTCCAGTATGACCAAAAAATAATAATAATTGAGCTCTTCTGCTAAAATGCATTTTCTGTCCCGAAAGATGTCTTAGGTACCCTCTAACCTCTTTTCTTGCTCTGGACTAAAGAACTAAAAAAGGGAATGGGGGCAGGCGGTAGAAGTGAGTGGGAATGCTCATTGAGTTGGATTATTCTAGACTCCCTCTTTGCTGTGAGAAATCCAATTCCATCTACATCAGTGAAAAGGGGGATTTGTTGGAAGCATAATGGAACAGCTCAGCCCAGGCGCTGGATCACAGACGACAGGCCCATCTCCCTCCTTATACTGTCACCACTCTATTCTCTCTAAGGAAGGGGCCCCCTCCTTACAGCTCTGGTGCCTCTGAGCATCCATTCTGCCACTTTAGAGTAAGGGTGACCTGAGGGAAGCCCATGGCCTCTCCTGGCTGGGCCTATATGCATCCCTGGACCAACCACCACAGCCAAGTGGCTGGGGAACCATGGCGGGCTCAGCCTGGGTTGCAGTCCCCTCCTGGGATCAAAAGAATGAGGACTCTTTTCAGAGAAGAGGGAGGGAGGCAAGGCAAATGCCCGACAGACATTGTGGTGTAATCTCCAATAGCAACAAATTGGAAGCTGCCCAATAGTACTAAACAAAACAACAAGGTTAAATAAAATTGCTACATCCATTCAGTGAAAACAATATGCAGCTGTTTAGCAAGTAATCATGAAGATTATGTAGCAACTCAAGAAAAAAAGAAGTCTTGTGGAGTAATGTCTGGTGGGAAAAAACAGGACACGCAAATACAGACCCACTTATATGTAACAATTCACATGTAAGAAAATACGGCAAGAATTGTATCATAATGAAAGAATCATAAATGGCTTTTAACCTCTATTTTCCAAAATTTTATTTACTGGTTCAACAAATATTTACTGAGCATCTACTCAGTGCCAGGTGAAGTGTGGGGGATATGGCAGGGAGGAAAACAGAAGAAAACCCCCAGCCCTCATGGAATTTCCATTCTAGTAGGGGAGGCAGAAAATGGATAAGATGAGTAAGCAAAATATATGCTACACTGGACGTTGATAGAAGTTAAGAGACAAAATAAATCTAGAAAGGTAGAGAGGAGTTGGGGGGCACTGCTGATGGTTTAGATATGATGGCTGGAGAAGGTGGTATCTAAGTAAAGGTGAAGGAAGTGAGAAACCAAGTTATGTTGAAGAGGGGCCTGGACAAGGGTTGTAGCAGCAGGGGTGATGAGCAGTGATAGAACTGCCCCTAACTGAGATGTGGGAAGAAGACCAGTGTCCTGCAAGTGAGGTAAAGAAAGAGCTTCAGGGAAGAGAAAATGACCAACTGTCAAACCCTGCTGATAGCCAAGCAGGATGGGGCTAGAGAATGGACCACTGGGATGAAGGACACGGCAGTCACTGCAGACCTGGGCAAGAGATATTCATGAGGAATAATGGGCTCAAAAGACTATTGTGGGACTTCCTTGGTGATCCAGTGATTAAGACATCTCGCTGCCAATGCAGGGGGCCCAGGTTCGATCCCTGGTTGGGGGAACTAATAACATCTCACATACTGTGCAGCACAACCAAAATATTAAAAAAAGAAGAAAGAGATAAGAGAATTGGGATGGCGACATCATCCAACTGCCAAAGTGAAAGCAAACCAAATGCCTCCACAACAGATGGATGGATAATCAAAATGTGATCTTTCACATACAATGGAATACTATTCAGCCTTAGGGAAAAAACAAAGCACATTCTGACACAGGCTACAACTTGGATGTAAACTGAAGACATTGAACTAAACAAAAGAAGCCAGTCACCAAGAAAGACAAATACCACCTCACAAATAGATACACATATTGATTCTACTTGTAGGGGGCTTCTAGAGTAGTGAATTCATAGAGATGGAAAACAGTGGTGGCTGCTAGGGTCTGCGGAGAGGGAGAAATGGAGAACAGTCATTTAATGAATACAGGGTTTTAGTTCTGCAAGATGAAAAAGTTCAGGAAACAGCTGCACAACTGTGTAAACATACTCCACACTACTAAACTGAACACTTAGAGATGTCTGGGATGGTAAATTTTACATTGTGTATAGTTTATCACTTTTTTTATTAAGAAATCGTGAGAAAGCACAGGGGGCAAATAATTGGGAGTCAGCAAGTGCAGACAACTGTTTCAAGAAATTTTGCTCTCAACTGAAAAGAAATGGCAGGCTGACTGAAGGAAAGAAGTGGGTGGGTTGTTTTCTTTTTTTCTTTAAATTGGAAAAAATAACAGCATGCATGGTATGTACTGATGGGACAGACCTCATCATGGGACAGTGTTACTGAATATTTACTTTCAAAATAAATGTACTTTGTGATGATGAAAATACTCTGTAATCAGACAGCTGTAATGGCTGCACAACCTTATGAATATACTAAAAACTGCTACTAAATTGTATATTTTAATGTGATTGATTTTATGGTATGTGACATATCTCAATTTAAAAAAGAGATACAATTAAAACTATAATAATGTTGTCTGGGACACCATGTTTACACATGCAGCCTGAGTTCCCCCACAGACAGCCCTGGGGCACCAGCAATTCCTGTGGCCAGTGACCCACAGGTCACCACAGCTGTGTGGCAGCTGGTGGCTCAGGAGACAGGAGCAGTCTCCCAAGTTTAGGCTAAAACACAAATGCCGCATTAGCACATGAAGCAATTGAGATAAAACTACTGAACAAGCACCCAGTAGCTGCAGATAAATGGCCCTGCTCAGTTAGGGCCATGAATTTTCAGGCCTCTGATCTAAAAGTGAAATGTGTGAAAAATCCATTCAACTCAAAGGCAGAAAATCTGAGCCACTCCGGCCCCCACCCCATCTGCCAATCCATGCCGTCTGTCGCTCTGTAACTGCAGAGGGATGGCCTTATTTTGCAATTAGTCATGGCAGATACAGTTCTTTCTGAAATGTCCTCCCAGTTGTAACATTACCACCCTTCTGCTTCCCACTGCCTTATTCCTTTCTTCTGAACAACTTCTAACAGTATCTTAACCTCTGTGATACTTCATTTTAAATATCAATTTGGCTGGACCCTAAGGCTCAGATATTTCATCACACATTATTCAAGATGTTTCTGTGAAGGTACAGGAATTTTTTTTAGACAAAATTAACATTTAAACCAATAGAGTTAAACAAACTGTGTTCATAATATGGGTGGGCCTTATCCAAATAGTCAAAGGACTTAACTGAACAAAGGCTGATCTCCACCAGCAGGAAGGCACCGTGCCAGCAGATGGCCCTGGGATTCAAACTGCAACTCTTCCCTGAGTCTCCAGCTTGCTAGCCTACTCTGAACATTTTGAAATTGCCAAGCCTCGACAATCACAGACAAGAAACACCGATTATTAAAATAAATCTCTCTCTCTCCCCTTCTCTTGTGCTCACTCTTGCTCACTCTCCCTATGTATGAGGTATGTGTGTGTATATATATATATATAAAAAATATGCAAAACATTCTATTATATAATATTGTACCGTATGTATATTATGCATAACACATCATTATACACTGATACATTATACACTGTTATACAATGTTCTTTTTTTCCTTGGATATGGTGTTGATCCCTGTCTCCTGTACAATGGCATGAACCTCCATCCATAGTTTATCAGGCACTCTATCTATCAGATCTACTCCCTTAAATCTATTTCTCACTTCCACCGTATCATCATAAGAGATTTGATTTAGGTCATATTCAAATGGTGTAGTGGTTTTCCCTACTTTCTTCAATTTAAGTCTGAATTTGGCAATAAGGAGTTCATGATCTGAGCCACAGTCCACTCCCGGTCTTATTTTTGCTGACTGTATGGAGCTTCTCCACCTTTGGCTGCAAAGATTATAATCAATCTGATTTAGGTGTTGACTATCTGGGGATGTCCATGTGTAGAGTCTTCTCTTGTGTTGTTGGAAGAGGGTGTTTGCTATGACCAGTGAGTTCTCTTGGCAACACTATTAGCCTTTGCTCTGCTTCATTCTGTACTTTAAAGCCAAATTTGCCTGTTACTCCAGGTGTTTCTTGTCTTCCTACTATTGCATTCCAGTCCCCTATAATGAAAAGGACATCTTTTTGGGGTGTTAGTTCTAGAAGGTCTTGTCGGTCTTCATAGAACCGTTCAACTTCAGCTTCTTCAGCATTACAAAAGCAAAATGGCTGTCTGAGGAGGCCTCACAAATAGCTGTGAAAAGAAGAAAAGCAAAAAGCAAAGGAGAAAAGGAAAGATATACTCTTTTGAATGCAGAGTTCCAAAGAATACCAAGGAGAGATAAGAAAGCCTTCCTCAGTGATCAATGCAAAGAAATAGAGGAAAACAATAGAATGGGAAAGACTAGAGATCTCTTCAAGAAAATTAGAGATACCAAGGGAACATTTCATGTAAAGATAGGCTCAATAAAGGACAGAAATGGTATGGACCTAACAAAAGCAGAAGAGATTAAGAAGAGGTGGCAAGAATACACAGAAGGACTATACAAAAAAGATCTTCACGACCTAGATAATCATGATGGTGTGATCACTCACCTAGAGCCAGACATCCTGGAATGTGAAGTCAAGTGGGCCTTAGGAAGCATCACTACAAACAAAGCTAGTGGAGGTGATGGCATTCCAGTTGAGCTATTTCAAATCCTGAAAGATGATGCTGTGAAAGTGCTGCACTCAATATGCCAGCAAATTTGGAAGACGCAGCAGTGGCCACAGGACTGGAAAAGGTCAGTTTTCATTCCAATCCCAAAGAAAGGCAATGCCAAAAAATGCTCAAACTACTGCACAACTGCACTCATCTTACACGCTAGTAAAGTAATGCTCAAAATTCTCAAAGCCAGGCTTCAACAATACGTGAACCGTGAACTTCCAGATGTTCAAGCTGGTTTTAGAAAAGGCAGAGGAACCAGAGATCGAACTGCCAACATCCACTGGATCTTCAAAAAGGCAAAAGAGTTGCAGAAAAACATCTATTTCTGCTTTATTGACTATGCCAAAGCCTCTGACTGTGTGGATCACAAAAAAGTGTGGAAAATTCTGAAAGAGATGGGAATACCAGACCACCTGACCTGCCTCCTGAGAGATCTGTATGCAGGCCAGGAAGCAACAGTTAGAACTGGACATGGAACAACAGACTGGTTCCAAATAGGAAAAGGAGTACATCAAGGCTGTATATTGCCACCCTGCTTGTTTAACTTATATGCAGAGTACATCATGAGAAACGCTGGGCTGGGTGAAGCACAAGGTGGAGTCAAGATTACTGAGAGAAATATCAATAACCTCAGATATGCAAATGACACCACCCTTATGGCAGAAAGTGAAGAACTAAAGTGCCTCTTGATGAAAGTGAAAGAGGAGAGTGAAAAAGTTGGCTTAAAGCTCAACATTCAGAAGACTAAGATCATGGCATCCAGTCCCATCACTTCATAGCAAATAGATGGGGAAACAGTGGAAATAGTGGCAGACTTTATTTTGGGGGGCTCTAAAATCACTGCAGATGGTGATTGCAGCCATGAAATTAAAAGATGCTTACTCCTTGGAAGGAAAGTTATGACCAACCTAGACAGCATATTCAAAAGCAGAGACATTACTTTGCCAACAAACGTCTGTCTAGTCAAGGCTATGGTTTTTCCAGTAGTCATGTATGGATGTGAGAGTTGGACCATAAAGAAAGCTGAGTGCCGAAGAATTGATGCTTTTGAACTGTGGTGTTGGAGAAGACTCTTGAGAGTCCCTTGGACTGCAAGGAGATCCAACCAGTCCATTCTAAAGGAGATCAGTCCTTGATATTCATTGGAAGGACTGATGCTGAAGGTGAAACATCAATGCTTTGGCCACCTGATGCGAATCAGTGACTCATCTGAAAATACCCCGATGCTGGGAAAGATTGAAGGTGGAAGGAGAATGGGACGACAGAGGATGAGGTGGTTGGATGGCATCACTGACTCAACGGCAATGTGTCTGAGCAAATTCCAGGAGTTGGTGATGGACAGGGAGGCCTGGTGTGTTGCATTCCATGGGGTCGCAAAGAGTCGGACATGACTGAGAGAGTGAACTGAACTGAACTGATGATAATATTCTACAGCCTTTTGTATACTATGGATTTTGTTTCTCTGGAGAACCCTAATATACTCACAAAATACAGCACATCAAGGAAGAATAACATCTGTCTATATATTGATCAAACCCATCAAAGTATTTACATTAATTTTAAATGCAACTATACATCATACTAGTGGTAATAATTTTGTATCCTTCCTATGGCTTTTTTTCAGAGTATAACAACTCATTAGGATACCAATGTACACCATATTCCTTTGAACTGATAACAGTACCAGATCTTTCTGGGTTCAAGTCCAGCTCCACTATCATTCACAGAGTGGCCCTGGGCAAGTTACCTCTGTGTGCCTCATTTTTTTCTAATATAAAATGGGGGTAAATAATACCCCATCCATGAGTTTGCTGTGAGAATTAAATGTGATAGTACGAATAAAACACAAAGTAAATTGTGTAGCAGTATTTTTCAAATAGTAAATTTCTGACCTATTAGTGAAATAAATTTCCTGGGTCTCACAACCATCGTTTGTTAAAAATAGCGTAAATTCATCAATGTAGGAAATAATTATCAGAGGACACTAGACCTACAGAGGGTGAGTATTGTGTTTACCAAATTTGCTTTAGAGACGTGTGCACACAGACACACACACAGACCAGGTTACACAGACAGACTGTTTAGATTTTTGTCTTACAATGGGTCACAGTGAAAAACAAGTGCGAAAAGCCAGATTCCACCGTATAGTAAGTGCTCAATAAAATTTGGTAGCACTGTCATTATTATCTCACTCTAAGAGGTAATAGTAAAAGAAAGCTGCTAACATTGGTGTCAATTTTATGCCTGTTTTCTGCAGCGCTGCCTAAGAGTCACTCCAGCTTCCTAAGATAACTTGCCAACTCTCTCTTCTCAAAGGACTCAGGCGGTCATTTAAATATTTTCTGACTCACAATGCTGGCTAAGGATTAGTGAGGCCCTGCCCAGCCCAGAAGACATGAAATGTGATTTGCTAAGAAAACCACTTGAGCCTGCAAGGCTGCACAGGGCTTTTGTAAAATTAAAGCCATGCTGGAGAGGCACAGTTCTCTCCCCCTCCCCCACCCCCACCCCCACCCCCACCCCCCCCGGGGAGATGTGTCATAAAAAGAGGTTACTTAAGGTCAGTTAAGCTGCACCTTCTGAGGCTGGAACCTCAGCTCTGTAACACGCTTCCTTGTTTGGGGGCTGGGTTATGTCACTGTGTTTTTCCCCTAACTTTCCAGCCGCACATGCAGGCACACTCACTTAAGAATGGAAATGAAATCCCTATGAACTGTTCTTACAGATTAGATAAAGGGAATCTGTTAAACCAAAGGAGCTTAGATTTTGAAGATCTCAAAATAATTTCTATTGCATCTAAGTTTTTGCCCTCCAAAAATGAAAAACTCAGCCCCAACGTTTTTGTAACAACAGTGATAAACAACTCCAATCCCCCACCACAGACAAACACAAATACACCCACACATGCATTAGCACTGTTTTGTTTAAAATGGAGCTCCTTGTCCCAGCTGAGAGTAAGCTGAGGTGTGAGTGGATGTGCAGTTTCCAATGGAGTCCCCAGGTTGTTCCTTAAATTCAGAAGACCAGGTTCCCACAGATGCACACGTAGGTGCTGTGCTTCTTCTTTCTTCTTCTGTGAGAATACAACCTTGGACTTGTGCCAAGGCATTACATCTGGAACATATAAGCGCATGTAGGGGTGTAAACTAATCTTTTAATATGTGATAGTATTCCGTTCTTATTTTTATTCCATTCTTCAAACTATGATGGCGGTGGCGGGGGGGGGCATGCTTTAGCACCAAAAACCCTCCCATTAAATGCAATCTATTTGCCTAGTAGATAAAACAAGTTAAAATGCAGCCTTACTCCAATGCCTTCCACCATTCCCTGGTACCTCCAGGGTGTGGGGTCCTTAGTTCTCACCACATTTCTCAAGGCACGGAGGCGGGGGAGTTGGGGAGGATCGTTAGGGATCTTCATCACACCCTCAGAGTAAAGGGAGCAGGTCGGTCGTATGCTTGGTCAGTGCCAGATGCACTCCATTCCACAAAATCGGGTGTTAAATGTCTTATCCAAGGTCTTCAGCCTTAAACGCCACACTATATGGTGTCACTTTCTTCAACAACGAAAAAAGATGCTGATGTTCCTGGATTTTTGTCTGTGCAGCCTGAAGGGTGGGCCTCTGAGTGTGTCCCCATAAGACAATGACCGGTGGAGGTGAGTGACGCACCCAGGAAAAGTATTTCAGGACTGGACTTAGTATTGATGAGATTGTCAAACTTCCCACTGATTACAGACTCAGTACAACCCTTGTCAAATACTTAGCTGTCTTTTTTGCAGAAAATGACAAGCTGATCTTAAAATTCATATGGGGACACAAAAGAGCCAAAACAATCACAGAAAAGAACAAAGGTGGAAGAATTCATAATTGTTGATTTCAAAACTTACTACAAGGGTATAATAATCAAGACAGTACTGACAATGGTAGTATCATAAGGACAGACATATAGATGAACAGAACTGAGAATGCAAAAATAAATACATTTGTGACTGATTTCTGACAAGGATGTCAAAACAAGTCAATTGAACAGTCTTTTCAACAGACTGGGCACGGTCAACAGGGTATCCACATGCAAAAGGATGAAGCTGTACTGGTTCTACCTCACACCATACACAAAAAGTAACCCAAAATGGATCAAAGACCTAAATATAAGAGCTACAACTGTAAAATCCTTAGAAGAAAATCTAGCCATAAGTATCTATGATCTTAGATTAGGTAAAAGTTTCTTAGTTAAGACACCAAAAGCAGGAGCAACACAAGAAAAATAGGTAAGTTGGCTTCACCTAAATTAGAACCTTGGGCTTCAAAGGACACCATCAAAAAAGTGAAAAGACCAACCCAAAGAATGGCAGAAAATACTGAAAAATTATGTATCTATCTGATAAGGAACTGAATCGAAAATATATAAAGAACCTTATAACTCAATAATAAAAACACAACTCAGTTTTTCAAATAAGCAAAACATCTGAACAGACATTTCTCCAAAGACGATGTACAAATGGCTGATGAACACATTAAAAGATAGTCAATCAACACAATACTGAAGGAGAACAAAGTTGGAGGGCTGACACTACAAGACATCAGGATTTACTACAAAGCTCCAGTAATCAAAACAGCACAGTACTGGCAAAAGATGAGACTAAAAAAAAAAAAAAAAAAATCAATGGAACAGAACAGAGAGCCAAGAAATAGACCCCCATAAATACAGTCAACTGATCAAAGGACAAAGACAATACAATGGGGCAAAGACCACCTTTTGAACAAATGGTGCTGAGAACAACTGAACATATACAAAAAGAAAAAGAAAATCTAGACATAGACATCACATCCTTCACAAAAATTAACTCAAGATATATCACAGAGATTGTAAAAGGCAAATGTCTGAAACTCCCAAAAAATAAAACAGCACAAAGCCTAGAATACCTTGTAATGGTGATGACTTTTTGGATCCAACACCAAAAACACAATCCATGAAAGAAATAATAAACTGGACTTCATAAAATTAGAAAAATTCCTGCTCTGCAATATATACTACCAAGAATAAAAGAAGATACGCCACAGAGTGGAAGACAAGTGATAAAGGACTGTTACACAAAATATACCAACAACTCTTAAAACTGAATAAAAAGAAACAATATGAATGAAAAATGGCCAAAAGACCTTAAAAGACACCTCGACAAAGAAGATACATTCGTGGTAAGTAAGCATAGGAAAAGATGCTACGTATCATCACCTGACAACAGGCAAACAAAGTAAAACAGCGAGGAGGATACCATTACGTACCTATGACAAAGGCTAAAATCCAGAATACCAGCAACACTAAATGCTGACTAGCAGGTGGAGCAACAGGCACTCTCTCATATACTGTTGCTGGGAATGCAAAATGGTACAGTCACTTTGAAAGACAGTTTGAAGGTTTCTTAAAAAACTAGACACACTGGGGCTTCCCTGGTGATCTGGGGGTTAAGAATCTACCTGCCAGTGCAGGGGACCTGGGATCGATCCCTGGTCTGGGACTAAGCCCGTGCACCACAACTTCCGAGCCCTTGCTCTTGGGCACACCAGCCACACCTACTGAAGCCAGACAACTGAAGGCCACATGCCTAGAGCCGATGCTCACAACAAGAGAAACCACTGCAATGAGAAGCCCAGGCACCGCAGCGAGGAGCAGCCCCTGCTCACTGCAAATACAGAAAGACCACATGTAGCAATAAAGACCCAGCACAGCCAAAAACACACACACACACACACACACACACACACACACACACACACACACAAACTAGGACACCCTTATCATATGATCCACTCCCTGGTGTTTACCCAAAAGAGCTGAAAGCTTATGTCCACACAAAAACCTGCACATAGATGTTTATAGAGGCTTTATTCATAATTTTCAGTACTTGGAAGCAACCAACATGGCCTTCAGCAGGTAAAGGGAAAAATAAACTGGGATACACTCAGACAATGGAATGTCATTCAGCGCTGAAAATGTGCTATCAATTCATGAAAAGACATGGGAAATCTTAAGTTCATATTACTAAGTAAAAGAAGCCAAAATGAGAAGGATACACTGTGTATGATTCCAACAGCATGAAATTCTAGAAAAGGCAAAACCGTGGAGACAACAGAAAGACCAGGGAATACAGCAGGGGTGGAGGAAGGCATGAACAGGTAGAGCACAGAGGGTTCTTACAGTAGTGAAATATTCTGTATGATACTGTTAAGATGGATGGATGTCACTGTACATTTACCCAAGTCTACTGAAAGTAGAACACCAAAAGCGAGGAGCCCTTAGGTCAACTACAGAATTTAGATGTTCATGATGGGCCGCTGCAAGTTCATCCTTGGTGATGAATGTAGCATGCTGGTGAGCGAGGCATGTGTGGGAGCAAGGAGCAAGGGGGAAATCTCTGTACCCTCCTCTCAATTTTATTATAAACCCAACACTGCTTTAAAAACATATTTAACACCCCTAACCATTAGGAAAATGAAAATCAAAGCCACAATGAGATCACTTCACCTGGGCTAGAACGGCAGTGATCAGGAAGACGGCCAGTGGTCGGCATCACTAGGATGTGGAGTAACTGGAGCCTTCACACACTGCTGGTGGGATTGCAGAGTGGAACAGCCACAAGGCAAACATTTGGCGATTCCTCAAAACGTTAATCATTGAGTCACCATACGACCTGCAATTCCACTGCTCAGTATGTACCTAAGAGAAGTGAAAATACATTTCCACACAAATGTGTACACTCTTCCAGGGGAAGGTGAGAGCCAGGGCAGGTAAAAACAAGACAGCATACGGACAGAGAAGCTGCTCTTGGACCTATGGTTAAATAGGAAAAAAAGAACAAGGCTGGAGCAGAATACATGCAAAATGAGTGATTGTGTTAGCCTTAAATATATATATATATACACACAGGTACACAAACTTGTTATGTAAGATTGTAAGAGAAATACACAGCCAGCTGATCATAAATGTTCTTTCTGAATGTAAGCCTGGGATGAGGGAGGTGGAACTTCATTATTTACTCTACAATTTCTGATTTGCTTGCTTTTCTATTTACTAAGAAACAATCAGGGCATGCCATGCAAAAGATAATTTCTTTCTCTAGCCAAAACAGAAGAAAAAGGAAGAGGCCACTGGAGTTGGGTAGTGAGGGAAGCTGTGAAAGTGGAGAAGAACAGAAGAGCATCCCAGGTAGTGGGAACAGCAGGAGCAAAGACTTGAAAGTGGATGCCAGGTTCACTGGGCTGTGAGGTTCATTCTGTTACAGGAACCAGTGGGGTGAAGGTGAATTCGATCAGTGAGCTGAAGCAGCCGAGTTCCAAAGGCGTCATGTGCCCCTTAGGGAGTGGTGGCCGTGAGCACGGGGGCTGCTGCTGGGAGTGAACGGGGGCTAGAGTTGGGCAAGAGGTCTCGGCAGCAGTTCAACTTGGCCTCTGTCTCACCATAAACTGATTGCCAACTCCATTATCCAGATTTGTCGAATAAGATGGTCTCCAAAAAGAATAATATCCACGCCACTAACGTCCCCAAATCTGAATGAAGAACTTCCAGTGTGTCTGAGCACACCTTTTCGATAGGAGCACAAACAAGTGATGGAGTGACCTGAGTCAATCCTAAGTACCAGATGATGACCCCAGCAAGCCCCCAGCATGCAGGCTGTGATGGGGGTAAGCACTTTGCAAATATCTTTTCAATAAATGCTCAGAGCAAAACCCCGAGGTACAGGCAAGCACTACCTCCCTTTACAGACGCACAAACAGGCTTGGGGTCTTCCCTGGTGGCTCAGACGGTAAAGTGTCTGCCTGCAATGTGAGAGACCTGGCTTCAATCCCTGGGTTGGGAAGATCCCCTGGAGAAGGAAACGGCAACCCACTCCAGGACTCTTGCCTGGAATATTCCATGGATGGAGGAGCCTGGTAGGCTACAGTCCATGAGATTGCAAAGAGTCAGACACGACTGAGCAACTTCACTGGTTCACTGAAACAGGCTCGGAGAGGTTAAGCACCTTGTCCAAGGTCACTCCCCTGGTTAACGCTGCAGCACAGACTGGAACACAGGACCCCAACTGCCATCTCTACAACCTCTAGACATTTCAATCTGCCCAGGTCAGTACTCTGCTCCAGTTTCCAGGAAAATATTATGGAGCTCAGAACTGGAGTTGAATTCAGAGCTTGGGGTTCTACCAGCAAATTCAGACCCATAAAGTTACCATATGCTGGCTGGAAGTGGAGGTGGAGTGTTGGGATAAGGAGCCAAGTTGGACCGGTAACTAACTAGCTTGTTCTTTAGCTGGCTGAGCCAGGCAAGACACCAAGCTGCCTCCTCTGTCCTCCAACTCTGGCTGCGGGACCCAGCCTCTCTTTCTGAGCATTCCTCTTTTGACTTGGGCCCCATGTCCAGTTCTGCCCTGAAAACTTGTGCTTTACCTTAGAAAAGTCAGGAGACACCTGGGAAATGAAAGTGATCACCTCCTCTAGCCCTCTTACTCCACAGCCACCAGAGACCCTGGGGCACCCACCAAATGTCCCAACAAGCCCTCACTGAGCCAGGGGCTAAGTACTTGCTCTCCCTCCCAGAGCTGACATTCCACAGGGATGTGCACCCAAGAGAGGCTTAAGATACTTAAAACAACCATCTCTCTTCATGTCACTGAACGGATATTCAGGGAAGATTCTCTTCACCTCCATCTCTCTCAGCACAACTGACAAGAGGCCCAAGAAGACACACAGTTGGCAAGTTATTCATCACTCCAACCTCAGCTTTCTGGTCTGGAAAATGAGGGTATGTGACACACACAGACATGTTAAGATGTTGGTGCGGGGCTCAGCCACACAAGGCACAGAGATTCAGATTAACTGGCATTTACTGAAGGCTGCTACATTCGTTCCTTTTCCACGGTATATTCCAACACACACACACACACAGCTATAACCAAGGAGAATCCTGCATCAAGCCCCCAAGGTTCATGCTCACTGCCCAGGCAGCAGTTTCAGGAACATCACTGCCCCAGGTCCCACCCTCTGGAAAGGAAAGACACCAGCCTTCTGGTCAACCAGGAGTGCACACAATGCTGAGATCTCACTCCAGCCACCTGCTAAGGTCTGGAGAGAGGGTGAGGGAGGTTCTGCCTATACTGCCTCATTTCCTCTCTCCCTTCCCCAGGGAGACAGACCACATCCACATGTAAAGAGTAGTCTTCCCCAAGCCACCCACAAGGCTGCTCCCTCTTTCAAATGGGTTTCCACTCAAATGCTGCTTCCTCAGAGCCAATGTTCTTGCCTGGAGAATCCCAGGGACAGGGGAGCCTGGTGGGCTGCCGTCTCTGGGGTTGCACAGAGTCAGACACGACTGAAGCGACTTAGCAGCAGCAGCAGCAGCAGCGACATTCCCTAACTTAAAACAACCCTGCCTCCATCCCAGCTACTCTGAATCCTCTTACCCAGATTCATCTCCTTCATCACACTGATCATACCCCTTGGCATCTTATTATAGGTCTGCTGCTGCTGCTGCTGCTTAGTCACATCAGTCGTGTATAGGTCTAGCTGTCTATTACCCATCTTCACCCCTGCGATGTGAACTCTGAAGGGAGGAGTGCTGTCAGTTTCTTTGACGGCTGTGTGTCCAGTGCCAGGGCACTCCCTCCATAAGTGATTCTTGAATAAGTAAATTAGCTGAGCTAAGTTGCTAAGGTACACGGGAAAAAAAGCAAAGTTTTCCTCAACCTCTCCACAGAGGACCCCACTCTACTCATCACACTGGTGACCTCCCACAGAAATTGGAACTGACTCAATAAATTAGAATTATATATAAACATTTTGTTTTCACTCAAGTTTCAACCCGTTTGTGCGAGGTGATATGAATCAGGCGATATCTTTACAAATCATTAAGGTAATGGGTCCAAGGACTAATTTTTTAAAAATATAGCTAAGACTATAATTAATAAACTGATTAAGGAATTAACCGGACAAATCTCAAAAAAGAACAAAAAGAATGAAAGAAACAGAGCCCCATACCTCATGGCCACCACCCCTCCTGCCCAATGAGTTACAAGAGCCTGAACGATACAGAGCTTGGCCTCGAAGGTTTCTAAACAATTGCCGTTTCCTTTGATGCCTCTTCGCCTCAGGCTCCCTCCAATTTTTGACTCGGGAGCACACTGAGTTCTGGTCAGGGGCTCAGGAACCTTGGTGATGGCCGAGAAATAGAGGCAGCTCACTGGGATGGATGGTGATGGATGAAAGGAGCAGGATGCAACATGGACCAGAAAACCTGGAGCAGCAGCATGCCCCTCTCCTTCTCATCTGAGTGGTATGGGGACGACATCCCGTTCTCTGCATCCCACATCTTTCTCTGACAGGAATAGGCTCTCTCAGGAGGCAATGAGTTCCCTTCATTGGAGGATCCAAGCTTGGGTTAAGCAGTAACTAGGAGGAGGTGCTGTGGAGGTGGTTTAAACTGCAGGCTGAACTATGTGACCTCAAAGGTCACACTGTAGACTGGCATTCCTATCGGCCAGTTCCTTTGCGTTTCACTACTCCTAAACCTCTCCAGCCTGCACAGCCTGCCTCAGTGGATACTCAACACGTGCTGTCCCTCACGGACATTTAGTGAGCACTTATTGTGTGCCAGGGGCCAGAGTGGAGCAGGGACAAGGGCAACAGGATTCTACATTCTTCTGGGTGGACAAAGACAATAAACCCATGAGCAGATACATGAGGAAACCATTTGAGACAAACTCCAAGAGTAAAATACAACGGGGGAATGTGGGCCTTCTCTGGTGGTGCAGAGGGTACAAGTCCGCCTGCCAATGCGAGGGATCCCTAGTCTGGGAAGATCCCACGTGCTGCAGAGCAACTAAACCTGTGTGCCACAGCTTCTGAATCTACACACCTAGAGCCCGTGTTCTAGAACAAGGAAATCCACTGCAATGAGAAGCCTGCACACTGCAACTAGAGAAAGTCCTCACACAGCAACCAAGACCAAGTGCAGCCAACCAAAAATAAAATTAATTTTTAAAAATGGGGGACCATGACAGAAACTGACAGAGTGGGGGGCTGCTCTGGACAAAGTTGTCAGGGGAAACTTTTCTACAGAGGAAACATCTGAGCTAAATGGCATGAAGTGCCAGACATGAGAAAAGGTGGTGAAAGCGTGTGTTCAGCAGAAGGAAAAGCATGTGCAAAAGAGAAGCCTGAGGAGTCTCCTGACAAGTTGAGTTCAGATAGTCATCAACTGCACCCTATCCTAAAGGCCCCACCACAGGCCCTAAACACACATCTCCCACCCCCGCCTGCCTTCTTTCCCCACTGACTTTATCAGATTTTCTCAAGTCAAGGCAGAGCTGATTTGACTCTGAACTTTCCACTGGCAGGTGTGCTCTGAGCAAGGGCACAAAGGAACATGTGTGCACCCCTACCTACAGGGACAGAGGAAATGCTGACATCTTGGCTCCATTAAAAAGTGGGCCTGTCTTATATAGGGGACCATAACTCCCATCTTCCCACCTGGTGTTCAGGGCCCACATTTGGGGGATGCGGGCCTTTTGTAGAATACAATGTAAAGAGAACCCTCTGAAAAAATACACACCTGTGCTCCAAGCACCTCAGGTGTATTTCAGAAGGTTCTTAGAGCCCCAGGTTAAGAACGTCTGTCTGGTTACCACTGCCAAAAGAAAAAACTAAACTGGTTCAGCCCAGGAGCGCCCCACTGATGGAATGGACAACCTTAGAGGTGAGTAAAAGAAAGAGAGGGGGCAAGATCAGACCCATAAAGAGACTCCCACACTACCTCTTCTAGCTCTGATAGATGTCAGCCTGTCAGGGGGACCAAGGCCTGAAGGGGTCCTAATGAAACCTTACCCACTACACTCCAGTGAGGGAAACATCCCACAACACCCCAGAGCCTCCAGAGAAGGTCCAAGACCACATTTTCCAGGATTGTCCTTGACAAAGGTCATCTCTAATTTCACATTCTGAGATAACATTTCACACAAGGCTGCTTAAGCATAGAAAGTGTTAATGCAAAGCCCAAGTGTTTCAAGGTGGAAGGGGACACCACGGCTACTGTGTAAATAATTCAGGTCTTTATCAGGAAACAGGGAAGTGCGCAGAGCTTGCTCACCTAGCTCACAGTGAAGTTAGTTAGGGATGGGGGTGCTCTGTTAATATCAGTCAAAATAGTAACAAGAAGGACAGTTAACCGAGGGAGAACTTAGCCTGTACCAGGCACTACAATAAAAAATTTAATCTCACACAACCTTTTAGGGTTTGTACTGTTATCATTTCCACTCTACAGATGAGGACACTGAGGCATGAGCAGGTGAAGTAACTTGCAACTGACACCCAGACCCAGCAAAACTCTTCCGCACCCAGGGTAGAAGGTGCTAACACCTGGGCAGTGCATGAACTGCTTAAAAATAATTTTCTGCTACTTCACCCAAGACAACCACCATTTGGCAGTTGTCGCATCCTTGCCCGGTGCTGGAGGCAAGCCTGGTTTAGGCATTAAACGGAGTGAGAGCCCTCGAGGAACAAGCCACTCAGTTTCATCAACGTATAAGCCCTTGATGAGGCCGCTGATAAGGCAAGCGCGGTTCTTCCTCGTGGCAAAGCCCACGGGAACTCGACTCAGTAGAAACTCCCATACTCGGAAGACGCCTGCCCCTCTCTGGCTACGAGAAGTTCGCCTTAACCCCATGGTGTCCGCCTCCCACTGCTCCTCCCTGGATCCTCGAGCCGCTTAGTTTAAGCAGCAACGAGCACGCGGGCCCGAGTGGGACCGAAACCGCAGCCACCGCCCCGCGCGCCCAAAGCCGGGTTCCCCGCCGCGAAGTGACTGGTAGTCCCGCGAGTTCCGACAAACAGCGCCCAACGGGAAGACACGCGGAGGGAAAGGGGGGCTGCACCCCAAGACAGGTGGATCTCCCTCCCCGGAAGTGGGTCCGGGAACTTTTAGCCCAAGAGCTACCAGGGGATCGGAGTCAGGGTCTCCCGCGGAGCGGCGGCCGGTCGGGGCTGGTGGTGGCACTGCCTACCTGTGCCGTCCAGGGTTCCTCTGAGCGTTCAGGGAGCGCGGAGCCAGGAGCGCACACTCTGCCGCGGGCACCGGGATGGAACGAGGGCGGCTTGGAGGTGGGGTCTAGCTCCGGCTTGGTGGGTGAAGGTGGAGAGGAACCAGCCCGGGAAAGCCTCCCGCCCCAGGGTGTCTAGCAGGGTCTCCAGCCGGGGAAGGTCTAGCCGGGTAGCGAGGCTCCAGGCCAGCCGCCCACACTTACCTCGGCTCCCAGCACCGGCTCGACCCGCGGGGCTGCGGCGCGAACCGCCGCTAAGACTCTGGCAGCGGCGGCTACGGGGGCGGCTCCCCGGGGCGGGGCGGGGCCGGGGGCGGAGAGGCCGGGCCGGCCACGTGGGCGGGAGGCGGGCCGGGGACCCCAGCAGGCGCCAGGCCGGGTGGCGGGGAGCTCGGACTCAGTTACGCTTGGCCGCTGCTCAGCACTTCCCATTCCGCACCCTGTTGGGGTCCCAGGGAAGGCTGGGGAAGGAGAAGGGGAGACCTGGCCCCCGGGGCATGCCCAGCACCTATTTGGGAAATAATTTACTGGGTCCGGGAAAGGGTGCGCAGCCTGCCGAATCCCGTTCCCCCGAGGACAGCTCGGGGGATCTGTGTCCCAACCGGATACTGTGGCGACTCCCGAGCCATGGGCAGCACGAGCTGCCCGGGCGGGCGAGGGCCCGGGTCAGGCGCTTGGAGCCCCAGCCTCGCCTACCAGGCTGACCTTGGGCGTGTCTGGTCCTGCCCGAGCCTCACTTTCCCCGACTGTGGGAGTAAGAATAAGGACGAATCCCCGCGCGCCCAGCAGGTTCTCAGGAAATACGTTTGTGGGCGGATGCTGAACTTGAAAGAGCAGCAGCCAGCAGTGTGGCCTGAGTCTTTCGTGCCGAAATAGACATGAGAATCTACATACTAAAAGCATTTTCTGTACTCATTCATCCATTCAACAGATTAAATTCTTCCAGTCCTCAGGACCCCATAAAGTCAGGAATAAAAAAAAGTCCCTACGCACTAGTTATGAGCTCTTAGGAAAGCACAAACCATGATAAAAAAGAAAAAGTTCATCAGCTGCTTTCATGTGCCTGGCGAGGGCTTCAGGTGCTTGATCTACTTGCCTTGTGAGGTGTAGGGCTTGAGTGGGCCGTCTCAGGAGCTGAAGCTTAGGAAGGTGAAGCCAGCCCCAGGTCAGAGGAGAAAGCACCAGTTCCAGGGCTAAGTTTCTCTGCAGCCATACCTCCAGTAAACGGAGGATCAGGCTCTGAGTGGACCTCCTCACTCTCTCCATGGGGCGAGCTCTAATCCCCACCCCCTCATTTCACCTCACAACGGGGAGGGGGATGTTGAGGCCTTCCCAGGAGGGACCTGCCCTGGCAGCAGCCACTGGGATGTAGATCTCCCAGCCCAGGCACCAACCCCCCACACACCTGTCGCCAGCATTCAGACCTTCATCTGGCACAGCTGAGACTTCCTTTATTGCAAACTCCTGTCTCTTCTTTGCAGGCACTCAGCCTCCTAGGGCTGTGTGACCTCTTCCTAGCCCACAGCCCACCTTCTGGGCCAGACACTGACCAATGTTGAGCAAAGGAACTTTCATTCCAACTACAATTCCACTTCATTCCACCACACCTTGATCCCAAACCCAGTGCCTCACAACCCATCCCTTTCCTGTGTAAGGATCACACACCCTGTCCAGGACTCCATTTCCAAGGCCAAAACCTATATCCAGATCCCCAGTCCTCAACCTTTTCTTCCAAACCTCTTTTGTTCCTCTCCCTCCTCCACAGGGTGGAAGAGCACTTACTACAGCCAGCAATGTTTTTTAGGTAATAATAAAGGGGTTCCACTCCCTCAGCAACCCAGAGCTCAGCAGGCACTTCGGCCCCACAAGTCAACACCTGGTGCTCTGCTCAGGCGGCGCTGTCCCAGATAAAATTTCTATTTCCGTTAGATTCCATTTAATGATTGGAGCGTCTGCTACATGCCCCAGACCATGCCAGACTCTGAACCTCAGCAGTGACTTTGTCACAAGACAGAAGGACATAGTCCCTGACCCCATGGAGCTCACGGCTAATGTGGGAACAGTCAGAGCCATCACTGGGCAGGTTAGGGAGCAGGATGTGGTGAGAGACACACAGGGGAAGTGCTGGCACAGATTCAAGCATGGGAAGGCTTCCTGTGCGACGTGGGGCGACAGGACTGGGGAGGACAGACGTGGAAGCCCAGAGGTGGGAGAACACAGGGCACACTTGTGGAAGCCCATGGAAAGGGGCCCGGATGGCCAAGGTGACACACTAGACCTTGACCATGGCAAGGTCTGGGCAGAGGTGATGGGACTCCACGGCTGCTGAGTGAGGAGTGGATGCAGCGGGTGAAAGTCTCGTGGACACAGCTAAGGTGATGTGCATGTGGGCTATTACTGGGGATGCACTCCTCAATTTCCTTTGTTTTTCAATTCCGGGCGTCCAGAGATCAGAACAGATCTCCAGGAATATGTAGACCAGAAACAAATCTATGTAAACCCACAAGGATTTATATGCAGTGCCCCATCTCCTCCCACCTACTCATGCTTTGGCCCTGCTAGGCGGAGGGTAAGGAGGACTTGGCTCCTGGACTCAGATTAGGAAACTGTTGGGGAAGAGGTGATACACCCAAAGGGAGTCCTGTCGTGGGGAATGTGGAGAGAAGCAGCAGGAAATGTGGGTCACTATCCATGGACTTTGAAAACTGGTGGAGCAGCCAGAATACACTGACGATCAGCCACCTTTTCTCTTTGAAACAGTCAGTTCATGAGGGGTCATTCTCGAATTCAGTTCCATCTCCCCTAACTTTGCAAGACAAGGTAGAACAGGACCAAGGCTGTCACCTAAGTCATCAGTTGGGAAAGCTGGGGTGTCTACTGCAGGTCTCCACACGAAAGAGTGAGTGAAGAGCTTAACTGGTGCCAGGTAGGGAAGCAGGGGTGAGGGGCTGGGATGAGGCACCAGGGAGCACAGTTGGAGAAAGCCATCTCTTGAGAAGGCAAAGGGCAAGGGCGAGATGGAGACTACCAACCCGGCCACTGAGTGCCCACCAGGTACCTTTAACACTCGTCCTGTGAGATCACACATTTAAAACCCACTGATAATACCACTCATATGACCAATGCTGAGAGAAATATTAAGAATAAGATAAAACCCACCCACAATCACCACCACCCAGTAATCAGTTCAGTTGCTCAGTCGTGTCCAACTCTTTACAATCCCATGGACTGCAGCACACCAGGGTTCCCTGTCCGTTGCCAACTCCCAGAGCTTGCTCAAACTCACATCCATCAAGTCAACGTTGCCATCCAACCATCTCATCCTCTGTCGTCCCCTTCTCCTCCTGCCTTCAATCCTTCCCAGCATCAGGGTCTTTTATAATGAGTCAGTTCTTTGCATCAGGTGGCCAAAGTACTGGAGCTTCAGCTTCAGCATCAGTCCTTTCAATGAATATTCAGGACTGATTTCCTTGAGGATTGACTGGTTGGACCCCCTTGCAGTCCAAGGGACTCTCAAGAGTCTTCTCCAACACCACAGTTCAAAAGCATCAATTCTTCCGTGCTCGGCTTTCTTTGTAGTCCAACTCTCACATCCATACATGACTACTGGAAAAACGATAGCCTTGACTAGACAGACATTTGTTGGTAAAGTAACATCTCTGCTTTTTAATGTGCTGTCTAGGTTGGTCGTAGCTTTTCTTCCAAGGAGCAAGGATCTTTTAATTTCATGGCTGCAGTCACCATCTGCAGTGATTTCAGAGCCAAAAATACAAAGTCTGTCACTGTTTCCATTGTTTCCTCATCTATTTGCCGTGAAGTGATGGGACCAGATGCCATGATCTTAGTTTTTGAATGTTGTTTTAAGCCAACTTTTTCACTCTCCTCTTTCACTTTCATCCAGAGGCTCTTTAGTTCCTCTCCACTTTCTACCATAAGGGTGGTGTCATCTGCGTATCTGAGGTTACTGATACCCAGCAACATCTACTGTTATTTTATGTGCTTTTTTGTTTTTCCATTTAACATATTGTGAGCCTTTTCCTTGTGATAAAATATTCTACAACATGACTGTTAAGAGCCACCTATTGATCTATGGTATGAATGTGCCTCTTCTTATCAGCAGTCCTGACTGGTACCTGGTTTGATCCTCACTTCTCAGCATCAGGGATAATGCTTAGTGACAAAAATCTTTGCATGACTAACTTTGATACACAGTTCTGGTTATTTCCTACAGTGAAAATGCTAGAAGTGGATCACTGAAAGGAATATTCAAGTCTTCTGCCTTTAGCAATGTTCAGATGCCCCCCCCCCCACACACACACACTTTCTTTTGAAAAGTGTGGAGCATCCAGTTGATGAAGCAACAATAACCTTCTCCCCCAGGAGATGGTGACACTTGTGAAGGAATAAGAGGCTCATCTCACTGTTCAGACCTAAGCAATGTTCTGCAAGCAGCTAATACAGTAAAAGACTTCTTTCTCTAAAACCAAGTCCCATCTGCTCTCATAATCTAGGCTTGAGGAAGACCTGAGAAGCAAGACCAGGAGGTGGGGTGGAAAGATAGGTGCTTCAGGGCAGGAAACGCCTGGGTTCAAATCCAACGTCACCCTGCCCTGAAAGTGGGACGTTACCTAAGCCATAAACCCTGCTGGGAGTATGGGACGCGCCCAGGTGGTAGCAGGTGTCCAACTCACAGGGATGACTCAAGACACAACAGGTCATCACCAGCCCTAAGTCTACAGTCTGGAGACAGGACCCACAGGGAGTGCAAACTTGAGACAACACAAGCCACTCAGGGGGGGATGCGGGACACCCCAGTGGCCCTCAGCTCTGGAGATCATGGTAAGCGAATGAGGGTCTCACCCCAATTTGCAAAGCAGGAATGGATGTAGTTTACTCCTCTGGGAGGCCTTCTGAAACTCACTAGCAACTGTTACCGCTGACCCTGATGACCACTGAGACAAATGACGGCTGTGCACACTTGCTGTGCGCCAGGCGCTGCACTACCCGGACTATCCCCTCCATCCGCTTCACCCTCACCACCACACCATAGGCAGGTGGACTGTCATCCCCATCAGACAGAGGAGGAAACTGAGGACCAGGGAGATGAGCTAACGTGCCCTGCTGACTGATCAGTGCTGGGGCTGGGGTCTCAAGCTGGTTAAAGCAGCAAAGTCCCAGTCCAGCCCAGGTGGAAGGCATAAGCAAGGGGCACAGCCTGCCCTCAAGGAGCAGCTGGACTAGGGGGTAAGAGGGTCTGGCACATAGACACGGGAGCAGGACCTGAATGAGGGTGGACAGTTGTCAAGGAAGGCCTGACTGCAAAGGGTGGCTGGAGACTTCGAGAGGGAGAAGGAAAAGTCTGGCACAAAGGGTCCAGGACAGGACCACACCAGGGAGGACTCTCAAATTCTGCTGTGGTGGCAGAGAAGAAAGAGAAACACAGAGAAAAAGAGGTTGGCTAGGAGCCAGGTAATAACTTTGGGGTTCACTTCTGGGCTATCGGCAATTTACAAGTAGCCATTTCCTGTAGTTGGTCCCAGCCAACTGCCTGCAGAACTGAGTCCTCCAGGAGACAGGGACTCCACTGTGATCACTGAGGCCCTCTGCTACTCAGACCAGGGCTAACGGAGATATCTAGGGGATCACACTTTATCACTGTACATCCCTTAACCTGCCCCAGGTGACCACATCCCCAAAGGCAAGGGGGCTGTGTACTGGCTTCTGTGACCAAAACTCTGCTTGGGCTCACAGTCAAGCCTCACCTCAGCCCCATTTGGTACTGAGCTATTACTTATTTCCCAGATGTAGAAATAGTCGTGATCAGCTCAAGTGACCTGCTTAAGAGTCCCCCCAAAAGTGGCAGACTGAGATCTAAGTTCCAGGGACCTGAAACCAAAGCCCCACTTTAATCACAATGATTAAAAAATCTCTTCAAGAATGCACAATTATATAACTGTGTGCAGAATTTTCAAGTACCTCAAACTTCAGGTACATAAACCAAAGGCAGGTCCTGCTTATTTTTGCCTTCTGTCACCAGTCATGCTTCGGCCTTTCTCTGCTCTGAGTTCTGCCTGGCCTGGCCTTGCCCAGCCTGGTGGGAAACATCCATGCTTTGTCTGGGGGCTGCCACCTGTCCCACTCCCTGGAATGTTTTGACCAGTAAGATCAGGAAGAGCAGTCTTCAACCTGAGGACCATTACTCGGTCTCTGCATCCCCTCCAGCTTCTAAAACTTGGGAAACTCCCCCAACCATGAATTGGCCGTCACTTAAGAGAAACAATCACTGCTTTTGCTCACAGCCAGAGCAGAGTGTGGTAATCTAGCACAGGGACCTTAAAGCAACAAATTCAGAAAAATGTCTGTATCTCTATCAGAGCTGAAAGATGATCAGGGGAAAATGAGCCTGGTAAATGGGACGCAGGCAGATCTGAGAACCCAGTCAACTGTACAGGCTCTGTACAGTCAACTTTTAAGAATCCTGCCTTAGTTTGATTTTGTGAGGAGCACCGGCCCCTCCACAAGGCCCGTGGCTTCCCTCCACAACGCCCGTGGCTTCCCTCCACAACAGTCACATGTAAACCCACCCTCTTCTCTTAGGGAAAGAGATGATTTAACACAGCACCTAACAAAGGTGCTGCGCTTGACCTCCTGGGCTGAAGCTCCTATCAGCAGGGAACCATCTTCTACCCATGTCCATAGGGCCCACAAGTAGTCCAAAACCTTCCACAGAATAAAAGCCACTATTTACCACACGGCTACTGCTGCTGCTAAGTCGTTTCAGTCGTGTCCAACTCTGTGCGACCCCATAGACGGGAGCCCACCAGGCTCCCCCATCCCTGGGATTCACCAAGCAAGAGTACTGGAGTGGGGTGCATGGCCTTCTCCGACCACACGGCTAGCACTTGCCAAGTGTGGCTGTGGGTGCTTTATAAACCCCAGCTCATTTAAGTCTCATAATAACCCAATGTGGCAGGTATCAGTCCCATCTTGCAGATGAAACAACTGAGGCTCAGAACAATTAGGTGGTTTGCCCATAGTCTCATACTGAGAATGAGGTGGAAGCGAGACGGCAGGGATCGTGTATATCTTATTCATTACTGCATCTCCAATACACATTTTAGGCTCTCAAATAAAAATTGTAAAATGATTTTACTACCTATAAATGTGAAAGATGGTGTAAAAACCCTCTAGAAAGAGGCCAGGGAGCCAAGCCTAGTGATCTTGCATTATTTTTCCTTAATCTCAAAGACCCCATTTGAATTTTATCTCCTTGCAAAAGGCCTTACCCCTTGTTTCTGTCTGTCCTGCCCTTCATCCTATCTCCACTATTCTTGAACCACTTCTGATTTTGTTCCTCTCAACTGAGAAGACAGGGTAGTGGGTAGGGGAGGAAAACATCTTTAATGAGTCCTTTATTAAGGACTCACTATGCCCAAGACGTGCATGCATGCTGTCGTGTCTGATTCTTTGCGACCCCATGGACTGTAGCCTGCCAGGCTCCTCTGTCCATGGGATTCTCCAGGCAAGAATACTGCAGTGGGTTGCCATTTCCTGCTCCAGGGCATCTTCCCAACCCAGGGATCAAACCCGTCTCCTGCATTGGCAGGTGGATTTTTTACCACTGTGCCACCGGGGACACCCATGCCCGAGACAGTGAAGATATAATTTACGTCTCCTTCCTCATCCACCTGCTTATTGCCTGTAGCCTCTTATTCAACTAAACCTAAATTAAGTGTTTCCTAATTAAAGCCTGCAAGGGGAAGCTGGTCTTTGCTACCTACAGCTTGCATTTCTAAAACAAAGTAAATAAAACCAGTGGTGAGGTCCCACAGATGTTGGCAACTGTATGACCCCAAAGCAGATATAAAAATGGACTCTTGCTTTCTAATACCATGGTAAAAATTAGGGCTTCTCATGCTGTCCAAAGAGGATTTTCTCACCACTAACAGGAAAGAGGTATTCACTTACTGCAGCATCTGCCTAATGAAATCCTTCCAATGGAGTCCTTTTAGATCCGTCTGCTTAACCTCTGAACCAGCTGTATGCTCAATATGTGGACTGAGGAGGGAACCAACTCGCCATAACTTGCTACTCAAGGTTTTTTCTTCTTAGAAATTATGTTGAGAGACAGTACAGCCCATTGGTTAGGAATGAGGATGACTCAATCAGATGTATGAATGCCAATGTTGCTGACTTCTTGTTTGTGCCCTCAGCAAAGCTACCCCGTTTCTGGGTGTCAGAATCTCAAAAATGAGACCCCAAAGTTGACATAAACCAGGGATGTAACTCAGAGCACATGGCATACAGAACATGAGACACCTCATGTCAGAATGAACAGGCACCCTTTTCTTTCTGAATGACAGGAAATTTGTGGCCCCCAAATTTCAGCTTCCATCAACTTCTTTTCCAATTTCTTCAAAGAAAGTCCATTGTTCTGAGAGCCAAATTTGTCCTTGAGGTAAGTGTCCCTGCCCCTGTTCCAGACACCGAGGAGACAACAGGCATCTGACCGACGGAGGGTGGAGTAAACGATCAAGGGCAGCAGGTTCCTTTTCCTGCAAGTATAAGACAGACCAGCCACCCTGGCCTCCTCACCGTGGGTCTCTCCCTCTCAAAATGAGGGCCCACAGAAAATTGTGCTAGGAACCCCAGCTATTCAGGAAACAGAAAACATGACCTAGAATAATGAGCCACCACAATCTTAAAACAAAACATTTTATTTGATGCAGAGATTCTAGGGCACAAGAACATTTTGCAAATGTCACCTGTGGACTACCATCACCTATTTACAGTTATGCACAAATCAAATAAGACAATAACATCTTCAATGTGAAAATATAGCATGCTGCTACAGTCTGCTGGTCAGTGCTCACTATTCCATCAAACCTCCCAAGAGAGAAACTTAAAGATGAAACAAAGACAATGGCAATAACCACTGTTCCACAGGCTTTCCCCCCAAAGTAATAGGGAGCTTCTGCAGTGAAAAACAAAACAAACAGTGAAAATAAAAGTCATCTACTCTCTAAATGAATACATTTGGTTTTTACAAAAGCTTTTGCTCTCTCCAGACTCACTACATCTTTTTCTTGAGACAGAAAATAACCACTTATTAAAAATAACATGCTTACACATTAGCGTCATCCAACGGTAATTATTTTTTGGCTAATGACTGGAGCGGCCAACTTTGTCTTTGTCACATACAAACAGAAGATAGCCTCTTTGAATCTTCTCCATTGAAATTTTCTTTGATAAAAACATCAGATACACAGTCATAATGGTTTGCTTTTGTCAGACATCTGCTTGTACAAACCACAGTGCTTGGTCAACTTGGAGCCATGGCTCCAGCCCTTTAGCACACGGGCATGTTCCTTGCGGAGTCTGTGGTCTTCACTGAATTTTGGAGAGGAGTCGAAGAGCAGGAGGGAAGGCAACTGCCCAAAATTCCCAAGAGGGCCTCACTCGCCCTCTTAGCAAATTAGCCCTTAGCAACTGCTATCTTGTCTGTGGCTAAAGTCTGCACCATTTAATAATATTGTGAGTCATGAATTAAAGGTGACATATACAGATATATAAAAATAGAATCCAAAATTGAAAGGGAGGGGTGGTTGCCACTCAGAAAGTAAGAGCTGGTCTTGAAGGGTATCTTGAAGAAGCTCGGGAATAACATCAGACACATCAAGAATAAGCACCAAGTGTTTGAACACACAAGGGAAAAAAATAACAAACCCACATATGATAAAGGACTACTGCTGAGAAAAAAAATGTAGTAAGCAACCTTCAAAATGAACACAGGTGATATACCACTTTTAAAAAAGGGTCTTTATATTTCTAAATAGTAAAAGAAGCTGGGTACGTAAAAATTTCTGTTAATCCCCATCCTGAGCTTGGCTTTCACAAGGCACCAATGTGAATAAAGCACCACATTCTATTCAGGCAACTAAACTGAGTGTGAAGCTGAGAAACAGAAGGGCACTGAAAATTATTAAGCCCCTGGAAAACAAGAGCTGTGAAGAATAGTAGTGGTGGGATTATTTAGCACTGGAATAAAAATACTAGAGGGATGATTTCACTGTGGTTTTCAAATACATGGAAGGTGACCAGCTGTTCTTTTTCCACTACATGTTGAACAAAAGAAGGCTGGTTTTCTATAAGGAAGATGTACAAAGAACTATCTGATCAGCAGAGTAGGTTACAGAAGCTCCTTCGCTGAAAAGCCAGAATCACATCCACAGCCAAATGTTTGAAATAATTCATGTGCAACCCTTCCTGTTTGACACTAGATGGGCACCTGTCAGATAATCCAAACTTTCTCTCCCCCTCAAAGCTCTGCAATCAGCATGAAAGCGATTGGCTTACAGTCTGATCTCCTTCTGCTTATTTTAACCCTGAACCGGGAAAGGAGGTGATATAGCAAGGATGACCCAACTCCATGAAGACTCCTGACTGGTATCTCCGTATTCTGTCACATATCTCCAAAACAGATCAATTCACAAGTTATTTAAAACCGAAGACAGAGCAAATGCTTGGCTCTAGTAGATACTCAGGACTCCCTGCCCTACTCTCCATGATGTCTGCTTTCCTCATTAGGGCTTGGCCTAAGCTCAGCATTAA
Source organism: Ovis canadensis (assembly GCF_042477335.2). Taxonomy (NCBI): domain Eukaryota; kingdom Metazoa; phylum Chordata; class Mammalia; order Artiodactyla; family Bovidae; genus Ovis; species Ovis canadensis. The sequence continues at coordinate 58,704,219 of NC_091263.1, read as the reverse complement.
AAAAGTGATTTAATTCATCCAAAAAAGTGATTAAGCCAAGAGTTAAAACTATAAATAAGGACCTTTAAAGTGTGGAATTTAAATGAAACTGTTCCAAGTGTCACATTTTTTTAAATGAGGAGAAATCTGATTTTGAAATTAACAATTGCCTTGCCTTTTTCTTAAGACATATGAAGTATGAAAGAAGCAATCAAAAGATTTCAAATGTATTCACAATCATAGCAAATTTCTTTAGGGAAGCAATGGGTAAAAAAAAAAAAAAAAAATCTAACTTCTGGCTGCATTTAGCAAGATTATTTTCTTGTGATACCAGACATCTTTAATTACCATGGATGCCTTTCTTTTCAAATTTTCTAAAGCAGATGTGGCAAACTGATAGCTAGGCAGGCCAAATCAGGTCCACCCATGGGTTTCCTGAATTCAATTAAGAATTCTAGTGCCCATACTAAAGAAAAATAATCAGATTGTTTTCATGTAAAACTCCCAGATTCTCAGTTTCTCTTGAAAAATGGGACAATCAGGAAACACTATATGGTCACAACTGGCTGGAGTGGCTGCTCCCTGTAGGTGAAGCATAAGGGTGTCCGCTGGCCACAGTCTCCACCAGGCCCCACTGTCTCTCTGAGCCTGAGAAGGGTTTGTCATCACACCTTATTTATCACTACGCTTGCTACAGGGGGGCCTCCTGAAGGAACAGCATTTGTTAAATAAGAACAGACTCTTTCCCAACCATATCAACTAGAAAAGGCTCATAATCTTCTCACTGCCATTGTCCACCTCTCTCCAATAAGACAGAGTACTTCCTCTCTCCTTAAGAGAGCCTAATTAGTGTTGACCTGGTTGTGGACTGCAGAATTTTCTCTCTTTAGGAAGGAAAGTGTGTCATTTCTTCACCAGGAATTTAAAAAAAAAAAAAAAGCTTTTTTCTTCCTTTGCTTCTTCTAAAGGAAAAGACAACTCAACTCTCAACTTCTGACCTGGGACTATCTTCAATTATTACTGTGTCAACCAAAAACTGTCTCATGACTTTTATGGCCTCTCTCATGTTGGGCTCAAAATACTATCACCTGGCTGGGTCACTCACTGAAGTCCTGGGACCTGGGCCTGGATGACTTCTGATTATCTGGAGATCAATGTACCTCACAGGCCGAGGCCTCAGTCCTCCAAAAGCCTCCTGCCCCTGTATGGCTGGGCTGGGCCCATCCAGACAGTCCCTACTGCTTGTAGGTCATCTCAGAGAAGAACACACCTCTGCCTGGGCCTTCACCCAGCTGGCCATGCTCTAAGAAAAGCCGACTGTGCCAAATGCTAAGGTGTCATGTGTGTCAGACATGCAGGGCATCGGTGAGTCAAGATAAACTACTAGCTCCCTCATTTCAACTACCTGCCCTTCCCAGTTAGCTGAAGGAAGCCGGGACCTACCTCTGGTCTCTGGTACAGAGGATACCACCTATCTGAGCTACAGAGCCTTTTACTCTAGGAATGAAGGCCCTTCATTGAGTTCATTCCCATATTCGAATTCTTGGTTCCCCAGCATCTGAAAGCCTGTGACTTTTGAACCTTTATCTGAATTCTGTCCTATCATTTCCACCATCCAGGACCATTCGTGAGTCTAAAGCACCTCTGCGTAAAACGTTTTGCATTAATCTATACGGCAACCATTCCCACTTCCAGCAAGAGATGGGGAGGGTTTAAAAAAAAAAAAAAAAAAGTGAAAGTAGTAAGACAACACTAGAAAGTTGGACTTCTCAACTATTCAGAGCTGGGCATTCACACTGTCATTTTCATTACTTGGTACAAAAGTTTGATACTGCTGAACATCACAATCTTTACTATTTCAAAATAAGTACCTAAACCCTAAACCCAAACTAAAGCATCACTTGATTTTTGGCCAAGCATAATTTTTCCTTTCCATTTTCACAGTACATTTATTTAGCAAGCTCTCTGCCCATGCTCATGGAGCTCAGCTGATGCTTCTTCTCTGGTCTTTCACTCTGTTACTGGGACCAGTTTCTCAGAGATGCCTCCTTTCACATACAAAGCTGAGCATCTATCCTAAGGCAGCTCCTAATGGCACCTCTGGGGCATGCGCCATTTCTTGACTTCAGTAAGAAATCACTCTGAAAATGTTCCAAAGTGCATTTTCATACATTAATAAGACTGCCCCATCTCCTTCACAGAATGGATGCCGACAATGGAATGGCAGGACACTCATGGGTGGGCAGAAACTACGTTCATCTTGGATTCCACAGTGACAGCATGGAACATCCCTCCTCCAGCAAGATGCTTGGTCTTATAGGGGAGACAGTTCTGCAGCCCACTTGTCTCTCCCTCAGAGCAGCTGCAGGAAACTTGATGCCAGAGAACAGACGAGCATGTTCTTCTCCCAAGAAGCTGCCAGCTGCCTTTACAGAGCAGGCAGTGTGGTATTTGCATCAAAGATACACACAACCTCTTCTTTCCAGCAAGGGTGCAAGCCTTCCCTTCCCCACCTGCTGGGCATGAGCCTCGAAGGAAAAGTCCTTCCCTCCCCACCTCCCCACCTTAGGATGCTTCTCAGTGTCCCCCCCGCCCTCAATACTGGTCCTATTTTGTGAAGGAGTAAAAATCGCGGTCCCTGGTATTGGTGCCAAAATCCAACAGCATTTATGGAAAAGGTAGAAAAAGATATTCACTCCCCCTTAAGGTCATGAAGAGGGAAAAGGAACAACTATTTTCCCTTTGGAAACAAAAATTCTGTACAGAAGTCACTCATAAAAACAGAACATATTACTTCTCCCTTTTAAAGCAAATTCTTTCCTCTTAAGCTCTCAATACCTATTTTTGGTAGAATGAAGTACAAGAGACAAATCTTTAATTGGGTAAGTCAAACAAAAAGAAAATGAAACCTTATTCACAGGCTGGGGTTGTGAGGGAAGTACTTTAAGATTCAAAAATTTAATGATTTCAGGTCCCATGTCTTCTCTAGACAATACTTAAAGAGCACATTCATCTTTGTAACAATACCTTCCTTTTCACCTTCTTAAAAAGAGGTTTGTCATTAGGCAAAACAAGTTCAGCAGATTAACTGGCTACCACCTCCACATACTGCTGTTTTGTCAGTGGATTCTCATCCCTAATTTTCTGTTCAGAGCTTTAGACTAGAGGTCAACCAAAGCACAAACTATAATTTCAGTGAATACAGCCCAGTTAGGTATCAGTTTCTTAAAAATAAACATTTAGGCACCAACATCTGAGATTCAACAAAGTAAGTATAAGCCAGGGAAACTTGGTGGGCAGACCTGGCCCCTGCGTGATGCCTATTCAGATCGAGATGTGGCCTCAGTGCCCTCTGCACATTGACCAACCCATCTCAGAAAGAATGGTCTAGATGGTCATCGGCCTGGCCCTGCAGCCCCCTCCTTGGCCAGACATGTCCCCCACTAATATGTAAGACTCATTTTTATGAAAAATGACTATATTCAGTTACCTTTTTGACCTCTGACTCCAGAGCTTTTTTTTTTTAAACACCCATGGCATTGTAAATGGCTCTGTAAATTCCATACCAACAATGGAAAGAGGCATTATCTTTAACTACACGGATTCCACAGAGACTGGCACTTGACTTCTGCGGCTGTAGTGGCATCAAAAGTGCTTTTTCCACAAAGCATTTCAAATCAAAGCAGCCAATAGCTAACTGGCAAAGTTTGCACAGATAAATTAAGTCTGAATGATCAGTGCGGGTATTTCCTGTTTCTTCCCTACCTCCCAGAACTGGCTCTAGTCCAAAGTCTGACCTAACATGGCAAGCTGCTGTCAGACATTATGGACATGCCTTTCACAGTTCCACATGGTTTCAGAGAACTGGAGACTCTGCCAATATATTTGGTAGAGAATAGAGAGGCAAGGAGAGCAAGTACTGGCCAGGATTTCGCTCTGAATATCCTTGTAAGAGACCTCAGCTCCAAGTGGGCCACATACCCAGAGAGATGAGCTGGGGAACCAGAGAGAGGCGGCAGCTAAAGTGGCAATGCTTAGACTCTTCATTCTGTTACAAAGGGGCGACTGTGTGGAGTTCACCAGTGTAGCTGCAGCAGCCAGGTTCTGCTTTGCACACCCCTGAGGCAAGCAGCTTGGAAGGAAGGGCAGGAGGGTCTTCCTCACCTAAGAAAAGAAGAGAGGGCAGAGTCACATGTTACTGCTGGGTGCTCTGGCCAGAATGAGGCTGGATCTGGGTTTGCACCATGCACTTTGCACAAGTGAGGCAGGCATCCCCACCAGCTCAAGGCTGGGCATTCTCATCCTGCCACCAGATTCCAGTTCCCTCAACTGAGGGGCCAGGTTTGCATGCATGAACTCCAAAGGGTTACAGGCACAGTAAGAGCAGCTCCAGACGGCATCCTGTGGGGGGCTCCCTGGGGAAGCAGGCCCTTCTACCAGAGCCTGTGTTGAGCTAGAACGGAGAGAATGCTATGCCCCATGAACCCCTGGGTCAATGCATGTGGCTTTAAAGATATTGGCAAGGTTGGGAGTGGCGAACTCTGCAAATCTACAGGCCCACAGACAACTCATCCAACACACTTGGGACCCAATGTGTTTTAGTATCTACTCGTTTTCAGTTTAGAAAGGCGAGCTAGTGCACATACTGTATGTCATAACATGGTACCGGGCAGCTCACCATAATTTCTTATCAGTATTTCTGTATCTCACACACCTGAACAGTCCCATTACCTGGGAGGCTACCAACGTAGTTTTGTTACTTCCCATAACGTTCGACTTACAAAATTGCAGGGAAATTAGCAAAAAGCTTCTCCTGGATTCTGGAACCCTAGAGCAAGGCTGTAGCCTGCATCAGGAACCCAACCCACCGTACCACCAGCTTCCCGCTCCCCGCGCCTCACCCAGGCCTGAGGACGACGACACGCTCTCCGTCAGCGAAGACGTTTCCGTCTGGTCCGCGGAGAGCCCTTCCATCAGGGGCAGGGACAGCTCAGACGAGGGCACGGACGAGTCGTAGATGCCCGAGTCCCGCGGCATGTCCGAGGGCCCAGCAGCTTTTCCCGCGTGCAGCAGGGGCCGCAGAACGGCACTGGCACCCGCGACAACAGGTCCAGCCTCCACGTCTTCGTCAGGCCCGAACTGCGGGCCCTCAGAGTGCGAGTCTGCCGGTGTCCCGGGGCCCGCCGACTCGGCCTTCAGGCTGAATTCATTCTCGGGCCCTGGCTTGCAGAGGACTTCGTTTAAAACCAAGCCCGAGTCAAACTTCTCCAAGACCGGCTCCCGGTAGCGGAGAGGAGGCGGATGGAAAGGAGAGAACTGCTTCTCAAACCAGTCAGGCTCCTCGTCAATAAACTGGTGCATGTTGCAAATGGCGACGTACAGGGAGCGGCCTGACTTGCTCCGGAAGTAGTTCCTTCGGCTAACCCTTCCCGGCTGCAGCCCCGGCTCTTGCGGACTGCGGTCCTGGGAATGCAGGTGGGAGCAGAGCTGGGGCAGATGGTCCATGAGTTTGTACTTGGTGCTCAGGTCCAGGACGCCGGGAATGTCTCCTTCGCAGGAATAATCGAAGTAGACGGCGATGAACTTGCTGAGCGCCCCGGATGAACTCTGCTTGGCCTGGCGGAGCTTCTCGGCAATGGCAGACACCGCCACCAGGAAGAGCTCCCCTTTTCCAGAGCCTCGGCCGCCTCCTTTGTGCTTGTAGTTCTTCTTGTCCACGAAGTATTTCATGCCTTTGGAACACACCACGATGATGAACTGGGACTCGTGGATCTTCTGGATGACCCATTCTCTCTGCCCTTCCCTGCAGAGGCTGAAGTCTTCCCACAAGTCCAGAGCCACCTGGAAAGAGAACAGGTAACCTCACTCACCTGTACAGCTTGGAGAGTCGAGTGACAAGATGGGCAATGTTACAAGATGGGCTCATCATCTGCCCCAAATCTCTGCTATGTACAGGCTCCAGGCCGCCCAACTCCAAGAAACAGCTAACATTCCATGGGTGACCGACCACCAAGCACCAGGCCCTCTGCATCAGGTCCTCATTTTAGCATACTGTGGGCTCATTACCACTCCTACCCTACAAGTGAAGACAGAAGTTCAGAGTATCTGACAACCTGCCTAAGTCACACATCACATGTGAAGCCTCCAGTGGACTTAGAGTGTGATGGTGAGCGAGGAAATGAGGGAGGCTCTATCTAATGAGTGAGGCCACCTGGATAGGGGCAGATCCTGAAGAGAGAACTGGAAGGTGGTAATAGAAGGGTGTGGGTGAGGGATCTCAAAGTAGGCTTGGAAATGGAGTTCAGGTCTGGATGCCAGAGTAGTGCCCACAGCCCACTCATGCTGCCAGCTGACTCAATGACAGATAGTATGAGTGACAAAGAAGGCCTCCCTGGCCACTCTCGCAGCCCTGAGGTCAGCCTGCTATTTGCCAGGTGATTGGTGCATGGAGAGAAGGGTGATGAGCTGCAGTAACACCACCATCTGGTTCACTCACTCGTAGAGACTGCCGTCTCTCACCATGACTTCTCAGCAATCAACAGGAGCACAGCCCTACCAGGCCTTTAACCCAAGGGGAGGTCTGGGAGGGAGTTGGGAGTGGAGCACCGACAAAGTAAGACCACAGGACATGTGTGGCCCCTCAGAGGGCTTCACTTTCTCAGACCATCTTCATCTGATTCTGCTGCCAAGTCTTTTGGCAATTTCATTTTGTAGTTCAGAAATTAATTCCCAATGCCTATGCCCAAATGTGACAGCCAGAGTCTCTCATGGGGGAAAGGGTTCTGAAATGACTTTGACTTCCTTTTTTGCTCTAAGGTATTCCCAAAGGGAAGGAAATCCCCAACATCTACCTACTTGCTGAAAATAATCCTGAATTGTCTTACCCTTTCCTTAATTCTCACTAACATTATATGTTCTGAAAGCTAATTGACCAACCACTTAAAAAAATGTTCCTGCCTGACTCAGCAATTCCATATCCAGGTATCTATCTTTGGAAAATCAGCAGAAATGAGGCAAACTGGAATCAAAGGTGTTTAACAATTTGAAAAAACTCAATTATGGTGAATCATTAATATGATCCAAGTGTCTACTTAAAACTTCAGTTTACATAGAACTACTAATAGTATAAAAAGTCACTGAGTGAAGAGAAAGAAAAAAATAATTCCAATCCATCCAAAATGCAAAACTGTATATATGAGTTCATCTATGCAGAAAAAGACTGGGAGGAAATACAGCAACTTTAACTGTGGTTCCTCTTCTCCAAGTTAAAATTACCACTCATTTTTAAATTTGTCATTCTTTTCTAGTTTCCAAATTTTCTATTACACCCCTATTTATGTTATACTAGCCCACCTTTCCCCAGGCTAGTCACTCACAAAGCAGAGCAAATGACGGGCTGTCTGTATTTGAAGACTGTGTGCCACTTGCGGGTCTTTGAGGCTGATCAGCCCACCTCTAGAAACCCTGCCAGCCTTGTAAATATGCTTTACTGACACTAGGGGGCAGCCTCACCACATGGAGAGAGTCTAAGAAACTCACTGAGCCCTCCATTTCAAAGCACAAATAACTTCAAGGGTGCCTCCACAGTAAAAGAATCTGCTTGCAATGGTAGAAACACAGATTTGTAGGTTTGATCCCTAGGTCAGGAAGATCCCCTGCAGAAGGAAATGACAACACACTCTGGTATTCTTGCCTGGGAAATCCCATGGATAGAGGAGCCTGGCAGTCTATGGGGCCATAGAGTTGGACACAACTTAGTGAGTAAACAACAAAAAACAGAATTATTGTACAGTTCTTGCATCTGTAAGAAACAGAGTGTGTTTTCCGTGAGAGCTTCAAACTTCACTCTAAAATGAATTCTATGACAGTATAAAAAAGTTACATGTTAATACCTTAACTCAAAAGAATAGGCAAGAAACCAGAGTAGACCATATGAGCACTTAACATGTTGTTTTCCCTTATTAGCAAAGCTCCCCCAAAGAATTGTCTAAACCCACTTCTTTACTTACCATTTTCTCTTTGACCCTCCAATACCATGATGATCTCCTCCCACCACCCTCATTGCACACTGCCATCTCCTCCACCATCCATACACCCAACAAGTCTTTTTAAAGCTTAAAAAACTTCCTGCCAGGTGGGTGCCACTCAAGGCTTTTGAGCAGGAGTGTGTCGGGTTTAGAACTGTGTGTCAGCAAACATTTAGTTTCAATGATGGCTGTGACAGACTCAAAGAAGAGTGCCACGGCTAACCCCTAGGTCAGAAGCTAAGAGTTTATTAGCACACATCCCACCCAGGATAAAAGAAGAGACTTTAGATTCCTCACCTCACAGCCACAGAAGTCCTGGAGGAAGTAGGCAAAGCACTGGACAACGTTCATGTGATTCTGGCCATCTTTACTGGAATAGCAGAGGAAGACCTTGGGCCGAGGCCGGAGCCTCTCCCTGGGGAGTGCTGTGGTGTACGTGGAGGACTCCGAACTCTCTTCATCTAAGTGTGAATATATATTTTCTAAAGTGGACAAGAAGATAGGGTTGGTGCCCATGAGCAACGCTCTGACTTGTTCCCTATGACTTGAGACATAATGCTGTCTTCAAGAAACAACAGTCGCCATGTCACCTGGGGTACTCCCAGCTCCCTAACTCTACCAGCCCCTTGGGTCATCTTGGAGAATGGGACAGCTGATTTCTCCAGTGGAGCCAAAAATGGCCAAAATTTGTTCTTCACCAGAAACTGAGCTTGGTTAAGCCACAAACACTGCAGGGGCCACTCACCCACCCTCACCCTCCACTCTGGTCAGCAGTATCTCGAACCAGCTCTTCCAAAACTGAGTGCAGCTACCTGACCAATGAAGCTTCAATAAAGAGCTGATGTTCTTTAAAACTTTCATCGAGGTTTGGGGAGTTTTTTTGTACAACTTACAAAGGTAAAGTGCATAAATCTTAAGAGTACCATCTTAGGAAATTTTTATCTAAGTATATACCTGTGTAACCACCACTCAGACTAAGGATACACTTCCCAGTGTCCCACAAGTTTCTCTCCTGTCATCGGACTTTTATAAGTGATAAAGCCCTACTTCTTCCTTTACTCACACCTTGGAACTTCCTATATGCTCTTGAATTTATCATCCTGAGTTTGAGAAGGGAAGCACACCTGCCCTTTTAGTGGCTCATCAGGTTAAAAGTCAAGTATTTTAATTCTGGGAACTACAGCAGCCAGGGAACTGACTACAAGAGTTGTGTGGCTTCCCAGTCACCTGCCTGGAGGGACCAAGTGCTCCCAGTCTCTCTCTGTTGGCCCCAGTCCTGCCAACTTGGATTGGAGGGGGACACACCACACAAATACCTTGTTGCTTCTTGCGGCACATCACCGTGAAGAGCGTCGCGAATGCCGATATGACGACCAATGGCACAGTGATGGCCACGGCTCTAATGGGCCCAGCCCACGGGGAATGCACTGGGAAATTTCAAAGGGAAGGCTTTTAGATGTCAGCAGTGTAAAAGGTTCAAAGAGAAACATTTTTTTCTTTTTAAAAATAAGCCACATAACAGGTTCCAAGACTCCCTGACCACTTTTCTCTAGTAATGATTCGGTAATTATAAAAAGATTCACTTTAAAAGGCTGTAGAATACAATTCAACAGCTAGAATCTGCTGAGATCACTGAATACCTTTGAGTGAGAATCTGCCTAAGGAAACCTCCCACCCCACCACTTTGCTTCTGAGGACAACTGACTACTTATTTAGTCCCAGTGACACCTGTAACACACTGGCTTTAATCTTCCAGGCATCAACATTAGGGTGGAAGGAAAGTCAGATCCGATGGAACATCATGTAAGAGTGAGGAGCTCAAGTGTTTTCTTTTCCTAAACCATGAAGTACGGAAAGTATCAAATACCTTGGTCCACTCTGTAGTCCAGAGGCAACATTTCAAACAAACACAAAATCTCACCTGGTTTTAAGGCATAATGCATCACTTTTCTTGTCGTATTACTGTCATCGACCAGCTGCAAAGCAGAGGATGCTGTGTTATTTTTTTTCTAAGTGATACCATCTCAACAGATTCCATTCATTTTTCTATCTGTGGTCAGTGGGGCAAGGGGAGGACAGAGCTGCTGCTGCCTGTGACCATTTTCAAGCTGAGATTAGACAGTAACAATCAGATACATCTCTGCTTTTCCAAGCAAATGAGTATACAGAGGATAGATAAATAGTAAGGCCCTACTGTATAGCACAGGGAACTACATCCAATATCCTGTGACAAATCAGAATGGAAAAGAACATAAAATAGGAAATATATATGTGTGTGTATGTATAACTGAATCACTTTGCTATACAGCATAAATTAACACAACATTGTAAATCAACTATAAGTCAATAAAACTTTTCATAAAAAACAGGAATTCCCTGGTGGTCCAGTGATTAGGACTCAGTGCTTTAACTGGCAAGGCTCTGGGTTCAGTCCCTGGTTGGGGAACTAAGATCCTGCAAGCCACATGGTACAGAAAAAAAAATGTTTTTAAATAAAAATAATAGGGCTTTCTTGAGTTGTGTGTACCTCAATTATATAATCCCCAGGAGACACATTTTGAAGAAGGCAGCTGGTTATCTCTGTATTTTGCTCCTGCAAAGAAACAAATAACACTTTAAAACTTTCTTCTCAGATAAAGGTCACCAGGACCCCTCTTTTGTTTTGGAACTGAATCAAAGAGACTTCTCACCAGGTTCAATTATGTTTTCAGAAGATGACAATTAGAAAGCAACTGTGCGTATCTGAACTTCACTCTGATAAAAGGCCCAGGAGAACCTGCGACCCCATCATAGTCTATGCTTGGCTGGTAGTGCCCAGAGCAGCAGTTTTTTATTTGAAGACAAAGAAGCTAGTTAGAATACCTTTTACTTAATAAATGGGAAAAAATTACCCTCCCCTGTTTGTGCATATTTTATTTAATATAATTTTGACTTGAGTAGAAGGTAGGCTGTAGTCCATGGGGTCGCTAAGAGTCGGACACGACTGAGAGACTTCCCTTTCACTGTTCACTTTCATGCATTGGAGAAGGAAATGGCAACCCACTCCAGTGTTCTTGCCTGGAGAATCCCAGGGACGGGAGAGCCTGGTGGGCTGCTATCTGTGGGGTCGCACAGAGTCGGACACGACTGAAGCGACTTAGCAGCAGCAGCAGCAGCAGGTCAATGACAGAGGTGAGAGCAGGCAGGAAAACCAAACTCGGCACATGCATCTAGGAGGGCACTGGTTTCTGCCACCAGGACCAAAAACCTCTCTTGGTGCTCTTATGGGGTCATCGAGCATTCTCGTGAACTTCCAGGAAATACCACCCACTCCCTCTGACTATCTCAAGTTTAAGAACTTGGTTACTGAATTTCAAGTTAACCTTGGCCTCTGTATAAATTACGAGCCACTGACATGCTAGTGACTTGGCTCCCAGATTAGCTGTGAGGCCTTAAGCAGCAGGCCAGGTGACCTCCATGGGCCTCAGGTTCCATATCTGAGGATAATAGCAGCTTTGGTTTCATTGAGCTGTAAAGACCCAATGACCACAGACACACAGTGAGCACCTGATTCAGCTTTGAAATACTAAAGAACTGACAACTACATCATTGTTTCAGTTCCTTTGGTAAAACGTCACTGGCTGCATCAGCACCGGGCCAGATAGGGTAGAGATACTTAGATAATTAGGGAGTGAGGGGTGACTCAGGATGACCCCGAGATGAACTCAGTGATAACATTCTGGAATAGCTACCTATGCTCACAGACCACAGAGCCTAATGTTCACACTGAACCATCCAAATTCCAGAGGCTGTGGGGTCACTTTAAAACATGCAGTGGTTTTTTTATGCATACCCAGCAGCTTACCTGTTTACAGGTCTTTCGCTTGAAGGGTCCTTCATGCTTGAGCTTGTAATGAAGATAGAAGAAACGGAAGCCAAAGGTGTGGGGTGCGTGGTCAAAAGACACCTGCATGTCCGAACCATGCTGAGTGATGTTGAGGTTCCGAGGCTTCCAGACTAGGGGGAGGAAGGACCAGAGTGAGTGATCTGAGGCCACCCTGAATCCACTTGAGATTGGACAAAGACAGCTATATGCATGCTCAGTCACTCTGTCATGTCCAACTCTTTGCAACCAAGGGGCCTGTAGTGTGCTAGCCTCCTCTGTCCATGGGATTATCCCAGCAAGAATACTGGAGTGAGTTGCCATTTCCTCCTTGAGGGGATCTTCCCAACCCAGGGGTCAAACCCACTTCTCTGACATTTCCTGCATTGGCAGGCAGATTCTTTACCACTGTGCCACCTGGAAATACCAAGGACAGCTATACTTACAAGGTTTACAAGCCAGGTTGTCCGGCTGCAATAGCAGGTCACACGCTATTAAGAAAGACACATGTTTTTAGTTTTAGGACAGTTTGACATCTTCCTAATCTAACAATTCAATACAATATAAATATTCTGCACTGAACGTTGCTGGAAAGAATGTAAAACATAGCAACTGCATTGAGTCAACAATGCTTTTCAGTATAGCCCAGTTGTATCTTGTGAAAATTTGAATTGTACAGTATAAAGATATTAATGCAGTTCATTTTATGCCACCTAAGTGGAAACAATATGAAGTCACCTACATTTTAAAAGCTTGTCAGGTATTACATAGTTTCAAGGCCATGGCCAAGGGCAGCAAGACTGTGTCCATGCTTCTGTCCTATGGAGGGGCTCTGTTTTAGCTGTAGACAGAAATAATGCCAGCCCCTACCCAAATGCAGAGTGGTTAGGCATGAGAGAACACTGGAGTGATCCTGGCAACTTGTCTTGAGGTTACTTTAACTTTTGCTGGCTCTCCAATTTAAAATCCTTTTGATGGAGTCTAAAAATGACATCCAGCCATCTACTAAGTAGCAGTACCAGTGCTGAAAACAAGCAGCTTTGAAGTCGGATTTAAATGTGATTTAAACAAAAAAAAAAAAAACACCATGAGAGAGGTCCTATATGCCATGCTGCTAACCCAGGAGGACCCTCTGGAAAATGTGCTTACGATACCAAGAAAATCAAAGGCTGCATTGAGGTCACGGTGCCCGAAATGGTGATAAATGCACCTCCTGTCCCACCTCACCCTCAGAGAGACTGATTCTGATGAAGAAAATTAAAGTAGGCTAGTTTCGATTTAGGCAAGCTTTGCATAAATACATTCTTTGAATCCTCTATCTGGTTGTTACATGTAAGGCATTGAGAGATACTGTAAAATGCACATGGTCTCTGCCCCATGGAATCTTATTTTCATTAAGAAAACGAACCTTTCTGCATAGAAAACCACTACAGTGTTAAAAGAAGAAAACAATCAGAGTAAGAACTCTGCAGAGCAGAGTAAGAACTCTAAAGCAGCGGTTTGGGCTGATGAAAGACACACCACACTGTGTGCAGAACAGGTGGAAAGGGAGAGGCAGGCAGAGAGGGGAACCCTGTACAGCCGGTGGCTGGTTGCAGGGTGAGGACTCCAGAGTCGGGCTCCGTGGCATTCAAATCCCAGCCCCCCAGCAGCCCCTTTAACCTCTCTATGTGTGGCTCCACCTCTGCTAAGTGGGGATGGTAAGATTAAATCCTTTGTAGGGCTGTTATGGAGGTCAACTGCATTAATGTTTGGAAAGTATTTAGAATGGAGTCTGGCACAGAGATGTTAAATAAACTTCCTAGAATGAGGTGACCTCAGGGACACTACTTGATTTTCTTAACCTAATCTTGAAAAAATGACAGGCAGCCACCCACAGAGGCCAGCCTCCTGAGGACAGGTACAGAATGGAATCATTTCATGCTTACCCTTCACCTTAAAATAAACTTATACTTTCTTTTCCTCTTCTTAAGTTAAACAATTTTACTACATGGCTATATTGCAGCACCTTCAAAAAAGGTCAATTGTCATGTCTGCTCTATAACAAGCCAGGAATGGGTGTTTCTGGTTAGATGAACAGTTTTTGTCATTTAGTTGCCCCATTGTATCTGACGCTTTTGTGACCCCATGGACTGAAGCCTGCCAGGCTCCTCTGTCTATGGGATTTCTGAGGCAAGAATACTAGTGTGCATTGTCAATTTCTTCTCCAGAGGATCTTCCTGGCCCAGGGGTCAAACACATGTCTCCTGCATTGGCAGGTAGATTCTTGACCACTGAGTCACCACGGAAGCCTGGGTCAAATCTTAATTTTTAAAATTGCTTTTCTGGATGCTTTTCTCTTTCATACTAGTATTTCATGTACTTTTGAACCTATCTCTGTCAAAATGTCTTTAAAAGCAGGAGAAATGTCTCCCCATGGAAAGTAGGCAGGAAAGACCATACTCACTGCGGGTTCTGAAGAAGAAAGGGTGATAATTGCTTTCGTTTTTAATGGAAGGAAAAGGGACGATCTTTACAAAGTAATCCGTTTCAAATTTCATATTCAGGAAAGGTTGAGATTCCATCCCCTAAAAGGGATCAAAAAACACGTGTGATGTCACAGAGAAATCACCCACGCCTCTACCTATGTGCAAGAGTTCCGGTCCATCCTGAAGGTCCCCCAGACACAGTTCTAGGGTTGGCGGTGGGGGGCAGGGGGGTTGGTGTCCCAGGGCAGGAAGAAGTCAGGTTTCTTTTCCAGATCAAGTTTAGGTTTGGACCCCTAAATGAAAAGGAATATGGACAACACTGTCTGTTTTTCTGACAGTGAAGCCGAGGCTGCAAGCTGGTGGGGAAGAGCCCACATCCTCTCCTGATACCACCTTCCAGGATGGCTGCTCCACTCCAGCTGGTAACCTGAGAGGTGTGTCTGTCTACCACCGGGAGATGCTGGAGGGTTTCTGGGAGGGTGGAGCAGGCTGGCCCACCTGGGCAGGCGGGCTGGAGTCCGCAGCCCCTCCTTCTGCAGTTTCACAGGCTCTCAATAGACCATTCAGTCCCCAGAACAATGGCACGTCTTCAGGGGTGCATTCCCCTGCATGCGACTTACAGCTCTTTTGAAGCTACTGTTGAGCTGCTTTGGGTCCTTTAGAATCAGTTGTTGGCACTGTCGTCCCTCTGACTTCAGCTCCTCCAGTATTACCCGAAATCCTTTTAGGAATTCGATGCCTGAGCAAAGCAGAATGCTTTTATTAATGTGAAAAGAGGACCTAATTACTTTTGAACACACTTTCCTTCCTCTAAGATCACCGTCCTCTGCCCCTACACAACAGAATAAAAGGCATTCTAAGCCAGGCAGGAATATCTGGGTTTACAGAAAGGAAAAAGGCATACCCTGCATTCCTCTCATACAGGCCAGGTGATTTTCTGTCCCACCATTACTAATGAATAAATCTCTAATCCTGCCAGCCATTTCACGAACGTCCGTTTGCTCTATGACATTAGGGTTCAAATATTTAGACCCAAGTCACAATTGATCATAAAAAACTGCAGTGGAATATATAATTTCTGTGTCATTAAACTAGGTGTATTCAGCTGACGATCATTTCCAATGCTGACTAGGGACCTGCCCTGAACCATGTTTCAAATACTTTCCCTTTTAGTCCTATATTTGCTGGCGTGTTTCACTGAGCAACGTAGAAAATTCCCAGCAAAGTGTGTGTCTGCACCCAAGGGGGTCCTGGGCTGGAGATTAAATAGCTTAGCAGACTGCCTATGTGATTTACAAAGCCGTTCTTGCTCTAATCACGCCTGAAAGGCAGACACCCAAGAGCTGCCCAGTGTGTGCTCTTGATGCTGCCCTCAGAGGCCCCCGGGACGCCCACAGCGCCACTGAAAGGGACTGGCCCAGCCTCCTGCCACCTGAGCTTCCCCCGCTGCCCGTCCAACTAGTTGCTTTCAAAAGGATTAAGCTCTGATGGCCACGAGAGCCGGTGCTAGGGCTTCGTATCCCATGGAGACTGGAGAGGTCCAACTGCAGCTGGAGTTCCCCGAAGCAGGCCTCAATTGGCAAGATATCGATTTCGCATTCTTTCAAAACACCAGACAAGGAGACATTTTTCAACCCTTCCCCTTTCCAGGGCAAGAGTAATTACACAGGATGCAATTAAGCAGGTGGGAAAATTATCGATGGCAAAGGCCAAGGAAATCTTTTTCTCTTTCGAATAGGTTCTCCAATCCTGTAATTATTTGATGAAGAGCACATATTTTATGGTGGGAAGGGCAAAGGAGTTACAATTAGAGCTTCATGACTTAAGAGGTCAGAGCACAGAGGGCACAAGTCCGGATCCTGCCGTGTTGTAGTATTTCGAGTACAAAGCTTCCTGCAGGAGTGAGGGCTGGTGGATCCATAGCCAGAGACTCACACATGCTGCCCAGATCCAAGGTTTCTGACCAGCAACTATTCAGTAGATCTCACAGGAACTTGTCTTTTGAAATCCTCCCATTCCTCCCCTCCAAATATTTTTGAACAAATCCTTATTATTTATACTAAGATTTAATTCATGCAATGTTGCCAGAACTGTTTAAACAAAAGCCAGGTGATTGATATGACTGTAAGACTGTACATCTCACAATTACAGACAAATTCATCAGTTGGAGGTGGGAGTGGGTGATTCCAGTTCTTATATTTAAAAAGACTTGCCTGGAAAACCACTATTCCAAGTCTGGGAGTAAATGTAAATCTTATAGCAACAGGTTTATCAAAATATTATAACATCTCATAGTTAGATCATGTTTATAATTTTATAGGGCAGTAAAATCAAGGGACTTATTTACTCCTTGTCATTTAACTGATTGAATCCTTCTCACAACCACAAGAAGAAGGTATCGTCCCCCCTTTATAGATGAGGAAACAGAGGTGTACAGACACTAGATGGCTTGCCCAGAGTCACACAGGGATAAAATGGCCCAGGTGGGATCAAACCCAGCGTGCTCTTAACGCATGTGTTTTTCTATCTCCCAAGGAGTCTCCTTAATAGAACCTCATAGAAATTGCTAGAATCTATCCAGCCATCCCCACCCACACACTGTCATGCAGAAAAAGCTCATCTTTCTGCCCTCATGGTTCCACATGTCAGTTCTCCTCATATCTCTCACTTTCATTCTAAAGAGGGAGCCTGCAATGTGTCAGGCCAGCCCTTTAACCATTTTTAGCCTTATGTTGGAATGACCCCTTCTCTTTCATCCACAGAGGATGTTTTTCCTTTTAAATGTTAAGATAATGTTATTTTTGGAAAACCTGTTGCATTCAGACCCAGTGGTATTTACATAGAGAAGTGAGTCAGGCCCACAGGTCTGACCCATTCTCCCTGTCTCTGTACCCACCTTTTCTGAATCTGGTTCCTTTGAGATTTACCCCATTTATATTAAGAAATTTAGACTTTATCTTACTTTTTCCTTGGTCAGACTTTTTCTTAAAATTCTAAGATTGGGTGGCAATATCCTAGGAAACCTGAGGACCAGGGTCTGATGATGATAACAGACACTATTACTATTTTTTAAGAGTTCTCTTTAGAAATGTACTCTGTGTGTGTGTGTTATCCTTAATTCTTTTTCTACTTTTAACAGGTTTATTGAGGCATAATTGGCATACAATTAGTTTCATTTTACAGAGAACATTTTCATATACTTTGACTTATGTGTATACCCCTGAAACTGTCATTAAAACCAAGAACTTACCTATCACCTCCCAATTCTTCCTCATGTCTCTTTATACTCCCTCTCACTTCTGTTCCCAGGCAATTAGGAACCTGCTTTTTGCCACTAAAGCTTTGTTTGTATTTTATTGAATGTGTCAATGCTCAATGCTTTTTTTTTTTTGTCTTGCTGATTTCACTCAGAAAAACTATTTTGAAATTCATCCACATTGTTAAGTATATCACGATTTCATTCCGTCATTGCTGGGTGGTGTTCCATTGTGTGAATGCACCACAGCTGGTGTATCAGTTTAGGCACTGGACATTGAGGATGTTTCTAGTTTTGGACAACTAAAAATAAAGCTGCTATGAATGTCTGTGTGGATATATGCTTTCCTTTCTCTTGGGTAAATAGTAGCCAAATGGCTGGATCATGTGGTAATGCATATATAACTGTTCAGGAGAATACAAAAAGGTTTTCCAAAGTAGTCATCCCATTGTACATTTCCACTCAGTAATTTTTTGTTTTTGCAATTTTTTTGATTATGCGTTCTCAGTCACTTCAGTCGTGTCCAGTTCTCCGTGACCCCATGGACCATGGCCCGCCAGGCTCCTCTGTCCATGGGATTCTCCAGGCAAGAACACTGGAGTGGGGTGCCATTTCCTTCTCCAGTGAGAAAGTATAAAGTGAGTGAAGTGAGTGAAGTCGCTCAGTCATAGTTGATTTATAATGTTGCATTAGCTTCTCCTGAATAGCAAAGTGAATCAGTTATACATATACATGTATCCACTCTGTTTCTAACTCTTAAATGAGGAAAAAGTCATATGCCTCAGATGGGGAAGCTGAGGCTCAGATAGGTCTAAATGTTTCTCCTAAAGGTTGTGTGTGTGCATGAGTACACACTGTCCTGTCTGACTCTTGGCAACCCCATGGACTGTAGACTGCCAGGCTCTTTTTCACATGGGATTTTTCCAGGCAAGAATACTGGAATGGGTTGCCATTTCCTTATCCAGGGAAATCTTCCTGACCCAGGGACTGAACCTGTGTCTCTTGCATCTCCCACAGTGGCAGATGGATTCTTTACTACAAGCGCACCTGGGTAGCTCATCCTGGGTTCAAACCCAGGCCCATCTGAACAAAAGAGCCCTCTCCATGTTCCACACTCAACTATCCCATCCTATCCTGGGCATCATCAATTCGTTAAAGAGGACAAGCAGATTCAGCCCTAACCTGAATCTGGCCAGATAATGTAGGTTTGTTGGTTTTAAATTTCTGTTTGTTTGGCTATTTTTTCAGTCCATACAATTTAAACATAAATTCAGTTCGTTTCCAACATTTAAAAATTGTTGATTCCATGATTTCTCCTGAAAACTGGGGTTGTCCTGACAACTCACAAAATGTGCCAAGGCTAGGCTGGTGCATCTCCATGTGGCCACAGAAATGCTGGATCTTGAATCCATTACATTCTTGGCTAGGCCACTCATCCCCCCACTCCTGCTGAGACACACAAGCAAAGACCTCAGCGACATTTACCATTCACACACTATTATTTTACACACCTACATCTCTCTCGATAACAGCCAAGGTAACAAAAGATGAGCCATGAAGCACAGCATGAAGCAGCAAGAGTTACAATCAAGTAGTGTCTGTGCAGCGGCACACCTAAGCTACACTTGAGTCAAGACCTACTTGGCCCCAGGAGGCCACTGCACTTACGACCTCTGTACTGGGTACCACCCACCATCGTAGACTCCACTTGGACCACTTACCGAGGGCCCCGGGGGACCAAAGAATGGTGACAGCCACTTGGTCGTGGCAGGCGTACTGACTGATGGTGATGTTCTGGGCGTCAGCGATCATGTGCTTCCCCACCGGATTCAAGTAAGTGGTGCAGTCTAGAGGGTTGGGAGAACCAGGACAGTTAGATTTAAACTTTTGTTTCTTTCTTTTTCCAAGTTCATCTTCTCGAATTACACAGAGCATGCTCGGAGTTAGCCAAATCTACTCTGTTTAAAGATGTGTGCCTCAAAGCCCACAGATGACATCAAAGGTTAGCTGTTTGGAAAACTGTTAAGATGCTGCAGTGGGGTTTATGTATAACACTACCACCCCCTCACTTTTGAGTTAAAAGTGGTTGGAGGATTATGTAAGGTCTGGAGTTTGCTGTATCAGGCATTCACTTTTTTACTACTCTGACAGTTTACCTAAATCAGTAATAACTTAGGTTAGTTCAAAACTTTTCCAATGTTACAGAGCGATCTGAAACCAAACAATGACTAAGTAATCTGGGGTTTGTTCTTTTTCAGAAGAAGCCTAGAGGGCAAGGTGACTGCGAAAGAGGAACTCTTAGGAGGATGTGAACTCAAGGGGGCGTCATTCACAGCAGGGCTGTTAAAGAATCCAATTAGGACCTGCCAAAGGGACTAAGTGACTTAGTGATCAGCAGAGCACCTTGGATGTTAACTAGCATGACAAAGGTAAAACTTTTGCTCCCAACCCTACCTCATCAAAGAAACCCACAACACCCACTGAATCCAAACACTCCCATGGTGCTTGAAAAAATGAAAACCACTGATTCTTTGATTTTGTCTGAGGACTTGACTCATTGCCACCTGCCAGTGCAGCAGCTGTGCCACCTGGTATTGCTAAGTACACTTTCAAAGTCTGCACAATCCTAAAAAATCTGCCAGAAGCATCCAGCCAGACCCAGGCGGGGACCTCAGAGGATGGCTGCAGGCTGTTTGAGCCACGCATGCAGGGAGAGCCGCCAGCCTTCACTACAGACATCAGAATTATGCTGCTTTATCGCTATTTCTTTTCAGTGATTAAGCTTGAAGACTTTCTTTAGAATCTGATGCAAAAGGTCTTCCATCAGATTTCAAACCTACTCATAACCCTCTTGGAAGTCAGGGGGTTTTGGGGGTGAAACATTCAGAGGTATTTTCTAAGAAGCTTGGTGAGTTTGTGGCATTCCCATCCCCCCTCCCCATAAACTATACCACACATTTCCTATTTTTTATGACGAAAAACATTCACGAGACATCTGAAAGTTGCAAAAGAACATAAGAAAAACGTAAAAGTCATCCATAACCTCCCACCACACAGAAGTAACGGCTAACATCTAATGGATACTTTTGCAAGCCTTTTAACGTGCACATGATATTCTTTGAAAGCTTCTTCTAAGGGTACAACACACACGCCCTGAAAGCACCCCCCTCCTCTTTGAAACTCCATCTTCCACTCTGCTTTGTGTTCTGCTTTTTTGCCTAACTCCTACAGAAGGCACACTCCCTTCTGCAAACTCCATCTGCTTCAAAAACAATCACCTCTACATTTCAGTATTACTTTTGAAAAGATGTTAATGATTAATAAAACCAAATTCTACTTCTGATGAAAATTCACTCTCAAAGTGTTCTACATGTGTTCTCTAGATAGAGGAGAACTTTAAAGTAGGGGGAAAAATGTTGAAACATCTGGTTTAACACACACATTGAACAAACAAGGAAACTGTAGCTACAGTGATCGACTGGGTGGCTTGCAATGTCGCCAGTGACCAGCCCAGGGCCACCTCTGAGGGCTCACACTAATTCTATCTCCAGCACAAATCTGGACTGAAAAATAAGTTCTGAGTCAGAGGTATTAACCTGCAGAAATCCTGGCTGAGACCAGCTTCCCAATTAAAATAAAAAAAGGAAAGAAAGAAGACAAAATCCCACTATATGCATAAAGTTCAGACATTTTCATTTATTCAGATATATAAGGAAAGAAGCGGCCTTCCAAGTGGCACTTGTAAAGAACTCGCCTGCCAATGCAGGAGACATGAGAGACACAAGTTTGATTCCTGGGTCAGGAAGATCCCCTGGAGCCCCTGGAGAAGGGCATGGCAACCCACTCCAATATTCTTGCCTGGAGAATCCCATGGACAGAGAAATCTGCCAGGCTACAGGTCCCATAGAGTCTCAGACACAACTGAAGCAACTTAGCACAGCACAGTACATAATGAAAGAAACCTTTGACTTGAAACAGCTTTAGGAAAAGATTCATGGACAAAAGTAAGTCATGTTTTTTTCTTTCCTCTTTTTTCATTTCTAATGTCAAAAGCGGCATTCTCTGGGTTTCTGCAAATACAATTATGCAAATATAAAGTCCATGAATTTAAAAAATGTATTATAACCTATTCAGGCATTCCCCCCTCAGAGCCTGAAGGAGAAACAAGAAATCCAATGTGAAAGGAGGCAAGATCTGAGAGCTGGTTTTGACTTAAAGGCAAGACATATTCTTTCTTTGCAACATTAAATGGAAAAGGAATAGAGAAGTAACATTTCTGTAGTTTAATACTTTTGGTGAAAACTTGGTGACTGGTTCTTAGCTATTTCAAACAGAATTAGTAACCAGTCAACAGAGCAGTAACAGGAACTTCCTTGTGGGAGAAATAAATTATCTTTTTCAATGGAAAACAATAGCTAAGTTTTTTTTTACACAGCCTGGATCCAATTATTAGCAACTCTAACATTTTGGATTCTGGTTACAAAATAATTATGCCCAAATGACATTTGGCCAAAATGCAACCTAGCTTCAGATGTCTCAGGAGTTGAGTTGTGAATTAAATTCTAATTAAATGCCAAAGAACCAGAAAGAAAATAATGATCGAGAGACAGACATTGGCATGGGTGCCACGTACCTAGTCCCATGAAGGAAACACTATGGCACTTTTAAGTTTTATAGGTATGGATCCTCTTTCACAAAACCCCATATTAAATTAGAGATGCAAATAGTTGTTTGCAGCTGACCAGAAAGTTTTGAACTTTGAATGTAATACAAGATCTAACAGGACCAAGAACATATTATTAAAAATTAACTTTCTAATCTAAAGAAAGATCCCTTACACGTGTCTTTACTTAGCTGAATCAAGTCTCATGGACTTGCAAATCTTTCCTTACCATCATAACATTTACCCAGAACATGCACGCATCATGGACATGAAGTATCTGAGTTTCCTATGTTAAGTCCTCATCAGTGAAAGTACCCATGTCAGCAACTGTGGGCATGAACTTGACATCCATACTTGTATTTAAAATTGTTAGGTTGCACACATGACCTCAAAAACCCTGCTTTAGCCATGTTGATTCCAAAGGCCCAGTATGACCTACAGCCCTTATTCATGATTCTCCCCAAGAGACTAATCAAACATCAGGAGTCACTAATATGAATCAATCTCCTTCCTGTCAACATTCTTACCTATAAATTATGGCTTGTAAGGCTAAAATTGCTTATAATTCTATATAATTACCTTCTAGGGCATGAAAGCAGATGCTCAGAGGGGGTTCTACATGCTTCATCAGAAAAAAAAAAAAACAACAAAAAAACCCAACCTGCCCTCAGGAAACAATTTGGTCAGAAAAAGTCATAATTCCTTGACAGAAGGGCCCAAAAAGGTGCTTGGGTTCCAGCTCCAGTTGGAATGACTTCTAATAGTAACAGTATCAGTTACTGAGTGCACACTGAAGGCCAGATCCTGAGATGAGCAGTTATAAGCATTACCTTACTTAAGTCTCAAAATGGTGCTGAGGAAGTTTATCCTTATTTCACATGATGAGAAAACTGAGGTTTGGAAAAGTGCAGTCGTTGGCCATCGTTCATGGCTGATGAGATGGGGGACGGGGTGAGAACTCAGGCCCCCATCAGAGATGGCTGACTCGAGACACTCAGGCCCATCTGAGACACAGATTAACTCAGCCCACTCTGTGTTTGTGAAAACTTTTAAGTAAATGCCAATATATTTTTTAAATTAATTAATCTATTTTAATTGGAGAATAATTACAATACTGTGGTGGTTTTTGCCATGTATTGACATGAATCAACCCTGGGTGTACATGTGTCCCCCTTATCCTGAAACCCCCCCCTCCCCACCTCCCTCCCCACCCCATCCCTCTGGGTTGTTCCAGAGCACCAGCTTTGAGTGCTCTGCTTCATGCATCAAACTTGCACTGGTCATCTATTTTACAAATGGTAATATACACTATATATCTTTTTAAATCCGTGCTGGGACTTCCCTTGGTGGTCCAGTGGTTAAGACTTTGCACCCTCCAATGCAGGGGGCACGGGTTTAATCCTTGGTCGGGGAACTAAGGTCCCTGAATGGCACACAGCATGCCTCCCCCGCCAAAATGCTCAAACTAAAAAAATTCAAATTCCCCACTCCTTGTGCAAACCACATCTGACTGAGCTGGAACGGAGGACCCAGTGCTCCTCTAGGACAACACACGGGCTTGTCCAGTTTACCACCGTCCCCATTACTCTCAAGCATCCTGTGCTTGGGGTGCTTTGCTCATGTGACCCCTGCTGGGCCCAAGGGCATCTGGGTTGTTCCTAAGGATACGGCTATCTCCTGAAGAAGGCAGGAGAGGTCTCCCCACACAGCTTCTCTCAGCACTCTGGAGGACAACCAACCTGTTCAAGCTCTGAAATACTTGGGTGGCTTAGACGAGTCTGAGGTGCTTCGGCTCTGTTGACAAACCTGAGTGAGTTCAGGAAATCCCCCAACTCGAGGACCTGCAGGGTCCCCGATTAAGCACGACCACGCAAGCTTTAGATCACTGAAGGGGCTCTGTTCTTCAGCGACCAAGTCGTTTACTTACTGTCATATCTGAAGGTGATGTTGTGCAGCCCGCTGTTTCTGCTGGCCGGCCCCACTCCCTGCGGGAAAACAGGAGAACATGAGGAGAAGTGAAGCCAATTTGCTTTTCCAACCCAGATCCCCATGGAGTCAAAACACACACAAGATTGCAGAGACCCAGGGTCATGCCAGTCACCGAGCAACATCCATGCTCTTCATGGCCCCCCATCCCCGGTCCCCCCCACCCCAACTCCCTCCAGCCCAGGAGGTTCCTAACTGCCAGGCCACGGGGATCAGGGGTACTCACTTCCCCTGAAACAATAGCAGCTGGCTGCTCTGTGTTTGGGGGTTAAATAATAATTCATTAACAGTAAAATTGGGAGAGAGAGACCATGAGCTGCCAGCTGGAGCCCTTTCAGCTGGATTCACTTTGAGTGCTGATTGGTTATAAAATTTGCCTACCAGACACTCTTGTCCAAAAGCCCTATTAAGCCACGACAGATAGGCGATTCCTAAAGTTCGAGGAAACAGGTTTTTCATTCCAAGAGCGGGAATGAGTGTGGGAATAAGCTGTTACTTTTAATGAGAAAATTCTTCACTGCCTCCATACCTATGCTTGGAGCATAGACGGTGGGTCATAAAAGAAAAAGAAAGGACTTTAAAAGGTCTACCTCTGACTCTCAGTGATGTGGCCGCTAGCCATCTGCACTCCTAATAGCAGGGCTAACAGCTCCGCCAGACTTCCCACTTTAATTACAGCATCCATACGGGAGCCCCCGGCATCCTCCTGGTGGCCCCGCCTTTTCCTGACCCACCACTTATCCACCATGGGAAAGATCAGCTAAGACTCTGGTTTAACTGTTTCTGTAACCATCAGCAAGTGCATCATTCAGCATGAATTGCAGGATTCTTCCCCACACACAAAACGCTAATTCTTAGATGCTGATGGGAAAATATTCTAACCACACAGCTACAATTTCCACCCGACAAGGAGGATGCTGGGGAAAACCATACGCTGGCAGTCTGGTATTTAACGGGCAGTTGTTACACTGAGACGCAATGTGCGGAACCCTTCTGACGGAGCCCGGGGTCTCAGGCCACAGTCCCAGCACATCCATATGGTACAGGCATGTTCACTCAGCTTATCCTGACGCCAGGCACACCCACTGAAACTGTATCCCTGGGCTCAGATAAACACAGACCTTGGGAAAGCACAGCTGTGCAGAAAGGGAGGGACACACCTCGTTCTAATTAAAACGAGGAAGAAATGGTTAACAGAAAATCTAAATCATCGTGGCACATTAGCTCCATGATCAGTTGGGGTTCCCCTCCCCTTCTTCCTGGTTAACCTTCCTTCTCCAGCTGTCCTCCTTCCATCCTCCCTTCCACGTATATACAAGATTCCAGAATTCCTCATCTGAGTTGAAGCACTTTGCAAAGTGTTAATACCTTACTCAAACCTTAAATGCCTTTATTACTGCTTAGGGACAGGCCCACAGTCTGCAGCTGGAAGATGCCCAAGCTACAGATGGCCACAACCAGAGCACCACAACCAGAAGGAGACCAGGAAGGAGAGGATACGGCACCTCCACGACACCTAGGTCTTAGGACCCCGAAGACACCCAAGCCATACACTTCGCCTCCCATACAAAACCCCAGGACCAAAATTCACTTGGATTCCCTGGTGGCTCAGATGGTAAAGAATCTGCCTGCAACGCAGGATGCCAGGATTTGATCCTTGGGTTGGGAAGATCCCCTGGAGAAGGGAATGGCAACCCACTCCAGTATTCTTACCTGGAGAATCCCATGGACAGGGGAGCCTGGAGGGCTATAGTCCATGGGGTCGCAAAGAGTCGGACATGAATGAGCGACTGACACACATCTATTATGAGTCAAACATTATGCGAGGTACAGTGGTAAATGAAAGTCATTATCCCTACCCTTGAGAGCAAAGTGGTTCATTCATTCAAAGAATGCAAATCACACATAGCACATACAGACAAATCTCAAATCACACCTTGACCCTGCAAGAACTCTCAGTATAGAAGGCATACAAGGTCTATGCAGCTATGGTAACAGGGCCATAAATAAGCATTCAGAGTATGAAATGTCACAAACAGTACGTCAGAAAGGATAAACCCAGGGTAAGAACACTGCGTACCAGAAGTTTAAAAGAGGGAAGAATAACTGGGCTAGAATGGAGAGGAAAGGGGAGTCTCAGGAGAGGGAAAGAAAAAAAATGTAATCCAGGGGCCAATGAAAGTACCGTAATCCTTCATCCTCTAGCTGGGACCAAGGGCAAACCACTTCACTCCACTGGTTCTGAGTCTCATCAAATTGTCTTTTTATTAAAAGACAATTCTTTCCTGTGAGACAGGAGTTTGAGGAGGGCCACATGAAGCCATGCAGAGGAACCATTTTTCAAAAAGGAAATGCATTCCATTTAATAGCATGCCCTGAGGCGTGTAGGACTCTGATGACCAATCACATCAGCTTTTCATTTTGCTCTTGTTCTCCCTATATTTCTACTGCAACATGTTTTTAACAGATATTCATTGGGCACTTGCCATGAATGCACTATGGAAAGGAGACCAAGACGGCGAGAGGGGCTATATTCTGCATACAGGAACCAAAATCACTGTAAACAAGGGCTCTGTGATGTAGGTGAAGATGCTCAGAGGCAGGCCCAGGGACCTGGCCTCAAAGGACAATGAGGCTTGCCTGTAGCATCCATTCACCACCAACTGAGCATTCCACCTTCATCCAAGCCCCAAACAACACTTGGCCAAGAACCAGTCCTAGGTCCTGACCTGGGGCAGGTGGCAGGGGGTAGGGCATGGCCTCTAGTCACCAAGGTGATCTCCTGACATGCAAATCTGCCCTCATTCTGCTCCAAGCCCACCGATGGCTCCCTGCCCCACTTAGACCATTCCTGACGTGGCCCCTTACTACCCTGTCAATCATTCCCCTCCCCACCTCCCACCTTGTTCTGGGCCTACACGACTGCTCAGTATATGTTCAGGGGACACACATATTCCCTAAATGCCCTTCCCTTCACCCGGGGCCTGCTCCTCTGTGAGCTTCTCACCTTAGCCTAGTCCCTCTCATACTGTGTTCCTAACACATCAGCTTGCCTACAAACTTTTTTTTTTTAAATATACTTATTTACTTACTTGTTTATTTGGCAGGTTCTGGGTCTTTCTTAGCTGCAGCATGTAGGATCTTTTAGTTGTGGCACGTGGGATATAGTTCCCTGACCAGGGATCGAACCCAAGCCTGTCGGCATTGGGAGCTCGGAGACTTGGCCACCAGACCACCAGGGAAGTCCCTGCCTGTGCACTTCACTTGATGGGAGCACAGTGATCCATCCCCACAATTTGACCAGCATAGCACTTCTCTGAATGCAGAGGCAAGGTGGTCATCCTAATTCCACAGAAGAGCAGAGACCAAAAGACCATGTGATCAACCAAGGCTGATCGTGCGACCAAGAGACAGGGGCTCCTGTGTGCGCTGTAAAGACTTTTCACAGTGGGACGTCAAGTACACAGCTTCTCAGCACATGCCTCAAACAGACACTCCACCAGGCTGTCCGCAGCTCACACCCAAGTAATGCTTCAGCTGCTCCAGAGTCCTAGGACCCACCTGAGAAGCAGTGTGCCCAGGCTGGCCCACAGAGCACTGGTTTTCTTTACAGTTGGTGGTAGACAGAAAACAACCACCCCTGCAACACGTCCGCATGCAAGCTCCAGAATCCGTGAATATGTTACTTTATGTAACAAAGTGAAAGTGAAGTCACTCAGTTGTGTCCGACTCTTTGCGACCCCGTGAACTGTAGCCCACCAGGCTTCTCCATCCATGGAATTTTCCAGGCATGAATACTGGAGTGGGTTGCCATTTCCTTCTCCAGGGGATCTTCCGGACCCAGGGATTGAACCCGGGTCTCCCGCATTGCAGGCAGACACTTTACCGTCTGAGCAACAAAGGGGCAATACAATTAAGTTTCAGGATCTTGAAATGTAGGGGAAAGGAGTCTGAATTATCCAGGTGGGCCTAATAATAATCACAAAGGTCCTTAGGAGAGGGAAATGGGATGGTCAGTCAGAGGAGACACGACAATGGACATAGAAGGCAGAGAGATGGTGTAAAGATGATTTAAAGATCTTATACTACTGCTTTGGAAGATGGAGGAAGAAAGGGTTAATAGGCTGAGGAATGCAGTTAGTTCAGTCACTAGATGCTGGAAAAGGCAAGGAATGGATTCTTCCCCCAGAGCCTCCAGATAGAGGCCACTGACACCTTGATTTCAACCCCAGAAGATTCTTTTTGGAGTTCTGATGTCAAGAGCTATAAGATAATAAGTTTGTGGTATTTTAAGTCACTAAGTTGGTGGTAACTTTTTAAAATTAATTTTTACTCGAGTATGCATGTGTGAACATATGTGCGTGCTCAGGCATGTCCGACTGCAATCCCATGGACTGTAGCCCACCAGGCTTCTCTATCTGTGGAATTTTCCAGGCAAGAATGCTGGAGTGGGTTGTCATTTCCTTCTTCATACTGGGCTATAGCTGGGTTACACTGTTGTACGGCGGTAACTTTTTATTACAGCAGCGATTGAAAGCTAATTACTTACATAATTTCAACTGCCACAGGGATGAACTGCGTCTCAACGCCACACACACACACAGTTGTGCTGTCCTTCTCCCCCCTTGCTGACCGATCACTCTCATGCGCCCTCTCCCACCCCCGCTTCAGGCAGACGTGGAACACTGACCCATGAGCACGGCTGCTGCAGATTTTGCCATCCTACACAGACGCTTCTGTGTAGCGACGCTGGGGCTCATCTGGAGTAGAAGAGTGGCTGAGAGAATGGGCTCTGGGATTGCCAGAGGTGTGTGCAGATCTCCTCACTCTGCAGCTGTGTGACCTTGGGCAAGCTTCTCAACCTTTCTGAGCTTCATTTCTCAGTGCTGTAAAGGGTTGGAATCAAGCTCCTGGGGAAGGATTGGTGTGGGGACCACGTGAGATGATTGATACGTGTCAAGTGCTCTGCACGGCACCTGATGAAACAGCTATTTCACAGGCAGCAATGGCTGTGTCATGATTTCTGAGAAGACTCCTGCCCTAATAAACACACTGAGAGCTATGCTACAAGGGGACACATGAGGTAGGCAGGGGATGCCCACAGGAAGTGGCATTTCCAGGTAGGATGTTTCCAGCAGCCAGACCTTGGGGGCACAGTGGGAGAAGCGGCAGCCGTGCAGGTCAGAGCGAGGTGGAAGAAGGCACCAACCAGCAGGCTGAGGACTGTGTTCTGCTGGTGCTTGTGGTGGGAACTGGGTGACCCAGAGACTCCATTCCTGCAAACTGCTCAAATGGGGAGAAACTCAAGGCAAAGTGACTAGGTCGGTCCCCACAGTCCAGGGCCGAGGACACTGTCAGCCCTTGCCCCTGACAATTATTAGCTTTCTGTCATAATGAATGCATGTATAACTGAGCCAGTTATACACACAGGAACCCAGGAGGTCCTAGCTTGGTATGACAGAGGGGCCTTAAGGGCTTACAGTCAGGGCCTGCCGTTAGAGAACACAGAGAAGGCCACTCACAAAGCTGGTCAACAGCTTCAGAAGCTGTTTCTTCAGGAAACAATTCTGAGCTTTTACCTACTACATTCATTTTGATATTTAATGAGCTGAAAATTAAGAATACTTGCTTGTTGCCTATTACTTAAAAATGCCAGTGCTGTGACCTCAGGGTGTCACATTCTTAATTAACCACCCCCACTTGCTGCACTAACAGCAGCTTTTAATTTGTTCCAATATGAGCTAAGGAGTAAAGCTGGGGCACCCTAGCTGGGCTGTGATCCCTCTATGCTAAGCAGAGAAAGAAGCAACAAACGCAAAGAGAATAGAGAAAACAGCTTTTACTCTGGAAGCGGGAGGGGAAGGAACACCCATAAGTGCTCGAAAGGAATAAAATTCAAAAGGCAAAAACCTACACCATGCTCCACCCAGATGGCCAAAAAAAGGCACAGGCCTGGACACAAAATTCAGCCATGGGGCGGGATCCCATATAGAGCAGCCAGCATTGCCACCAGGGGCCGACAGCTGGCCAGTTTCCTGGGGGGCCCTGGGGGACTCTAGGCCTTTTGAAAACACTAACTTTCCAGAGCAACATTCCCATTCCAGCTCCAGAATAGCGTAAGTGCCACTTTGGAAAAACGCATCTTGAAAAGGACCATGCCGATTATAGTGCCCCCCTTCCAAAGGAAGACAGGCCAAATGGTAAGGCCTAACGTGAGACTGCCTTCAAATCAACTGTGGTGAAGGAACTTTCAGAAAGTCACTGAAGTTTCAGTGAGCTGAGATTAGGGGAAAGTTTGAATAAGAGCATTTGTCAGGAAGAACTGAAAGGATGTTTTTTTGGGGGGGCACGATGTACAGCATACAAGATCTTAGTTCCCTGACCAGGGATTGAACCTGCACCCACCTGCATTGGGAGCGTGAAGTCTTAACCACTGGACTGCCAGGGAAGTCCCTGAAAAGATTTTTGTTTTTTTTAAAGGCACACCAACCAAGTAACTACTTAAAATTATGGGCAACTCAAACATCCTGTTGTACATAACATGTCCTTCACCGTGAGTTTACAAGCCTGTCAATGAGATTAAAAAGATAGCAGACAGCTTTGTGAAGCTTAAAATGCACAAGGGGAGTGACATTTTTGCCTGTGACCACTGGACATCACTGGGGCAAGAGGCAGAACATGGGGCCAGTGTAGTTCATGCAGGTTCAGAGGGTTTCATAAATGAAGACAGATCCCACATACTTGGGTTCAAACCTTCAGTTAAAAAAAAAAAAAAAAAGGCAGCAAAGGCAGAGAAGCCCCAGGTGATGTAAGCCGAGGAGAATGCTGGCAAACCCAAAACACAAGGAGAGTAAATCACAAAGCCAGCTTGGGCCCGGATCTGTCTATCCAAGATATTCATGCCACATTCCCAGGAGCTGTTCTCTCCCACTCCCCATCTAGAAGCGACCAACTTCAGACAAGCGGGGTGCCAGCCAGCTGTCTGCTTTAGGGAGGTGAGGGCTCGGATGTCTAGTGGGGAACACACAAGCTCTGTGGGGGTAGAGCTGGTGGGTTCCCACCAGCAATTACCACGTCGGCCCAAAAAGACCCGGAGATCTTAAGCTAATTAGAGAGATTTGCTGGAGGAGGTAGGAAATAACTTCTCCACAGCATCGCCTGTGCACCAGACCAAAGCCGTAATCATGATTCATCTCTGACATGTTGCTAATCATTGCACACATGTTCCTAATTTCACGCTCCCCGAAGGAAAGCTGAAGGGACAATTGTTTCTGAGCTCTAACATGGAGCCAACCTATGCCAAGTTACCATGTGTCCTGCTTATCAAACTGAAAGCTCTAGTTTTCATCTGAGCGTCTTTTTACTCTTTCGCCCTGCCTCCATGCCCGCCCTGGAAAAAGAAATCCATTCACTAAAGACAGAAGTGTGGGAAGGCATTTATATGCGTTGTTTCTCAGAAATTTTTCTTTTTTATCTTTTTTTTTGCGATATCATTGACATATAATGCTGTGTAAGTTTAAACTGTACAAAGTGTTGACTTGATACATTTATTTACGTATTGCAGTATGGCAGCAACTTTTCTACATGGTGGTGGCCTAAATGGGATCTAATAAATTTTAATATAACCTTCCTTGCTGCAGACTTCATAATTTTCTCTTTACCTTGCCACTGGAACATGCAAATACAGTAAAAGCCCAGATATCAACACACACACACACACATACACACACACACACACACACACGTGCATGCTGACTTTTTTCCTCTTGTTTAAAAACAAAACAAAACTCTGCAGCCGCCCTGGTTTTCACAAAGCAAAACCCCAAGTACTTTTTCCAATGAGTCTGTTAAGAATCTGGGCAGTGTGTTCTCTTGTGGCTGATACTCGCAAATAGACAGGATTGTTCCATTTTTCCAATTCTCCGAACGTTAAAAGCAAGCTATAAAACATGCCTCTGGACGAAGGGCCAAGCCTCTCCCCTCCACTTGCACACACCACTCCCATCCACGCAAATGAGAACCGCATGTTAAAGCACCAGCATCCTTAAGGTAACCGTCAGCATATCTGCAGTTTCAAAAGCACACATGGGCAACGCATGGACACACATAACCTGGTTTTCTGTAAATACTGGGTACGAGGGAGAAGCAAACACCAGCCACCCAAGCACACACCCGGCCAATCGGCTACAGGCTCGCTCTCACTTAGCTCGGAAAGGCGATGACAAAGACTTCACTCCAGAAGCCCAAGAAAAGTTTCTTCCTGCGAGGGCAAAACAGTGATTAGACAGCAGAGGAAAAAATTAAAGCTATAAACATGATTGTTATGCCTAAGCTCAGAGGAAATGTTCGGATCAAAACAAAACTACTAATAAAAAGCCTTAGGACCACACAGAAAGCGAGGACTGAATTCTGCTGACTTCAAATACAGTTTCCAAGGCCAGGGGATTGAGCCTCCAAATGCTGTATCACATCTGGAATTCTGCTTTTGCGGCACAGATGCCTGCAGAAATGGGGGACCGTGGCGTTGCCATGGGGACCCAGCCTCTTCCGGCGAGGCCAGTCCCCTGGATGCCCCACACATGTGCTTCCTTCAAGGTGGATTTCACATCTTCGGAAATTATGGAAGGCTGCCCTCTCAGGTTTTAGTGCTAATTGAAACATCACAGGCTGCTCTATAAAGCAAGGCGACCCCTTTTGTCGGCCTATTATTTCTGTCCACATGGTGGTCTTGGACAGAAAAACCTTAAAATAACAGCAGGAAGCAGCAAGTCAACATTATACCCCTCTTCATAAGTTACTTGTGGCTTTCCCTCCTTCGCAGCCATCAAGCATCCTTTTTAAACTTTCCTGTCTCTGGCTGCAAAAATCCAAGGCAGTCCCCTGTGCTCTGGGTCACCTCCCATCATCTGCTTTCGGGAGGGACCAGGCTCAGGATCCAGGGCTGCTTGGCCGGTTGCCGGAAATGAGCCACTAAGGCCATCCCAGCAGTGCTCCTGCCATAGCAGGAGGTCTTCACTTTTAATTGCTGATGACCCCTTTGCTGTTAAGGAGAACGTTTCTAGAGCCCCTAGGAGAAGCCTGTGAGAAACACTCCTCACCCTACTTCCCCCAGAAACATTCCTGGGGGAAACCTCCCCCCCACCCCCGAAACAATTCTGGGACATTCCCAGAGCTCTGGAGAGACCACTGAGCACTTTCCAGAGTCATGTTTAGACAAAAAGAATTCAGAGACTCCACTTAGAAATGAGGGGGTGCATCTTGGCTTCCTCTTTCTCTGGGAAGCAACCCCCACATACAACTGACCCCTCTGGGTGTGGGCTCAGATATACACACACCCCATAGGTGCTGGCAGGTGCTTCCCATCG
This sequence comes from Ovis canadensis, assembly GCF_042477335.2. Classification (NCBI taxonomy): domain Eukaryota; kingdom Metazoa; phylum Chordata; class Mammalia; order Artiodactyla; family Bovidae; genus Ovis; species Ovis canadensis. The sequence continues at coordinate 58,670,613 of NC_091263.1, read as the reverse complement.
TCCCTCATCTCCCTCCCTAGGGCCCCAACAGGCTCAGAACAGGGGTAAAGACCCTCATCTCTCTTCTCCCTGGGAGCACTCTTCCATCCATACTGACTCGAATGTCCTGAGCCAAAACTCCAGTGACCTTCCTAATACATATCTGCCTCTTTGCAAAGTCTGGCCTTTCTCAGATTTCACAGAGGAGAGGAAGAGAGTCAGCCCACCCAGAGGTGAAACAATAGTCACCAAGCCCCACGGGCGGGTTGAGGGGACTCAGGCTTCCTGGTTCTCAGCCCTGTGACCTCCTGATCCAACACTTTCAACTAGCTTGTTAGATACCACATCCCAAAGTGTCCCTGAGATGCAGCCGGAGTGTGTGTGTGCATGCCTGTGTGTGCATGTGTGTGTGCTCTCTTGCTCGTGTGCCTGAACCCAGTCACACAGAAGAAAAAAAAGCACCAGGAAGTCAGCAGTGTGGCTCCAGGTGTTAACACTTAGCGCATCCTGCCCAGCCCCCACCAGCTTGAGGCTGGCCTCCTGGGAGCCGGACACAGCAATTAGGCCCTTCCCGGGCCGGGCGCCTTTGTCCCCTTGCTAACATCATTAGTGTCTGACTTCCTGTGCACAACGGGGGCCTCCCAGGGGGCAATCGCCGGCTGACCGGGGCAGGGCATTAGACTTCCTTTGTCAAAGACCCTCAAATGTTAACAAGCATGTGAACAAGCTTCTCCTCCGCCCCCCACCTCAGTTGCTCCTCCAGCCCACCAAACACTCTGGGGGCCATTCTCAACAGTCTTGGTTCTCCCAACTGGGGGGAATCTTAGTTCCTGAGAACAGTATGAAATCTCCATGTCGATTTTCTAGAGTTGTTCCCCTACAGGCAGGCCACTCGAATTTGCTGAGTACCTGTTATTCACCCTGCATTAAGGAGGCTGAAAACGGATAAAGATGACAGTGCTCAGACAAAATGATAGAGGGACTGTCCGACCCCCAGCCTGCTGCCTGCCTAAGCACAGGTGTCCCATTCAAGCATGCTCAAAGGCTGAAGTGCAAGATGGTCTCAAGATGCCAAGAATGTGCTGAAGGTTTGAGTAACATCCTGAGGCTTTCAAACACTAATCAGATCAGAAAAATGGGTAGGAGCAGGGAGTCTGAGTTGTTAGATAGCTTCAAACCACTAAAAACCTCTCACTGACCCTCATCCTTCCCAACAGAATGCTCCAGCTTTTTATTTGGGGACACAGATGTCTGAGGATTTGGAGAGAGCTGTGGTCCACGTGTATGCATGTGAGTTCTTCAAGAGGTTTCAGGATTCCTGAAAGCCACCGAGGCTCTCACCTGCCTGCCTTATCGATAGCTTAACACCAGGTCCACAGAGGAAGCAGTTTAGAGACCCAGGGGGAAACTCTGGCAATTAAAAAAACAAAAGTCAAATGAGGGAGGGAAGTGGTTAAATGTAAGATGTCAGTTTTAAATAAAAACTCCAGATTAATGCCTCAACTGTTATCCTTTGTAGCCATTATTTGTTCCAACTGAGTAATTGAAGATTTTGTCAAAGACTCTGGGACTCATGAACTTGAAGTGGGAACTTAGAGTGGGAACGTAAAAGACAACCATTCTCTGCTGTTAACCACCTGAACCCACGAAGAGCCTCTATCACTTTTAAGATCACAGGTGACAGGTCCCGTTTGCAGTCAAGTCCTTTTTACTGAGTAAAGTTTCTTTAAAAAACACAAACTACTATGTGGTTAATTCTGACTTATTCCTTTTTCCCCCTTTGGCTGAATGGAAAGGAACACACTCATAGAGCCCAGAAGAAGGAGAGAATGGCTGAGTTTCCCACTCCTGCTCAACTGTTCTTCCTATCTTTGATATCTGTTGTCAACACACAAAATTAGGTTGGGTTTGGGACACGATCTCAAATATTTGCCGAAGAACCATTAGGGAGGATAATCTCAAACCCCAGTTTCCCAAAATGAAGAATAATCTACAACTTTGACTTCTTACTCCAGACATACCAAAACTTATTCGAGATTCAAAAGTTAGGTATCGGTAAAAACAGAGAAAGGAGACTGTCACCACCAAGATGCCAAGACCCCCACAAGTTGATTCTGATGAACCCTACAAGTTTCAAAGAGTAAATCAGTTCACCTTTGGTTCTGGTTTTTACCTTTTGCCAAACCAATTTCTAAATAATAGGTGAGCGGAAGGATATATTCAAACACTAATGATCCCTGTAACTTGAAGTCTCCCTACTTCTTGGATGGAAGCCAGTAGTCTGCCCTTAAACTATAAGCAATAAATCCAGAAGGCTCTCTTTCCCAGTTTCCCAATGATACCACATGGAATTCCCATTAAAATACTCCCATGCAAACACACACACAATGACATACCAATTAAATCATTGTGTGATTTAGGCCAGGAAACAATTGTGTTTGCCAAAAACTATTCAACTTTGTTTTAATTTCCTTGAATGGCCAGAATGTCATTCTGAGAAGGAGGGCAAAGCATAAGGTAAAAAATGAGTATCAATGTCTCAGTTGATTTCAGACTTAAATAAATATTCCTTGTTGGTGAAGGTGAGCACACAGAGTTCCCAGGAATGAGAGGTCCCTGCCCCACATCCCCAGGGACTCTTGGCAGATTGGTATGGAGGTAAATTAGCCAATATGCGTGAGGCAGACCAGGCAAATAGCACAGCACTGGTGGAGTGGTGCTGTTGGTGGATCCTACTCCCCCAAGGGCGTGAGGCACACAAATGACATACACAGCCTTCCTCCTTGACCCGTCAACAGAAAGAACTCGATGCATCCTATCCCCTTCATCAGCCTTCTGTGGAGAAGTGCTTCCAGAATCAAAGCAACATGGTGGAACAAAATTAGAAGCCTGTAGTGGCTTTTTATCATGAAGTGGGTTGTATCATGAAGTTAGGATGAAACAGACACTTACCAGAAAAAAATAAATAAAAGCAGCAGTGATTAGGTATTTTTAAGAAAATAAAAAAGGGAGGTCCGAAGGTTCTGGCCAAAATGATTTCAAGCTGAGAATGAGCAGCTGGGTGGACATGAGGCCAAGCTGTCAGGCTCTGTGGGACACGGAGCCACGTCAGCCACAGGAGGACCGAGGAAGTGGGGACACTGAGGAAGTCCCCTCCTCCCCAGGCCGGGTGGGACCAGGTACCAAGCCCTATCGGCTGCTTCCCCAACTGTCCACGAGGGGCGCAATACTCGGTGGTTCTCAAAAAGAGAACCCTAGGCGTGGGTTTTCAAGTTTCTGGGAAAATAGTGGGCTTTTCTTTGAAAGGGGCTTTATTACTTTTGTAAATATAACAAGTTCAAGGCAAAAGAAATCTAAGTACAGAGAAGAATGTGACCATCTTCTCTAGTCAATACTATTGTACTGTATATTGGGTTAGCCAAAAAGTTTATTTGGGTTTTCCATCTTTTGGAAAAACTCAGACAAATACTCCAAAATTGCTAAGAGACTAGATCTTAAACGTTCTAATTACAAAAAAAAAGAACTGATAATTTATGTAATGTGATAGAGGTGTCAGCTAAAGCTATTGTAAATCATACTACAATATAGATGTATCCAATCAACCTAAATGTACACAATGTTACCCCTTAAACTTACACAATGTTGTAGGTCAATATATGTGTATATCTCAATAGAAAGAAAAGTGTCCCTAAAACTCCTCCCCTCTGCATCTCTTTGGAAACTCTTTCAAATGATCTCCGTTGCACGTGTCACAAGGACTCTAACTTAAGCAGGATCCTAATACACACACCATTTATTATGATAAATATCTACTAGCTAATGTAGCGGAGAAGGCAATGGCACCCCACTCCAGCACTCTTGCCTGGAAAATCCCATGGACGGAGGAGCCTGGTGGGCTGCAGTCCATGGGGCCGTGAAGAGTCAGACACGGCTGAAGCGACTCAGCAGCAGCAGCAGCAGCTAATGTAGCTCTTCTAGCTGATGTAGTTCCTGTTGGGAGAGCCATGTGGGTAAAATAGCAAAAAGATCCGAATGAGGTGAGAATTAAGGCCACTGGCAAATTTCTAAGCGTTCAGCCAGCTCTAATTAGCCATCACTATTAAAAAGTAGCGGGCCCTTTCACCTGTTCTGAACGCAGTTGTGTATATGGAAAAGGCAACAAGGCAGATTCATGGAGAAGGCAACACACACATGTTAATATTTCGGTAGGCTGCCTGTTGATGTGGGTACCCTAAATGTTGCTCTGTAGGGTAACCAAATTACCATGATTTATGCTGTATGTTTAAAAGAAAATTACACAAATTTAGGAGATTTTATGATTAGTTGGCTGGTCTCATGTGAATAACAGAACTGTATAAAATTAAAAGGGAAATGGGCAAATCCAGGAAGCGGCTGACAACAGCTTTATCCTGCACGGTAATCACATTACAGTGGCTCGGAAACCTCAGAGCGCCAACTCTTCAGAGCCCGGGTGGCTGGGGGGAGACCACTGTGGGCAGATTCTCCAGAGCAAGCTGAGGAGATAAAATAATTCACCAATAAAAACTGTATACTCCATTTTGTGATTAGAATCACAACACACGTGTAGCATGAAGGAGGAAAAAGGATCTTGCCTCAAAAACTTAGCTGGTGCCCCAGAATTTATCAGCAGATACCTTGAGGGCTAAAGATATACTTTACACTGGGAAGGTCCTTTTGAGTGATGGAGAACAATGCTCCTCCAGGAGTTTGCCATCTGTCTTAGAAAACAAAGCTAAAAGACACTAAATTAGAGGCAGTAATGTTATATTTATGGAATGAATGTGCTCAGTTATACAACTGAGCTCCAAGTAACAGAAGCCCAGAGACAGGGAAGTGGAGAGGGGAAGGCCCACCAGCCACCAGAGAAGTGTTTTCACAGAGGAGGCAGGTCTCTGGCTGGACCCTGCAGCGTGTTGCACTTTCGGGGGGTAGGGGGAGGGCGGGTAGGGGTGGGAGAGGGTGGGCATGGGGAGAAGACCCTTCCAAGCAGAGGCAGACAGAGGAGCATGTGGCCACATGGTGAACACTCGGGAAATGGCCCTGAGTCCTCAGGGATGAGGAGGAGCCTCCCTCACCAGCCAGAATGAACACTGGCAAGCTGGAGTGACCGACCCAACACCCAAGTAGCCTGAAAGGATTGGCACCATAGGGCTGGGAAGAACAGGTGGGATGGGTTCTACATGTGGCACAGCCTGGAGTTTGGCAAGACCTAAAGAGAGGGCCTAATAGACATGAGCACAGCCTGATGTGGCAGGCGGGACTGCAGGGGAAGGGTGCAGGGACCTCCGATCCGGGTCGATGTAGCAGTGGGCTAGGCTGGGGGTAGAGAAGAGCAAGAAACAGACAGTAAAACAGCAGCTTCAAAAGATGAACCAAAAGGACCAGAGAGCTGAATCAAAGGGAGGAGTCAGATCCTGGGGCCTGTGGACCAAAGGTGCCACTGACAGAAGAGAAAGGGTTAGAGCTGCGGTCTCATAAGAGTTCCAGCTCTAATGAGTCCTCTTATTTTGAACATGGGCCTGATTTCCTGCCTGATGGAAGGCATTTTAGAAGGAGGAAGGGGAGTCCAGAGTACCATCAACTTCCAATTTTCACCTATCTTCTCTCCATGGCCAAAAATGTCACTAACTGTTGGAATCAGCACCATAGACACTCAGGGTGGGAGTCAATATCTGCATTCTGTAATCGTTCCCACTCGCTCCCACCCACCCTGACCGTCCTATCTATACTTGGGATAAACCAGTGCTATGCTCCCAGCAGAGCTCACTAAAGACAGAAAGAAGATGACTCAGAAACAAAGGCCATTTTGTTAGCCTCTACCAACTCTTCAACAAAATTCCTAAAGATCAAAATGACGAAAAACAATCTTTAAAAATCTGACCTTGGCACAAACGGACAGAGACGGTGTGATTCCTTTCACACAAGGTACCCAGCATAGTCAACTCCACAGAGACAGAAAGTGGAATAAGAGGTTTGCCAGGGGCTGGGGGTGGTGGGGGATGGGTTTAGAGTTTCCATTCAGGAACATGAAACTCTAGACATGAATGGTGGTGATGGCTGTAAAACAATGTGAATGGACTTAATGTCACTTTTTAAAATGGTTAAAATGGCAAATTTTATGAAATGTATATTTTACCACAATTTTTGAAAAGGGGGAAAAAAACAGCAACAAAAAAAGGAATTGAAGAATTCTGAGCAGCAAAGGAATTAATAAAACGGTGCTGTAGCCATGTTTGCAGGAAGAATTAGGAAGGGGGACAACTGGAGGTGGGAGAGGCGGCCACTGGCCACCTCACCAGATGTGAGGTGAGAAGGATGGAGATGATGGGGGGACGATGAAAGGACCCGTCTGAGGCGGTTTTAAGGGAAAAAACTGGCAGGCCTTTGCGACAAATGTGATAGAGAGGTGATGATGGAATTCAAAGGCAACTTGAGGGCTCCTCTTTTGGGAAACCTGGAAGGTTAGTGATTTTATGGCAATATAGAGAACCCCAGGGAAGGAGTCTTTCCTTTTTTTTCTTAAAAAAAGTGAAGATGAGGTGACGACAGGGAATCTTCAATGTAATACCTTTTTTTTTTTTTTGGAAATACAGGATTAAAAGGTAGGAAGTCACCCATGAGGTCAAGCAACAGAATCTTAATGGCAGATGGGCTAATTAAAAGGAGGTACAAAAAAGGACGAAGGGCTAAGAACAGGGCTTTGTGGGATGGGACTATCCACATTTAGGGCCCATGAGGAGGAAAAGAAGATAGAAAAAGTGGGGTTAGTAAAGTAGAAGAAGAGCCAGGAAAGACCATTAGGTAACGGAGAATGGAAAAAAAAAAAAGAAAGAATGTCAAATAGGTTTCATGTAACAGAATGTTAGGATGGATATTTTCTACATGAAAACCACCTTACTGATTACGAAAATCCCTGAGCAAGTAAGTATACTGACGGCTCATTTAAAATAGCTTCTCCATATAAATAAATTCCTAGGTCTTGTGTTGCTATTCAGACCCATCCCCTGGTTTTCTAAAAAAGTAAGAAGCACATTATAAATACTAACTAAAGAAAATCTTTTCTTACGTTGCTAACTTAAAAAGAAAAACAAATGACATTAGCACTGGAAAAGGCATTTAAAAGAATCTGGTTCACTGTCAGGGTTTTGTGTGCAGGACCAGAACTTTGCATTCTGCCAGGAGAGCCATCCGATCTCCCATGTCATTACGGAGAAGAGCACAGGGGCCCTAAGTCATGACACTCCCCAATTTCTGCTCAGCACTTCACATTTTTGTTGTTGTTTAGTCGCTCAACCAAGTCTGACTCTTCTGCAACCCCATGGACTGTAGCCTGCCAGGCTCCTCTGTCCATGGGATTTTCCAGGCAAGAAAACAGGAGTGGGTAGCCATTCCCTTCTCCAGGGGATCTTCCTGATCCAGGGATCGAACCTGCATCTGCGGCAGTAGAAGGTGGATTCTTTACCACTGAACCACCAAGGAAGACCAGTTTATAGTCTGAGCTACTGCTAAATTAGTTTTAAAAACAATAACAACAAAAAAAAACCACAATCTTCTGGCAGTTTTGAAATGACACTATCTTGGAAATGTAGAGGTAGCTAACACTCAGGTCATTTTTTAGCCAAATAGCCCTAACTAACTAACCTAATAGCTAGCATTCAGAATAAACAACAATACCCCAGAATTCAACAAGAAATTTAAAAAGTTGGAAAGATAAGCTAGAACATTATTGATACAACTCATAGTTATCAACTAAAACTTCAGTTCAGGCATATTCTTTTTGTCCAAAGCTCCTGGAAATGAATTTTTGCACAAAAGCACAAATACAAATATTAATTTTCAGACCATCCTCTTTTGGACATTTTTCATCATTAAGGGCCATTTGACAGGCAGACATCCATAGTACTGCCAAGCTTAAGTGGATCAGTTTTGGTTTTGTGGCTAACAAGTTTTTCCCCAAAAGTAGGGGAATAAAGCTGAAGTGCGGTCATCTCTGAAATTTGATTCATCTCTGAGAAGAGGCCTGTAGGAATATTACATCTCTTGAGTTTATTTCCAGATACCCAGAAGAGAAGCATATTTTAAGAAAAGTAACTCCTACACTGGTTAAATGCTTTTCGCTAATGAACACTGACCCTCATAGCCACACTACACTCATGTCTTCCAGAAGGTACAGCTTCAATTCGTAAACATACTTTTCAAGGGGGAAAAAAAAAAAAAGGAACTTCCAAGCTACCCAACATAGCAAATACCTATCTCAGTCTTAAAAGTTTCACGCTGTTTGGAAATTCTCCCCATACTTGAAGAACTCCAGGCCAACATCTTGTTGACTGATATTAAAGAAAGATTAGCCTCACTTTCCTCAGCAACAATCACCTTCTAGAAGATTTGCCTCAGAGGAAAACAAACACTATCTGATAAGGGAAAGGTGGATTCCATTGTCAACCTCTGGACTCTCAGACCTGGAGCACTCTACTCTGACTGTCTGTACATGGCATTCACCAAGGGGGCACTGCATGGTAGCGAGAGCAGACAGACCAGGGCTCTAAGCACCCCTGCCCCAACACTGTTACAGTCACAGAAAGCAGAAAACGTCATTTCAGACGGGACACATGGAGCCCTTACTCCCCGCTTCCCAACCCCCACCGAAAAGGGCCAAACATAGACGTTAGCACCTCTCAAAGACTTCAAGGGAGAGCAGAGGAGAGTGTGTCGGCCTGGCTAAGGACCCTCACGTCAGTGCAACTTCTTTCTTCCCAGATTTATTAACAGATGCAAACCCGGTACTTATAAACAAAGGAGTCATTTCAGTTTCTGCTTGGAAAGATGGGAGCCAATACGTTCCTTCTGGGAATTCAGGGTAAGAGCTTTACAAAAACAGTGTCCAGATGTGCTTAAAAATTCAGTCTGCTTCTTCCTTTGGGGTGCAGTGGAGAGAGAAACAAAAGGGTGGGAGAGTCGTCTTATGAAAAATTGAAAAGGTTATTAGTTTGGGGTTTTTTTTTTTTTTTTTTGGCTTGCGCACTAACCTGTCCTCTACTGACAAACCACACAGGAGCACCTGAGGCAAGACCATTGGGGCTTCCCTCCCTTGAAGGATGCAGGGAGGTATTTCTGGCTGACCACAGCGGGAGCCTGGGGACCTTCTCTAACTTCCAGAATGTCCCAAGTGACAGACGGTTTCACCAGGTGGTGATGAAATGGAAGAAGAGACTCTACTAAAAACTGAAGATTCTCAAAATGAAAACCAAGCATTTTTGTATCAAAACCATCACCCTTGGGACAAACCTTCATTTAAAAAAACAAAAAAAAAGCCTTATAACTGAAATGTTTCATCAACGTCACAGTCCAGTTCCAACCTGGACATTTGCTGAGATTTGAAGCTTCCTCAACCCAATGATTTCATTCCCAGAGTTCTTTCTAACCACAGAGAGATTTAAATAGATAGTCTATTATATAAAGTGTTTCTTGGTTTTCAGAGGGCTTTGGGTCCTGAGAGTGAATGAGTGTTTCAAGTACAGCATAAATAAGGGAGACAGAGAGCTAGGCATATATTATGAATAAAAAGATAATCCTAATAATAGTTTACATTATCACAAGCCAAAGTTTATGTGAGCAGCTAAGCTCCCTTTCAAAGCAGAGGGCAGCTGCTGGTATGGCAGAGGAAAATGGTATGTCAAAAATGTGACCTACCTTCAAGTTTGTTTAACTCCGCTGTCAGCCACCGCTTCCTTCCGCCACCTTACAATGCCATGGGGGTGGTGGTGGGATCCTTTCTGAAATGTGTTGTTTGCAAAGGCACGGAACTGTCTGAGCTAGACGGACTTCATCTCCGCTGCTCCTGGACGATCCTGACAGGGCCAAGTGACCCCAGCCAAGTGACCCCAGCAGAGAGGTGGCCCTGGGGTACTCTCCCACTGCCTCCCAGGAGTCAGGGGGACAGGTCCAGGAAGAACAGTCCTAGTCCCCGCAGGCTGCCAGCAGCACTATGCAAGTAGGCAGGGTGGTGCTTCCATGCAGGTGAGCCAAGTCACTAACATCCTCCTGGCATCACACACTCCCCAAAATGCGAGAAAAAACACCCCAAACCCCTTTAACCCATAGCCCTAACGTGCATAGACTGAGTATCTGTACTCAGTAAGTAATCCAGCCCTATTCACAGGGCACCCAGGATTTGCAGAGCGCACAAACGGTCTATGGCACCCCACTCCAGTACTCTTGCCTGGAAAATCCCAGGGACGGAGGAGCCTGGCGGGCTGCAGTCCATGGGGTCACCAAGAGTCGGACACGACTGAGCGACTTCACTTTCACTTTTCACTTTCATGAACTGGAGAAGGAAATGGCAGTGTTCTTGCCTGGAGAATCCCAGGGGGAGCCTGGTGGGCTGCCGTCTCTGGGGTCGCACAGAGTTGGACACGACTGAAGCGACTTAGCAGCAGCAGCAAAGGGTCTAAGAGTGACTCAGACAGGGGCCAGGAAGTGACACTCAGGTGGAAGAGCCTGCCTGAGTGAAGACTGGGTGAGGGAGTGCTTCTCAAACCACTTATTTGGAGCTAAAATATGTCTGTACTTACAGAGGGCAGGAGGCACATCAGAACAGGAAAAGCAGTCCCTATTATTTATCTCCTTCTCAATTTCCATAGGTATGAAGCCTATTTCTAGATGTTTTAACCCAGGCCAGAGCTTTCTGCAAGGGTTGAAGCTTCAACCAGCCCAGAGCAGAACAAAGAGAACAAGTTCCCAGTAAGGAGCAGATCCCAAGGAGACTGCCCCCTTCCTCCCATGCCTCCCCTCATCCTCAGTCTCACCAGCAAAGCACAGCAACTCACTCAGTGAGGAACCAGCTGGCGACACTGGGGAGACCCTCAAGAGTGCCTGTGAACCCCAAACACTGGCCATCCTGTCCAGTGCCTTTCTGGCAGAGTACCATCAGTTACAGGCTACAGAGGGAACCATCAAATCACGGGGTGCTGGTAAAGGTTCAGGGAAAGTGTTCACAACCAAGCTGTATTTCTTGGGGTGAGGGTATTCAGAGGTACAAGCAGCATGTATCAGCCACATCTCAGTCCATTCTGCAGGGGATTAAAACACTGCTCTATCACTGCTGCAGGGGGTTTAAAACCACCCAGCACCTTCCCAGGGCATCCTGTCATCATTCCTAAGCTCAGAGCTTCCGGAGGGCATGACCCTGGGAGATAAGGCTCTTCGTCAAGAAAGCTTTCTCACTGTCCTCAAGCAGTAGGCCATTCTGGCCTCTGCATAGGTGACCTCTTCCCCAGTCTCTCCTCATCTTTTCCTCCTTCCACCTGCGTCATAGACCCCTGTGGAGATGACCAGCTTCCTAGCAGCCTATCAAGCATTCTTGTCTCCTTGCCTGCTGGTTAGCACTGTCAAGCAGAGTTTCCTTGTGTTGTTCTTATGAACTGGTAATTTCAGCCTAATGCAAAAAGTTGGGGGGGGGCATGCTTAATGGACATTAAATGCTACTTCTTCCACTCTTCCAGAAATATTTTTATCATATCCATGGGACCCTCACCAAGGACCCACTAAAGCAACACCACTTCAACCTGGGCAGGTGGCAACCACTCAGGATGACACCACCCGGATGGAAACCAACTGGACAGCAATCCCTTGGTGAGGGCATGCATGTCACTATTTTCACATCTTCAGCTTTCCTAATGAGACAGCTAGGTATAAAACAAGATACAAAGATGTAATGCACAGCACGGGGAAGAGAACTATTATTTTATAATAACTTTAGGTGGACTAACATCTGTAAAAATACTCAATCAGTACGTTGTAGACCTGAAACTAATATAATATTGTAAATCAACTATACTTCAAAAAGAAGACAATTCAATGCAAATGGGGGTAAGAGGGAAACGGAAAATTAATCTCTCAGCTCTGCAATTACCCACATGCAGACTTTCTGCCAAACAAACTATTTCTTATCTCTGGTCAGTTTTTATCTGCAGCTGCCCTCTCCCACCCCCGCCACTATTATGCACAGACCCAAATCCTCTCTTCCCCTGACAGTCGATGACAGAGCAGTCCAGGCCTCCAGGACTGTCAACACCCTGATGGAATTCAGGGCTCACGGGGAGTCTGAGGCAGTGCCCTTGTTTATGGACTCAGTGATTGATTGGACCCTAAAAGCTCCTGGTCCAGAAGACTAAGTAGGTTGAAAGCAATCATTAATAGTAGTGTAATGTTTAAAAAAAACAAGAGATGCGAGAGGGTCTTTGGCCATGCGGACAAGTATACAGGAAACGTGAAGGATGGAGGCAGGTGGACATACTGAACACTTCCAGGTAAACACCAACAGACACAAATCAACAATGACAGAGGAGTTGATGGGGTGGACACACTTTGTAGAAATAAAGCAACCTGTATGCAAAAAAAATTTTTAGCCCCACCACACAGCTTGTGGGATCTTAGTTCCCTGACCAGGGATCAAACCCATGTATTTGGCAATGAAAGCACAAAGTCTTAACCACTGGACTGCTGGGGAATTCCCTGTGTATGAATTTTTTAAAAAAATCAAAACCTCTGTGGAGGACAAATGCTACTTTTATTATAGAAAGAGCTGCAAAAATGGCCACAGGCTGGGTGTTTCTTTCTCAAAAGAGATCAAAAACAGACACCCAGGTGCAAGAGGCAAGAATCCAGATGGAAACAGATGGAACCAACTCAATAAGGAAATGGAATGGGAAGGATAGAAAAATTACACCCTCTGAGTTAAAAGTTCAAGTTATCTCAATAAAAGCAATCCCTAAATTCTTTAGAATAATTCTAGTCTGACCACCCCATTGTGTAAGTAAAGAAACTGTGAGTCAGAGGGTCACCCACCTTGTTGACAGTCATAGTCAGTTGGCCTGAGATGCTCTCATCTCGCAGATCACACGGATATGAGACCATCTAACAGAGTGACTTCTAGCCCAAGATCAGGATGCACAAAAGCTCCAGCAAAACAAGATTCATTTATATTCGATTCACAGGAAATGTGTGATCAATCCAAAATCAACCTTGGAAAATCTACGTCTGAAGAAAGGTTTGCCAGCCAAATTACTGGTACAGATAGAACTCCCATGAAAATACTTAGATTCTGCTGTTTTTGTAATAAGCTATTACGCCCAAAAGATTCACTCAATCAATATTCTTATTTTAAAACCCTCATGTACTCACATCAACATTTTCCCTAATACTTTTACTGAGCAATATTTCATCCACACAAAGCACTAAAACTTACTCCGAAGGTAAATAAGAAGGTGGAAAGACTCAGTCCCACTCTAGTAAACTCAGGATGAAACAAATACAGTGCCATTCAAATAACAAAATATAAATTAAAATCATAAATGTCAATGTTTTTTAGGATGTGGAAAAACGAGCACACTTATTCACTAAAAGCCATCTGCCACCAATCATTATAAATGTATCTACTACGTGGCTAGGCACAGAGCTAAATGTTTTTAAAACAGTATTTTATTTAAGCCTCAAAACAATCCTGGGAGATAAACTATTATTAACTCATTTTACAGATGAATAAAATTGCCCAAGGTCACAATAAATGGTAGCAAAAGGCAGAGCTGGGATTTGTGGACCAAATCTGTCCTCTTCTCAAAACACAAGTCTGCACTGTAAACTAGCTCAGTCATTACAAAAGGCAAGCTGGTAAATGTGTAGTAAGAGCTATAAAACCTCTGCCCCAGTAATTCCACTTTGAGAAACACTATGTGCCAAGGAAACAAACCAAAATGGCAAGGGGTGGGAGGGCAGGAAAGCAATCTGCATGAAGATATGCATAGCAGCTTTATAACAGCAATAACCTGGAAACAGCCCGAGTGCTTCATCTGTGGGGGGACAGGAGCAATAAAAGGGGCAGGGGCATACAACAAGGAGAGATATGGCCACAAAGAGTGACAAGTCTGTGAACTCCGTTACACCAAAACATGGAAATATCGTCAGAAAACAAACATAAGTAAAAAAGTAAAATTAGCCATTAAAAAATGCAGTGATTACAACTCTGCATCAAGACGTGTTTATGTATTCAAGAGTGGAAGAAGAATCATTTAATGCTCATTATGCTTTTTTTTTTTTTGCATTAAACTGAAGTTACCAATTAATAAAAGCAACACAAGGGACCTCTGCTCAAAGACATTATGATCCAGAATGTCCTTCTCTTCCTGATCCAAAGATGTGACAATTTCATATAAAAGTAAAGAAATAGCTTTTCTAATTTTAAAGCCCTTTCTTAAAAAAAAAAAAAGACCACCCCCTTAGGCTCTCAAGTAAGCCCTCTTTTAATGTAAGATTAACAAAACCTCCTTATTTATAAAAACCTGTGGCTCATGAATTTTTTTGTTAGCCATTTAGCCAATTTAAGAACAAATATGTTGACAAATTGGAACATTATTTCTGTCACCATTTGGTTTGCATTAATAAAAGGTCACACTCTCAGAATCTCACTCTTATAATGCATTTGGAAAAGTAACGCTATTTAAGACAGCATAAATACATGCAGGTAGGGAGACAGGTTTAAGAGTGTCTGAACACATACTGAGATGGAAGCCATGTGGTGGGTGCCTAAGGTGGGAGGGTTGTGCCCAGGTGCCTCTTCAGAGGATCTCGTTCCCCAAAGAGGAGCAGGATATGCCCATGCAGGTTCTTCACCACACCCTGTCCAGGTTGACACGGGGACCCAGCAAACCTCCAGTGAAGCTAGAAGCACCCCCAACCCTATCCGCACATCATTCCCCTGAACTCTCCAATGGCTTCCTGTACATAACAGAAGCTCAATTAAGGAACATGCTAACTATTGTGTCTTTTTAAGATGAATGAGGTTGGGAAGTTGGGGCAGGAAATGGCCCACAGTTGGCCCAGACTTCTGCACATATGGGAAGAAAAGCTGATTCCTCCAGTTAGCGAGACTGTTCCCTGCCTGAGCCCACCTCACATCACTGCTCTTTCCAAAGTTCCTTTTTCCTCTGCCCTTACCAACGCAGACGGCTGGCCTATGTGCCTGTTCTGCCCTCTACCTGGGATGACTTACTGTTGTTCCTCAAGCATGAAGGAGCACAGGGCCCTGTGTCCAGCTGGCACAAAGCCAAAGCCCCCCATTATGGCAATGTCTGCCTCCAAGGCAAGTGGTCCAACGGGCAGCCCCTAGCTATGTGCAGGTATTGAGTACAATTCAAAATTCAGTCCCACAACTGTGCTGGCCACATTTCAGCCACCATGGTGAACAGCTGCTGAAATGGACAGTGCAGAGAAGAACACGTACATTGTTACACAGAGTTCTACTTGACAGGATCTGCCTACCTGCCTCTGCAATTCCAGGTGGCATTCTTCCACAGCTAGAAAACTCGTCACCTGACATCTCGGTGATCGCTCAGTTTCACTGGAGCAGCATTTTTTCTTACATGTAAATATGGACGTTTTTGGTGTACAGTTCCAGGAGTTTACACACATATAAATGTATGCATGAGTGAATGCTAAGTTGCTTCAGTTGTGTCCTACTCTTTACGACCCTATGCCAGTCTCCTCTGTCCATGGGATTCTCCAGGCAAGAATACTGGAGTGGGTTGCCTTGCCCTCCTCCAGGGGATCTTCCTGACCTAGGAATCAAACTTCCATCTTTTTTGTCTCTTGCACTGGCAGGCAGGTTCTTTACCGCTAGTGCTGCCAGGGAAGATGTTTCATGAGTTTACATGTGTATAAATATATAATTAGGTGCATAAATGCATACATACATCAGTGTATCCACCACCACAGTCAGCACACAGAACAATTCCATCATCTCCCAAAAATCCCCTTGTTCTGCCCCTTTGTAGTCAAACCCTCTATCCACCCCCACCCCAACCCCCCAAAAATCCTGGCAATCACTGATTTGGCAGCTTAAAAAAAAAACCTCAGATTCCCGGCCTTCCCCGGGAAATCCCACTTAAGCAGATCTGGGGTGAGTCCCGGAATCTCCCACCCCCACCTACCCCCAAGAATGTTCCCCCGTCCGGTGCTTCTGGGGTTCAGCCAGGTTTGGGAACCTCCAGGGTAAATGCCTAATCGTGGTTTAATTCTCTGCAGAGCACCCGCTGGTATCTAGTCTTGCTCTCCTCCCACCCCCATGAGCTGTTCTGCAGCACATGGCTGATGTCCATCTCAGGCTGGGTACTGGGAAGGCAGGGCAAGTTGGCCTGCTGGGGGCAGGGGGCAGGGTAAGAACTCTATGGCTCTGGTTTCTGGCGGAGAGAGGCCTCTCTGAGTCACGTGGCCTCCCATCCTAATCCCTTCCTGGCTCTTTGTGCCTTGGAATCCTCATCTGGAAAAAACCGAACCACATCAGAAATAATCCGTCTACCTCCAAGGCTCAGGGGAAGCAATGATTTACATAACACGTTCAAAGGCGCTGGGCAGCAGGGACCAAAGGTACCTCTCACCCTGGATACGTCATCACCACTCAGAGCTGCCTCTGAATGGAACTCTCCTTTTTACCCTGTTTACTTGATGGTGGTGGGGGGATCAAGACTCAAGTTACAATAAAATTGCAGCCTTTGAAAAGAAAGAAAAAAAGTAATCACAAGGCTTTTTTTTTTTTTTTCCTCCTAAATTCGTGATCCTGAGGGCTGAGTACTAGATTCCATTTTTAAAGAGGAATTCGGAAGAGTCAGCATCATCTCAGAAAACCTCCTCTGCTCGTAAAAGTAAACAATTACAAGGAGGGTCAACACTTGAGTCGAGCCTTTCTCCCCGGCTTTCTCCTGCCCTGCTGAGGATTCCTGGAAAACACTCTGAAAAGTTTACGATGATCAAAGGAGAAGAATGGCCAACCCAAGAAATGCTATCATTTAAGATCACATGTTTATTTAGCCCCACCAAGCCTAAGAGAGAAGACTGTTTGAAAGGGAGAGAATGCCTGCTTAATCAACTAAAAATGCATTCATTACTATGCTATTCACCGCGGCTTTCCTGAAATCAGACACTTTTGCCCCTAGACCATAAGATTGAAGCGATTTGAAATGAAAATATTTCCTGTCCACTGCTTGCCAGTTTCTAGCCCCAGAGTGATATAACAGATGACATCCAGTACAATAAATGCTTTTATTAACCATAAATTTGAGACTGCTTTAGGGATTTGAAGTGTTGGGTTTCATGCTGAAAAAATGTAATGTTATCCACAGACCATCAGCGAGTAACAAAAACAGAGGCACAGGTTATGCTACTTTGATCAAATTATGGCAAAAAAAAAAAACACCGTCTTTTGCATTTTAAATAGTAGTTGCATTCAGGGCATATCTTCATGGAGCACCACAATAGTTTAATCATATGTCTTAGAGACTGTAATGGAAATTCATCCTGAGTGCAGATTTATAGAACCAGCAGCTTCTATTAAACAGAAAGGAAGTTAAAAAGTGTTATAAGGCTAAGTGAGCTGCGAAATTCAAATACTAAAAAGGGACTCCAAAATCAGAGTTTCTCACCCTCGGCTCTACTGACATTTTGGGCCATTATTGGGGAAGGCTGACTTGTGCATTTTGGGATGTTTAGTGGCATCCTTGGCCCTTACCCACTAAACGCCAGTAGCAAAACCCCTCCCAGTACAATCAAAAGTGTTGCCAGAGATACCCCAATCACCCTCAATTGAAAACTGTTGCTCTAAAGCCTGTTTAGCAAATGCTGCATGATTTCTCTTTTTCTAAAGAAAACATCAGAGTCCAAAGAGCCTCCCAGCCTCAGCTCCCCGCCCCAGGGCTGCCCTCTACACAGAGATGGTTAGTGATTTCTCAACTGGAAAGCACTCTGTGCTTCCTCCCCCACCAAAACCAAAGGGAGCAGATCCATGGAAACTAGCATTCTCTCTCCTTGAGCAGAGCACACCAGACTCAGCAAGGCAGCCAGCCGCCCTTTGCCCAGGTGCACCCTGGCCACCTTGGTGCCCTGCGTGTACTCCAGCACAGCATCCCAAGCCATCCTTCTCTGGCCTTTTGCTGTCAGGCCACAGAGGCGACTGTGGATTCTGTGCCAGAAAATAAAATGAAAAGCGCGACTGAATCTCTGCAGTCCATTCTCTGGACGCTGAATGTCCCACTATTGCATCTCGGCATGACATTTCACGGCCAGCAGGGGAGGAGGCCTGGTCCTGAAAGCTGAACAAATGCCGGGCACACAGGCCTGCCTGCACTCTCGCCAGCTCCCTGTACTTATGAATAAAAGATGGAGGTTTTGTCTCTGTCGTCTCCCTGGTACCCTGGGAGAATAACAACTTGTTGCTTTTTGACATTTTAACTTACTTTGAGAAATAATCAATATTAATTTTCTGTGTCTTTGGCCCTGAAATCTAGGGTAGGGATAAAAAATAAAGGCATGCCATGAGGTAGAAGATAGTAATTCACGTTAAACAAATAAACTCTCTTAAGGGTCTCTAATAAAATAATTCAGGCAATATGTACTCACAGAAGGAGAAGGCTGGAAACTGACTTTAAGGACATGTTTTGAGTGGAGTGGCCTTTTCTGGAAGTAAAGTTCAATGTTTTCTCAGCACAAAGAAAAGAAGTGGCTGAGTTTGGTGTGAGGGAGCACTCGGCCATGAACTCAACCAGGCCAAAGCGGAAGCTATGATAGGAACTCATTCCTGGTCAGTCGCTGAGTGTGACATCTAAAACTCTTTGAAACAAGCCCCATTGAGCGGCAAAAGCCTTAAGCACTCTTGGGACGCGACACTCCCAATTTTGAGAGCACAGCTGATTTCAGATCGTCTTCAAGGAAAAAAGTTAAATTACAAGATAGTGCAAAAGACACCTTGCCATTTCTTTGGACTCCCAATAAAGTAAAACAGAAGTCTTTCTGTACAGCACTGAATTAAACAACAACAACAAAAAAGAATGAATAATACAAGACCAAACTGGGTTAAATCATTAGAAAGGAAACTGCACCTGTGTTTGTTACCTACTGATACCTAAAATCCAACAACGTCACACTTGAACCTTTAGAGAGATCTTGTGAAATTTTAACTTGTCCCTAGTCATGAGGAAACAATCAGAAATTCAAATTGTGTGACTGTCTATACCACAAGTGACCCCGACTCTTCAGAATGTATATGTTACAAAAGATCAAAAAAGAGGTGGAGGAGCTCCATCAGATTCCAGGAGACGAAAGAGATGGGGTATGTCTATAAGCAGTGGATGGCTCTTGTCTGAATCCTGGAATGTGACTCAGAAAGAAATCGTGAAGCACACTGGGGGACAACTGAGGTACACGGGGGCAGAGCACTGGTGACTCTCAGCTAAGGGGAAATGGGTGTTCACCCCGCTGTTCTTTCAACTTTTCTACAGGTTTGAAATTTTCAGAATCCAAAATACGTAGGAGAGAGTACAGCAAAGGGAAGCCCCAGGCACAAGTGACTGCTGGTCTGCATGGGCCCTGGGCAGCAACAATCTCACCTTTCAGTTTAGTTTCAGAAAAGGTGTGCTCCCAAATACAAAAAGTCTTAATACAGAATAGGTTCAGAACTGACATAGATTGTTTAAAAACATGGTAATGTGACTTATTATTCACTTAACTGGGCGGTGGTGGGGGTATATACACACAGCAGACATTTAAGATAATTTAGGGTTCTGCCTTTATAAAAGGCACAGGTCCCTTTAAAATGCCTTTATGCCTTTCCCTAAAACTTGTCTGCAATTTATCATTCTCTTCCTCCTCTTATCAGAATTCCAGTTTTCAGAACAGCTCTTTAAAACTCCCCTGCCTTCCACCCAAGCTCTCTCCCATTATCTACCCCATCTTTTTTTAATGAGATAAAGGCAATGATTATACTAATCTCCAACTTGAAAACTATGCACTTAAAGGGCGGGGGTGGGGGGAGTGTGACCCTTTAAGCAAAAGGAATAAAGCTCAGTAGACGGGAAATGTGCTCAACTGAAAAGATGTCAGGATAGCATTTCTGTGTCTTGAGGTTGAAAACACAGGGAGGAGAACAAAGGAGCAGGCTACATATCCAGAGCATCCCTGAGAGACCGGGGTGGCGTGCACCTTGGGCACATCGGACACTGGGAACCCATCGCCCCCACTCCCCTACAGCGGTCTTCAGGCAGCACAACCAAATGTTACATTTTCCCTGCTTAATTTCGGTAAAACTCCATGACCTCTTTTTCAAATTAAAAAAGGCAATGCTATTTTTTTAAAACCACAGGAGCTATCTTTAGGGAAGCCTTCTAAGGATTTCATTAATTCATAGCCAGCCAACCAGGACTTTTCCCACAGTCTCCCACAAAAAAGCCCGGGAAGTCACTGATTGCTTGGCTGGATCTGAATATGAGCAGAGGTAAGATCAGAAATATCCAGTTCCTCCCACGGGGAGGCAAGGCATGGAAATCAAAGCTGGGCAGAAACTCATTACCACAGCTGGCCGGCAAACCCACAGCCCTGGAAAGAAGGCAAAGAACATCTTTGATTCTGGATGGACCGGTGGGTGACTTCAGAAAATGAAAGGCATTCACAACCCAGGGGGACCAAAAGAAAATGAGGCTTGATTCTCTGTTAAAACCACCAAGTTTTCACATACCACCTAAGGGCTGCTGCCAGGGAGTGAGGGTCATCTCCTTTACATTGTTTCATGAAGTCCAAAACCAGGATGTTTAGTTAGCCCTTAGCAGTCCTTTTTTGTTTGTTTACTTTTTTTTTCCATTCACAGTGCAGCGTAACCTGGACAGTCCAAACATCTCCTCTTCAAGAATCCAACTCTTTCCTAAGTGTGACTGCCATCCAGGACCAGTCCTGGTCCCCGCCTCTCTTGTTCCCTGGGAACCTGTCCTGCAGCCCAGCGGTTGGCCAGTATTGGGGACACGGTGCCAACAATCAGCAGTGTGAATGAAGACGGGTGTATTTTTACGTGACGCTCAGCACCTAATGCCACATGATGCACCAATGTTAAGAAAACATAAATAAAGCCAATTATACTCCAGTCAAAATTTAAAAGATAAAAGAAAATCAGAACTTCAGAGGACATTGTCATGATTAATACAATTGCTCGCCTTACATGACACCTGCTCAGAGAGGCCACCCAAGATTGCCTGCTCTCATCGCCCCTGGTTTCCTGCAGAGCACTTGGTCAAACAGAGGGAGAATCCACTGTGTGCCACTGCTGATCTCCTGCTGCAACAGGAAGCAAAACAGATCAAGGCCCTGCCCTCAGGGAGCAAGGGAAACGCACAGGCAGACCAGAAAATACTGTGTGTTTCATGGTAAAAAAGAAAAAATTCTATGGAGAAAACTCAAGTGAAGAAAAAATGGTGAGCAACAGAGAGTAGTGGTTGCTAGTTTAAATACAGTTTTGGAGCTACAATCTAAGCTCCAAAAGCCAGGCCTCGCACATAGAAAGCACCAAATACACAGTGAATGAAGGAATGAAGGTCGCTGACGGTCACCCCTACCAAGCTGTTCGGCTGCTAGAGAAACCTCCCAAGCGCCACCATTCCTGACAGGTGCGTATGTGGGCAAAATTCAACACACCCCTTTATCTAGTCCCAGCCTCCGTCTTCAGCCTTCTTGCCCCCACCGCCTCCAAGGAGCCGCCCCCCTCCAGCTTTACTCACATTTTTCTTTCTGCCCAAACTGTCCCTCACCTCCCGGCTCCACCTGCCAGAGGCCCTGCTCAAAAGTCCCCTGGGCGAAGTCCGTCTCCTCTAGCCGTCTAGCCGTCTAATCCCTTCCTCAAAGCCTCCTCTGAACCACCCAAATTAACTGTCTTCTTCATAAACAGATCAAGATTCCCCTTCTTGACTGCATCACTGCAGAAGGCAGGATGCACCCTCACTAAATCTGGAGCCATGATGGGAGGCCGGCGGTGGGGGGTGGGGGGTCTGGTTTCACTTAAGGTAGGCTTCCTGGCAAAGGTGGAAGTCACACGGGGGGACGCTGGGGGGCCTTTGTGGAGAAGCCTCCCAGGGAAAGGCGAGTCTCCTCCAAAGCAGGAGAAACTGAGGCAAAACAAGTAGCCAGAGTTCCTGGGGATCAACCAAGACGTGAGCTACAAAGCCAGAATCTGCAAGGTAGGCGCCAAGCAGCACCTCAAACACAAGCTCCTCATCACCCTGCTTGCCATAGGCAAGGCAAGGCATTTGCCAAGGCAAATGCACAGGCGGAATGTTCTGGGATGCAGAGCAGGGACCCTGGTTCATACTGCTCTGGAGGAGCGCGCCAGGCAGAGCAAGGAGGGGGAGCTCCCTGCATCTCGCTGTCTCTGAGCCCTCAGGCCTCGCAGCCACGCCTGGGTAGGAAGCCACTGCAGCCAGGAGCCTGGTCCCACTCCTCTTTGTACTTTCCCAGAAAATGTAACCACAGTACCACACCATGGCCTGACACAGAGGAGCTGCTCTTGCCGCCTCACTCCAAATGTCTCTGTGAACTGCAGACAGGGAGCAGTTACAGCAAATCCTATAACTGCGCGAGTGCCTGGGCTCCACCCAGGGCAAACGTGCTCCCCCGAGAGGATGGTGGTGACACGCGGTCACTCAGCTGGGATCACGCTCAGGCTGACCGCTGGCGCCTGCGCTTCGTCTGGATTGCACTGTATTTTCCTCAGATAAAAGGGAAAGAAACGCTTTTCAGAAGAGAAACCAGAAATCACCTGGACAGAATAAAATCATAGAGAACCATATGGCCCGTCTCAGGGAAACATACCTCTTTTTTCCAAGGAAACCCTCCCTCTATCCCCATCAACCTCCCACTAGCAAGTCAAACAGTCCAGCTCAGAACAGAAGTCTGGGGCCATAGCCAGCATTTTTTTAAAGGGTTACCATTCAATGGGGGGAAAAATCTACAAAACTGACAAAACAGAACACTTGGAAAAACTCCTAGTTTTTAAGGGAGTAAAGGACTTTCAAATTTGAAAAAAAAGCTATATTTAAAGCCTGATCCCTTGTGATTTAAAAGGATTCATTTGAAATATTCATTTAATGTGTAAAAGGTAAATTTCCACCTGAACATTTTCATTAATGCTATCAATTTCCAAATTCTCTTTTCAAAGTCATGACTACAATTTTATAGGCATTTCTGATAAGTTCAAGCAAGCTTCCCTACAATGTGGTAATTTTAATGAAAAGCCTCATGATTAATGTCTATTAAGATCAGGTTTAGAGTGAAGAAAGGGACAGAAGAATTACAATGTATTAAACTTTCCACAATACCTGCCATCTACTGCCCTTTCAACTTTTAATGCACGGGCTTTATGCAAATAAGACATGGGGTTTACTATAAAACAAATGCTTCTCAAAAGTGCATAGTAGAGGTAGTTTTCATTTACCCTATTAAATCAGACAATTTATAGGCCAACTTCCGTTTTAGAAGAGAATTACATGTGTGTTCACATCACATCTTTATTTTGTCATCCACCCGGTTGATTTGTTGAGGACAGCTGGTACTTATTAAGCCCCCCCTTTAAATGTTGTAGCCTTAATTAGCTACATCCACCTTTCCCCAACATTTCCAAACAAGGAACCAAAGAAAAGGAACGCTGTTTTTATCCTGGATGCTTTGAACAATGGAGTTGCAAATGTTAAAATAATAGTCTTCATTAGAGACTCACTAGTCATTCCCTTTTTGGGCCCCTTCAAAAGAAACAGGGTACGGATGGAGTTTAAATTTCAGTCTTTGTTTACTGTAGGTAATTTTTCAATTGTTCAATTTTTAGTTTCATGCCTGGTGTTATTAATTAAACCTTCTCAAGATACTGCTCGGGAAAGCAGGAGAGACAGTCTCCCCAGATATATTCTTGGTATTAGTTAAGCTATAAACGTCTTACTTGGGTTTCTGAGCACATGAGAACAAACAGACAGGCTCTAAAAGCAGAGAATAAGCCAAGTATGGTTTTCTATGAACAGACATCATGCCCTTCCCAGACACTGAAGCATTCCCAACTCACACAATGAGAAATTCAGTGGATCAAATCACTTTAACCTGCCTTATGTACATGAAACACACACTAACTCATCTGGTTACAACTTAGGAGGATTTCCTTCTTTAAAAAAAAAAAAAAATGAATGCATTCATGACTTTAAGTGTGAATGATATCAACAGGCTAAATTTGAGCAAGATAAGGAGCATCTCAAGGAATCCCTCTTATATTTGGTCTCTTCTTGCCCCAGCTTTAATCTGCAGTAAGACTATCTGTTTCAATAGGATGTGATCACTCCTGGGCTTGTGTCTTTTCAATCAGCCGGTGGCCCTGCCGGGTTTAGAGTGGCAGAGAGGAAGTGGCCTGTGGTTAAACAGAGGAAATACCAAGGCATTTTAATAGAGCAAATAGTCTCTTTACTTCCCACAGGGAAGAGCTTCAAAGGCCCCAGGCCCTGGAGGAGACAATGTGTTGTGGGGCCATCAGTCACCTAATCATGTGTCAGGCCCATTCAGAACATCCCAGCAGCGAAGACAAACACTGCCCAGGAGGACATTGCCCCCCACTGCCCAGGCAAGTCAGGCTGCCTGGAGATGGGGCCTGCCGCACCAGCACAGACAGGTCCCCAGGGCCCGCTGAGGTCAGGAAAACTTCCAGATTTGGGGGGGATGTGAAATAGAAATGGTCTTGGCTGCCAGTCTAGGGTGGCTGGACAAAGGTCTGCTCCTAAGACAGACCTGTCCCCCAGCCCAGGCTGTTAAGTTCTAAGGGCACCTGAACCCCTGCTTCATCCCTTTTTTTTTTTTTTTTTTTACAGATCGAGGGTGAGGGGCCCCGAGCTTCCAGAAGCCTAAGAACCCATCCATCAGGGGCAGACACAAGAGGCAGCAAGGAATGAAAGGAACAACTAACTGTTGATGGGATGGCCTCGGCGGCAGCAGACATCTGCTGGGCATGGTATGTGAAAAGTTTGGGGACTGATGAGGGAAAGAGAGTTTGAAAGCTTAAACAAAAAAAAATACATTTTAAGCCAAATGAAGCATGAGAAATACTCAACTTAAAATAAAGACTTAAAAAAGCATTAGCAGTTCTTTCCTTTGTAAGGAAGCTGTCTGAAAGGTTTGAACGGCTGAGAATATGATTTGGACCCTACTCGACTCTTTCCTGAGACTGTTTTCCAGACAGGCCCAGCTGTTCTGGGGAGGAATCCAGTGGAGGCGTCGGTCCCCTTCACCCCCGGCCTCCTCTTCAGTCCCCACCACCAGAGGCACCCCCAGAACCACTGGCTCCCCAGGACCCCTCAGCCAGCCTCACCCCTGCCATTTTCCAGGGCTTGGACCAAGTCTCCACTTTCCATTCTAAAGGTCCAATGAAGTAATCTAAAGTCAAGCTCTGATTTTAAATGTTTACAATGTGGCTTCTCACCTCCTCCTTGCCATCACAGAAGTCCTGTCTCCTAGAGCAGTGATTCTCACCGCTGAGAGCATCAGAGGAATTTGCTAAAATATCAGTTCCTGGACCCCACCCATCTCATGCCTATTCCGGTCTCACTGGCCTTGAATCTGCATTTTAATGAGCTCCCAAGGCAATCCTGATACTGTAAGGGCTCTGGACTTCACTTTGAGAAATGTCTAGAAGGAAATGGTGCCTCAGCCAGTACTTAGCTGCTGGGCTCATTCACCCAGCTGTACCCTCCAAATCTCCCCCCGCTGCGCCCCCCACCCCAGTTAATAACTAGCACAATGCCTCAGGCACTGCAGGGGCTCTGGGTCCACTGGTCGGATGGGGGAGGGATGGGAAGCGAGGGCTGCTCAAGAAAGATGGACCCCAGCCAGAGGATTCCCAATTAACACAGCAAAGCAGGCTGGAAGAAAGCATCACGCTTCTTTCTTATAAAAATGTTTCTCTGAAAATGTGTCAACCAAGGCTGAGTCATATTTAACTTAGAGACGCAATGTGTAACATGGACAACACAGGCACAGGACAGGCAGATCAGATGCAGTCTTGAGAGCCACGAGCTGCAAGTGAATGAAAACACATCCAATTCAGAATTAAACAAACATGGCTGGGCTCACGGCCAAGGAGAGTTCTTGGATTGGACTTTTATCAAGAACCTAAATTTTAATCAGCTGCAACTTCTTCTTTTCCAAGTACCACCCTATTTCTTCCTACCTTTTGAGATGAAGTATTTGCCTTAAATGGGAAACTTGCACTTCATTGTAAAGACGATGCCAGCATTCTGGCTTCCTGAATTCCTGAAGAAGCAGACTTTTGGGAGGGGAGGCAGTGGAAATTGAGTTTCAGGGATAATAGACCAGGGAAGGGGTACCCCATTTAGGTAAGAAGGCAAGAAATGTTCCTTCCTCCTCCACTGCAGGAAAAGCCGCTGAATAAAAACCTGTGGGAATAGATTTCTAATTCCTTGTTCCATGTATAGGCTTCTTAAAACAATGAGCAAGGCAAGGACAGGGCAGGGTGGGGGGAACCTCTGTGCAAGTGACTGATATAATTACATATCACAAACACAACCACTCCACTTCCAAGAAGCAAGCAGTTAAGACTATCAAGAGGCTATCATCCAGAGGATGCTGGCCCCTCCAGAAGTTTTACACCTTGTTACTTCTTTGAGAAAACTGTATTACTCAAAGGGCAACTTTACCTGGCAAGTGCCCTAAAAGACTGTTTTTAAAGCAGTCGAGGAAGTGTGCCCACAACTCATTTCTAAAACACTGAGATGGTATCAGCCCCTTAATTGCCCCACTAATAAGGGGAGGTTGTGAAATCTGACCACTTAAACCAGGCTGGCTCCTCTGAGAGCAACCCCAAAGGGAGGGTTACAGCTGCTGAGGGTTAGCTGGCTCCAGTCACCTTGTGAGTCCTGGGAAAACACACATTCTTGCAGGGGCAAGAGTTCCTGAACACCCGCTCCCTCGAGAGCAGGGAGTCAATCGCTCAGTTCCTCTCCAGCACCCAGATCCTGCACTTCCTTCAGGGCTCACTTCTCTGCCCTGCTGTGCCTCTACCCTCCAGGTTCTGTGTGACCTAGACCCACAGGAAGCCTTCACTTGTTTGCATCACACAGCATCAACCCCTACTGTTAGATGTGAGCATGGCCCCAAATAGACGGTAAGCAACCTCAGAACTGAGACCAAGGTCTACGGGTGGAACACCCACTGTCAGGTAGGTTACACAGACACGAATCAGACCCAAGTAGCTGCACATCAGTACTTACTAGGCCAGCCCTCTAACAAAGCAACTTCTGGAAAAATTTACCTAGGGAGGTAGGGGGAGAGGGGGCTTCCTGCAGGAAGTGATGCTGGAGCTGAGAGGGGAGGCTGAGGTGTAAAGAGAAGGAACACAGGCGGGAACAGCATGTATAAAAGCCTGCTGCGGGGAAGACATTGCAGCCCGCTGCTCTGATCTTCATCCCTCCCCCGCCCGCTTCTTAAAATCTATCACTTAATACAGGATTTACCAGGAAGACTGCAGGGTCTAATTGGGTTCAGCCAAGATTTACAGTGCACCAGGCCCTGAGCCCACCAACAGGAGGTTAAGTGCCTGGCTAAGGAGACTAGTCTGAGGACACAGATGGGAACACATACTGACAATGCAGTCTGGTGAGAGCCAAAGGCGAGGACCTGCAAGAGAAGGCGAAGCAAAGGGAACAGCATTCAGTGAGGGCCTCCATGAGGAAGCATCCCCTGAGCTGAGTCTTGGGCCCACGGGGCTCGCAGGGGAGGAAAAGGCACCCCAGAAAGAAGGTGCCCTCAGCAGCGTCATAGGCACAGGAGTTAAGGAGCAGGGTGGGAGGGGCAGGTGGAGGCTGGGAAGGTGAGTATGTGAGGCAGGTGGGTGAGCTGGGCTCCGTGCATCAAAGAGCAAGTCCAGGAAAGAAGGTACCAGGTATTAGGTTGGGGACGGCCCGGAATCCAGGAGGTGACCCTGAGATTTCCATGCTCATTTATGAAGTAGATGAAGATGACCCCAAGGGAAGGATTGTGGGACCTAGGTTAAGAGCTGTTGAGAAGGTTACCTCCAGCATGAATGTGAAGCCACTGGAGCAAGGGCCACCATTAAAACTATGTGGGTACAGGTTAAGGGGAGAACAGATTTTGAGAGCACAAAGCCTCCAGCTTGGCTCCTTTAGGGACCTGCTATACCCACAGCATTAAAACTTCACCCAGTTGGTGCATGGACACATGAAGCCACCTGGGCAACTGCAGAGAAACAGCAAAGTACACTGATCCACCTATGCCATCTTATGAACCAGAACAAAATGCCTGTGATGCTGTTTGCTCAAGCACCAACATACCAGTTTAGAGCTAAAAAATTTAGAGACTAGCAAGTCAATGTGGGGATAGTCTTAAGGAAAACTTTTTAAACCTAAAAATAGGAAAACTTGGTATCTACTGGGGAAAAAAGAATAGCAGTATTTTACTAAAGTGGGGCAAAGTAGAAAATACGATGTTTTACTCAAATAAGGAGGTTTTGTTCACTATGGGTATCGTGAGAAGGTGGATTATAGCTGTCTACACTGCAGCTATTGGGTTTGAAGACATTTCAGCTTACCCAGCTGGTCCCTAGTCTTCCTTGCTGTGTTTCTCTGAAGGCAAGGCAAAGTGAGGTGAAGGCACCAGCCTGAGCTCCTAAAGAGGTGTCAGTTCTAGGCCGTGACTGCTTGAGGCCCATTCACAGTACCGCACAAGAGGTGGATGAATAGTGCTCTGAGAGATCTATCCCCTACCCTTCCCTCAGAGAAGCAGTGCTAGGGAAACGGAAATTCCCATTTACTCCCATTTTCCAAGTGAAGAAATCGAGGCTTAAAGCTGCCCAGGAAAAGAGGCAACGTCATGATCGTGGCTGCCTGAGTGCAAAGCCGGTGTCCTCTCCACAAAGCTGAGGGCGGTGAGTGCCCACACGCCAGGTTGAGCCTGGCTTGGGTGGGAGGGGAGCCGGGGTCAGATGGATAGTCTCCAAGTCCTCGCGCTCCCCAAGCCCAGGAGCACTGCTCGGGAGCTGGGACGGGGAGCTGGGACGGCAAGCTGCCGAAGCACAACCCCCTCCGCATGTCCCATCGCTCAGATGGCGTCCAAGAGGCCATGATTAGGGGCAGACGGCTCCAAACACAGGACGAACGACGGTGCCCCTCTGCTCTCAGACACCTGACTGAGGTGACAAACTCACTCCCTTTGGTCATGAAAAATATCCGCAACTCAAGCGGGGTCGGGGTGTGCGTGGGTACGAGAGGGTCATCTGAGAGACCATCCGCTAGGCAAAGGACTGAATGCAAAAGCAAACAGGAGTCTTGGGCTGGGGTGAAAGTGGGGTAAGACGGCCCGGCCCAGAAGGAACAAAGCAGTCCCGAGAACGGGGCGCACTCCTGCCCAGCATTCAGGGTCCCCTGCCTGGCGGTCCCGGACCTTTGCAGAGCTGAGAACCGGAGGTGCGGGGGAAGACCCCTCCCCCGACTCCCGCTCCAAAGCGCCCCTCATTCGGACAGCGCGGAGGATCCTATCCCGGGGACTCGCTGCCCTGAGGTCCCGGGCCTGGAACAAAGGGTGGGGTGCCCTCCTCCCGCTCGGGCGCCCCTCTCGCCCGCCCGCCTGGAGCCGGACCCCAGCCCGTGGCCGCGCCTCATTAGCAACACAAAGCCGGGGATCGGGCGGCCTCTTTCAACCCAGCCGGGGGCAGCCGGACGCGCGCCCCGGGAGGGAGGCAGGAGGGCGGGAGCAGACGGGATCCCAGACCTGTCGCGCACGCCACGGTCGGAGAGCAGGCAAGTCGGCGTGGGCTCCACTGCCGGCGAGCACCTGTGCCCCCCGCGCTTTGGGAAACAGCGAGAAACTCGCTGTCCTCTCCTTACCCTCCAGCCACAGGTGTCGGCGCCCCGCGCTCTGCTGGAGCCGCCTGCAGCCACGGCCAGCTGCGAGCCGTTGAGGCAGGCGTTGACCGTGAAGAAGACCGAGCAGAGCTGCAGCCACGGGGCCATGGCCGTGCGCTCGCCCAGCCGGGCCCTAGTCTGCTCCCGGGCTGCTTGCCGCTGGCCAGCCGGGAGTGGGCGGTGGCGCCGGCAGCCGCGGCTGAGCGGTCAGCACCACTGGGCATGCGCTGCGGATCCTAGCGCCGCCCCTTCCCCCCGGTGCCCGCCTCTAGGCTCGTACTTCAGGTTTTGGCCCCGCCCCCCCGAGTCTGGCTTGGTGACTGCAGCCAAGAAATTAAAAGATGCTTGCACCTTGGAAGAAAAGCTATGACAAACCTAAACAGCGTATTAAAAAGCAGAGACATTACTTTGCCGACAAAGTACAGTCAAAGTTATGGTTTTTCCAGTAGTCATGTATGGATGTGACAGTTGGACCATAAAGAAGGCTGAGCGCAGAACTGATGCTTTTGAACTGTGGTGTTGGAGAAGACTCTTGAGAGTCCCTTGGACAGCAAGGAGATCCAGCTAGTCAATCCTAAAGCAGATCAACCCTGAATATTCATTGTAAGGACTGATGCTGAAGCTGAAACTCCAGTACTTTGGCCACCTGATTAGAACAGCCGACTGACTCACTGGAAAAGACCCTGATGCCAGGAAAGATTGAGGGCAGGAGGAAAAGGGGCCGACAGAGGATGAGATGTTTGGATGGCATCAATGACTCAATGGACATGAGTTTGAGCAAACTCCGTGAGATAGTAAAGGGTAGGGAACCCTGGCGCACTGCTGTCCATGGATCGCAGAGAATTGGACATGACTTAGGGACTGAACAACTCTCCTTTTCGGCCCCACCAGGATCTCTAAGCCATGCCCCTACAGCCAATCTCCAACTGACTTTTGAGGAGCCAACAGCTGCAATTTTTTCCCCTCATCTAAAAGGTCTTTTTTTTTTTTAATCGAAAAAGATTTTTTCCATGTGATACCTTCTCCCTGCAAAACTCAGGAAACCCCCCAAAATATGATAACAATGTTTAAATAATAATTTACAACCACCTCTTGAATCCTCTCAAACACACCTAAAAGTGTATTACTGTTATCCCAGTTTTCAGCATGGAAAAGCTAGGGTAATGAATGTGGTGGTTAGACAAATCCTGGCTGAGACCTCAGACAAATGACTTTTTCTCTCCCCATTATTGTTCCTTCCCCCCAAAAAACTGGAATAACAGAGTAAGTGTCTTATGCTGGGGAGGATTCTATTGGTCAACACAAACAAATATTCAACAAATGCTACAATCTACTATTAACTGATTCAGATAAAGTCATACAGCTGGTACCTGCCAGACAAGAAATTCAAATCCAGATTAGCAAAAACAATACTAGTTACCACTACACTTGTCAGACTTTAACTCTTGTGAAGTGGGTAGTACTTCTGCTTGGAAAAGGAAGCTGAGGCTAGGAGAAGTGGAGTAACCAAGATCACCTGACTTCACCACAAGCCCCCTCCCCCTTTGTCTTGTCTCTGTGCCCTTGAATCCCATCTCTTCACATTTCTCCATTGCCCTGTCCCTCATATATGCCACCACCCCCACATTCTCCACAACAGCTTCCAAAGGGCTTTTCTTGCTTCAACTTTTGCCCCAAATACAATGCATTTCTCCACGTTGGATCCAGAGTGAGCCCTAAAGAGGCGTCAGACCACTGCCTTCTCCTGATTAAAAATCTTCCGCAGTGGTTTTTATTCAATGGCATTTGGAATAAAATCTGTCCTGACCTCTTCCTCTCCCGTGTCATCTCTTCCTACTCTGCCTTCACTACTTGGCTCCAGCTATAATGATCTCCCCACTCAACCCCATCTTGGTTTTCCAGTCTCAGTCAACCTTAAAGACTCGCACCTCTGCCAGTCCAACAAGGCAGTCTCCTCTACATGACTCTCTCCTTCTTCCAGAATCTCTCCAGTCTCCTATATGCCTGGCCTTCATGTGCTGACAGACAGCTCAGCTGCTGCTAACACTGGGTCCCTGTATTTTCCATTGTGGCTCCACCACACCCTGCCCATACTTTGAACTTAAAACTCTGCAGAGGCAGGGTGGCCCCCCCCGCCCCCCCCCACCCCCCCGCCCCCCCCACCCCAACCCCCCACCCCCACCCCAACCCCCCCCCCCACCGACCACAGCTTTGTAAGCTACCCTCATGGAGAAAAGTGGGCTAGCAGAACTCCTAGCAACTGACTTTGGAATCAGGGGGCTGAGCCAGCAACACCTGAACTGGAGGCTGGAAATGGGAGACAATGGTTGCCCAAAGAAGAACCTGGTGTTGCCACCAGAGAAAGAAAGGGAGGATGGGTACTGGGTTCCCAAATTACATCTACCAGAAGACTCAGGTGCTGAGATTTCCTGTTCATGTGCATCACTGGACAGGGAAATGTCTTATTTTTCATCTCATCACCAGGATATTTAGGAATTCAGCCAAACCCAGCATCACACTTCTTTGGTCATCCAGAAGAACCAGGATCCACAGAAGGCTAACTCCAGGGTGGCCTTCTCTGAATAGACCTCATGCAGACTGCAAGGAGATCAAACAAGTCAATCCTTAAGGAAATCAGTCCTGAATATTCATTGGAAGCACCGATGCTGAAGGTGAAACTCCAATACTTTGGACACCTGATGCAAAGAGCTGACTCATTAGAAAAGACCTTGTTGCTGGTTTGAAAGACTGAAGGCAGGAGGAGACGGGGGCGACAGAACATGAGATGGTTGGATGGTATCACCAACCTGATGGACATAAGACTGAGCAAGCTCCAGGAGTTGGTGATGAGCAGGGAAGTCTGGTGTGCTGCAGTCCACAGGGTCACAAAGAGTTGGACACAGCTGAGCGACTGAACTGAATAGAACTGAACTCCCTGTTAGTCCAGTGGCTAGGACTCTTCCCTTCCAAAGCAGGAGCCCTGCGTTCAACCTCTGGTCAGGGAACTAGATCCCACATGCCGCAATGGAGAGTTTGCAGTTAAAGTGCTACAGCTAAAGATCCCATAGGCTGCAATGAAGATTGAAGACCCCATGTGCCAAAACTAGGACCCAGTGCAGAGCCAAATACTTTTTCTTAAATCACCAAACTGCTCAACATCTCACAGTAGTCTTAACTGGCTTTTCTGGTTGCTAATGAGGTGGACCATGTTCTCATGTACTTAGAGACCATTTCCATTTCTTTCTTTCTTCCAGAGTTGGACCCCAGAAAGAGGATCAGTATTTGGAGCTTATGATAGAGGGAGTCTTATGAAGTGGGGAGTAGGGGAGAAGAGAGCAGTTCTTCCCGAGTTTCACTCACATCACCAATCACGACATGACTGAGTCACTGGGAAAGGGTCTTACATCCTTTCTAGCCTCCACACCCACTGACTTTTGAGTTCCCTCCTGCCCACAGTTCACTGACCAATCTGGTAACTGATGGCCTCTGAAAAGATGCTACAGAATTCAGAGAGTGCTCCAACTTTTCTAAAGGAGAACAGAGGACACAAGAAAGAAAAGGCCTAAGTGTCTACTCTAAAATGTGGTTAGAATGACATCCCTCCAGACCAGGGCCTGAGAGGCCCTTCTGTTTGCTTTCTAGGGAGGCCATAAGCATGCATGTCGGGGGTGGGGATGGGACAGGAGAACCACATACATCAAAGGGTCAAATTTGGTCAGGAAATAAAGGCAATAAATTGGCATTTGGCAACATCTGCCAGTACTGGTCTTCTTCAGTGATTCTTCTCCTTTCATCCCCTTTTTATTCTGACCCTTTAGAATATTTGTGCGGCTGTAGGAAATGAGCCTCTATCCTAGCAACAGATAAAATGAGGGGGGCTGGATCCCCTCAAGGCCTCCATGGGCCATCCTTCCTCTAGGTCACAGCAGAGCCCAGTTTTGTAGGTGACCAGAGGATGAAGAGCCCTCCCCCCCAACAATACAACACATGGTCTCCTGGTATCAGCCACCACAGCTAGGGCTGTCTGTGGCCCAGTCACAATTTATGCCAGCCCTCACCCCTTACCGACCGTCTGCTTCACCCCTCTGCCTCCAGTGCCCTGCCTGACACACATCAGTGGGCAAGGAACTGTGGCTGCCTCCATCTCTGCTTGGAATGAAAGCTGGGGATTAAACAGATTAAATCACCTTAAGCTGTTGATGAAATACAAATAAATATATTTTTCCAGTATACCTAGAACCTAACCAGATAAGGGAAAAAAAAAAAAAATCTTTAACAGGAGGATTGGATTTTGTTAGGAGTCAAATTACCCCTTGAAACGTAAGAAAGGATAAAGTGATCATGCAAACAATTTGTATCCTGAGTCATTTTCGGCTGAGAAGGACTAGAAACCATTTTAGGAACGGTGGTTAGAAGTGGAAGGGCCAAAATTCTAACTTATTTTTGGTATTGTGATGTATATGTATTATGCACTAATCCAGGCATTAAAGGTAAGGTGTGTGCTCCACCTCGTGTCCCAGCAGGCTGAGGCGCAAGTTTCCCTGGGCTTTGGGGAGAGTAGGAGGAGGAGCACTGGTGCCCTCCTGAGAGTCCCACCGATGCCAATCCGATTCCGGACACAGTCTTGGCTAGAACTGAGTAGTTGTCATCATTTCCACTTCACAGATGGGGAAGCCGAGACTCGGCCAGGAGCTCCCAGACTCATCTGATCCCCAAACTTTGCCTGGGGCGCTGGTCCGCATTCTTCCCAAGACGGCACTGGCGCCGCTCAGACTGCCCAGAGGCTGGGGGCTGGGACGCGCGGAGGACCCGGAGCGGACGACCCAACCTCGCGCTCCGAAATCCCCGGACACGGATCCTCAGTGCCGCGGCCACTACAAGTTCACGCCTCCACTGCCACTTCCCGTTTCTTTTGAAGCGCGGGGAGCCCAGTCCGCACTGTAGCCGCAAGAGGGCGCGCGTGGTGCAGGTTGGAGATGCCCAAACAATCCCGGACGCGTAGCAGCGAGGACAGTATTTTAGAGCAAAGCCGCGGTGCAGGTGCAAATACTCGCTGGGTTATGTAAAGCTGGTGCTATGTATGAGTGCAAGTAGAGTTCAGGAGGCGGTAAGAAAACAAGGTTAAATATCGGTTTTCAGTAACCATGTGGCTTTGGGCAATTCACTAAACCTCTGGTTGTCACCATTCTTAATGGTCACGTGGGAATGACAAGGATGCAGACTTCAGTTACTCAGTCCTGTCCAACTCTTTGTGACCCCCGTGGACTGCACACCCCCTGCAGCAGCACACCAGGCTTATCTGTCCATCACCAACTCCCAGAGCTTGCTCAAACTCGTGTCCATCGAGTCGGTGATGCTATCCAGCCATCCCATCCTCTGTCGGCTCCTTCTCTTCCTGCCTTCAATCTTTCCCAGCATCAGGGTCTTTTACAAT
Organism: Ovis canadensis; assembly: GCF_042477335.2. Classification (NCBI taxonomy): domain Eukaryota; kingdom Metazoa; phylum Chordata; class Mammalia; order Artiodactyla; family Bovidae; genus Ovis; species Ovis canadensis. The sequence continues at coordinate 58,635,414 of NC_091263.1, read as the reverse complement.
GAGTCAGTTCTTCGCATCAGCTGGCTAAAAGTATTGGAGCTTCAGCTTCAGCGCTTCCAATGAATATTCGGGACTGATTTCCTTTAAGATTGACTGGTTTGATCTCCTTGCAGTCCAAGGGACTCTCAACAGTCTTCTCCAACACTACAGTTCAAAAGCACCAATTCTTTGGTGCTCAGCTTTCTTTATGGTCCAACCCTCACATCCATACATGACTACTGGAAAAATCATAGCTTTGCCTAGACAGACCTTTGTCAGCAAAGTAATGTCTCTGCTTTTGTCTACGTTGGTCACAGCTTTTCTTCCAAGGAGCAAGTATCTTCTACTTTCATGGCTACAGTCACCATCTGCAATGATTTTGAGCCCAATAAAATAAAGTCTGTCACTGTTTCCATTGTTTCCCCATCTATTTGCCATGAAGTGATGGGACCGAATGCCATGATCTTTGTTTTTTGAATGTTGAGTTTCAAGCCAGCTTTTTCACTCTCCTCTTTCACTTTCATCAACAGGTTCTTCAGTTCTTCTTCACTTTCTGCCATAAGGGTGGTGTTATCTGCATATCTGAGGTTATTGATATTTCTCCCAGGAATCTTGATTCCAGCTTGTGCTTCTTCCAGCCTGGCATTTCGAATGATGTACTCTGCATATAAGTTAAACAAACAGGGTGACAATATACAGCCTTGATGTACTCCTTTCCCAATTTGGAACCAGTCTGTTGTTCCATGTCCTGTTCTGTTGATTCTAGAACTGCCTACAGATTTTTCAAGAAGCAGGTTAAGTGGTCTGGTATTCCCATCTCTTTTAAGAATTTTCCAGTTTGTTGTGATCCACACAGTCAAAGGCTTTGGTGTAGTCAATAAAGGAGAAGTAGATATTTTTCTGGAACTCCCTTGCTTTTTTGATGATCCAATGGATGTTGGCAATTTGATCTCTGGTTCCTCTGCCTTTTCTAAATCCAGCTTGAATATCTGGAAGTTCTCAGTTCATGTACTGTTGAAGCCTCACTTAGAAAACTTTGAGCATTACTTGAGTAACATGTGAGATGAGTGCAATTGTGTGGTAGTTTGAACATTCTTTGGCATTGCTTTTCTTTGGGACTGAAATGAAAACTGACCTTTTCTAGTCCTGCGGCCACTGCTGAGTTTTCCAAATTTGCTGGCATATTGAGTGCAGCACTTTCACAGCATCATCTTTCAGGATTTGAAATAGCTCACTTGGAATTTCATCACGTCCACTAGCTTTGTTTATAATGATGTTTCCTAAGGCTCACTTGACTTCACATTCCAGGATGTCTGGCTCTAGGTGAGTGATCACACCATCATGGTTATCTGGGTCATGAAGATTTTTTTTGAATAGTTCTTCTGTGTATTCTTGCCACCTCTTCTTATTATCTTATGCTTCTGTTAGGTCCATACCATTTCTGTCCTTTATTGTGCCTATCTTTGCATGAAATGTTCCCTTGTATCTCTAATTTTCTTGAAGAGATCTCTAGTCTTTCCCATTCTATTGTTTCCCTCTATTTCCTTGCATTGATCACTGAGGAAGGCTTTCTTACCTCTCCTTGCTATTCTTTGGAACTCAGAATTCAGATGGATATATCTTTCCTTTTCTCCTTTGCTTTTCGCTTTTCTTCTTTTCACAGCTATTTGTAAGGCCTCCTCAGATAACCATTTTGCCTTTTTGCATTTCCTTTTCTTGGGGATGGTTTTGATCACTGCCTCCTGTATAATATCATGAACTTCCATCCATAGTTCTTCAGGCACTCTATCAGATCTAACCCCTTGAATCTATTTGTCATTTCCACTGTATAATCATAAGGGATTTGATTTAGGTCATACCTGAATGGTCTACTGGTTTTCCCTACTTTCTTCCATTTAAGTCTGAATCTGGCAATAAGGAGTTCATGATTGGAGCCACAGTCAGCTCCTGGTCTTGTTTTTTCTTAACTGTATAGATCTTCTCCATCTCTGGCCGATTTCGGTGGGTTTTTGTAAATCTGAAGTAAGCCCATGTCTATGAGGGTGCCTGAATGTGTTACTGATGCAGGAGCTATGGCTATAGACCAGCAGCTGATGGAGGCAGGCCCAGGGGAAGCTGCAAACCAGAAAGTAACTAGGGCAGATGGCCACCTCTTGTCTCCTTCCAGGACTCACCCCCTGGTTTGGCTCTGCATTAGACTGGAAGGCTATGCACCATATCCTGTTTACTATTCATTCATTCAACAAGTGCTCATGGAGTCCCTGCCCTTTGTCAAGCATTATGCCAGAAGCTGGAGACTGGTGTGAACAGCACAGACACTGTCCCCAGGACACTGCTCCACGTGTCATAGAACCAACAAGCAAACATTCCATGGGGGACACTGGCGCTATTAAAATAATCACATGCCCAGGGAAAATTACAAGTAGGTGAGTTGCTTCTAAAGAAGTGATGCCTAAGCTAAGGTTCCAAGTATAAGAGTTACCAGGGCAAAGGTGAGGGAAAAAGAATATGGCCAAAGGTGAGGGAAGAGGAAGAGTATTCTGAGTAGAGGGAACAGCACATGCAAGGGCCCTGGGGCATCAGAGAACGCGGCATCTTCAAGGAACCAAAAGAGGCCAGTGTTGGAGAGCAGGGAGGTGTAGGAAAATAACCAGCAGGGATATGCAGATGGACTTTCATGCCCTGTTTTCAACCTGAGAGTACCCAGTAACTTCCAAAAGGTTTAAGGGCAATGGCGGGGCTGTATTTTGAAGAAGTCCCTGTATCCCAAATGCTGAGTGCAGAGTACTGCCTGGCATGTTTTCACCATTTGACACATACTTGTTAAATGAATGAATACCCAGGATCATGGCTGAAGTTCTTGGACTTAATGTCTTGCATGCAAAAATAATTAAAACAAAAATAAACTGAAAATATATTAAAGACCTAAATGTAAGGCCAGACATCTCAGAGGAAAATATACACTTAGCAGTCTTTGACATAAATCTCAGAAAGATCTTTTTTGACCCACCTCCTACAGTAATGAACATAAAAACAAAAATAAACAAATGGGACCTAATTAAACTTAAAAGTTTATGCACTGCAAAGGAAACCATAAACAAGACGAAAAGACAACCCTCAAAATGGGAGAAAATACTTACAAACGAAGCAACTGACAAGGGATTAAACTCCAAAATACATAAATAGCTCATGCAGCTCAGTACCAAAAAACAAACAACCCAATCAAAAAATGGGCAGAAGACATAAATAAACATTTCTCCAAAGAAGACATACAGATGACCAAGAGGCACATGAGAAGATGCTTAGCCTCACTGACTATTAGAAAAATGCAAATCAAAACTACAATGAGGTACCACGCTCCACTGATCAGAATGGCCATTATCAAAAAATCTACAGACAATAAATGCTGGACAGGATGTGGATAAAAGGGAACCCTCTTACACTGTTGATGGGAATGTAAACTGATAAAATCACTCTAGAGAACAGTATGGAAATTCTTTAAAAAACTAAAAATAGAAATACCATAGGACCCAGCAATCCCACTCCTGGGTATATACCTGGAGAAAACCATCATTCCAAAAGATACATGCACCCCAATGTTCACGGCAGCACTGTTTACAACAGCCAAGATATGGAAACAACCTAAACGTCCGAAGACGAAGGAATGGATAAGGAAGAAGTAGCACAGATATACAATGGAATGTTACTCAGCCACAAAAAGGGGAACATGTGCGCCATTTGCAGAGACATGGATGGACCTAGAGACTGTCATATAGAGGGAAGTAAGTCAGAAGGAGAAAAATATCATATATTAATGCATATATGTGGAACCTATAAAAATGGTACAGATGATCTTATTTGCAAACCAGAAATAGAGACACAGATGTGGAAAGCAAACATATGGACACCAAGTGGAGGAAGGAGGTGCAGGGATGAATTAGGAGACTGGGATTGACACATATACACCACTACTATGTTCAGTGCGGATAACTAATGAGGACCTACTGCTAGCAGCAGCAGCAGCAGCACTTACTTATAACGTTTGTAAGACATCAGTTCAGTTCAATTTAGTCGCTCAGTCATATCCAACTCTTTGTAACCCCATGAATCGCAGCACGCCAGGCCTCCCTGTCCATCACCAACTCCCAGAGTTCACTCAAACTCACATCCGTCGAGTCGGTGATGCCATCCAGCCATCTCATCCTCCGTTGTCCCCTTCTCCTCCTGCCCCCAATCCCTCCCAGCATCAGTCTTTTCCAATGAGGTGGCCAAACTGCTAGAGTTTCAGCTTTAGCATAATTTCTTCCAATGAACACGCAGGACTGATCCCCTTTAGAATGGACTGGTTGGATCTCCTTGCAGTCCAAGGGACTCTCAAGAGTCTTCTCCAACACCACAGTTCAAAAGCATCAATTCTTTGGCGCTCAGCTTTCTTTATAGTCCAACTGTCACATCCACACATGACCACTGGAAAAACCATAGCCTTGACTAGATGGACCTTTGTTGGCAAAGTAATGTCTCTGCTTTTGAATATGCTGTCTAGGTTGGTCATAACTTTCCTTCCAAGGAGTAAGCGTCTTTTAATTTCATGGCTGCAATCACCATCTGCAGTGATTTTGAAGGCCCCAGAAATAAAGTTTCCCACTGTTTCCACTGTTTCCCCATCTATTTGCCATGAAGTGATGGGACCAGATGTCATAATCTTAGTTTTCTGAATGTTGAGCTTTAAGCCAACTTTTTCACTCTCCTCTTTCACTTTCATCAAGAGGCTCTTTAGTTCTTCTTCACTTTCTGCCATAAGGGTGGTGTCATCTGCATATCTGAGGTATAGATAAATACTATTTGATTCTATTTATACAAAATAGTCAAATCCATAGAGTCAGAAAGTTCACTGGTAGGAACTTCCCTGGTGGTACAGTGGAGAAGAATCTGCCCATCAATGCAGGGGACAGGGTCCTGAAAGATTCCACATGCCACAAATCAACTAACACCACATGTCACAATTACTGAAGACTGTAAACCTAGAGTGTATGCTCCGCAACAAGAGAAGTCACCACAATGAGAAGCCCCGCACTACAACAGAGTAGCCCCCACTTGCCACAACTAGAGAAAGCCTGAGAACAGTAATGCAGACCCAGTGCAACCAAAAATAAAGACAGAAACACTGGTAGATGCCAGGGACCAGGGACGGGGGTGGGGAGGAGGAATGGGAAGTCAGTGCTTAATGCGGACAGTGCTTCAGTTAAGGAAAGTGAAAACCCTGGGGGTGGTTGACGGTGAGAGTTGCACAACAATGTCAGTGTACTTAGTGCCCCTGAATGGTACAGTTAAAATATGGTTAAAATAATATTTTATAGTATGTGACTTTCACCACAGTAAAAAAAGAAATTATTTTATTTTTAAAAAGCCTAGAAAAACATCCAACCCAATTAAAGCTCTAAATCATGCAAGTAAAATAAAAGGTCTAAATTTTTCTTACTGTCTTTTAAGATTATCTCTACGGTAGAGTCTTTTATTGTTTTTAATAAGGTTATTTTGTAGAACAACTGTAGATTTACAGAAAAATTGATAGGATAGTACAGAGACTTCCCATATATCCTGCCCCTAGTTTCCTGTATTATTAACATATCATTGATACATCAGCATGAGACATTTGTTACAATTAGTGAACCAATACTGATAAAGTATCATTAACGAAAGTCTGTACTTTGTTCAGATTTCCTTAGCTTTTACCTCTCATCCCTTGTCTGTTCTAGCATTCCATCCAAGATACCACACATTTAGTTGCCTTGTCTCTGGGTCCGCTTGACTACTGACAGCTTCTCACACTTCCTCATATTTGATGATCTTGACAATTCTGAAGAGCATCAATTAGGTATGTCGTAGAAGGCCCATCTATTGGGAATTGCCTGCTGTTTTTCTCGAGATTAGACTGAATATTATTATTTTTCCCTTTAATCAAGATTATATGTGTACAAACTTTAAAACGTCTTACCAGTACTAATAGATGTATAATGAAAAACCAATCCTCTGAACTGTCCCTTGCCAATCTCACTCCCGAGAGCATAAGTGTGTGCTAAGTCACTTCAGTCATGTCCAGCTCTTTGCAACCCTATAGACTGTAGCCCCAGGCTCCTCTGTCCGTGGGATTTCCCAAGCAAGAATATTGGAGTGGGTTCCCGTTTCCTATTCCAGGGCATCTTCCCAATCCAGGGACAGAACCCACGTCTCCTGTGTCTCATGCACTGACAGCACCACCTGGGAAGCCCCACAGCACCCTCCACTTCAACAATTTTAGCTGTTTCCTGGCATTTGCTGCCATATTTCTAAATCCTATGCTGATCTTACCTTTTTTTAATACATATTGTATATTTTTTTAACTTGTTGTGCATAGCCCATTAACAACGTGTAATAGTTTCAGGTGAACAGCAAAGGGACTCAGCCATACATATACATGTATCCATTCTCCTTCAAAACCCCGCTCCCATCCAGGCTGCCACAACACTGAGCAGAGCCCCCTGTGTTATAACCAACAAGGTCCTTGCTGGTCACCCACCCCACACTCCCTAACTATCCCTTCCCTCCATCCTTCCCCTCCCGCTCACCACCAGCAACCATAGCCGTAAGTTTGTTTTCTAGGTCTGTGAGTCTCCTTCTGTTTTGTATGATCTCGCCTTTCTTGACAGACCAGTTTAGACACTGGCTCCTAACTAACTTCCTGCTCTTCGTGACACGTGAGAATCATGCTCTCTTTAAAACCCTTCTTCTAGCCGCCCATTGAGGTGTGAGCTGGATGTCTTCCCCCAGCGCTTCCAGATCCGCTCTGACCACATCACCAGGCTCTTTTCCAGGGCTTCTGGGTGGGTTGGGCTACTGTGGGGTGTAGGAAGGCAACTGGGGGACAGGGAGAGTGAGCAGAGGTGTGTGCACCCCCAGCTGCCTCTGTGGGGCTGCTTTGGGGGGCTGCATCCTTGGCTCCACTCTCAGCACCCTCTCCATTTAGTTCCCCCGCCCTCACTCCGGTTTCCGACAACTGCTCCTCCACTCTGCCTTCTTGGGTTTGGCGGAGTGGGGGTAATGGCCCTCCCTTGGAGTCTCTTTTCACTGCTCGGGCAGTCTCTTCTCTGAAATTCTCCTCAAATTATCCCCATTTAAGAGCTGTTCTTGTGGGGATTACTATTTTAGTTAAATCAATATTCAGTGTGTATATTATGAAGACCACAGAAAACATAATTCACCTTTAAGGCAAATAGTGTTTGGTGATAGAATTTCCTTTCTTGACACAACTGCCTTGGGGTTTTGTATGGGTACTTACTATTTAGGCTTCCCTGGTGGCTCAGATGGAAAAGAATATGCCTGCAGTGCCGGAGACCAGGGTTCAGTCTCTTGGTTGGGACCATCCCCTGAAGAAGGGAATGGCTACCCACTCCAGTATTCTTGCCTGAAGAATTCCATGGACACAGGAGCCTGGTGGGCTACAGTCCATGGGGTCGCAAAGAGTCAGACACAACTGAATGACTAACACTTTCACTTAGTATTTACCTAAAGGCATTTGTTTTGTGTAATGCCCCCCTTACTAAATCTTCCCATACAGTTTTCCACATCGGCTGGAGCACGAGCTTTTCTCCCAATTCTATTTTATTCCAGGAGTCTTGCCCACGGAGTCCCCATGTTCCTGCCCCAGTCAGGCGTGGGTGTTCTCAAGGTTGGCTGCCCAGCTGTCATTTCCTTCTTCTCTCTCGTGCTGGAATCATAGATACTTTTTCTTTCTGGGTTTTCTCACTCATTTTGGTGACATATCTTTCATTAGCTTCTTGAGAAAAGGTGTGGAGGTAAATTCTGTGAGACCCTGCACATCTAAAACATCTTTATTAAACATTCAGTTCAGTTTAGTCGTTCAGTCGTGTCTGACTCTTTGCGACCCCATGGACTGCAGCACGCCAGGCCTCCCTGTCCATCACCAACTCCCAGAGCTTACCCAAACTCATGTCCATTGAGTCGGTGATGTGATTCAACCATCTCATCCTCTGTCATCCCCTTCTCCTCCTGCCTTCAATCTTTCCCAGCATCAGGGTCTTTTCAAATGAGCCAGATTAATAATTTGGGTATTGAATTTTGTGTTGAAAGTGATTTTCCCCTGGACTATTGAAGGCATTACTCATCTGTCTTTTGGCTCTTGAGGTTGCGGTTTAAGAATTCGATGACATTTTTTTATACCTGGTCCTTCAAAAGTCATTCTGTCTGTCTCTGAGCATTAAATGGCTCTGTTTATCCCCTTTGTAAAGAAGTTCCACAGGGGTGAGTCTCTTCATTCACTGTACCCCCTGGCTTCTGGGAAATTCTTTTGAGCATTTATTTTCTTTTTATTTATTTATCTTGGCTATGCCCTGTGGCATGTGGGATCTTAGTTCCCTGACCTGAGATCAAACCTGGGATCTTGGCAGTGAAGCCGAGTCCTAACCACTGGACCTCCAGGGAAGCCCTTTCTGAGTCTTTCTTTGCTATCTTCCTCCTTTCCTCTCCCTCTGCTTACTCTCTTTTTGGAAATCCTACAGTTGGAAGATAAGTATGCTAAGTTTATCTTCCAATTTTCTTTTCTCTGTCTTTAATTTAGTTCTCCAACCAGGGATTGAACCTCGGCCCTTGGCAGTGAAAGCACCAAGTCCTAACCATTAGACTGCCAGGGAATTTCCTTTCCTCCAATCTTCTCATCATTATCAACTATTTCCCATCTCCTAGTCACTTTATTCCATGCTTTGGAACATTTCAACTAGATCTTCAAACTCTCATGAATTTTTGTTTCAATTATTGCATTTTTTGATATCCCTTAGCAGTTCTTTCTTATTTAGTGACCGTCCCTTTTTCAGAACATCCTGTTCTTGCTTAAAGAAGGTAATTTCTTCTCTTATCTCACTGAGACATAGCTTTATTATTCTTCAGTTTCCTCCAAATGTCTTTTTAAAGTTTGTTTGAACTTTTCAAATGGAATCCGCTTTTCCTGGCTTCTCTAAAATCCTTTTTAAGGAAATGGACATGTTATGTCAGCAGATTTAAACTGGGCCGTCAGCATCTAGAAACAAAGATCCCCAACAGGTCACATACGTCAAGAGGAAAGAGGCCCTCATGAGCCACTTGAATGAAACATGGTCAATACACATCCTGGAGCAACCACGCCAACTCTTAGTCATCTTATTTCTCAAATTATGGTGCCTAGCATTTTAACCTTCCCATTCACTTTCTACCACCAGATTTGTTGGGGTTTTGTTTTCTTTAGTACCATTTTGAACCTAGATGATATGACTTGTGACACGTATGAATACATTATCAAAACAAGCAGCATTTATATATTCAACTGTTTATTTAGCAAGCATTTACTGAGTGTCTGCTGTGTGCAACGCAGTGGAAAAGAACACGCTCAAGGCTTTGAGGTCCCTGCCCTGCAGGAACTTACTGTCCAGGGCAGTGCCTCACGCTTAGCAGAGCCCACTGAGCCTGGTAGCAGCCACTGTGCTCCTCATCAGATCAAGGATGTGAGGCTCATGGAGGTTCCCTGGTTGGCCCGTGACACGTGGCTATTTGGAGACAATGCTGCATCATGAAACTAAATTTTCCTTTCTCACAGTCTGTTTCAAAGCCTGGGGTATAAAGAGAAGCTGGAGAGAATAAACCACAAAAGGAGAGTTCAAAGGACCGGAAGCTGTGCTACAGTTTTCCAAACAGAACCCATACGATACATTTAGAGAGAAAGACAGATTGATTTACTGTAGGAACTGGCTCACAAGGTTATGGAAACCAAGAAGTCCCATGCCCTGCCCTTTGTAAACTGGAATACCAGGAAAACTGGTGGGGTAGTTCAGGACAAGTCTGAAGGCCAGAGAACTGTGGCTAACTCCCAAACTGAAACTGAAAGGCCAGGAACCAGGAGAGTCCTTGCTAAAGCACAGGAAATGTGACCTCTCAGCCTAGGCCAAGAGAGAATTCACCTTTCCCAACCTTCCAGGCCTAACTGGGCCCTGAAAAGATTAGCTGATGCCCACACCCTGAGGAGGGCCATCTATGGTACTCAGTTCACCAATTTGAATGGTAATTTCTTCTGGAGACACCCTCACAGGCACAACCAGTGATGTTTTACCAGCCATCTGGGCCTCCCTTGGTCTAATCGAGCTGACAGAGGAAATGAGCCCTACCCTCTCCCTACTGCCCCTGGGTTGGGGGGACATCCCATTTACATTTCAGCAGGGACTCACTCAGGCAAGTAGCCAGGAACCGGGGCTCGAGGCATCTGGGGAAACAGGAGGGAGGAGGAAGAAGAGTCACACTGTGCTCCTCTTACAGGTGTTGGAAACATCTTCTCTACTCCTCTGAAGTTAATCCCAGTGGAAGAAAATCCCCCACGACTGAATAACTTGCACGCCTGGAAGCAGCAGTGGCCACCCAGCGTGTCAGTCTATCTGGCGAGCCCTCCATGGTGTGGGAGGCCCAGTCAGCACTCCTCGGTCGTGAAAAACACAATGCAACCTGACTCTCTGGTCTCTCTCCCAACCTAAGTCTCTGAAGCAGGAAATTCTACAGTTAAATGTCACTAGAGATGGAGCAAGAAAGGGTAGATTGCAAAAGCAGCAACACAGCAAGGTGTTGAGCCAAGTTCATGGGCAAGAGAAGTCAGCCTCATACCACCAACAAAAAGGCACATACCCTGCCTGCCAGGGGTCTTCCCCTCCTGTGTGAGCCCCGCCCTGAGGATGCAGGTCAGACAACGAGCCTCTGGCATCCCTGCCCCTTGGCGGAATCTCCTGCAGATGAGCCCAGATTGGGGCTCAGGGGAGGGCAAGCGGGAGGGAGAATGGTTCTCTGCAGTGGTCAGACGATGGCTTCCACTGGCCTTCTCCAGTGTATATGCACAGACATGGAAACCTAAGATAAATTCTTCCCTCGCTGCTGGCTGCTGTTATATAATGTTTCACAGTGTCTCCCTGGCAGTCTCTCCAAGCAATCTCATTTATTGTCTCAGTGTTGTTCATGACTTTGTTGATGACTTCCAGCTTTGTTCATGACTTCCAAGCTGCTTTCTGTAACACTGAGCTGCATGTACACTGGCTACTCTTGACATAGCTTGCACCTTTAAAAGTACGCATATATTATCAAGGCTTACGTTGAGAATGGTGTACAGTGCCACAGACTAGATTCCTTTAAAAAAAAGAAAAACTGGGAACATTAAAAAAAATGTTTCTGAATTAATTTTAAGCTTACAGACAAGTTGCAGAATTAAATAGTACCAGTATACTTGCTACCCAGCTTCCCCTACCGATAACCTCTTATATAACTAGAGCAATTATCAAAACCAGAAGCTTCACATTGATGCAACACTACCTCGTAATCTACAGATGCTATTGGAATTCCACCAATTTTCCTACAAATGTCCTCTCTTTTAAAAAATAAATTTAAAGAAATTTAAATTCTTTTAAATTTTAAATTTAAATTTTAAACTTTAAATTCTTTTTAAAAAATTTTAGATTTATAGAAAATTGAGAAGATATTAGAGTTCTTTCATATACCTCACACCCAGTTCCCTTTTTTAAACATCATATATTAGTGTGATACATTTGCAGCCATAAATGAAACCAATATTGGTACATTATTATGAAATAAACACCAGACAGACTAGAGATGCACACTCAGTGTGACTATTTGTGACCAACTTTTTGTGACCCCATGGACTGTAGCCCACCAGGCTCCTCTGTCCATGGAATTCTCCAGGCAAGAATACCAGAGTAGGTTCCATTTCCTACTCCAGGGAACCTTCCTGACCCAGGGATCAAACCTGAATCTCCTGAGCTGGCAGGTGAATTATTTACCACTGTGCCACCTGGGAAGCCCCTTATAACTATAGCTCATGCTTTATTCAGATTTCTTTTGTTTTTATCTAATGTCACTTTTCTGTTCAAGGATCCCATCTAAATATCACATTACCTTATATCTAGTTTCATATCCTTCTTAGACACCTCTTGGCTGTGACAGTTTTTTCAGAGTTTCACTTTCCCATTTTTATTTTATATACAATTTACTGAAGTTAATGTTACAGTTGTCTGTGAAGTTCCTCGGCCAGGGATGGAACCTGAATACCCTGCAGTGGAAACATGAAATGCTAAGCACTGGATGCCAGGGAAGTTTCTAGTTCAGTCTTTAAGTAACTGTATATTCAGTGGAATTGTGAATGAATTTGAATTTAAAGGGTAAATAACATAGCCAGAAATGGATACAAAAACTGTTGGGATTGTGTGTGTCTTCAATTTGTAGACAGCATGAAAGCTTCTTCTATTTTTTTTTTTTTTTTTGGCCATGTGGTGCAGGCATACGGATGGGATCTCAGTTCCCCAACCAGGGATCTAACCTGTGCCCCCTGCAGTGAAAGTGCAGAGTCTTTAACCACTGAACTGCCAGGGAAGTTCCACTTCTTCATTTCTAAGATAAAAAGTTGTTTCTTGTTAGGTGAAATTAGAGAAAGATTTTGTTGCATGAGAGTTCAAACGTGTAAAAAGGAGCATATGAAAGGTGAGCAGACAAAGGGGTGGACTCTGCCAGTTATCAATTTATTGCCTCTCAAATCTAAAGTTCATTTTTCATGACTTAACATGCAGAAATGGAGCTGATTCTTTATTTTCTTTCATCAGCTGGCACCATGTTAAACAGTGGAGGGCTACAAAGAGACATTGCAGCAAGAGAAGGAAGGCCTGGTCTGGTGTGTTCCTTCTGGCAGGCACCTGCAGTGTGGGCTGCTTTTCCTAGCACTCAGCTACTAAGGCATAGATGGCTTTTCCAGCTCCCCACTTTGTAGACACCTTCCCCAATACCAGATTGGAGCAGCTGGGCTCCTGCTGTGCACGGCAGTCAGAAACTCCAGTGTCCAGCAGCCTCCCCTGGCACCCCTTTTGGGCAGTTTCATGGCAGAATGACTCCAGTGAGACAGCTCCCTGTGAACTGTATTCCTGGGACCATAATGGATGGGTTTCTAGCAGGTTCTGACAGGGCAGCACTCACCATTCAGTGGTCTATAGCTGAGCCCTTTCCTGTATTCGTTAGGATTCTCTCTTAGGGCTACTTCTCAACAGCCAATTCTTCATTTCTCCAACCTCTTGCTATAGTTATTAACACTACATATTAACCTTTCCTCATTCAAGTAACTGTGCGGTTTCTGTCTCCTAGTTGGACCCAACTGGTCTTCACATAAAATAGTTTCAGATTTGCTAACTCATTCCTTTTTAAGAATCATAGAAAGAAATACTCAGTAATTAAACCATGATCTTTATGTGCAGCTCTTTTCATCTTTAGTCTTCCAGGATTCAGTCAAAATATTGTTTTTCAGAGTTACTTATATTAGGTCTTTTCTTCCCTATTCCTCCCATGGTCATATTAGTTACTTGTAATACATTTAGAGTCCTTACTGCCAGTGTTCCATTTGGAATTCTCTCCTCATCCTGGTTGATGTGAATTATTCACTTATTCTTGGAGTCTATGAACCATTACCCTGGTTCCATAAAAGGGTACGGGTATACTCCTAAAAGGGGTTTCCCAGGTGGCACTAGTGGTGAAGCATCTGTCCACCAATGTAGGAGACCCAAGAGATGTGAGTTCAATCCCTGGGTCGGGAAGATCCCCTGAGGAGGGTATGGCAGCCCACTCCAGTATTCTTGCCCGGAGAAACCCATGGACAGAGGAGCCTGGCGGGCTGCAGTCCACGGGGTCACAGAGCCAGAGGCGACTAAGAGGTTGAGTGTGCACAGAAGTGCCCTCCTGCAAGCGCGGTGGTGCCCTCTACCCATTTCCATCTCTTCCTTTCCATCCGGTTCACATCCACACACCTTCGGTAGGCATCCAGTCTTTTCAGCTTCTGACTTAACCTTCTTGGAATTCTTTTACCAGATGATATATGGGGGACTATAGATGAGTCTCAGCCTCCCTAGAGGGCAAAGACTTAGTTTCATATTCCTCCTGTCTTTGCTTTGTTTGAAGGCTGTAAGGGGCGCTCATCCCAAAGCTTAATAAAAAGAAATATTTGCTGAAGCTTACCACTGAAAGTCATGTCGGAGTGCAAATTGGTCATTTTTATTAAAATATATTAATTTCTAGGGACTTCTCTGGTGGTCCTGTGGCTAAGATTCTATGCTTCCAATGCAGGGGATCTGGGGTTCAATCCCTGGTCGGGGAACTAGATCCCATATGCTGCACCTAAAGATCCTGCATGCCACAACAAAGACCCAGCACAGTCAAATAAATAAATATTTTTTTTTTAATGAATTTCTCATTTCTACCACATTGCCATTCCACTTCTCAATATTTAACCTTGGAGAAAAAAAATCACATTTGTGCACAGGTAGAAGTGTACAGACTTATTTTCTGCAACATTGTTTTTCAAGCCAAAAAACCAAACCAGAAACATCCTTAGTATGTATCAATAAGAGACTTGGCTAAAAACATACAATGGGGATAGCCAACCTGGCACAGTATACAATGCAATGGGTTTGTTTGTTTTAACAAAGTAGAGCACGAGAAGCTTAGAAGAAGCTCTAAGACATACTGATGAGTGAGGGGAGGAACTAATTACAGGAAAATAAATATGGTAGAGTATCATTTATGAAAACCAACAGATAAATGAAACAATACCAAATATTTTATGTGGGTACATATATATACATATAGAAATCTGTAAGAAAAAGATTTAGAAGCATGCATTTCAAACTGAAAAAGTGATTTCATTTGGCAGGGGCTGGGATAGAGGGACTGGATATTCAGGGGACAGGATTTCAAAAGGTACTTTGATCTGTATTGTGCTCACTTTTTCAATAATAATATGTTCATGTGTTATTTGTATAATTAAAAACAAACAAAATGCTGACTATAGTAACTAAATCAGAAAACCTTTGAAAAGGGCCTACAACCTATAGTAGAAACAGATGGCACAGTTAAACAGTCAGTGTCTGCCCTTCTATAGAAAATTCTGGAAAATGACAAGGAGCTACCTCTCTCTCTCCCATAAAATACAAATTCTTTTCTAAAAGTTGCCTGAAACTGAGGCTTGCTGTCTGCTAATAAAAGCAAGTAAGGTGAGTAATACAATAACTTAGAATCTACATGCACAGTGAGTACCACCATATACCGCCCCCCCTGACCTGTTCTATAGTTAACATCTGACGAGACCTGCTCTCACATTACATCACTAAAGTGTAAAATCCCAGAATACCCTGCTACTTTGATTCTTTTCTCTGCTGAGCTGTAGGATGGATATGCAACCTGAGGAAAGCAACTAATAGCTGAGGACAGAGTCCAGGCACCCCAAGACCTATGCTTTCTATTTCAACCATTTGATGACTGAGGTGAGAAAGGAGACAGCCTTTCTGTATCATGGTTGTTAAATGTGTAACTAAAGGTAAAGGGTATACAGGGCTTCCCTGGTGGCTCAGACGGTAAAGAATCCTTCCGCCGGCAATGTGGGAGACCTGGGTTCAATCCTTGGGTTGGGAAGATGCCCTGGAACAGGAAATGGCAACCCACTCCAGTATTCTTGCCTGGAGAATCCCCATAGACAGAGAAGCCTGGCGGGCTACAGTCTGTGGGGTTGCAAACAGCTGGACATGACTGAGCGACTAAGCATAGAGCACAGCACACAGCACAAAGAGTATTAAAATACCTTCAAGCTTGCATCTATTTTCCTATGGGGAAAAATTAAAAAATAAAAATAAAACTAGAGTCTTAGCCTTATTACATTAAAGGGAAAAAAAGATTAAGATGATAATGAGCCAGAAAGCTAAGTCACTAATCAAAGACAGAAACACAAATACAATTAGTGTTTTGGGCAAGTTGCTCTGAGGATTCTTGGCTAATCCTGAGACTTCCAGAGGCTTCGCATGGGGAGCTGCATTTCAGCAGGGACACAGAAAGGCACTTCCTGCCACTGCTCTCTGTTTTTTTGTGTAGCTTGACTTAAGACCGTGCAAAATAAACAATGGAATCTTGCCCAGGCGTCACATTCCCTTCTGGGAGGAAATTACTATACTGGTGTTTCAGCTCCTCTGTTTTGGAGTATATTTTCTGGTATTTTAATTTTTAAATCCCCTAGTCCTTCTCCTGCCTTTTAGGAAAATTGTGTTTTCTAACTTTATAGACTCAAAGCTGTACCTTTTGAAAGCCTCTCGTTGACTTAGAAAATCTGCACAAACAGCAGAGAAATCAGGCCAAGAGACATTCAACTCCCCCATCGAATGCACATCATTTAAGCACCTGGAATCATGCTTCTTATGCACAGGGAAAAGCACGTTATAAAGCAGCGTGCGTGGTGTGATTCTACTTGTGCAAAGGGCATGTTATTCATGTGGAGAATGTCTGGAAGGAGAGGAGTATCTCGGGGTGGTGGGATGGCTGGCAACTAACTTCTTCTCTGTACTTTCCTGTATGGTTAAAAGTTTAAATATTGAGATATATAATTTTTATAATTAAAAAGAATATTTTCATTTTGAGGCAATAAAAATGGAGGGTAGGCAATAAAATAACTGGAATAGAAGAAAATGCAAGTAGGAACAACAGGATGCAGTCAGACTGAGGTTCACACTAAGAATCCGCACAGCCTCAGTTGCTTTTCTGTTCCTTATCCATCCCCTCCCAGACCACCATGCCTTCTGGCCTGCACCCTCCTCCAGGAGCCTTCTGTCTCATCCCCCTGCCTTTTAAAAATTTGTTCTCTATAGAACAGCCATATTCTATAGAGAACTCTGTTATTTAAGGACATAACAGAGTCATGTCCTTGAGGTGAAAATCTGATCTGTAGTTCCCCCCAACTTAAAACCTGCAGTGGTCTCCAGTCACACTAGATAAAAACCCAATCTTGTCACAACCTTGAGGCCCTGACTGTTCTGGCCTTTTGCCCCTTGTCCTTTTGCTCACTTTGTTGATAGTTCTCGGAGTACTCTTTCATGACTCAGGGCCTCTGCATTTGCTGGTCCCAAGTCAAGGCTATGGTTTTTCCAGTGGTCATGTATGGATGTGAGAGTTGGACTGTGAAGCAAGCTGAGCCCCGAAGAATTGATGCTTTTGAACTGTGGTGTTGGAGAAGACTCTTGAGACTCCCTTGGACTGCAAGGAGATCCAACCAGTCCATTCTGAAGGAGATCAACCCTGGGATTTCTTTGGAAGGAATGATGCTAAAGCTGAAGCTCCAGTACTTTGGCCACCTCATGTGAAGAGTTGACTCATTGGAAAAGACTCTGATGCTGGGAGAGATTGGGAGCAGGAGGAGAAGGGGACGACGGAGGATGAGATGGCTGGATGGCATCACAGACTCGATGGACATGAGTCTGAGGGAACTCCGGGACATGGTGATGGACAGGGAGGCCTGGCATGCTGTGATTCATGGGGTTGAAAAGAGTCGGACATGACTGAGAGACTGAACTGAATTGAACTGAACTGAGTCAAGGTTATGGTTTTTCCAGTAGTCGTGTATGGATGTGAGAGCTGGACTATAAAGAAAGCTGAGCGCCAAAGAATTGATGCTTTTGAACTGTGGTGTTGGGGAAGACTCTTGAGAGTCCCTTGGGCTGCAAGGAGATCCAACCAGTCCATTCTAAAGGAGGTCAGTCCTGGGTGTTCACTGGAAGGACTGATGTTGAAGCTGAAACTCCAATACTTAGGCCACCTGATGCACAGAGCTGACTCATTTGAAAAGACCCTGATGCTGGAAAAGACCCTGGGCAGGAGGAGAAGGGGAAGACAGAGGATGAGATGACTGGATGGCATCACCAACTCAATGGACATGCGTCTGAGCAAACCCCGGGAGCTGGTGATGGAAAGGGAAGCCTGGTGTGCTGCAGTCCATGGGGTCACAAAGTGTCGGACATAACTGAGCTGAACTGAACTGAACTGATGCTGCGACAGCTCTTCCCTAAGCTCCACACATGGTCAAATCCTGCTCCTCAGGGTCTCTGGGAGTGGGGCCAGAGATCTGCATTTTAAATCTGTACTTCACGGAATTCTCACACACACTTATGGCTTCCCAGGTGGTGGTAGTGGCAAAGAACCTGCCTGCCAATGGAGGAGACATAAGAGATATGGGTTCGACTGGGTTGGGAAGACCCCCTGGAGGACGAAATGGAAACCTGTTCCAGTATCCTAGCCTCCGTATTCTCATTAATTCCACTCTGTTCTTGCCTGGAGAATCCCATGGACAAAGGAGCCTGGCAAGCTACAGGCCATGGAGTCGTAAAGAGTCTGAAATGACTGAAGCAACTTTGTATGCATGCACATTCAAAAGTTCTGGCTTTTGATGAGCATTCAAGGGACAGGGAACTGAAGAACAAACTTTTGACATATACCTGGCATACAGCTAGACTCTTGTGAGGCCCCTTGTGAGGCCACGAGGGTTGTCTGGGCTCAGATATTCCTCGAGAAGGACCTGGGTGTGTCTACTCGCAGAAGGATGGGACTTCAGGGTCTCAAAGTACCTCCACCTAAAGCTATTATGGCCAGAATTATAGCTAGGAAGATTCTGCAGTGGTGACTATTATTTATTCATCAATTAGTAAATTAAACATAAAGTATCTGCAATAAATTCACTTAAGGTGGGCTTGGAGATGGAGCTAGGAAGAGTTCTGAAGCAAGTCCGTTCAGACACCTGCCTCAGACACTTACTACCTGAGAACTAGAACTAGGATTCTGGAGGGCCCATGAAGGAAGAACCCTCAGAAGGTACTGGGAAACTTAAACAAATGCTTTCTGAGCTTATACTTAGGACAAGTTCCTGAGACAGGCTCAGTATGTGGTGAGGACATCACAGGAAGATGTGTCCAGGTCTGCCCAACCCACCTCAGAGGGCTTACAGCCCCTCAGAGGAGCTTATCATGGTGCAAAGTGGCTAGGGTTGTTTCGTTATTATTTTCGAGGAATTTACCTAGTCCTACCTGGCAGGCACAAACAGAAATCAGAACTTTACAAGGAGGCTGTGGCAGGAAAAGCAATGGAGAGTCATTACTTTGCTGGCCTCTTCTCTCTGTGCTCCCTTTGGGGACCCTCTCCCACCCTCCCTGTGGTTCAAGGGTTGCTAGTCAGGGTGGTCCTGTCTCTCCCTGGGCCTTCTCGCCAAAATCTTTGGGGGCAGGCACTCTTTTCACTGGGCTTGCTAACCTGGCCCAAGATGAGCCTGGTCCTGGGAATCCCCTGCTGGTCCAGAAGTTAAGACTCAGTGCTTCCACTGCAGGGGGTATGGGTTCTATCTCTGGTCAGGGAGCCAAGAGCCCATATGCTGTGCTGGCACAGTCAAAAATATTTAAAAAAAAACGAGTCCTGTACTATCTGGATTCATTATGGCATCCAGCAGAGAAAGCCTAGATGGTGAAGAGAAAGCATCCTAGTGATATCATACAAGCCTCTCGATCCAGACAGACCTGAAGCTGGATCCACTCCTATTCTTCCCACCACAGGTACTAATCAATCTCCTTAGTGCTTCAGTTGGTTTGAGCTCAGTCTCTTCTCTTCTAATAGAAAGAGGCCTGACTCAGGCACTCACAGGCCTTTGTTTCTTTTGTTATTGTTCCAAGTCTCCAAATAAAAAATGTGCTATTGGCAGAAAACTGTCTTTGTAATGTGATAGTGAAAGCCAATCTCGGAACAAAGATGGGCAATGTTAACAATCCTACAGAAAGGGGGCTTCTGTAAAAACCGGGCCAAGCACAGTCCTCCCATTAGTAGCTCTCCAAGGCTGGTCTCCTGTGGGGGAGTGTTGCTGGCTCTTTTGACCAAATGCTCTGCTCTCCAACTCAACACCACAGAACTCATCATTCCAGCCTTCCTCCTTTCCATACTTGTAACTCCTTTCCCCAAGAGGGAGAAAACCCAGCTCCCATTATCAATATACTTACTTTCTTAGAGCTATAATGCACAGAAAATAGCTTTAGAATTGCTGATTCACACAACTACAAAAAGCAAGTGTTCTAATTAGAGTTCAATATTTGTTTATAATTTGTTATCAATAATCTGAGGGGATATAGTCAGAACATAGTGTGCGGAAAGTCATAATGGTATACTCAGGCAAGCATAATTCCTGCTCTCATTCCTTCCACTCTGTTCTTATGCTCCCATCCCCTCCAGCCACCCCTACTCTCTGAAGGTAACCAATCTCATTTCCTGGATTATCCTTCCTGTGTTTCTCTTTTTAAAAATAAGTAGACACATCTGTGTTTTCTTATTTCTTCTTTTCACACTATAAATACTCCTTACCACTTTTCTTTGTTCATATGTATTATTGTATAATAATTAATATTATATGTACATATAATAATATGTATAATATCACTTAATAATATATATCCTGGACATCATTCATTAGATCATAGAGATATTTGATCTTTTTTACAACTGTGTAGTATTCTACTATCTATGCATACTACGTACATTATTCAACCACTCTCCCATGTGTGGGCATTTAGGTGGCTTTCAGTACTTTGTAATTACAAATACTGCTTCAAAGAATAATCTTATGCATAAGGATTTTTGTTGTTGGAAATGTTTCTTGAGAGTAAATCCCTAGAAGTTGCATAGATGCATCAAATATTAAACAAATATGTAATTTTCTTAGAAGCTGTTAGAGTTCCCTTTATATGGCTTCTACTAATCTGCACTTTCCAGCAACATAAGAAAGGGCCTATTTCCTCTAGCCTTGCCACCAGAATGCTGTGTCAAACTTTAACATTTTTGCTAATCTGACAAGGAAGAAATTTTATCTCAGCACAATTTCTTAAAAAAAATATCTATTTAGTAAAAAAAAAATCCTGGTATATAATTCCATGAACTTTAATGTACATATAGATTTGTTTAACCACAGTCAGGATACAGAATACTTCCCAAATTGCCTCATGCTGTCCCTTTTTGGTCAAATACTCTCTCCACTCATAAATTCTAGACATCACTAACCTGTTTTCCATACCTGTAGTCGTGACTTGTCCACATGTCATAAACACAGCTTGTCATAAAGAGCCATAGAGTATGTAACCTTTTGAGATTTACTTTTCGCTCTACATGATGTCTTTTGAGATTCATCCATGTCATTGTGTTCACCAATAGTTTGTTTTCTGTTGCATCCTAACGTATGGATCGGAGAAGGCTACGGCACCCCACTCCAGTACTCTTGCCTGGAGAATCCCATGGACGGAGGAGCCTTGTAGGCTGCAGTTCATGGGGTCGTGAAGAGTCGGACATGACTGAGTGACTTCACTTTCACTTTTCACTTTCATGCATTGGAGAAGGAAATGGCAACCCACTCCAGTGTTCTTGCCCGGAGAATCCCAGGGACGGGGAGCCTGGTGGGCTGCCGTCTATGGGATCGCACAGGGTCAAACAAGACTGAAGCAACCTAGCAGCAGCAGCAGCAGCAGCAATGTATGGATGCACCACAACTGGCTTATCTATTTATCCACTGAAAGACTTGGATTATTTCCAATTTTTGCTGATTATGAATAAAACTTCTATAAAGAAGCATTTTTTTAGGAAAATACTTAGAAATGGGATAGCTGAACCATACGGTAAACATAACGTTTAAGAAACTGAAACTAAAAAACTCCTAGAAGTGTGTTGACGATGACATTTTGGATTTGCCACCAAAAGCAAAAGCAACGAAAGCAAACCTAAATAAGTGAGAGTTCAATTAGAAAAAGCTTTAGCACAGCAAAGGAAACCCTCAACAAGATGAAAAGACCACCTACTGAATAGGATATTTGCAAATCATATATCTGATAAGGGGTTAATATTCAAAATATATAAACAATTAATACAACTCAATAGCAAAAAAATAAAATGAACAACCTGATTAAAAAATGGACAGAGGAACTGAGTTGATATTTTCCTAAGAAGATATACAGAAGGCAAAACAAGTAATCATTTAAAAAATTTTATTTTTGCAGTAACAGTGCAAAGAACCAATGTCATCTTTAAAGGTACTTACACGGTCCAGTGTTTAAGAATCCGTCTGCCAATTTAGGAGACATGAGTTCAATCCCTCCTCTGGGAAGATTCCACATGCCATGAAGAAATTAAGCCTGTGCACCACAGCTACTAAGCCTGCACTCTAGAGCCTGCGAGCCACAACTCCTGAGCCCACAAGCCACAACAAATGAAGCACACATGCCCGAGAGCAAGGAAGAACCCACTCCTGCAACAAGAGAAGCCACTGCAGCAGGAAGCCCAAGTATGACAACTAGAGAAAGCCTGCATGAAGCAACAAAGCTCATCACAGCCAAAAACTGACAAAATATTAAAACAAAATTTAAAAAAATAAAGGTACTTCAAAGCTTTGTTATTAAATTCGTGAACATAGTTTGAAGTTTTGAGACAATTCATCAAAAAAGTAAAATTTTCCCTAAATTTCAATTTCCAAACTTATTATATCGAATACACACACACACACAACCATTTTGGATTTCATTTAACTTTGCAGGAATTTTTTGTCTTGTTAAAACAGCTCTAAGATTTTTCTCTATTCTTCATCTCTTAGTAAGAATGGTTTTCAAGTATTTTAAAGCTTTGGTACCCTCTTGAAAAGCTAGAGCACAGTGGGAAAATGATGAAGTGAAGTGTAGTCGCTCAGTCATGTCTGACTCTTTGTGACCCCGTGGACTGTAGCCTACCAGGCTTCTCCGTCCATGGGATTCTCCAGGCAAGAATACTGGAGTGGGTTACCATTTCCTTCTCCAGGGGATCTTCCCAACCCAGGGATCGAACCTGGGTCTCCCACATTGGAGGCAGACGTTTTAACCTCTGAGCCACCAGGGAAAATGATGAAGCAATCAAAAAAGTGTAGATTATAAGAAAAACCTGTTAGCAGACTTATTGTTATTACTCATAGGATGATTATTACTTGCAAAACCATTATTTGCAGGGATTACTTTGCAAATTGCTAAGAAAACATGTTTTCATAACACTAGAAGTAACAGTAGGTAAGTCAAGTTCCTTGCTGGAGTGCGTAAGCTGTGGGCTAAACATGATCCGGCTCTCATGTATTCAGTGGTCTTCAAACATTCCAAGCTTGCAGCACTTTCAATTCACTCTCCCTTCCTTTTCCCCACTCTGTAATCTCCCTCTCTCTTTTCATCTCCACTTGCCCCCCACTCTCACCCAGGCCCTCAATTTCAAAAGCACATACTGTACCTATAGATAGGTTGATTCCCACAATCCAGCTGTTTATGGTTTTTTTTTTTAAACTTGTGTCCTGCTTCTATCATCCTAAACGAAGCTGCAACCCTAATTCTATAGCCAAACATGGCTCACTATTTACCACCATATCAAACTGAACTTCCTTGGGCTTTTTCTTTATCTACCCTCAAGAGGCAGGACTGGCTACAAAATTTTAGGGGCTTGGTGCAAAATGAAAATGTGGCACCTCTTGGTCAAAGAATGTCAGCAGTAGAGCATTAAACCAAAGACAGGGAGGGCCCTGTGTAACTGCATGGGGTTGCATGGCCATGAAGTTGGCCCCTTCCACCCTAACGAGGACACTGTTCATGCTGTCCAGCTCTTGAGTCTTCTCGCATGTTGTTCCCTCACCTGGAACACCCTTCCACCAGCACCCAGCTCCTTCCTGCATTAAGCCTTACCCTTTGCCCATTGCATCCATGTTGGGCAACAACTTGAGGACTAACCTTTAGACATCTCTCTGGTCCTTTCCCTCCTAAAGCCTACAGTAGTCCTAACCATTTACACACATTAATTTTGTCCCTAATTATATGCTTTCCTGTGTTATTTTCTATGTCATTCATTCACCATCTATTGTGGGCCAACTATTTCCCTTGACTGGGCACTCTCTCTCCCCCTCCCTCCCTCCTGAACTACACTAGGAACTGGGTATACTAAGTCCCCAGACAGTGGAGATCTTGTTTGACTTCATCACTCCAACCCTAGAGATTCACATAGCGGCTAAGTGGCTCAAGGCAGACAGATACTGAACAAATATTAGTTAAATAATCATTGAATAGTCTTTTCTTTCCACCATGTGGTGAGTTCCTAGAGACCAAGAACTGTTTTCATTTGTTCTAGACTGTTGATTGAGAACCTACTATGTGTCATACATTGTTCCAGACATGAAAACACAGTTCCAGACAACTTCATTTATTCTATATTCCCTAGCACATTATCTCCAGCACATTATTATAACAAGAGCCAACACTGTTTTATATGTGCCAGGCATTAGTTTAAGTCTTAACTATTATCTCACTTAATTCCCCCAATGATTCTATGAAACAGGTCCCATTATTATCCCCTTTTTATAGATGAGGAAACTGAGACCTAAAGAGATTGACTAACTGGCCCAAAGTCAAACAGCTGCTGTGGTTTGAAGTCAGATGACCAGACAATATTCCAATTTCTTGACTATATGGCTCTGCTGCCTCCAGTGAGTATGTTTTGACTGATTGACTTGATTGAACTAGAGATCAAGGAAGAGCAGGGCTGGTGGCACCACAAATCCATAAATAACCATCAAAGAGGTTGGGCTTTATGAAAAACAACAAATCGTTATACAACTCCTTGACCAACACCAGCTGTAATAGGTGCATTAGTTTTTGCAAGCTTATGATACAGTAATAGAACATAAACTATAGTATCATTCATTTCATTGAAATCACTCAGTCATAAAGTACTAAGTAAGGGAGATAGTCCACTAAGCCACCCATGGAGGCCTGGAGGGAAAGAACACTAAGTTCCTAAATGTTGCTACTTCATAGAGCAATAAACATATTTACTGGACTCAATAAAGCCTGTTGACACCAACAAGCTTACCAAGGCATTAGCAGGGAGAAAGGAAAAGGGTGGGAATGAGAAAATAGGAGGGCGGAAAATGGAAAAGCTGAGTCTAATGGAATGCTAGGAGCCCCCGAGAGCTGCCTTGGCTGCTCTGCTGCTCTGGATTCTTGCCCCAAGAGAAGGCAGAACAGTCAAAATAAGCATTAAATTTAGCCAAAAACACGTGCAGAACTTTTAGTCCTATGGGACTCAGTGAAACGGAGTCAGCAAGTCACAATCTGTCACACTTTGATTTGGAGTCCACATCAAGTAAACGGGCTAGCATATTGCAAGTGGACCAAAAACACAAGGCCTGGTTGATTCTGTGTGTTGTGTTGTCTTGTGTTGTGTTTGGGAGATTTATGCCACTCACATAAGTGTGTGATAAGATGCAAGGGGTGAAAGCAGCTATTAACACTGATTAACTCAAAAGTTGACCACCAGCACACATAGCCATTGTTTCCACCAGCACTCGTTAGTGATGGGCTTTGGCTGGCTGGCTTCACAAGAGACAAATGCCATTACAGGAGACCAAATAACCTTATTTAAGCAGTCAACAGATAATAGAGACGCTCCAGGTATTAGCCTGACTGCATTAGTTTGATTTGTTACTACTGTTCACCTTGTCCTGGCATTAATGGAGACAAAGGCTTGGAATTACTAGGAGCAGAGTTAAGCTATGGATTAGAGAGAGCCTGCGTGTTTCAAGGAAAAGATAATTTTATCTTGGCTTTCATTTCCATTTTCATCTTGCATGATTTTTCCTCAAAGTTAAAGTCTAGTTTTCCTCCTGAATATCATCATATTCTCTCCAATATACTGACAACTGCTAAAAAAAAATTACCAACACATTATTTCCTCTAACAAGAACAGCCTTTATCTTTTAGGTTTTTGGAAATGATTTTAGGGGAAATATACTAGTCACCATGTATATTATCTTATCTCTTGAATATTCTCACATATTATGAACTCACTTCACAATATTTTATTATATTGTTATTAGTATCTGAAAATATAAAAGTATGCACATATTACATTCAGAGTTATTTCTTCAATATGACAATTTCTGTATTTATTTTTTTCTGACTTCTGAATGCTACTTGTTTCAGTTAAAAGTGCATACTTTCTATTATAAACGATTTCAGTTATAAATATGTAACTTCCGTTTAACATTTTTTTCAATTATACACAAAATTGAATTTTAAAAGCACATAAATCTGTTATATTAAACTGTCACTGAAAAATACTGTTTCTTTCCTCACCAGACTTTTTACAGGTATAAGTTCGTATAAGTAAAAAATAATTTAAATACATTATTAGTTGTTTATCAAGGTTTGTGATGCTGTTTCATCTTTTTCTAAAGTCTGTAAGTTTATAAAGAATTCTCATACTTCTCAGACTTGGGGGTTAGGTTTAATCTTAGATAAATTCTACATAAACTATGATTACTCTTTGAAAACTCTCAATGTATGAAAAGCTCTAGTTCAAAAATACTTAAAATATTAACATTATGAAATAGTTATACATAGGACTTGCTAAGCCAAGCAAACATTAAGAACAAAACAGAACTGTATGTCTGAAACGGAAAGATGCACAGACTGTCAACTGTGATGACATTTAAAAAATAACAGCCAAAACAACAAATACATATACAAGTGTATATATATTATACATATACACATGCTTTTATACACAAAAAGGTGTAGAGAAATGTTTAATGATGCTTATCTGTGAAGGAGGAGATTTGAGAGAGGTTTAACTCTTATACTGCTTGAATTGTTTACAATATGTAAATATGACCTTAGGGATTAAATTAAATGGCTATTTGAAAAAGCTTACCCATCACATGACCCTTTCCCCTCCAACTCACTCCTGATGACTTCTAGTCCTCCACTTTAATATAATTTCACAGGAACCTACGAAGAACAAATAAGTACCCAGTGGATAAACTGTGACTAACATATTTCATAAATAGGGCTCCAAATTGTATATTACTGAAAGCAGTTCTTTATGTTAAAAAAAGCGGCTCCACAGTCTGACAGCAGAGACTTCCTCGGAAAACATTTAATGCCTCTGTTCTTCCATTTACTTCCCTGCTGCCCTTCTCTTCCTCCCCGCTCTCCATCCAGCAATAGTGAAACAGGATAAGCACAGCTTACTGCTGACACAGAGCTTACTGGGACACAGAGCGGCCTTTCCTCCAAATTGTTCTCAGTAAATGTTTTTTTAAAAGCTCTAAAATCTGAGTCATGCTGCTTTTCCTCATCAGAAAATGCAAACTCCTCTAATCTTGCTCATGCAATTTAAAAATGAAAGAAAAAAAAATAAAACCATGATAGATACAGTAATTCAACAAGAACCTTCTACTCTGGTCCTTACCAGGAAAGAAAAGAAAAGCAGAGGAAAGAAAAGGTAAAAGGTAGAAAAGAAAAGGGAAGCAAGGGAGAATTCAATCCAAATGGGTGAAGCTGGAATACAGCTGCCAGGAAACAACGTCAGCGTCCTCCAGCTTATATTAAACCGAACATCCACTCTGGCCTTCCATTAATTAAATGGAAAGCAAATCCCCAGATTCCCAGTAGGGAACTGACAGGAACCATGGCAAATGCAAAGAAAATACAGTTTTTGTCCCAGAAAGTGCCCTGGTTATTTCCAGTGACAATGTCAGAACATATACAAAAGACAGGACGGTTATCCTACCTCCTCAGTCAACGTATTGTTTGTAACAAAACATACAGATGATTAACTGGAAATGGATATAAGCCAGATGATCATTCTCATTTTGATGAATGAATGTAAAGCATGATATTGAGTGGACTAGAAAAATAACTAAAATTTGCTTTTATTTGTAGCTCAATTCTTTTGCATAATCCAATACTAATGGAATG
This sequence comes from Ovis canadensis, assembly GCF_042477335.2. Lineage (NCBI taxonomy): Eukaryota > Metazoa > Chordata > Mammalia > Artiodactyla > Bovidae > Ovis > Ovis canadensis. The sequence goes on along the minus strand of NC_091263.1, from coordinate 58,607,737 downwards.
AATAAGACGATTGATGATTTTACATCTTTACTTTGGCATAATAACTTTGCTGAATAAAAAACTTGAAACTAGAGTGTTATAAGAATTTGTATTGATATATGGTGAGAAAATCTCACTGCTTTATGCCAGAAATAAAGAGAAACAAAAGATTCATGAATAAATCATATGCTATATTAAGTATAATCACAGTTCAAAATGCAGTTGAAGGGAATTTATTGAAACAAATCACATCTTTGTGCCATTCTTCAGACTATTTGACTTGAATTATTTTGTAAATGGAATCCAGTTGTAGAGTCAATTAGCTATGAGTTTACTGATTTTAATAAACTAATTTGATTAAATTTGCTCACCAAAAATAACTGGCTTTTTCTGCAAATGTTTATTAAAATATATAGGAAAGGCTTTTATTGTAACTAACAGTGCCCAAGTATAACAGGTGCCATGTTATAATAGTAATTATTTACAATATATTTTCCAATAAAAATGACAATACTCAGATTAAACACAGAAAACATAACATTTTCAATACTTGATATTTCCATTAATTCTTCATGTTCTGCAACTGGAAGATAATTCCACATGTTTAGTTTTCTATTTATTCCAGGAGATCTGTGTTGAAATTTTTTTTTGCCATTAGAAACTGTGATTCTCTATGGGACCTTTTCAGCTTTGCACGCCGATTTTGGAACCAGATCTAAAATTAAGGGAAGATAAAACAGACCTCAGAAATGTTATTTTATTATTAACATTTCAGTGCTACAAGAACTAAGTCTGAAAATTTACCTGGATTCTGTCCTCCTCTAGGTTCAATTTTCGAGCTAAGTCTTCTCTGATATCAATGCCAGGATAGCAGTTTACTCTAAAGACATTTTCTAACACTTCAATCTAAGAATAAGGAAATAGTTATTTAAAATGTTGATCTGTCATCATAAAATAGACTTTAATGTGTATAGCAAAATAATTGCATTCAAATCTTGGGCGATTAATCTGTAAGCTTTTTTTTTTAATGACTATCCAGAAACTGTTAACGGGGAGAGAGAGCGATACGGTCTATTGTTTCATTAATAAGGCTTCTAAACTGAGATCCCAAAGTGGATGGGCTTTTTGCCCAACAGGGCATCAGTTAAAGCCTTTGTATTAAGATTATTGGCTGAAAAAACTTCCCACCTGGTTTTGGGTAAAAGCAGTTCTGGGTCTTCGGCCTCTATACCAACTCAACTCTCTTTTCAAAGAAAGTCTCTCTGAGGGTGCAAAGTAATCTTCGTATTTCCAAACACTTTCTTCCGGCACTGAGTGATCCACAGTTTGAGGTAATGAGATCCCACTGGGAAGAGTTGGGACATGTAGACATAGGTTAACTTCTTTCCCTAAAAAGAGAAAAAAGAAATCCCATTTTAGGTGTCCATTTCTATATTTTACAAAGTTGTATAAGAAGTAATTTCAGAAACTTGTCTCTAACTTTCCTAGTAGAATTCTTCTGGGTTTCACAGGAGACCAAAATCCAAAAAGCAAACAAAAATGAGAGCTCTGTCTTGCTGATAGACAACACATTCTGACCTCTGAATGTCATTTATTCTTCCAGTGAGATTTAGAATATATGATATGGCAAATAAACCTAGAGCTCTTCTGAAGTAAATGAAGGCTCCTGGCATTTCTCATGGGTGCACTTCACACCTACTTGGATCTAAGGCCAATGTTCTTTTTATTTCCCATAACACTCAGATGGAGGCATTAAAAGTGCTAGATATTTCAATTATGTACTTGGATGAAAGTAAAGTTTTTCTCTAAGTCTATGTAATATGAAAAAAAGAGAAAAAAGCCAAATTAAACACTGTAAACAAATTAACAAAGAAATTTAAAAATTAAGTTGTGGCGTACCTGAAGAGCCGCAGGTGTCTGCCCAGGGCCTGTGGGGTTTCGTGGATGGAACACAGTCTTTCTTCTGGTCCAGTCCTAAGATACTCTCAATTGAAAAGGGGCAGGGTGAGGGTTTGCCTTCCCCAAGCCGAGCACCTTCCTGAAGGCTAGGAGACATCCTTGCGTGGGCTGCACAGAGCAACAGCTCCAAGCCTCCCTGGCTGGCTCTGCCCCACGTGTCCGGGGCTGGACCTTCCTGCAGTTCACCTCACTGCTCCGCTGACAAGGGGGCTGGATTTAGAACGTCACTAATTAAAATCCCGTTTCAGAAAGTTTTAGCATGTCAATGCACACTGGCCCAGCCAGCAGCTCCAGGAGTTAATTGTTTATTTGTTTGCAAGTAATTAGCAACTAATGGCTACACCACAGGGGCCACCTACAGGGACAAAAAGTGTTATCTCTCCTAAACAGAACACAGACTTAACTTTCTCAAAAGAAAGGATGCACACAGACTAGCACTCCTCTTTTATTTGAAATCATCAATGTATAAAATCATGCTTTTTATTCTGAAGTTTATACTTTCATGGACTCCAGTTACCTAAACATACAGGCAAGACAGAAGAGCAGTCAAGTAATAAATAATCTAATTTAAGTGAATTTTCTTCCAAAGACATTGGAAAAATAATAATCTCTTAATGCTATTACAGTAATTCTGATGAAAATGCCCGTTTTTCACATGCATATGTAATAGTGACTGTTGTCAATGAAAACACAATAGTATTTGGAGTGCAGCATACTGGAAAAGGTTGGCAATGTTATTAACACTGAGTGTAATTTTCTTCCAAGTGCCTGGATTAACTCACAAGGAACAGTTGCACCAAGTATTTTAAATAATTAATGAGTTAATTCTCTTATTTCATCTTTTCTTTTAAATGAGAGAGACATAACATGAAGATTCATATATAACTACCTCCAAGCAACTTAAAAGTATGCCTATTCAAACTAAAGGAAGAATTTCTCTCCCATCAGCTGTTTCAAAGAAAAATACATAATTTATCTTTTAAAGAAAAATTTTTGTTGATATTTTGAGAGACTGGATGGTTCTCATGAGGACAAGAAGACTTGTGAAAAATAACCAAGAACGAAATATTTTCATCATCCTAAGAAAATGTGAAATTAAAAGAGAAATACAGCTGCTAAATGAGAAGATTCTGAAGTGACCACTTCTCACCAAAGTTGTAACACTGTTAGTCAGCATTCAAACAACTACTGGGCTTTCCTTGTGGGAAGAAGAAAAATAGTGTGTGCTCAAAGAGGAAACAGCCTCTACAGGACAGAGCTGAACTTTATCAGATTTTGCCCTGTGTGATGTCACTTCCTATCACGATGTCATAAATACCAAGCTAACTTCCTCCTTATGTGAGCTCCAGTGTGAACAAAGGATTCACATAGAAAACAAAACACGCACACAAGATGGAGTTATAAATACACAAGTAAAGCCATTCTGACAATGAATAAACTAGTAAACATATATCCTCATGGAGGTTTTGCCTACAGTGTCTTGGAAGGTAAACAGTGGGGGCTCCCCTCCTCTGGAGTGACCTAGAGAAAGAGACTGATTCAGGACCTTCCAGATTCTTTCCTTTGAAACATTCATTCATTGATTCATCCCACAAATGGAAGAACATCTACTGCGTACCTAAAAAACCGAATAGGATCCTTGCCTTCATGTGTCCATGAAGCTCACGGTGGTGGCAGAGATGGGGGGCAGTGAGACAGCCAACAAACAATGACTGTAAATATTAATAAATAAATTTTCTTGTACATTAACCAGTGATGAGGATGGAAAAAGAAGAAAGATGAGCCAGGAAAGCTGGCTCCTCAGTAAGGGTAGAAGGCGGCCTTACTGAGACCGTCGACCCCACAGACTAGGGCCCTAGAGGCACACACTGCAGGGTGCCACGGCACAGGCTGACGCAACTCCAGTCCCCAATTTCTTCTTTATCAACGCAGACACTGCAATATTTTATTTATCCTGAGTTGATTTTATGTGGACTTAATACCGTATTATTTTACATCTGGATGAGTGTATGAAAATAAAAGATAGCAAAGAGTTTCTTTAAAAAACTGGAGGCAATGTTTTCTCATATATCCACTCGACAGACTTTTACAGAGCACTTAACATGTGTCAGACACCATTCTAGGATTAGGAATGAACAAAAGCAAGGTAATTTCAGAGAGCGATAAACTCACTGAAAGGAATAAACAAGGTGGTGGTGATGAAACATAACGGGGGTGGAGGTGGAGTGAGAAGAGGGTCTTTAAGTATTGATGGTCAGGGAGGCCTCTCTAAGGAGGTGACATTTTAGCTGAGGATAAGAGAACGCTAGCATGCCAAGATCTTGAGAAAGAGCATTCCAGTCAGAAGGAACACCAAGTACACAGGTCTTGCAGCTGAAAGGTATTGGAATATTTGAGGAGGAAAAGGGCAGTTAGCCAGAGAGCGGTGAGTGGTACCAGATGCTAGAGTTTGGAGAGCCAGGCCTGGCTGGATAATGGATGCATTTATGAAGACCTATAAAGACCGTGGTAAGGAGTTCAAGTGCAAAGGGAACCTGGGGCAGGGTTTTAAGCTGGGACTAATATGACAGTCTGAGTTGTTTTTACTCACAACACTTCTGACACCCAATGCATATGGGCTTTTCCACACCAAGCGACTCTCCAGTTCTCTGTAGACATCAACAGGGTATCCTACAATTCAGTTCTGACCCTAACTACCCCACAGGTTAAGGGCTCAGTCCACCAAGACTATAGATACCACTTGCAAGTCCCAGGTTGCCACTTGTACTTCTGACTAACCGACTGTAAATTCAGAGTTCCCCTTCACAGGGTCAATTATTTGCTAGAACTCATACAACTCAAGAAGGCATGCTGTTTACATTTACTAGAAAAGATACAATTCAGGAGCAGATGGAAGAGATGTGTAGGGCAAGGTGTGGGGGAAGGGGCACAGAGGTTCCATGCCCTCTCTGGGCACACCACCCTCCCAGCACTTCAATGTGTTTGCCAAGATCAGAATCCTGATCTTTTTTTAGTGGCTTTTTTTTATGGAGTTTCATTACATACACAAGATTGATTAATCATCGGCTATTGGTGATTGACCTCAATCTCTAGTCCCTTTCCCCTCCCCTGAGATTGGCAGGTGGGGCTGAAAGTTATAAGCCTCTAATCTAGGTTTGGTCTTTCCTGTGACCAGCCCACATCTTGAAACTATTGAGAAGCCCACCAAGAGTCATGACATTAGAAGAAAAGATGCTCCTATCACTCTTATTACTCAGGAAATTCCAAGAAATTTAGGAGCTGTGTGCCTGGAACCAGGGACAGAGAACAGATATATTTCTCTTTATAGCACAGATAGGATTTACAGTTTTAAAATCCCATCCTGGCTGCTACATAGAAAGAGACTGAAGAGTGATGAGTGTAACCAGTGAAATCGAAGATCACCTGAGAGTTGTTTATTCACTACGTTCCTACTGAGCATATACTAATGCAAGGCATTGTTCTAGGTATGATGAGGAGAGAGATAACTGTCCAGGAGCAAGAGATGATGGCTAACAGTGGATCTGGGAAGTGGTACAATTCTTTAGGAGGTTGTGGGAGATGAAGTAATTGGATAATTAGTTCCAATTCTTTCATCCCCACAATATATTATATAGCTATCCCCTTGCTGTGGCCTCATCGTGGATACAGTGTACTTCCCACCTCTCAGCTTTGGGCTTGTCCATGTGACTTGCTTCAGTCAATGGCAAGTGTTGTGACTAGAAGCCTGAAATATGATTGGTATGCCCCCCTGAGCTTCTGACATCACTGTGTGGTCATCCACAGGGCAGTTGCTGCCTCTCAGCCTAAGCCCTAGAATGAACACATGTGAAGGAGACCCCACTCCATCCTGCAGCTTGAGCCCAGGCAAACAGCCAAACACCAACTGACCTGCAGTTTCATGGGTGAGAAAAATAAACATTCATTGTTTATTAAGCTACTGAGATTTCTGAGGTTATTTGACATACAGCATTGTGGAGGAAACAGCTCCTTCATGTGGGAACAGAAAAACACATCTTGCTGGTGGATTGGTAGAAATGAAGGAAAGAGAGGCATTAGGATGACTGTTTTTTTGGCTTGAGCAAAAATAGTGTCATTTATTGGGGTGTGGAAGTCTGGACTAGGGGAGGAAAGGTTTGGGGGGAAATGAAGAGTTTCAGTTTGGATTGCAAGTGGGTTACTGGATTTCTGAGTTTGAGCTCAGGGTTGAATCTCTAAGTTTGTGCATCACTAGCACAAATCATATGTATTAAAACCATTAAAAGCCAGAGGTTTGTATGAGATCACCCAGTGAATGGCCCTAGACACAAGAAGGATCTTAAGACCAAGTCTGAGGTATTTCAATATTTAGAAATTGGAGAAGATGTGCTGGAGAAAGAACTAGAGAAGGAAACAGGTAGTAAGCCAAGGGAAAAGTCTGGAGAAATGATAATCAACCCAAGAGAGGAAAAAGGATCAAGGAGAAAGATGGTTACAACAATATCTAAGTGGTCTCACTGTGTCCATCCTTGATCCTTTATGGTTTTCTATCAACACAGTAGCCAGCAAGAGGGATTATTTAAAAACATATCCGTTCATGTCACAACTCTGCTCAAAAAATGGCTTCCCATCTCAGTAACAGTCAGTCTTTATAGTGTTACACAGGGTGTCACCTGATCTGCCAGCTCCCCTTCCGATCTGATCTTATCTTCCATCACATCTCCCATGTTGACTTTGTTCTGGCTACACGGGACCTCTCCTCTTCCGGAAAACACAGGTACAGTCCTGCCTCGGGCCTGTACACTGGCTGTTTTCACTCCCTAGAATGTTCTTCCCTCACATATTCTCACAGTTTACTTACTCTGTTAGCTCCTTCAAGTATTTCCTTAAATACAATTTTTTCCAACAAGGCTTACTCTTTCAGTCCCTTAAAAAATTTCAGGAGTCTTGATGCCCTTTCTCCTGCCCTTTTGTCTTATTATATGTTCATCTTGTTTCCTGTTTATCGCCTGTTTCTTATCTTTAGAATTTTTGTTTGTTCTAGCATCCACAACAGTGCTCAGCTAAAACTAGATGAAATAATAAATGAATGATCAGCTGTGTCAATGCTGCTAAGAGGCTGGGTAAAAAGAAGACAAATGTATCCACAGATTTGTTAACAAGGGAGTTACTGTCAACTTTGGCAAGCTGGAAGGGTAGAGAAAAAAAGCCAAATTTGAGGTAAACTGGAGAATGAATGAGATATTTCTGTTATAGCAATACGCTGGGCCATATTCCTTGAAAGACTCTTCCACTACAAAACAATTAGATCTTGTATAAAATATATCTTCAAGTGCAATGCTGAGATCTGAAAAAGTAAGGGAAATTTTGTTTCCTCACCACATGAAACAGTAAAAACCCAACAACCAAGAACTGAACTCAGAACTGGGAGCAGTGATCAGCAGACAAATGATAAATAACAGGTCACCCACAAGAGCAAAAATCCTTAGCATCACAGAAACCAGGATTCTAACCCTCAGGCTAGTAGTAGGTAGGGGAGTTGAACAGAAGACTCTCATTTGAGGTCACTTTAATATTGGTTCCCGGCAAAAACAGAACAAACGCTCTCTGGGAGAAAGCCTTGCTAATCTAGGTCACAAAATTCCCACAGATTAAAACTAAGCAAACATAATCTCACAATCAAAGAGAAGTAAGCACATGCGGGCAGCCACCATGATAGGTATGGAGGCCAACATGGAGAGGAACTGAAGTTTCCTGTCAACAGTCACATCAACTTGCCAGCTGTGTGAATATGCCACTTGGCAAGTGAATCTTCCAGCTCCATTCAAGCCTTCAGATGACTAAAGCCCCAGATGACATCTGACCACAATCTTAATGAAAACTACAAGACAGGACTGGGTATCCAAGTCACTCCTGAATTCTTGACATAGAGAAACAGTGAGAGGTATTAAATGAACACTACTGTTTTAAACCACCAAGTTTTGGGTGATTTACGCAGCACTAGATAATTTATCTAAAAAGCTCCATCATAAAAAACTGAGAAGGGAGAACCTGTAGGGAGACAAGAACAAAAGATAGAACACAAATTACCAATATTAGGAATGAAGAGGTGATACTGCTATAGAGACTACAGACATTAAAAAAAAAGGATATAACGAACAACTTTATACCAGTAAATCCAGTAGCTTACATGAAATAGGCAAGAATCTCAAAAAAAAATACATGATCACAAAAACTGAAACAACATGAAATGGAAAATATGACTAGCTACATATCTATTAAAGAAACAGAATTGGTTATCAAATTCTTTCCCACAGAGAAAACTTCCGGCCAAGATAACTTCACTGGTGAAGTTTATCAAACATTTAAAGAAAATCTTACACAAATACCAATCTCTCAGAAAATGGAAGAGGAAGGACCCTTCTAAATCTGTTTTATGAAGTCTGAATAACCCTGATAACAAAAAAAATTTTTTTTTTAATTATAGACAAATATCTTTTATGAACACTGATACAAGGGCAAACTGAAGGTTGACACACATAAAAAGGATAATACATGATGGCTAATTAATGGCCACTATAAGAGATCTTTTCAAGAAAATTAGAGATACCAAGGGAGCATTTCATGCAAAGATGGGCTCGATAAAGGACAAAAATGGTATGGACCTAACAGAAGCAGAAGATATTAAGAAGAGGTGGCAAGAATATAAAGAACTGTACAAAAAAGATCTTCATGACCCAGATAATCATGAGGGTGTGATCACTCATCTAGAGCCAGACATCCTGGAATGTGAAGTCAAGTGGGCCTTAGAAAGCATCACTATGAACAAAGCTGGTGGAGGTGATGGCATTCCAGTTGAGCTATTTCAAATCCTGAAAGATGATGCTGTCAAAGCGCTGCACTCAATATGCCAGCAAATTTGGAAAACTCAGCAGTGGCCACAGGACTGGAAAAGGTCAGTTTTCATTCCAATCCCAAAGAAAGGCAATGCCAAAAATGCTCAAACTACCGCACAACTGCACTCATCTCACACGCCAGTAAAGTAATGCTCAAAATTCTCCAAGCCAGGCTTCAGCAATACGTGAACCGAGAACTTCCTGATGTTCAAGCTGGTTTTAGAAAAGGCAGAGGAACCGGAGATCAAATTTCCAACATCCGCTGGATCATGGAAAAAGCAAGAGAGTTCCAGAAAAACATCTATTTCTGCTTTATTGACTATGCCAAAGCCTTTGACTGTGTGGATCACAAGAAACTGGAAAATTCTGAGAGAGATGGGAATATCAGACCACCTGACCTGCCTCTTGAGAAATTTGTATGCAAGTCAGGAAGCAACAGTTAGAACTGGACATGGAACAACAGACTGGTTCCAAACAGGAAAAGGAGTACATCAAGGCTGTATATTGTCACCCTGCTTATTTAACTTATATGCAGAGTACATCATGAGAAACGCTGGGCTGGAAGAAGCATGAGAAATATCAATAACCTCAGATATGCAGATGATACCACCCTTATGGCAGAAAGTGAAGAGGAACTAAAAAGCCTCTTGATGAAAGTGAAAGAGGAGAGTGAAAAAGTTGGCTTAAAGCTCAACATTCAGAAAACGAAGATCATGGCATCCGGTCCTATCACTTCATGGCAAATAGATGGGGAAACAGTGGAAACAGTGTCAGACTTTATTTTGGGAGGCTCCAAAATCACTGCAGATGGTGACTGCAGCCATGAAATTAAAAGACGCTTACTCCTTGGAAGAAAAGTCATGACCAACCTAGATAGCATATTCAAAAGCAGAGACATTACTTTGCCAACAAAGGTCCGTCTAGTCAAGGCTATGGTTTTTCCTGTGGTTGTGTACGGATGTGAGAGTTGGACTGTGAAGAAGGCTGAGCATCGAAGAATTGATGTTTTTGAACTGTGGTGTTGGAGAAGACTCTTGAGAGTCCTTTGGACTGCAAGGAGATCCAACCAGTCCATTCTGAAGGAGATCAGCCCTGGGTGTTCTTTAGAAGGAATGATGCTAAAGCTGAAACTCCAGTACTTTGGCCACCTCATACGAAGAGTTGACTCATTGGAAAAGACTTTGATGCTGGGAGGGATTGGGGGCAGGAGGAGAAGGGGATGACAGAGGATGAGATGGCTGGATGGCATCACTGACTCGATGCACATGAATCCAAGTGAACTCCGGGAGTTGGTAATGGACAGGGAGGCCTGGCGTGTTGTGATTCATGGGGTCACAAAGAGTCGGACACGACTGAGCGACTGAACTGAACTGAACTGAACTGATAACATCTTTCCCAAGGATTTCAAAATATAAATGTCAAAATATACCAATCAATTAAGAAAAGGGTTGTAAAACCTTCCATATAATCAATCCTCAATATCTTTCTACACTTATTTTGAAATAAAAAATAAAAGCCTGACACACTGACATTGAAGAGATTATAGGAATCGTAAAACTGGAAGTCTATATTTTAAACATATGTATGTACAAGATGAAGTAAAAATGAGATGTTTATGTTTTATTTTGCTCTAGTAACTTGTAAATCAACTCAGGCTTTGCTAACATTTTCTAATTATGTATTTCAACTAAATCTCAAATCATTAACCATCAGGAAAAATGCACAATGTCTTAAATGTTTTTGCAGAGTTTTCAAAAAGCATTCATAGCACAATAAGAAAGAAAACCAGCCTGTGAGTATAATAAGAAAGAAAACCAGGCTGTGAGGATAGGAAAGAAATGCAATAAGCAAAGCTCCATGACGTTAGCCTCTTACTTATGCATAAAAATAACACTGTTCTATTTGAGACCCTCAGAATTTTTAAATGTGTTTTCTAAAATACATAAAAGACTTTAGATTTTACTGTTAACACCTTCAGTATCTCCTAAAAAATCCCAAAGTAGACATTCAATTAATATTTCTTAAATGAATAAATAAATGGATGGTGGATAGATGAGACTAGGAGGAGGAGACATTTGTAAATACACATAAATGTTGTGTGTTTGCTATTGTTGCCATTGCTTTTTAATGTGTAAGAGAATTCCCAGTTTTCTGTGAACTACTTATATATCACTCCAGGGTAATCCACAGATTAGACATTATGACATTGTGTAATTATAATTCAATAAAAGTGAGATGGGAGATTCCTTATTTTAAATTGGGGTTTAAGAGTTGGACTATAAAAAAAAGCTGAGCCCCGAAGAATTGATGCTTTTGAACTGTGGTGTTGGAGAAGACTCTTGAGAGTCCCTTGGACTGCAAGGAGGTCCAACCAGTCCATCCTAAAGGAGATCAGTCCTGGGTGTTCATTGGAAGGATCGATGTTGAAGCTGAAACTCCAATACTTTGGCCACCTGATGCGAAGAGCTGCCTCATCTGAAAAGACTCTGATGCCGGGAGGGATTGGGGGCAGGAGGAGAAGGGGACGACAGAGGACGAGATGGTTGGATGGCATCACCATCTCAATGGAATGAGTTTGAGTAGACTCTGGGAGTTAGTGACGGACAGGGAGGCCTGGTGTGCTGCGGTTTATGGGGTCGCAAAGAGTCGGACACGACTGAGCAACTGAACTGAACTGATAGGTGTTTTACAATGTTCTGTTAGTTTTTGTAGTACAGCGAAGTGAATCAGCTCTATGTATGCATGTATCCCCTCCTCCTGAACCTCCATCCCACCCATCCCATCCATCCAGGTCATCACAGACACCAAGATGAGCTCCCCGTGCTATACAGTAGCTCCCACTAGCTACCTGTGGGGGATTCATTTAAAATCTGAGCATACAATTTCAGAATCCTGAGGCACAATTCATGTCTGTGATACTCTGTCATTCCTAAGGCCATTAGCCTTGGCTATTACTTGAAACACATCGTATAATCCTCAGTGGTTACAAGGTTGAGGAGAAGAATACGCTTTAGTTGCTTAATTGTGTCCTACTCTTCGCGACCCCGTGGACTGGAGCCCGCCAGGCTCCTCTGTCCATGGGATCCTCCAGGCAAGAATACTGGAGAGTGTTGCCCTTCCCTTCTCCAGGGCATCTTCCTGACCCAGGGGTTGAATTCGGGTCTCCTCCATTGCAGGTGGACTCTTTACCATCTGAGCCACCAGGGAGTTGGGACTATTTCACACATACTTTTGTCTCTCCTGGCAACCATTACAGTGTTCATCAAACATAAGATATTAAATAAAGATTTGTAGAAAAGTTCCCTCCATTTATATTTAGAAAACATTTTAGGTTTTTCTCAATCTCAAAAGACTATAGTTTCATATTTGTACATTTTCAAACCAGTCAAAATTGTTTTCTGTACAGTGCCTCTTGTATATATCAAGTTCTTGGTTTTAAAAATTTGATATAAAATTATCTAAAACACTGATGCCTTTGGATTTTAAAAAATTCACGTAATATTTACTATGGTACAGAGTAAAATGATAGTTTCCTTCAATTCTACCCCATTTTTACTGTCCAACCCACTGGCCACCACTATTAACAGTTTAGTGTGCCTTCCTATCTTTTCAGGATGTCTTGACATAAACAGGTAGCTGCACACACATGCTTTTATCCACAGGGAGCCAGACACACGTACTGTTCTGCAATGTGGTTCCCCAACACTGACATGACATAAGCCCACACAGCTCCATCCCATGCTTCAACAGCTGCCTGATGCTACAGTAGGCGGAAGAATCACAATTTACTGAACTGCTCCCTTGATAACGGCACTTGGTTGTCTCCAATTTTTTAAACTCTAACAAACAATGAATACCTTCTTAGCACATATGCAGGAGTATTTCCATGAAAAAGTTTCTTTGAAGAATATATTATTTTTTTGTCACCCAAAAATAAACCAGAATTTATTATGAATAAAAAAGAATATGCTTTTTATGAATTCTTCCATACTTCATTCCAATAAATCTTTACCAATGCACACTCCCACCCAGTATGCTGCTGCTGCTGCTGAGTCACTTTAGTCATGTCTGGCTCTGTGCGACCCCACAGACGGCAGCCCACCAGGCTCCCCCATCCCTGGGATTCTCCAGGCAAGAACACTGGAGTGGGTTGCCATTTCCTTCTCTAATACACGAAAGTGAAAAGTGAAAGTGAAGTCTCTCAGTCGTGTCCGACTCTTTGTGACCCCATAGACTGCAGCCCACCAGGCTCCTCCGTCCATGGGATTTTCCAGGCAAGAGTACTAGCCCCTGTCTTTATGTCCTCCCCAGACTGACACTGAAGACAAGAAAATTCAGGGCTAGGTTAAATTAGACTCAGGATTTCCCTAGACTCAATAATCAAAGATAAAATAGTTCAGGATTTAAGGCTTCCAGGGGCTCAGGCCTACACGTTAGTGTCACTTAATCTAATCATTGTAGATTAAATTAGAGTTGTCAGTTAACTTGAGAACCTGATTGTCAGTTATATCATTGTTTCTGGAGGATAAATGCCATGGTTTTCTTATCAACTTAAAAACAAACTTTTAAGTCACAACAAACACTTAGTAAACTCCAGCTTGTACAGGGAATGTACTAGGTAACCAGGAGATGAAATGATTCCTGCCTTCAAGAAACTCATGATTAAGAAGGTAGTAATTAACATTAATTTTGTTAGGTGTCATGATGTGATTGTGGTTACATTTACTAAAAGTCCCTCCAAAAGATTCTACTTAAATATTTATAGGTGAAATTTCAGAATGTCTGGGTTTTAGTTTAAAATACTTCAGAAGGGCTTTGCTGGCGGTCCAGTGGTTAAGAGTTTACCTTGCAATGCAGGGGACACTGGTTCGATCCTTGGTCTGGGACGGTGCCACAGGCCATAGAGCAACTAAGCCCATGCGCCACAACTGCTGAAGCCTGCACACCTAGAGCCTGTGCTCTGTCTGCAACCAGAGAGGTCACCGCAGTGAGAAACCCGACCACCACAAGGAAGAACAGCCCCCACTCACTGCAGCTAGAGAACGCCCATGCATAGCAAGGAAGACCCAACACAGCCAAAAATAACTAACTAAAATTATTAAATAAATAAATAAAATACTTCAGGAAAACAAGAAAGCAAAGAAAGATAATTGAAGCAAGTGTTGTAAAATGTTGGTAAGTGCTGAATTGGAGTGATGGGTATATGTGGATTCATTGTCTCTAATGAATAAAAATATAATATCGTGGGCTCACTATTCTACTTTTGTAAATATAAGTAGCACAATTCTCTTATTCTTCTAGGAACACCAATAAATAAATACACAATTTTAAAGATGTGTGCACAAGAAGTTGTGCATGGGAGCAAACAGGGGCCCAAATCAGCTTGAGTGAAACTGAACAGGACTGATGGGTGGTAAGAGCCCAACTCTGGCGTCACACTACCTGGGTCCAAATTCCTGCACTGACTCTTTTTAACTATGTGACCTTGGGTATGTAACTTAGCCTCTCTTTGCCTCAGTTTCCTCTATAATTAAATGGGGATAATTGAGGATCAAATGAGATTAATACTTGCAAAGCCCTTGAAATAATCCCTGATATATAGTAAATGTTATGTAAATTATTTGCTATCATTTATTGCCATTATCAATGTTACTAGAAGGCTTTTCAGATATGTCTTCAGGTAGAGATGTTTCAAGGAAAGGTCACAGAAAACCAACATAATGAAGGCCAATTAGGTGTAGTTATAGGGGTATGTGTGTGTGTCTGTGTGTGTGTCTGTTTGTTGAGGGGAGTAAGAGGGAGAAAGTGACTGTGATTGCCACATTTCTAGTTTCTGTGACCAAATGGATAATGATATCAGCTGCCTGCCAATGTAGGAGACCCAAGAAATGGGGGTTTAATCCCTGGGTCAGGAAGATCCCATGGAGAAGGGAATGGTAACTCCAGAATTCTTGCCTAGAGAATCCCATGGAGAGAGGAACCTGGCAGGCCAGAGTTCTGCTGCTGCTAAGTCATTCAGTCGTGTCCGACTCTGTGCAACCCACCAGGCTTCCCCGTCCCTGGGATTCTCCAGGCAAGAACACTGGAGTGGGTTGCCATTTCCTTCTCCAATGCATGAAAGTGAAAAGTGAAAGTGAAGTCTCTCAGTCGTGTCCGACTCTTCGCGACCCCATAGCCTGCGGCCTACCAGGCTCCTCCATCCATGGGATTTTCCAGGCAAGAGTACTGGAGTGGGTTGCCATTGCCTTCTCCGGGCCAGAGTCCATAGGATCGCAAAGTTGGATACAACTGAAGCGACTTAGCATGCACTCACACATCATTAACAGAAGGAGTAGAGGTGAAAGAGAGTTTACCACTTGACAACTGTGTTTCTAATCATATAAACAAATCACAAAGTATTTAGCAAACTGAATTACCTCAGAATGAAAATATAGTTCCCCAGACTGTAAAAGGTAAAAAATTAATGAAAATTGGCAGCATGCAATTTAAATAATAAAGGTTCTAAAAATACTGTAGGAGAATTTATCTGGATTTGTAAACATTATTGTTATACAGTTCACACATATAACCTAAACAAAGGAGCTCATTTTAGTACTGGAAGATAACTGGAAATAACATTTCCACAATCTAGCAACTCAGATATTAGTGGAATTGACTTAAAGCAAATATATATTTCTAAATGGTTATAATTTTAAAAAGCAGCTGTCATTTCAGCAGCGTTTTCAGTAGTTCTTCAGTTAGGATTTGTTTCATGTTTCCTTGTGATCTCTGAGGGGATGACACAGAACTGATGCTGTATTCTCATTATTTCCTATCAGGTAGTATATAATTTTGATTAGTCTCATTATTGGTGATTTTAACTTTCAGCATTTGATTAAGATGGTGTCTGCCAGGTTTTCCCACTAGAAAGTTACTCTTTCCCCTTTTATAATGTAATTTTTTGGGGGGTGAAGTTATTTTTAAGCCTATGCAAATACTTTGCAACAAATGTTTTTATTCATTTATTTATATCAATATGAACTCATGGTTTTCTATTTAAGGAGTTATAATCTCATGACTTATTGTGATGCTGAAATTTCCCCTGATTTGGCTAATGGAAGCCCCCTTCAAGCTGACTTGCGTTCTTTCCACACATCATTTTTTGATGTGGACCATTTCTAAAGTCTTTGTTGAATCTGCTACAACGTAACTTCCATTTTATGGTTTGGTTTTTTGGCTGTGAGGCATGTGGGATCTCCCTGACCAGGGACTGAACCCACATCCCCTGCATTGGAAGGGGAAGTCTTAACCACTGGACTGTCAGAGAAGTCCCTTGACACATCATTCTTGAGCACTTTCTACCTCCTAGCACAAGGTGTCTCAAGTATACCTTATTCTTTTCTTGCTCCAGATCTAGAGTCAGCCATTTCTCTGAGCAGTCCTATTTCTTTTTAATGAACGAACAATGGTGTTTGGAAGCCAAGATATGGACTCAGATGTGCATCCACTGTTATTGGGGCATCTCTCTCAAAGGCTTTCTCAATGAAAAAGGAAATAAATGCAGGTATGTGACGTATACACACTTTATATCCAGTTTACCCCATACATGTATTGAAACCTGTGAGTTCACATGTGTTGTGCTTAGTCACTCAGTTGTGTCCGACTCTTTACGACCCCATGGACTGTAGCCTGCCAGGCTCCTCTGTTCATGGGGATTCTCCAGACAAGAATACTGGAGTGGGTTGCCACGGGAATCTTCCAACCCAGGGTTCAAACCCAGGTCTCTCTCACTGCAGGCATTTTCTTTACCGCCTGAGCCACCAGGGAAGCCATGCTGCTGCTGCTGCTGCTGCTGCTGCTCAGTCGCTTCAGTCGTGTCTGACCCTGTGCGACCCCATAGATGGCAGCCCACCAGGCTCCCCCGTCCCTGGGATTCTCCAGGCAAGAACACTGGAGTGGGTTACATTTCCTTATCCAAAGCATGAAAGTGAAAAGTGAAAGTGAAGTCGCTCAGTCGTGCCCGACTCTTAGCGATGGATACCTCTAATTCTAATCTAGCACTAGAGGGCTCATTCTAACTTTCCCTCTTTCCATACAGTATTTGCAATTCCCTTCTCTGACAGTGAGAATCCTGGCTTTTTTTATCCTCAATATATTTACCTATTGCACGTATCCCCCTATGTAACCCAACTGCCACTGCTACCATCCCTTCCCCACAGAGATGCAGCCAGCTGTCAACCTGCACAAAAGCCCTCACCATGCTTGAACACCAAAACAGCCCTCTCAGGTATCCTCACCCCATATCTGCTCCAACATCCTATTGCCTGGGGGTTGTCTCTCCACCAAAATGCCATTTTTGCCCATCTTTTGCTCTGACGTCCTGAACAGGCTCTGGCACTGCACACCAGGGCACTCCTTTGTGGGGATGCCCTACCCTGCTTGCTGGACTCCAACACCTCATTCTGGGCCCCCGTGTCTCACCACCCTGCATAGACTCCTACTTTATTTGGTTCCACCTAATGGCTTTAAGGGCTTTTCTAAAGCCCCTAAAGTGGTAAAGAATCTGCCTGCCAATGCAGGAGACATAGGAGACACAGGATCAATTCCCGTGTTGGGAAGATCCCCTGGAGGAGGAAATGGCAACCCCCTCCAGTATTCTTGCCTGGACAATCCCATGGACAGAGGTGCCTGGTACAGGCTACAGACCACAGGGTCACAAAGAGCTGGAATGGGCAACTGGGCATGCACACAATGGCTTTAGGGCTGAATTATTCAGAAAGGGAAGAGGAAAAACCATACACTTGTTTTTACATGAACTCACTGTCTTCTGTTATTAAGACATTACTTTTGCCCCTATATCATTTTGATCATGACTTAGCTAAATCACTCATATAATTTTTCCTTTAAATCAGTATATTTCATAAACTACTGAGTTTACTTAAGACAATGTTAATTTGTGCATAATTTATGATATCTCATATCAGTAGTTTATCTAGTTTCTCCAACATTTGTTTCAAATCACAACCTCAATTAAAAGTGTTTTTATCCAAAATCAGGGTAGAAGTCAAAATCCTCACTTAGGCCATTAGGCTTTACATGATGTTACCTCCTCTTCCTCCTCCCCAACAGATTCCTCCACCCTGGCTCGCAGCTTTCCTGCTACTCTGATCTCTATGCAATCCTTCAAATAGAAAGGCCACTCCTGCCTTAGGGCATAGTGCCTCTATCCTGGTTGTTTCTTTTCCTGAAACACTTTTTCCTCAGATGTACTCATTGCTCACTCCAGTGACTCCTTCACATTTTTGTTCAGATGCCATCTTTTCAATGAAGTCCACTCTGACAAGCTTATTTAAAACTGCAACTGCTCTTCACCTCATTTTCCCTGTTTTCCATAGCACTCCCCACTTTCTAATATACTTTATTTCTTATACTGCATATTACGTTTATATTTCATTGTCCTTCTTCCTACCATTGCCACTAAACTGTAGCTCCACAAAGGCAGAGGTTTTTAACATTTTGTTCATTACCTAATATTTATTGAATGAAGACATCCATTTTCTGAGGCAGTTTAAAATCCCAAAACTAAATTTAGGGCACCATCTAGTGTTTTTGGTAGGATGTGCTGATTTACTGTGAGACTTAACTACGTTGGTGGTGGTTTAGTCGCTAAGTCGGGTCTGGCTCTTGTGACCCCACGGACAGTAGCCCGCCAGGCTCCTCTGTCCATGGGATTCTCCAGGCAAGAGTATTGGAGCGGGTGGCCATTTCTTTCTCCAGGGGATCTTCCTAACTCAGGAATCAAACCCAGGTCTCCTGCATTGCAGACAGATTCTTTACCAACGGATCTATGAACAGTACTCGTATACTCAATTATCAGTAACTCTTTTTATTGCCCTCTGTAGTACTATAAAAAGTTAAAAAACAAGAAGTAAAATGATTTCAATACTTTACCAGTCATGGGACTCATTGGCTTCTCTAACAGCAGTCTCTTTTCCAATGACTTGCCTATTGCTCCCGAGAACTTCTGGGGAGTAGTAATGTCATGTAGGTCTGTGTCTTTTAACCTTTGGGAATCTCCCCTCTCCCCACTGCCAAAAAACAAAGATCAAAAAACAGAGTAACAGCCTTTGCTGGTTTTGTACCTATACCGTTTCTCCAGAATAACACAATATATATTTATTGATTAATTTTTTTTTTTTTGGCAGCAAAAGTCTCCAAATCAATGATAAAACACTAGCAAGGATAACGGTAATATTATTTAAAATACTACCCATATTCTCTACAACAATGAGGAGGGTCTTCTGATTTAGAAAATAATGGTTTCTTTAGTTATGATAAAGAGGGGGAAATGAAGAAAATAAAAGCTGCTTTAAAAGCATTAAAACATTTAAAATGAAAAGAATACTTAGCTTATTTTTACTGGAAACTTATTGTGCCCAGCACTATTCTGAAAGCTCATTAAACATCTTCTGGACTCTACTATGTAGGTTCTCTACATTAAGCCCCACTTTTTAGATGACAAAATGGAGACACAGAGAAATCAAGTAACTTGCCTAAAGTGTCATAAAACTAGTAAAGACTGAAGCTAAGATTCCAAGTCAACTAGGCTGACTCCATAGTCCATGTCCATGAGCTCATGCTCATGTTTTTATTCATCTCCCCAAAGAAACAGAAATAATGCTGCTTGGTTTCAAGGTTCTCAGATTGGTCAAAAAAATTAGTTTACAATGTCCTCATCTTCCAAAAATGAATCAAGGCGACCGTAAAAGCAGCAGCCATATACAATTATCCTAGAAATAAAGTTTCATTCTTTTCAGAGTCAAGAAGTAGAAGCTCTGGAATTGGCCTTTCTAAGGATTTATGCTTTAGCCATATATATATAATCTAAGGATGCTGTGGCAAACAGCAAAAACAACAACAGTATTAATATTAAGATCAAAGGCCAGAGGGTGGCTTGCACTGGCACAATGAAGAATCTGATAGTCCTGGTTGCTCAACCACCTCTTTTTGCAACACATTCCTCAGAACATTTTATTCTACTCCCACTGCCCAAAGCTTTTCCCACCTCTACCACTGGTTCAAATGTTTTAGAGTAGATGGAAGTGACTCAGGATCCCCAATTATCAATTAATATACTCTTGAATTTTGTTCAACTCAGACGTAAGAAAAAAACCTGAATTATCTGTTAAAGTGAGTCTCATTAAGGAGTGATTTATTAGGTAACATCTAGAAGTATTTGCAGTATACATTATGCTCTTGAAAGGAGTATCAATTACACCAGAATTTGAGATTGATGGAGTCTTTCAGGGGATATTTTTAAGAAGTAGGATTCCCAAGCTCTCTAGATGATTCTGGAAATGGTGTCCCTCTCACCACCCTCAGCTGGAACTAAAGACTCTTTCCTAAATGTTTACTTGACTCTTTAATAGTCTAAAATACACAGTGATTTGGGTAAGGGAAATGGTTATCTTCCATTCTGGAGAGAGATTTTCAACATGCGGTTTGAGGATGAGCTGCTTTGGACTCACCTGCAAGATTCCCAGCCCTACCTCTGACCAATGGCATCAGACTCTTCTGCTGGGCTGAAGATAGGATAATCTGTATTCTAACAACCTCCCCCAGATGACTTTTATGTGTGCGTAAGTTTGGTAACCACTAACCTAGGGGGATCATTTTAAAAAATAAAACACCAGTGTCATTTTGGTTATTGGATTCTTTCCTATAATACCACAGACCAGAACTTCAAGAAGTATCATGTAAAAACCTAATTATAAGAAGATCAAATATAATTTTAAGAGACTAATAATTAACAAATCTACTTACCAAACTTTACATCTTTTTATTGTAAATTATATGTGTGAAACGTCTCAGTGAATTCTTTGGCGGATGTCATTTAATCCTGCCTCGCCTTCCATAAAATTAACTAGCTGGCCAAAGTTTTTTTTTTTACTACCCACACGTGAGTCTCTAGGAACCCCTGAGGCATACTCTGAACAAGCCTCATTTCCTCTATAAAAGAAATCGAGTTTGGTCAACTGTACAGAACTTAGGCTAATTAAACTTATACTAGCTATCAAAGGAAACTGCAATCTTGCAACTTCAGGCGTGTTTTAAAATAGGAAATACAATTATTTTTCTGGATGAGCAGACTGAATAATAGCTTAAAGCTACAGAATCCAAGTAGAAAGCCTTTTAAGAGTCTTTCTAGTTTCATAATTTGACTGAACTGCCTCTCCACACAACTGAATAGTCAACTTGTTTTTGTTTGTTTTTTAATCAGTTGAACCCAGGAAGAATTCCTTGCTCCTCTCTGATAATATAATAGCCTCTTGAGAACCCTTTACAAAAATACAGTTTAGAAGCATGGAACATACAAAAAAGGAAACCATTTAACTTGATAATACCCCACCCAGGTAATTCAGATACCTAAGATAATTTTTCATTGGAATTATTTAGCTTGGCCAAAACGCCAAACTTCAGTTACACCGTATAATTACTCTTCTTTCTTACACTTTTTTTCCATTTGTCACTTACTCCTGATTCTTATCAATTGTCACTAACTTTCTTTTCCTTCACTTACAATCTAATCACAGTTCAACCAAGAATGTCACTTACTGTGAAAGTCTTCTTAATTCAGAGTCAGGTTGCATGCCACTGTGCTGATAGAGTAGACAAGAAATGTCCAAGGCCAGAGTTGTGCTGCTGAGATCTGTACCATGCCGATGCCAGGTACCTTCAAGCAGCTGGCAACCAGTAACACTGTAGGAACTGACTCCAAACTACCTTTCAGAAACTAAAGATCTCATATACAGAGTGACTCGCTGATAAACAATTTAAGGGGAGAGCCCTTACTCAAAGTTATTGAAAGCTATGAATAATCCCATGAAACTACATTGCAAGTCTACTTGGGAAAACTTTTTAAATTTGATTTTTCCTTTAAGAGATTCTGGGAAAATCTCGTATTTTAAAGTAACTTCCATTCCAGTTACTGTATTTGGATTTGTTCCACCGTACCTGGATTCATTCCAATTTATCTGTGGTACTGGGCAACTAATAGTCTTTATTCGGCATTTCTTATATTTCTTGAATGAAAATGGGATGGACTAGTGGGATTAATGGCTAGGTATTTACAAGACACTAGTAATTCTGCCATTTTCTCTGTATAAAGATTCTTCCATGAAGAATCTGGACACAAAGATGGACAAAAGAGACAGGAGTTCTAATCCAGATCAAGTTCTAGAAGTACAGCTCACCTTATCTCTCTTATTAAAAAAAAGTTAGATGCTGAAGAAGCTATTTAAATATTCTTCCAAAACTTTAACAGAAATGCTAAAATCAGTTACTAACATAATAAATCAGTGTACCCTGACTTTAAAAAGATATTTTCACTTATGATTAATAAGAAATATGGAAGTCTGAATTGTGGCATGTCAGTCTCTCAAGGACAGCTAAGAACTGATGAATTGGCAGCAAAGTCGGGTTTTTCAATGCATATATTGATACCCAAGTGCTCAGAAAAAATTCTTTTCGAGTCTACTATCCACGAATTTACCAGAAAGCCAAGTTAACAACACAGCTAATCTCGCAGATATCTGAGTTAGCCAGCACCATTTTGCTGGAGAGGGGAGACTGGACACTGCGGGCAGTTGAGAAGGTTATAATCTTTGGAAACTAAAGGCGCCTGCAGAGAGGCCTCTTTCGTGGTCTCTGACGAAAAACGTTGAGGGAGAAGTAAAACAGCCCCAATTTCCCCAGAACGGTCCTCACTCGAAGCTCTGGTTCCAGGAGACGCACGCTTTGCTGAGGTAAGACGGTCCCCTACGATTTATAGCCAATCGCTCGCGAAGGGTAGGTGTCGAGGTGCGCAAAGAAGGCCGCCTCAGCCGCCTTCGCCTCCTCCAAGTCCCTACATCTCAGCGGAGCGGGGAGCAGCGAAGGAACCTCCGGGCCAGCCCCGCTGCGCTGACGGGCGTCGTCGTGAGCCAATGAGCGGGCAGGGAGGCGGAGCAGGCAGGCCGGCGGGGCGGGATTTCCCGCGCCAACGCGCGGCCGCTCGGCGCCCGGCGAGGGCGGTGGAGCCAGCGAGAGAGGGCGGGTCGGGGTCAGCTGCTGCAGGCGGGCGGGTGCGGGGAGCTGTGGGCGGCCGCCTCGTCTCTTGCCGCCGCCCTCCGTTTGCCACGATGCCGGGGATCGACAAGCTGCCCATCGAGGAGACGCTGGAGGACAGCCCACAGGTTAGGCGGCGGGAGGCGAGGGAAGGAGCGGGGCTGGCAGATTCCAGGCCTGGCCCCGCCGCGGCCGCAGGTGCCCGCCCTGGCCCAGGTGGGCGCCGCCCCCCAGTATCCCTGCCGGTCGCGGGCGGCGCCCGGAGCTGCCGAGGCCGGGCCGCCCTCCCGAGGCCCGCGTGGGCCTGCGTCGCTGGGCCGAGAGCCGCGCTCGGGGTCTGGGAGTCGGCGGGCGGCGACCAAACCGCCGCCGCCGTGGCTGATGGGCCCGGCGGTCGCTACGCGCCCGGGGCTCCCTGGTATTTGACAAAAGATGCCTTTTAATTGCCGTGATGTGAGGTGATAAATCCAGATCCTGGAATTTTCTTTTCGAAAACCTCTTCGGAGGAAATGCAGGAGGAAAAACGACCCTGTAGACTTAATGATTTCTGATCAAGCTAGGGAAGGAAATGGACAATTTTGAGGGAAAAATACTGAAAGTCTGTTGATTAGCCCGCGCGGAAAGCCCTCGGCGAAGCCCGTCACGGATCCCGGAGCCTCCCGGCCGAGCGTCGTGACCCTGAGTGCAGCCGCTGTCACTCGGGCCGTGCATGCCGAGAGGTGGACGGCGCCTTTGCGGCTCCACGACTGCTGCGCCCGGGTTGCAGACTTGGCTCTAGTAAACTCATCAAAATAAAAGCCCCATGTTTTGTGCATTGGGGATGATGCTGGTGTGGTTGCTCTAGCTTAAGATAGTCTCTTCCTTAAGATAGGAAGACGTAACAGGGACTTATGTTTTCAGTGCTGAAGAATGAAATCAGCTATGTTAAAAAAAAACATGCTAGTAGGGGCTGAAACTTGGGCTGAGAAACTTCATCCCTGGGCCTGTCTTCTTACACAATAAGGGATTCGAGACGAAGTTGCTCTTGGGCTACCACTTAGAATGAAGACAGTTTTCTGAAATGTTCATTTAGAACTACAGTTGCAGATATTTCCTGTGTCTTAATGGTTTAAATGACTCCAGAAGAACAGGAGGGAGAGGCTAGATCCCACTTTCCTGTATGACTTGTCTACCATGGATATGGTGCTAGTTTTGACTGCCAGGTTGGAGTTGGGCTCTGATTGTAGAATTGATTGGGCTTTTTTTTTACGCTGAAAGTTATCTTCACAGGCCCGATCCCTGCTGGTAATGTACTCTTATCAGCCTATACTGACACAAAGAGAGACCGACTTGGCTTATTTTGACTGCCAGAATAATAGCCAGTTCAAATATTTAATGACTTCTGTAGTATAAAGTTATAAGCTACATTTGTTTCAGATGTTTAGCAAAAATTTTGTGGGATGCATTGGTCAGGTACACTTTGTCGTTTTACTTTTTTATAAGACTCAACAGGCTGCCTTACCTTTCTTCTCTTCCCTGGCCTGGCTTTTATAGCTGCTCATAAAGACTGCCCAGAATGGGTTTCACAGTGCCCTTAGCCATGACTTATGAGGAGGGTATAATGTTAACTTATCTAATTTCTTGATTTTTTCACACAGTAAGTTTACAACTTGAGCATTAGGTTTTTGTATTTTTTTTCTGTTTTTTACAAGCATGTGCCATATTAGTATTAATTTTTAATGAAAGAGCCACATTGATAGTCTTTCAATTTCTAGAAGTAATAAATCTGAACTAGTTAATATTTATTTGGGAAAGTTAATTGGGACAACTGGGATTTAGAAAGGGAAAACACTGGGAAGCGATTCTAGGAGAAAACTTGTGGCAAGAATGAAAGCCCTGGATTTGGGATTTAGGATATAGTCTTTACTGCCAGTTGGTACCTTCTACTTTATGGCAAGTCACTTAACTCTCTAAATTTCAGCTGTTATAGATAGTGAAATTTTAGTCTTTGTACTTGATTATAAAAATAATAGTTGTTTGCTTCAGAAAAATTAAAGGTACAGAAAGCACAATTACCTGTCCAGCACTCGGGAGTAAACTCTGTTAATGCTTTGCTTTCTTTTTTGTAGGTTTTTTTCCTTTCTCTTACACCTTTTAATGTGATTGAGATTATATTGTGTATAATGATTTTTATTTGGCTCTAACTACACATGATAACTTAAGTATCTTCACACATTATCACATACTGAATAAACAACTCAAAGGTCGTGTGTTTCCTTGACTGGCTTAATATGGTTGTCCTGTTGTACTTTTGTAGTTTATATAGAGAGCTCAGATTAATGCTTTGGGATATAAATTTTTGTTCTTCTCTAGACTGTTTATCTAGCATCAGTTCAGGTCAGTCGCTCAGTCATGTCCAACTCTTTACGACCCCATGGACTACAGCATGCCAGGCCTCCCTGCCCATTGCCAACTCCCAGAGTTTACTCATATTCCTGTCTATTGAGTCAGTGATGCCATCCAACCATCTCATCTTCTGTCATCCCCTTCTCCTCCCGCTTTCAATCTTTCCCAGCATCAGGATCTTTTCAAGTGAGTCAGCTCTTCACATCAGGTGGCCAAAGTATTGGAGTTTCAGCTTCAACATCGATCCTTCCAATGAACACCCAGGACTGACCTCCTTTAGGATGGACTGGTTGGATTTCCTTGCAGTCCAAGGGACTCTCAAGAGTCTTCTCCAACACCACAGTTCAAAACCATCAGTTCTTCGGCGCTCAGTTTTCTTTATAGTCCAACTCTCACATCTATACATGACACTGGAAAAACCGTAGCCTTGTTGGCAAAGTAATGTCTCTGCTTTTGAATATGCTGTCTAGGTTGGTCATAACTTTCCTTCCAAGGAGTAAGCGTCTTTTAATTTCATGGCTGAAGTCACCATCTGCAGTGATTTTGGAGCCCCCCAAAATAAAGTTTTCCACTGTTTCCCCATCTATTTGTCATGAAGTGATGGGACCAGATGCCATGATCTTAGTTTTCTGAATGTTGAGCTTTAAGCCAACTTTTTCACTCTCCTCTTTCACTTTCATCAAGAGGCTCTTTAGAAAAAAAAAAAAAGAGGCTCTTTAGTTCTTCTTCACTTTCTGCCATAAGGGTGGTGTCATCTGCATATCTGAGGTTATTGATATTTCTCCCAGCAATCTTGATTCCAGCTTGTGCTTCATCTAGCCCAGTGTTTCCCTTGATGTACTCTGCATATAAGTTAAATAAGCAGGATGACAATATACAGCTTTGACGTACTCCTTTCCCAATTTGGAACCAGTCTATTGTTCCATGTCCAGTTCTAACTTGCTTCCTGACCTGTATGCGGGTTTCTCAAGAGGCAGGTCAGGTGGTCTGGCATTCCCATCTCTTTCAGAATGTTCCACAGTTTATTGTGATCCACACAGCCAGAAGCTTTGGTATAGTTAATAAAGCAGAAATAAATATTTTTCTGGAACTCTCTTGCTTTTTTGAAGATCCAGTGGATGTTGGCAATTTGATATCTGGCTCCTCTGCCTTTTCTAAAACCAGCTTGAACATCTGGAAGTTCATGGTTCACGTATTGTTAAAGCCTTGGTTTGAGAATTTTGAGCATTACTTTACTAGCATGTGAGATGAGTGCAATTGTGCAGTAATTTGAGCATTCTTTGGCATTGCCTTTCTTTGGGATTGAAATGAAAACTGACCTTTTCCAGTCCTGTGGCCACTGCTGCGTTTTCCAAATTAGCTGACATATTGAGTGCAGCACTTTGACAGCATCATCTTTCAGGATTTGAAATAGCTCAACTGGAATGCCATCACCTCCACCAGCTTTGTTCATAGTGATGCTTTCTAAGGCCCACTTGACTTCACATTCCAGGATGTCTGGCTCTCAGTGAGTGGTCATACCATCGTGATTATCTGGGTCGAGAAGATCTTTTTTGTATCTTCTGCTTTTGTTAGGTCCATCCCATTTCTGTCCTTCATTGAGCCCATCTTTGCATGAAATGTTTTCTTGGTATCTCTAATTTTGGTGAAGAGTTCTTCAGTCTTTCCCATTCTATTGTTTTCCTCTATTTCTTTGTATTGATCACTGAGGAAGGCTTTCTTTTCTCTCCTTGCTATTCTTTGGAACTCTGCATTCAAATGGGTATATCTTTCCTTTCTCCTTTGCTTTTCACTTCTCTTCTTTTCACAGCTATTTGTAAGGCCTCGTCAGACAGCCATTTTGCTTTTTTGCATTTCTTTTCCTTGGGGATGGTCTTGATCCCTGTCTCCTGTACAGTGTCATTTTATAGGATTTATCTAGCATAGAGTCTAAGAAGTTGATAACAGAAAGGAGGAAAATTTTTAAAGCTCCTGATATAGATGTATTTATTAGATTATTTAATCCTAATCAAAGTGGCCTGCCAACTGCTATATAAAACAGAACTTGGAAGTTGTGAAGGACTACCCTGAATTACAGTTACTATTTTTAGTTTTATTGTGTGTGCTAAGTTGCTTCAGTCATCTCCGACTCTTTGCGACCCTATGGACTGTAGCCTGCCAGGCTTCTCTGTGCATGGATTCTCCAGGCAAGAATTCTAGCGTCGGCTGCCATGCCACCTAGGGTTCTTCCCGACCCAGGGATTAAACTTTGTTCTTTTATGTCTCCTACATTGACAGGTGGGTTCTTTACCACTAGTGCCACCTGGGAAGCCCCTCTTTTTAGTTTTACTTTACAATAACTATTAAAATAGGTATATTTGCAAGTCCAAATCCAGATAATTGAACAAAAACATTTTTAAGTTTATCTTCCTCAAATTGGACCATTCTGCAAAAGATAGCATTTGTTGAAGTAGGAAATCTGAAGCCTATACTAGATACCTTATCCACGTTTACATATTGTTTTTAAGTCAGAAACTTTCTGTTTAGTAAGAACAGATATAATCTTTAAAAAATAATTGATTTTATGTGTAGATAAATATCAGTGATTCATCCAAGCTAGAACTGGGAACTCCAGTCCCAAATGGAGGCTTTTCTCTTTGGCATAATGTGAAATACTCATAGATTATGAGGCGCACTTTTTTTGATTCACATTTTGATATCTCTTATATTGAGATGCCTCTTATACTTGATGTTGTTTTCCTTGTAAATTGCCTGCAAATGTACACACTTGGTTATTTCTCCTAGTGACGTGGCTACACCAAGTGCAGCTTTTCAATGTGCAGCCAACAAATCAATTTAACAACCACTTGAAGGATTATCAGTCTTGTTTTTTGTCTGAAAATATTTCTTTGACAGCTGGTAAAATGAAGCAAGTGTTGCCATCAAAACTTGCTGACTGGATATCAATAGTTTGGAAGAAAAATGCTGAAGATAAAAGTGGAGCACTTCTAAGAAATATTTGTCACCTGCTTGCGGCACAGAATAATACTGGATGTGAAAACATGGCTAGTGATGACTCTTATGCCAAAAAAATACAAGAGTTGAAATTACAGGGACTTCCCTGGTGGTCCAGTGGTTAAGACTCTGTACTTTCAATGCAGGGAGCGCAGGTTCAGTTCCTGGTCACGGAAAAAAAACATGCAGCATGGTGTAGCCAAAAAAAAAAAAGAGTTGAAATTTTAGAGTTGTATTAATTTAGGCAATTTGTGTTTTCTTTTTTTGTGTTTATATGAGCATTATATATAAAATTCTGCCAAAGATCTGTTCCCATGAGTATAAAGTAAAAGCTTCAAAACATAAGAAAATTTCAATTCATAGCTTAATTGCCAGCATTATTTTGTTTGTTACACACGCATACTCAGTTGCTCAGTCATATCCATCCCATGGACTGTGGCCCATCAGGCTCCTCTATCCATTTTCTCCTCCAGGCAATAATACTGGAGTAGGTTGCCATTTCCTACTTCAGGGGATCTTCCTGACCTAGGGATTGAACCTGGGTCTCCTGCATTGCAGGCAGATTCTTTACTGTCTGAGCCACCATAAAACTGGTGCAGCTCACAGTGGATGTCATCATAGATTCTATGAAATGGTACCATATTGATTGCATTTGTGTAAGCTGCTAACTTTAAACAGTCATTATGCAATTTTGAACTTGATATTATGAACTTAAAAACACAGGGAAGCTGTTTCAACCCTGTTTGAGGCTAAGAACATCTTTGTAAGTTTACTACATGTTTTTGCATAATGTTTTATTCCTTGAATTAGAATGATCATTTTTGAAGATAAAAAGAAAAACCTAAGTGGCAGATTTTTCTTAGGAATAGAATTACCTAAACAAGATTTCATGACGTTTTCTTTTTTACATATTAAAATAACGCTTGGGGAAGGAGAGTAGGGCACTAGAGCTTTAAAAAAAAAAAATTCTGTCAGATTTAAATCTCTGAGGCATACTTTGGTTTCTTTTCAGAGTGTATAAATTTTTTTCATTTTTAAATCTCTGGGGCATTGGGAAGTACAGGACTGAGATAAACTGGGTTCATATACTGGCATGATTTTGTGCTGCTTTTTTTTTTTTAATCATAGTGATTTAACTGCTTCTTTTGAAAACAGGAAGCTAAGGAAGAAGTTGATTTTTTAAGAACCAATTTCTAAGGCTAAGGTGTAAATTAACTAATTGTACAATAAAAGTAGACCCTGATGCTGGGAAGGATTGAAGACAGGAGGAGAAGGGGACGACAGAGGATCAGATGGTTGGATGGTATCACCAACTGCATGGACATGAGTTTGGTTTGGGCAAGTTCCGGAAGTTGGTGACGGACAGGAAAGCCTGGCGTGCTGCAGTCCATGGGGTTGCAAAGAGTTGAACAGGACTGAGTGACTGAACTGACTGACAATAGAAGTACAAAGTTGCTTTTTAGATTTTAAGATGTAATTATCTCAATAACGGTTGAAATTCAATTCTTCGCCTGCCTATGGGATATAAAAAGGTGATCATAGTTTGCCTTAATATGCTGTTTCCTTATCTCTAACAGTCTGAACATTTACTGACTGACAAGTTTTTACTCTGAAAGTGCAGGTAATCTTTACATGCCCATGCTCATTGTGCAAAAAAAAAAAAAAAAGAAAGCCTAACAATATAGAAATGTATAAAGAAGAAAAAGTAACCCCAAAGTCTGCACTCAGAAAAAATCTTGTTAGCATTTTACAGGCCATGTTGGGGATGGGAAGTGGCACTGAGGTGTGATTTTGGATTGCAGTGGGGAGGGGTTTGATATCAATACAACTAGAAGAGACTGGAAAAAGAGAAATAATCATTCTAAATTATCCTGAGAAGAGATATTTAAAATATTTATACATGCAGTAATGTTAATTTAGTTCTATCTGAGTCTGTAGATTTAGTCTTAGTTTAATTGCAGACTCTCTAATTCATAAAAACATACCTTTGTTGCTCCTTCTGAGGTTTGTGTGACATAGTTGGAAAATCTCTCTGTTTTAATGAAGTGAAATTGAGAATAAAGAACTCTGACATCTTAGCATTTCTATCAAAAAAGAGAAAATAGATTAAAACTCAGAACTTTTAAGAATTCCAGTATCCTATGATTTTTCCTTCCTGTAGGGGAAAAAAAAAAGATTTCCACTTGACTTATATAATGGTTAACATAAACTTACTGCTTTTATTTTATACAGACAAGGTCTTTACTGGGTGTATTTGAAGAAGATGCCACAGCTATTTCCAACTATATGAACCAGTTGTATCAGGCTATGCATCGGATTTATGATGCACAGGTAAAGAACTAAAGGCTGACTCAGTGCTTTCATAAAATGAATCCTTAAGCCTATGGAGACAGAAATAGTATGTCTCTTATTTACTGGTGTTTAGCCCTGTCTGCATTGCAGAGTAATAAACATTTGTTGAAGAGATGAGTGAAGATTAAGTATTTTGTATTACAGAGCTCACATTTCCGTTACTGGTGTATAGTTTGTAGCACCACAAAAGTGATGATCATATGCTCCTCTTCCCCAAACAGAGTAAGGACTTTCTTAGTGAAACTCATTGATATAGTGATCTTTGCCTAAGATTTGACTGAAAACCCCATATTGTCACCAGTATTTTCTCTAATCATGTTTTTAATCTTATGGGATACTTCCCCTTTTTGAGCAGAGGACTTGAAAGTAGCTAGTCTCTATCTAGTTAGAAGGTAATAAAGATTAGATATAGCTCCCAGGTATCAGAAGATGAATTTTAAAAGAAGGCAACTAGATTTTTTAGTTGACTAGACAAAAGCCTGTGTTTATGCACCGTAATTATAAACTTTAACAGCAACCTGGGTCCTATGATAAACTCTCTTTGGGATTAAGAGTACCAGTTTCTTTTTTTCTCCTTAATTTCTCTTCTTTCTGAACTCAAATGTTCATTAGGTACTTTAAAGTTACTGTGATAGTTATTTATTTTGCTTAGTGATAGGTCTCTCAAGAATTTAATTTCTGACTATGTAGATTAATGTGTAAAAGAAAAACTACATTTGTCATTATACTCATCACTGAAAAAAGTCTTCAAACAAAAGTATTGCCTTCATAGGGCTGTGTTGCTGTACTATATGACTAGGTCGACCACATTTTGGTTGTATGTTATTAAATGCTTCATAGTCTATTATCAGCATTTAGAGAACAGGGATAATCAGTCAACACTGTAGACTGTCTTAAGATTTTGCTAAATAACGTTATATACAGCTTACTTCTAGTTTTAACTTAGTTTTTATTAGCTGAAAAGAAAAAGCACACGTCTGAAACTCTGCTAAATTTCTTGATGGTGTCTATTTCATGGTTTGAGTCTCCCTGTAAAGTGCTTTAGCTGTAGTTCCCGTTCCAGTGATTTAAGAGACCACGTCGTACATTATTTAAGTGATGAATAAAAGTGGCGTAGGTATCTTCAATTAAAAGTTTTTTCTTCATCTGTACTATTGTGTTAATTTGAATGTTCATCTTTTCCAGAATGAATTAAGTGCAGCAACACACCTGACTTCAAAACTTTTAAAAGAATATGAGAAACAGGTACCGTATATGAAAGTTTTAAAAATATGATTTAAAATGTGTCATGATACAGTATCTATATAGATAAACAGAATTTCTTTTCAGTAATTCTAAGCATTTTAGAACTCATAGAAGGTAATTTTGATACGCTATTGAAATTCCATTATGCACTTATGTCTAATTTTAATGACTTTATGTTAGAGACAGGCTATCTGATTTACCTCTTTTTTCAAATGAAGAAACTGAGGCTTGCTCAAGATTATACAGCTGGCTAGCAGAGGAACTGGAGCTAATTTTAAATATCTGAATTCCTAGTGTGGTGTGCCTTCCTATATATCATGTTGATTGGTTACTTAGCAGACATTTTAATTAATGTGTACTAAAATTCTATAAATTACACTATTTTGTAAAAATGATGTTTTTAGAGCTTATTCAAAATTTGTGAAGTTTTCTGAAGTTATTTAAAAATGAAAATTATAATGCCACTCACAAAAGACAGAGCATTGGACCTTTACTTCGTCTCTGTTTCTCACTTTTCAGCGTTTTCCACTGGGGGGTGATGATGAAGTTATGAGTTCTACTTTGCAGCAGTTTTCAAAAGTTATAGATGAGGTAAATGCTTACTTTATTTTGCTTGGATAAGAAATCTTATAATTAAGTTAGTCAAGTTGTTTAGCGTTTATCGGGAACTTTCATTATGATTTTTATGAGTAAATCTCAATTATAAAAGATTACTATTTAAAGAAGGACCTTGTTTCCAAACCTTGGTGACTGTCTTATAAAAATAACACTTTATATGTCGGATTAAAACATTGTTTTCAAGGAATAAGTGTATAATTGTGCTCTCTTTACTCTCATGTAACATTCAGCCTTTTATTGTGTTGTTTGATGTAGGCAGGGAGAGGAGAGTTAAGCTGTTCACCAATCACAGGACTGCCAGGGGATTCCCTGCCTGTTTTTTAACTGGGTCGTGTTTTAGTCCTATATTTAGGAGTTCCTCATTCTAAAGAATACATGTCCCTTATCAGATGTGTGACTGGTAAATATTGGCTGCTACTCTGTGGGTGGTTTTTTTGTGTTCTTGATAGCATCCTTTGATGCATAAAAGTTAATTCTGATGAAGTCCAGTTTCTATTTTCTTTGGTTGCTTGTGCTTTTGTGTTATATCTTAATAACCATTGCTAAATCCAAGATTATCACATGTTTTCTTCTGAGAGTTTTAAATGGAACATTTTTGACTGTCAAAAAATTATGTGATGACAAAAAAAAATTATGTGATGTTAGTGTTCCCTTATGTAAATGTTATCAACATCTTTTTTTTTTTTTTTTAAACTACACTTCTACTACAGAGCAAGTGGGATCTTAGTTCCCCAACCAGGTATCAAACCTGCAACCCCTGTAGTGGAAGTGCAGACTCTAAACTGCTGGATGCCATAGAAGTCCCTGTATCAACACCTTCTTACTAGATTTTTTGTAATTTCCATAATGCTGGTTGATTGTCTGTTTTTAGTTATTTGGGTTTTTTGATCTTTCTTTTACCAGCTTAGCTCTTGTCATGCGGTACTTTCAACACAGCTTGCTGATGCCATGATGTTCCCCATTACCCAGTTTAAAGAAAGAGATCTGAAAGGTATTGAACTAAGCTTATGTTTACTTTCATTAGCTGTCAGAAGATCACTGCTTGTAAAATGTGTACCACTGTACACCTTAACCTTTTCTGACTGTATCACTTTTACTTCAGTTGTTAAACATTTATAGGGGCTCCTGCTAGACGTTAAGCTATATACTGAGGAGTACTGATATGAGTAAGATGCCACTTCCCTTGAAAAAGCTCAGAGTAGCAGATAGGTAAACATAATTACGGTACTCTGTCTCTTGTAATTTGGGATGAGCATGGTGCAGTGAAGGCTGGCTCAGAGGAGGGTGTCAGGAAGGCTTCACCACAGATGAGACAGGAGCATTGAACAGTGAAGAAGAATTTGCCAAGAGAAGAGAGTCATTGTTTGATGAGAGGGACCAGAAAGCACAAAGTTATGGGTTGTAGAAATACATGGCTTGCTTTGAGAAATTCAGTGTGGCTGCAATGTTGGCTGTGTTGAGGCATGGTGGGAGATACCTCTAGAAATAGATTAGATCATGCTAAAGATGTTGGACTTGAGCTTATAAGTAAAGAGAAGACAATGGAGGTCTTTAAGAAGTGGACCTATTCTAACTGTTTTTGGATGACGGATCTGATGCTAGGAGAATGGACCCGGAAGTTATGAGAGTGCAGTGAGGCATGACCAAGGCCTCAGCTGGGACAGTGGCATAGGAGATGAGCTGTGTGGGTGGGTTGGAGTGATGGAGGTATGGGGGCTAGCCCATCTACCGCCTCATGTCTCAGTAGCTTGTGGTGGGTTTGTTTTCCCCCATTGCGTATTATCAGTTGATAAAATGAGAGCTTTATAGACTTATCTTACACAGTACATAGATAGAATAAAAACGTTGAGCTAATATATCAGTGATGATAAAGTATTTAATGATACATGGAATAAAGACCGATGTATTTTAGAGATGGAATTAAAATGTCTTGGTAATCTTCAAGAATAATCTTTTCCAAGATCAAGAAACAAGGCCTCTTTTCTCAGTCTAAGGGAACTGAATATCAAAATCTTGTCAATAAAATGTTTCTCATTCAGCATTTGAATTTATTAGAGTCAATATCAGAAGATCAGTAAGTTGGATTCTGGTGCTAAATCAGGATATTTGTATATTTGAGAATTTGCAGTAGTTTTAAAATTTTTATTTTTCTGTTATATTACAATTTGTGGCTAGTACAATTTCTGGGGGTGTAACAGTTGCTAATGAAAGTAAATGTTCCCTAGGGCTAGTTGGAACAGTAACTTTTTCACTTTAAATGTTGAAGTTTGAAATATTACTTGGAGTTGTAATTGTAGCTTAAATTTCTAAACATAATTTAAGGTAGTTCATAAATATGCTAAACATAAATTATTCTTGAACTTTTCCAGAAATATTGACATTAAAGGAAGTGTTTCAGATTGCTAGTAATGGTAAGCTCTTATTACTTTGTACAGTTATTTCTTGCAATGATGCAAATGATGCATTTCTTTATCAACACAAACCTGTAGCTAGATTTTATGTAATAATTGAAAAGAAATGAATCTAATTAAAAACTTAAGTGAATATTATTTAAATCTGTTGTTATTTAAGTTGCACTGTTTGTCCTAGTCCTAGAAGAAAAATTTTAAAGGAAGTTAAATCTTGTGGTTTGTTACCATCATGATACCTGAGAAGGTGGTATATATTTTTCCTTCCTTATTTTCCTTTATATTTCACATTTACTTTAATGAGTATTTGCTGGTTTTATACTAAAATTACTTTAAAAAAACTTTTAGTAGACTACTGTTTCCTTGAAATTAAATGTTGTTACCAATTTAATAAATAGAAACATACTTTAGGGTGTTTCTGTGTGGCTGTGAGGAATAAAAGGGTTCATTGATCACATAGTAGAAAATTCTTATTTTGTTTCAGTATATCTGTTGAAGGATGCACATGTGAAACCCATTAGAGAGAGCACTTAGAAGTTTTGCAAAGTATTATTGCATTGTTGTTAATAGTCATTTCTGTTTTCCAGATCATGATGCTGCAATTAACAGATACAGCAGATTGTCCAAAAAAAGAGAAAATGACAAGGTTTGGTACATATTACTCCTTCAGTATCACGGTTAATGGGCTTCCCTGGTGGCTCAGTGGTTAAGAACCTGTGTGCCAGTGTAGGAGATGTGGGTTCAATCCCTGGTTCAGAAAGATCCCCTGAGAAGGAAATGGCAACCCACTCTGTTATCTTGCCTGGGAAATCGCATGGACAGAGGAGCCTGGTGGGCTACAGTCCATGGGGTCACAAAGAGTTAGACACAACTTAGTAACTAAACAACAATAACAAATCACAATTAACAGCTGTTTCATTAGATGGTCTACTTTTTCTGGTTTAAAAATGGTTGCCAGCAGTAACTTCATGCTGTATTACCCTTATTCTTTTCTGCAATTATTTTAGAGCCTTTCTGTTAACTGTTAATTGTCAGATAATTAATAGTTGTCTTTTTAAACAAAATATTTTTCTGGTGATAGAATTTAATAAGTAAACATAACTATTCCAAAAGTGTAATTGATGCCCAGGTGTAACATCACCCCCTTTCTCTTTGTATTTTGATCACACTGCATTTGTTTTGTTATATATATGTATTCAGAAATGTGTTCTGAGATACTGTGGAAATGTTGAACTGTTACATACTTAACTGAACGAAATTCTGCCATGAGGACCTCCTCCTTTACAGAGAATATGTCTGTTCCGTGTGGATGGATGGATGGATGAGTAGGCCTCCACTAGGTATTTGTGAGTGAGGTAGTCTGTGTGCCTGGGAATTGTACCTGCAGCCTCACCCGCACCTGCTGGTGGCGGCACAGTGACCACTTGTGGGAATCCACAGTTGGGTATGATTGGCAGTGTAGCAGCCACTGTGACGCAGAAAGGGGGTAGTTCTCTCATAATCAGTACACAGGCTTGCTTTCTTTGACTACTCAATTTGGTGCAGATATTAATAAAATATGTACATTTTAAGATTTACATTCATTTGTTATTTTGACACAAGTAATTAAAGACTCTGAGGATGCATTTTATTTTATATTGCCTCTGGCTGTTACAGGTAATTTTTTAAAAATATTTCCACTAATTTACTTGAAAAATTTGTTGAGCACTTACTACATATTGGTGACTATGGGGAAACAGTGTGCACAGGCTCCACTTCTGTCTTCAGTGAGTGGATAATCCACATTATTAAAGGCTTCCTGTATGAAGGCATGTGGCTAGAGTAGCTGCCAGAATACGGGATCAACACGGAGTTAAGTGCAGTAAAGAAGCCTTAACAAAATACTGGGAGAGCACAGACAGGGCAGCATATCTTTTGACTGGTAAGTTGGGAAAGGTTATGCTTTTAGGCGGTGCCATTTGCACTGAAGATGAACAGATATCAGTGGTTTGGGGTTAGGGGAGAGGGTGTTTCTGGTAGAAAAACAGCCTCTGCAGAAGCACATGGTAGAGTCTGGAGAGTGTAAAAGTTAAGCGCGCTGGCTCTGGAGTCACACTGCTTGGGGACTGATCTCAGCTCTGTGGCTTGTTTGCCTGAGGTCATACACTGGTTAGTTAATTTCCCTCTCCAAAAACTCAGTAGTGGTGAAGATGAAAGAGAATGCATACAGATTACCTGACTTTTAGCAGTTATTATTATTTCTTGCAATAATTATGATAATAGAAAGGTAATCATTTCAGTACATCTGGAGCACAGGATGTATTGGGAGGAGATATGACTAAACAGGAAGAAAGTAGTAGTTTGCGGCCAGGTTACTATGCTAATGACTGAAATACGTGTTATCGAGAGTAGGCAGCCACCGAAGGATTTTAAGCGAATGAGTAACAACATACAGTTGTGTTAACAGAATTAAAAAATAGTAATGGAAATATGAAGGGGACAAAGCTAGAGGGAATCCAATGAAAAGGTACTGGAATAGTTTGCAAAGGTATTAGAAGAGCCTCAGATGAGGTTGCTATTGAAGAGGAGAGGAAGGAATACTTTCCGGAGATACTTCGTAAGTAGAATTGACAAGACTTCTGGTAGGAGGAGGAACAAAAAATGAGTCCTAAAATTCTTGGATGATGGGATGGATCCAGGAGAAATTGAGAGAGCCAAGTAGAGGAGCAAGTTTTATAGGGAGCATACTGTCTTCAGCTGTGTACATTTTCAGCACACACACACGACTAAAGAACCCCCCTGGAGATCTGCTTCCATTGACAACTGAGAGAACGAAGGGGAGGAGATATCAGCTGAGGAGTCATTGGTGTACTGGAATATTCTTGGTACTTGATTTGGTATTCTAAGGAAAGCAGGAAAAGAGAAGAGACAGAATATATTATGTAACAGGTGCTCCATGAGTATTTGTCATCTGAGTACAACAAGGGACATGGTTTAAGTGTGGGTGAAGGAAAACAAATATAAGAAAAGAGGCACAGTAGGGGGAGAACCAGAGAACCAGGAGGAGAATGGTATGCTGTGAACTCAGAAAAGTCAAAGATTAATGGCTAAGCTAAACCCAGACTGTTTGCTTTTCCTCTAGGCTTTAGTTCAGTCACTATACCATTCTCAGTTATTTGCAGAATTCTGCTTTTAATGTGCATTTTAAAAAGAAAGTGGTTGATAGTAAAACAGGGAAACTATCTTATCCAATATTCTGCAGGATTTTTATCTCAGAAAATAAGAAAGCTATGTACAATTGCTGGCAATGCACTTTTTTCCTTGGATAGTCTCTTCCCGTTGGCCACCACTAAAGGTAACTTAAAATCAAATAAATAATTGGATTTTTAATCTTTTCACTCAAAGGTGAAGTATGAAGTAACAGAAGATGTCTACACTTCGAGAAAAAAACAACACCAGACCATGATGCATTATTTTTGTGCGTTAAATACTCTTCAGTACAAAAAGAAAATAGCATTGTTAGAACCTCTTCTGGGATATATGCAAGCTCAGGTGAATACTGTACTGTGTTTTGGTTTGTAACTGTCCTGAGAACTTTCTTTTAAGTTAGATTTTTATGTTAAATGTAAAGATATTACAAACTAAGGTCAAATACTCATTTTTGTCTGTTTTTAAAGCATTTTTAAAAATGTCGTCAGTGTGCTATCTTAAGGAAGTTAGAAGGGTTTTCCTTGCAAATGAAGATTTCAGATATTTTAGGGTAAATTAAACACACTTACCTTGGATTTAGACCTTGTCCATCTCAGCTGAGGACAGCGAACAGGAAGCTAAAGCACTCCGGAGCTACTCCTATTACTCAAGCTTCCAATCACTCTTGTTTTATAAAAAATCTGAAAGAGAATGGACATGCTTGAGTTTGTCCCATGTTCCTTGCATACCTCCTGAGTTAAACTGGATAAACTCCAAAGTATTCCAAGAGTGGTTACATCAGGAAGGAGGCTAGAAAATTAAGTTTGAGTAACATAAAACAAAATGGCAGTGCTCTAAAAGGAAGAGTTTATGAAATTTGAATATTCTTTTGAAAATGAGTGCTTATTATTCCTCTGATATAAAACTTACTTATCTTTGTAGTAAACATGAAATAGTTTATCTGTGTGACTTACTTGAAATGTTTGAAAATACCTTTTCTAATTTTAAAAACTTACTTAACCATATGTATGTGTTACTGTATAAGAGGATGCATGGTGAAATTTAAATGTAGTCTCTTCAGTAACTCTGCTCAGTAAAAATCACTGTAAACTACAACCTGTTTTTACACAAATGGGAATAACCCTTTTTACTTAACTATGTATCTTGGCAATTGTGTATACGATTCACTCTAAGTATTTTGTTTGTGTGTGTGTGTTTCTGTTGTTGACCCTCCCACTCCCACACCCTCTTGCCCCAGATAAGTTTCTTTAAGATGGGTTCTGAAAATCTCAATGACCAACTGGAAGAATTCTTAACTAATATTGGAACAAGTGTACAGAAGTAAGTATTTTCTTCCTTAAAACTGAAAATGAAGTTATGAGAATAAGCTAACAGCTAAATACCATAATCTAAAAATAGTTAGCACTTAATTTCAGATGGGCTGTTTTCCCTGCCATGGGAGTGTTTCTTGAGTGGCTTGTGGATGTTTCTTCGTTTTCTCACCATCTCTTCCACAGCATTTGGACTCTGAATTTCATAACAGTGTCAAATCAGATGGTATTTTTATTGATTTGAAACTAGGTTTTGTGTCTGAATATAATAGGCGCCTAATAGTAATTATCCATAAGTGAATTATCTTCACAATTATCTGAATTGTAGAGTATGGATGGGAGATTATTAAATAAATCTAGAGAGAGAAAAAGCAGTTCTAATCAGCTTCAAAATCCGAGCAGTCATGTGGTTAAACTGTGATATGGAGAGAGATGAAAATGATTACTGTTTAAAGGCACAGGACAGAGCAGTTTGAAAATTCCTCCAAAGTGAGTCATTCAGTGTGGATTCATTAGCTTTGGAATTTGGTATTGGTTTCAAAATATC
Organism: Ovis canadensis; assembly: GCF_042477335.2. Lineage (NCBI taxonomy): Eukaryota > Metazoa > Chordata > Mammalia > Artiodactyla > Bovidae > Ovis > Ovis canadensis. Next base: position 58,567,773 of record NC_091263.1, on the reverse strand, counting down.
TAAAGTTTCAAAACGTAAAGCTGCTTTATAGCATGCTACTGCTGTTCCTTAGGAAAACATACAGAACAAATATACAGATAAATGAGATTGGTGTGGTGTTCTTTGTTCTGGTTGGTGGTAAATAACCTCTTCTCTCTGTTAGTGTTCGCAGGGAAATGGACAGCGATGTAGAGACCATGCAGCAGACAATAGAGGACTTGGAAGTGGCCAGTGACCCCTTATATGTGCCTGACCCGGATCCCACAAAGTTTCCTGTTCATCGAAACCTGACCCGGAAGGCGGGGTACCTTAATGCTAGGAAGTAAGAAAACGATTGTTATTTTCATATATTGTGTATCAGTTAAGGCAATAGCAAGTCAATATAATATATAATTGATAGCTCCAAATTGTTTTTATTTTACTAAATATAGACTCTTTCTACTAATACCACAATTAGTATTTATGTCAACTTTTTGACTGATGAGGTACATGAGTAATTTTCAAAAGTAAAATTCTATTTAGATTTTTATCAAATGATTTAGAATTATTTTAAACAGGGAAACCAATTAGAGTTTAAATAAATGGCATAACAAGTAAATGTTATGATAATCATTATCATAATTTAAAATATATGTAATCGCACCATCAAGTCAAATGTTAGTTTTTACCTGAAGAAAGGATAAAGCAAGTTAACCCTCAAAGTAAAATAAATTTTGTTTTGAATTTATTCCCTTGAATGTTGGACTGTATTTTATGGAGCATCATTATAATAGCTATAATTTGATCATTTCCAGTCTTGTTTTGGAAATGTATACATGCACACTCACGCAAGGGGGTCAGCATATGTGAATTTATGACTGAAAAACTGATGTTTATGTTTTTTAGGCACCTTCATGCCGTTTTACCTGGCTTGTTATTAAAGAATAAATGTACTTTCTTCATTTAGTAAAACAGGCTTGGTGTCATCTACCTGGGACAGACAGTTTTACTTCACGCAGGGTGGAAACCTGATGAGTCAGGCCCGTGGCGACGTAGCAGGAGGCCTGGCCATGGACATAGACAACTGCTCAGTCATGGCTGTGGACTGTGAAGACAGGCGGTACTGTTTTCAGATCACTTCTTTCGACGGCAAAAAGTTAGTATGTTTCTCTACTATTTAAAAAAAACTGTCATATCTTAAACTACTGAAATGTAGGGTAATTCCTTTGCATTTGGACATTGTGTAGATCTTTTAGAATGATTATGTATCAGGATAATTTTCATTTTAATTTTGTAGAAATTAGTTGAATTTTCCTTTTTGACTTGCATAAATAATGTCTTAATATTTTGAGGCTGTCAAAGCAAGTTTATGTGGTAAAGACGTGTGATTTCATGTTAAGAGATTGGTCACTGAAAGTCCAGCATGGTGTCGGAAAGGCAGCACAAATTAGTATAAAGAGTTTCAGCATGGGGTCAGAAAGTTTGAATTCTGGATCCACCAGCTACTTTATAGTCTTAGACAAGTTACCTAACCTCTCTAAGCTTCATTTTTCTACTTGTAAAATGAGGGGAGGGAGGATCTTCATTTCTATTTTATAAATTGATATGAAGACTAGAAATCTAACATATGTAATGTGCCCAGTGTGTAGTAGGTGCTAACGGTAATATTTTTAAATGTTAATCATATATTTCTGATCATATTAGTTATTTAGGCCATTAATATTTATATGCCATGTTAAAAATTTCTATTACCTTTGCATTAAACAAAAATTCCATAAAATAGCTTTAAAAACAAATTTTTGAGAAGCACAGAAAAAATATAAAAGGGAGTATGAAAAAAAGTTATAACCTCACTAACCAGAAGCAACAATTAACTTTTTGGCTATTGCCTTACAGTTTTTATATTTTATTCTAAGTACATTTTTTAAATAGTTAAGAAAATACTGAATGTTTATTTCATAGTCCTTCTGTAAATATGCAATGGATGTCAATTACTGTGTGCCACTTATGACACCAGATGTTGGGAGTCCCTGTGTTCATTTGTCCAAATCACCAAACTGTTAATGTTACTGGATGTATTTACATTTTTATATTTTCAGTTTTCTGCTAATGCTTAACATGATTTTCCATTTCATATTCCCCGTGTGATGCAAAATTAGCAAAAACAATTTTTTTTCCTAACTCTTAAAATATTAACCTCTATAGATGAACCTAGCACCTATAATACAGAGTGAGGTAAGCCAGAAAGTGAAAGACAAATATTGTATATTAATGCACGCATGTGGAATATAGAAAGATGGTACTGGTGAACCTGCAGGGCAGCAATGGCAACGCAACATAGAGAACAGACTTGTGGGCACAGTGGAGGAAGGAGAGGGTGGCATCAATTGCGAGAATAGCGTGGAAACATACATTCAGTTCAGTTCAGTTCAGTTGCTCAGTTGTGTCCGACTCTTTGCAACCCCATGAACTGCAGCACGCCAGGCCTCCCTGTCCATCACCACCTCCTGGAGTTCAGCCAAACCCATGTCCATTGTGTTGGTGATGCCATCCAGCCATCTCATTCTCTGTTGTCCCCTTCTCCTCCTGCCCTCAATCTTTCCCAGCATCAGGGTCTTTTCAAATGAGTCAGCTCTTCGCATCAGGTGGCCAAAGTATTGGAGTTTCAGCTTCAACATCAGTCCTTCCAATGAATACCCAGGACTGATCTCCTTTAGGATGGGACTGGTTGGACCTCCTTGCAGTCCAAGGGATTCTCAAGAATCTTCTCCAATACCACAGTTCAAAAGCATCAATTCTTCGGCACTCAGCTTTCTTTATAGTCCAACTCTCACATCCATACATGACTACTGGAAAAACCATAGCCTTGACTAGATGGACCTTTGTTGGCAAAGTAATGTCTCTGCTTTGAATATGCTGTCTAGGTTGGTCATAACTTTCCTTCCAAGGAGCAAGTGTCTTTTAATTTCATGGCTGCACTCACCATCTGCAGTGATTTTGGAGCCCAGAAAAATAAAGTCAGCCACTGTTTCCCCATCTATTTGCCATGAAGTGATGGGACCAGATGCCATGATCTTAGTTTTCTGAATGCTGAACTTTAAGCCAACTTTTCACTCTCCTCTTTCACTTTCATCAAGAGGCTCTTTAGTTCTTCTTCACTTTCTGCCATAAAGGTGGTGTCATCTGCATATCTGAGGTTATTGATATTTCTCCCGGCAATCTTGATTCTAGCTGGTGCTTCCTCCAGTCCAGCGTTTCTCATGATGTACTCTGCATATAAGTTAAATAACATATACATTACCATATGTAAAATAGATAGCCGGTAGGAATTTGTGACACAGGGAGCTCAACCCAGTGCTCTGTGATAATCTAGAGGGATGGGATGGGGTGGTGGAAGATGGGAGGGAGATACAGGAGGGAGGGGACATATGTATATCTGAGGCTGATTCATGTTGATAAATGGCGGAGGCCAACACAATATTGTAAAGCAGTTATCCTCCAAAAAAAGAGAAGAAAATATAAACCTACATCTCCTTATGTTAGTGATTAATATATTGAAAAGTTTTACTTAAAAATATTCAAGGAAAAATAGTAAATAATGAAGTAAAATTAGTGTTTTCTATTAAGACCACTGATTTATATTTGAAATACATGCGGTGAGTGTCAGAAAGTTAAAATGCATTGTCTTAGTGTCAGTGTCCCTTTTCCATAGCCTGCCTTCTGAAAACCAGCACATTTCTTTTTTGGTACCTCTTGGCAGAGACAGACCAAGTGAAGAGTTGTTAAAATCTAAGTCCTGATACCTCTGGTAGTTAGTCTCCTTCGTTACATGTTTTCTGTTGTGTTTTGTTTTTTGATACTGATTGGTTTTATGTGTATCTTTAAAGGTAAACATTTCTCATTCATGTTAAAAGTACTTTAGAAAAAAGTTGAATGTCAGACTTTTGGGTTTTTTTTTTTTTTCAGGTCTTCAATTTTGCAAGCAGAGAGTAAAAAAGACCATGAAGAGGTAAAATTTTATCTATTCATATTTAATTTCTTTATCATCACCTTAAGCTCTTTTCCGATGATAAGATATATTGATGTGTTCATTTTAGATATTTGGGAAATCATGGTTAATTTTTTCATAAAAGTCAATTGTCCCTCAAGCAACATTCTTAAGTTTCACATGGAATTTTATAAGTGGACCTATAAGTAGAGAGCTTAGAGATCACTGCTTGCTGTCCTTTTAGAAGCTCAGATTCAGAAATAGCCTTGTGACTGCTGCTTTCTGGCAGGCTGTTAGTATCATGAGGCTAGAGTTTAGTTTATTCCCTTCTCTTACCAACCCTCTGAGACAGTATTTGCTGCATTAAGAACATAGTAGCAGCAGACGTAGCATGGCAGTAAGCAACTAAAGTTTAAAGCCTTGGGGAAATGAAAGAAAGAAAAACAGAAATGTGGGAGTGTTTATTCTTCCTCATGACTCTCTTGTTTTTGGCCCCACTTTTACTTGTAGTACACCAAATATGGAAGGTGAGTTACTACTAAGAACTGACAGGTGAAAACCTGTCTTGAGCAATCTTCAGTGAAAATATACTCTTAAGTTGATTCTGAGCCATTTTATCTGCTATTATATAATTGTGTTGGTAGAAGACAATGTTGGAAATTATGTAGAGATCAACTTTTATTTACTTCTTATAGAAAAGAGTAGGTATTAAAACCTGCTTTTGGTCTCTGAGGAATACAGATATACGTCTGCTCTTTGCAGGGTTTTTACCAAACATAAGAAATATTAGGTTAGTTTTGTGAGGCTCCTCAGGCACCAGAATCCTTGAGAGTGAAGCAGAGGATGTGGGGCAATGAGTGTTTTCTGTGTTATTTATAAACCTGAAAGGGAAATATGTAAAATACATTCACAAGGAATATATTTAGCTCTTAACTTTTTTTGCATTGGTATTAATCATGATATCTGAGTCCAGACTGTTTTATTTGGTTGGGATTAGAGGAGGATGTGATATTAAAAAAGATAAATACAGACTATTAAATTATAATTTAATATGATGGCTATATTTTTAATGAAATAAATGTGGGATTTAAAAATAACAAATCTCTTCAGTGTTCTGTTATACCTTCAAGTATTATACATATATATGCTTTTGTATATAGGAAGGTATCTTATAAGAAAGATTATATGTTACTTCTACTGAAACTTCTATGTTAGTTAAATATTGAATACTCTCTTTTAGAAGGGAAGCACTATAGAAAAAAATACTAATCATATTTTTCTATTTTCTCCTCTTACAGTGGATCTGTACAATAAATAACATATCTAAACAAATATATTTAAGTGAAAACCCAGAGGTAATATTTTTATTTTATGGTATCCAGATCTGGCAAAATTTAGTAATTCAGTGGCTTATATGGCTTTTCCTGCATTTTCTCAAGTTCTGTGATCTTTTAACTTGCTCCTGAATGCTTTATAATGATCTTATGAATTTAAAAAAATCAGTGCTAACTGTAGTGGGGTCTTTTGCTTTCACTAACTTGATCTCCTGCCAATCTAGATTTTTCTTTCTGTTATGTCCCTTGGAAACAACAAAAAATTAAAATACAGATTAGATGACTTGTTAATATCTAGGGAATATAAAGCGAATACAGAGTTTGGATTTGAATAATTCAGACTTACTGTACTTTTATCAGAAGTCAAAGTTTTAATATTTTTGAGATTATCCAGAATTATTTATATTAATGAGAGAAGAAATATTTAATCACTTTGTGATAGTGTCTTCATATTTTTGCCTAACTATAAGACACAGAAGTACAAAAATGTTTTGTGATTGTTTTTTCTAGTGTACATACTGTTTTATTTAGCTCATGTTTTAAATAAGTTTTAAATTATTTAATAAGTTTTAAAATATTTTTATGGAAACTTTTTTCAAAACTGGCCTGAAAATATCCATATTAACTTTATCAGTAAATACAGAGATATTTCTGAGCATAAATACATTCTGTAAAATTATGTAAATTTCAGCATCATAGTCATATACTTAATATTTTGTGATTATTTCTTACTTTTTAAATTTCTATACTTAGCCAGTTTGAGTGCACATATGCTAGGCACTGTACTAGGTGCTAGCAATACAAACCTCAATCTAAAAAATCTGGGAGTTAAAAATTTAAAGAAAAAACCATATTTCCTATTATGTATATTAGTAGGAAAAAATCAAGTTTTTCCCTTAGATTTATAGGAAGTAAGAGGAAACTTAAGTTATAATGTTGTGAAGTTAATTATATATCTTAATACTAAGGCTAGAAAATGTGGAACTACTTTAGTAACTTTTACAGAAGTACAATTTAAGTTTACAATTTAAGTATAACTCAAGACTACTCTGAGAATTCAGAGTTATATTTAAACTGTTGGTTTTCTTGCTTTACTAATTAGTCCTTTTTTTAAAAAACAGGAGATTGCTGCACGAGTAAATCAGTCAGCTTTGGAAGCTGTCACTCCTTCCCCATCTTTCCAGCAGAGGCACGAGAGCCTGAGGCCGGCAGGGTGAGTTACCAGACTATAGGTTATTTAAAGAACTATATGGGCTATTCAAAGTGTTAGCAAACACTTGGATTTTAGCAGTGCTAGTTACATTAGTACAAAATAGTTCTAGAAAATGTACTTTCAAATTGGTGAATTCACCAGCAAGAGCACTAAATAAATAAGGATTCCAAATTTCCTTAGTGTTTATCCCTAGGTTAAAGTGATTTATGTTTCTGAATTTAGTAATTCGAAAGAAATCTTTTGATAAAGTAGCTGTGATTTGGGGTTGTATTTATTAAAATTTGTTCTTATCACTTTATAAAAATTATATATTTTTTCTCATGGTTTCAGTGTTTAATTTGCAAGAAAAAACTAAATGCAATGCCTTCTTGTTTTCTTCTCTGCTTAGACAATCTCGGCCACCCACAGCTCGAACCAGCAGTTCAGGATCCTTAGGATCTGAGTCCACAAATTTGGCTGCCCTCTCTCTAGATTCTCTTGTTGCCCCAGATACCCCTATACAGTTTGACATTATTTCTCCTGTGTGTGAAGATCAGTCTGGCCAGGCAAAAGCCTCTGGCCAGGGAGGCAGGTGAGTGATAGGTCTGTAAAGCTGTAAGGCTTATGAGTCCAGTTCTACAGTTGAGAGCCATCTCTCACATATCTTGTGCATCAGCTATGTTTTTCTTTCTGTAATTACCTAACAGAATTTTGATAGTTGAAGAGGAATCATGAAGGCTTTTCTCTGTTTTTGCCTCAGTTAAATGAGTTCAGATAATTTAGTTTTAGAAATATTCAATTCTGAATGGTTTATCAGATCTACTTCTAAGGTATTTACTCTTAAAATTACAGAAGAAAGGTGACAGTCCTGTGACAATAAAGTTGATATCATGACAATATTTTAATATATAAGAGTAATATATATGTGCCATAGGTTTATTGGAAAATGTTATCTTGTGTTAGAATAAGAAATCTCCAGCAAGGTACTAAGACATTGTCATGCTATGAATTATTAATGAATTATCTTTATTTATATAATGATAAATCCTTGTCAAAGTCATTAAAATTTTTCTTTGATTATGGATGAGGGAAATATGGCTTAAGGCAAATCGTTTATTAAGTAGGTTGGACACTTAATAAGTTGATAATGTAGTAACTGGGTATACATGAGTGAGGCAAAGAAAGAATAATTTACATTTGATCATAGGAAAATACTTAGCATTTGATATAATAGGTCAGATACATATTAGGGAGGTCAATTTTATGTTATCTGAAAGCCAGTGTTATCTTAGAACCACTTAGCTCTCTGTTTGCTTATAAATCCTACTTTGGATTGTACTTTTCTTCCTTTATTGTGGGTGTGTCATGAGCCAAGCACACTTAGGAAGGAAGTTGCTTCCATCTCTGGTTAGTTGGTTCTTCTTGCATTCTGTTACGTGTGCCTTGAGAAATCAGGTCTAATTCTAGAAAATGTTCAAATTATTGTAGTTAATTTGCGTCACATACTTAGAGGACCTAAAAGGTTTTTTGTGTGTTTTTTTTTCCCCCACAATCCAAGGATTCCTACATTTTTCTCATATAACTAAAGTTGAAGCTAAATTAGCCATTTCTCTGTCCTAGTTTATTTAAATTCAGGAACTTTTGCAACATAGTTTATTATAATGTTGATTTTTATGTTTGTGGCTAAACATCCTGTCTGTCTACATTTTCTGAGATATAGCAACTTTGAGTTCAGCCGATTAGTGTGAGGGCAGGGGCCTTCGTAACAAGTAAGTTGGTCATCAGTAGTGTTCCTTAACAAGAAGGGATATTTTTGAGCTTTAAAAAAATGTGTGTACAAGGTTTTCTGACTTTAGTTTTTAATTCTGGGTTCAGTGATTGAGATTGGTTCCCTGTGGCTCATGGTGACTGACCACTGGATCATAATTTTTTAAAATACTTTTCAGGCGTACAAATCCATTTGGAGAATCTGGAGGAGGTACAAAGTCTGAAACTGAAGGTAAAATAAGTGTAGTGTTCTTATATTTCAGAGATTCTCAGAGCAGTAAACTGAGAGAATAATTTGTTGTTTACATTTGTTCTGCTGTGTGTTTTAACCGTATCTTTCCTTCAGTTTTTTCTTTTTACTCCTAGTGCACTTAAAGCAACAGAACTTACTCAGACTTAAGATTTCGTTATTCACACAAAATTATAGAATCTCATACTTTCGACCTCATAGTCAGGTTCTCATTGTGTAAGATATCCTTTGACCTTCCTAACAGCTGTTCTCTTCTGGTTCTGGAGCATAATTTTTTTTTTCTTTTTCCCATACTTATTTACTTTGATATAATTTCAAACTAACAGTAAAGCTGTCAGAATAGTAAAAGGAATTCTTTTAACTCAGAACCACCAGTTGCTGAAGCATAATCTTTTGCTCTTGGAATCTGAGATCTTACTTTTTCTGTAACATGAACACTGTAGTTAGGAGTTATTTCTGAGTGCCTCAGAATATTTCACTGGAAAACCTAAAGAGGGCAGTGTATTTAATTCCATAGGAAAAGAATGTGGGATTTAAAATTACATAATGTACCTTGTTTTGTTGTAGAGTCTATTCTTCATCAGTTGTTTATTGTCCGATTCCTTGGTTCTATGGAGGTGAAATCAGATGACAATCCAGATGTTGTTTATGAAACAATGCGCCAAATTTTAGCTGCCCGGGCCATCCATAACATCTTTCGTATGACAGAATCACATTTATTAGTCACTTGTGATTGTTTAAAGTAAGTAGTAACCTGTCCCTCAAAAAACTGTGGGAAAAAATATTTATATAATTGTAGCATAATTAACATTTTTTCCCTAAATTTTATTTATTATTATAGGTTAATTGATCCACAGACACAAGTTACAAGGCTCACGGTGAGTTCTGCATGTTTAAAGCTTTAAGTCTTTTTGTACATATACACATCTTACACATCTGATAATCGTGACTGAATATTTGGATATGGAAGCATGAATTATGATTGATTTTTAGGTGGCTATAATTGAGTTTATGGCCATCTCTCCAAAAAAAGTTGTAACATCCCATGTAGTTGAAAGAATCAGTGCAGTCTGATGTGATATTTAGTATTCATATTTATCCGTCAGTTAGGGAGCATATAGCATACACTAAAGAAGGTAGCTCAGATAGTAAAGCGTCTGCCTACAGTGCGGGAGACCCTGGTTTGATTCCTGGATCAGGAAGATCCCTTGGTCAGAAAGATCCCCCAAGAAGGAACTGGCAACCCACTCCAGTATCCTTGCCTGGAAAATCCCATGGACAGAGCAGCCTAGTGGGCTACAGTCCATGGGGTCACAAAGAGTTGGACATGACTGAGTGACTAACAAAGAAACTAACAAATTAAGGAATTAAAAGGCCAACATGGTTGAGTTTATTTTATAATTATCTATTTTGAAATAGCTGCAGGTGTGTGCTTATTTAATCATTTAATAACAGAGATCATATTTGTTACTGAATTTGACTTTGTAAAATGTGTTAATGACTAATAAATTCAGTATTCAACAACCTTTTAACGTTCCTGGCAATCCAAACCAAATGTGAGATTGTTTGTTCTTGGATTACCATTCCGTTAAGAAAAATGATTGACTCTAATGTTCTGTTTATGTTATTTAATAACTAAGTACATGCATTTGTCATATATAGAAGCGCTGTTACAATGATCTGAAAAAAATCTCACGTTTGCTTCTGATGTTTTCTGTGCAGTTTCCATTACCCAGTGTAGTTCTATATGCTACACATCAGGAAAATAAGAGGCTTTTTGGATTTGTTCTTCGGACATCAGGAGGGAGAAGTGAAAGTAACTTGTCATCAGTCTGTTACATATTTGAATCAAACAACGAGGGTGAAAAGGTACGTGGCTTTTCAAAATGTGTTTCTATTGTAAAATATGTGTCAAAGTTCTTACTAAGATTTCTGGATAAAACTCCCAAACTTTGTCTAGTCCAGCTGAGTTGCTTCACCAAAGCCTATTGTTTTGAAGAAAGCTGAGCTGATGGGTTAGGCTATCTGACTCCACAGACCTGTGTCTTCCTGGCCATTGAGAGCTGGTGCAATCTTCTGGCTTCATTAACTTGTCTTGGGAATGCAAAATATTCCCATAATCAGCCATTTCCAAATATCTCCAGCTTAGAATAGCAGCAGTAGCTGCTTGCTTTGTTCTTTGCAGCTTTACCATCTTAGTGGTGAATCTGAGATAACAAGAAGTGAGGGACTTGAAAGATGTGAGAGCCAGTGGTAGAAGCTCACAGACTGAAGAAAATACACAGAGGCTTGGTTTTGGGGCTGGAACATTCTTAAATCAACTTTTGTTTGGAAATGTATATTATAATGAGTTATGAAACTAGTTACATCAGCCATTTGGATACTTGAAATTATCACCTTGATGTATGAACTGTCTGAGTTTTTCTTACTTTTCCCCCCTTTAGATTTGTGATTCTGTTGGATTGGCAAAACAGATAGCATTGCATGCAGAACTGGTAAGAATCTAAGATACTTAATTATCCAAGAGTATTAACTCAAGTAATCTAAGAGCTTTTATATTAACAAGTAAATAAAAATGATTTTGCTATACAAAGTTAACAATAGATGCTATTGCTGATACATAGCATTTAGAATTTGGATAAATGGCTAACATTAGGATGTAAATTTTTGGTGTGCTTTCTCATATAAATGCAAATAATAATTTGAAAAGGTTACAAAGGTAATATTAATTGAAAAGGTAGTTATTTCATATTTAATTCATCAGTTGTATTCATCTATTCCTCAGGATCGCAGGGCATCAGAAAAACAAAAAGAAATAGAGAGAGTAAAAGAGAAGCAACAGAAAGAACTCAGTAAACAAAAACAAATTGAGAAGGTATGCAGTCCTAATGTCTCGATCTTCTCTGACCAGATACGATGTTTACACAGAGTTTCCTTAATTCAGCACTGTGACTTTCATATTGGAATTTTCAAGTGAAGGTTCCATTTCCATTCGCTTAGCTACCTCATAAACAGATGATTCACAGCATAGCGGAAAAGGATGACATTTGTCTTCTTGGCTTCACTGCTCAGCTTGTGGGATCTTAGTTCCCCCACCATGAATGAACCCGGGCCCTCAGCTGTGAGAGCGCAGAATCCCAACCACTGGACCACCAGGGAATTCCTGACATCTGTCTTCTGATACAGTGTTTACATTATAGTTACATTGACATGTAGTGTGACTTGTTGTTCAGTCGCTAAGTCATGTCCCACTCTGCAGCCTCACAGACTGCAGCATGCCTGGTTTTCCTGTCCTTCACTATCTCCCGGAGTTTGCTCAAATTCATGTCCATTAAGTCAGTGATGCCATCCAACCATCTCATCCTCTGTCGCCCTCTTCTAGTGTGACTTGCTATTTAGCAAACAAACTAATATTCCAGTGAAGGTTGGAAGGTTGTCTCCTCAAAACAGGTCTTTTGAGAGGAGATATGTATGGCTTTCATCAGTGGTAGTTAAGTAGGTATGTCTGTATATACTTTCTCTAGTTTATAGTGAGAGCTAATAATGGCCTGAATGTAAGTTGTTAACCGTAAAAATGCAGATGATGAAATGTTGACTTTGATAGGATTTCTAGAACAGTGTCAAAATATACTTCGGTGTTAACATTGGTTTGTGTAGTCTTTGTTTTCAGTGAGTTGCCAGAATTATGCGTACATATTTATGACAGACGTATGGAAGTTACTCTCAAGTATGTAATGCTTAGTTTTCCATTTGATTGCATATAAATTAACTCAGTTTCTTTTCTGTCTTTTCCAATAGGACTTAGAAGAACAAAGTCGGTTGATAGCTGCTTCCAGTAGACCAAACCAAGCCAGTAGCGAGGGGCAGTTTGTTGTCCTTAGCAGTAGCCAGTCAGAAGAGAGTGATTTGGGAGAAGAAGGAAAGAAGAGAGAGTCAGAAGCATAAACTTATCCTTGCTTTTTGGTTGATATTTCTCCCCCCTTGGAATTTGTTGACAATTTCTGTGGTAAAATGGCACAAGGTAACAACAATGTTGAACTATCAAGGAGACTAAAATTTGTATTTGCTTGTTTAACTTCATTTTTTAAACTAATATTGACCTTGATAACTTAGGTTTGCATTGATTTTTTTTTTTTCCCTTAGAAATAATATACTATGCAGTAACTTTAAATTCCACATGTCTGAAAGAAACCTGTTCATATCCCTGAAGTAGATTGCTGAGGGATTACAGTTGCTTAAGCCTTTTCTTCCTCCCAATTGTGAACTTATTACCTTGCATTGTAATTGGCTATGACCATAAGAAATCATTTATTCTTCAGCTTCAGATATTCATGGATATGCTCCCTCTCTTTCATTAGGAACATTTTGCTGGCAGTGAGGAAGCTTTTGACTGAATAGGTTTAAAATCCTTACATAGAAAAATTTTCAAGTTTGCCAATATTTTAACAATGTTAAATGTGCAATAGGACTTTTACAAAATAGAGGTTTTAGACTTAAAGTTTCACATTGTGGCAGGTGGTACTGTAGATTTCAGGGCGTTTTCTTGGATTGCTCGCATTTCTCTGATGTACAGCTGATGCCAGTGGGAAAGAAGCTTAAGTGTCTTCATTTTAAGATTGCTACAGCCCTTGGCATTTATTATCACATTCTTAGTTCTCAGGTTGGGACTTGAATTATTGCTGCAGAGCAGTAATGGTTAAAATAAGATTTTGGAATTTAGTAAAAGGGAATTTTTTTTTTTGTTGTTCAAATAAGTTTTAGATTAGGATTTAACATGTAAAGATTGTTACAGGATAAATACATTGTATTTTCTGCATTGTGTGAAATAATTTTTATTGAAAATCAAGGGACATTTAGAAAGAAGTTCTATAGCAATTATGTTTCCTGCTTAAAGTAAAAATTCCTAGAATTTAGTTTAAAAATGTAATCTTTTAAATTTCAGACTGATACTCACAGTATTTTCATAATTCCATGTTTTTATAAAATGCTGATCACCACTTTATATCCGTGTAGGCAAATAATATGTGAGCAGAGAATAATTTGCACTAATTATTGTAAATACTTATCCTCTTTAAATGAGTATAGTAAAAGGTCTAATTCCATGAAAGCCTGAAAAGCAATTGAGTGCTTGGTCGAGGAGAGTCAACCCAGGAAGGATTTTAACCTGGTGCCAAGGTTAAAATGACACTTCTCTACTGCCTAACTCTATGACAGAACTTGATTTTTTTTTTTAACTTGGATTTTTAACATTGCTGATAGAAATTATATTCCTGTGTTTCACATGTAAAAGTACATATAGCCACGTTAAATATATTGAATAAAATATTTTACATAGTCATATATTTAAAATTTTCAAAAGATTAGCCACTAATTTTACAAGGAAAAAAGCCTTTTGTTATTTGACATATAGTTTTTTCTTCTTAGTTCTGATTTAGAAATGGCATATAGTTCTCAGCTGTTTTACAATGTATATACACTGTTTTCTCTAGGAATGGAATAATTATATATAGGATTGTGGTGTTTTTTTTAGCCATGTACCAAATAGGAATAATGATTACTTAATAATCATTATTTTGAAGCCTTATGTTACCAAAACATACAGTAAAAAGTAGAAATTTATGGAATACTTTTTGAAAAGAGTTTATTTTGTCCTTGCTAAAGGGAATGCTTTCCCAGTAGTCTGTGCATCATTCCTTTTTGTAGAAATTGAAATTTCTTCTGTGATCAGCATTCGGTTAGCCATGGCATATCCTGCTTTTAAGACCGTTTTGAGGATTAGTAAGCTTTTTGTCTCAGTAAGTCTTTTGTTTATACTACAAGGTCGCCACCTCACTTAGTTCAGGTGTAACTTGTCAGCCACCACGCAAGGAAGGTGGTCAGCATTAGGAGACAGTGTGAACCAGGCTGGTGCTTTGCATGGTAGCAAAGCGTTGCCCTTGGTGAGCGCTCTCGGTCAAAATGTAGATGAAAGGTAAAGGTACTGAGACTTAGGGATGCTGGACAAACCTGTGGCTTTTCTTAAGTCATATCTTGTTAGGAATTTCTACAATAACACGCTCGTGCACATAGGTCAGACCAGAGCACATTCCAGTGCCAATCAGAAGTCATGTGTGGGCTTAACAATGTTAGGTGATTCAACTTCTGTTTCGTTACTGTAGAACCATGTGAACTATTTCCATTATGGCAGATACTTAAGCATCAACTTTAATAAATTTTATGTTTTGTTTAAAGAAGGCTCCCCATGGATTTCTGCATAACATTCAAGCTGATCTTTGTTCCCCTTTGAAATCCCTTCAAGCTTTTGGATGCTCTGGTGGTAACGGCATTAGATTTTGGGATATCTTTCTCAGATTCAGACTTGCATTTAATGGTTTTTAGACATTAACAAAACGGATTCTTTAGAAGGAAAGAAATTAAGTCTACCTAATACTGCGAAGCACTCTGCTCCCTGTGTCAACAGTACTTTTATAAGTATGGTAATGAAGTCAATAGATAGCAAACTAATTATTCCTTCCCCCTTGTAAAATTGAGAAAACTTGCTAACAAGGAACCGAAACTGTTATCTTGAACGTAGTCCCCAGTCTAGTTTTTGCCATGACTATAATGATTATAGTCACGTGTTTAATTTCAATTTCCTTGTCTCTTTTCACAGCCTTTGTTTTAAAGTCTATTTTATCGGATATGAGTATTGCCACTCCTGCTTTCTTTTGGTCTCTATTTGCGTGGTATATCTTTTTCCAGCCCTTCACTTTCAGTCTGTATGTGTCCCTTGTTTTGAGGTGGGAATTCTCAGATTCCACAGTATAGAGGTTGTAAATTTATGTTACTTTTATGCTTGAGAAAAGGATATTAGGGTGTTCATACCATTCTATGTCACATGTGATCATGTATAGTAAAGGCATCTGAGTTCCTTTTGAGTTATATATAGGAACTGCAAGTATTTGAGTTGAATCCTCATACATGCTGACAGTCTAAGAGCCTATGTTTTGCAAAATCTGTCACCCAAATTAATAAAATGAAAATATTAACATTGACTTTGATAACAGTGTCCCAAGCATTCAAACTGTACTTTAAATATTCAAACACACGGATTGTAGCAAGCAAGTCTTTGACTTTATTTTTAGCAAGTTTGGCTTACTCTTCTTTTATGAGATTTTTTTTTTCTTCCATAGTAATTAATAATACATAGAAAATTGAAACTGGAACTATATTATACTTTTTAACTAATCTCTTGTGGCTGTACTCATATGTAATTTACTTAGGTTAATATGAGAACCGGGGAGTAAGTTATAACTAATGTGCAAAACCGCTTTGTATATTTGGTGATTTTGTAATGTAAGTGAATTGGTTAATTCTTATTTCACTGATACTATTAATCATGTATATGCAATTACAAATTATGCTACATTTCTCTTTAGAATTAAATTTGAAGAACCTGACTTTACGTAATGGTGGTATACATGTGGAGTGGAAAACTTATTTTTTCATTATGTCAAAATAAGTATTCCTGATAAGGCTTCAGGAAATATGCTGTTAGGAGATTTTTAATGTATAATAAAGTCCATGATTTTTTATAGTCTTTTTTGTATGAAATATATGGTATATACTCTGAATTTTATTGCTCCGAGTAATTTCAAATGATGCTTATAAAACAAATGGACATTTTCTTAATCTTTTATGATACCATTACACATCTAACTCTATTGCAATCCATAACAACTAAAATGTGGGAGGGGAATGTCACTCATGAGGAAATAGTACTAATTCATATCTAGTGACTTTTAGAAAAATTAAGGGACTTTTCAGTAATTACCCTAGACATGTTACAGTGTATACTTGCTGTGCTTGGTCCTAGTCAAAGGAATTCCTATAGTTTAAAGGACCAGGTTATTGTGTATGCCAGCTTACGTGGGTTGGGCCTGTAGTTGTAATACTAACGAATATACATCCGCTGTGCTCTCTGTGGTTCCCTATAACATTTACTAAGTTCTGTTCTACTGGCAGTTTCTGTTTTAATTTGTTTTGAATTTTATGAAATGTGTACATTCGTAGGAGGTCCAGGGAATAGATGAAATTAACTTTAGAATTATATAATTTATCTAGGTGCATGTATATCTTAAACATATTTGTATATGAACATACATATAATCTAGCACTCATTTATAAACAGACACCACACTTTGATTAAAAAAAAATAAAAAGCTATTCATGCCAGCTAGTTTTACAAATTTTCTATGTGAAAACTATATTATAAAAGTAATTTTAAGTCTGTACTTACTGAAATAGTCTATATAGCCATGAGTCCCTACATCAGAAAGAAATCATACAGCTTCAGTTTCCTTCAGTTTAAGAAGGACCGTATTATGCAAAAAAAGAAAAAAAAAGTATGCTAAGACTGAACACATAAACGTCAAGCTATAACTGACTGGGCCTGTGGCCATAATGCTGCCCCTCCGTTCTCTGTGTTGATGTGCCATATGACGGTATACAGGTGTGGCTGAATGAATGTCTTCTCAGTTTCTTTCCTCACTTCCACATTCAGAAACCTGTATTTAAATGCAACACAGAATATATAGAAACAAATTGTAAACTAATATCTATAACTGCTTCTACCAGTGAGCCACTCCTCTCTGTCTACTGGACTGGGCTCAATGCAGAAATCATAAACCATCATCCATTTGAAAACACTTTTAGTTTTTATTCCAGTGATCACATGAACCAATAAATGGTAATGCTTAGCCAGGGTTTTGTGGGAAGAAGGAATACATGTATCCCATTAGTGATGAAACTGCAATTGAAGGCTCTCTTTCAGCTGAATTACCTCAGTACTGCACTCTACACATAAACAGACACTAAGCTGGTCTTGGGACTTCTGTACAGGAACAGCTAATTTCTAGGATCATGTACTTGGATCAATACTTTATTCACTATAGTCACTAAGGCATTTTATATATATATATTTCTCTATAAAAAGTATTACTATTAAGAATTATCTTAAATTGTCAGGTAGCATTTATTATTTTGGGCATATAAAAATATGAATTCATACATTTAATGTAAGATCAATATAGCATTAGAACTGATAATCTTAGTTAATTGAAATTTTTACTTTGGGTATAATTTTTATAAAACTGCCTTTCAGAATGCTAGCCATCTATTGAGAGGCTATGTTCAGAGTGACTCTCTGAAGAACCTAGACTGCATTGAGATTTTAGTCGCCAGGTAAAGTGAGAAATACAAGTCAAATTTTAAGAAAGACATCTGCAGATATGTACCTTTTCATCCAGAATAGTTTGATTACCATGTTCCTGTGAAAATTCCTTGTTCATAAAGGTCGTATTCTTTGTAAAGGACATATGACTTTAGACGATTGGGTAATGGAAGAAATGACATGAAGACGGGGCAGCGCAGGCGTAAACGTCCCATACACTTCCGGATCTTGAGGCGGCACAAATGTTTCAGAGAGCGAGGGTTTGCTAAAATGCAAAACAGGCACATTATCCAAAAGGAACGAGAATTGATTGATTTTTCAGTGATCTTAGCCAATGTATTTTATACTTAAGCCACCAAGATTTTCCTTTGTTGTGACCAAATTGGGAAGTAGCTTTTCACTTCTCATTGCAAATCTTGTAGCTATGGTTTCAGACCACGTCATGTTAGAGTCCAAAGACTGGCATCAATTGTAGGTCTGGCCTGTAAGACGTAAAGCTCCTACATCTACATGTATTAACCCCTGTCCTGCCCCTCGGGGTCAGGCTAAAAACTAAAGATTCCATGGGGAAATTAGATAAAAGAAATTCTTCTTAGTTTGACTTAGGTGCTACTGTGAAACAATTTTGTTTGAAGGGTCATTTACTATCCTTTAGAATCTTAGATCTTAGCATTTTCTCATCCTAGTTTTTAGTGCCATTTCATAGTTGTTGTTTTTTTAATATTTATTTATTTGCTTGCACTGAGTCCTTTTTGCAACTATCAGGATCTTCATTTTGTTGTAGCACAGTAGTTGCAGCATATTGGCATGTAGGATCTTTGTTCCCTGACCAGGGATTGAACTCATGTCCCCCGCAATGACAAGCTGATTCTTAACCACTGGACCATCAGGGAAGCCCCATTTCATAGTTTTTAATTCCTATGTCTATGGTGTTCCATAGGATCAAGAGAAAAATATTATCTACCTATATAATAATTATGTAACAGATTTCATCTATTGGGAAATGGTTAATAAGTACACATTAAGTACATACAATAACATTTTTTAGGTAGGAATAGTCTTTTTCTTGGTTTCTTCAGGTCAGGCTTTTAACTGAAGAGAACAATGTTCTGCAAAACAAGAGTTCAATTAGTATTTTTTGGTAAGAATGTTCAAGAAAGATACTTACTCAAGATAAAATGGATTTCTGACCAGAGCCCCTGTTTTTGGAGCACAGCTTTCAACTTTGAACAGATCCTAACTTGGTCAACATAATCCAGCATCACTCGAACAACATTCCCAGACAGATGCTGCAGCCACGACAAAGTTATTACTTCACAGAACTGAGGAAGAAAATCAGAACCATGAAAGTAAATGAAAACCTTAAGTACATAGTCATCAAAAGAACACTAAACTCAGAGTCAGGAACCAAAGGTTTCAGGTTCTTCATTTATAAACGAAGGTGTTGAACAAGAAAATGTCTCTTGACTCTTAACATTGGGAAAAATGCATACATGCATGCTAAGTCATTTCAGTTGTGTCCAACTCTTTGCAACCCTATGCACTATAGCCCTCCAGGCTCCTCTGTTCCTGGGATTCTCCAGGCAAGAATACTGGATTGGGTTGCCATTTCCTCTTCCAGGGATCATTGGGAAAAATATTTACTACTAACTCTCCTGAACTTTGTAAGATACAATGAGGATTTAAAAGAGACTGTTAGATAATATTTATTATCCCTTTTGTTTTCCCACACTGCTGTCTGAATAAAGATTACCTTTCCAGCTTTACTTGCATCTAGACGTGGCCACCTGACTATGTCCTAGTCAATGGGATGTCAGTGGAAGTGTGAGCAACTCCCAGAATGCTGTTACAGAAGAGCAAAGTGTGCACTCCTTCCTGCCAGCCATCCGGCTCACTGCAGTGTGGGTGCAGGTTTCTCCTGTGAATCATGGAACTGTCCAGTTAGAACGCTGTTTACATTTGCCTTTATTTTATGAAAGGGGAATAAGCCATCTTATTAGAGCCACCTTCATTTGGGGTTTTCTATCATTCATAACATAGTCCCACCCTGATACTTGAAGCATAAGATAGTTTCTACCTTTAAGTGATTTACATGTCCTTAGACAAGATAAAAGATGCCCATGTAAGAAGGCAAATAATACTATATGAAAAGTCAGGAAGCCATACAAGATGACATATTACCTAAATTAACCAAGTCATTCATTAATTATAACCTAAAAGTAACATACAATATTAAAATATTTGCTTTTTATTTTTCAGAATTGATCCAAAGATTTTTTCATTATATTTTCAGATTTTAACAATATGAATTCAAGTATTTATAGTACATCTACTCTGAGCATAGATCTGTAAGCTGATGAAGGTGGTGAACAAAAGCTTACATTCATGTATTTGTAAGGAAGACAGATAATCAGTGAAATATTAAAGAATTTTAGAAACTGGTAAAAGTTTATAAAACTTTATAAACTGCTAAAAATTTATAAAAGCATTAAAGAGAATGATTAGGAAGCAGAACTACCTTAAATAAGATTGGTAGGGAAGGGCCTCTCTAAAGAGGTAGCACTTGAGATGAGGTCTGAAGGGTGGCAGCTATTTGAAAAATCAGGGGAAAGGCTCAAGTTGGGGAAAACAGAAGTGACCAGTTTGGCGGGGGGAAAGTAGGAGACTGGTGTGATGAAAGCAAAGAGAAAAATGTCTCAAGAAGAGGAAAGTCAGCAACATTTACTGGGATTCTTTTTTCACCAGAAAGTGACAGAAAAGAAAATCATTAATCAAATGGTTTAGAGTCATAAACCTAGAGTACAGGGAACCCAGAAACATTCTAGCTAGATAACTCATTTCTTCAAAGAAAAAGCATAACTGCGATCATATAAGGCTGCAATCATTCTTCACAACCTTGTGCAGATGTTGCTTCATTTGTGAAATTCCCTGAGTAGAGTTAAATCACTTTTTCCTCCAAACTGTTTCTATACTTTTTTCATCTTTCTGCCATCAGGTTTATCATATATTTATCATATTAAAATCTTTCCAACCAGAGCTTCAGGAAAGAATGGAATTTTATCTGTTGCTGTAGTTCAGGGCCACCAATAATAACGACACAGGGTGACAGCTGCTATGGTGTGTACTTACCATAGTATCTTTGATAACTGTAGACGTCCAGCCTTCAAAAGCATAGAAAGGATGAGATTTGTCTCCATGAGGACAATCAAAGCATCGCTCTGTGTCATACCCATAATTCAGCAGCATCCTGAGCATGACTTCATCTTTCAGAGTGTATTGCAGGGCCGATGGGAAATGTAAAGGGTTGACTCTGCAGAAGTAATTAACGTTCGCCCCGTGCCGTAGCAGCAGACTTACCAGCTCATAGTTGCCCATTCTGAGGGCTATCTGGAGGCAGTTAACTGGGTCTTGATTAGGCAAAGCTCCAGCACTCAGAAGCAGCCTAACTGAAGAGAGGTCACCATTTGATACAGCGAAATACAGAGCTGACTTCCTGTGGTCATCATAGTGTTTGCGGATTCTCTGATCGAGCATGAAATTCACATCAAATCCCGCCTGGATGAGAAGTTCCAGGCATTTGGGGTGTGCTCCTGCTGCTGCACAGTGAACTGGACTGATGCCACTCCGCTTAATGGCAGCAAAATCAGTAACAGGAACCAAAATCTTCAGAGCTCTGAGAAAGAATTTCAAAGTGCATTAAATTTTTTTTTTGTTAAGATGCAGCATTGACCTGTTTGTAACTGCTTTATACTGGCACTGGGTGGAATTAGTATCAGGTAATATTTACACACCTCAACCAAAAAAAAAAAAAAAGGCATAGTTCTTGCATGCAAAATCTCTAATACCAGGTAAAGTTACAGGTCTAAATAAAAAATTCAAAATTATCCCAGTCAGTGAGACCCAAGGCTCCCTGCATTGCCAAGTGACCTGATAATAAGATAGTTTTATGTCTCTTCAGTGGCTATAGAGGATATCTGAATTTACCAATTCCTAGCTGGTCCAGAGCTTCTTAATATAAAAGGGGGTGTTGAAGTTGGAGGATCAGATGAAGAATATCAAGTTCCCAGAAACCACCCCCCAATCCCATAGCTGTTACTATTTCTATTTGCAATAGTGTGGTTGAACTTACAACAAGTGACCTCTGTCAGCTGCTACATGAATGGGCAGGTGACCTGAATTCTTAGGGACGTTGGCATCAGCTCCATACTCTAGCAAGAGAGTCACCGAGTCTGGATTTCCTCCGCTAGCAGCTTCAAGTAAGATGGAAGAAGAGTCAGAGGCCTGACCAAGAGCATTAGCTCCTAGGAGGAAAAAGAGTGATGTTATGCGAAGAGTCTTTTCACTGTACTGCTTAAGTATTCTTAAGTATAAATACACATGCTGGCTTTCAGAGTAATTTTATAAGTTACATGTTTTCTAACTTAAGAATCCCACGAGAAATAATTTTATAGGTTTTATTTTCAGACCTGCATACAGAAGCTTGCTTACCTCAGAACACACATATAAGATGGCACTAACCGTCCTGTTGCACTATGTCACCATGAATCTAATTGGATCTTATGGTGGAAAGGGTATTTGTTCTGTTTTAACTTGTTGCTAGGAGACTGTGCATACTAAGAGACACTAGCTGTTCTTAGTTGAAGTTGGAGACTGCTGATAGTTAAAAGGGTATATAGTACAGTACCCTGTAAGTTAAGTGCTCTGCGAATGGTGTGGGGAATAAGAGTATAGACACAGGCTATCTCCTTGAAGATCTCAGGGCTGGGGCTGTGAGTGGGGCTGGGGTTGTAAGTGGGACTAGGAAGTGAAGGAAGGAGAAAGGAATTTTGGGTCAGTTTTGGAAGGCCTCTGAGTAAAATAGGCTTTCAACAAAGAGTAGCATTTGAATGGACAAAAGAAAAGGAGGACACTCTGGTCCTCTTCACAGCTCCTGTAAAAAAAGCTATGGTGACTTTAACTTAGTGTGGACTCCATAATCATTAGGATATAAAATGGCTGCTCCAGAACCCCATTTCTAGAATGCTTTAAGAAGTGTCTAATAAGCCTCCATGTAATGAGTACTCACTATGTACTAGTTCCTTTATGTATATAGTAATTTCTAAACTTCACAACAACCCTAGGAAGTAGATTCTAATGTCTTCATTATAAAGATGAAGACACTGAGCTTCATTGAGATTAAATGACTTCACCAGAGATGCACAACTAGTCAGCAAGGTAGTCAGGATTCATGCCAGGTGGACCAGACCCAGGGCCTATATCTACGATGATGCTATGCTACCAGTCTAGCAATGCAGGGTGGTAGACTAATATGATTTGGAATGAGACAGCTGTGGGGTCAAAGCCTGGCTCTGTTATTTAGTAGCCATGTGCAAATGACTGTAAAGGGGCTTACCTAAGGGAGATGCTCCCTCACTGAGGTCAAACCATACTGGTTTGTTTTTTTAAAGGTTAAGGATTTAAAATCTGTTGCTTGTTTCTTTATATTTTAATCAATGATCTACACAAAAGGTTGCTCTTTTTGTGCAGATGAAGGATCCAGTGTTTACTTTGTTTTTCCAGCTAATGACCTGAGCCATCTCTGACAGCACTCGTAACATTTTACCTGACATGTCGTATGGCCATTGATTGAGAACTAGCCTCTCCTTATATGATAGGAAGGATTTAGGTAAGTCTAAAAAGCAGAAAGTTATTCTGTGCAGTCTAGAAAATGGGAAACCAGGACCGTCTGTTGTTAGAGAAAGAAATAAGGCTTCTGGACACAAATGGGGAGGAGAATAAAGAAGATAATTCTAATATTGGGACTTTATGAAATCTTGGGAAAGATTTGCTTTTGAACAAGAGCTTTAGATAATACACTGCTTCATCTCACAGTGTCATCAATGGGGGGTCTCCTCAAAGACAGTAAATGCCAAAGTTCTCTGAGTCAGGGTTTCTGTGAGTTAAACCAGGATCTAAGATGTCCATAGCAGCGCTGGTGGCAGGAGAGGATGTGTTGAAGGGAAGTCCTGCAACTGGTACCATCGCCAAACCTCACTTCTCTCAAGGGTAAAATGAGAATTATGTCTACCTCACAGGGTTTGCAGAAGATTGTCTGAGGTAAAATAAGCAGCTTAATACCTGGTGCTGAGAAAGTAGTCAACATGTTTAAGTTGCCTTCTTTCCCCTTCTCTCAGAGTTTTGTTTATTACTAGAGAGGAGAACTGGGACTCACAAAGAAGAAATCAGGAAGAATTTCCTAATTATTCATCTGGTAACAGATTGGACTGCCTCATCACTTAGCTCAAGCAGAGAAAACATATAGAGGATTTTGTGAAGTCTTTCATCCTATGAATCTAAAAAAGAACAGTCACACAAAAAAATTAAACAGAAAGCAACCATCCTCTTAACATGGTCAGGGAACATTAAGTAAAAGAGTAATCTGCAGCCTAGTAATTTCAGGGAATCTACTTCAGAGCAAGTAAGAAGTATTCAATCCCTATTTTAGGTTTTTTTCAGTAGCTAATGTATTAACATGTACTTTCATGAAATAGTAAATTAAGCTTAAACGAAATGTTAACATATTACTTTGAAGCTCTCAGTGAAGAGAACACTTTGGTCATGTTACTCTTTAGTAAAAGTGTGCTGACTGTATAGAAAAATCTTGCCTTTCCGCAGTAAGAGTTCCATGATTTCAGTGTGTCCGCTCTGGGCAGCAAGAGCAAGAGGAGTGAACCCGTAGGAGCTCTGTGGGTCAGGGTGTGCCCCGGAAGCCAGCAGGAGCGCCACTATGTCCCGTCTGCCCAGCTTGGCTGCTTCGTGGAGTGCTGTCCTCTTGTTGGCACACAACAGATTGACATTGGCTCCATGGCTGATCAGCAAGGAGGCCATATCGTAGGAGTCCTGTAGAACAGCTGGGAAATTGGAAATGAGGGAGGTGTCATGTTCAACAGGAAATTCAGGCCAGAGTATCTGATCAGCTAGTTTCCCTCAGGCTTCTTAAGGAGTTCTTCCTACCTGCCCCGCCATATGCCAACAATTTGTGCTTAGGAAAAAAATGAGGCTCATATTAGGTCATATTAATAGTGTTTTAATCAATATGGGCTACTCGCTTTTAAGTCATGACCAATTATTCATTGTCTATTGGCTACTTATGGAGAAGGCAATGGCACCCCACTCCAGTACTCTTGCCTGGAAAATCCCGTGGATGGAGGAGCCTGGTAGGCGGCAGTCCATGGGGTCGCAAAGAGTCAGACACGACTGAGCGACTTCACTTTCACTTTTCACTTTCCTGCATTGGAGAAGGAAATGGCAACCTACTCCAGGGTTCTTGCCTGGAGAATCCCAGGGACGGGGGAGCCTGGTGGGCTGCCATCTTTGGGGTCGCACAGGGTTGGACACGACTGAAGCAACTTAGCAGCAGTAGCAGCATTGGCTACTTATGGGCTGAAAAACAAGGTTTTCATGTATCATCTTTATGTTCTCAAGAAAATAGGAATTTAAGTATCCAGTACAGCCCCCGGAATGTTTGTAGTTGCTTTACATAAAGAAAAACAAAAAAAGCTATAATTAGGAAATCGTTTTTAACCTCACACTTTGTAAACCAAATTCTCTAACTGGTATTTCTGCATTTATGCTGTTAATTCACATTTGGATGATGATCTTTAGTCCTTTAAGATTCTAGAACTTAATTTACCCATCTCCCTATCCATTCACTAATTGTTGGCCCCAACTGTGTCTGAGGAATCTTGCTAGGTGTCAGACACTGAATTAGAATAAATTCTGCTCACCACCGTTTATAATGTGCCATATAAAGAGCTGCTGCTGCTGCTAAGTCGCTTCAGTCATGTCTGACTTTGTGCAACCCCAGAGACGGCAGCCCACCAGGCTCCCCCGTCCCTGGGATTCTCCAGGCAAGAGCACTGGAGTGGGTTGCCATGTCCTTCTCCAATGCATGAAAGTGAAAAGTGAAAGTGAAGTCGCTCAGTCGTGTCCGACTCCTAGCAACCCCATGGACTGCAGCCCACCAGGCTCCTCCGTCCATGGGATTTGCCAGGCAAGAGTACTGGAGTGGGGTGCCATTGCCTTCTCCAATATAAAGAGCTATAATTGCTCTAAGACTAGAAATATGGAGTACCCAAGGGTATTGGGTCTTTTCAAAATCATGGAGTTGGCACTTTGTGCCCTTTCATTCTAGAAACACATGTCCTTTGTTTTAGGAAATAGCTTTCCTGACTTGTTTCACTGATGGCGTCCTGCCACCACCTTGTGTGTTCTCTTTCTACTATTCCTGTTATTCACATGTTGCCCTTCTTCAGCGGTCATCCTAGTTCTCTTAGTTATTTTTCTTTCCTATTTTTCATGTCTTTTCTTCTTCTTTTCCGTTATGTAAAGCTTACATAACTTTATCGTGTAGCATTTTTAAATTTTTCTACCATATTTTTAATTTTCAAGAATGTTTTGTTCTCTTTTTTAGTAGTGTCTTGATATTTTATAAATTTTCATTGATTTTTCTGAGAAAATTAATGATAACTTTCCCTTACATTTTATTTTCCCTAAATAATCTGTTTCTTCCAAGTTGTTTATCTTTGTTTGTTGGAGACTTTTCTCAGACAGTCCTTGGATATCTGCTCATGATTAAGAATTGGAAACTAAAAATCTGATTGGAAAGTCTAAACACTGACTTAACTGAAGGTTGATATGCCTGGGCTATTTGTTGGGCAACTTCCAATTTCACTATTTTTAGTTCTTTCTCCTTGAGCTGATCAGAGAAGCCTTCTCTTGGAGGGTGAAGTTTTAGCTGCCAGCTTTCTAGAATTTGGTGGAGGAGAGCTGGGAGATCTCAGCTTGTGTTTGTTTCCTCCAGTATCTCAAATCCAGTATTCCTGCCCTTGCCTAATAATCTCCAGTCCTGAGAACCTTTGCTCACACTATTCAGAGAACAAACCGCCACAATTTTGCTGGGGTAGGGGAGGAATCTGACCCAGCAGGCTAGATTGGGAGAAGTAATCTAGACACCTGAGTACTGGTTTCTTAATAGTTTTCAATCAATTTTTCTATTTTAGCTGCTGTTCTTCATCCCTGTGTTCCAGGAGGTAACTATAGCCAACAGTTTCCAGGCCTTTTGATACAACTGCACTGGTTTTTGGCTTTCCCCACTCCAATTTTAGATTTGGCTTTCTTGTCACTTATTACTGATTGATCTGCTCTTCTGATTTTTAAAAATCATGTTACTCTTGTCTCCTCTTCCAGTCTTCCCTTTCTTCTGTATCTTAACCCTTTAAAACATTTAATGAACTGTACTTCTCCTGAAGACTCAGGAGGCAGCAAAATTAGTCATTCATATTTAATCTGCTGACTTCACCCAAACACTGGCTGCTTCTTCCTACTCTGCTCCTCTTCTGTATTTCTTATACCAAGATTAACTTGTTCAGCTGCGGTATCAGGCAAACAGTCAGCTCATAATTGGGCAGACTCTTTGCCTCACCTCGCAAGCCAGTCTATACAAAGCTTCTTGAGAGTCAGATACGACATGTGGTCAGTTGGGACTAGTGACAGTGCTGCAACTATGCACCAAAAAGCTGCGCCTGTGAAGCCCCTGGGTCTAGAGGAGACACAGGCCACAGACCGTTCTCCAGAGCCAAGGTGTTAATTTACCTGTAAGAAGAGGTGAATTGCCTTCAACATTCTTGGCATTTGGATTGCAGCCATTGAGAAGGAGAAAACTGACGTTTTCTAAGAGGCAATTGCTGACAGCCAAAAACAGTGGCGTTTCACCATTGTGGGTGGTTTGCTCCCACACACTGAGTTTTGAGGCTGAAATAAATCCATTAGACCACACAGATTAAAATATGAAAATAAATTTTAAACTTATTTCTCAGAAGCATCAAAGAAGAGTTGTAAAGGGAGTTTACCTTTCAGGGTGATTTCCAAAATGTTCTTATTTAATTGTACTGCAGCCTTATGAAGAGGAAGCCAGCCTATCTCATCTGCTTCATCAAAAGCTGAATGGTACTTGGTCAACTGTGACAATACATCTTCCTTACCTATTAGTATGTCAAATGAGGACATATTCACATTTGGCACACGTACAAGGCAACCCATACTGCTTCTGAATTTCATCATCAAGGTTAGGGCATGAATGAAATTTTATGAAAGACAAATGTAAATCGCATAGGGCAAATAAGGGCTTCCCTGGTGGCTCAGACAATAAAGAATTTGCCTGCAATGCAGGAAATCTGGGTTCGATCCCTGGGTACAGAAGATCCCCTGAAGAAGGAAATGTCAACCCACCCCAGTATTCTTGCCTGGAAAATTCCATGGACAGAGGAGCCTGGAAGTCTATAGTCCATGGGGTCACAAAAGGTCGGACTAACACACATGCAGGGAAATAAGTGGTAAGGTCTTTCATCTAGCATTCCATATCACCTGGGTCTGTGAATACCTGTCGTCTTATTACATACAGAAAACAGTTCTGTTCACTGAGGAGCCCAGGAGCTCTTTGCTAAGTTGTGCTGAAGTAGTTTCTCTCAGGAAAGCCCATATCAGACTCCTGACAACCAGCTGTGGACTCCACAGTGTTCAGCATTTGGGAGATCCTGTTTCTAGGCTTCCTGAACTCAGGGAAAATGCTGCTAGTTGTCACCATCACATCTTACCACAAGTTGAAGGGGATAGAATAAGAAGAGTACTTAACTGTCTCTATTGTTTCAACTATCTTCTTATAGTAAGCACTCAAAAAGCTGCAGGGGAAAAAAATATATGTGAAATTCCAAAACTGAAGAAAAAAGTTAAGGATATAAAGCAAAAGGAAAGGATAAAGGCAATAGTAGTTAACCAGGAGTAAACTTATAATGAGGCCATAACTGAGGCATAATAGAAATACTTCAAAACGTAGCATAACCCTTTATGTGCTCCAAAGAAGCTCCTCTCTCATATGTCTCCCTCATCAGTTTCCTTAGGGCAAGAATTGTGAGAACCCAGATCACAGCTGGCCCTCAATTGATACTTGCTGAACTGAATCAAAGCTGTCTAGGACAGAAATGTCATATTATCACATTAAAATTTAAATGGCCACTCTATAGTGTCACTGAGTTTAGCAAAAATTATTTTTTTTAAAGTAAATAATCATGGTGTAAGATTTTTAAAAAATATTCATGGTCAGAATCTGTGCTCAAAAAACATTATTAGCAGTTTTTTTTAAAGTAATATTTTTATTAAAATATTTAAAGTTTTAAAGAACAATTTATGGATCTTACATTATTTTTTAAATCTAGTAAGTAACAATTATCACCTTTCCATTTTTCTTTTGATTATTCAATGAACCTAGCTTGAAAATAAATTCCCTTAGACAATCTGTCCTGCTTACAATCTGGTCAATCAAATTCTCTTAAACATTTAAAACTGTACTTAGTGATTTAGCACTGTATTAGTTTTCCATAACAGCTGTGTGAAATTACCACACGCTGAGTGGCTTAAAATGAGACCAATTTATTATGTTCTGCAGTTCAGAAGTACAGAATGGGTCTTACTGGACCAAGGTCAATGTGTTGGTAGTGTTGTGTTCCTTCTGAAGGCTCTACGGAAGAATCCACTTCTTTGCCTTTTCCAGCCTCTAGAGGCCACCCCCATTTCTTCGTTCATTGACCCCTTCTTCCATCATCAAAGCTAACAATGTTGGGCCATATCCTCCTACCCAGCCATCTCTCAGGATCTCTTTCTTCTGCCTCTCTCTTCCACTTTTAAAGACCCTTGTGATTACATTGGGCCTGTCTGGATAACCTAGGATAATCTCCCTATCGTAAAGTCAACTGATCAGCAATCTTAATTCCATCTGCAACCTTAATTCTCCATTGCCATGTAAGGTTACACAGTCATAAATTCTGGGGATTAGGACTGGACATCTTTCTGTTGGGGGGGAGCGCTTTATTCTCCCTGTCTCAAGTATATGCTTGTTTCCTAATTCCTTCAAATACCTGATCAAATCAGTAAACCTTGCTAAGTATCATACAATTCTTTCAAATCTAATCTTATAACTATAGTCAACCTTAATTTCTTTGAAACATTTCAATACTCAATTAAAATCTCTTTTACCTTTCAATGTAAAATCATGACTTCAAAGTTAATCACAAGGTTAATACAACAGGTAATTCAATGAAATCCAATTTCTTTATAAAACTTTTAACTATTTAAAGATTATTTTAAAGATTGTTTCTAAATTTAACACAAAAGTGTAGGAATAGTGTGATCGAGAACAAAGACTCTGAAGCCAGGCTGTCTGGCTCTTTACTTACTAGCTCTGTGACTTTGGGTTAGTGGCTTAATTTCTCTATGCCTCAGTTTCTTCACCTCTAAGTGGGGATAATAATAGTACCTACCACATAGACAGGTAATGAGAATTAAAATTTAAATGAGTTAATATTTATGAAATGCTCAAAAGTGTGACACACAATCATTCCAAGTGAGTGTTACTTTAAAAAATAAAAATAACCCAACTCTAGGTTTGATAAACTTCGACATCTCTACATTTAATTTTAAAATCTCTTGGAGTTAAAACACATTTATCCCATTTTACCTCCAGCAGGCAAATAGAGGTCATCATCTCAAGCAAATGGTTTATGATAACTACTCAGGGGTTTGAAAGTGCTGACCAGCCAGACAGCATTTTACTAGGTGTGTGTGGCTGCAGACAGCCAACCGCAATAGCTGTCACCATCACATCTTACCACAAGTTGAAAGGGACAGAATAAGAGGAGGAGTCCATGGGGTCCCTTCTTAGTGCTGTCATATCAGAACTCTGAATCTGCACCCTGCCAAAGGGGTAGTCTCTTCTGGGCTTAAGTTTATACAATTATTCCTTCCGATTTGAATTAAGACTTTACCCTATCGCAGCCACCCCACTAAGACTGATGATAACTTGTTGTGTCTCGCTGCATTTATACATTTCCTTGATGCATTAGGGTTTTCTAGCCCTTCAAATTCTCATCTGTTTCTCCGTTTTGATTTCCAGTCTGCCTCGCCTCACTCATATTTGTAACTAACCTTCTCCAACTATTTACTTTACTGCCTAATTAAATTCTGAATTATTTTCTAATTTCTCCTGTCTGGTCAGACATCGTCTCATAGATACTATTTAAATGATAGCTCCTTGGGTTCTGACTCTCTCTTCTGTTTTTGTCATAACACTAGCATCATGCTTATGACAAGTCTCAACTGTTGAATACCTATAATGCATTGCCAAAGAGATACCATTACCTCTCATCCTCAGGTGACTGCTGTGCAGTTCCTGGCTTGTGAATATCCTGTAAACTCTGTTGAATGATGAGCTGGGTGTCAAAGTCATCATCGATGTCTTCATCACTGGTGTAATTATCCATGTGGAATGCAGATTTACTTTAAAGTCAAAATGAATTAAAAATATTTTTCCAGTTGTGGAAACATATTATCAACCGATAAAAATTACAAATGAAATTCAGAAAACTAGAATAAATCATAGGATTGATAAGTGGAAAAATGCAAAATTTAGAACACAAAATATTCATTTACAAATTTTTCAAAAACTCCACAGATTCAACATAAATTAGAAATTTTCCATGAGTAACCATCTACTTAAAAACTTACTCAGGTAACACAAGTTTTCACATAAAACTTAAGTCAGTACCATTGTAACGATGAAAATGTTCATATTGTTCTATTTTAAACTTGGCTTATGAGTTTTTCTCAGTGATTATAGCATTCACTCAAAAGAATATCTTTCCTACATGCAGTGAATATTATACTAAAAATATTTTAGTAAATATTAAAAATAAACATGTTATAGGAATAAATGTGCTCTCATAATATAACATGTAACTGGAATAGTGGGGGAAAGCCCCAGTTATTTTATTAGGCAATATCTCAATGGCTTTAAAAGAACACTTCAGGTTTAACATAGAATAGGTTTGATCACATATCAAAGACGTTTTACCTTTTGTTATATCCTCTAGGACAGCATTGAAGTTTTCACCGTTAAGGATTAGCACATCAGAATTTTCATTTATATTTAGGATCTCCACTCCCCAGTAGTGACTATTCCATTAATAGCTTTACTATAAATACTTGATCATAAGACAGTCTGGCACATTCCCTTTGTTTTTTACATGTGGTTTAGCTCTGTTTGGAAACATGGTCTCTTTACTTCACTGCTGTATCCATGAAGTTTAAAAGTTGAAACATTTCATTCCTGGAATAAAATGCTTTAGCAGGAGGTTGACCGTGTGAGGTGAACTCTTCCTCTGAGGACTCATGCACATAGCCATGGCAAACCAGAATCAATTTTTCATGGAAGAGAAGCCAAACATTTTGCTCTGACTGAATTATCAAAAATGACTGTCCCTATGGTCCTGATTCACTGGGAAGCTGCACCTACATTTTCTTTGAATTACAGAGCTGCAGCCTAAAATATCCAGGGAATCTTAAAGAAGGAATTAACTCCACACAAGATAATAAAATTTTGACTATAAGTTTGTTTTGTTGAAATGTTTAAAAATGGATAATGTACACTAGTATTATGATTGCATACTAAATAATAAGAATAATAACTATTAAAAATAAC
This sequence comes from Ovis canadensis, assembly GCF_042477335.2. Classification (NCBI taxonomy): domain Eukaryota; kingdom Metazoa; phylum Chordata; class Mammalia; order Artiodactyla; family Bovidae; genus Ovis; species Ovis canadensis. The sequence goes on along the minus strand of NC_091263.1, from coordinate 58,535,504 downwards.
ACAGAGCCCACCTGGCATTTCCAATTAAATGTGAAGCAAATGCCAAGAAGCATGATACCACCTCCAGTGTGCAGGATCTCCCTCCAGTCATCTTACCACCTTTGCTTGTCAGCCTCAGTGCTTTGAGTTTCCTTTCCTTGTCACAGGGGGTACTGTGAGAAATATGGATCTGACATTTTAAGAATAAGACAGAAGGGGTTTAGTTCTGAAATTGTTTCAGCGTTTTCCCTATTTATAATTTATGTATTTTAAATGTTTGTGTATAATCACAATAGTTGAATAGAAAGTAAATTATTACTGAAGCTGATGAAATGACTTAACACTTGTGAAAAAGATAATTTTTGATATTAGTTAAAATTTTATCCAGCTAGTCTTCCCAAATCTGTTTTTCACATATATATCAAACTAAAAAAAGGAACTAAATAAAAGTTTCAAAGATTTTCCATATGACTCCAAAACACATTTCATGTTTTTCTTCACAGTTGTCTGTGATCTCAAGAATCCATCTGGAAGGCTGTACTCCAATTGAGAGTGGCGTATCATGGAGGAGAACAATGTAAGACCATTCACAAAGATCACCTAAAAGAATTACTCCAAGATACTTGTATATATTTTCAAGTAAGCAAAGGCAATATCTTTTGTAACTCGTTTCAGATGTTTTATTAAGTTGTCCAATTTAGTCATCTAATTGACAAAGCAAAGCAACCCCACGTTTGATCCAGTGTTGTGTAGGTTGGTCTGTTTTCAACAACATTGCAATGACAAAGTTAGTAGAATGTCCTGTGGTGGAAAGAGTTCCTTTACGTTCACTTGTCTTGTAAAGAGGACAGACATAGGCATTCGACTTCACGATCTTAGACTTTATAGCTTGAAAAAAAAAAGGAAATACAGTCATTTGATAAAGGGAAAACAGTCACTGGTACTAAAAGAACAACTATTTATCCTGTAATAAAATGACTAGTACTAAATCTCAGACCACAATTATGATATTTGAATATTTTAAAGTTGTTCTTTTGGCTTTTCTTTTTTCATAGTTGGCATATAACAATGGTTGTGAAACAAGGTGAGTGATTTCAATATGGTACGTGATTTTAAAGACCTGATCACTTAGCAAGTATGAAAACACTCAAGAGGACTTAGGAGATACTGGATGCTTGGGGCTGGTGCACTGAGACGACCCAGAGGGATGGTACGGGGAGGGAGGAGGGAGGGGCGTTCAGGATGGGGAACACGTGTATACCTGTGGCGGATTCATGTTGATGTATGGCAAAACCAATACAATATTGTAAAGTAATTAACCTCCAATTAAAATAAATACATTTATATTTTTAAAAAACGGAGAAACAATGGGGGAGACGCAAAAAGAGAAACACAGTTGCTTAGAGTTCTAATATAAGAAATCCATAAATTAGAAGAAATTGAAGTTACTATTAGTTTTCACCAGGTTATTACTCGGAAATATACACTAACTCACAAAAATAATCTCTACACAATTCTTGCAAAGCCAGATATGAGATATCAGGAATCTTTCTAAACTGAGGCCACATCATAGTTATAAATGAACTGCTTTAGAAATAAAAACAATAGGTTGAGTGGTAATTGGGTGATTTGTAAATGTTTTCATTTACAGTTATTTGAGAATTTAAAAAAATAGAGAGGAAGGACAAAAGAATGAGCCCTGAGGCTCATTGTTCACATTTGGTGGGAAAATGATGATGGCAAAAAGGAGGAAGCAAGTAGGTTTTACAAGGGGGCAAAGCTGGTCTACACCCTAAAGGCTTGGGTCACCTGGCTGGTTCCTAGGCCTAGGAGTTTCTTATAGCCAGAAAACTCTATTCAATAACTGGAGACTATATGTCAAACCTGTCTGTGTCTCTAAAATGTATACAAAGGCACTTCAGAATCAAAATATTGATGGGAAGCTCTAGATTTGGAGAAGTGAAGGGGAGGGGCAAAGAAAATGTTATATCCCATGTGATAAGAGCAAAAAGAGGCAAAATAATAGTCATAAAATAATAAAAATGCAACACAAAAAGGGGGAGCAATATATTTCCAATATAAAGATTAAATCAGTATTTACTATAATTGAACAAATCTAATAGGTCTGAGCAGAGACTTATTTGGAAAGCAGTTAAAAATATCTATCATTATGCTCCATACAACTCTACAAAGTTTTGTTAGAAATATATTTACTTGGTTTTATCCATATGATGGGCATCAGGTCAAACAGAAGTTTGGGGTACTGTTCAGCAAGCAATCCACTGTGAAGAGAAATTGATAGATGTTTATTAGAAGTAAAACGAAATCTGCATCTTAGAAATTGTGACTTAGACATTGGCTTTTAATACAAGAGAGGACCAGAGATATGCAGGGAAAAAATGTCAAAACAAAACCAAGTAAAAGGCAATGAAGAATTGAGAAAAACAGAAGAAAATTATGGAAAGGTAATGTGTTAAATAGTGGACAAATATCAATTACTGCCACTTTAAAAGTAATGTCCATGAGGCAGACACTATGCTGTTATATTTGACCGTCACAATACTCTTGGCCCCATTCCAATTCCTATTTCACAGATGAAGAGTGGAGACTCAGAGAGGCTGAGTACTTTTCTCACAGTAACAGTGTCAGGATTCAAACATAGAGCTATCTAGAAAATGTAGTTTATCTTTCCTATGTTACATTTCATATTTGTTTGCTTATAAGATGGAAGGAAGAAAGAAATGAAAAGATGCATACATATATGAGAAAAAGTAAGTCAAGAGAAATATCATGAGAATGAAGAAAATGAAAGAGAGAAATAATCACATGAGCTATGTGCAGCTAACTCTCCTTATTTCCCTGTCTTAGGACCATCTCTGTAGAACCACCTTCATGCTCCTTTTTTAAAAAAAATTATTTATTTTAATTGGAGGCTAATTACTTTACAATATTGTAGTGGGTTTTGCCATACATTGACATGAATCGGCCATGGGTTTACATGTGTCCCCCATCCTGAACCCCCTTCCCATCTCCCTCCCCATCCCATCCCTCAGGGTCATCGCAGTGCACCAGCCCTGACACCCTGTCTCATGCATCGAACCTGCACTGGCGATCTGTTTCACATATGATAATATTCATGTTCCAATGCTATTCTCTCAGATCATCCCACAGTCACCCTCTCCCACAGAGTCCGAAAGACTGTTCTATACATCTGTGTCTCTTTTGCTGTCTCGCATACAGGGTTATCGTTACCATCTTTCTAAATTCCATATATATGCGTTAGTATACTGTGTTGGTGTTTTTCTTTCTGGCTTACTTCACTCTGTATAATAGGCTCCAGTTTCATCTACCTCATTAGAACTGATTCAAATGTATTCTTTTTTATGGCTGAGTAATATTCCATTGTGTATATGTACCACAGCTTTCTTATCCATTCATCTGCTGATGGACATCTAGGTTGCTTCCATGTCCTGGCTATTATAAACAGTGCTGCGATGAACATTGAGGTACACGTGTCTCTTTCAGTTCTGGTTTCCTTGGTGTGTATGCCCAGCAGTGGCATTGCTGGGTCATATGGCAGTTCTATTTCCAGTTTTTTCAGGAATCTCCACACTATTCTCCATAGTGGCTGTACTAGTTTGCATTCCCACCAACAGTGTAAGAGGGTTCCCTTTTCTCCACACTCTCTCCAGCATTTATTGTTTGTAGATTTCTGGATCGCAGCCATTCTGACTGGAGTGAGACAGTACCTCATTGTGATTTTGATTTGCATTTCTCTGATAATGAGTGATGTTGACTTCATGCTCCTTCTTAAGCAACTTTCCCTTCCTTGACTTTTAACCCTTCCTTGATAGGAAAGTCTAACCCTGACTCTGGAAATAGAAGATTATGCTAAGTAATGGATTGTTAAAGAGCAGAGCTCCAAGGGAAATAATCTTTCCCTTTCTTTCTTATCTATCTGTCTGTCTACATAGACACATACACACAAACACAAATCTAAGCATTGATTAGTTTCCTATGCTGGAAATTCAGTATTTATTTATTTTGGCTATGCTACATGTCTTGTGGGATCTTAGTTCCCCAACCAGGGATTGAACCTGGGCCACTGCAGTGAAAGCACCAAGTTCTAACCACTGGACAGCCAGGGTATTCCCTCAGTATTTATTCTAAATATTTATTTATTATATCATCAAAATATAAGAAAAAGTTTTCCATTCACCAGTAGAAATGGGACCTTTACTATAACTGTAAATTATTTAAAAGTGAGGTGCTCCTACACATTACAAAACAGAAGGTAACTCATAAAACAGAAGAAGGAAAATAAATTCAACTAACTTTTCTACTGGTAAGACCATTGAAATATTAACTCAAAATTGTTCAGAACCTAAAATTACTCACTTACTAATTGCTTCAGCCTGAATAATGATTTATGGCAAGAATTCTAATATTATCTATTACTTGTCATATTCTCTAGAAGGAGCCTTTTGGCTGTGGAGGATGGCAAGGGTGAAGGGCAGCAGACAGTTTATCTCACCTATGATTTAGCTACAGCTAAAGAGTCTTTGCAGTTGAAACTACTGACCTTGTTCTGTCCCAGCGGGCTCCATCAAGATATAATCCATGGATATAAACACCATCTTCTGGTGCTTCCTTAGAGGTATCAAAAGGAATAACCTGAAGGCAGAAACAAATGCTAGTAGAGATTTCCTCCCTAGGTAAATGTCTCATTAAGAAAGTATTACCTAAATTTTCAGAACACATTCAGAGAAACTTGTCCATATAATAGCTTCTTAAACTATACTTTTTTCCTCAGTGAAATATAATTTTAAAATAATACAGTTCTTTTTAAAGTATTTTATCTGGTTTTACTGTACATCATATTGATTTCCACTAAAATAGAAAAGCAGTGTTGGATTATTTGAATTGAATATTGAGATGTATAAAAATTCTCTCATGGAGACAGCAAGGCAAATACTATATACTTTCTTCATAAATACAAAGAATGGAAAGAAGAATTATTTGCAATGGGCAATAAAAATATGAATTCTTAATGTCCTTCTTGCTTAAATACATGCCTTTGATGTAATGATATGCTCTGGAGTTTAAGGAGTTTACTGTACCTCAAATTCATATCCCAGTAAGTCAATAGGGATGGTATATTTTCTGGCATAATTCTGCATTGCTCCAGTTAAAAAGGCTTGGGTGAAAAAGAAGCCTGAGAGCCAAAACACACAAGGTTTTCCTGAATTATACCAGTCCTGTAAAGGAAAAACAAACATTATGTTCCTTTTACTTACTCAAGAATTACCTGACATACAATTACTGATTCTGGTTTCTGTGTATGCTGCCCACACTTTCCATCACAGGACTCTCTTTCCTGACACCACACATACCACCTTTATTGGCCCTCCTACCTTTTATCCCTTCCCATTACTCTTCTTGGGAAATTCAAACTAATTTTAACATTAACCTGAATAAAACAAACTTTATTTGTTGTGAAAGATTAAAATCTTTTGTAAAAAGACAAATGTAAATTATTTGAGGGCTTACTATATTACTTAATCCCACTCAAAAGCAGCCATCTTTAGAAATCCTATATATTGTCTAACTACAGCCCTCATGTGTTGGTTCCAATTCCTTGATTCTCTTAACCTCCCTGCCTCCACACCACGATTCTGGCCCCACTTTAGATATACTGGTCTTCTTTCCCAATCATGTGTACCTCTTTTTGTTTCTTCCCTTTCTCTGCTCAATACATCTATAATGATGCTGCCAGAGTACACCTCTCCATGCATGGTTTGGATGGCTCAACGTCTCATATAATACTTCAGTGATCTACTACTACCCTACCAAAGTAAAGCCTAAAATACCTCAAGTCTCCCATTCAAGATACTTCATAAGCTGGTCCCAAATTGTATTCATATATCTATCCCTTTTAGTTCCCCTTTAAATATCTGACATTCTGATCAAATGGTGGCCTCTTCTCTGCAGTTGGTAAACTTCTGCTGTTTTTTCTGTTTATCTTAAAGTGGCATGACTCATATCCCTCTATGGGATGACTCCTCCTAACATTTCAACTGAAACACCACTCTGGTGGTGGAGCTCTACCTTCTGGCGTGGGCGTGTGATTCATGCCAAGCTGATCATACTCCAGTCATAGTGACTGATTCAGGAATGGACATGTAACCCAATCAAAGCCAGAGATGTACAGACTCTTGCTGGGACTTCTGGGGAAAAAGATTCACTCTAAACAGTTTTGTGGATATGAGGCCAGAGCTTCTATTGCTATCCTGCTGCCATCAAACAAGAACATAGAGTGGAGTTAACCCACAGAGACTGAAGCCAAGCGATGAAGGGCAAGATGCCAGGATCAGGTAACTGCATTTGCACCCTAGGTCAAAAGTTGCCTGGAGTCAGTTTACTCCCTGGATTTTTCAGTTACATGAAGGAATGAATTTAATTTTTGCTTTCATCAAAAATTTTACTAAATAATCAATCCTAAATGATATACTGTCTTTCATCCTACAGGTGTCTCTAAGCCCTCTTCCTTTATTTGCAGTGTCCAAAACCATTCGTCCTTTAGACCAGCTCACATGCTACCTCATCCAAAAACCAACTGCTTTCTTATGTTAAAAAAACTCTCTCCCTTTTTTGAATTCCTGGAGCATTTTACATGTCGGTCTTTTATGACACATCCCTTACTATACTGAATTAACTTTTTCTTAGATACACAGGGTATCATCTGAGGGCTATTGGCAAACTGAAGGCAACCTGGCAACCCTGTCTAACGACAAGATGCTTTGGACAAAGTGAGTCTCAATTCACATTTGAATGAACAGATGAATCAATAAAAATGAACTTTGGCTCTGAGTAAGCAGCACACTATGGGAAGGAGTCAGCTTTGCTTCCTGGGAAGAAGAGAGCAAACCACTGCTGGAGATGTTGCAACTGTACAAGCTGCCAGATCAAGAAGAGGTAAAGACAGAGATGGAGCTCAGTAAGGGTACAAGCCAGGCAGAATGAGCACCATGCAGAGAAAGCTGTAAGAACCCAGAAAGCAAGTATATAGAACATCCCCTTGCTCACTTCAGGTCTTCATTTAGCCAAGAATGTCATGAATGTCTGGGTCAGCTACTTACATATCCATAAAATCTCTGAATTAGCTACCATTTACTGTTTAGTGCATGCCAGGAGCTAGGTGATTTACATGCATCACCTCATTTAGTCCATAATTCAGTGAGTTAGGTATTATTCCTCCCATTTTGCCAATGAGGAAATCAGGGTGCAAAAAGATGAGTATCTTCTTCAAAGTCACATACATACTAAATGTTGGATTCCAGATTTAATCTGAGATGCCAGCCAGTGTGCAAAGTACTTTAAAAAAAAAAAAAGGCACAGGCTGGAGGAAAGGAAGATAAGCAGGGTGAACAGTGAGACAGAAATGAGAAAAGGGGGTAAAAAAACTCCAGACCACTCATTTGTTTAATTTGTTAATTCTAAGAATCATTAGGAGGTGAAAAGACAGTGTCTTCAATAATTGTTACTGGGAAAACTGGACAGCTACATGTAAAAGAATGAGATTAGAACATTCTCTAACACCATACAAAAAAATAAACTCAATATGCATTAAAGACCTATATGTAAGACCACACAGTATAAAACTCCTAGAGGAAAACACAGGCAGAACACACTTACACATAAATCGCAGCAGATTTTTTTGAATCTGTCTCCTAAAGTAAAAGAAATAAAAGCAAAAATAAACAAATGGGACCTAATTAAACTTAAAAGTTTTTGCATAGCAAAGGAAGCTATCAACAAAATGAAAAGACAGCCTATTGAATGGGAGAAAATATTTGCAAATGATACGACCAATAGGAGATTAGTACCCAACATATATAAGTAGTTCATACACCTCAACATCAAACAAACAGCCCAAGTAAAGCATAGGCAGAAGAACTGAACAGACATTTTTCCGAACAGCAGATGCAGATGGTCAACAGGTACATGAAAAGATGCTCAACATCACTAATCATCACAGAAATGCAAGTTCAAAACCACAATGAGATACCACCTTGCACCTGTCAGAATGGCTATCACCAAAATGAACATAAATAACAAATGTTGGCGAAGATGTGAAGAAAAGGGAACCCTTGTACACAGTTGATGGGAATGTAAATTGATGCAGGCAGTATGGAAAACAGTATGGAGGTTTCTCAAATAACTAAAAAAGAGAACTAACATATGACCCAGAAACTCCACTCTAGGATATATATTGGGGGAAAACCCCGCTAATTTGAAAACATTCATGCACCTCAATGTTCACAGCAGCATTATTTACAATTGCTAATATGTGGAAGCAGCCTAAGTGTCCATCAATAGATAAAGAAGACAGGGTATACACATACAATGGAATCCTACTTGGCCATTAAAAAGAATAAAATTTTGTCATTTGAAGCAACAAAGATGGACTTGAAATATGTTATGCTAAATGAAATAAGTCAGACAAAGAAAGACAAATACTGTATGATATCACTTATATATGGAATCTAAAAAATATAACAAACTAAGTAAATATAGCAAAAAAAAAAAAAAGCAGACTCACAAAAATAGAGAACTAGTGGTTGCCAGTTGGGGGGGATGGGCAGCAGTATAGGGATGGACGACTGGGAAGCACAGGCTATTGGGTGCTAAGACAGGCTCAAGGATATTGGTACAACATGGAGAATAAAGCCAACATTTGGGAATAACTGTAAATGGAAAGTAACCTTCAAATTTTTTATAAAAAGAAATAAAAATAGTCCAGTGAAAAATTGATCAAGGAGATGAATAGCAATTCACAGGAGAAAATATTAATACAAATGGCAAGTACACATACAAAAAGAAGCACAGACTCACTAAAAATCAAAGAAACTCAACTTGAAACAATAAGATATGACTGATCTATCAGACTGGCAAAAATTAAAAAGGGATGTTTATGAGAAAGTCTCTCTATCCACATCTTCACAAATATGTCTGTTTTATTATTAGCTTCTATAGTAAAACTAATAGAGCTTTCATATAATAAAGGGGCAACTGAAAACTGAAAGGTCATATATATGAATTTCCAAAATGTATTCTGGGGACTCTCCCCACCAACTATCCCCATGTAAGCATCAACCACATATCCTTTACCTCTGAGTTTGGGGGTGAAGGGTTTAGAGATTTCAAAGCACTCACCTTTTCCCTGGCTTTATGAGATAAGAGATAAGAGGCACTGATTTCTATATAATGGCCAATTCTTGACTAATCCAAGCCTCAGGCTCTTTTTGTGATTTACTGTCAGCATCAAAATCATAAGACCAAGTTGTGGTCACAGAAACCACAAACAGAATCTTCAGAAATATAACTGTCACGTATTACTTGAGTTTGGGTAACATAACATTTTAATTTTCTACTTAGCACTTTCAAATACGTGTACTTCTCAATACTCTAAAACTTTGGTTAGATTACCATGAAACTACTTATCCATTTCATCTAACTCAGAGACATTCAAGTGACCATGGGCAATTTCTAGTATCTCTTCAGTCAAGCAGAAAAATGAAATGGTATGTATAAATTATATATAACTTTTAACCTGTAAAAAGTTCAACCGGGCTAGAAAATCTGTGATGTAACTTCCTAGGGGTTTAAGACTTGGGTATGAGCGTTGCGCCCATATTTCTGGAACCTTTCCAACAAGCAGACTGCCAGACAGTGCCTCCAACGCAGAATCCATCACGACCACACCCCTAATAGCTTTTTCAAGGTCCTGTAGCGTGCTGCGTATAGTTTTAATTAAGCTGCAAGGAAAGCAATTGTGTTATAATCATATATATGATAATAAATATCAATATACAGTCTATCCAGAAGAAAGAGCAGGATATCATTCATGGTTTTATGGGAGTTATTTCCCAAAATTTGGTCACCTCCCACTTCATAATGTAAGGTAATTTTAGGTGATACTTGGATGAACATTTTTCATTTTAATTATTATATATGGATTGTTAAATATAGAAAATAATATAACTTGCACATCAAAATTGCTTTCTGGGTATTATTGCTTAAGACCAGGCTAATTTAAACAGAGAATGATTTAAGGGAAAATATCAGGTAAATAATGTTACAGGTGACATGCAAATATGGGAAAAGTTATAAAGGGACAATGCAATGGTTCAAACTTTGGTAACACTGCATAAAAATCTAAAGTGTATATTCATTCATACCCTTATAAGTACTTTGCTTCCCACTTAGGCCCAAAATTCTAAGAACATCATAAATATACCTCAAGTGAGGGTTTTAGGCTATAAGCCTAAGCAACTGAGAGACAATATGCTATTATGTACAAACACGTATGGTCTTTGTATTGTTGTTGTTGTTTTGTCGCTCAATCGTGTCTGATTCTTTGTGATTTCATGGACTGTAGCCTGCCAGGCTCTTCTGTCCATGGGATCTGCCAGGGAAGAATACTGGAGTGGGTTGCCATTTCCTTCTCCAGGGGGTCGTCCTGAGCCAGGGGTCAATGTCTCCTACATTGGCAGGCAGATTCTTTACAACTGAGCCACCAGGCAAGTCTAGATATATAAGATGTGTAAGTCTAGATGTATAAGTCTTTGTATAAGAGATACTAAATTCATTAAGGTATCATAGGATTTCAATATCTTTTATTTTAAAAAGTCAATAAGTCTGGAAAGTTAAACTTGGAAATACTAGAAAATTCATAACCAAATAATTCTCCATTCCTTAAGCCAGTATTGAGCTTTAGAAAATTCAATTTAAACATTCAAAGCAAATAATCTGCTTGCTATTTTAGGGTACCTAACCAATCTAGGTTAGACTTAGGAAGAAGGTGGGCAGAAAAATGACTAAATATGTATCTACACAAAGGCTTAGATAATGGTCATTCCAGCTTTATTTCCTGAGGAGAAGAGCAATAGATGGATGAAACATTATGATTAATGAATATTTTTAACCAGTAATATTTTTAACCAGATCTCTTTTTTCATCATCATTTTTACATTAGAAAAGGTATGCTCCCTTCTGGGGCAGTATGCAACTCTGAAAAAGGAGACAAATTCTAACGAAATGGAAAGTTTTGATAATTTTTTCTTAAAATTTTGATTCAATACTGGTGTATCTTTTTATCAACTTTGGCTGGTAGCTTTCTGAATCACTGGGTGTAGAGCTCCTTACTTGTTAAATCTTTCCATTTCTTGCACTAACACAGTATTCATGCTCTCTTCATATCTCACAGGATACTTGAGCAGTGCTGATTCAATGTCAAAGTCACTTGGTAGCTAAGAGAATAAAATTTGAAGATCACATATCACTCTCAAAATGAACAGTGTCATTTGGCTATAATATCAATAATAGTTAACATTAGGCATTTACTATGTGCAAAGAATTATGCTAAGTGCTTTCCAAATATTATGTAATCCTTGCCATACAGTTTCAGGTGGCTATTATTATCTCCATTTTACAGATGAGAACATTTAAGTACAGAGAGGTGGAGTAAATGCCTGCTGCTGCTGCTGCTAAGTCACTTCAGTTGTGTCCAACTCTGTGCAACCCCATAGATGGCAGCCCACCAGGCTCCCTCGTCCCTGGGATTCTCCAGGCAAGAACACTGGAGTGGGTTACCATTTCCTTCTCCAATGCATGAAAGTGAAAAGTGAAAGGGAAGTCGCTCAGTCGTGTCCAACTCTTAGCGACCCCATGGACTGCAGCCTACCAGGCTCCTCCATCCATGGGATTTTCCAGGCAAGAGTACTGGAGTGGGGTGCCATTGCCATTAGTAAATGGCTAAAGGTACACAATTCAGAAGCAGTCTGTTTAAATCCATAGGTCTCTAACACTAAGGCCCATGCTCTTTCCTATAGGATATAGCACTGAGTAGAAGATATATATTTCTAAAAAGTTGTATAATTTTCTTTCGTAAATTGGATTTTATTTTCCATTAATACAACCAATATATCATTTCACAACTATTTTCTATTTATTTCAATAAATTATCAACAGGCTCAAAATAGCTTTGTTTATACCACTACCAAATAATTAATGTGTAAGTGTAGCAAGGTTCCAGAGCTTAGGGAGAAAGAAAGTCACTGAGTATCTGATTTTAATGAGGCATCTCAGAGATGGTTGAGAAGAAGTGATAACGAGGACTTTGGGGCTGTGACCAGGCCCCCTGACACTGGCATTTGCACTCTTAGAGGAATTTCCCTACGAGAAATTTCCCTATGAGGAACGTGCCAAACTAAAAAGTTGAGCACCCAGACTATCCCCAGGTGATGGCCCTTGGTGGTGCAAAAGAATTTCAGGTCACACTAGACGGCATCATTCAAAGCATGATACCAATTGTTGGTCAGCACACCATTCTACCCCAATTAAGTCCCATATGCCATTGCCGGGTAACTTCTTATTGGGGTCTTGTAAGAGCCACCATTTTGAGAGGACAAGAACCTTTCCCCAAAGACATAACTCACACAAGCAGAAGGGTCTGGGGGTGAGAAGCAGCAGTCCAGAGGTAGAGGCGGGAGAACGTTAGTTTGCTTTCATCCTAGGGCAGCAGGCAATGTTGCTCACTACTTGTCTCCAGTGGCCATAGCCAGACTGAAGCTTCTAGGCCTGAGTAGGCTCTACTTAAGGGTGGTATAAGGCAAGGGCACCGACTGGGAGAGGAGACTAGGCGCCATCCGTGGACTTACAAGGCAGTTAGAGCAGGGGCAGGCTGTGCTCTGTCAGAATGCCTGATGCTGAAATTCGGGGATAATTATAGTGCTCATCCTGGAGAGGAGCTGTGAAGATCTCTGCTTGGGGCTATAAAGTCCTCTTAGTAGTTCTTTATTCAATTTAAGGCAGAAAAAAGTGAGAAAAGAGAGCACCATTCCATTCTCCCAGGGCAAAGTACATGGAATGCAGTATGGGGGGAAAAGCTGTAGCTGCTAATTTAGCGCTGCTTTTACCTCCCTGTGCCTCCTCACTTCTGAAGGTCTAGATTAAACAGCATTCCATTCTTGAACCAGCAAGTTCAGACAGTTTTCCCCATTTAAAAAAAGAGTAGGTCCACCATCTTTATTTAGAAATGCTAAGAAATTCAGTAGCTCCACAACTCTACTTACTAGGAACGTAATATTTGCCAGGCATTATGCAAAGCGCTTCAAATTAATGATACCCTGAATGTTCACAAGAACCCTACACAGGTGGCACTATTATCACCACTTTTCTAGTTTGGAAACTAATGTTCAGAAAAGCTAAGTACCTCACTCAGGCATAATGTTGCTACCTGGAATTTTCAGATTGACATTTCAGTCCCATTTTGATTTATGTTATATTCCAAGTAACACATTTTAAGCTAAATATTACCTTGTTGAGAATATCTTTGGTAATTTCTAGTAGAATCTGGTCAGTGCTTCCTGAGGATCCTGTTTGTTTGGAGCCTCCTTGGGTGAGAAGCAAGGACTCAAAGAGGATTTTCGTTTGTTGAAGATCTTTGGAGATATCAACATTTTCATGTAATCCAAATATCTCCGGGTGTTGAGTAAAAGGAAGTTTCTACCAGAAAATAAATTCAACAAGCATTACAGTTTATTGGGTACGTTAATTCATAAGGTAGACATGTGCAGACCGAAAAGGGTTAAAAATCAACTAAACATCAAACAGAGGGATCAAACTTTTCCAATTCTCAGTAACTACTAGAAACAAAAACACTATTGAAAGCTGATTGTACCTAATACTTGTCTAATTCTATACATTATGGGGGACTACTTCACTACTTGCTTTTAAGAAAATCACACTTGAATCTAACCCTATTTTCAGTGATATCAGTTACCTTAATGAATTCAATGTATTCATTATAAGTGCCTTTGGGAGGGGCAAAATAGTTTCCGCTAGGAGAAAACTTATAATGAGAGTTTTCGATTATGTGTGGGTTATAGAAGTCAGCCAGCATGGTTAAGAGGAGACGTCTGTCCCAGTCATCTGTCACTCTTCCTCCATAGTTACACTCTCCAGTCAGGTAAGAGATGGCTTCAAATGGAATTGTATCATATTCATTGATAAACAGCTGAAACAAAGAAAAAAATGAAATGAGAAAAAACATATTGTATTTCACTTCATTTCCATTTTAACATGGCTTTAAATACCTATCAGTCAATCAATCAGTCACTGATCAATCTATACACATGGAAGTGGGGCTGGAAGAACTATCATCAAGGTTGTTTTAAAGCCTCGTGTTGTTAAGGCCCTTATCACAGCAAAGAGGCAGAATATACAGTATCCTGTGGTTCTCTAGTTGGATTGATATGGTTGGTACAGTGTGACAGAAATGATGGGAAAGTATTGGAATTGAACAGACTTAAGTTCAAATCCTACCTCAATGGGTAAATTCACTTCTTACCTTTGGTTTTCTCCAAAACAGGGACAATACCCACTGTACGGTGTTGCTGTGAGGATTGGAATTCATGCAGATAATGTGAGTAATGTGCCTAGTGAGCAGTCTAGTGCCTAGTCAAAGTCTGAGTGAGCAGGAACTTACAGTGGACATTTGTTCTTTTGTTTGTTTGTCGGAGGATGCTGACCATCTCATATGTCTCATGTTTCACTGTGAGTCTACAGAAACTGCAAAAACCTGCTCACTCACTTTCTCAGTCCCCTTATGGCTAAAGCCTAGCCCTGTGACCTGGGCTTGGAATCTCAGATGTAGCCATGCTGGACTGAACTGGAGTTTAGTGTGCGAAGAAGCAGGGAGAGCAAAAGATCTTTTTTGATAACATCAGAGAATGTGCAGCAGATGAAAGTCTCAGTGGCACCTATGAGAGCTGCAGTGTCTGATATTTAACAGGGGTGGAAGGAACGCTCCTACCAGACATGGTATGATTCTCGATATGACACTGGATGCCATGGCTGTCCAGCCATCTTGGTGATTCTGTGACCTACGCAATATTCCTTCAATAGATTCCTTTTCTACTGTTTTTGTTGACTGATAGAGGTAAATTGTATATTTGACTGAGAAGAAGCTAAGAGGAGAGTATAATGAGGACCTATAGAAAGCCAATGCTGAGGAGGGCACTGCCAAAAGAAAGAACTAGGGTCTTTGATAGCAACACTTTTGTTGAAAAACCCACTCCAGAATCTGTCTTTCCTCTGCAACTCTTTTTCACATGAGATAAAAAGTTTCACTATGGATTAAGCCAGTTTGAATCAGGGTTCCCATTATTTGCAGCAGAAAAACTCAGATGGAAAAACATTCTTTGTAAGCCAAAATTATAATTATTACTGCCATCCAGCCAGCTATTCGTTTTGTTGGGAGAAGTGAATAAGTTATTCTAAGCAAAGGGAATTGCCTAGGGCCTGGTACACAGTAATCTCCATCAATATTAGTCTTTCTAATTTTACCTGTAGTTGTCGAATACTGATACGTAAATCGGATTCATTAAATCCATATGGAATATTCCACCCAAGAGGACCAAATTTCTTTCGCTCCTGCACAAGGGCATGAAAAAAGCAAACTCCAAACAGCAACTTCTCCCAAGCCTTTAAGACAAAAATATGCAAGAGAAAATTCTGATCAGATTTCCATTATTAAAATGAGGGGGACTGATGACCTTTCATTGTGAGATTCTATGATTATATATCTCTACAAACTTTTATTTAGAAAGACTATGTAAAACAATCCTCACTATAAAAAATATTAATCTCACAACTTCTATATCTTGTACAAACACGTATGCATTGCCCTTAGTCTGCATTTGTACACTGACAGTTTGGAAGGCTGTGGATAGAGGCCTAAGCAGGCCTCACTGCTGTGTCCACAGAGCAAACGGCTCCCACACTGCCTCAGCACCCCCTACATCAGCCACAGATACAAACCCTGCTTAAACAGACTCCATGTTTTAAGAACCTACTATGGATCTCACCACAGCTGTCTGGGTACAAGGCCCCCAAAAGCAACAGAGCGTCTGCTTGGAGCCCTTCACCAGAGGGGACAGAGGAAAGAATGAACAAGGCCTCAAATTACCAGGGGCTTGTAATCTGGCAGGAAAACTAGCCAGGTGGGCAAGGATCACACAGAATCTGATCAGGACTGTGGCACTGAAAAGAATGAGTAATTGTGCCTTCAGGGAACAGTCTGAGGGGAAGAAGCCAGAGTGTTAACAGTAGGCGCTTTATATTAAAACAAACAAAAATCTTATGACTTAACAAAACCCTCCAAAGCTAGACAAACTGCAATAATATTATACATTATTAAAATGCAATAGTGCTGGAGAGACATGCCAAGATGGTAGAATACGAAGACCCTGAACTCATCTCCTTCCTTGATGCACCAAAGTTACCACTGCTTACAGAGCAGCTATCTATGAGAACAACCTGAGGAACAGCAGAAAAGATTTTCCACAACTGAAGACATACAGAAGCCATCATAAGATGGGTAGGAGGATCACCATACCACCTTCTCCACTCTAGTAAGTCCTCTTTCCAGCTAAAACCACAAATATCCTCCCTTTGTCCCAGAGTTACAAACAAAATTATTGCTCAGAACTGGGGTCACACAGAAAGCAACATCAAGCAGAAAGAAACGAGCTGGCTTCCAAAGAATTCGACCCTTTGTCTGCAATATCAGTCTTTTTCCAGTTCAAATAGACAAATATGATAACTATCATAGTATGCATTGTGTGTAAAGGAGAGGATGGTTTTCCCTTAGTACTGATGCTTCCTTCCATGTAGGGAAACATCAATTAATGTAACACTTCTGCATTTTCTAAGTTCTTAAACTCACTGGTAGAGAGAGGAGTACCTATCTAATGGGTAAATTTGGGAAAAGTTAAGCAAATAAGATTTGCTCGGCTTTTCCTTTTTCTTTCTTAGAGTGAGCTTCCTGATAGGAAGGAAGTTTTGCTCTGTTCCTCTGGGTAGATAAATCTGTTTCATTCTGGGTTCTGTAATATTACGTTCATTTGTTCACAGATATAAGCCAAATCTTCCAACCTAGTCTATATCAGTAATTAAGGTTATAATTTGGTTCCCATATATTTATTCTTTTTTCCTGTTTCTTAACTGGTAAGAATTTGGGTAGAGAAGAGGAGCGCTATTTATAGGAACTGCTACTCTCCTCAATACCATGTGCAAAACTGTTTTACAAACAGATACGTTGAAGAAGATAAATAAAAGAAGGCCGAGCAAGAGAGTTCCAGAAAAACATCTACTTCTGCTTTATTGACTACAGCAAAGCCTGTGATTGTGTGGATCACAACAAAATGTAGAAAATTCTTAAAGAGATGGGAACACCAGACCACCTTATGTGCCTCCTGAGAAATCTGTCTGCAAGTCAAGAAGCAACAGTTAGAACTGGACATGGAACAACAGACTGGTTCCAAATTGGGAAAGAAGTACATCAAGGCTGTATATTGTCACCCTGTTTGTTTAACTTACTTGCAGAGTACATCATGCGAAATGCCAGGCTAGATGAAGCATAAGCTAGAATCAAGATTGCTGGGAGAAATATCAATAACCTCAGATATGCAGATGACACGACCCTTATGGCAGAGAGCAAAGAAAAACTGAAGAGCCTCTTGATAAAAGCGAAAGAGGAGAGTGAAAAAGCTGGCTTGAAACTCAACATTCAAAAAACCAAGATCATGGCATTTGGCCCTATCACTTCAAGGCAAATAGATGGGAAAACAATGGAAACACTGACAGACTTTATTATTCTGGGCTCCCAAATCACTGCAGATGGTGATTGCAGCCATGAAATTAAAAGACGCTAGCTCCTTAGAAGAAAAGTTATGATCAATATAGACAGCATATTAAAAAGCAGAGACATTATTTTGCCAACAAAGTCCATCTATCTAGTCAAGGCTATGGTTTTTCCAGTAGTCATGTATGGATGTGAGAGTTGGACTATAAAGAAAGCTGAGCACTGAAGAATTGATGCTTTTGAGCTGTGGTGTTGGAGAAGACTCTTGAGAGTCACTTGGACAGCTAGGAGATCAAACCAGTCAATCCTATAGGAAATCCACCCTGAATACTCACTGGAAGGACTGGGACTGAAGCTGAAGCTCCAATTCTTTGGCCACCTGATGCAAAGAACCGACTTGTTGGAGAAGACCCTGGTGCTGAGAAAGATTGAGGGCAGGAGAATACGGGGGTGAGAGAGAATGAGTCGTTGGATGGCATCACTGTCTCAATGGTCATGAGTTTGAGCAAACTCAGCGAGAGAGTGAAGGACAGGGAAGTTTGGCATGCTGCAGTTTATGGGGTCACAAACAGTCAGACATGACTTAGTGACCAAACAACAACACTGAAGAGTGTTATTAATACGTCAAAACATTTTTTTTTTGGTGGTGGGGGTGTCTATTTTATTCTCACTGCCTTATATCTGGTACCTAACAAACATATTGTTGAAACAATAAAAAATAATGTGAAAATAGACTGCTAAAGGCACTGTTGGACTTTTGTACAAACTAAGATATATTCATTCACTCAGTTCAGTTCAGTCTCTCAGTCGTGTCCCACTCTTTGCGACCCCATGAACTGCAGCACGCCAGGCTTCCCTGTCCATCACCAACTGCCAGAATCTACCCCATCCCATGTCCATTGAGTCAGTGATGCCATCCAACCATCTCATCCTCTGTTATCCCCTTCTCTTCCTGCCTTCAATCTTTCCCAGCATCAGAGTCTTTTCCAATGAGTCAGCTCTTCACATCAGGTGGCCAGAGTATTGGAGTTTCAGCTTCAACATCAGTCCTTCCAATGAACACCCAGGACTGATCTCCTTTAGGATGGACTGGTTGAATCTCCTTGCAGTCCAAGGGACTCTCAAAGGTCTTCTCCAACACCACAGTTCAAAAGCATCAATTCTTCGGCATTCAGCTTTCTTCACAGTCCAACTCTCACATCCATACATGACCACTGGGAAAACCATAGCCTTCACTAGATGGACCTTTGTTGACAAAGTAATGTCTGCTTTTTAATATGCTGTCTAGGTTGGTCATAACTTTCCTTCCAAGGAGTAAGCATCTTTTAATTTCATGGCTGCAGTCACCATCTGCAGTGATTTTGCCCAAAAAAATAAAGTGAGCCACTGTTTCCACTGTTTCCCCATCTATTTGCCATGAAGTGATGGGACCGGATACCATGATCTTAGTTTTCTGAATGTTGAGCTGTAAGCCAACTTTTTCACTCTCCTCTTTCACGTCCATCAGGAGGTTCTTTAGTTCCTCTTCACTTTCTGCCATAAGGGTGGTGTCATCTGCATATCTGAGGTTATTGATATTTCTCCCAGCAATCTTGATTCCAGCTTGGGCTTCCTCCAGCCCAGCGTTTCTCATGATGTACTCTGCAAATAAGTTAAATAAGCAGGTTGACAATATATAGCCTTGACATACTCCTTTTCCTATTTGGTACCAGTTGTTTTTCCAAACTGTTGTTCTATGTCCAGTTCTAACTGTTGTTCCTGATCTGCATACAGGTTTCTCAAGAGGCAGGTCAGCTGGTCTGGTATTCCCATTTCCTTCAGAATTTTCCAGTTTGTCCACTCAACAAATATTTATTTGAATATCTACTACACGCAAAGCAGAACACAAACTATTGGGAATAAAATGATGAACAAGATAGGTACAATTTCTGTCTTCTTAGGAAATGGGTAAAGTTTAGTATTAAATAAAATATTTATGTTCTCATATTTTTCACTGTAAATCACATTTTAAAAGTTCCAGAGGCTGAATATTACCAGTTCTTTTCCTTCGCATCCACTGAAAAACTCAGGATCAGAAACTGGATCAGTGAGGTAAGACTGGAGGAGATTTAGCCGAAGACCAGTAGGAGGTTCATTAGTCATTTTGACTCCATTCTGTAGAATTGTTACTGGGAACTGAGACAGAATAAACAAAAAGCATTACTCTAGATAACCAACTCAACTCTTAAAAATGCATAGTGGATTAAGAGTGGGTATAAGAGAGGACTCCAAAAATATTTTTAAAACCTTGTAATGTAAAGTATTTAAGATATACAATGTAATAGTTAACCAAATAAATGTACTAAAATCCATAAGAAATAAACATACTTTTGGAGATGGGTAACTTGTGAGCCAAAGCCTAAAGGATGAGTTACAGACTTCAGGAGAAAAATCTTCACATATTTTTTCTAACATGGGCATCCAGGAGACAGCAAGGTGACAATTCTGTAGGCAAACCCAAGTTCCTTCCTCTATTGCTGCTTTAATCATTTTTGTTGCAATGGGTCCTTGTCCCTGTCCCAGTGAAATAGCTTGAAATTTATTTCCAGACATTGCTTTATCATTTGCAAACTTTAGCAGGCCTAAGAGGGCATAAAAATAAATGGTTTCACTGCTTATCTAAAATTATGAAATATGCTTTATGTTTCAGTATATACAAGTATTTAACTGTGAAGAATTCTAGTTATTACTTTTCCTTATAAATACCAAGTTTACTAAGTGATTTATAATCATCCAGGAAATAGATACTGAACAAGACGATTTATTTATAATTTCTTAAAGTTGGCAGTAGGCTTCCCTGGTGGCTCGGTTGTAAAGAGTCCACATGCCAACACAGGAGACACAGGTTTGACCCCTGGGTCAGAAGATCCCCTGGAGATCTTATTGGAACTTGCAATCCACTCCAGTATTCCTTCCTGGAAAGAGTCCATGGACAGAGGAGCCTGGCAGGCTACAGTACACTGGGTCACAAAAGGTTCGAACACAACTTAGTGACTAAACAACAACAAAAGTTGATAGTTTATGCTTACTGGCCATGGGATCTGCTCCTGGAGATAACACAAAAATTAAGGGAATGGTGCAATTTGAATCCAAATAACTCTTTGTCAAATCAAATGGTGGAGGCTCTACAAACTTTTTCCCTAGTTTGTCAGTTACATAATTAGTTATAGCTGGAGTTATCTGTTGAAGAGAGAAAAAATACAATCTTTAGATTAATTTTTACTTCACAAAACAACTTTTTTCCTAAAAACTAACAAAGAGCAAACTATGAGTCTAATGGATAAGAAAAACATGCAGTATATCATAGACAAAGTACTAGTTTTCCTAATATATAAAAAGTACCTATAAGGTAATGGACAAGACTAACAATCCAAGAGAAAATGGGCAAAGAAGATAAACAGTTTATAGAAAATGAAATAGAAATGGATCTTAAACATGTGAAAGGATGTTCAATCTCATTCAGTATAGCAGAGACTGTAAACTGTCCCATTCTGTGTCTCCTTTTGGTAACAGAATCCCAAGTTTTCCCAGCCTTTCATGCAGCAAGATGTGGCCAAGTGACTAAGTTTGGGTCAGAGAAATACAAATAGAAATTATATATGGAGCTTCCAGATTCTATTTTTATAAGGAATCTGTTTGCTTTCAACACTCTCTTCTCCTGTTCAACAGATGTGGTGTTTATGAGCTAGCTTCAATCTCGATGACAAGGACCGAACTTCAGGAGACTTCTCTAGCATGAGAAAAGAAACTGAGTCTCTGGATGATCTTAAGAATCTCTGTACCCTGCCAGCCCTCAAGCATTTGCTCAGGGCTATTAGGGAAGATGGAGATTAACTTCTATTTCATTTTAGCTACTGTATTTTAGGTTTCTTTGTTACAGCAGCTTAGTCTATACCCTAATACTTAAAAATAAGAAAAATACAGATTATAATTAGTTGCTGAGTTGTGTCTGACTCTTTGCAACCCCACAGATTGTAACCCGTCAGGCTCCTCTGTCCATGGGATTCTTCAGGCAAGAATACTGGAGTGGGTAGCCATTCCCTTCTCTAGGGGATCTTCCTAACCCAGGGATCAAACCCAGCACTCCTACATTGCAGGAAAGATTCTTTACCATCTGAGCCATCTTTATCAGATGGTTAAATAAATGGGACAACAATAGCTTCCGTGTACTCATCCCTAGATTGTTTATTTTTCACAGTAGGCTAAAACCTGTTAGCTCAAAAGTCCATTGGCACCAAATTCAAAATATTACATATTCAACTGTTTTAAACATAGCCTAAATACGCAGATTTTTAGCCATTTAGAGCCTGTCTACTTTGCGGCAGACAAAGGATGAGATGGTTGGATGGCATCACTGACTCAATGGATACGAGTTTGAGCAAACTCAGGGAGACAGTGAAGGACAGGGAAGCCGGGTGTGCTGCAGGTCATAGGGCCGCGAAGAGTCGGACACGACTTAGCGAATGAACAACAATAGCAGATTCGACACTACAAAAGAAGAAATCACCACATTTAAAGACAACAGTAGAAACTGTCCAACTGAGGCAAAGTGATACAAAAAATTTTAATTAACAGAGTATCAGATACCTGTGGTATAATATCAAGTAGTATGCATGCTAAGTTACTTCTCATGTCAGACTCTGTATGACGCTATGGACTGTAGGCCCCCAGGCTCCTCTGTCCATGGGGATTCTCCAGGCAAGAATACTGGAGTAGGTTGCCATGCCCTCCTCATCAAGCAGTGTAATGTATATTTAATTGAAATCATGGGCAAAAAAATATTTGAAGAAATAATAGCCAAAGCTTTTCTCAAGTTGAAGAAAACTATAAACCTACAGATCCAAGGACCTCAGTGAACCCATCTGAGCATCTGAAATGAAGGTTAAAGTACCAAATAATAGTAACTTTAAACCTAGTGTTTTATAAGTGGCAGATTATCTGGGTTCCAAATAGGACCCATCTGTTTTTTACCTTATCAGGTCTTAAGCACCGAAGAATGATTATTTTCTGTAGTTCATTTAGCCTTGTATCCATTGGTGCTGGAAATTTAGCATTGTGTGGCTCCTTACTGTCATAGATCTCCCGCCATTCAGATACATTGTCATAAAAATGATCCCTAAGGGAAAGAAAAGCTTAACAATTATCCTTTCACTGAGAAAAACTGAAAGAGATCATTGAATGAGGAGATGAATCAAGACAGTTTTAGAACTGTTTTTTTTTTTTTTTTTTAATTTTTTTTTTTTAGAACTGTTTTTTAAAGATCACTAGATTACAGATTTACCCATCACCATTCAGTGCTAAGTCATCATGTTTAAACAAGTACCTGAGTCCTCTGAAGGCAGGAAATTCACTTGCACGACAAATTTCTTCCCAGCTTTTATCCTGCAGCCAAGTTGGATCAGGATTTTTCTCAGCACTCTTAAGACTTACTCCTCCAGTTAAAAGAAACATCAGTTCCTGGTATTCAATCTCTTTCTTTGCCCTGTGTTCCCAAAATAAGGACTGTTGTAAATTGTCTTAACATTAAATGAAATCAATTTCTGCTTCTATAGTGTGGATAAAACAATCAGAATTGACTTATACTACTGCTATTAACAAATAGAAAAGCCAGGGAAAAAAATCAAAGAAACAATTATTTTTAGAAATTATAATAGCCAGTGAAGGACTGTGGTACTTGAAAAAAAAGGGAGACAAGGTGATCCCTATGATTGCCTCAGCTATCTGCCTGGAGGCACTTTTCAGACTATAAAGTGGGGGAGGGGGAAATCAAAATCAGAAACTAGGAGTATTGTGGAGTTGAAGAGAAAGAGGTCAGAGTTAAGGAAGGTTGAGGTGACTGGAATTTGTGGGCAGAGTATCAGAGGGAGGGAGATTTATGAAAAAGGAGCTCCGGAAATCTGCATACATATCCTCTTGATTCTTTTGTTAAATGCCAAGTTATGTACGTGGACGGTAAAAATCTATGAACCCAGGCAAAGAATATCTGGAGCTGAACCCAGGCAAAGAATATAGGAGCTGTAAACTAAGTAGCTATCAAAACTCACACAGGACTTAAGATATGAGTTATTGCCAACTAGACTTGAATCTTGATTGAACACCAGGACAGTTCAGTGGTGACACTGGAGGGATTATACTTTAGTAGTGAAGCTAACCTAGCTGTAGAATAAAGTCTATTCTAAAACTGCTGTAAGAAACTGTAAAAAGAAAAAGGCTTGAAAAGGTCAAATGATTCATTATAATTTAAGTACATGCAAAGTAAAGTCTAGAGCAGAATTAAGTCCAGAGCTCTTAAAGAAATAATAATTTAAAAAACCCCAGCATTTACCAAAGTAAAATTCACAGCATCCATAACCAGGAGAAAAATCAGTATGTAGATACAGACATAGAAGTGGTACAGACGATATACCGACAAGAATGTTAAAAGAGCTATTATAAATACGCTCAAGGAGTGAAAGCAAAACATTAACATAATGAAGAGAGAAGTGGGCAATATAAAGAAAATAATCAACGAAACTTCCAGAGATAAAAAATTAAAATCTGAAAGAAAAATTCACTGAATTTTTCTCAGGTTTATAAAACCTGAAAGTATCCATTACCAGAAGACTTATACTATAAGAAATGCATTGCAGGCAGATGCTTTAACCTCTGAGCCACCAGGGAAGAAAACCTATGAAATTCCTAGAACACAGGAAAAAATCTAGGAGGCGTTAGGTATGGCAATAACTTTCTAGCTACAATACAAAAGGCATGACCCATGAAAGAAAGAATTGATAAGATGGACTTCATTAAACTTTACAACATTTACTCTGTGAAAGACACTGCCAAAAGAATGGGAAAGCAAGCCACATGCTGGGAGAAAATATTTCCCAAAGATGTATCTGATAAAGGACTGTCATCCAATTCAACAATAAAAAATGAACAATCAAACTTAATAAATGGACAAAAGCCCTTACAGACACATCACCAAAAAGATATAAAGATAGCAAATAAGCAAATTTCATTATCATATATCATTAGTGAATTGAAAATTAAAACAAGACAACAGTCCATATCTATTAGAATGGTGAACTCCAGACAAGACCAAATGCTAGCAAGGTTGTGAAGCAACAGGAAATCTCATTCACTGCTGATAGAACACAATGGATTACGAAATGTACACTATATACTTGTTGGGTCTCTTCTGGGACCTGTTATGTAAAACGGGTTTAAACTTCCACTTAGGACCCATTTTCAAAGTAATTTTCACAGAGAAAATATGAATCAAGAAGGAAAATCTTTTAATAATTTAATGGTCCCATAAGAAAGTAAATTACTCCTCCAGCACTTTATTCTGCTCAATATGTGCTGGCTTCTGAGTTCCTGCTTCTTCCAGAATGTGGGTCAGTATCAACATTCAGGACCCCAAGGACCACAAGCCAAGGTTCCTAAAAAGCTGAGGTGCCACATCAAATATCTTAGAAGACAGTCTCTTACAAAACTAAATACAGCAAATTCCCATCGGCTATCTATATTACACATGGTAATGTAAGTTTCCATGTTACTCTCTCCACACTCATGGAACTCAAACAGGGGCTCGGTATCAACCTAGAGGGCTATGATGGGGGGAGAGATGGGAGGGAGGTTCAAGAAGCGGGGGACATATGTATACCTATGGCTGATTCATACTGATGTTTGACAGAAAACAACAAAATTCTGTCAAATAATTATCCTTCAATTAAAAAATAATTTTAAAAAACCTTAATAAGCTTATTCATGATCCAGCAATCACACTTAGTATTTAACTAAATAAGCTAAAACATACATGTATCCAAAAACCTGCACACAAATGGTTCCAGCAGTTTTATTCATACTTTTCAAAACTTGTAAGCAACCAAGATGTCCTTCAGTAGGTGAACAGATAAACTGTAGTATATGCAGACGATGAAATGTTACTCAGTGCTAAAAAGAAAGGACTCATCAAGCCATGAAAAGACCGAGAGAACCTTACATGCATATTAAGTGAAAGAAGCGAATCTAAAAACCCTGTTATTTTTCTTTTGGCCATGCCATCCACCACACGGCGGTATCTTAGTTCTCTGACCAGGCCCCGCAGTGAAAGTGCCAAGTCCTAACCGCTGGAATGCCAGGGGATTCCCTGAAAAAATCTGTTTCCTGATATGAATGGTAGTTACACAGATTTTTGCTTTGTAGGAATTAACTAGACTGTTGAACATTTTTTGAGTTCTTTTGTATAACCCACATTTTAAAAGTCAAACATAAAAACACCAACACTACTAGAGAGAAATGAACAACTAAATTCATGACTAAAAAACAGGGTAAAAAAAACATACTATCCTTCTGTGAGAAGCCACTGATTAGGTTTTCCAGGTAGGTTTTTAAAATAAAGAAAAAGCAAGTAACTTACAAAAGAAGGTTGGCACACAATAAAAAGGAAAACAATAGCTTGTCCTTCTCGAATAGCGATCGGCATATATTACAATATAAGTTGTATGTAAAGTGGTCATTTAAATATCTTAGGCGCTTTTCCAAAATTTTGGATTTGTTACTGAAAGGTTAAAAAAAAGGAAAATATATTGAGTCAAGTAAAGCTAAGAAAAAATCAGTTACACATGAATTAACATACAAGTTTTATTTTATCAAAATAACGAGTTAAAAACATGGAACTACACACACACACACACACATACACACACGAGTGCATATAAAAAAATGGTGAAATCTGAATAAGCTCTCTGGATTGTACCAATGTAAATTTTCTGGTTATGATACTGTACTATAGCTATAGAAGATGTTATCATTGGAAGGGAACCTACATTCACTATTGGTGGAAATGTAAATTGGTACAGCCATTATGAAAAACAGCACAGAGGTTTCTCAAAAAAATTAAAAATAAAACTACCATACAATCCAGCGATTCCACTTCTGAGTATTTAGCCCTAAAAAACTCCAAAAAACACAAACTCAAAAGATATGCGTACCCAGAAAGAGATGGCAACCCACTCCAGTGTGCTTGCCTGGAGAATCCCAGGGATGGGGGAGCCTGGTGGGCTGCCGTCTATCGGGTCGCACAGAGTCGGACACGACTAAAGCGACTTAGCAGCAGCATCAGCAGCATGTTTACAGCAGCATTATTGTTTTTCTAACTGAAGTATAGTTGAAGTACAGCACAGTAATTCAGATACATACACTTCTAAAAATGTTTCCAAAGTGGACGCACTATATTACATGAGGGTTCTGATGACTTCACATCCTCGTCGACTTGCTATTGACATTTATGTCAATTCTTCAGCTTGAATATCCTCCATCATGTAGGGTGAGTTAATTCAAATTCCAAATCCCAGCTGGGGAAGCTTAGGGATTTCAATCACTCAGGAAAGACTGTTCTACCAAGAGCCCATGTAGAACACATACGCTAGGCTCAAATCATATTCTTTTTCTACTAAACGAGTTGCTTAATATCAGACATTTTAAAAAATACTTTAAAAATATTATCTTTTAATTCTCAAAAGAACTCTTGAAGGTAGGTGCTATTATTATCCCTATTTTACAGATAAGGAAAATTGAGGCAATTACAGAAAAGTTAACTGTCTTGCCTATATTCATGTAGCTATTTAACTGAAATTAAATCCCTTGGAAGAACTGAAATTTAATCCCTTACTCCAGTCTAATTCCAAGATCTGTGTACATTCATTAATTGGTTAAAGTGAAAACATCTAGCAAACAATTAGAAATGTGGAGCTGAAACTTCTTAGGGACCTCAGGGCTAGAGGAAGATAAACTGGAGTTGCTAGCAAAGATAGGTTATTGCCTTAGCAAAATACTTAAAGGAAATGTGGGGAAAGGACTAAAGCTAATCCCTCTATGCTTCAATCTTGAGTAGGAGTGAAATAAAACTTAGAATAGAAGAGAGGTCTGCTTGCTTGCTTTCTCTTTCTTCCTTTCCTTCCTTGCTCCCTCCCTTCTTCCCTTTCTTCCTCCCTTCCTTCCCCTCCTTCCTTCCTTCTTTCCTTCACTTATTCCTTCATTCCTTCACTTTCCCATATTTTGTAATGGTCAATAATGAACATGTATTATATAAATAATAAGAAAAGTTATATATTTTCAATAGAAAGGATGGTGAAAATACAACCTAGGGAGAATGAACGACGCTAGAGAATGTTTACCTGTCATGAATAGAGTTGATATAAAGGTTCACAAACCAGATGAGAGAGTACTGGTACATGGGGTCGATGTTAGCCAGGTCTGCAATGCTAAAGAATAACACTGATGAATGTTTAGCAATAGGTCTATAACCTTCTCGAGACTCTGCTATTTTGAGTTCTGTTTTTTCTGCAATCTGGAAGAAGAGAAAAATCAAGATGAAGAAATAGGAGATGTGTTTTAATTATATATATTTCATACAATGAAATTTATATTAAAAATATCCCCTAAGTTAATGACAAAATTATAGGGGCATGGATTACATGAAAGGGCTTTATTATGCAAACATCTATAAAGAAAGAAAGGGAAAGAAAGGAAGTAAAGAACTAGGGAGAGAGGGAAGAGAACAAAGAAAGAGTGGAAAGAAGGAAAGTAAAAGAAAGAAAAATATCTTTACAGATCAAAGGTGTAACTACCCGTATCAATTATCTCTTTCTTATTTGAGGAAGACAAAGCTGTCAATCTTTCCTTATTCTTTGCCTTAATCTGATGTGTATCTACTATTGTCACTCACCCTCTTTCAAACCTAGACAGCATACTAAAAAGCAGAGACATCACTTTGCCAACAAAGTTCCATATAGTCAAAGCCTATGATTTTGCTAGTATTCACATATGTGTGGGAGAGGTGGACCGTAAAGAAGGCTGAGTGCCAAAGAACTGATGCTTTCAAATTGTGGTGCTGGAGAAGATTCTTGAGAGTCCCTTGGACAGCTAGGAGATCAAATCTGTCAATCCTAAAGGAAATCAATCCTGAATCATTGGAAGGACTGATGCTGAAGCTGACGCACCAGTGTTTAGGCCATCTGATGTGAAGAGCCGACTCATTAGAAAAGACCCTGATGCTATGAAAGATTGAGGACGAGAGAAGAAGAGGGTGACAGAGGATGAGATGGTTGAATGGCATCGCCAACTCAATGGACATTTGAGAAAATGAGTTTGAGAAAACTCAGAGAGATAGGGAAGGACAGGGAAGCATGGTGTGCTACAGTCTATGTAGTGGCAAAGAGTCCAACACGACTTAGTGACTGAACACCCTCTTTTATTTTAATAGGTCAGAGACAGAAGGAGAAGGAGAGAGAGAGAAAGTATGTATATACGTGTATGGTTTAAGGCACCAACATGTTACCAGAACCCAGCACAAAGTCTAGCGAAGCAAGAATTTGGAAGTATTTGTTGGCTGTTTGTTTGTTGTTCTTGTTACATTAAGAACATCTTTTTTTTTTCAGTGAGATTCTCATAATTTTAACTTTTTTCTAATAGGGGTATAGATAGATATTCAATCTCTAAAAGAAAAAAAAATTTCTTTAAGACAACAGTTATTCCAATGACAACTCAGTATGATACATTGATATTCTATAGGAAAAACATACAGAGCACTTTTCCAACCCACTCTCCCTTCTTTGGACATGCTATCCACAAACTCTGCTGAATTTATACTGAATGATCCTGTTTTCAGCTGATTCAATCAGGTGGTAGGCACAGAACCAGACCCAATATTAGCTAATACATTTTCCCTCCAGAGAATTAGATCTTCAGGAGCATCAAAAACTGAAATCAGGTGGTACTCAGCCTTAGAGCTAAAAGGCAGTGGTATCAGAGTTGGTTTCTATGTGCAAGATAAAAGTACAAAGTAACAGTATAGAAGTTTTACAGAAAAGAACTTGGTCTCCAGATGGAGCAGAATGAAGCATGTATGAGGACCACAGAACCTTAGAGAAAAGGAGAGACAAAGAGCAGAGAAATTTAACACTTTTCCTTCATTCCTGAGGCCTACATGTACTTCCTACAATTGGGAAAATAAAATATCCCCAATTTGAGTGGGTTTGTGTTCCTTACAAGCAAACTTTCCCCCAAATTACAGTATAACTACAACTAAAAGTAAGTTTTGAAGCTCCATCTTGACTATAAGTAAAACAAAGTTATCAACAATGGAAATGAATGATATCTTTACAAAAGAAAGTATGATCTTAATATTCTCATTTAAATCTTCTGTTATTTAACCCTTAACTTTTCAGCCAAGTACTATTTACCACTGCAGTGATCAGTGCAAAAAAAATGATTACTTTTCAGTGATCAGTACAAAGAAATAGAGGAAAACAATTAAATGGGAGAGACTAGAGATCTCTTCAAGAAAATTAGAGATACCAAAGGAACATTTCATGCAAAGATGGGCACAATAAAGGACAGAAATGGGATGGACCTAACAGAAGCAGAAGATACTAAGAAGAGGTGGCGAGAACTATACTAAAAAGAACTTTATGATCCAGATGACCACAATGGTGTGATCACTCGCCGAGAGCCAGTCATCCTGGAGTCTGAAGTCGAGCGGACTTTAGAAAGCATCACTACAACTAGTGGAGGTCATGGAATTCCAGGTAAGCTATTTCAAGTCCTGAAAGATGATACTGTTAAAGTGCTGCACTCAATAGGTCAGCAAATTTGGAAAACTCAGCAGTGGCCATAGGATTGGAAGAGGTCAGTTTTCATTCCAATTCCAAAGAAAGGCAATGCCAAACAATGTTCAAACTACTGCACAATTGTACTCATCTCACATGCTAGCAAAGTAATGCTCAAAATTCTCCAAGCCAGGCTTCAACAGCATGTGAATTAAGAACTTCCAGATGCTCAAGCTGGATTTAGAAAAGACAAAGGAGCCAGAGATCAAAATGCCAACATCTGTTGGATCATCAAGAAAGCAAGAGAGTTCCACAAAGACATCTCCTTGACTGTGCCAAAGCCTTTGATGGTGTAGATCACAACAAAATGCAGAAAATTCCTAAAGAGATGGGAATACCAGACTGCCTGACCTGCCTCTTGAGAAATCTGTATGCAGGTCAGGAAGCAACAGTTAGAACTGGACATGGAACAACAGACTGGTTCCAAATAGGAAAAGGAATACGTCAAGGCTGTATATTGTCACCCTGCTTATTTAACTTATATGCAGAGTACATCATGTGAAATGCGGGACTGGATGAAACACAAGCTGGAATCAAGACTGCCAGGAGAAATATCAATAACCTCAGATATGCAGATGATACCACCCTTATGGCAGAAAGTGAAGAGGAACTGAAGAACCTCTTGATGAAAGTGGAAGAGGAGAGTGAAAAGCTGACTTGAAACTCAAATGAGGTGACTCATTTGAAAAGACCCTGATAGGGGAAAGATTGAGGGCAGGAGGAAAAGGGGACAACAAAAGATGAGATGGTTAGATGGCATCACCGACTCAATGGACATGAGTTTGGGTAGGCTTCGGGAGTTGCTGTTGGACAGGAAGGCCTGGCGTGCTGCAGCTCATGGGGTCGCAAAGAGTCGGACACAACTGAGCGACTAAACTGAATTGAAAACTCAACATTTGAAAAACAAAGATCATGGCATTCAGTCCCATCACTTCATGGCAAATAGATGGGGAAACAGTGGAAACAATGAGAGACTTTATTTTCTTGGGCTCCAAAATCACTGCAGATGGTGACTGCAGCCATGAAATTAAAAGATGCTTGTTCTTTGGAAGGAAAGTTATGACCAACCTAGACAGCATATTAAAAAGCAGATATAGTACTATGCCAACAAAGGTCCCTCTAGTCAAACCTGTTTTTCCAGTAGTCATGTATGGATGTAAGAGTTGGACTATAAAGAAAGCTGAGTGCCCAAGAATTGATGCTTTTGAACTATGTTGTTGGAGAAGATTCTTGAGAGTCCCTAGGACAGCAAGAAGATCCACCCAGTCCATCCTAAAGGAAATCAGTCTTGAATATTCATTGGAAGGACTGATTCTGAAGCTAAAACTCCAATACTTGGGGCCACCTGATGGGAAGAACTGACTCACTGGAAAAGACCCTGATGCTGGGAAAGATTGAAGGCAGGAGGAGAAAGGGACATCAGAGGATGAGATGGCTGGATGGCATCTCCAACTCAATGGACATGAATTTGAGTAAACTCCGGGAGTTGGGGATGGACAGGGAGGCCTGGCATGCTACAGTCCATGAGGTGGCAAAAAGTCGGACATGACTGAGCTACCGAACCAAAATGAACTGAACCATTTATCATTAACAGCAACAGTAAGCAAAAACATTTAACAAATATTGTTGTTATTTTTGAAGAGTAAATAATAATTTAACTCAGGTTCCAAGGCTTGCTCTATAGTATATATTTTTTTCTCTATAGTATATTTATAAGTAGTGTTACATTTACATATACTTGAACCCTTAGTATGAACACATAGAGATTTTTTTATTATCATTAATAACCTAAAATCAAACAATTTGTTATTTTCTAACAAATAAACACTGTGAGCATATGATGTGAAAAAACTGAAGTGTGAAATTCGCTAAGAGGAGAATTTATTATCTGTGAAAATTTCCTGATATTTATATATATTATATATTTATATAGTTATATTTATATATACTTCCCTAGAATCCACTAGACTATATTTCAGTCATGATGACTTTTGTGGGAGGAAACTTCTGGAACCTATAGAACAAATCCTTAAATTTTCACTTGTGTTTGTTTAATCTTACAGTTTGGGATAAAAAGGAAAGGTGGGTTTTAGACTACATACAAAGACTTGCTGTGAAGATGTGTTTTCTGACGTTGAGTGGGTGGAATAGAAGTCATGGCCAGATACGGAGCAAGTTTTGAATCAAAATATATAGTGATTTCTAAATTCTGTTTGTAAAGATCAGTGAGATCCAGTCAAAAAGACGTGATTAAATTTCTCTTTGTAAGATAAAGCATTTGAACAAATAAATATTGATATCTACTTTCCTCTTTGAGCCTAATAGAAAATAAGCTGATTAATGCTTCCTGTCTTTTCTTTCACTTTGAAAAAACAAGTGGTGAGAGGAAAGTGAGGAATGGTTTCTGTTCTAATAGACAGTAATTGGGAAGGTAGACATTATCGAATATCTCAGCCATGGTCCCCAGATGAGAGGTTACTCTAAGACACTACTCCTTTTGGCTCTCTTGAAATGAAAAACACAAGCACAAAACAAAACAGTACCCCCAAAGAGAGTCACTGCCATCACGTTCACATAAAACTAAACCCATCCCAAAGGGAAGTCCTCTACCCCAAAACTGGGGTGAGTGAGGTAGGGTGCAAACAGAAGGATGCCGAGCAATTAGTGAAATTTCTACTTAGGATTCTTTTTATTTTTTAATTACCCCAATACTAAAGATATATTTAGTTCATTGGGTGGGCTAAAGAGGATAGAAGGGTCTGAAAATCCTTAAAGTAAGCCTACTGAAGTCAATCTGTATTATCATTTCATTGTGTAAACTTGGGGCTTAACTACTTTTTCTGGGCCCTACTTTTCTCAACTATGAAATGCTAAAATGACTAATAGCTAAGGCCCCTTTAACCTGTAACACTAGGATTATATTTTTTTAAGACAACATAAAAATACCATTTGAAAAAATTAAAAAATAAAAATACCATTTGGCTGTGTTAGATTAATTTGCAACAAGTATGCTATTGTGTGAGTTTTCCTTCCTCCACCTGCTGCTCCCAACTCTCATACCTCCTCCCTCTCAGATGACAAGGCAACACCAGAAGAACATCCTCATTAGATCCTAGAGCCACTTACTGTCCAAATAACCAGCAATAACCTCATACATCTTAAGTTCTAACTAGGAACTTAAGCAAGCCAAGTTCTCAAACTGAAGTTTTAGTTGAGGAGTCAATCAAAACTTGAATGAACCTGACTAGCTTACCCTACCTATGGAACAACAAAAATTATACTAAAACTTTTTTTCACTCCAAATGTATCTCTTCTATTTATAAGTACCACATAGATGACACAGGTTTTGAATGATTCAACACTAAGAGATATTCTCATGAGTTTAAAACTAGTTTATATGCTGTGGTATTTTATGAATTATTTTCCTCTTCCCATGAGCCTACTATAGCACTTTACTTAGGAAGGGGGAGCAAACTGGACTCCAAAGAATCAAAAAATTTTCTAGGATTCTTTTTTTACCTGTTGTTTCTTGGTTATCTCATTGGACATCAATTTAGCAGAGTCTAAGATTTTAATCGCACTTTCATCTTCTAAAATGTTTCCTTCTGAAGATGATAATGTTTCTAAAATGTTTTTCTCTATATCTTTCAGCTGTTTCTTATTAGCTGCAGACTGAAGAATAAGAGCATTTCGTTCCTCTTCTAACTCTGGTCTAAAAAGATAAAAACACATTTGATCTAAATTTGTAGTATTTTATCTAAATATTAGACCTTACAATTTTCTAGGCATTTAAATATAACAATTTTGTAGACACGTAACACAAAGTAAGATGATTAACCTCTTTACCTTAAGGAAAAAATATTTCCATGAAAATGATAATTTGAGAAATTCAAGCAAAAACAAAGCATTGATTATAAATATGTAAAATGCAGCAATAATATATACTATGTTAAGTCTAAAAATAAGTTTATCCATATGGCTTAGCTCATTGTGTGAGAATAAGAACTGGAAAAGACACTCAGAATATGAAACTTCTATTCCTTGGCTTAATCATATTCAGTCTCATTTTCATCATCTCTTCTACAATAGCAGACACAGAAAAGATGACTCATCATACAACTGGCTCAAAGTAAAAGATTGAATTGGCACTTAATACCTTAACAAAGATGGTATGAAACTTCAAATAACATAATTCATGTTATAGAATATGTTATGACTTGGTTCTGTCTTAGATGTTATGCAAGTGGGATAAATACTGAAAATAACTAAAGTACCTTATGGTACATATTTTCACTTATAATTTGATTTCATTTAATTGACTACTTGATAGTGTTATATTAATCTTCAAGCTGAGTCAAAGATTTCCTTCTGGAAGCAATTCTTTTTTTTTTTTAATAGTTATTTATTTGGCTGTGCTAGGTCTTAGTTGTGGCATATGGGATTTAGTTCCCTAACCAGGGATAAAAGATGGGCCTGCATTGGGAGCTTACAGTCTTAGCCACTTTAAGGGAAATCCCAGAAAGCAATTCTTTACTAGTAGCCCTTTCAGGGATCATTAATATTTTTCTCATTAACAAAAAAATAACACATGCTAGTAATGGAAAAATACATAAAGAAAATAATGAGTTATCCATAATCTTACCACTCCTAAGGATTACCACTATTAATATTCTGGTATATTCTTTCTCAATCTTTTTATCATATATATGGATATCCATTCATGTATTAACTTTTGAAAAACAAATTATCCCTATCATGTATAGTTTTATATCCTGCTTTTTCATTCTTGTCCTAAGTATTTTCTTATTTCATTAATATTCTGTATATGTCTTTGAACACATTTCTGATTTTGTCCAAAACATACATTTCAAGAAATGAAATTTTTTGTTTCAAACAATCAGATACAAGTCAAAAGTCATGGCTGCTGCTCCTGCTGCTAAGTCGCTTCAGTCGTGTCCGACTCTGTGTGACTCCATAGACGGCAGCCCACCAGGCTCCCCCGTCCCTGGGATTCTCCAGGCAAGAACACTGGAGTGGGTTGCCATTTCCTTCTCCAATGCATGAAAGTGAAAAGTGAAAGTGAAGTCGTTCAGTCGTGTCCGACTCCTAGCGACCCCATGGACTGCAGCCTACCAAGCTCCTCTATCCATGGGATTTTCCAGGCAAGAGTACTGGACTGGGGTGCCATTGCCTACTCAGAAAAGTCATGGCACATCACCTAAATCCTATTACCCATACTAAAAGCCCAATATAACATGGTTGGCTTATAACTTATTTATTATAGAACAATTATTTTAAAGAATTCTGTATTTATTTAATTTATAATGACAAAGGAAATCAAACCAGTCCATCCTAAAAGAAATCAATCCTGAATATTCACTGGAAGGACTGATGCTAAAGCTAAAGCTCCAGTACTTTGGCCACCAGATGTGAAGAGCCAACTCATTAAAAAAAGACCCTGGTGCTGGGAAAGACTGAAGGCAGAGGAGAAGAGGGCAGCAGAGAATGAGTTAATTAGATAGCATCACTGACTCAGTGGACATGAATTTCAGCAAACTCCAGGAGATAGTGAAGGACAGGCAAGCCTGGCGTGCTGCAGTTCACGGGATCACGAAGAGTGGGACACAACTTAGCGACTGAACAACAACAATAAAATTTAGACAAGGATTCAGAATAATCACACAACAAAAGTATTCAGTTCAGTTCAGTTCAGTCACTCAGTCGTGTCCGACTCTTTGCAACCCCATGGACTGCAGCACACCAGGCCTCCCTGTCCATCACCAACTCCTAGAGTTTACTCAAACTCATGTCCATTGAGTCGGAGATGCCATCCAGCCATCTCATCCTCTGTTGTCCCCCTCTCCTCCCACCTTCAATCTTTCCC
Source organism: Ovis canadensis (assembly GCF_042477335.2). Classification (NCBI taxonomy): domain Eukaryota; kingdom Metazoa; phylum Chordata; class Mammalia; order Artiodactyla; family Bovidae; genus Ovis; species Ovis canadensis. Next base: position 58,499,236 of record NC_091263.1, on the reverse strand, counting down.
AGCATCAGGGCTTTTCCAAGGAGTCAGTTCTTCACATCAGGTGGCCAAAGTTGCCATGATGATCATCTTTGCCATGATCAACAAAGATGCCATGATCTTAGTTTTCTGAATGTTGAGCCTCAAGCCAACTTTATGGCCTACAAATATTCTTTCTAGACTATCTGAAAGTATCTAAGAAAATACATACCTCTCCTTTGCAACAACAATACCAAGTAATTGATCTTCAAGTCCTTCTGGAGTTATCATGAAATTGAGCAAAGATACCTTTGTAGCCAGCTCTGGCATATAATGTGGATTTCTCAACTTTGTGGTGATATAAAACTTGAAATCAAAGGAATACTCAATAATGACCTCACCAAGTCTGATGCAATCAATGCCACCTGTATTTCAGATAAAAATGCATAATAAATAAGCCAAAGTTACATAGCCCTTCCCCTTCTGTTAAAACCCATCCTAGGTTATAAGTAAAACGTTATAAAGTAATTTCAAACAGAATACAAGTGTTGCAAAAGCCACAGACACAGAGGCAAGTAAGCAATTATACAGCATGAATCATTAATTCTGGGGTAATATATGTTTTTTCTGGTTGTCATGGAGCCTTCTAAATTAAGATTCCTTTTGATCTTACTTCCTCTATTAATTTTCAATAATGGTTCCAAAATTATTTATGTATGACTAAAGCTCTTAAAGTACTAGAGTTTGACAGAGAAAAAATTTTATAAGCAGAAAGATATACAAGGGGGACAATGTTTACCTAAAGTCAACTCTGGTCCACATTAACCATTACTATTCATAGTAATGGACTTTGTGTGGTCCTTGGTCATAAGATAAAGGAATTTCAGGCTGGATGCAACTTCTGTATGTTCTCTACAGAACAATCTAAATAACCGTGACTAAGGCAATCAAAGGAAGGCAAGGTATTTATTTTAGAATATCTGATACTTGTTCAAATTTCCTTTCATGTATAACAATGACACAGAAGTTCTGCATTATTAAGATTATTATTAAAATTATGTATTAGTCTTCTTCCCGCAAAGATAAGCCTCAAAGATAATCCAATCATCTTCAGTTTTAGCAACTAATATCAATTGACTTCTACCTTGTTTGAAAGTTTGTCTAAGTAGCAAAGGTTCCAATGATGGATCCAGTTCTTCACCAACATTTTCTAATAGAAGTGGAGTTCCAAACTGAATACAGTTTTCCAGTGTTCTCATATAGTCTGCATCTGATAGCTTAATAACACTAAGCTGATTTTCTTTCTCAGAGTTTTTGATCCACTTATTGGCTTGACCCTGGGGGTCAATCATTAAAGGCCTAAAATATAATAAGAAAAATTTTAGGGGAGTAAATAGATGTTGAGATTTATCTAATATTATATAAGTTAAATAATAAATATCACCATCAACCTGTACAAAGTGTTTCATATACATTTTCAGGATAAATCTTCACAAAAGTTCTGTGAGGAAAAGGAAAATGGAGTTTCATTCTCATTTATTTTTGAAATGAAGAAATTAAGTACTTTGCCCAAGGTTTTAAGGTTAAGAAACTAGTTTAATGTCAGAAGTAGGATCTTATGAATGTGTAAGCTGTGCTCTTTCCAATTTAACACATGGTCTTCATAGTAATTATAACACATATCATCTGTTAATATAATATGAAAAATAATCCTATGTATCAGATAAGAATTTAAAATAAAAGATCTACTGGCCTATAATGGATTTCCTTAAGTTATGAGTAGAACCATAAACTAAGTTTCCAAGTTTAGTCTAGTATATATTTGAGATCTATTTAGGAAATTTTTTCTATGTAAGTATGGTAAAAGACTTTGTGTTCAACATACAATTCATAGTTTCAGAGAATCAATTAAATGAGGTGCTTTCCTCTTCCTCCATGATGATACTGACTATCCTGAGTTCCTTTTGTATTCAGTACAATGCATTAAATTATTTTTTTATATTAACATTAATACAGAAAGGGGAATTTTCACTTCATATTACTTTGGCTTTCCCAGACATTCTCCTTCTATTTCAACAATTTCTAGGGATAAACACCCCCTTTCCCTTAGCCTAAAAATAAGCTCTTTCAATCAACTAATCCCAGATAACTCTGTTCTTTTATTTTCTTTCCTTTCCAAAAGACAAAACAATTCAACACCAGCTGTATGGTTGTCTTCTTTCTCCACTCAAATTGTGCTGAAATCCTATTGAAAACACAAGCAGTCCAGATATCAGTTAAAATTTACTTTGCTCTCACAGCAAGCAGATGAAAAGTGTTTTGGAAATGAGAAAGTTATTTTGCACACAATTGTTTAAAAGTTGCTAGTAGTTAGACAAGATGCTTTTAGTACCTTTCAAAGTCCTATTTAAAGGAACATTTTTTCCCCTCCTTTAAAAAAAAAAATTTTATTTTTTATTTATTTTTTAAAAAGTAGGCTAATTACTTTATAATACTGTAGTGATTTTTGCCATACATTGATATAACTTTATTATTGGAAAAAAATATGGTATTTGTTCATTCCCCTACAAAAAGTAATAATTTCTATAAATTAAGTTTTTCTAATGCTTATGTTCAACTCAATGGACATGAGTTTGAGTGGACTCTGGGAGTTGGTGACCAACAGGGAGGCCTGGTGTGCTGCAGTCCATGGGGTCTCGAAGAGTCAGACACAACTGAGCAACTGAACTGAGCTGACTGAATGCTTATCTTGGTAATACCTAAATCAATCAATGTTCTCAGTAATGCAATAATTAGAGATCTTATTTTTCTAAAAGAAATCCAACTCCTACTTAATGCAATTTTATGTATTACAAATACAATTGGAAAGCTGAGTTGTGTCTATCCGAAAAATAAGGCCATGCAGGGTTTTGTGTTCCATGTGTACCTGACTGTAGGTATGAGAGTAATACTCATCTATGTTTGAGATCCAAAAGCAGGGCAGTCTAAAGAAAAAATCATTATTGATTTATGCTTCTAACAGCGGTAGTAATTTTGGGGAAAACATAGCTTTGCTGTTAAGTAGCCAGTGTTGTATTAGTAAACAATAATAAAGTAGACACAGTAAGTATTTTCATTGTGGTTAAAAAGTAAGCAAAGTCAGAATTTGAGATATAGATACTAAAATGAGGTATTTGAAGAAAATAATTATTTTTAAAAACTAACAGTTACTGAGCACTTATCACATGCAGTAAAATGAAAGAATAAACAATTTTAAACTCTGCTACAGTAAGGGCTTCCCTGGCAGCTCAGAGCGTAAAGCGTCTGCCTGTAGTGCAGGAGACCCGGGTTCAACCCCTGGGTCAGGAAGGTCCCCTGGAGAAGGAAATGGCAACCCACTCCAGTATTCTTGCCTGGAAAATTCCACAGATGGTGGAACCTGGTAGGCTACAGTCCATGGGGTCACAAAGAGTCAGACACGACTGAGCAACTTCACTTTCACTTTCAAGAGAGAAAATGAGAGAGAAATATTTCACTCCAAATATCCTGATACCAGAGTCTGCACTACTCTTAACCACTGTGTAATATTATAAACAGACAAACCTTTAGAAATTATGAGCAAGCACAAGAAGAATTAATAATCAACTATAGTTCCAGCAGCATGAGTGGCTAAGTAACCAGTAGAGCTCCTTCTGCTACCAAGTACTGGTGGATAAAACATGACATTTCAAAAATACATAGGTGACATACATTTGAACTATACATACATAAGGACAGAAAAACACAGGTGCCAGAAAAATAGCTTTGTATGTGTGAGCTGGAATGACAGCTAGCGTTGGGGAGAGTGTCAGTACTAAGAACTTAAGGGCTCCTTGAGCCCATATGTAGCAGGAAAGTAAAACTGAAATCCCTATATTAAGCTTAAACCCACAGAAGTCTTCATTAATCATAGAAAAAATCCAACTCTATTCATAAGGAGACACGAAAGAAATGTTCTGATTCTTGTCTCATCTTCAGCTTGGAAAAAGTTCTCTGAGAACCTGTAACCATGGGTCAATAGTTTATGCAGGTTCAAGGGGCAAGTTTATACTATGTACATGATACAGGAAATTCCAGCTGGGAAATTTACATATATTGAGCCAAGAACACTGGTATGAATCCTGGAAAAAGTAAGGACAAAATATACATTGTAGCTGGGGCAAGAGCAAAAGAAAAACTCAACCCTTGGAGGAGAGGTAGAAAAATGTCTTTGGCTAAAACATACCTTTACCAACCTTCACTAAGCAGATATCCCTTAACTCTAGGAGAGGGTGTGAAACTCCCGTTCAAGATCAACCAAGGCAGAATGCAAACTTAGCTGTCACAGGGAGGAGGGCCAGCAGGCTGAAAATATCCTACACCGAAGGCCCAATATGCACAGGGCCTTCCTAAGACTAGGAAATCAGAGTAACAGACAACTCTCACTTTGCCCCCAAAACAGCCTAACGTGGAGTACTGAGCAAAAGCAATCCACCTCTAGGGGAACAACAAAAATAGAGAGAGACCCTCTGTGTCATGGGCATTCAGGAACAGCTGAAAGTTGAAGGTAAAACTCTAACACTGAGAAAAACACTCCAGAAAGCTATCCCTCATTCTCAGCATAGAACCATGGTTAGATTAAGTTGACACCACTGGTCCCCTGAACTTTACAAGAGTAACAACAAAACCCAAACCTAGTTCAACTGATGATTAGACTGACTCAAATCTCTGTTCTAATGGAGCGACAGAAGAAGAAGCATGCCCATTTCCAGGAGTTAATACCATTAAGCTCAGTTCCTGCTATTAGACTGAAAATATCTTGCATTCAATCAAATATTATGAGACATTTAAATAAGCATGGGAAAAAAACTCAAAACATTCTCAAGAGACAAAAGAAACTAACAGAAACAGCCTCAAAGATGACACAAACATGGGAAATGTATGTAGTTTTTAAATAACTGTGATTAAAATGTAAAAGAGCCAGTGAAAAAAGTGGATGACATGCCTCAAGAGACGATCTTCAGCACAGAGATGAACTATAAGGAAGCATTAAATGGAAATGCTAGAGATAAAAAATGTCAATGGGCTGCATAGACTCAATACAACTAAGGAGACAGTCAATTAATACAGTTATGAACTTGAAGATAGTTTTATAGAAATTATCCAATCTGAAACTCAAAGGCTCACAAATGTAAGTTTTCTTCCCAGAAAGAGAAAAGGGATAAAATGAAGTAGATCTGAGAAGCTCAAAGAACCTCAGTCAGGAGAACTACAAAGATGAACACACACACACTCCAATATACTAATACATCACAATCAAACTGCAGGCAACTAAAAACAGAAAGAAAAGAAAAGAAAACAAAACAAAACTGAAGGCTGTCAGAGGAAAAAAGTTACAGAAAAAGGAACTAAAATTGGAGCAGGCTTATCAGAAACTACGCAGTCTAAAAACAATGGAGTGACATCTTTAAAGGAAAAAAAGCAAAACCAGAAGAATCCAAAAACTGTCAACTCAGAATTCTAAACCCAGCAAAAAATATCTTTCAAAATGAAGATGAAATAAATAAAAAAGCTGACTGAATTAATTGCAATAGACCTGTACACCAAAAATGTTGAAAAATATTTGCCAGGCAGAAAAAGTATGAAATCATATAGAAACATAAAAAAAAATAAAGAAGTCTAAGGGAATTTCCTGGTGGTTCAGTAGTTAGGACTTGGAATTTCACTGTCATGACCTAGGTTCAGTTCATGGTTGGGAAACTGAGTGACTACAAGCCATGCAGTGCAGCCAGAAAAAAAAAAACAAACTCAAAAAGTCTTAAAATGGAAAAAAAAATGAACTTAAACATAAAAGAAATTTTCTTATATTTAATCACTCTACTATAATTACTGTCTAAAGTAAAAATAGTAACAATGTGTTATGGGATTCATGGCATGAAAAATAAAATAAACAATAACAGCACAATAAATAGGGGAAAGACATTTGAACTGCACTGTTGAAAGATTCTTATATTACATGTGTAGTAATATATTGTTATTTGAAAATATCACAGTTTATAATATACATCTCTAATTTCTGTGTTTGAGTGTTTCCTGCAGAGGTACGGATCAGTAATGGCCTGCAGGGGCTCTGGGTGCAGCAGACCTGGGCATGGCATAAGCCCTCTTGGAGGGGGTCGCCATTAACACCACCACAGAGCTGCCAGAACTTACACAGGACTGGAGAAACAGACTCTGGAGGGCACAAACAAAACCTTGTGTGCACCAGGACCCAGGAGAAAGGAGCAATGACCCCATAAAAGACTGACCCAGACTTGCCCATGAGTGTCCAGGAGTCTCCGGGTGGAGGCATGGGTCGGCAGTGGCCTGCTGCAAGGTCGGGGGCACTGAGTGCAGCAGTGCATGCGTGGGACCTTTTGAAGGAGGTTGCCATTATCATTACCCCTACCATAGTTTGGCCCCAGATGGGAAACAATGGGAACAGTGAGAGACTTTATTATTTTGGGCTCCAAAATCACTGCAGATGGTGACTGCAGCCATGAAAATAAAGACGCTTGCTCCTTGGAAGAAAAGCTATGACCAACCTAGACAGCATATTAAAAAGCAGAGACATTACTTTGCCAACAAGTTCCCTCTAGTCAAACCTGTTTTTCCAGTAGTCATGTATGGATGTGAGAGTTGGACTATAAAGAAAGCTGAGTGCCCAAGAATTGATGCTTTCGAACTGGGTTGTTGGAGAAGACTCTTGAGAGTCCCTAGAACAGCAAGGAGATCCACCCAGTACATCCTAAAGGAAATCAGTCCTGAATATTCATTGGAAGGACTGATGCTGAAGTCGAAACTCCAATACTTTGGCCACCTGATGCGATGAACTGACTCATTGGAAAAGACCCTGATGCTGAGAAAGACTGAAAGCAGGATGAAAAGGGGACAGCAGAGGATGAGATGGTTGGATGGCATCACCAACTCAATGGACATGAGTTTGAGTAAGCTCCAGGAGTTGGTGATGAACAGAGAAGCCTGGCATGCTACCATCCATGGTGTCGCAGAGTTGGACACAACTGAGCAACTGAACTGAACTGAATATAAACTCTAGAGCAAACATTAAAAGTAAGGAATGTATAACCAGTAAGTAGTGGAGATAAAATGGAACCATAAAAAACTCAATTAATCCAAAGCCAGGTGAAAAAAAGAAGATGAAAAAATAACAGATGAGACAAACAGAAAAGAAATAGCAAGATGGCAGATTCAAATCTAAATGTATCAATAATTCCATTTAAGTACAAATAATCAAAATACTCTGATTACAAGTGAGAATTATGTCACTTACAATCCCTATTTTAAAAAGTAGGTGGAGGGGGAAAGTCCTGTGATCCCTCCCATTTAAAAGCTCCAAATGGGGATTCCCTAGTGGCTCAGTGGTAAAGAATCCACTTGCCAGCACTGGAGACACAAGTGCGAATCCAGCAAGATCCCACCTGCCATGGAGCGACTAAGCTTGTGGGCCACAGCTAGCCAGCCTGTGCTCTAGAGCTGGGAACTGCAACTTCTGAAGCTCTTGAGCCCTGCAGCCTGTGCTCCACAACTACAGAGCAGCCTCCGCTCACCCCAACTAGAGAAAAAATGGGGCAGCAGTGAAGATCCAGGACAACCAAAAATAAACACATAAAAGCTTCAGATGGTTGGTAATATTCTGCATCTTGATTGTCACAGGGATCATATGACCACAGGCTTTAGTCAAACTTCATGCTGTTGCTGCTGCTAAGCCGCATCAGTTGTGTCTGACTCTGTGTGACCCCATAGACGGCAGCCCACCAGGCTTCCCCCGTCCCTGGGATTCTCCAGGCAAGAACACTGGAGTGGGTTGCCATTTCCTTCTCAAATGCATGAGAGTGAAAAGTGAAAGTGAAGTCGCTCAGTCGTGTCCTACTCTTCGCAACCCCATGGACTGCAGCCTACCAGGCTCCTCCACCCATGGGATTTTTCAGGCAAGAGTACTGGAGTGAGTCAAACTTCATAAAAGCGCCCTAAAAAGGTTGGATTTTACTGCATATATTATACCTCAATAAGCCTGACATAAAACTAAAGAAAAAATAGAGGAAAAAAAGACATTTTCAGACCAGTGCACAAGAAAGACTAAAGGACAAAGACAGCATTACAAATCAGTGAGGAAAGGAAGAATAACTCAATAAACACTGCTGGGGTAAATGGTTATCATTATAAAATAATTAAACAAAATTAGATCCTTACCTTTCATCAAATCCAAAGATACAATAAACATAACAGGGTCCTAATTGTTAAACTTTCCCAGTTTATGACTCATTTTCTGAGAACTATCTCCTGACCTATGGCTCAGACAGTAAAGAAACTGCTTGCAATGCAGGAGACCCACGTTCAATCCTTGGGTTGGGAAGATCTGGAGAAGAAAATAGCCACCCACTCCAGTATTCTTGCCTCGAGAATTCCAAGGACAGAGGAGCCTGGTGTGCTACAGTCCATGGAGTCGCAAAGAGTTGGACATAACTTTCACTTTTTCATCGTCTCACTTTTATGCTTCTGACCTATACCCATGTGTTTAACCATAATGGCTCGGCCCCCAGCCATAGGTGATAAGACTAGGGTGGATATTTGTCCCATGCCAGAGTAATCAGATTTTTCTCTCACGGGATTTGCAGTTGTACTTAATGATTTGGGTTTTTGTATATTATTCAACGATGTGTTTTGTGAACTTAGGATCTAAGGCTTCATTAAAGAATGGCCATGTGTACAGAAGAACAGAGTCAGCAAATAATCAGAGACAGATCAATGAAGCAGTGAGAAAAACAAGGAAGGTAGGTCCTGCAGCCTGAGAGAGACAGTAAGAGAGGGAGAGAGAGCGAATGACTGAGAGAGATACCAATTTTCACATTACAAAAGTCTGGTAGCTTTTCTCTAAGTCCGCAGCTTTTCTCTGACGCACACCTAAGATTGGGCTTCCCTGATGGCACAGACAGTAAAGAATCTGCCTGAAATGCAGCAGGCAAAGGTTCAGTTCCTGGGTTGAGAAGATTCTCTGGAAGGGGAAATGGCAACCCACTCCAGTATTCTTCCCTGGATAATTCCATGGACAGAGGAACCTGGAGGGCTAAAGTCCATAGAGTCACAAAGAGTAAGACACGACTGAGCAAGTAACACTTTCACACACACTTTTCACACTTAAGATACTCAAAAGTGAGTAACCGAAAGAGTGGACATAAGTTACATCACTGGATTCTGCTGTCAGGAGGTAGGGAGAGGAGATTAAGCCTCTGTCATCACTCAGCCTAATGTCAAGAATGATGATGGCCATAGATGACCACTTTGGTCTCAACTGATAAGAAGTGAAGTCTGATCTATAAGGATGGAGACTTATCCTTCAAAATTGACACAATCCATGACCTGTTGATCAGCCAGCCCCAAAATATCAGGTACAAAGTAGTGACATCACTGAAAGATTACTTTATTGGAAGAGTTATCTTTCTGCCAGTAAATGACAGATTGTTTTCTTCAATTTACATACAACTCTGAAACTTCTGGTTTCTCTGGATTTCCATTAAGCCTAATAGACATTCTGCTAACATTTTAAACTGCTATTTTAAAAGTCAAAATGGCCACCAAATGCACAAAAAAGAGTTCTAAAACAAAATTAATACTCAGGGTCTAATATTCTGTTAAATAGAACATTCTCATTTTGGGGAATAGCTTATTATACTTCCTCAGATTATAATGCTGCTGCTGCTAAGTCACTTCAGTTGTGTCCAACTCTTTGCAACACATGGACTGTAGTCTGCCAGGCTCCTCTGTCCATGGAATTCTCCAAGCAAGAATACAGGATTGGGCTGCCACACCCTCCTCCAGAGGAACTTCCCTACCCAGGGATCGAACCCACATCTCTTACGTCTCTTGCATTAGCAGGCAGATTCTTTACCACTGAGCTACCAGGGATTTTACCAATTGCTGAGACATTTCAACCTAAGGATTTTCACTCTCAGGTAAAAAACACTATCAATATAAAGGAGACTTAGAGGTCTTGAAGTATCTAGTAAGGTTTCCAAAGAATATAAACAAACAATACCTCAAACTTTCAGAATATAAGATTTCTTTGTATCTTTACCATATCTTATATCCCAAAAGAAGACTGAAACTTCCATTACAGTTTTAAAGGTAGTAAATGTGATATCCTATTCCACATTTCACTTAACATAGTAAGAAAGAATTAGGATTTGGAAGTTAAGTTGTCTGGGCTCAAATTCTGATTACATCATTTATTAGCTCAGTTATCTCACTAAATTTCAAATTACTAATTTATTCTGGGCCTCAGTTGTCTCATTTATAAAATGGAATAATAATAATAAAAAGTAACTCATAGGAATTTGTGAGAATATAAGGTATTAAAATAGTATCTCATGAATATAAGAACTCAGTATTATCCATCATAGTTTGTTTGACATAAGGTCAAGAAAAGACTTTTATATTAGATGGCAATGTGACTAGATAACTATTTACAAGAAAATATCTCTCAGATGAGAATAATTTCCCAAGTTTCCAAAAATGTGTAAATAAAAAGATAATAAAAACCATCTGCAAAGCTCACACAGTTACCATACTATGACAGCAGCTTTAACAGATTTACATGAAATTGCATAAATTACAAAATGAGTAGAAATACCTAGCTAAAATCAATACATTGAATAGCTAAGAACTGGAAACAGCCCAAGTGTCCAACAACAGGAAAATACATAAACAATTACAGAGTCATGTAACTGAATAATACTCGGCAACAAAAATTAGTAAGATTATGCTGTGTGGAAAAAGCCTTACACAAAAGACGGCATACAGTACGATTCCATTTATATGAAGATCTAGAACAGGCAAAACTAACCTGTGATGGAAAATAATCAGAATAATAATTTCCTATGGGGTGAACGAGGGGATTTACTGGGATGGGACAAAAAAGACTGTGTTATACCCTGACTCAAACCCTGAGGTTTGAGTTGCACAAGTGCACACTTTGGTTAGAACTCACAAGTTTGTGTATTTTTGTCTATTTGTATTAAATTTTATATATTTCATTGTATGTAAATTTTACCTCAAAAGGAAAGAAATATTGAACTTTACTTAATGATATGCATGCTGAAGTATTTGGGAGGAAGTATGTCCATGTCTGCAACATACGTAGAAATACATAAAAAAGGATGAGTTGATGGATGGATAGAGGGATGGGCAAGAATAATGAAATGTTAACTGCAAGATCTAGGAGGTGGTAGCTATATGGGTACTTACTCTGAAATCCTTTCAATTTTTCTCTATGTTCGAAAAGTTTCAAGTAAAATAATTGAAAAATAAACACTTTATCTTCCTTACCAGCGCCTGGAGTTGTTAACAATCACTCCGTTGTCTATGGAGAAAGTATCTGTAGGCAATCCAGCAATATTCCAGGCTCTGATTGTTACTGGATCACCCAAGGTCTTACTCAGTGAGAACTCCTCTGAACATGGGATTTTTTTCTCCTGTTAGAAATACACAGATTTATTTTTGACATTTTCTCTTATCTTGTTGATTAAAATATTTTTAATTAACATATTATTTGTTGTTAGTATTTAATAATTCTAAACAACTGAAAAAACTGAATGAAAAGTTAGACTATGGAAATATTTTACTGATCAAATAAGAAGAAAAAAACTTCATATTTTCAGTCATTTCTTTCCTTCTCTATTTTTATTATCATCCTTTCCCCCCAAATACCCCAACATATATTTTAAATGTTCTAAAAATAAACTCATAAGAAAATATAAAACCATTACCTTGCACAACATGCTCCACTCTTCTGTACATGTTTGTCGAAAGCCAGAAGTGAAAGCACCAAGGTAGGCTATTACTCCTGCTGATATTAAGACATCACCAGTCAAATTTTCATATACTGTCTGAAGGTCATCTGCAGCTTGAGACCATCTGGGAGACCAATCAAAGGCAAAATACCCTCACCAAAGAGAATGACTAAAGACAGTAATGAAACAGCCAGGGGTTTCTAGTCCAAATTCTATAACAAAATGCCATGAAAAGTTGGGCACTTGCTTATCTATAAAATGAGGAGGTTAGGTCCCTTCTAGCTCTAATATGCTATAATATACATTTATGTTCTACAAACAATACTTCACTATTCATTATTAGAATATTATGCATTTCTTATAGGACTTGTTCTTTCAGGATAGGAAAACAGAAACAAAAACAAAAAATCACCAGAATTTTGTCTAATCATTTTATTCAGGATGATTTGGCCCAGTGGCCCTGCTATTTGTTTCTGAAAAACTCAGGAACATTTGTAATTCATTACCAAAAATTACATTTAAGTTGTATAGCAGTTGGCATACTATAGCTAAGGTTGGTATCTTTTTCCATTTAATGAAACTTTTACCATAAAAAGTGCATTTCAAAACCATCTAATCTGCACTATGAAGTATCATCAAAAGTATGTTACTTTATCATGCTATTCATTCAACAAATAACAATTAATAGCTATGATAATTGGCTGACTAGTATAAATAGATTAGAATAAAGCTAACTGGCTTTGTTACATCAAGTCAGTTATTTAAAATAAATTTAACAAAATGAACCACATATTCACTACTCCCTTCCAAACACTTTATTGCAAAACATTTGAACACAAAATTGGAAAGAACTGCACAACGACCATCCACATACTCACCACTAAGATTAAAACTTATCTTTAGCCTTATTTGCCTTTTTCTCTTTCTCTCTCTCTTTTATCATTTGAAAGCAAGTTGCAAACACCATCCTTGACACTGAAATTCTGTTAGGAGAAGCCTAGCCAGGTGCTTTATAGAAAGTCCCATATTCTCAACCAGCCATTTAAAAATCAGTAATCAAGATAAACAACTCACTCCAGTATTCTTGCCTGGAAAAATACCATGGACAGAGAAGCCTGGCAGGCTACAGTCCATGAGGTCACAGAGAGTCAGACACGACTGAAGCGACTGAGCATGGCATGGCATGGCAATCATCATACCCGAAGAGAGCTGCATATTCGAGCCAGAGGTTTGAAAACATTGTTAGAATGAGTAGAAATCTGACCTCGATTTTTCGCCACCTAGTCCTCCAATTAGTTTTGAGGCTCTTTCAAGTTTCTTAGCACAAAGTTCCACCTGGTCTTCTAAACGAGCTTTTTCCTCAGTTTTCTCAAGAAATATTGTTTCTAAATTTTCCAAATGATGTTCTACTTCTGCTAGTTCTTCTCTCTTCTGATTCAAAAGCTCCATTGTCTCAGCTAAGGACTTCTGAGCTTCTGTTAAGCGGGCTTTCTTAGGAGCCACTACCTGTTTGGGAACAGTACATGCAGCTATAACATGTACTATATAGAACACTGACAGTCAGCATAATCCTTTATAGATACTGTGAATTTTAAATGTTTATTTATGATTATAAATACATTTATTACTTAAAAAGATAAATCATGCAAATTTTAAATTCCTTAAATCTTATATTTTCATATGCAAATAAAGTAAAATATATTTCTATATCTTATAAAATATATAAAATCATCCTGGACCAGCAAACTTCATCTATAAATGGGCAAGTTACTCTAATAATATGTCACAAAATGTAGCACAAAAACATAATATGTAGCAAAACATCTCAATACAATCAGGAGTTGCCTTTGAACTGTGGCAAAACAGAATAACATGTAACAGAAATGACAAACACTTAAAAATACATGAATGTGCTCCTTTTTTTTTTTTTTGGCATTTCTAAGCTTTTGATTTCCTTCCCAGTCAGCCTTGATTAAGACAGTAGCAGTAATACAAAGAGAAATAAAGACTTGGTATTTAGCTTCGCTATCAAAATTGAATTTTCCTCAATCAATTGAGAAAAGTGAGGCTTTGTTGAGAGAAAAACGATTTCCTAAAGTTTTTATTTTATTATGCTCATCAGTATATGAAGAATGGGGTAAGGCCAACTTGGTTAGAGTATACTATAAGACACCAGTATAAGGAATTTACAAACCGACCAAAGAGAGTATATGTCCATTTGAAAGAAGGGAGACCTAAGTCTACTGACACATTGCCATGAGTGAGCTGAAGGCCAAGAGGAAGGCTGAAGCAAAGAATCAGATACGATGGACCTGCTTTCTCTCCTCAGGGCAGAAATCCTGAAGGGAGAATGTGTTAAACAGAAATTAGGAAGCTTTTCTTCCTACTTTGGACTTTAGAGAAGAGCTTGCTGGATATCTCCCTTCAACCTTTCCATAACAACACAAGGCAGGTGCATTGAAATTAAAATAGTGTGGAGGTACAAGGCTTACTCCTTGGAAGGAAAGTTATGACCAAGCTAGACAGCATATTAAAAAGCAGAGACATTACTTTGTCAACAAAGTTCCATCTAGTCAAGGCTATGGTTTTTCCAGTGGTCATGTATGGATGTGAGAGTTGGACTGTGAAAAAAGCTGAGCGCCGAAGAATTGATGCTTTTGAACTGTGGTGTTGGAGAAGACTCTTGACAGTCCCTTGGACTGCAAGGAGATCCAACCAGACCATCCTAAAGGAGTTCGGTCCAAGGTGTTCATTGGAAGGACTGATGCCGAGGCTGAAACTCCAGTACTTTGGCCACCTCATGCGAAGAGTTGACTCACTGGAAAAGACCCTGATGCTGGGAGGGATTGGGGGTACGAGGAGAAGGGGACGACAGAGGATGAGATGGCTGGATGGCATCACCAACTTGATGGACATGAGTTTGAGTAGACTCCGGGAGTTGGTGATGGACAGGGAAGCCTGGCGTGCTACGATTCATAGGGTCGCAAAGAGTCGGACATGACTGAGTGACTGAACTGAACAGGGTGGGAAGTCAGAAAAGAACCTGAATACCTTAGATTCTCTGCTTTATACAAAGAATCCAGAACATTCACATGTCTTATTGGACATGCAGAAACAGGCAGAGTTGACAGTTTGCAGACCTGCTGGGACTACTATGGGGAGGGACAAGATGTTCAAATGGAAGAACATTCAGATAGAATTAATTTTACTTATACCAGGTGTATACTGGTCTATTCCTCTGAAATGAATAAAATCCATACCTCTTTAACAAGCATGTATGCCTCATTAGGAATATCTTTTCAGTTGTTACAGCCTGATTACTCATTCTGTACTCTAAGGTTTTTCTAAACACATAATATCATGTATTTCCATGGGCATTTTTATTTATATTTTCTGCTCCCCTTGGTAGAATTTTGCAAGTTACAGAGGGCAAGGCCAGTGCTTCCTTGGTCCTTTGCTAGTCAAATTTGCAAAGTGCACTTTTAAAAAATTTATTTATTTTTAATTAAAGGATAATTATTATAATATTGGTTTCTGCCATATATCAATATGAATCAGCCATAGGTATACATATGTCCCCTCTCTCTTGAAGCTTTCTCCCACCCCATACAAAATGCTCTTATCCATTCTCTGCTCTCCTATAATTTGGCCCCAGGGAGTCTCCAAAAAAAGCTCCCTATCACTGCTTGAGTCCATGCTTTTCCTCTTAACCCTACTGGAATTTCTTACTTCTGACCTCTGCATCAAGATTTTCATCTGCCACTTGGCCTTTGATGTTTCGGATTTTTCTTTGCTTCTGCTGTCTCCCATAAAACTTAATTCTCTTTTGCCCCAGGTCCCTGTAACTATAGGTCAGTCTGGCTAGTTCTACTGATCTCCCTGCTCTCATGTATACTGGTCCCAACAGGTTATGTCATACGTAAGCATTCTCTTCATCCACTAGACACTCAACGTCTGATTATGCTGTCCATGGGGTGGCAAAGAGTCGGACAAGACTGAGCGACTGAGCTGAACTGATTATGCTGGAGCAGGACAAGTTCTCTGTGGAATCACTTTTAGAAACTTCTGAACTAGTAAATAAGGGCATAGATCTTTTATTATGAACAAATTTATTTCAATTTTCCTTTTTTCACCAAATATTCGTTACTACAGTGAATTCAAAACACCACTTTTTTTTTCAGTTGAAGAAAGAACTTCAATCCTAAAATGAAAGATTAAAAAAAAAACATTTAAAATCACAACCTTTTTATTAAATATGAGGGGAAATGAGTTAAGGCTGAACTCAACGGAAGCTAACCTTAGTGTTTTCAAAGGCATTGGTTGTTTTAGTCCCTAAGTCATGTCCAACTTTTGTGACCCCATGGACGGTAGTCTGCCAGGCTCCTCTGCCCATGGGATTCTCCAGGAAAAAATACTGGAGCAGGTTGCCATTTCCTTCTCCATTTCAAAGGCATAGATTTTAATTTATGGGAATATTTCAATAGAAAACGGATGTGCTGATCCTCAAAATACCTTTGCAACTCTGTCATACACTTCCATAGCCATGATCCACTTACACAGACCCTCAGCTGCAGAGGAAGCTTTAGCAACCTTAGGAGGATCAAATTCAGGGTTTGTTAAATATTCACCACGAATCTTCTGCATAACAGTCACCTGGGAAACAAAGATTTAGATCTTAAAATTTCAACATATACCACACAATCATTAGATGAAAAATTGATCATATATAGTTTAAAAAAGAGTATATAAAACAGTTATGTTGTCTTTAAAAACCAAAGTCAGTACTTTGAGATATTTTTAAAATAAGCATAATTGCAGCAAATTTATTACAGGTAGACAAGATATGTCTTCTAAAAAAATTAAAAGACCTTTGCAGTTTGGGAAAACATGTGTAAACAAGGAAAAAGAACAACTAAACATAAATAAATAGAAGTTTGGATGAAAAATTATATACTTTTAATCTCAGAAATTTGTGTATCCAATATGTTAAGAAATAAACTATTTTAAGAAGACACTTCAAGAACTCTTTCATGTCAGTAATACACTAAAACAGTTAATTTATTCAATGACTATGGATGGTCTGAAAGAGGAGTGGTTTTATGCATTATGAAAATTCATAATATAGTCATTAATAAGTATTCCTTTACTATTTTAATTCTATTGACACTCTATTTGCTTACATTTTATATAATACTGAAAAATGTTAAAGATTTTATATATCTGGACAAAATTACATTTATAGAAAAAAATCCACTGAAACTCACCGGAATATTGTCTTTGTCATATTCTCTCAAATCTCTTAAGAAATTCATATCTCCCAGAAGTTTTTTGCTAGGTCCCCAGTAATCTAATATCTATAAATAAAATTTACAGAAACATTATATGTACAATTAAGTATGTTTGATATAAAACTTTTCTTCTTGAGGTTTAAGGTATATTAATCCAGAGAAACTATACACTGAATTTCAAAATATCTACTTACATGTCCTTGGAAATGAAATAAAGAGACTCCTCTCTCTGAGAACATGTTAAGTATATCAAATATTTAAAATATGCATATGAATTTACATATTGAACTTATTATTAAAAATTAAATATTGAGGGTTTCCCTGGTGGTCCAGTGGTTAAGAGTACATCTTGCAATGCAGAAAACAGGGGTTAGATCCCTGGTTCGGGAGGATCCCACATGCCACAGAAAAACTAAGACCGTGTATCACGTCACAAGTACTGAGCCTGCGCTCTAAAGCCCTTGTTCCACAACAAAAGCCACTGCAATGAGAAGCCTGCGCACCACAACTAGAGAAAAGCTGTGCATAGCAACAAAGACGCAGCACAGTCCAAAAAATAAGTAAAATTTTTAAAACTTTAATTAAAAAAAAAAACACCGACAGGCAAAAAATATGATCATTTCTTTTTAGAAAACTTAAGAAAAGCAGCTGGTACAAATACCATCAAAATTTCATATAAGAAACAATATTTTTATTATTTCAACTTTTATTTTCCTTTAATTTTGACTTTCAAATCATACAGGTAGTGCTATAAACTGAAAGTCTGTGTCCTCTCCCCAAATTCCTATGCTAAAGTCTACTTCCCAGTATAATAGTACTTGGAGGTGGGGTCTTAGTAATGTGATTAAGTCATGGATGTAATCAGTCCCCTTATAAAATAGAGGGCAGGGAGCTCCCTCCCATTCCACCACGCGAAGACAGTAGTGTATAAACCGGGACTTGAACCCTCACCAGACACTGAATCTACCGCAGGCTTGATTTTGGACTTACCAGCCTCTAGAAGTGTGAGAAATAAATGTTCATTGTTGATAACCACTCCAATCTATGGTAATTTGTTAGAGTAGCCCAAATGGACTAGGACGGGTAGCAAACATTTTTCTTACAGAAAATCCCCTCACCTACCTAGATTTTCCCAAGTGGAATACAGAGAAGAAAGCAGTAAGACAAAGACTATACACTGCTCAGTCAGTTACAAGCTAAAGCACGTGGTGCTCATGCTCATAAAATTAAAAATGCTACATAACTAGCTGAACATTCTTTTTCCTAATTTCAGAAGCTTGATAGGGGTGTGTGAGTGGTGTGTGTGTGTGTGTGTGTGTGTGTGTGTGTGTGTGTGTGTATGAGAATAACTTGATAAGGTAGGAGCCTATTTTTGTTTATCTTTATTATCTCAAGGGAGGACAGAATGGGCCCCCGACAAAAACCCCAATTCTCCAATTCAGGGATTCAAACTTAGGTATTGTAAAAACTTGAAAAGAAAAAGAAAAAACTCTGAAAAGAAAATAAGTCTATAAATTTAGTTTAGGATAGATGTTATACCTTTCTTTTTAAGGGATATACCTTTGAATAACAATTGCAATAATAACAGCTAATGTTTACTAATAAATGTGTAGCATTTATTATCACAGACAGCTTACTGTGTGAAAGGCCTTATACGTTACGATCTTGGTATGTAGTAATTAAGCAAATCCTTTGTGACCAAAGTACTATGACAATGATCCTTTTACAGAGTTCCACAGAAGTTAAGCATCTTCCCCAGGGTCACATTGCTGGGAGGGTCAGGATTTCTGAATACAGACATTCTGGCTCCCAAGCACATAGTTTTAACGACATCACAGTACTAGTTACCTCAGCAGAATTTCTTGAATGCTTGGAAACAACACCTGTATAACCATTCTTGAGGCTCTTAGGAAGAAAATCACAGCTATGTCCCTGTTCATTCAAACCCACCCCAGGAGAGTGGCGAATCCTGCATAGCCAGAAAAGGAGGTGGAAACCACTGGGACTACATTTCTCTGATACTATACTGCCCTCAGGCTTCTGTGGTGGCTCAGAAGGTAAAGAATCCACCAGCAATGTGGGAGACCTGGGTTCAGTCCCTGGGTTGGGAAGATCCCCTGGAGGAGAGAGAGGCAACCCACTCCAGTATTCTTGCCTGGAGAATCTGCACGGACAGAGGAACCTGGTGGTCTATAGTCCATGGGGTTGCAAAGAGTCGGACACGACTGAGTGACTAAACACAGCACAGAGTACTGCCTTCACTTTACCCTGGACTACATATACAACGTGTCTTCCTTGGACTGGGTACTATTGATGTTTAATTTGATAACAGTTGTTGTAAAGTGTTCTGACATTCATGAACATGATGAATCTGTGTCTAGTTATTACCTTGCCTCCAGTTCCTGAAGGATCCGAAATTTTTTCTGGTTTTATATCTTTCATAACACAAACAGCAGCCATAACTAGTTTAACACCAGCTGGAGGATTCTTCATTGACTTCACGATTGTAATGTCAGCTGGCTAAATCAAAAGAAAACAGGATGCCTTTAGGACAGCCAATTTGTAAATAATGACAGTTATTTTATAATGTTGGAGAGTAATAACAGCACCGATTTTCATCTGAAACTATAATTGTTTTTTGCTCTGTGTGGTTATAAAAAAGGTAACAAAAAATTGAAACACAGTAAATCAATGTTTCCCAAGTGTTTGAGAGTTCACAGATCCTTATGAGAATATGATGTCAACTAAGAACATTTCTGACAAAATATTTTTGCACACGTACACAAAATTTTTATACGATATACCAAGCCTACACATGAAATCCATCTTAAAAACCCTAAGTTAGATAAAGGCTTAATTCCATATTTGTTTACATATTAGTTTTACCCACCAAAAATGAAAGAAGAGGTAGTTTCCAATTCCAAGTTTATTTTCTAAAAAGGCATATATTGTTATGACAGACACAATAGATCCATTTATTTGCTATCCTCTCCAATAGCCTCTGACTTCCCTTGCAATTGCTGGAAAGCTAACAACAATAGATCTTAGTTTCCTATGCAGCTGGAGCTGCAGGAAGTCATTAGGTTCTACCATCAGGTCACTTCAGTGATCCTTCGAGATGCTGAACTACTGACAGGTTGAGATTACCATTTTGTCAGGCATTTTACATGAAAGTTAGGGCACTGATTAGGAAAAAAGGCAGAGAGTGGGGACTGGATATCCTGAACTCCCATATTACACTGGGCCTCCCTAGCTAATAGAAGCTCATCTCCCTGATCTGTTTGGTGAGATTATTCTGGTTTGCCTAAAGACCCTGTATAGAGAATTATGCAACAGTCTAATGCAGACAGGCGCAACACACATCTACACTGGGAATGATCTTTAGGTTTTTCTGTACATGCATGACCAGAAGGCTGCAGAGAGGTGACTCCGTATTCTATTTAACAAATGCCTCCTGGCTCATGTACAGAACCACTTTGGCCTCTTGGAGATTGTTCCATTCCCACTGGAATATCCTGAATGAAAATTATAAATAAATATACAAAAGCAAAAACATAAGATAACAATATATCAAAGTGGAATTGTTAAGAGTCAAATTTAATTTGACTGGATGATGACAATATAATAGCACCCACTGAAAATGATCAACACGGAATTAACCAAGTCTCTGTTATACAGTTACAGTCGCTGATAAAACACAAGCTCATTCCAGCACTTGCCTTTAGTGTATCCAGTGCAGACAGGGCTGCTTCCAAGGCTGGAATTGCCTCAGCTAGATCACTTTCACATTCATTCTTCAGAGTTTGGGCTTCCTCAGCTTTTCCACTGGCTATCTCTTCATCAAATTTCACAAACTTTCTTTTTGCTTCCACTTGTGCAGATTCTATCTCGATAATCTAAGTAAAAGAGAGAAAAAAATAAAGGCATCTTAAACATGCTTGAACATCCTATTGTTTTCTCTATCCTAGAGACAAAAGAATATTTGAAAACTAGGACACCAAACATATAATTTTGAAGGATAAAATGAGGAGAAATGTAAATATATGTGACCTAATTTACTGATGGGCTTCTCATCTTTCTCCAAAAACAACAGAACCCACAAGGAACCCAGTGGATCAACGGAAAAGAGTAACGTCTCAAAGATCTTGTCACAAATGAATTAACGGTTATTATCAAAGCTGAATTTATGTATTTCAATTATCTTTTGCCATCAATTTTTTAAAAATTCAGGACACTTTACCTGCATCATATTTGCATTTTCAACTTTTGCTTCCTCTAATTTGGGCTGTAATTGGACAAGTTCTGTTTTCATTTCACCAACCTAAATAGACAATTTGTCATTAGTTTTCATAACTACAATAGCTATAGAAGCCAAGAAGAGAAAACCGAAACTTACAAATCAGGGCCAGAAAAGCTTAACTTTTTTCCCCCAGTTCTTTACATGATAAACAAAGCCATGAGAATGTGGCCAGTTTTCTTCACAAAAGACGTTATCTTTCATGAGTATGACAGGGCAATGGAAGAATGCAGTTGTCACGGAAGAAAAGCCAGAAAAATGGTAACAGCTCTGGGTATCCCTATTATATTATGTGTACGGTGTACAATTCATTCAGACCACCCACTCTGCTGCTTATGTTGAAATAATGCTAATAAGTATTACTTGACTCATTTGAAAAAAAGTCTTAGGTTTAACCAGTTATTATAATAAAAAGTCAACCCTGACACTGTACTTTCACCAAATGCCAAAAACTTAAGAATAAACCTGGATGTATTTGAGTCTGTACAGTCTGAATGAACTCTAAAATTCTAAAATTCACTTTACTCATCTGTAACATGAGGATCATAAAAGCGTCTTCCTTATGGAGTTATTACGAGGAATAATTAAAGGAATGCAAATGAAGTACATAACATAGTACCTGGCATATAATGTATTCTCAATAAATTGTATCTCTTATATTTCCACTTGAGCAGCTCCTCAAATTTACCTGAGACTCAGCAAAAGCTAATTTGTCAAGTCCATTCACATAGCGCTGTTTTGCTTCCATTATAGCTTGTCGCCTCTTAGTTAACAGTTGTCGAAATGAGGCAATGAGTTCAAGGTAAGAAGTAGCAGTAACATAGTTATGTCGTCCTAACTCTTGCAAGAACCTAAAAGAGAGGCACACAGCATTACTATAAATAATGGGTTTTACAAAGTAAGAAGTAAATTCAGCATAGCATTAACAACAAATGTTTAAGAATAAATGTTGATTTTATTCAGAAGCTGCTGAGTACTTAACTTTACCCAGAACCACATCCTAATTTCTAGTCTGCAAAATATTAGTATCAAATAGCAATGATGTAGTAAAAAAGCAGAAATCAACAAAGATTTGTCTCAAGAGAGAACTACAGCAAGAACGATAGAGGCCTTTTTATATGTTTCATATGCCAGGAGGATCTAATCCTATAACAGACCCAAGATACTGTACACAAGGAAAGAGGACGACAGATAGGACAGCAAGAAAAAGTCATCATTCCTTGCACGTGTGTCACGTGTTGGTTAAATGGAGCTCGGCCAGAAATATAAGACTACTACTCACACACATAAAAACAATGGATGCAATGATGTTTCATGGTGAGTATATAGACTAGAGCCCCCTTCGTGGTGTACCTGCCAGAGCCAAACATGCCAGCTGGCTGTAAAACTCTGGATAGGCAATATACAATGAGCACGTATGACGTGAAGATGAACAGATGTAAAACTGATACTTTTAAGGTATCCACAGCCTGCCAACCACCTTCCTTCTTGTCTAGGAACTTCCAACTAGTGCCCCAGCAGCAACGTTTGTTCTATGAAACCTGCCACACTATACACAGCAGTTCAGGCCAGGACTGGGCACTAGACACAAAGAAAGTTAAATCGCATTTTGGAATGAACTGGACTAGAAAGCTGGAAAGAGCTAATCAGCTGGAACTGCAAGAAGTAAACTTGAGAATTGAGAGGCAGACAGTTTTCCTCCATATACACTGGAAAGTAGAAAATTCAGCCTGAAAGAGAAAAGATTAGAAAGCAGATGCCACAGAGAAACAGGAATAAGAAATAGAGAAAAAGAATTTCTGGGTTTCTGGTGGCTTCTTAACTCCTGCTTCTAGTGATTTCTAAGATCCAGCTATATTCTTTCCCTTAAGATACCTTGCTCTTTGTTAAACCTAGATCAAATAGCTTTCTAATACTTAAAAGCCATAACTAATTAAATGATTAAAGAGAATTATAAGACTTAGAAATCCTATTAAAATTTGCAGTTTCTCCTAAAAGAGATGCTTTAACATACAAGATATTACTGTCATTTTAAAATTTATTAATATTAACCTTTCTGAAAGTTCCATAATGGAAGTGTGAAAATGTTTGCAGATTGGAACTATCTCTCGTCGTTCAACGTCAGTAAGCTCCAGTGTTTCTAAGAATTTCACAGCTACACGTTCAAGAGCATCTTCAGGCCATGGCTAAGAATAAGAAAAAGAAAAAGAAGTGAAATTTAAAATGATTAGTCACACTCAAATTATATAAATTGTCTTCCTATGAGAGAAGAACTTGCGGTTGAGAAAAGTAAAATCTTAGTAGGGAAAATAGAATTAGAGGGACTAAGGTCACAAGTAAATCTATGAAAGATATAAGTATTTTTTACATTAAAATTAAAGATAACTCAATATAGGAAAGGTCGATAATACTTTACATATCAAAGATCTATCATACTATTTCCCTATCTCTTCCACTTGGATGTCTAGAAGGCATCCCAAATTTAGTCTGACAATGGTACAGGCTGCTTTGTTGCCCTCTTAATACCTATCAGCCCCCTTTCCTTAAGATTCCAATTTTATTCTAGATAGCAATATCCCCAGCTATAATACTAGATTTCCTCGACTCCTTTGCAATTCAGAGTGGATGATGACATACGAGCATCTACTGGGTGGGGACATCAGAGAAAGCTCTCTAGAGAGATACACAGATCTGGCATGGGTCTTTGTGCCCTACTTTCTATTATTCTACTTCTTGCCTGGAATACAGATGTGAAAGTTGGAGTTCTAGCAGCTACATTACGCCATATGATGACTCTGAAGATGGAAACTACATGCTGAGGATAATAAAGAAGAAAGAATATGGGATTCTGATGACTTTGTTAAGTCACAAAAGTTCCGGTCTTCAGATTTTTCTTCTGTATGAGAGAGGGAAAAAACCCTTGTGTGTTTAATTTACGTTTCTGTTACTAGCAGGCTTCCCTTGTGGCTCAGCTAATGGAAAAGAATCCACCTGCAGTGTGGGAGACCTGGGTTCGATCCCTGGGTTGGGAAGATCCTCTGGAGCAGGGAAAGGCTACCCACCCCAGTATTCTGGCCTGGAGAATTCCATGGATTGTATAGGCCATGGAGTCGCAGAGAGTTGGACTTGACTGAGCGACTTTCACTTTCTGTTACCAGCAGCTCATCATAATTCCTACTTGTTACAACATCCAAAGTTGAACATTCGATTTTCTTCCCCACAAATTCACTTTTCCTCCAGTACTCCCCACCTCAGTGAGATGGTTCCTTTGCTTTTCCTGGAATACACCAAGGGTGCTTCTGGCCCTGGGTCTTTGGATTTGCTGTTCCTCTGACTAGAATTCTCCTAATCTAGATCTCTCTGTGGTTCAACTCTCTCACATCTTTGTGCAAATGCAAATTTACCAGGTAGGTCTATCCAAAGCACTCTTTCTAAAACAGCATTCTTTCCCTCATTATTCTTTCCCTTATTACTATTTCCCTTATCTTGGACTTTTTCTAAGCACTTACCAATATTTGACATATATTTATTCATTTGTTTTTGTCTGCCTCACCAACTCACCACCAAAATGTAAAATCCACAAAAGCAAGGACTCTTACCTCACTACTGTTACTGTCAGTGCTTAAACAGCTCTTGTTGGTAAATATTTGAAATATTTACTCAATGAAATAATTTATGTTAAATGAGTACTTAATCTTCACTTGCTCAATAGAGTATTCCCAAACTTCATTCCATTTAGATTCAACAAGATGCTTGTAATTTTTTTCTTTTATAGTAGACAATATGCATTTTAAGATCAATTTTTTCAGTGTTCAGCCCTCTAGTAAAAAATCAACCTTTTTGATCAAATACTCCATTAATTATTTTAAAAAAGTGTTAAGCACCCATTACCAGTATATACATATTTATTAATTATATTCATATGGTATTACTGTACTAATATATTTTTGAACCCAAAAAAAGGCCTTCAAAGATTTGTTATTAACATAAACAAATTTTTGTAAAATGTCAAAATAAGCACCATTTTCTGATCATGTAACTCTTTTTATTCTGAAAAGCTTCTCCCCAAAGCTCCCTGGCAGACTTTAAATCCAGATCCACTGGTAAGGAACACATCATCAAAAGGCTCATGTGTAAACCAGTCAACAGTAAGAGGAGTGAGAGCACCAATGCTGACTTAGGCCAACCAGGAATGAATCCCTATTAGACTTTGCCTACTTGGGTAGCAATTTCCCAAACAAAATCAGAATTCTGTCAGCAAAGATGAAGTGGGTAGTGGCTGTTGATAGGTAACCATGACATCATAAGCTAATATTGCAAGTCATGACACACCCTGGGAATAACTTTTATTATTTAAACAGTTGATACAAATCCATATTCCAACTGAAAGTGAAGTCACCCAGTCATGTCCAAATCTTTGCAACCCCATGGACCGTAGCCTGCCAGGCTCCTCCATCCATGGAATTTTCCAGGCAAGGATACTGAAGTGGGTTGCTATTTCCTTCTCCAGGGGATGTTCCTGACACAGGGTTCAAAGGCAGGTCTCACACTGCAGGCAGACTCTTTACCATCTGAGCCACCAAGGTTTTAACCAATGTCTCACCAGATCTTGTTAAACTGTCATTGTTTTTGGTCTTAAAATGTAGCTGACACAGAGCTTGAGCTAGCTCCTGCTAGTTTTATGACAGTTTTTCACAGTCCACTTATAACTGCATTGTAATTTTCAGTTCATTGCAAGAATCCCTGAGGGTCCCTTGCATCCTATCTATGACATATGTCCATCTGACAGACAAACTGAGCGGGAAAGTGAAAGTAAAAGTGCAGGCTGCTCAGCTGTGTCCAACTGTTTGTAACTCCATGGACTACAGCCCGCCAGGCTCCTCTGCCCACAGAATTCTCCAGGCAAGAATTGTGCAGTGGGTTGCCATTCCCTTCTCCAGGGGATCTTCCCAACCCAGGGATCAAACCTGGGTGTCCTGCATTGCAGGCAGATTATTTACCACCTGAGCCACCAGAGAAGCAATGTCAATTCACATGAGATATTTCATACACAAGTGAGTATTTCAGTAAATTCTACCCTTATCTTCTGAACTGTTTCGGCACCTCTGGTAAGTTTACACCCTATTTCGGAGAACAGAGATCTATCCAAAAAGTCAGTGACTTCTCGACTATGTGACACATAGTAGTTCACACTCACTTCCCAGCCTTAAAAGATTCAGGCCTCAAACAATGCCCTCCGTGCCCCGCCACAGCTTCTGTATCCCCACTGCTTCACTGTAAAACCTTGGCTCCTCTCTGTTATCCATTTAACTTCCCTTCTCTGTTTGCAACTCCTCGTTCTTTCTTTCTTGAAATTTCCCCCGAAAAGTATGAATCACATATAATAGAACAGAAAGCCTCATGGTTATAAAAAACATATTCAGAAATAGAATTGTACTTACAAGATTTCACAAAAGAAACACTTATTTAACTGGACAGGCTTTGTTTGTTTGGTTTTGGTTTGGGGCTACTTAATGAAGGCAATATTAAGATACAGCTTGCATAAAGGAAAACTATTTCACATGACTTTTATTGTTGTATAAATTCTAAAACATCCACTAGCTGAAACACACTGCAGTCCTCAAAAGGGAAGAATTACTGTTTTTCAAACATGCAATTGATAAAGATGAAAGAGAATAAAACCCATTAGTATTAGAAAATTATTTTTAAAAGAAACTATCCAGGGTCAAGCTGTAGTCCACAATACATTAGGCATAAAACAAATAAATAGAAGGCACCATGAGCTACCCTTCTCAAGAACGTAAATACTGAATGGTTTTACACAGGCAGTGGTGATTTGCTCTGTTTAAATGAGGTGATAGCCTGTATCATTCGCTGCTGGCATGACTGAAACTGTCACCCAGCTAGTCTTCCTGTCTCTTGTTTTGCCTGATTCCAAATCATCCACCATAAAGCTTCCAAGAGTTTTGGGTTATTCCTGAAATGTAGATTAGCTAAATACATGTTAATTGCCTTGCAATGTCTTTGGTATAAAATCAAATTCTTAGACACATTTACACATTCATTTATAGCCTGGCACCCACTCAAAGCTCCAACTTAACTCCTATTGCCCTCATTGCCAGTCAGCCACGCCAAACTACTTAACTATTTGCCCAAATGAACCACACTCTCCCCACTGTTACACCTCTGCATGTGCATTAACCTCTTATGATGGTTAATTTTACGTGTGCCTATATATTTGGTCCAACATTATTCTAGTTGTTTCTGTGAGGTGCATTTTGGATGGGTTCAACATTTAAATGAATAGACTGAATAAAGCAGATTGCTCTCCCTAATGTAAGTGGGCCTCATCCAATCAGTTGAAGGCCTGAATAGAACAAAAAGGCTGAACCTCCCTCAAATAAGAGGGAATTCCTCCTGCATGATGGCCTTTGAGTGAGGACATTAGTTTTTTTTCCTGCCTTTGAACTCAAGCAGAACACCTTTTCCTAGGTCTCAAGCCTGCTGTCCTTCAAACTGGAATGACACCATCAGCTTTCATGGGTCTCCAGCTTGCCAACTGCAAATCTTGAAAATCATCAGCCTCCGTAAAGATGTGAGCCAATTCCTTATAATAAATATATGTATAAATAGATAAAGATATATCTATCCCTAAATATATCTTTATATATATATATGGGTGTGTATATATATGTAAACATGTACATATATAAACATGTAAACATATGTACATACATATATATGTACATACATATATATATAAGATACATTCTACTGGTTCCTTATACAACCCTCCTCTATGTAATGGATTCATTTTCATGCTTCAGAAAGACACTGCCTTAATAAGTACAACTTTGCATGCCAAGACTATGGTTCTTTTATGTAACTGACTGTTCATTTGCTAGCTGTCTTTTTTGTCTTCCAGTCTAGTATATGAGATCATTTTGGGGATCATGGAGTCTTCCAAGTCCCTGGTGCTACCATTAGAGTGAGTAACTAAAAAGCACTTGATACATGCATATTAATAGAAGTTGAATAAGATTTCTGTAAGAGTCCAAAAGATTTAGTTATCTCTGATGGTTCAGATGGTAAAGAATCTGCCTGCAATGCAGGACATCCAGGTTTGATTCCTGGGTTGGGAAGAGCCCCTGGAGAAGGGAATGGCAACCCACTCCAGTATTCTTGCCTGGAGAATCACATGGACAGTGGAGCCTGATGGGATACCAACCATGGGGTTGCAAAGAGTCAGACACAACTGAACAATTAACACACACACACACACACACACACAACACACACACTGCAAATTACAAACCTGAAACCAGTCAATGGTACAGCAATTGATGAGGGATGGGAATTGCCTCAAACGATTTCGAAAGGCATCTCCAATGGGGCTAAAGGCCACTACAACATGAAGGTTTTCTTTGCAGCGATTCACAAAGAAAGCAAACAGGGCTAAAGGACTGAGTTCACCGTGTTTATTGCCAGCCTGCGCCACAGGACGAACACCCTAGGGAATACCAGAAAAAGCCTTGTAAATAGAAACACATAAGCTGATAAAAAGATTAGTAGATACTAAAATATTAAGAATTTGTATTACTCCTCTTACAAATATCTTAAAATTTTTGTTTTTATATCAATATAATGGCTTTGATATAGTCTGCACTTAGAAGACTACTTTCAATTCCATAATTCTATAATTTAAAAATAAGTATCTGTCAAAAATTTAACTTATAAAAATAGTCACAAAAAGTTCACCAAGATAAACATATGGGACACTATAATTCAACACTGGTTTTAAGAGCAAACAATTGAAACAACTAAAGTATGCAGTTAAAAACATTATAAAACATCCATACACTGTAATTTTAAACAACTGTTAAAGATAATGAGATGCATCAACACGTGCTATGGCAAGATCAGCAAGAAAAAATAAATGCAAGGTCAAATTGTGCAACAGTATGCATAATATGATCCTTTTTGTTAAATTAAAAAATACACAGGTGCATATGTGTAAACATATACTTTTTTACAGAAGCAAACACAAAGAACTATTAACAGTGGTTCCTTTGGGTGAGATGGACTCAGGAGAATGAAAGAGGGGAGTTCATGCTTATTTTGTATATTCTTCTTGGTTTATATCATTTTTTTCATTTTGGACATTCTTCCGCTATTTGAACTATCTGACTTTATTCTTTTAATGTTTGTATTTTTTGAAATGATAATAGAGTTTGGTAATGAGATTATTTCACTCAGTCATGTATGACTCTTTGTGACCCCATGGACTGTGCCTGCCAGGTTCCTCTGTCTATGGAATTCTCCAGGCAAGAATACTGGAGTGGGTAACCATTCCCTTCTCCAAGGGATCTTCCCAACCCAGGGATTGAACCCAATGCATATCCTTGATTGGTAGGTGGATTCTTTACCAATTCTTTAGTCACCAGTGAAGCCCAATGAGATTATACATTACTTCTAATTTTTTTCCTTTATGTTGGATTGACCAAAAGTTCTTTCAGGCTTTTCCATAACAGCGTACAAAAAATCGAAATGAGCTTTTTGGCCAACCTATTAATATCTCTATATGAAAAAGGCTTCTTACATGAGGTCTGGCATAATGGCTTTAGAATCAAACTTTTTGAATTCAAATTCCAGCTTGCAGCTGATTATCTATGTGACCTTGAGGCAAGTTACTTAATCTCTCTGTTATTTAGTTTCCTTATCGATAAAATGAGGGCAAGAGTACTTATCAATATATCAAGGGGTTGTTGAGTGATCAAAGAGTTATTACATATGAACACTTAAAACAGTTCTTATCTCATAGGTAAGTACTTTTCAGCTTTTTATATCCTAACTTTCTCCTTCAAAGTAGAAAAGGTTTCATACTCAATAAATTATCTTATAAACAGATTTTTAAAAGAAAATAAAATTTTAAAAGGTAGATTTACATTTTTTTCAATAGCAAATTTGGCGTCACAAAGAGTCAGATATGACTGAATGACTGAACTCAACTCAACTCAAATTTAGGAAGTGATCACAATGATCATACAATTTCCAGTGTGATAGTAGTGAATTTATTTCTAAAAGACCTCTCTACTCTAGATATGTGACAGATATAGATCTATGGGAAACTGTAAATCAACTTTGTTTATTCATCCTGAAGGTAATTCTCAGATTAAGATTATTACGATTAGTGTCAATCTGTGAAATTATGTTCAGGTTGTCTACCTCCATTAACTTTTGAGTTAACAGGGGGACATTCAGATTTAGAAAGGTAAAGCATGGTTGTAACTAGAACAAGAGTTCAAGAAAGGGCCAAGATGGTGATATAAATATAGGCATTATTTACACAGAAATAAGAGTTAATGTGGTCTTTGCTGCTGGCTCACTGGTAAAGAGTCCACACGCTGATGCAGGAGATGCGGGCTTGACCTCCGGGTCAGCAAGATCCCCTGCAGGAGGAAATGGCAGCCCACTCCAGGATTCTTGCCTGGGAAATCCCATGGACAGAGGAGCCTGGTGGGCTACAGTCTGTGGGGTCACAAAGAGTCGGACACAACTCAGCAACTAAACAACAATAACAAAGGTCAATGCCTCTAGAGTAGAAGTAGGGAGTAACATCTACATGCACACAGAAATACTAATACTTTGGGGGCACAACTGATTCTGGGAGCAAGAAAAAGAGTAGATATTGAAGGAGATTAGGGAACAAACTGAGGGGACTTTCACAGCAGTCAAAGAAAAACATATTTTAACAGAGAAATGATGAGTTATTTCAGAGATGGATGATAATTTTAAAAGAGAACTGAGAAAATATCACTAAATATGGTAAATAAGTCACTGCAAAATTGAGGAAAAACTTTGCAGCAATTTAATTCTGCAAGGAGTGCGAACAGAACAGTGGAAAAGTAGCCTGGAAATGGAAGGCTGAAGCTACAATTGTAATGCTGACGTCAGAGACTGTGCTGAGTCTATAAGAGGTGATCAGTAGGCAGGACCAGGCCCAAGCTCTATAGATCAGTTATCAGTGATCTGTGTCAAATGGATGAAATAAGCAAAGTCCAAGACCTGGTCTTCAAAGTGCAGGGTATGCAAAGAAATTAATATAACTTATATATCTTTTATATTTTTAAATATTAGTATAAAGCAAGCAAAAATAAATAAATAAAAGGATGCACTTTGGTACATGTGAGTTCTGACCATAGCTATTTCCTTGTGGATAAATTGATATGGTGTTCCTAGGTTTGGGTGGAATATGAAGGAAATAAGTTCTTCAGGCTATTCTTGGATCATACCATAAAAGAGTAAAGCCATGGAAAAGCTCTGTAGCAAAGTGATGAGAAGAAAAAGATAAACAACCACTAAAGTGAGCAGAAAAGCCTTGCAAAGTTTAGAAAATCCCATTCCCCAAAGGGTCTCATTCCCTAGAAAGGAGTGTAGGGAATATATTTTTCCTATGGATTAGGAGAAACGCCATTCTTAGGAACTTTTAGCCACAACCTTGATGCTACCCAGATACAAGTAGAGAACTTGGAATTTTTTTTCCTTTCTCCTTCCCCACTCCAGGCCATGAACTGGTGGTGCATCACGTTTGCTGAGGGCTTTCTAAGTGCCTGGCATTCCATAACTACCTTATTTCATTTGATGATGCTGTATAGGAGGAACTATTCTGTGTGTATAATACTTTCATTCCATAGATGAGAAACGCAGGGTGCTTGAACTACCAGGGGGGATCCATTTTACTTCAGAAGCTTTCACTGGAGGCTGGAATGAAGCATCCTGGTATGAGTGATGTAAAAGTGGGTAAAAAGTGGGTAAAAGTAGTTATGATAACAGGAAATGGGAACTACTAGCTGAAATCTTGTTTGGGAAGATCTGAGAAATGGTGGTTGAAGGTCAGGACATCTGAAGTAGGGGTGCATCAAAAATGTATTTTTCTTTGTCAACTAAATCACAAAGCATGATTCCCAGATGTACCAGAATCAATACAAGTAGTTTTATTAAACTGAAAATTTTACTAACTAGTGGCAAACTATAAAAGTGAATCAAGTAGTGTTTTAAAGCTATATTTTCTCATATCACTGTAACCATAAGACATTATTTTATTTTTTGACATATACACACTACTCTCTATAATGAGAACCTACTGTATAGCACAGGGAACTCTATTCCATGCTCTGAGATGATTTAAATGAGAAGGAAATTCAAAAAAGAGGGAATGTTTGTATATGTATGGCTGATTGACTTTGCTGTACAGCAGAAACTGACACAGCACTGTAAAGCACCTATTCTCCAGGTAAAGAAAAAAGACATGATTTTAAATCTCTCATCATTCATAAAACATGCTAAATGAGATCAAATGGATGAAACACTGTCATCATTATGGAAAAAGCTGAGTTAAAATAATTAAAATTCTGTCTCATAACTATACTTCTACAGTTATAACTATTTAAAATTCACCCAAAAAAGTATTAAAATAAAATATACATTAAGTTTTTGATTACCAAAGTTCTCTGCACAAGCCATATTTATACTGAAAAACAGAAAAGTTTCAAGGTAACACTTCTGAGTCGGGAGCAGCACTCTCTGAAAAGCATTTACCTCCATCACTTCTTGTTTTTCATCTGCTGCAAAAATATTAGGTACTTCTCCAGTATTGAGCACACTGTCAATATCCTCTAGAAAAGCTTCCTCTTTAATCTGAGTGTCCGTGATTAGAAAGACTGTCTTCTGGCCCTTCATGCCCACGTTCCTTAAAAGGGCCTTAAAATAAAAATGTACTTAGAATCAGAATGTGGTGGAAATCCGCTTTTTTTTTTTTTTTTGCTTTCCTTCCCCTTTCCTTTCTTTTGATAACAACATCTCGCCCTTTCTGGCGGTGACAACCTCCTCATGAGAACATGCCCCTCACAAAGGATCTTCTTCATCCCTCTCCGGAAGAGAAGAGGAAACACAAGAAGAAGCGCCTGGTGCAGAGCCCCAGTTCCTATTTCACAGGTGTAAAATGCCCAGGTTGCTATAACATCACCACCGTCTTTAGCCATGCACAAACAGTAGTTTCGTGTGTTGGCTGCTCTACTGTCCTCTGCCAGCCTACAGGAGGAAAAGCAAGGCTCACAGAAGGACGCTCTTTCAGATGGAAGCGACACTGAAAGCTCCCTGTATCAAGATGAATGGGAAACCGTCCCCAAAACACACGTTTTGGACTTTTTAAAAAATCTCAATTTTAGAGTAGTACCTCTCCCATTGGGGCTTCCCTTGTGGCTCACTCACTTTTAAGATGTAGACTTATTTATTACACGAAGATCAGAAAAAGTTTAAAAAGTCCAGCAAAGTCTCTATTGCTTTTTTCCACTTTGTGTCATCTCTCTTCCAGGGCCAGCAGAACCATAAGCACATGTGTATGAAGCCCCAGGTACGCCCTCCACTACTCTGTTGGTTACTGGAACAGCAGCACAGCTCAAGATTTGACAACTTTGATGACATCGTCGTCACCACTGAGGTTTATATCTAACAGCTGAGCCACAAGGAAAGCACAAGCAGCTGGAATCCACCTGCAACGTGGGAGACCTGGGTTCGATCCCTGGGTTGGGAAGATCCCCTGAAGAAGGGAATGGCTACCCACTCCAGTATTCTGGCCTGGAGAATACCATGGACTATAGTCCATGGGGTCACAAAGATTCAGACATGACTAAGCAACTTTCACTTTCACTTCTCCCATTCTGGTGGCACTGTCTATCTGGGCCTCCATTTTACCCATCCCTCCAGTGGGAGACTCCAACTGGCCAATTTTCCAAGCCCCAAGGCACAGTCATTGATTCAGAGGTGGGCTTATGATTTAAGAGGGCCCATTCACAGTCTCACTTCAGGAACTAAGATGGATTTAAAAAAAGAAAGAATCTGTCCATCTAAGAATGGAGATATAAAAGCCTGTTCTCCACACTCATTTTTAAGATGTAGACTTATTTAGTACATGAAGGTCAGAAAAAGTTTAAAAAGTCCAGCAAAGTCTCTCTTGTTTTTTTCCACTTTGGGTCATCTCTCTTCCAGGGCCAGTGAAACCACAGGCATGTGCGTATGAAGCCCAAGTATGCCCTCCACTATTCTATTGGTTACTGGAACAGCAGCACAGCTCTAAAGAAACTATCAAGATTTGACAACTTTGATGACATCGTCATCACCACTGAGGTTTGTATCTAACAGTCTACTGAAAAAACACATTTGTCAGAAATAAGGCCTTTCTGCACTAGAATGAAGACAGAATCAGCAGCAGCATGGTAAGAATGCAGTGGATAAGACTGAAGTTATAAATCCCACTCTGCTGTGCATACCTGTTCTCAACTTCAGTTTCCCTATCAGTAAAACACAGAGACAACCATACCCGCTACACTTAATTGCCATACTTGTAGAAAGAAAGCACATATGTAAAGCACTTCAAACAGTGCTCAGCACATGCAGTAACTGCCTAGGGATAGTGGTATTATCACCATTGCATTCAGCACACAGCTAGCTATACAGGTTGGCTCTCTCTTTACAGATAAAAGAATGCACGGATGTTATTTTAGACACTAGATATCCTCCTGATTTTACCTTCAGGTCCTCTCTCCACTCATTCATACCATAACTCTTTGAAATTTCTGGTTGGAAAATCTGCATTTTTGCCATGGATGTAGCAAGACGTGTTAAAGATTGACGACCACTTCCTCCAAGTCCGACAAGCAAAGCATTTCCACCAGACTGCTTCAGAATCCGACATATTCGGGATAAATGTTCCAATACATACCTATGATATATAGATATTATTATACTTGAAAATACAAATGTAAATGTTTATTTACCCATAATTATTGCTTTACCTCCCTAGAAGGGTGGACTTTGCTGTCCCATATGTTTCTATCTCAATTTTAAAGACGTAATCATGAATAAGTGTGGTATTTCAAAGGCAGTTACAATTCGACCATTTGATGTAAAGGAAAACTATTTGAAGTACAAATTCAGGAAATATAATATATGTAAGTTACAAAAATAAAATGAAATTGTTAACTATTTGTACTGGAGTATATTATTTTTATTTAAAAGATTTCTTCAGAAATTCCCTGGTGGTCCACTAGTTAGGACTCTAGATTTTCACTGCCAAGGGCCAGGGTTCAATCCCTGGTCAGGGAACTAAGATATCACAAGCAGGGTAAAAGGAAAAGAAAAAATGTATTCAACATTTTAATACTAGGATTTTTATGTGAGAACTAAAAAGTCAGTTATATACATACAGAAAAGGTATCCACACACTAGTAATCAGGGAAATTAAAATAAAGACACAGTGTGATACTGACAAAACTAACCAAATCTGGCAATCCTAAGTGTTGGCAAGGGTGGGAAACAATGGAAGTTCTAAAAAACAATGATAATTTCTGAAGAGACTTTGGCAAAACTTAGTAAAGTAGAAGATGCTAACATATCATGACATAATAATTCCACTTCTAAGAATATAGCCTACACATGTAACCAAGGAGACACGAATATTCAAACCTTTTTCATAATTACAAATCTAGAAGTTACCTAGTATCTGAACTAGTATCAGTATCAGTACTAGTACCTAGTATCAGTACTTAGTATCTGAAACAGAAGTCTATCTCAGAAGAATGATTCCACTGTGTTAAAATTATACAGTGGAATGCAATACAGTAGTAAAACTTTGGTTTTTTTGTAAATTTCACGGTCTGGAATAAACCAACTTGCAAAGGAATATGCACAGAATGATACCACTTATATGATTTTTAAACATGCAAAATAAGACTGCCTGTATGTTTAGGAACATACGTGTGGGCATGCTCAGTCACTAACTGTCCGACTCTTTGTGACTCCATGGGCTGTAGCCCACCAGGCTCCTCTGTCCATGGGATTCTCCAGGCAAGAATACTGGAGAGGGTTGCCATTTCCTCCTCCAGGGGACCTTCCCAACCCAGGGATTGAACTTGTGCTTCCTGCATTGCTAAGTGGATTCTTTACCACTGAGCAACCTGGGAAGCCCTTAGGAACACACACATGTAGTAAAAATCTAAAGAAACACATGAGTTTCTTTTTACCCCTGCAAGCAACAACGGGAAGGCAGTGAGGGAGGGCTGGCTACACAAGAGATTTCAAATAAATTGCTAGAGATTTTAAATAAATATTTAAATAAATTCAAATTAAAAAATCTTTTTTTACATTCTAAACATTTCACAATAAAATTTTACAAATAGTAATTTTAAGCATCAAAACCAAATACAGTACCTAAAAACGACAAGATTCATTCTTGTTTTGTGAGTTTGATTATACTCATCTAAACATTGGTCTACAACATCACTAAAATGATGAATATTTGGAATTTCAATATAAACTCTGTCATCTCCTTCAAGGTCAGGGTTCAAATAGTCACCAAACATGAGATTTCTTAGCTCCTCTTCAGATATCTATAAAATGGAAATCAACGAATTACAAAAGTTAAAATTTTTTCTAAAATAAACAATTCTTCTAAACATTCGGGTAATAACTAATATAGTTGTATAATTAACACCCGAAACTACATTATATCCTGAGGAAATGAAAAGAGCTTTTTTCTATCATATAAGTTTCCCCCTCCCCCCCCACACTGGAAGCTGGAAAAGTCATTCTAAGCACCCCACTTAGTGAGTAGTTACTAAGGGATAGTCACCATGCTAAGCACCTTGTATCTACTATTATCATTCAATCCCTAACATATAACTTCTATGTTATATATATAACTATTCTGAAATCAAATCTTCTCAAGCTAAATGTTGATCTATGACGAGCGTTAAAAAGAATATGATCATGAAGGAGTAATAGCATTCTTCTAAAGATAAGTTGACTGTAATAATTCCTATTAGACTGTTTTAACTTGTTTTTAAACAGTAAATATACTCACTGGTGCATTCCCTTTCCTCAAATGTGAAAAGATACTATCAAATGATTCTTTAAAATGGTCCTTTACAACATTTTTGGTTAAAGTGAACAGCCAGAATCGGTCACTGTCGTTAATGAGGCGATCATAAAACACTCGGAGAACCTCATGCACAAACAGACGGATCATAGTGTGCTTGCCCTCCACAGCATCTCTTTCAATGAGCAAACAGCCCTGGATGACACGTGAAAAATCCCGCAAGTTGAAAGTGTAGTGAGATTTTGTAGGAGTGGGCAAAAGATTTTCCATAGATTGTTTATATATCTGAATATAAAAAAAGCAACAAAGCAAAAAGTCAAATGCTTATAATCAGCAAAGCCAACAACACTGTACTATAAAGTCAAGAAGATAATATGCTGTAACAAAGAGTATATTATATAAAATATTTTATTTATCCCATCAGATTATATTGGCTTATATATTATATTGTATAGTTCTGAGTCTAGCATAGCATATGTCTATTTATTTTGCTTTACAGCACTTGACCAGGAATTATAAAGTTGGGGGAACTTAATATCATCTGATTCCATCCATGCCCAAAAAGTGACAATGCTTTTATTTCCCAGTAATTATAGTTGTTCCATTTAAAGGTGAATGACCTGGGATTAAACACTGAACAAAAACTTCAGTAGAAAGTGAAATCAGACAATGTATTCTGAAACATTCGAAATGAACAAGATGATGAAACAATTTTCTTTGACCACCACTGACTTCACATCAACATATTCTCTCCCTTCCCTTCTCTCTCCCTTCTCTTCCTTCTATCTTAATTGGCTATAATATCAAAATGAAGTATATTTTTACTACATGCTGAATTCATTAAGCTTATCATTCTCTTGAAGAAAGATAAATTAAACCTTTGATAATATAGAAAAATATTTATTTTTTAATTTATAAA
Source organism: Ovis canadensis (assembly GCF_042477335.2). Lineage (NCBI taxonomy): Eukaryota > Metazoa > Chordata > Mammalia > Artiodactyla > Bovidae > Ovis > Ovis canadensis. The sequence continues at coordinate 58,461,000 of NC_091263.1, read as the reverse complement.
TTTATCTAATTTATATCTTCTCTAATTCATTTCCCGCCCTTAATCTCCACACATGGTAGGTGTTATCAAGTGTATCAAAGACAGAAAAAAAAACCCAGAGGATCCTTTCTGTATTCTATTCTGCCTAACCAACTCCCTTCTCTTTCCAGGATATATAAATACATAATACAAATATCATATTTTATAAATAGAAATAAATATATTTTATAAAGAGAAGCATTTTTCTGTATCAGAATAAAGCATAGTAATTGCAATGGACTATCTCTTTGCTATTTTAGTTTCTCTATTTTAACAACACACTATTCCACCAGAACAGGGGCAGAAGAACTTTAGAAAGACCCAATGCTTTTGGAACTGATGGATTGATTCTCGGGGGCTTTTTGCTTCTGGTTGCAGTGATCTCAACCTCCAGAAAGCCTAGTTCAATGAGATTATCACTAAACTACCTTAAATACATTTTTCCCCTTTTACCATCAGCTATGAGGCTGGTCTCTGAGCAGAGGCAGGTAACATACATTGAGTAAGTTAAGGGCTACTCTTTGGCCATATGGACAGTCTCATTTTCTAGTCCCACCCTTGTGTCCCACCTTTTTTTCCCTCACTTCCACTGCTAGGTTATTCAGTCTGGCAAAAATAAGGTATTCATAAGCTGCTTAAGTTTCTTTATATATATATATATTATATATATATATATATATAAAAACATGAAGAAAGAGAGAGAGAAGGGAAATTTAATAAATACTAGAGTAGGAACCCAACAATTAAGGCAACACCTACAATGTGACAGATACTGGTTCTGTATGATTTCCTTATAACAACCTTTGTGAAATAGATATTAGCTCCCATTTTAGTGATTAAAAAACTAAGGTTAAGTTGCTTGCACAAAGCTAGATAGCTAACAAATAGCAGTCAAGACTCAAATCCAGCTAGATTTCCCAATTTCAAAGCCTACAATCTTCCTGTTTTCAAACCTTCCTGACAGCTTCTCTGACAGTGAAGACAAAAAGTAGATGGCTAGCGGGGAAAAGAAAAAAATACAAAACCCGAACAATCAAATGCAGATATATGTAATATTAAAGACTTTGTTCTGCATTCTTTGCTCACCTCCATAGTCCCACTGACAATCTGGTTTCCAACTAAAAAGTACTCAGGAGGAAAGTCACGAGTCCTAAGGTAGAATGCTACAATTGATGAGAAGATTCGGACCATAGTTTCATCACTGAAACTATTAATGGTGCAGATGTTGAAATGCCGAATAAAACGGGGAGTAACTGGATTTCTTCCACCACCTGGAGGGCCCATGGCAGCAATCAGCTGTATGTCAACCAACGTGATTTTACTTGTGTCCTTCAGGTCATACCTTGAAAGCACATAAAAATCCCAAAACAGTCAGTAATAAAGCCAACAAGATGGACTGAAAAGTAGAGCTCCTTTGAAACTGTATCTGATTTTAGCTTTTCTAAAAGGAAGATTAGATATTGCTTGGAGTAAAAAACAGAAGCTTTTTTGTAAGGATTCCTATCATTTTTACTTCTTTTTTTTACTGAGGTATAACTGATATAACATTAGTTTCCGTGCACTACATAATGATTTGATACTTGCATATACTACCACAATAAGTCCAGTTAACATTTGTCACCAGACACAGTTACAAATATTTTTTTTTCCTGTGATAACTTTCACAATTCTTCCTCTGAGCTATTTTCAAATATGTGGTGCAGTATTACTAAACTATAGTCAACATGATGTACATTGCACCCCCTGACTTACTTGACCCCCTTTCCCTATTTTGCTCCGCCCCACCTCAGGCAACCAACAATCTGTGGAGAAAACTTGTTTTAAAGCAGCACTCTGCTTTTCCTTTCACTGACACTGAAAACGCTGTCCAGCTTCTGGGTCTCTAGAATGTCCCTTCCTCTTGTTCTTGCCTTTCTTTTGTCCAATTCTTCTTTCCATTGAACTCTCTGCTTTGTGTCTTACACTCCAAATCCAGAAGTATGGATGAGAGATCAATCTTTTTTGTAGCCAGTTATAGGCAAGATGACTATATGTCCCACTTTGTCTTAGAAAATTCTTGTTTGCGCCTGTCCTGTAGTAACTATTAACAGCCTCCCTTTACTCTCAGAAATGTTCTTATTTAGACAATAAGCAATATACTTACTCTACTTACAGCTAAGTTCTGATTCTTTTTTCTCATCTCAAACCTTATCTTCAGAGCACAGAAGGATATATAAAGAGAACCTATACATTTTTGTTACATAAAAAGATACCCATTAGGGAATATAAAAAAGGATATAAAAATGACTCAATTTAGTTGGAACTTTTCAGAGTGAAAAGGTGCCTATTTCAAATAGATCATAAAGTCCTTTAACACTGAAGTTCTTGCAAAAAAGGGGGGTAATGGTGGGAGAAATTTATACAGCCAGTCTTTACTCTAAAAGCACCATAGAAAGTATGAAAATATGACCTGGTTTTTGACAACTCTAATAACTGTCAATAGGGACTGGTTAAATAAATTATAGTAAGATTCACAAAACTAAATAGCATTAAAAGCCAATAAAATAAATGAGATAAACAAATAATATGGATGCTTGTGTGTGTTAGTCGCTCAGTCGTGTCTGACTCTTTGTGACTCCATAAACCATAGGCCACCAGGCTCCTCTGTCCATGGAATTCTCCAGGCAAGAATGCTGGGGTGGGTTGTCATTTCCTTCTCCAGGGGATTTTCCCAACCCAGGGGTCGAACCTGGGTCTCCTGCATTGCAGGCAGATGCTTTACCATCTGAGCTACTAGGGAAGCCCAATAATATGGATAAGTGAATGAAACATATAAATAATATAGTTAAATATATTAAGTGCAAATAAGTTATAAAACATTATGTGCAACATGGGTCTTTTTTTAAATAAGCATATATTTATATAGGAAAAAAACCTCAGAAGAATAGAGAATACACTATTAACAGTGGTTATCTCCTGAAAGCAAGATTGCAGGGCATGCAATAACAAAAAAATACATAATCCCAAAATATGATTTAGTTTCACAAGGAATCTATCCTTGCCTTGAGATAAAAATCATAGCATATTAGGGATTAGGGAAATATTTTAATAGGAGGAAATGTAGAATTATTAATCCTAACTAAAATATACAATGTCATATGTGTTGGAAACTAATCCAACACATTGTAAAATAGGGTGGAAGGAGTGGAAGAGTTATTCATGAAATTGCTGTCAAAACCAAGCCATCTCAAAGATATGGTAGTCCCAAATAATCATAGATAATATAAGGAATTTTAAATGGTGGAAACATAGGGTGCTGGTTGTTTGTTTAGGTGGGAGACTATCCATAAATTCTCAGTGCTGGGTGATAGTAAAAGATATAATTGGGAAATTATTTTTAATAACTGAAAGTAGTAGCTTAAAAGGGTAAGAACTAATATATTATTAAATAAATATACCTGTGGATTATTCTTCCATGATATAAAAAAGTATAGGAAGGTATTCCAAAATTTTCCATATAAGAAAATCTGAACAACCATTTTCTCCCATTAAGTAATTTACAAAAATGTATTATTTTGATGTGAAAAAATAAAAACAGAAAAACAGAACAAGAAGTTACCTCAACATGGCTACTTAAGACTTCAGGTAAATACTTACCAATTCCCACAGTCAAAAAATTGTCGTAATAATTCAATAGGAGGTTGAGCTCCATATTTCTCCAATGCAGGCATATTCATGTCATCTATAAAAATTATACATTTCTTTCCCATAGGTGGTCCAAAAACTCCTTTGCGTCTTTTATCCAGTCTAGCCATAATAATGTTCTAAAACATAAAGTAGAAAGTATAGTATATTTAAAGCCATACTTAACACCAGAAAAAAATTAACAGTCTAATTATGTAAGGCAATAATGTTAAGCATTACCAGGTTATTCACGTAAATTTATTCATTTTTAGGGTTATATGAAACTTCATATTCAACATAATCCAAAGAGCATATATTGAAACCCTTTTATGTGCTTAGAATTGTTATGTACACACCTATTTATATATTTACATTGTACACACACACACACACACAAAACTTTTTCAGCCACAGATACCCCAACATATCTATTAACTTTAACTTAATATTTAAAAGCACTAAACTTGCAGTATTTTGAAATTAGAGAACTGTATAAGCTTATAACAAAGGAAATGAGCCCCACAGGTCAGAAGAGAATGGACAGATATAATTCTAGAAATGGAAGATAAAAATGGTAATTAGAAAAGATTGCATGCAGTACTTCCATCTTGGCACCTCTAGGAGCAAAAGGTGGGTCACACAATAAAAAATCTATGGTTTGAAAGATCTTTCACTGACAGAACTTCAGTAAGCAGCAAATGCCTCTAAGTACCATCTGGGAGAGTATTGAAAGAACGAGTTAGAAACCTCTCTCCCTCCCTCCCTCCCTCTTCTTACTTCATACTTCTCCAGTTAAGAAATCAACTGTTGCTTCTTGGGCTTGGGGAGGAAAAAAGGCTGACAAAGCTCAACAATTCAGTATTACTGCAAAAATATTCTCTTGAAATTTGTCCTTAAAATTTAATTTTTAAAAATTACTTTAAAGCCAAAAATAAAATATCTGAGGTTTTATTTAAATTCATAGAAGATTTACTAAAATATGTTTTATTATTCACCTTGCTGTACACCTGAAATTAACACATCATTAATCAACTATATACCAATAAAAAATTTTAAAACTACCACTCTGTTTACAAAGAAAAAAATACAGCTTTAAATGCTAATCAAATAAGTAAAAACATTTTAAATGATAGATCCATATTTCCAACTTTTAACTAACCTGAACCTGGTTGGCACTGGTCCGGGCAGAGAAATTAACATAAAAAGGAAAGTACAAGTTTTTTTCCAAGTGATTCATCAGCTTATCCTTCACATACACTGATTTTCCTGTACCCGTTGGACCCACAAAAAGTAGTGGCCTTAATGAAACAATGAACATATCATCAGAAGGAGAAAAAGTCAGAACACATTTCAACTAGAGAAGACTGGAGTTAGTTGAAAACATAAATAATAATCAAATCATCTTCACCCAAAAACTCGCATTTTAATTTATCATTGTCATTTCATAAAAGACTGATAAAAGTAACAACTAGCACACATTTTTGCCTACTTTCAAAACTTAAATAGTAACTCACTATTAATGGACAGATGTAACATTGTTACATGCTAAAACAAGTAGTCACATGCTTAACTTTTCAGAAAAAATAAATAAAGCCAGTGTTCGCCTCCTCAGAAAGTGCTATATTTGTACTTTTTAGATAGAGATACAGGTGGAGGTGGAATACTAGGATGATGACAAAGAGAGAGGTTGAAGCTGTTGTGCAATTATCTCAGTACCACAAGGTTTCTGTAAGAAAGTAAATGGCAATGAATTCTACAAAGTAACAGCTGTATCTACCCGCCAATAGCATTTTTGAATCAAGTCAGTGTTACTAACTGAAAATACCCATCTAAAAGCAAACTCTAAGGAACTCTCTATTCTAATAGCTTCAAGTATGGTTTCTCATTTTTGAGTAGTCTGAACTAATTTAAAGCGAAAAAACTCCTGAGTTTATGTTCACAGAAACCTGGAGAACTCCTGTTTGAGACATACTAAAGTAAAAATTTGACACTGTTTCCACTGTTTCCCCATCTATTTCCCATGAAGTGATGGGACCAGATGCCATGATCTTAGTTTTCTGTACTCCTTGGAAGGAAAGTTATGACCAACCTAGATAGCATATTCAAAAGCAGAGACATTACTTTGCGAACAAAGGTCCGTCTAGTCAAGGCTATGGTTTTTCCAGTAGTCATGTATGGATGTGAGAGTTGGACTGTGAAGAAAGCTGAGCACCGAAGAATTGATGCTTTTGAACTGTGGTGTTGGAGAAGACTCTTGAGAGTCCCTTAGACTGCAAGGAGATCCAACCAGTCCATTCTAAAGAAGATCAGTCCTGGGTGTTCTTTGGAAGGAATGATGCTAAAGCTGAAACTCCAGTACTTTGGTCACCTCACGCGAAGAGTTGACTCATTGGAAAAGACTTTGATGCTGGGAGGGATTGGGGGCAGGAGGAGAAGGGGACGACAGAGGATGAGATGGCTGGATGGCATCACTGACTCGATGGACGTGAATTTGAGTGAACTCCGGGAGTTGGTGATGGACAGGGAGGCCTGGCGTGCTGCAATTCATGGGGTCGCAAAGAGTCGGACACAACTGAGGGACTGAAGAGTATCAGATGTCACTACGGAAATGTTAGTGGGTGGCTCAGTGTCTTAGTTATCTGAAAATGGATTCTGAAGTTCACTTAAAAAATCCTATGATCCTATAGGAAAGGTACTGCAATATTTAAAATGCATGTTATAACAGTTTCTTACTTTGCATAGGTAATACTCAAATCCATTAGAAATGTATATCTAATTGTATCCATGGTAGGGACAATGATATCTTGAATCTTGACACGTTTATTTCCTAAACTAGTACTTTTAATTAGTTCATTCCAGTGGACCCAGCGACCTCGGTGTTTCAACTATAAGAGAACATAAGTTTTAAAATATTACAACCATGCACTTGCTATCTAACAGGCTCTTTTTAACATAATTATCATATACGATTTTTAAAACTGTATTTAGTCTTTTCCTGCTTTTTATTGTGAAATATTAGATTCATCTGAAATAATGTATACAATGTATTTAATTCATGAAGCAGACTGACATGCACCCATGATTCCACCAACCAATGTAAGAAATACACATTTAGTTTTAGTTTTCCTTTTCAACGATAACCTGAAGAACTTAATGAAACCTAGTTATCACAAATTCAACATATATAAAATTTCAGATATTTTTGCCTCTATGTCCTCTTAACACTCTAATTTTTCCAAAATGCCTTGAAGATGTCCTTGTGCATATATCAAGAATTTATTTGAGAGCCGCTCTGATGTGGCTGAAGTTACAGTTAATAGGACTTTGGCTTGATGTTTTCATATTTTAAAGCAAATAGGCAATAATCTCAAGAGAAACAAAATATCAAATAAACTTATTATATTTGTTTCTCTAAAATTATTCTGTTTGGCATATTGATCCAGGCTGATATTCAGCCAGGATATATTCGAAAGGCTGAACTGATTGATACATTATTGAACTTCTTCTGAACCATGGGCTGAAGATCTGCTGTATTAACACCCTGAGTGATCCTGATTAGGGAATCCACCCTCCCCCACTCAGATATCTTCCTCTCCAGGTTGTCCTGCACTTCCCTGGAGATCCTAAATGTCTCTCACCGACTTCTCACCTTTCATCAAGTAACAAAAGAGTTAACACTTGGCAAAGAAGGAGATCTCTTGGACCCCATTCCAGGACTATGGCGAGCATCTAAGAATTTTTAAATATTTTCTAACAAATTGTATATGTATATGGTTTGTGTCTGGATTATGATAATTTTGCAAGTTTGCATGAATGATTCTTTAGTAATTCATGTTCTTAATTTCTGAGGTTTTATCTTTTATTTTTATCATAAAACTATATATGTACATATTTTAGAATCCAAGTTTACAAGGTTAAGGAAAAAGAGCAGTTTCCCACTCATTTTCTCCTCTCCAACAGCAACTTACCTTTGCCTCTTTCAGCTAGATATTTTGATATTTACCTTCAACTTTTTTTTTTTTTTTACCTTCAACTCTTAAAGAATATGCTTGGGCTATCATCTCCTGATTTTTTAGTTTTAGATGTTATTTTATTGACTTCTCAATGTGACTAATGTGAATGGAACTGTCTTTCTGGTCTTGCTCTTAAAATTCTGTGTTAGCACGGTTTTAGAGAGACCTTTCTGCACTGGCAATCGGGAGACTTGGGTTCAAGTCCTGGCTGTGCTAGTCAGTAGCCTTTCTAGGTTTGCTTTTTCACCTATAGACTTTAAGATTCAGGTAAAATTGTAATAAGGCTCTATCCAGACCTTATGGCTTTGTGAAGTAAAATCTGCATGAATCAATGATTATGTAAATGCTTGCTGTTTAAAAGAATATTTTTGTGACTTCTTTTTTAAATTAGAGAAAACAGATTTAACGTATATCTGAAATTATAAAATATTCTTCAAGCAAGTGGATCTATACTGTACACAAGTTATCATTTAGTGTGCTAATTGCTCAGTCGTGTCGAGTCTTTGCGACCCCATGTACTGTAGCCCGCCAGGCTCCTCTGTCCATGCAATTCTCCAGGCAAGAATACTGGAGTGGGTTGCCATTTCCTTCTCCAGGGGATCTTCCCAACCCAGGAATCAAACCCAGGTCTCCTGCATTGCAGGCAGATTCTTTACTCTCTGAGCCACCAGGGAAGCCCAGAAGTTATAGGAGGAGAAACGAAAGAGAGGGAGGAGTCAGAGTAACTTTAGGACGGGAACCCAGTTTTGACCACTGATCTCAGACTTTGTGTCCTATGGTTTATCATAACAAGCATCTTAAATCATACCTCATACCTCATACATGTAGTCATAGACTAGGCCTTTTTCATCAAAGTTGCATTCCCATTTACCCACAGATTCAGGTATTGGGTTGTTTTCATCTTTTCCCATTATGACCATTCGTATGTAAATATCAAAAACAATGCGACCATCTGTATCACAGCTTCCTCCAATGGACCAAATTAAAGAAAATATAAAGCAAGCCTGTTGGTTTAAAAAGGAAAAAGTTTAATTTAAACTAATTATTTAAAAGAGATTTTTAACAGATTAAAATTTAAAATATTGAGTTCTAGTTAACCTACTTGGAAAAGATCAGATTTACAAATAATGTGGAATGGAGCACATCCCAGTCACATAAAAAAATCATTCCTCTGGCAATATGTGTCTAAATTTAAAATGCTCATGCCAAATAACTTAGGGGTTTCTCTTTTAGTGGGTTTATCTTCAAATATATTCTTGCTGGTTAAAATGTACAAGAATATTTACTGCAGCACTGTTTGTGGTAGCAAAATATCTGAAGCAACTCAAATAGAGATCAACTTAACTGGAATAAGCTACATACACTGGAATATGTATAGCTGTTTAGGGAAAAAAAGGTACCACAATACTAATATGGAAAGATCTCCAAAATACATAGTGAGAAAAAATGCAAATCAGTATGCATAGTATGTTAACATGCATAAAATAGTGGGTGTGTGTGTTAGTCGCAGTCGTGTCTGACTCTTTGTGACCCCATGGACTGTAGCCCACCAGGCTCCTCTGTTCATGGAATTCTCCAGGCAAGAATACTGGAGTGGATAGCCATTCCCTTCTCCCGGGGGTCTTCCTAACCCAGGGATCAAACCTGGGTTTCTTGCACTGCAGGCAGACTATCACCATCTGAGCCACTGTGAAAGTGGATATGTATCAAATATCTCTAGCAGGCTACATGAGGCACTGGTAACGGTGGCTGCCTGGAGGGTGGCTGGGGGACTGTAATGGATGGAAAACCTACTTTTGTCTTGATTTTTGCTCTAGGTACATGCTTTATCTAGATAGAAAAGTCTATCAAATACATTTCAAGAGAAAATTTTCTGTGGCAACAAAGTAAAGGGAAAACAATGAGAGGGAACTGCTATTATCACAGGGTCGAAGAGCAGATAGATTGCATAGAGGAGGTTAAGGAATCTGAGAGTAGGTGGCGGACAGGAAAGTAGCATAGACCAGGGCAGAGAACAGAACACGTCCTTCACTTGGGTCCCTGAGAGCCTGATTCTCTGCCATCCTCTGATCTCTAGCCATTAACTAACCTGGACCACTGACTCCTTCCTACCTGTATGCTCTCTGGATTCTGCCTGCAATGCACCACCCAGCTGGTTGGATGCCTGCTCCTAGTCTTTCACAGTCACTTTGTTATGGCTTACACTCTGGCTTAACATTGAGAAAAGATCAATTCACCTAAAGTCCATATTGGTTTAATATTAAGTCACTCTATTGTTTATCAAATCATGATCTTTCATAAATAATAGGGCATTTTGATTTATTCTGACATATTTTACTTTCTCTAAATTGTCTTATAAATTAGAATACCAGATCAGGGCAACTTTAATGTCTTCTGATACTCTTTTGGTGCTTATCAAAAAATAGCTCTGGGTCTTGTAATGTCTTTCTCAAGACAAGCAACATTTGCTCAGAGGCACCTTTTATTCTATAACTTAAAAAACACAATAAATATAAAACCAACCATAATCCAAACACGAATATGCTTGCTGGTAGGATCGTTCTCCACCACATTACAGAGCAGGACTTCAAAGAGGCGTGTGAGAGAGACAACCACATTGCTATCGCTTGTTGGAATCAGTTCCTTCAAAGTGAAAAGAATAAGATACTTTACATTCATCTTATATATATAGTAAAAGAAAATAAGTGTTTCACTTAAAAAAACATACCTTTCACAGTCTCTATAAAAGCTAAAGAATTTAAATTGCAGCCATGATAAAAAAAATCTCTCAAATATTTTAGTCTAGCATAATACATTACACAATTGTGTGAAACATATTCTTATTCTGAGAAATGAAAATTAGTAAGAGAATAAACAGTGCTCTAGAGACAGTAGAAATGAAGTTTATAATGTATTTATTCAACAAACATTTATCAAAAATACAGTCTACCTGTATATTAAGTTAGGAGAAAATAAAACAAATGATCTGGAAAGAAGTCATATTGAAACTAAAGACAACATACTAATGGTCCAGAGGTATATGAAAAGTCAGTTAACCTCACTAATCATTAAGGAAATGCAAATCAAAACCACAATGATATATCACCTCACTCCTGTTAGGATGGATATTATCAGAAAGATGAAACATAACTAGAGTTGGTAAGAATGTGGAGAAAAACAACCCTTGCACACTGGCTGTGAGAAGGTAAATGAGTCCAGTCATTATTAGTGCAAAGGTATGGAGGGGCCTCAAAACACTAAAAATAGAACTACCATATGATCCAGCAATCCCTGTTCTAGGTATACACTCAAAGGAAATAAAATAAGTACCTCAAGGAGATATCTGTACTCTCATATTCACTGAAGCATTATCTACAACAGCCAAGATATGGAAACACCTAACTGTCCACTGGCAGATGAATGGATAAAGATACTGTGGTAGATATATAATGGAATAATATTCATTCATAAAAAAGAAAATCCTGCCATTTGCAACAACATAGACAAAACTTGAGGACATTACGCTAAGGGAAATAAGCCAGATACAGAAAGGAAAAAACTGCATGATCTCACTTATATGCATGATCTAAAAGCTGAATACATAAAAAGAAGGAGAGTAAAACAGAGGTTACAAGTGGGGAGGAGGTGGGAGAAATGGGGAATTGAGCGAACAGTACAAAGTTACGGTTATGCAGGATGAATAAGTCTAGAGATCTAATGTACAGCATGATAACTACAGTTAGTAATACTGTACAGTATGTATCAATACTGAAGATTTGCTAACAGAGTAGATTTAGGGGCTCTCATCACACACACATACACATAAATGTGTTAACTATTTGAGGAGATATGGTAATTATCCTGACTGTGACAATCATTTCACTCTCCAGGCAAGAATACTAGAGTGGGTAGCCATTCCCTTCTCCAGGGGATCTTCCCAATCCAGGAATCAAACCAGGGTCTCCTGAATTACAGGCAGATTCTTTACCAGCTGAGCCACCAGAGAAGCCCATTCATTTCACTACATGTATGTATATCAAATCATCTTGTACACTTTAAGCATACATATTAAAATTAAAAACAAGTAAATGCTGATGGATAAATGCATGCACGTGAATACAGACACATACACACACAGAGACACATGAGTACAAGGATAACTAGGGAAATGTAAATAAGATCAGTAGATGTTATCAATATCAATATCCTTGTTGTGATACTATAATACCGTCTTGCAAAATGTTGCCATGGGGGAAAATCAGGTGAAGTGTATGTGGGATCTCTCTGTATTTTTTCTTACAACTGCATATGAATCATGGATGTTCATAATAAATCTTTTGATTTTTTTAAAAAATGGATATTATATGTCTAAGTAGAAAAGATTTATTTATCCTACCATCCTGACTTTAAACTTGGTTGAGTTGAATGGAAAGTAAAGAAATTAGAGTAGATAAGAGAATTATAATGTTACCTTGCATCTTTTCTTACGGAGCTTTAAAGTGGGCGGTATTAACCAGTCAAAAAGTCCTCTCAGAAGAGCTTGGTGATCTGGTTCCTGTAGAGGTCCTTTCAGTGAATTCAACCATGAAGACACAAGTGGTTTCCATCCCAACTGTGAGGGCTCCAAATAAATCATGCCACAGCGGCTTACAGTGGCAGGCTAGAGGAAAAAAGACAAGTTTTCATTTTCCAATCTGGTAGTTATTAAAGAATTCTTTGCACCACTTATAAGGTCCTTCATGATCTGGCTCCTGTCTTCCTCTATAGCATCACATACACTAGATGAAACTATCTGCAGCTACAGATCCCCAGATATGTCATGGCTCCAAGTCTCTTCAAGACATCTTTTCATGATTTGGAGTGCCAAGCTCCAGCCAGTCTGCACAGAGAAGCCTTACCCCTCAAAACCAGATCAAACACTCAAACATTTTCCCACGTCCTCTCTCTACCCATTCCTCGCTTGGGCACTTGCCCCCTCCATATTCTTAGAGCACTAACATGTACCTCTATATCAGGCTATATATATATATAATATATTAGCATGCTTCTCATCCTCTCTAAATGAGCATACACTGTCTTATTCATCTTTGTATTTTTTGTGCCTAACTCACTTTCTGACACATAATAAAAATGACTTATTCCTGTAACTAACACAACACTGTAAATCAACTATACTCCAATAATTTAAGATTTAATAAAGAAACAAGCAATACAGGAAAAAAGATATGACTCAGTGAACAAATGGATAAACTACTATTATAATAAATTATGAACTTACTGAAGCCTGGGAAAGGTCCATTGTTTCAAAGATGAGGCTCATTTGAGGGGACATCTGAATGATTTCTCCACTCATAAGGCAAAGCTGAAGGCAACGATTTTTGAAAAGTTTATTTTAAAAAATCTCAAACTTCTCAGATAGAAGTTTATTCTATTTATTAAAGTACCTCCTAGGATATAATAGGATAAGTCTTAGGATGGAAGCCAGAAAAATCTTAAATCTAAAATCTAAGTCTAGCTCTGTCTTCTCTCTTATAAGGAGGGGAGACGGGAACTACATGATATATTGAAAAAACTATAAAATCCTATACTAATGTCAGTTTTTGTTATTAAAAATTAGATGAAATACTATAGATTTTATAGTTGTAAGATTTTTTATTAATAAAAAAGAGAAATAGAAAAAATAGAGAATACTATGAATATTCATATACTCATCTTCTAGGGTTAACCAATGGTAACATTTTACCATATTTGCTTTGTCTTTTTAAAAAGTATTTTAAAGATCATTACAAATATCGTGGCATTTCACATCCAAATATAAGCCAATATTAATCTTTTAAAATAAGGACTTTCCTGTATAACCACAATAACATTATCACATCTAATACAATTACCAATAATTCCTCAATATCATCTAATACTCAAATATTCTCAGTTGTATCAGGAATGTCTTTTCAAATGATTTATTCAGACCAAAATTCAATCAAGGACCGTGCATTGGATTTGCAGTCTCCTCTGGGTCTCTTTTAATCTAAAACATTCCTCTTTAATCAAATATGTAAAAAACTGAATTTATCAACTGTGTCTTTTCTGCCAAATAACCATCTTATTCATTATTATTAAAGCTATTCTATTTTCTCAATCTCCTTGGCTTCCACATTTGTAATTGTCATTAACTTTTAATAATGTCTCCTATCTATACAGCTCTCTCACCCCTTGACTCCTACTAAATTTGCTCTTTATTTTCAGAGGTTTTCATTCCCCTGTTGTTTTCACTTCTTTCATTAGGTAGCTTCTGTTCTATGGTCCAGCATTTCTAGCATTCTCCTGTCAATATACTTAAAGTCTTGCTGTATTTCCAGTCTAGCAACCTGAACTACACCTACATCTAAAGTGCTTAGATTGGTAGAGAAAATCTCACAGAGGCAGACCTCGGCACTAAGCTTAAAATTCATGGTCTTAAGTCCATCGGGTTATCCATAACACCCATATATGTTTCTTCCTTTTCCTAGGCAGCTCTCTTTTCCATTTTCCTTGATGGCTAATTTAAATCTTTCCCTTTCTCGAGTGTACAAAGAACCACGGTCTACCGCTTCACAAAGAAAAAAATAAATCGTCCAAAGGATTTGTCAAATCTTCCAAGACGTCGGCAATTCAGGTTGCCGCGGTGTCGGGGCCACACCCGGGCTTCCTGTCTCGCCCACCCCAGCCAGCCTATGGCCGCCGAGACCTCTTGGCCCCCATCCAGAGGCCGGGGGCGGCCCTGGGCTGCCAGCGCGAAGTCCCCAAGTGGAACTACTGTGGTTTCCGGCCCAGCTACATTGTTTACTACCCGGAGCTCCCTCCCAACCCCCGTCCCCACCCCCGCACCTCTCTTCCCTCCTGTACCCAGGCGCAGAGCCATGCCCCTGCCGCTGGCTGGCTGTCTCTCCTCCCCTTTCTGTCGCACACAGACTTCTTTGTACCGCAGCCCCCAGGACCCCTGGGCCCCTCCCCACACCATGGACTGTTCCGCAGGCCACTGGTGCTGCCCGCAGTGAGGGGGCCGGGACGGCAGCGCTCTCATGGTACCAAGTGATAGGTCCTCCTTCCTGTGACTGGGGGCACGCCAGATCTAATGAGAAGATGTCAGCAACTCAGGTGGCCTGGCCCTCCTATGCAGACTATATTACCAAGTACAACTTTCACTGCCCTACCAAGAAAGACCCTCCCTTCGGCAAAGAAGACGTGCTCACCAAGTGGCCGTCACCAAGGACCCCAGCTGGTACAAAGCCAAGAACAAGGTGAGCCACAAGGCCATCGCCCCAGCCAACCACGACCAGGAGCCGGAGGGCGTGAAGGCGCATGGAACTCAGCTTCACGGCCTGGTTCCACGGCCAGACCACGCGGAGCAGGCAGAGCAGCCGCTGTGCCCACCAGACAGGCCTGTCCTGGTGCGGGAGACCACCGGCTAGCCCCGGGGACGCCACCGCATCCTGGACCAAGCCAGCAAGCTCAGCACCTAAATGGACCTCAGGCAGCTGGAGGAGCATTGCACCTCAGATCAGAGGGACAGGCCAGACGTCACGGAGGGCACCGAGGCGCTGAACAGGAAGGGGCTGAAGCTAGTGCAGACCACTGGGAACGGAGAGTTTGGAGGCGTGATGCTGGGCAACTACCGAGGGAATGAACAGAGTCGCCCGTTAAGAATGAAGCTCCTGTCCGGGCCTTCCGGGCTGAAGCCTGGGTCCTGACGCAACTTCAGCGTACACCTGGTGCAGCTCCTAGGCCCGACCAGAGAGGAGGAAGGCGGGTCTACATCGTAGCCGAGAACACGGCTGAGGGGCCCTGGGGGACTGCCTGCGAGGGCTCAGTTGGTACTGGGAGGAGACTATCTCCTCGAGCTCTTCCTAGACGTCAGCGAGGCCGTGGGACACCTGGAGGTGCTGGTGTCCGAGGGACCATGTGCCCCAGGTCAGCGCTCCGGCCTCACCGAGGAGGCCTCCAGCACCCAGGGCACCCGCAAGCTGCCGGTCCAGAAGGAGGCCCCCGAGGCCCTGACAGCAAGTTCTCCACCGAGTCAGACGTGTGGCGTTTCGAGATCCTCCTCTGGAAAATCTACTCTTCCGGGCGAGTGTCTTACCCAAGAATCCATCCCTGAAGGACGTTGCCCGGCGGCTGGAAAGGGCTACCAGACGGACAGACGCCCCCGACGGCCACCCGCCTGTCCATACGAGGCCATGACGCACTGCGGGCACCCGGACGCCCTCGCACGGCCCTCCTTCCCGCATTTCCGGGAACAGCGGGAGCGCATCAAACCCACGAGCTGCACTTGGGACTGCCGGCCTCTGCTGGGGCCCAGACCCGTGGGGGCTGAACCCAGATAGACCGCACAGCTGGCGTCCCCGCTCGCTGGGCCCAAACCCGAACTGAACCCAGCAGGAGGCCTGTGCGCCTCTTTCCTCTGGCCCCCGGAGACCTCGCCGAGGCCCCGCACCTTCTCTCAGGGACCCACCGGTGGGGCTTTGGGAGCCTGGCCCCGGGCCAAGAAGGGAGGAGGCTGAGGCGCAGGGGGCAGACGCCCTAGCCCTGCCGTGGTCAGGCTCCCCCTGGCCTCCCATCTCTCCCCTTCTTACGGTTTTATTCCTTTCTTTTCTTTTGAGATTTTTTTCCCCCGTGTTATTTTTCAAGATAAGGAGAAAGAAAGTACCCAGCAAATGGGCGTTTTACGAAAAGTATGAGTCTTATTTTTCCTCCTCTGCCTACGAGGGTTGGGGAGACTAGGCCCCTCTTTACCGATCCATCACCCCAGCCTCCTTACTTGCCCCAGGTTCTGTGTTCAGGTCGCCTCTATAGCACCATGACTGCCCTTGACCAGGTGCGCTGTTGGCATGCTCCACATGCAAACGGTTTGTTAGGGGCTTGGAGTCCCTGCCACCCACCCACTGCCTTGTGAGATGGAATCCTAATAAATCACTCCATTAGGCCATCGAGGAAAAAATAATTTGCCTTCAAAATTTCCACTATTAAAGCCACACATTCCCCTTTCCTGCTCCCCTCTCATCTGATATGAAACAATCCTTCCGCCAGGCTCTGAACCCTTCAGTTGAGTTCAGTCACTCAGTTGTGTCTGGCTTTGCAACCCCATGGACTGCAGCACACCAGGCCTCCCTGTCTATCACCAACTTCCGGAGTTTATGCAAACTCATGTCCATTGAGTCGGTGATGCCATCCAATCATCTCATCCTCTGTTGTCCCCTTCTCCTGCCTTAAATCTTTCCCAGCATCAGGATCTTTTCAAATGAGTCAGTTGTTCGCATCAGGTAGCCAGAATATTGGAGTTTCAGCTTCAACATCAGTCCTTCCAATGAACACCCAAGACTGATCTCCTTTAGGATGGACTGGTTGAATCTCCTTGCAGTCCAAGGGACTCTCAAGAGTCTTCTCCAACACCACAGTTCAAAAGCATCAATTCTTCAGCAATGAGCTTTCTTTATAGTCCAACTCCCACATCCATACATGACTACTGGAAAAACTGTAGCCTTGACTAGATGGACCTCTGTTGACAAAATAACATATCTGCTTTATAATATACTGTCTAGGTTGGTCATAATTTTCTTTCCAAGGAGTAAGCATCTTTTAATTTCATGGCTGCAGTCACTATCTGCAGTGATTTTGGAGCCCCAAAATTAAAGTCAGCCACTGTTTCCACTGTTTCCCTATCTATTTGCCATAAAGTAATGGGACTGGATGCCATGATCTTCATTTTCTGAATGTTGAGCTTTAAGCCAACTTTTTCACTCTCCTCTTTCACTTTCATCAAGAGGCTCTTTAGTTCTTCATCACTTTCTGCCATAAGGGTGGTGTCATTTGCATATCTGAGGTTACTGATATTTCTGCCAACAATCTTGATTCCAGCTTGTGTTTCCTCCAGCCCAGCGTTTCTCATGATGTATTCTGCATACAAGTTAAATAAGCAAGGTGACAATATATAGCCTTGACGTATTCCTTTTCTGATTTGGAACCAGTCTGTTGTTCCATGTCCAGTTCTAACTGTTGCTTCCTGACCTGCATACAATTTCTCAAGAGGCAGGTCAGGTGGTCTGGTATTCCCATCTCTTTCAGAATTTTCCACAGTTTATTGTGATCCACATAGTCAAAGGCTTTGCCATAGTTAATAAAGCAGAAACAGATGTTTTTCTGGAATTCTCTTGCTTTTTCAATGTTCCACCCAGTGTTGGCAATTTGATCTCTGGTTCCTCTGCCTTTTCTAAAACCAGTTTGAACATCTGGAAGTTCTCAATTCATGTATTGCTGAAGCCTGGCTTGGAGAATTTTGAGCATTACTTTACTAGCGTGTGAGATGAGTGCAATTGTATGATAGTTTGAGCATTCTTTGGCATTGCCTTTCTTTGGGATTGGAATGAAAACTGACCTTTTCCAGTCTTGTGGCCACTGCTGAGTTTTCCAAATTTGCTGGCATATTGAGTGCAGCACTTTCACAGAATCATCTTTCAGGATTTGAAATAGCTTAACTGGAATTCCATCACCTCCACTAGCTTTGTTTGTAGTGATGCTTCGTAAGGCCCACTTGACTTCACACTCCAGGATGTCTGGCTCTAGGTGAGTGATCACACCATCGTGATTATCTGGGTTGTGAAGATCTTTTTTGTATAGTTCTTCTGTGTATTCTTTCCACCTCTTCTTAATATCTTCTGTTTCTGTCAGGTCCATACCATTTCTGTCCTTTAGTGAGCCCATTTTTGCATGAATTGTCCCCTTCATATCTCTAATTTTCTTGAAGTGATTTCTAGTCTTTCCCATTCTATTGTTTTCCTCTATTTCTTTGCACTGATCACTGACGACGGCTTTCTTATCTCTCCTTGCTATTCTTTAGAACTCTGCATTCAAATGGGTATATCTTTCCTTTTCTCCTTTGCTTTTTGCTTCTCTTCTTTTCACAGCTATTTTTAAGGCCTCCTCAGACAGCCATTTTGCTTTTTTGCATTTCTTTTTCTTGGGGATGGTCTTGATCCCTGTCTCCTGTACAATGTCATAAACCTCTGTCCATAGTTCATCAGGCACTCTGTCTATCAGATCTAGTCCCTTAAATCTATTTCTCACTTCCGCTGTATAATCATAAGGGATATGATTTAGGTCATACCTGAATGGTCTACTGGTTTTCCCTACTTTCTTTGATTTAAGTCTGAATTTGGCAATAAGGAGTTCACGATCTGCGCCACAGTCAGTTCCCAGTCTTATTTTTGTTGACTGTATAGAGCTTCTCCATCTTTGGCTGCAAAGAATATAATCCATCTGATTTTGGTGTTGACCATCTGGTGATGTCCATGTGTAGAGTCTTCTCTTGTGTTGTTGGAAGAGGGTGTTTGCTGTGACCAGTGCATTCTCTTGGCAAAACTCTATTAACCTTTGCCCTGCTTCATTCTGTACTCCAAGGCCAAATTTGCCTGTTACTCCAGGTGTTTCTTGACTTCCTACTTTTGCATTCCATTCCCCTATAATGGTAAGGACATCTCTTTTGGGTGTTAGTTCTAAAAGGTCTTGCAGGTCTTCATAGAACCATTCAACTTCAGCTTATTCAGCATTACTGGTTGGGGCATAGACTTAGATTACTGTGATATTGAATAGTTTGCCTTGGAAATGAACAGATATCATTCTGTCATTTTTGAGATTGCATCCAAGTACTGCATTTCGGACTGTTTTGTTGACTATGATGGCTAGTCCATTTCTTTTAAGAGATTCTTGCCCACAGTAGTAGAAATAATGGTCACCTGAGTTAAATTCACCCATTTAGTTCACTGATTCCTAAAATGTCAGTGTTCACTCTTGCCATCTCCTGTTTGACCACTTCCAATTTGCCTTGATTCATGGACCTAACAATCCAGGTTCCTATGTATTATTGCTCTTTACAGCATCAGACTTTACTTCCATCACCAGTCACATCCACAACTGGGTGTTGTTTTTGCTTTGGCTCCGTCTCTTCATTCTTTCTAGAGTTATTTCTCCACTGATCTCCAGTAGCATATTGGGCACCTACTGACCTGG
This sequence comes from Ovis canadensis, assembly GCF_042477335.2. Classification (NCBI taxonomy): domain Eukaryota; kingdom Metazoa; phylum Chordata; class Mammalia; order Artiodactyla; family Bovidae; genus Ovis; species Ovis canadensis. The sequence goes on along the minus strand of NC_091263.1, from coordinate 58,441,264 downwards.
GGAGTTCATCTTTCAGTGTCCTATCTTTTTGCTTTCCATTCTGTTCATGTGGTTCTCAAGGCAAGAATACTGAAGTGGTTTGCCATTCCCTTCTCCAATGGGCCACATTCTGTCAGAACCCTCCACTGTGACCCGTCCATCTTGGGTGGCCCCACACAGCATGGCTTAGTTTCATTGAGTTAGACAAGGCTGTGGTCCATGTGATTAGATTGGCCAGTTGTCTGTGATTGTGGTTTCAGTCTGTCTGCCCTCTGATGCCCTCTCTCAATGCCTACGGTCTTACTAGGGTTTCTCTTACCTTAGACTTGACTAAACTGATTAACCCTCTCTTCTGAATCATCACTATTTCTTGTCAGTTTGCTTTCCCCCTTAGTCCAATCAGTATGACTGAATAATAAACAAATGACTAACCACCTATGATAAAGTACTAGAGTATATGTTTGAATGTTAATTAAACTAGTTTGCTTACTTAGTAGTATAATTATTTCATTTAGATATAAAAATAAATTGTGGTATATTGATACAGTAGAATACTAATACAGATATTAAAAGAATAATAAATAAAATGGAACTACAATATTAATATCATAGGTTGTTGTATTGACCAAAATAAAGAAAAAATTATATGGTATGATTCTATTTACATCAAGTTCAACAACTGACAAAACTAGTTTATCACAGCACACGTTAGAATAACGATTGTGCCTTTGGGAAGATGTACAGGTTGCATAGGGACGTAAGTGAACCTTGTAGGGAGCAATAAATTTAAGGTATTTTAATTTATATTATGGTTATCTGGGGTTTTAACACATATGTTAAAAACACATAGATTCTAAACTTTGGTATGCATTTTATACTTTACATATGTTATCTCTCAGTTAAATATAAGACTTCCATTTTCTTATTTTTTAAAATTTCACAGGTTCTAAGGTTATATATCACATATAAACACTGAAGCAGTCTATGTTTTCAAAAAAGAAGGGTTTTTGTTTTCTTATAAAATATTAAAGTTCTATAAGAAACCTTAAGACTATAGTCACATAACTTATTATCACCCATTACATTACCATGCCTTCCTGCTAATGCAGTAGTATTAATATACTTGTATTCTAATTAAAAAAAAAAAAAACTAAGCAAAGAATTTACCACAGTGTAGTTTTCACTGAAAAGATAACTTATAAACTTTTTCATTTTGCTGCATCCTTCATTTTACATATTGGGATTTCATTGTTGGACATATAACATGTTTAAGCATGTCTGTATCTGCTTTGTTTTTTCTAATTGTGGTTTAAAAAAAAAAAACATAAATTTACTGTGTTAACCATTTTAGGTTTACAGCTCAGTAGCATTAAGTACAGAGAAGGCAATGGCACCCCACTCCAGTACCCTTGCCTGGAAAATCCCATGGATGGAGGAGACTGGTGGGCTGCAGTCCATGGGGTCGCTAAGAGACGGACAACACTGAGTGACTTCACTTCCACTTTTCACTTTCCTGCATTGGAGAAGGAAATGGCAACCCACTCCAGTGTTCTTGCCTAGAGAACCCCAGGGACGGGGGAGCCTGGTGGGCTGCCGTCTATGGGGTCGCACAGAGTCAGACATGACTGAAGTGACTTAGCAGCAGCAGCAGTGTTAAGTATACTCATACTATGCATCTGTTTTGCTTTTAATCATGATGGTTTACCTTTTTATTATCATCCAGTACTGTGTTCATGCTCTCTATCCACAAAGTGTCAATGGGACCATCAAATACAACCCATTTCCGGTCAGGTGTTTCTGATAAGGCAAATTCTCTAAAAGTGTTAGCCACAATGCCATCAGTCCACTAAGGAGGAAAAAAGGAAGAGTTGGAAAGCTTTCTGTAAAAAACTATAAAGTGATAACATAAAAATATTCCAGATTTCTTGGCTTAACGTGCATTGTCAATAAGAGTAGAGAATGTTTCTTCTATGGATTACCTCATGGGACACTGGGTCGAACTGTCCAAAAAGTTGGCCCATAGTAATGGATTTGGGGTTTACAGTCCTATAAATGACTTTTTCTTCCTCTCCATAGCCACATTCATTCATAAGAGTTAGAGTATCAGCCAGCATATGCAGAACTTTTGTTTTAGCAGCAAAAGGCTCTCCTACTAACATAAAACTATGAAGGAAAAGAAGTCATTATACAATAAGATTCTCAAAAATAATGGTAAGTTAAATTATTTACCTATATATTTGTATATAAATTTTCACCCTATGATAATTACTACATATAATTTTTGAAATTATATTACTTTGTCTCAGATATAAGGTGGTTACATTTAACTGATTTCTAAATCAAGTTCTCAATATTAATCCCTTTATCTATAAAAGAGAATAAAAAATTTCCAAATGAAAATGGAAACAACTGCATACTTAAGAAAAAAAATTTAATGACTTGAAGTTTCCTAATCAGGAAGATGGAGAGGATTCACTTTTCCTCATTTTCACTTGCTACAGTGCTCTTTGCCAAATATCTCTGAATCTCCTCTCTGCTGGCACATAGTAGTTTTCCTTGCTCTCTTTTAGGACGGCTGCTAAGTCATTTCAGTCATGTTCAACTCTGTGCGACCCCATAGATGGCAGCCCACTAGGCTCCTCTGTCCCTGGGATCTCCAGGCAAGAACACTGGAGTGGGTTGCCATTTCTTTCTCCAACGCATGAAAGTGAAAAGTGAAAAGTGAAAAGTGAAGTCGCTCAGTCGTGCCTGACTCTTAGCGACCCCATGGACTGCAGCCCACCAGGCTCCTCCATCCATGGGATTTTCCAGGCGAGAGTACTAGAGTGGGGTGCCATTGCCTTCTCCGCTTTTAGGACTACTAGGTGACTAAGGTGTAATAAATGGAAATGATGAGTGTTACTTGGTAGAGGAGAGATAAGTGCCCATAAGGGACCTTACAGAGCTCTCTCTTTTCCCTCTAGCAAGCTGTGACCCACAATGTTGAGACAGTGGCTGCTCCAACAGCCTGGGAACTGAATAATTATGATGAGCAGAACCTCCCTGTTAAATTATACTGAAAACAGTGTGATTGAGACATACACCTTTGTTCTCAAGTCACTAAGATTTGGGTACAGATTGTTTCTCTGTAGTCCATCCTTACTGATAGACATTGGTACCTAGAAGGGAAAAAGGTATTTTTGCCATGATTAAAAAAAAAAGAGAGAGACTAAAATAAGGGGCACTGGCTTAGAGGCTAAGTTGTGGGTGGCAAGTTAACTGTTAACAGAGGCTAATGACTGGGATTTAATGCTATGCTGTGGAAAATTCTGAAAGAGATGGTAATACAAGACCACCTGACCTGCCTCTTGAGAAACCTATATGCAGGTCAGGAAGCAACAGTTAGAACTGGACATGGAACAACAGACTGGTTCCAAATAGGAAAAGGAGTACGTCAAGGCTGTATATTGTCACCCTGCTTATTTAACTTCTATGCAGAGTACATCATGAGAAATGCTGGACTGGAGGAAGCACAAGCTGGAATCAAGATTGTTGGCAGAAATATCAATAACCTCAGATATGCAGATGACATCACCCTTATGGCAGAAAGTGAAGAACTAAAGAGCCTCTTGATGAAAGTGAAAGAGGAGAGTGAAAAAGTTGGCTTAAAGCTCAACATTCAGAAAATGAAGATCATGGCATCCAGTCCCATCACTTCATGGCAAATAGATGGGAAACTGGCTGACTTTATTTTTGGGGCTCCCAAATCACTGCAGATGGTGACTGCAGCCATGAAATTAAAAGATGCTTACTCCTTGGAAGGAAAGTTATGACCAACCTAGATAGCATATTCAAAAGCAGAGATATTACTTTGTCAACAAAGGTCCATCTAGTCAAAGCTATGGTTTTTCTATTAGTCATGTATGGATGTGAGAGTTGGACTGTAAAGAATGCTGAGTGCCGAAGAACTGATGCTTTTGGACTGCGGTATTGGAGAAGACTCTTGAGAGTCCCTTGGACTGCAAGGAGATCCAACCAGTCCATCCTAAAAGAGATCAGTCTTGGGTGTTCATTGGAAGGACTGATGTTGAAGCTGAAACTCCAATACTTTGGCCACCTGATGCAAAGAGCTGGCTCATTTGAAAAGACCCTGATGCTGGGGAAAGATTGAGGGCAGGAGGAGAAGGAGACGACAGAAGATGAGATGGCTGGATGGCATCACCGACCCAATGGACATGAAACTGCGTAAACTCCGGGAGTTGGTAATGGACAGGGAGGCCTGGCGTGCTGCAGTTCATAGGGTCTCAAAGAGTTGGACATGACTGAGCGACTGAACTGAACTGAATGATAAAACATTTGGTAAATTTATCCCCTGAGATAATCTGGGAGATAGATAATAAATCTGTTGAAATTGTGGTTTTAGGGGGAAAAGATAGTAAACAGAAAATTATTAGTATACATTGGCAGCTGAGGGATGCATTTAACAAGGAACTACAAAAAGAAATGAGCTCAGGAAAATATAACCAGTTTGCAAGCAGGAATGAAAGTGGAGAAAGCTGAGAAATAGAGACTTGGGAGACTGAATGAGGTGATTTATTCTCATCTGCAATTGGTTAGAGACAAGTTGAGAAAATCTTTGAACAACAAAGATCAGCTTAGCCTAGTATCAAAGACCAAATCAAGAGCAGGGCCACTGTATCACTTCATTATAAGAAATGAAAGGTTAATATGGTTCCCAGCAATCATTTCCGGATGGTGAAATAATTTAGGGAAAACAGATTAAGGATATGGGCCCACCAACTAAGTCAGATAAGTTCAAGGATACTGCAAGGATGTTTAGAAAGGTGTGACTTAATAAGGACCACTCTCGTGGCTCCTGGCACACCTGGAATCAAATGGAAAAAGAGCTTATTAAGTTTCTGAGAGAATTGACTGACAAAGAAACCATGAGTCTAGGCTAAAACACAATGTGAATATTTAAGATGTAAAAAAGACTCAGTTACTGAATGCATGAGGGTTGACTGTACTAATTCCCTCTATTTTTACATATGTTTGAAAATTTATATAATACAAAGAGCTTTTTTAAAAAAAAAAATCTGCCTTTAAAAAATCATGACCTTCGAGACATCAACTTTCTATAGGTAGAGAGCCGGCTGAAAACATTTTTCAGCTCTCAAGGAAATTTTCTCTATTATGTGAGAAAATGTGACCAGGGAAGAAAATGGAGAGGGGAGACCCCTCACAAGGTTGAACCAAAGTCCACAGAGGACAGGTTCCCAGAAAACTCCTCTTGGGGAGCAAAGCCAAACAGAAGTATACCCAGGTTTTATGGGGATCTCAGTTTATACAATTGGTAGGGGAGGCTGTCTCAGGAGGAAAAAACGCTATTTATATATATGTAATTATGACCATAAAATGGCCAGAGCCACTTAATGATACCCTTTACAATAAATTATGTATAAAATGATTCTGACTCCCTGGAAGGGCCTGTACCAACTGCTGGAGTACTTTCACAGTCAGTCTGCCTCTGGAATTAGGGTCCAAAAGGCCTTGCTGAATTTCAGAACTGCTGCTGACAAGTGTTGGCTTTGTCTGTTCAGTTTCTGAATGTGAGTATTTGCTGTGGTAATCATGTTCTGGTAAACCCACTATTATAATATTGGATGTGTGCAGGGCAGATAACTTGTTTTTCTATTTTTAGATCTCTGGAGCAAGAGGAACAGCTTCCAAATCTGATACACGGACTATCACACATCATCTAGAGATTCTAGACTTTGAATCTGGTTCATTGATTGGAACTTTTAGGTTGCCTCCCTGGGAAAGTAAAAGTGTATTTAATGTTCATGAAGTAGAACAAATTACATATTTGATGATCCAAGGGGCAAATTGTGGAGGGTCATTAGTGCTACATCACTGACTGAATGAGCGCTCCTTTCCAATCTTTTTTGGACATGTAACATGAGAGAAATATAGCATTGTTTTTAAGTTACTGGAATGGCGATTAGTTGGGGTAGAGTGGGGTGGAGGGTTGCTCCCTACTGCACCTAGCAAAATTTGCTGACTCTTTTGGTTTACAAATTTTAGTTGTTTTAATAGTTTAACCTAAAAAATAACAGCTAACTATGGCATCTAACTATCAATAATCTTACCCGTGTCTAACGATCATCATCTCATATGTCTGAATCATTTTTTCAAGAAAAAATTTAACAGGCTGAAGATTATGTACTTTGCAGGCTTCATGAGCACATTCCAAAAATTCCTAAAATAAGAGAAAAATGGAATGCATTTCTACAAAATGCTGTTATAAATCATATCATTCATGTCTTATAAATATAGATTTTTCATTTAGAAATAATAAAATTGTGTCTTCTTATATTTGTAAACTATTTCTTAAACCTTTTTTTTTACTTAGGAAAGGAAAAAGTAGAATTAAAATACTTTAAAAAATTAGTGTTCCCCATTATCAATGATCATGGCATCATAGCATTGGGTATATGCTGCATGAAAACAATTTGTCTTCTTAGTTTTTCCAGAATTTCACTTTTGATTAGGATATAGAAGGACATGCCAAACAACCCTTCACACTGTGGTAAATAGAAACACACAGAGGTTACAAAAATTACAAAAACTGTAAACACACAGGAGCATTTTGGATACACGTAAGTCTAAAGGAACTAAATTTCAGAAATGGCAAACCATTCCAATATTCCTGCCTAGAAAACTCCACTGAAGCCTGATGGGCTACAGTCCAAGGGGTTGCAGAGAGTTGGCCACGACTGAGCAGCTGAGCACTGAGCACAAGCCTAAAGGAACTAAATTTCAGAAAGGGATGAGCCTTTCACACAGACCAGCTGCTCGTCTTACTTCTAGAAACACGTACAGACAAGTAGGCATTGGACTGGCCTGCTATACTGCGGAGGGGGTTTGCTGAAGTAAGGAGAAATTGACAGATATTTTAATGACCATGTAGGCTCCTGTGACGTATAAATCTGGAGAAGCTTCAAATACAGAGCTGGTTTTTCCACTGCCTATGCTTTTGCTGAGTGTGAAGTGACACAACAAATCAAGGGCTTAGCTACAAACCCCCCACAGAAAGAGATTTTCTTAGGCTTCGGATGTTTTTATCCCAAAATGCTGCTAGAGGAAGGATCCTATCATAGACTAGGACAGTTCTCACTCTAAAGACATTTGAAATCAGAGACAGACTAATGATCGATACTTGTGCAGCAAGACTCACTCAGGTCAACTCCTGGTTGAAAAGATCAGCAGCTCACAAAGAAAAAAATCATGTTTTTTTTTTTAAAAAAAAAAAACCTAGCTATCTTACAAAGAAAAAAAACATGGTTTTCCTACAGGAAAATACTATCAGTTCACCCTCTTACTTTCTCCTCAATTTTTAACAGTCATAAGAAAAAAATAGCTGTTGATCAGTAGGGGGAAAAATATAGTAAATAACTCACAGATGACTCAGCTGTCATAATTGGCTGATAAAAAAATGACTTTTGTAAATGTATAAAAAAACATAGACAATATTACAAAAACAGATGAAACGATGAAGAATTTAAGCAAAGAAATGAGACCTTTTAATAAAATCAAACTGGATAAAATAAAGGTGAAAAAAATAAAATTGATAAAAGTTAACAGTTCATTGGTAGACTGAACAAAGCCAAAGAAAGGACCATAAATCTTAAAGACAAGTCAATAAAAGTATCCAAACTAAAGCACAGATAATAAAAACAATGAAAAACAAAACAGAAACCGATCATAAGAGACATGTGAGACAATATAAAATAGTCAAAAATATGAATTCATGTAACTGGAGCCCCAGAAGGACAGGGGAGAGAAAATTGGGTAGAAAAAATACTTTAAAAGATAATAAGAATTTTCTGGAGAAAGAAAGTAATACATAGATAGCCGAAGTGCAGCAAATACCGAGCAGGTTAAGTACAAAATGAACAAAACTTGGCACAGGGTCAAGAACGGAAACAGAAAACATTTAAAACAACCAGAGGAGAAAGAACACAGTACACTCAGCAGACTCAAATAAGAAAAAATGGTGGACGTCTAACCATAGCAATTCCCCTGGGGCCTGGACCAACCCTAGACCTGAGCAGACTCGGCTCCCAAAGCAGGACTGGGGTGGGATTGAGGCTGCTCGGGAGGACGTGCCAGCAAATGAGCACCGCTTCCATCAGAACTTGGCGGGGGTGCCCTCTGAATGAAACCACCACCGCAGGATGCAGGTGGGGCCTTTTCACCTAAGCTGAGCCTCAAGCCGCCAAAGGACGGTGGAGAGGCGTGCCTGGAAGAGCTCTGAGAGGTGTAGGGCTCCAGGGCTCCCGGGGCTGTGGTCCCTGATTACAGCCAGCTTGCTTACAGTCGCCCCACCAACTGACACTCAGGACCCTAGGCATAACACTTTTGCAGGGCTTGGGGTTTGACTGAGGTGGTCGGGAGGAGGCGAAGGGGTAGAGGAAGAGGGGCAGAGGTAGAGACACAAGCCCTTCCACTCTCCTTGACAACCCAGGAAGGATGGCCCAGTGAACGAAGTGGGGCATGAGGAAGTGCTGCCGCCTTGTGGGCATTTTCTGAAACTGCAACGGGAAGGCATGGCTGCAGAGTACTTGAGGTTCACAGGATTGGGGATGCAGATGACCTCCCCCATCAAGAAAGGTTCATGGAGGCACCTAATGAAAACTAACTCAAAACACAGCCGATCCTCCACATGTATATTTCAACAGCCACATTTTATTCACACTCTTTGTCACAGAGAAAAATCACCTGAAATGAAAATGCTCAGGATATCTAAGGAGGAGAAAGACCCCAAGACAAAGACACCCAGGCATCCTCTGGCAGCAATCATTACAAAATCAACACTTCAAAAAAGGCCCCCCGGGTCTGGGGAGTGGAGTAAGGGAAGAATAGGGAACTCTCCAATGCTGAGGTGGGACTGTAAACTGGCAACAGTCACTCTGGAGAACAGTCTGGATGTTTGATTAAGAAAAGAAAAACGGAGCTACCACAAGATCGTGTATCTCTTCCTGGAAGGATATCCAGAGAAAAGCATCCTTGCAAAAGTCACAGGCACTGCGATGGTCGTGTCTGCATTATTTACAATAGCCAAGGCAGAGAAACGATCCAAGTGTCTGAGGACAGATGAAGAGAGAAAGAAGGCGTGCCACCCATACTCAGTGGACAGCTACTCAGCCCAGAAACACAATGAAATCATGCCGTTTTAAGCAACTCAGTGGACCAGAAGAGGCTCACATTAAGTCCGGTGAGGCAGACAGAACACAAGTATGACTGACTTCACTTACAGGTGATATCTAAAACATGATTGAAACCCATTAGTGTCCCACACAAAAATCAGGCTCACAGGCTTACATATGAAACATACCATTGCCAAGGCACAGATGGGGAGGTTGGCAGGGGGAAGCAGGGAGCAGGACCAATGAGGAGGCCCCAAACTACTGGAAATGCACATAAAAATATATCATAGCCGAAGACCCACAGAAGGGCCCAGGAAATTTGGCTCAACACTCTGCACTACCATCATGGGATGAGAATCTGAAAAGTCGTAGGTACAGGCCTATGTAGAAGTGAATCAAGGAGCTGAAGAACGCAAACAAAGAGGACGATGCATGTCGACTCCACCGCAATAGAAGATCCACATAAACGCAACAGTCATAAGAGCACAAAATGTCTATTCTATTCTCCTGGACCTGAGTCACCCAAGCTGGTTTCTTATCCCTAGACCTGAGTAGACTCAGCTCCCAAAGCAGGAGTGCTGTGAGTCTGAGGCTGCTCAGGAGGTCATGCCAGCAAATGATCCCCACTTCTACCAAAAGTGCCAGGTCTCCTCTGAATTAAACCTCTGCTTCGGCATGCAGATGGGCCCTTTTCAGGTAAGCCAAGACTCATGCCTCCAAAAGACAGTGGAGCAGCATGCCAGGAAGATCTCTCAGAGCCTTCACCCTCCAGAGCTCCTCGTGGTGTGGTCCCAGGTAAAGCCAGTTTGCTTAGGGTCACCCTACCTACTGACCCTCAATACTCTTGGCAAAACGCTTTTGCAGGGCTTGGGCTTTGGCTGAGAGGGGTGGGAGGAGGCGAATAGGTAAGGAAGAGGGGCAGAGGTAAGGAGACACAAGCCCTCGGGTCTTTTTTCTGCCCCCGTTCCGTTCTCATTTACCATCAGGAACATGAATTTGTCTAAAAGGCTCCAAGTCTATTTTCCAGATTGGGGATGGGGAAGTACTCCCATCTTGTGGCCGTTTCTCATAACAGCAGCTTGACTCCCTGTTGCTATCATAGTTAACATCCACAAGATTTGCATTGCTGCAAAGAAATAATACCTGCCTCTGAAGAAATGTCCTCACAAAGATCATGGATAAAGAATTTTTGAATGGGCTGGTTTTCAAGAAGAAAATTCAAGAGGTATATTTTATTTATACTGTTGTTAAGTTTTAGCCAATGATAAGCCAATTATTAGACAATTGCAAGTTCGAATCTGAGACGAGTTATCAACTGACTCCAGTTAGAATGGCCGTCATCAGAAAGTTTCCAAACAGCAAATGCTGAAGAGGGCATGGAATTCTCCATGCAACCTATGCAACCTTTGCACACTGCTGGAAGGAATGCAAATTGGTAGTGCTGTGAAGTACAGAAGGAAAAACAAAGGTATCATTTGATCTGGCAATCCCACTTCTGGGAGAATACCCCGAGAAAACCATAGTTCAAAAAGGTACACACACCCCAAAACTCACTGCAGCACTATGTAGAATAACCAAGACACCGAAGCATCTTAAATGTCTGCATGGATAAAGAAGATGTGGTCCATACACTTAACGGAATATTATTTGGCCTTAGAAAAAGAATGAAACCATGTCATTGCCCCAACATGGAAGGACATAGAGAGATGGTCACACTAGGTGAAGGAGAATGGCAAATATCAGACAGAGAATAGCAAATATGTGATATCTCTTTTATGTGGATCCTTCAAAAAAATGCATGATAGAAATGAACTTCTTTGCAAAATAACAACAGAGTCACAGACTTGGAAAGTAGACTTGTGGTTTCAAGTGGCAAGTGAGAGAGACACGTGGAGGTGAGGGATCATTTAGGATTTGAGATTAACTTTAGACACTACTTTATATAAAATAGATGAGCAAGAGGGACCTACTAATATATAGACAGGGATCTCTCCTCAGTATTCTGTAATAACGTATATGGGAAATGACTCTGAAAAAGAATGGATATACGTATCCATATATAACTGAATCACTTAGCTGTACATATGCATGCTAAGTCGCTTCAGTTGCGTCCAACTCCTTGCGACCCTATGGACTGTAGTCCGCCAGGCTTCTCTGCCCATGGGATTCTCCAGGCAAGAATACTGGAGTGGGTTGCCATTTCCTTCTCCAGGGGAACTTCCAGACCCAGGAATCAAACCTGCATCTCCTGTGTCTCCTGCGTTGGCAGGGGGGTTCTTTGCCTCTAGCAGCACGTGGGAAGCCTAACACAACAGTGTAAATCAACTATACTCCAGTATAAAATTAAATTAGGAAGAAAAAAGTCTGAGTGAGTCTTGTTTGTGTTAAGCCTCTATTTCTGCGTTGCCCCCAAAAGATTTGGAGCTACATCTTCTCATGGACTCCCTCTCTCAAACTCCGTTTCTTCCTCTCACCATCTTCTTCAGCTTTTGCTCCCCAACCTTACCCTGTCAAAATAGAAACCCCCAAATCAGTTGCCCCAGTAGGATGCCATGCATTTCTCCAGGGAAATTTTAGTACTTTATGTTATATGATACCAGGGTTAACAAGCACCATTGCTTTCCCCAGTGGTGCTCCAATCAGGTGCAAAGTTAGCCCCCACTTTTGCACAACCAGGCTTTTATCCTCTCTGGGAGGTAACTGATGGGAACAGAGGGATTACTGGAGTACATGTCCCCTTCTCACTGGGGGACCTAGAAACCTACAAGGAGAAATCTGGCAGTTTCTCAGAGAACCCTGAAAAACTAAAAGACATTTATCAGGTTGAGATTGACATTCTGTTAATCGCTCAGTCGTGTCCAATTCTTCACAGACCCATGGACTGTAACCCTACAGGTTCCTCTGTCCATGGAATTCTCCAGGCAAGAATACTGGAGTGGGGAGCCATTCCCTTCACCAGGGAATCTTCCTAACCCAGGGATCGAACCCGGGTCTCCTGCATTGCAGGCAGATTCTTTACTGTCTGAGCCACCAGGGAAGTATATTTAGTAGTAAATATTATAAATCACGAGATAGAATACAGGAAATAAAATGTGTTCTTTTATAGTAACAGTATCTTTGACCTGGAACTTGTTAACCCTGGTATCAAATAACATAAAGCACTAAAATTTCCCTGGAGAAGGGCATGGCATTTACTCTAGGACTGTTGCCTGGGAAATCCCATGGACAGAGGAGCATGGCAGGCTATAGCCCATGGGGTTGCAAAGAGTCAGACACGACCAAACAACTGAGCACACACACTGAAATTTACTCCTCATTATTAATCAGAGTGGCCAAAACAGAGGTTTATCTTCCTAATAGAATAATTCACTCATTTAATAAAACTTGAAAAACTGCTGAGTCACCAGGTGAATTTATTCGAAGAACAAGTCATTCTCAGAGGTTTACTTACATGATAGTCAGCTTCAGGAAGTTTAACACCAGGAAATAAGTCACTAGTTATTCCACTAAATAAGGGTATATCATGTGACAAAAACTTTGGTTCATTTACATCTTTAATTGATCGAAGAAGCTAAAAATCAATCAAAAAGTGCAATACAGATTAATTGCCAGTATTGGCCCTCCTCTGGCCCCCGTCTCACAAAAGTCAAAGTTTGTTTTATATTATTTCATGGAATCCCTATACTAAACAGCCAACACTACACTTATCAAACAGAAAGGTCCTTGGAGTCCTGTAAATTACAATGAAAACCAGAACCTCAAAACTGTCATTTCAACCCCACATAAAAAGGCTGAAAACAACAACTTTTATCTGCCTATCTATATAGTTCACAATCAACCTTGCTGAAAAAAAATTATTTTTTAATGGAAACTTTCACAACATACACAGTTAATACTTACAAGAATATCTTCATTTTCATTTGGAAATTTTAGTTTTAGGTTTCCAGCAGCTATTAAAACTGCTTTTACTGCTCGCATTCCATAGTCATAATGAAACTGTGATGAGAGCTGCTCTGAGCAGAGCCTGTAGGTCATCACTATCTTCACAGACAGAGGTTTTGCATTCAGAAACCCATAGGAGTAGAGGGAGATTTCTGCTATGAGGGCATAGTTTGGAACCATCATAGCCACTGTTCTGAAAAGCACCTGAAGCATGAAACAAGTGAAATATTTTATTTACATAAAGAAAACAAGTTTTAAAGCTAAGCATAAGCACCCAAAGATAATGAGCTGATATTCAAGTTTATTCCCCCAGTGCAGGACCTTTTCACTAACTCTTTAATTTGTTCAGTAGCATTTTAGCAGTTTTATGTATTCTAATATTTTTTTAGACATTAAAAAAATTCTTTACAGGTTTACCTTTCAGCAAATGGAAAAGGTAAAAGGGAGATTACAAATACATGTGAGAAAAGTGTACCGTTTTGAGTAGATTATGCTGATCACCAAACTTACACTCTTTAAAAAATATATATTACCTTAAGATTATCTGGTAATTCAGAACGTCCTGCATAGCCAGGATTCATGGTAATAGCTACAAAACAGTTTGGATTGAGTTTAAGCTCTGTCCCTTCAAAAGTAAACACTTCCAGCTTCTGTTGAATGGCTCTCTGAATGCAAAGGATCTGTTGAGCTACCACTGACAGCACTTCCAGCTCAATTCGATTAAATTCATCAAAGCACGCCCAAGCACCAGAAGAAGCCAATCCTTTAAAAAACTAAGGACAAGAAAAACGCTGATTTTCGTAGGCATGGGCATCTTTTGCGAAAATAAACATTTAACCGTTTAAGTCAAAATTGAAGCGTGTGTGTTAGTGGCTCAGTTATGTCCGACTCTCTGCGAGTTGACTATCCTGTCCATGGAGTACTCCAGGCAAGAACACAGGAGAGCGTTGCCATTTCCAGCCCCAGGGGATCTTCCCGACCCAGGGATCGAACTCTGGTCTCCCACATCTCAGGAAGATTCTTTACCATGTGAGAAACTTGCAAAGCTTTTAAGTCAAAATTGAAAGTTAAGCTCAAGAAAAACCCCAAAGGGATCAAAACAATGCCTTTACCCATTAAAAAAAAAAAAAAGAGTGCAAATAATGCATAAACCAGAATCGGTGTTTTAAATATGAATTTGCTTCGGCTTATCCAGTTAGCCCTAACTATAAACTACTTGTAATATTTAATATGTAACTTTACCTTTCCCATTGCTAGATAGTCTAGCCCATCTGAACAGTTGAATACCACGCACTGTACAGCAAGAGCTTTAGCCAAGTCCTTGGTGGTTTCCGTTTTTCCTGTGCCTGCTGGCCCTTCTGGAGCACCTCCAAGGTTTAAATAAAAGGCACCTATCTGAAAAGAAAAGAAAATGTGAAAAGAAATCCATGCTTAACTGAAAACAAACAAAAACTCTATAACAGGACAATTGCTTATATTAATAAAATGGTCTCAGTCTTATTTGTAGCTTCAGAGACAGTAATGCAATTACATACATCATTGATTTTTAGGACTCATTTCTGTAGCTGCAACAAGAAAAAGTGGTTTAAAGGATCTAAAAACAGTTAAAATGTGTGAAAATCTCCTTATCGTCTAATACTTCATATGTATTCCATTTGCCTTTTTAAAAACAAAGAGAATCCAGCCTTAAAGTGTTAACATTTGATCAGAAATGTTTAATTAAAAGTGGTTAGGGAGGGCTTCCCTGGTGGCTCAATAGTAAAGAATCTGCCTGCTAATGCAGGAGGCATGGGGGTAATTCCTGATCTGGCAAAATTCCACATGCTTCAGAGCAAGTAAGCCCATGCGCCACAACTACAGCCTGTGTTCTGGAGCTCAGGAGCCTCAGCTTCTGAAGCCTGAGTGCCCTCGAGCCTCTGCTCTGCAACAAGGGAAGCCAACACCAGTGGGAAGCTCATGCACCGCAGCTAGAGAGTAGCCCCCACTAGCCACAGCTAGAGAAAAATCCTGTGCAGCACACCAGAAGGAAAGAAATAAACATTAAAAATAACATGTCACTTTAAAAAAAAAAAAGTGCTTACAGAAATGTTTGTAGAGACCAATTATGACAATCTTGATAGCAAGATGCAAGGAGAGAAAACACCAAAAGCCGAGGGTAATACATGGAGGCCCATCAATGGGAACATAAAGAGATGCCCTACTATATCCGTTCGTCTATGATTCACCCTGGCTGTGGCATTCCACTCTCGGTATGTTCTTCATTGTCTCCATCCCCATAGCACCGCTCTGTATTTCTCTTACCAGTAGCATCACCTTCATTGTGAAACCAGTTACCAGTTATCTGCTGATGCATGGCAAACTGTGACCTGCCTTTGCCTACTGGACTCCACTCTTATTGTTTTTATATAAGTTGGCGTATCCTCTAAGCATAGCCTGGGCACTGGGGTGGTTGCCCAAGTTGTCTTTTACAAATCTGGAGTCTTCTGTGTCAAATCAAGCTTGAGCTGATTAAGAGGGTTAAGAACACCGATCCTCCATCCGGACAGGGGCAAGTGTCAGCTCAGTGACCTTTTGATGTCAGAGGCAAAACACTCCACCCTCAGAGCAAGCTAACTCCACTCCTTTCTGAGCTTTGCTGAGAAGAAGCAAATGTAAAAAAAGTCTATGGCCTGGCTGCATGAGAGCAGAGCGATAACAGCCTCCCCATGCTTCCCATACTTCAGCTTTATCCCATGAATACCCTGAACCCTTCGCCTTCAGGAAGGGAGATCTAAGTTGTTTTCCTGTCTCCTTGCTTGGCTGCTCTCTGAATAAACACTTTCTCTGCTGCAAACCTCAGCATTTCAGTGTTTGGCTTGCTGTGATGAGTTAGGCAAATGAACGTAGTTCAATAACACTTACATTACAGTTAACTAAGTTCATTTTTTTCCCTCTCTCAGTTAGTTTTTAAGTTCCTTAAGAGTAACATCAGCAGCATCTGAATTCTTTCTGAGTCTGCACAGTGATTATAACAATGGCTGGAAATTTTAAGAAGCATACAAGTTACAGTCAACTCTAACTATGAAGTTTGTTTCATGAAAAACTCTATGAGAGTTTGTGAAACTTAGCTGCTTTTAGATAAAATAGGGTTAAAGGGCCAAGACTATATATATATGGTGGGACAGGGAGTATATGGGAACTCTCTATTCCTTCTGCTTAATTTTTCTGTGAACCTAAAACTGCTCTAAGAAACTAAACATTTTAAAAAATAATTAATAGACCTATGAAAACCTTAAATATTTTCACCTTTACTAAAATCAAACAACAGAGACAGCTTATTAAATACATGCAGTATCAATGATACTTCACCCATCATAAATTTGTAGTAAATACTATACTGTTAATGTCCATTAATGTGACTGCTAGAAACCTCAGACTCTCCTTTCTTTATTAAAATTTCCAAAAAATGCTTATAAATGTGTTCTCTTTATTATGGATATTAACTACAGTAGGAGATTTTTCCAGTGTTTAGTGTTTTATACAAGTGTTTAATGTGATTTTGATTTTATACCTCAAAGTTGCTGGGTCCACCTTACAAATATTCACAGCTCACTTCAGTGAGCTCTGAGATAGGACACAGCAGCTTGAGATTCATTTACTCAACAAATCCTAGGGAGTAACTTAGGTACTTGTCCATCACTAGAGTAGAGGATAAGACAGACACAGTCTGCCCTTCCGGTAGCTTCTCGAGAAAGAGGATTTGGTGAAATATTTTATCACAGATGCACTACAATCTTCCTCAGATTCTTTTACTGGTCATTGCTTCCGTCCTTCCGATTGCTGTGGGCATCATCTACAAATAGCTCCCAATCGTCCTTGTCTCCCGAGGTTTGCCCTCAGTCAGGAGCTCCCTCAGTCACAAACATCTGAATGCTTATTCACATCCCTAGCCTCAGGAGGGACCCATAGCGGTGACAATAAAGGGATAGAAAAGTTAGACCTCTTTGCCTTAAAGTGAAGTATGTCTGTGATGTCATTCATGCTCCAAAACTCCGCGTGAGATCAGGTTAGGCCGTACATCCACAGAAACCACATCCTTGCTTAGCTTCCCCCTCTGCTTTCTTCATTTTCTTACAGGCTTTTACTGAGAACATTCCCTAGACAATCATTTGCCCCATAATCCCTGTTTTATCTCTGCTTACAGACAACTCAAAGACACTTTAACTTACTTAGTACAAGTGGATTGGTGTTTCTTTTTTTGTTTTTAATTGAAGGATAATTGCTTTATAATATTTTGTTGGCTTCTGCCATACACCAACGTGAATCAGCCATAAGTTTACATACATCCCTTCCCTCTTGAACCTCCCTCCCACCTCCCACCCCATCCTGCCCCTCTAGGTTGTTTCTTGAGTCTCCTCCTTAATGCCCAGATAGGGTTGCCAGACTTAGCAAATAAAAATACAGGATGCCCAGTTACATTTGAAAATCAGATAAACAATGGATAACTGTTAGTATAAGTATGTCCACGTAATAATTAGGACATACTTCTACTAACAAATTTTCCACTATTGATTTGAAATTCAAATTAACCTGAAAGTCTTGTATTTTATCTGACAACACTCTTCCCAGAGGTGTTTTGCCTGTTTGTTTTGTAGTCGTGGCGTTATCTTCCATAGCTTCCCAACAAGGGCAGCCCTCAGCATCACCTGCTCACACTTCAGCTCTCCCTCTCCTATTCAACAACACTAACTTGGAGTTCTAAGGCTCAAAGGTACTTCCTTCATCTTGTCATCTCTCCCAGAACTCCACTGAAAAAACTGATGTCATTTTCTGAAGCTCTGGCTTTTTCTTTAAATCTCCAGTACCTTCCTTTTTCTAATTATCCCCAAAGGGAGTGGCTCGTGATTTTCAAACAGAATTCAAACACACTCATGTTCTACTAAACCACTCAGAAGTAAATATTCATTATTATAACTTTACATAAAGGGAATTTGGGATTAGAAAAAGAAGCTATCCTTCCTTTGACTATAGCTATGGTCAACTATACAGATAAGAGAACGAAATGAGGATAGCCATGTTAAATTTGGACAAGAAAATATGATACCAAATCAAATAGTAATCTTTAATGTGTAAATTAAAATAATCTAAACACATACCAATGTTCTGTAACATCTGTCAGTTAGAGGAGTAATGACAAGTCGAGGTGAGTTACCAAGATATTCATAAGCATATTTTACGTTGCAATTAATGATACGAACTCGAGCGTTTTCATATTCCCAATAATAACGAAGCTGAGCAAGCCACTGGAAATCTGTATCGTGTGAGACACCTGGAAGGAATAAAGTAAAACAAGACACATAATCCTGAAATGGAAATAATTTGAAAACTAGATATTTTATCATTGTTTACAAAAGTATTAACATTAAAATAATTCACATTTTCTAATTTATAGAAAAGATCCTATAAGATAAATTCTGCTGAGAGAAAAAAGACATATAGTATAAGTTCTTGTTTCTAGAAAGTATCAATATTTTATCTTCAATATTAAGAAGAAGTCACATACCCATATCAATCATGTCCATGACCACATCTCTAGCATGGACATCGATAGTAACTAAAGCCCCCAGAGTAATCCTGGTCTGCTTCGATAGTTTTCCTCTTACCAGCTCCACAATATCATTTAGTTGATTCTGAAGTTCCTTATAGTACTTCCTTAATCCCTACAAAATAAAAAAGCAATTAAACTAACACTATATAGTAGCCAAAATGTGCATTTTATACATTTATTCTTTAACAAAATGATTCTGACTTTACAATGTGGCTCAGTATAAAAATGAATTCTAGAACAGAATAACTTTTGTCTATGCATAATAAAATTAAGAACCAATTTTTAAATAACTGTGTACTTTTAATGCTACGTGTAGAAAGTAGAGGAAGATTGGCCTTGAAAATGATAAATAAGCTAACTAAAATATATATATATATAGCATGTAGAAAAGAATGTCACTTAAAATATGCCTTACCTCTGTTCCACCACTTATAACTTCCTGTGTCTCAGAGGTCCAGAACATTTGAGAAACACAAAGTACCACCTGGCCAGGCCACTCTCGAACCCAGTCTCTTCTTGCAGATTCTGGATAAGCCTGGATAATTAAAGTGTATTTCTAAGTTTAAAAGGTGACAAGAGGAAAAAAGCTTAATGATTAACAATATGTAAGTACGATATTGGTTACATTTGTAGGCTAGAATATATTCATGAAAAAATTTAGATGACTATTTAAAAGATCTGAAATTTTTTTACAAGCCATATTTTTCAAATATTTGTTTATTGATAAAAGAATAGAAAGATGAGCACCCATATGTCAATAATCAGTTATCTCTGGAAGAATCTGATTGTTGATTCTTCGGAAAGCTATTTTCCATAGGATTTTTATGTTTCTTTGCTGTGGAGAGCTGTCAATTTTCTACATAATATACACATTACTTCTATTATAATGAGATATGAGGGTTTATTAAGGTTAAAAAATAAATCAGTCTAGCAATTTACATATATTGATGCCAAGATTTAACAGAAAAGAAGAATACACCATCTTGTAGCTAGACTGACTTCGTAGCTAGAACCCTTGTATTATTTCTAAAAACTTGTATGACCAGTGTATATAATTTGAACAATTATATATTTGTCCAGTTATACACAACTGAACAATCTATGCTATGAGTTCAAACTATACTTTCATTTCTTCTAAATTTTAAAGTTGATACTAATGGAATTTATACCCATATGTATACACATATTTACCTATTTATTGGCTGTGTTGCATAGCTTGTGGGATCTTAGTTCCTTGACCAAGGATTGAATCCAGGGTACGGCAGTGAAAGCACCAAGTCCTAACCTCTGGACCAAGAGGGAATTCCCTGGAAACTATATTTTTAATACAATGACACCATCTTGGATATAAGAATATTAAGCATAAAGATGAAAGTGAAAGTGAAGTCGCTCAGTTGTGTCTGATTCTTTGTGACCCCATGGACTACACAGACCATGGAATTCTCCAGGCCAGAATTCTGGAGTGGGTTGCCATTTCCTCCTCCAGGGGATCTTCCCAACCAAGGGATAGAACCCAGGTTTCCCACACTGCAGTAGATTCTTTACCAGCTGAGCCACAAAGGAAGCATAAGGATATAAATATTAATTATTAAAATGCATTTTCAGTAATATTTATGAAAAAAGAGAAAGTGTTAGTGGCTCAGTCTTGTTTGACTCTTTGTGATACCATGGACTGTAGCCCGCCAGGCTTCTCTCTCCATGGAATTCTCCAACCAAGAATATTGGAGTGGGTAGTCATGCCCTTCTCCAGGCAATCTTCCCAACCCAGGGACTGAACCCAGGTCATTCTTTACCGTCTGACCCACACTAGGACAGTCCATGACATTTAAAAAAATATCAAACATTTATAATATTTATAAATATTTATGAACAAATACAAATAACAAACTAACCTAGGTTTCAAAGAAGGCTAAGTTTCAAAGAATGGATGAGCCATTGCTAGGTACACAGAAGGTAAATTTCTATATGGATTAAGGAAATACTTTCATGGATAATGTTGATTCTTTCCTTTGTGCTTTGGAATCATAGATAGAAAATGGAGAGAAAAAGTCAAGATTTCTCCGCAAGAACTTTGAAACTGAACAGAATAGACACTGCAAGATGATTCTCATAGGGCTCTTGGTGAAGGAAAAAGGAAAAAGGATTCTTACTCAAAGTGAGTTGCTGGATATAAGGCTGCAATGCCTTTTAAAATATATATATATATATATATATTTGGCTGAGCCAGGACTTAAGTTGCAGCATGTAAGACTGCACGTGGGATCTAGTTCCCTGACCAGGGATTAAAACCCAGGGCCCCCTGCACTAGGAGCTCAGAGTCTTAGCCACTGACCCACAAGGGAAGACTGCAATGCTTTTTAAAATGATATTTTTATTGTACAACTGTTCCTTTGTGGTCCTAGAGGAAGAAATATACTGAAATTTATTATCATTCAAGATCAGGTTAATTGAATTAGCCTAAGTGAGGTACATGTAGTGCCTACGTATTATATTTCTCTCAAATATTATAGATCCTCCTTTAATGTTTATCTCATTATGAGTTTTAAAGTAATTGTTTAAGTGTAAACAGCAATAAGTAAACCATATCACGCATTTAACACCCATGTCTGAGTTCTTTCTGACCCCATGGCCTTCACACAGGATACCCTAGATGGTCTTCCATTTGCTCTCTATTTGGTTAATCCCTACTTACCCTTTGGGTCTTGGTTTCAATTTTACTTTCTCTAAGAGCCTATCGCTAGCAACCTACCTTCCTCACTCCAGATTAGATACACCTTATTATTCTTTCTCATAGCACCTTTTTTTTTTTTTTGAGCACCTAATTGCACATTATTATAAATTCATGGATGTGAGAGCTGGACTGTGAAGAAGGCAGAGTGCCGAAGAATTGATGCTTTTGAACTGTGGTGTTGGACAAGACTCTTGAGAGTCCCTTGGACTGCAAGGAGATCCAACCAGTCCATTCTGAAGGAGATCAGCCCTGGGATTTCCTTGGAAGGAATGATGCTAAAGCTGAAACTCCAGTACTTTGGTCACCTCATGCGAAGAGCTGACTCATTGGAAAAGACTCTGATGCTGGGAGGGATTAGGGGCAGGAGGAGAAGGGGACGACAGAGAATGAGATGGCTGGATAGCATCACTGACTCAATGGACGTGAGTCTGAGTGAACTCCAGGAGTTGGTGATGGACAGGGAGGCCTGGCATGCTGCGATTCGTGGGGTCGCAAAGAGTCAGACACGACTGACCGACTGAACTGAACTACCATTATTACTTTAATAATAATGTTAGGAACAGAGAAAAAAAGTAATAAATGGCTTAAAAGAATAAGACCCTTAAGTGTTAATTTACTGGTACTCATTCAAAAATCTCCTAAAAAAAAAGCATTTACAGAATATAGGATATACATTAAATTCTAGGAAACACACCAGCCTGGCTGCCGCGATCACATCATGAATACTTCGAAGCATCAAATCTTCTACTTGAATGAGCCACTTTTCCACGGCACCTCGAGCTGCAGACGTGGAAATAAGTGCAATCAGCTCCACTCGCTCGCCTTCAGAGCTATACATGGCCTTAATATCCAAATTGGGAAGGAACTCCAATTTGGCGATGCCTTCAAAGCATTTTTTCAAGTGAGGCTGAACTCTAAGTGGATCTTTGGTCTCTGACAGAATCTCTAGCATTTCATCATTAGATAAGAAGAAAAAACTAGGAAAAACCATGCAAATACAAAAGTTTTAGTTATAATTCATTGCACCTCAGAAAATGCTTTAATGAGAGCACAATTGATTATTCATCATACCGCGGGAAGAAAAGTCGTTTTTTTTCAAGATACGCGTTAAGGCCTTTCATAATTTTCTCCAAAAGTTCATTGCAGTTCTGCAGTTTTTCCAGTAAACCTGTTAAAGAAGTAGCAGCAAGAACCTAAAAGAGACCCATTCATTCAGGTCAGAACTTATATACCAGATATAATGATACGATCTCAACATTAACTTATACGTCAAAAATGTTAAGATGTCAAAAGACTTACAAAAATTGTCAAGAAGTTTTTCATAATGTAAAACTATTAAAATTCAGTAAACCATAAGTATTCTTACCCAAAGTTGATAGTTGTGAGTGAGAAATTATGATTGTTATGCATATTTTCATTTTTCCTGTATTCTTCTGAATGATAGGGGAAGACTATGTTAGTTTTGTTTGTGATTTAATTTTTACATTTACAAATGTCAACTATAAACAGTCTATTTTTACACTCTTAAAAGATTCAATAAAACCTTTTACTATTAATTTTTTTTACTATTTATTTTTTTCTAAATATTTATTTTCATTTATTTATTTATTGGCTGTACTGGGTCTTAGTTGTGGCGTGTGGGATCTAGTTCCCTGACCTGGGATCGAACTCAGGCCCCCTGGATTGGAAGCATGGAGTCCTAGCCACTGGACCACCAGGGAAGTCCCCTTTACTGTTTACTTTACAAGAGGAAGCAGGGAGTATACATTCTAGAAGCCAAGTAAGTTAAATGCACATTTGAAGCAGCTCCACTATACATATTAAAGGGTTATGAACAGGGTATCTTAAGAACTGAAAAGTAAAATTATTTATGCTTCCTTTTATTTCCCTGAGCTTTCCAGTTTGTATACAATGAGTAGGTTTTATTTCTGTAGTTGGAAAAAAAGTGAAATGCCTTTTGTAATAGCTAGAAATAAAGGTTTCCCCTTTATTTGAAAGAGAGAAAACAAATGCTTCACCTTTGGATCTTTCGCACAAAACTTCATGATATCCCTCCAGTGTCTGTCTACTGTCTGAAACTGACGCCCTTCTTCCGGCATCTGTTGCATGATATCCTCAGAGCAAAAAATGGGCTCCAAGTATAGCCAGTGAGCTTGTACCTTTAACCATTCATCAATCGTTTCTTGTATTCGAATCAAACGGTCCTCCCATGCCTTAATGGAAAGCATATTATACTGAATTCCAGTTATTAAAGGAACCCTGTAAATTATAACAAAGGCTATGCATTTTACATTCACTGTTATTTTTAAATCAGCACAAAACAGCTCAAAGTCACTGTGGGTGTCTCACACTGGCTTCGAAAAACTAGGAGGTCTGAAGTTTTCCTAAATCACTGAAACTCACAACTGTAAATGACTATAGTTATTTAGACCAGTTTCCTAATCCCTAGGTGAACTGTCTCAAGTTTAAAAAGCATCCAGGAATATATCTTGCCCCACACCAGTGGTTATCAACCTAGGGGCTATTTTGCCCTCACCTCAAAGACATTTCACAATGTCTGGAGGCATTTTCATTTGTCACAACTAGTGGGGTGAGGGTTCTACTTATATCAAATGGACAAAGGTCATGGATGCTGCTAAATACAGGACAACTCCCACAACAAAGAATTATTTACCCCAAAACGTCATTAGTGCCATGTTGGGAAATGTCCACACAATTTGCTCTACATCAACACAATTTGGAGGGGGGAATCTTATTACCACACATCTCCAAGAATCCATTAGATATTTCGTTAGCCAAGGAACATGTATATAATTTCTCTTTGATTCTTAAATCTATGGCCTGAGATACTATATATCAAGAGATTGGCCTCACATTTTTGTTTGAAAACCTCCAAGAGAGCTTTCAAATTTGTCTTATAAATTCTCCTTTGTCAAAGAAGAGGTACTTGCAAAAGACATCTTATCAGGAAAGGGTTAAGTCAACCTGACTCAAGGCAAGATGTGCAGCTTTATATCCTTTTAGAAGAACATAACTCTTGTCTTCCACAAATATTCAAAGCTGATGGACAGGGAGGCCTGGTGTGCTGTGATTCATGGGTCGCAAAGAGTCAGACACGACTGAGCGACTGAACTGGAACTGGAAATGGAAGGTGCCCCATAACAACACTATGCCTAAATTAAAACCAGACTGCTTTATTTCGAATTTCGGCTTTGTCATTTTTAGCTGTGTGAACTTGGGTAAATTTTCTATCCTTGGTTTCCTTATCCATGAATACCGATAATAATGTGCCTATCCTGGTTGTCTGCTCTGAGGATTAAATGAGTTAATAAATGTAAAGCTCCTAGAGTAGTATCTGGCACATATTTAGAAGTCAATAAATACTAGGGAGAAAATCCAGTTGTTGCTGATCTTTTTTCCACTTTATATAGTCTCCAGTTAGAATATTAATACCAAAGCTCCTAGTTATTATAATTGATTTATTTACAGTAAATAATCTGTATTTACTCACATCAACTATAAGGTCATGACATTAAATTATCTTACAGTCTCAAATATCACTTGTTTTCTTAAGTGGAAAATAATTCATTAATTATTCTAAATGGTTTTCAAGCTAGTTCTCAAATATAAAGTACAGTTTATAGAACTTCACTACAAGTTACAAGAATATACTATGAAACAGGGCCTAGGCTATCTAAAGTTAGATTAAATAATACCAACTGTTTTCCTTCCAAATCTATCACTGTCATTGGAGAAGATTTTTCTTAATAAAACATCATTTGTTCTTTTCAAAATCATTAATGTCTCATCTGTTCTATATATTTTCACATTAATTTTAAGGTAGATATCTGTTCCTGTACTTCAACAAAGCTATCCGACAAACTTACTTATTCCCACAAGAGTAAATATGTAATCAATTTCAATCTTTATAAATGACCAGGAGTTGATTATCATATTTAACAAACCTTGATCTCCTTTTCAAATGGTTTGATGAACGGTGAGCCTCTCATTGTCTGAGTTTTTATAATTTGATCATCGAGGAGAGCCTGAATCTCGTCTACTGAAGAAAGAATACAGACTCCAGTATCACGATATAAGCTTATATGAAAAGCAATATCATCCCAAGTTCCCATCATTGTATGCATGGCTTTCTCTAATGAAAATTCCTAAACAGGATAAAAAAGAAAGAATGGGATGATAAATAAGGAATCTTATTTACTATATGTATGGACTTTCCCTAGTGAATTTAGTAAGCATTTGGTGCATTTTTGTAAGATATTCTGCAACTGTCTTTAAGTTAGAAAAGGTTTTAAACAACTATACAATTCCTATGGTGAATGACAATGTAGTTTTTAAAAATTCACTTGTTTCAAAGCTATCAGTATCAAAACAGACAACAGTATGAAAGACCTGCTGGATTTTCCCTGAGGTGCCTTTTTGCAGTCTACAGTCTGAAGATGTTTTCAGTGTATTCAGGAAGACTACAGGGCCATCCTTACTCTGCCTAGAATACATACACATCGCATGCCACACACACAGGCATCCATTTCCATTCTCAGTGGAAAAAAATACATATCAAAACTAGCATATCACCCACACATATCAGAGTGTGGCAGAATTAAGAAGAGGTCAAAAGAACCATTTCTACTCTGGATTCAGGACAAGGGAATCATACAGAAGTATAGACTTTGTGGGGAGAAAATACGAGTGGCCTTCTACCACTTTTCCCCAGCTTCTCCCACTGCTATCCTGAACTATGCATTCAACCACAACTAAAACTATGATCATTTAATTAACAAACTCATCGAATAAGGTATTTCAGTAGATCCGCACATTTACCTTGCTTGCACCTGCACTTATCACTTCAAATTTGTCCAAGTATGGTGCAAGGTTTAATTTTAAAACTTTCCTCAGTGTAGTTCCAGAGTCTGGAGTTAAGTCATAGCCTACAATTTCTGATAACTGCTTCCAATGACGTGCTCTCATCCCTGGATTACAAAGGATAGAGACAGTAGGGATGTAATCCTAATGATGAAAATGGAAACAATAATGAGTCACTCACTTGACTTTCATACTCATAAAATTATCTAATATATTTAATGAGCCCATTTAATATTTAATGAGTTAGATTCAGGAGGGGAGAGAAACTAACAAAATTATTCTAAAGTTCATCTGCACAAATAAACATGTAGAAATAGCCAAGAAAACTAAAAGAGTGAAGAAAGGAGGGGTGGTGGTAAATGTTCTGTAAGATATAAAAGTCTATGCTAGAACTACAATAATTAAAACTATCACAGTATTATAGAAATACAAAGTCATGTTTATTCCATAATGATATGGAGAAATATATAGAATGACATAATATATAGCTATATACACACATACATAGCATAAACAGGAAAAAAGCCTGCACCAAAATACCAAAATATAACCATCTGGAAATGAAAAAATACTCAACAAAAACACTTAATTCATCACTTTTGATACGGATATTAAAACATTTCCTTTACAATCAGGAACAATATAAGCACATCCATGGTATTTTTAATCAACACTGTATTGAGTCTGCAGCCACTGAGGTAATATAAATAAATAAAAGCTATGGAGGAGGAGTGGGATCGAGATGGCAGTGTAGGAAGACCCTGAACTCACCTCCTCCGACGGGCAAAGAAGGAACGACAATGAAATAGGTAGAAGGGGTGGAGGTGCAATCTAGTCAGAAACCAAACCCCGAGGTCAGTGACACACAAATGAGAAGGACGTCACACACGCGGAGTTCCTCTCCAAGGAGCACGGGGTCTAAGACCTACTTTGGCCTCCCCTGCCTGGAGGTCTTGCACTGGGAAGACAAGCCTCCAGACTGTTTGGCTTTGAAAGCCAGTTAGGCTTCCATTCAGGAGAGACAGAGGGTTATAGGAAACAAAAACTACACTCTTAAAGGGTACAGGCAGAAGCTCACACGGTCCAAGTTCCAACAAAGAGGCAGAAGTTTGACAGGCACCTGTGTCAGACCCACCTGCTGATTTTGGAGAACCTATCAGAGAGGCAGGAGGCCTCTGGGACTCGCCCTGGGGACAGAGATGCTGGTGGCAGCCATTGTGAGGATCACCAGCAAGTATCATTTAGGAATTCTCCCTCTGGCCTGATAGTGCTGGGGGCTTGCCCTGGCCCCTGGAGGGCCCACAGCAACCGTGCACCACCAGGATACACAGTCACACACAGAGAGAGGCTGCCCCATCCACAATGAGCCTGAAGCAGCACTGCCTAGCCGCATGCCAGCCTCACCAGGAGACCGCCATGCCCACCAGGGCACTGACAACAACTGCATGAGTCACGGTGTTGCAGCCAGACAGGCCAAGGGCCAGGCCCACTTATACTCTCAACAGTTAGGCCTTTCACAACATAAGGAAGCAAGTGGTATGAATAGGAGACACCCCTGGAGCAGACAGGTCTAGTGCCAGAGCTAGTGTGCTGCTAGGCCATATAGGATGTCTCCTATATAATGTCACTTCTCCAAGATCAAGAGACCTAACAGTCCTATCCAATACACAAACATGACCACAGGGAATTAGGCAAAATGAGGAGACAAGAGGAATATGTTCCAAACAAAGGAACCAGACAAAACCTCAGAAGAACTATATTAAATGCAAATAAGCAATCTATCCAATATAGAGTTCAAGGTAATATACAGATGCTCAATGAACTCAGAAGAATGGACAAACACAGAATTTCAACTAAGAGTTAGAAAATATAAGAAGAACAAGTCAGAGGTGAAGAATATACTAAGTGAAATGAAAAATATGCTAGAAAGTATCAACAGTAGATAGGATAATACAGAAGGACAGATCAGTGATTTGGAAGACGGAGTATCAGACATCACCCAAGCTAAGCAGGAAAAAAGAAAAAAAAAGGATTTTATAAAACAACAATAGTTTAAGAGACTTCTGAGACAACATCAAGTGTACTCACTTTCATGTTATAAGGACCCCAGCAGGAGAAAATTGAGAGAAAGGAGGAGGGACTTCTTTAAGGAAATATTAACTGAAAACTTCCCTAACCTAGAGAAGGAAATAAATACCCTCCTGTGCTTATTTAACTTATATGCAGAGCACATCATGAGAAACGCTGGACTGGAAGAAACACAAGCTGGAATCAAGATTGCCGGGAGAAATATCAATAACCTCAGATATGCAGATGACACCACCCTTATGGCAGAGAGTGAAGAGGAACTAAAAAGCCTCTTGATGAAAGTGAAAGAGGAGAGTGAAAAAGTTGGCTTAAAGCTCAACATTCAGAAAATGAAGATCATGGCATCCGGTCCCATCACTTCATGGGAAATAGATGGGGAAACAGTGGAAACAGTGTCAGACTTTATTTTGGGGGGGCTCCAAAATCACTGCAGATGGTGATTGCAGCCATGAAATTAAAAGACGCTTACTCCTTGGAAGAAAAGTTATGACCAACCTAGATAGTATATTCAAAAGCAGAGACATTACTTTGCCGACTAAGGTCCGCCTAGTCAAGGCTATGGTTTTTCCTGTGGTCATGTATGGATGTGAGAGTTGGACTGTGAAGAAGGCTGAGCGCCGAAGAATGGATGCTTTTGAACTGTGGTGTTGGAGAAGACTCTTGAGAGTCCCTTGGACTGCAAGGAGATCCAACCAGTCCATTCTGAAGGAGATCAACCCTGGGATTTCTTTGGAGGGAATGATGCTAAAGCTGAAACTCCAGTACTTTGGCCACCTCATGCGAAGAGTTGACTCATTGGAAAAGACTCTGATGCTGGGAGGGATTGGGGGCAGGAGGAGAAGGGGATGACCCAGGATGAGATGGCTGGATGGCATCACTGACTCGATGGACGTGAGTCTGAGTGAACTCCGGGAGATGGTGATGGACAGGGAGGCCTGGCGTGCTGCGATTCATGGTGTCGCAAAGAGTCGGACATGACTGAGCAACTGAACTGAACTGAACTGAGGAAGCACAGAGAATCTCAAACAAGATGAACCCAAGCAGGTCCACACCAAGACACATTATAATTAAAATGACAAAAATTAAAGATAAATAGAGAATCTTAAAAGCAGCAAGAGAAAAGCAACTAGTTATGTATTGTACAAGGGAAATCCCATAAGACCTTAAGCAGACTTTTCAGCAGGAACTCTGCAGAAGGAAGTGGAACAATATATTCAAAATGATGAAAGGAAAAAACTACCACCAAGAAAACTTTACCTGGCAAGGTTATTTTTCAGATTTATCTTTATCTCTGAAGAAGAGACAAAGACGTTCACAGACAAGCAAAAAGCTAAAAGAGTTTATCACCACCAAACAGATCTTACAACAAACATTAAAAGAAATAACAAGTATAAATAAGCAAAACTGTAAAAGGACAAATCTCAGTGGTAAAGGCAAACCTGGAGAAAAAGTAGTTAATTAACCACTCATAAAGCTAGGAGGAAAGTTAAAAGACAAAAGCAGTAAAAAATCATCTCTATCTGCAATAGCAGTTAGGCAAAAATTAACAGATGTAAAAAGGATAAAACATTAGGGGAGGTTAGTAAAAATGTAAAGCATTCAAACTTAAGAAATCATCCACTTAAAATAGACATCTGTAATAGGTTGTTATAAATGAACCTCCTGATAACTACAAACCAAAACCATGTAACAGTTACCACAAAAAGAGAGTCAATGCATCACAGAAAACCTCAAACAGGAAATTTTAAAATACCAGGGGACAAATGAAAATGAAAACATAACATTCCAAAATCCATGGGACACAGTGAAAGCAGTTCTAAAAGGAAATTTTACAGCAAACAAGTCCACCTCAGGAGATAAGAAAATTCTCAGTCTAACCTTAACCTGAAGGAACTAGGAAAAGAAGAACAGACAAACCCCAAAGATAGCAGAAGGAAGGAAATAATGAAGACCAGAGTGGAAATAAATAAAATAGAAACTAAAAATAAAAAAGAAAAAGATCAATGAAGCTAAGAGCTAGTTCTTTTAAAAGATAAAATTGATAAACCGTTAACGAGACTCATTAAGAAAAAAAGAGAGAGCCCAAATAAATAAAATCAGAAATGAAAGAGAGGTTACAACTGACACCACAGAAACACAAAGGATCACAAGAAGCTACTGCAAACAATTATACACCATAAAATAGACAACCTAGTAAAAGTTAATAAATTCCTAGAAATGTAAAATCTTCCAAGACTGAATACGGAAGAAATAGAAAGTATGAACAGACTATCAGTAATGAAATTGCATTAGTAATAAAAAATGCCTAACAAAGAAAAGCCCAGGCCAGATGGCTTCACAGGTGAATTCTGCCAAACAATTAAAGAAGGGTTAACACTTTTCCTGAAACTATTCCAAAAAATTGCAGAGAAAGGAATGCTTCCAAATTTATTCTACAAGACCAGTTACCACCTGGATACCAAAACCAAAGAAAACACACAAAAAGAAAATTACAGGCAAACATCACTGATGAACATAGATGCAAAAATCCTCAACAAAATATGAACAAACTAAATTCAACAATTAATTAAAAGAATCATATATCATGATCAAGTGCGATTTATCCCAAGGATACATGGATGATTCAATATCTGCAAAGTAATCAATTTTAACCACATTAAAGAATAAAAATCATATGACCATCTCAATAGATATAGAAAAAGCTTTTGACAAAATTCAATGTCCATTTATAATTAAAAAAAAAAAAACCTCTCCACAAAGTGAGTATAGAGGGATCATACCTCAATATATTAAAGGCCATATATGACAAGCCCACAGCTATCATCAAACTCAATGGTGAAGAGCTGAAAACATTTCCTCTAAGTTCAGGAACAAAACAAAGTTGCTTACTCTAACCATTTTTATTCAATATAGTATTAGAAGTCCGAGTGACAACAGGGAGAGCGCATTTGATTCCTGGTTGAAGGACTAAGATCACACGTGGCCCAGCCAAAAATAAAGAAAGAAAATAGCAGGGAAAAAAATTATTGATACTACTAGTGGTATGGGACAATTTATCTTCCATCTCAAGATGACTTTCAGAGATTATGATGGTGCACTGCTATGAAGACAGGAATAATGGATGTTGCTGATAAGAAAGGAAAAGAGGAATATCATCTGGATAAATGTAAAACATAACCAAAGGCTTAAATGCTAACAATAAACTACAACTAAATCTCTAACTGAAGAAAAAAGAAAGAAAATAAAAATTACTAATATTTGGAATGAAAAAGGAGTTACTCCTAAAGATTTCACAAACATTAAAAGATAAATAAATGTTATGTGCATTGGAGAAGGAAATGGCAACCCACTCCAGTGTTCTTGCCTGGAGAATCCCAGGGACAGGGGAGCCTGGTGGGCTGCCGTCTATGGGGTCGCACAGAGTCGGACATGACTGAAGTGACTTAGCAGCAGCAGCAGCAGCATGAGCAACTTTATGGCAATAAATTTAACAGTTTTCAAAAATGGAAGATTTCCTTGAAAATTACAATTTACTAAAACTGACATAAAATTAATACAAAACCCAAATATTCCTATATCTATTTTGAAAAAATAAAACTGCTTTCAAAATCCTTCCCATAAAGTTCCAAGTCAATGGTATCACTGGCAAATGTTTCTCTAAAATATTTTTAAAAGAAATAATAACAATTTCATTCAAATCTCTTTTGGAAAATAGAGATAGAATTTCCTGCTTGTTTCAAAAAGTCAACATAATCCTGATAACAAAACTTGACAAAGATATTACAAGAAAATTAAGACCAATATCTCTCCTGAATATAATCTCAAATATCCTCAATAAAATATTAACATACAAAGTCTAGTCTTCCTAGTCCTGTTTCCAGAACTATTTATATCCTGTAAATCAGTAAGAAAAAGACCAACTATTAAAAAATGGACAACGATAAGACCAAATAGTTGACAAGCAAAGAAATA
This sequence comes from Ovis canadensis, assembly GCF_042477335.2. NCBI lineage: Eukaryota > Metazoa > Chordata > Mammalia > Artiodactyla > Bovidae > Ovis > Ovis canadensis. The sequence continues at coordinate 58,408,896 of NC_091263.1, read as the reverse complement.
CAAAATATTCTTAAATATATTAATTTATGCTTAACACTTTATGTAATAAGAAAAATGAAATTCTACTAGTAGATTACCAAAAACCCAAGTATGATGACACTATGTTTTCAAGGTTGGTGTAAGTATATATTGGTAAAACACATACAGAAGATAATTCAACTATAGACTTGAACCTGAAATTTACTCTTTGGCAATTTACCTTGCAGTTCTCACTTCATACTTAGAAATTTTTATACCAATATATAATATTTATAGGTATAAAAAATAATGAAAAAACTCTATATATAGCAAGAAAAGATCTCTAAGATAAATTAACCAAAACAATGGGGGAAATAATACATACAGCATGTTAATTTTATGTAAAAAGATAGGAGATTTAGAAAATATACTCATATCGTTATATGTGTTAAAAAAAACTCTTAAGTATACAAAAGAAAGTAATAACATAGCAAGGAGAAGTTCAGGTGTATCTTTTTTATATTTGTAAGCCATGTGTATTTACTAAATATTAAAAATAATTTAAAGCAGTTTAAAAGTTTTTTCAGGCAGCTCACAGAATCTCTGAGAGTGCTAGACATGGACTGGAACCATGCTGAAAATCCCATGACAGTTTGCACTCGGAGCATGCTGACAGTGGAAGCGTGGCTCTACCAGCCGTATGAACCACGGCCACCACTGCCTTGGGAGGTTGGATGCATTATTTACTGCCGCAAAAACTGTTACTATCCTCTCTTTAAAGATGAGGTGAGTGACACATGAGAGAGGCTAACTATCTTACACAAGGGGCATATTGCCATTACTAAGCACAGACGTGTGATATAAACCTAGGTAGTATGACTTCAAAGCTTTCTCAGGTAACTGGGACTCTGTGCTGCTGCTCACAGTATAGGCCGACCTGTTTACTCAGTAATTTTTTTATCCTCCTCATATCAGTGTACCTGGTCATTAAAGTCTTTTCTATTTGTCAAGCATGTTCTAGCATGTTCTGTGAAGGGACTGATTACGATGACTTCCTCAGGACAGAATAAAGCATGAATTAAGAAATAGATCCTAAATTTTCTGGATTCAGCTTTGGTTTTGCTTTCCAGTTTTTCCATTTCTCTTCATTAGCACTTGCTGCAAACAGTTCCAGCAGGGCTTTCTAAAATGCCATTAAATGTGTTCATACCTTAAAAACTTTTATCTGCTCCATTACTGTAGTGCACATAGTAATGGTAGGATTCTCTTTTGGTTCCTCTTCAAGTTTCTCTTCTTCCAGAGATCGTCTTTTTGCTGCTTTTCTTTTTTCTTGTAATTCCTTCTTTTGCTTTGTTTGGAAAAATTTCAGAGTCTTAAAAATTTCCCGGGAAAATTCCTCTACATCAGTTTCCATGGCTTCCCCATTAAGGTCCAAAAACCCTCCATCCATCCACCTGAAAGAAAAAATAATATTAAACTCAGAGACTTTTGGTGTGTTAAGAGGCCTTAGGCTAGGTCCTTCATCTTGTGTTTTGTTTTTTTTTTTAATATAAATTTATTGATTTTAATTAGAGGCTAATTACTTTACAATATTGTATTGGTTTTGCCATACACCAACATGAATCCACCACGGGTATTCACGTGTTCCCCATCCTGAACCCCCCTCCCACCTCCCTCCCCGTACCATCCCTCTGGGTCATCTCAGTGCACCAGCCCCAAGCATCCTGAGCAAGAGCAGGTAACTGTTTTTCTCAGTCACACAGAGCTGATGACAGAGATAATACTAAATCCACCACATAAGCTATGCTGCATGTGCTAAAATATGAATCAGATTGTTAATGGACAATTAATGGTACCCAAATAAAATGCTGTTTTGACTCCATACTTCTAATTTTTGGTGTTAAGCATGAGTCAAATCAACTAACTGCATTAAAAATGGAATCAAATCTGGAAAACCCAAATGAGACTTAATTAGATATTATATTAATAAGGTTAGGTGGTACCCTAGCAACATTTGACGCTTCTCCTATATGATATTTGGTTTTTCTATCAAATGGACTGGTAAGTCCTACTTTTAAACACTTAGCCAACAACAACAGCAATAAAAATCAATGTATGTTTTATAAATCTTTTTATATCTTTGCTGAACTGTTTATTACATTACCAGAAATTACCGTTTTTCTGTTCGTTGCCACTTCAAAACTAAATTAAAAAACTTCTGATAGGGCTCAATGTTAACTTTTAATTTATCCAGTTCAGGATATTTTGTCAGTTCCCATTTGAAAAGTTCCTCTTCTTTATTAATAAACTGAACTGCTTCTTCAGATTCCTGAATACGTTTTTGTAGTTGTCTTACATCTGTCACATACTGAAAGCAAAGCATTTTTCATTTCAAGAAATACTCAAGTAATGTTATAAAAATAAGATTAAACAATACTTCATAGGCTATGTCCTTGTGTGTATATATATATATATATAGCAGCTTTATATATCAACTGCACAGCAATATTATGACAGAAAGCAAAAAATGGCTATGTCTACTTAACAAAAAGAAAACTAACCCACAAAAAAGATTACATAATTAGCAGCAGTTCCAGGCCCCTTTTTGCCTTAGTAAGCACATGCTTTTCTATATTATACAAACATGCCTGCTAGCGTGCTAAGTTGCCTCAGTCATGTTTCACTCTTAGCGACTCTGTGGACTGTATCCTGCCAGGCTCCTCTGTCCATGAGATTCTCCAGACAGGTGGACTGGAGTGGGTTGACATGCCCTCCTGCAGAGGATCTTCCCGACCCAGGGATCAAACCCACATCTCTTATGTCTCCTGCATTGGCCAGGCAGGTTCTTTATTTACCATTGGGGCCACCTGGGAAACCCTATACAAACATGTCCTATACTTATCTACCAGCCTGCCACAGCTACTGTCTATATTTATCAGACCTGTTGCATGCGGTCCAATTCTGCAAATTCTGCAAATTCTTCCATGCGCCGTGATTCCTTTTCTACTTCCAAAATCAGTTTCTCTCTCTTTGCTATTAGTTCATTTTCTTTTCTATGTTTAGCATTCTCAATGAGCTTTAAAAGAAAACAATTTCATCATGTTAATTATTTTGCCACAAAACAAAGAATGATCATATGAGAAATATAAATGCTTTGTACAGTAACAAAAAACATCAGCAATGTAAAAGTAAAACATTGTACAAAAAACATTGACAGATATGAAAGGAAAAGAATAATAAATTACACAGAAAAAATTTTCTGTATCTCCCAAGTGACCATAATAATTTTTAAGTAGATATTTTAACTATTTAACAGATTCTGGGAAAATAATAAAACCTACCATATATTGAGCATTTCTTATGTCGAGAATTATTAAACACTTTACCTACATTACCACAAGTATTATATCCTCATTTCAGAGATGAAGAAATTTAAGCATATAGAGATTAAGAGGCAAGTCCAATGTCACAAGATCATGAAAGCCAAAATCTGGATTAGAACTCTGGATTATCTGGCTGAAGTCAATGCTTTTCATTACTATACTATCTCACTTCCCAATTTAGGAAAAGCTAGCTTAAATTAGGACTTTTACAAAATTTGAACTATATTCAGTATTAATATAAAATCCTGAATCTGCAACTTCCTCCTGGGAAAGTTACTTAACTTCTCTGAGACACATTTTTCTCAGCTATGAAATGGGGGAAATAAGAGCACCTGGGATTTTTGTCAGTATTAAATGATTTAATAAATGGAGAGTACTGAGTACAGTGCTTATGATTGTTATTCTTTTAGTAATTTCCTTTTTTAAAATTTATTTATTTTGGCTGTGTTGGGTCCTCACTGTGGCTCGAGGGATCTTCACTGGGGCATGCAAACTTCTTAGTTGTAGCTTGAGAACTCTTAGTTATGGCCAGGAATCAAACCGCAGTCCCCTGCGTTGGGAGCATGGAGCCTAGCCACTGGATGACCAGGAATCCCCCTATTATTAATTTGATAACAGTTCTAACTTTTTAATGTCAGTTCCACTTTTTAAAACCTTGTGGGTTAAGCCTGTCTTAAGCCTGCGGGGCCATAAATGTTTCTAATCCCAAACTCATACCGACACATGAAGTTACTTTTTAAAAGTAGATGGCAAGGGGCTCCCTGCACAGTGGACAGGAATCTACCTGCCAGGAGATGTGGGTTTGATCCCCAGTCTGGGAAGATTCTGCAGGCCTCAGAGCAACTAATCCTGTGCCACAACTACTGAAGCCTGTGAGCTCTACAGACTGCTCCACAACAAGAGAAGCCACCCAAGGAGAAGCTACCGCAACTAGAAAGTAGCCCCCACGCTCTGCAACTAGAGAAAGCCCACGTGCAGCCAAAAACAAATTTAAAAAATATAGCAGTGTGTAACGTCAAAAAAACATAGATGGCAAGTATATATGAAAATTAAATGAACATTGAACTTAAAATACAGAATACAAAAATACATAAGGAAAAATGTATTTACCTCATCATTTTCATCAAAGATGGGATTAATTTTCCAAGGCCACATAAGGACAGCTGAATTTAAAGCTAAGTCTTCTGCAGGAAATAGAAATACATCTAAAAAGTAACTCATCCGGCGTTTGGATTCCTATAGAAGAAAATCCAGATATGTTAAACCATGTAGAAAATCTAAGTCAGTGAAAGTGAAAGCCACTCAGTCATGTCCAACTCATTGCAACCCCATGGACAGTCCGTAAAATTCTCCAGGCCAGAATACTGGAGTGGGTAGCCATTCCCTTCTCCAGGGGATCTTCCCAACCCAGGGATGGAACCTAGGTCTCCCGCACTGCAGGTGGATTCTTTACCAGCTGAGCCACAAGGGAAGCCCTAAAGCATTATGAAAAAGAGAAACAACAATTTCTAATACTTTTTCAAATTTCAATCTGACTCAGATTATTAACTGATATTTCATATCACCCAAATCACATGGGTATTTCAATAACTATAGGATTATTTATCTGGCTTCATAGCACACAATTGAAGACTTTTATAGTAAAAGCATTTAGTTTGCTCCCTGGTGGCTCAGATGGTAAAGAATCTGCCTGCAATGCAGGAGATCCAGATTTGATCCCTGAATTGGGAAGATGCCCTGAAAAAGGGAATGGCAACCCACTCCAGTATTCTTGCCTAGAGAATACAATGGACAGAGGAGCTTGGCAAGCTACTGTTCATGGGGTCACAAAGAGTCGACACGAATGGAGGACTAACACACACAGAAACACATACCAAAATTAAAGTTTTTTAATAGTTTTCACTTGCAATTGACTTAAGATAAAAGTACTTGATTATCCATGTATACGGCTGAAAATGGTGATCAAATATGCGTTTTTTCAGTAACTCTTGTTTTTTTTTAAGGATTTTAGTTTTATTCTTATGTATTTAATTTTTTAATCCGTGGTGACAAAGATTTTAACATCTTTTATTTTGTTTTGCATCTTCAATAACAGTACCACTTCTTTTGCCTACCATTGAAGCTGAAAGTGAAGTCACTCAGTCGTGTCCGACTCTTTGCGACCCCATGGACTGTAGCCTACCAGGCTCCTCTGTCCATGGGATTTTCCAGGCATTAGTACTAGAGTGGATTGCCATTTCCTTCTCCAGGGGATCTTCCCCACCCAGGGATTGAACCCAGGTCTCCCGCATTGTAGAAAGACGCTTTACCGTCTGAGCCACCAGGGAAGTCCTACCATTAGTATATAGCAATTGTCCAGAAAGAGTTTAGGAGTGACTGGCAAAAAAAAATTTTTTTTAAACCAATAGATTTACTTGAATAAGACATTAAATATCTTTACTGCTTATAACTTGCATTGATCTATACGCAGTGCTATAATTTTTAAGAACTGAAATACAGATTCAAAGGCTCATTTAAGAGTTTTTGTTTGAGATACACATAGGATGTATATGTATATAATATACATAATGTTCAGAATGCATTATATATGTATTATATTGCACACAGAAATTAACCCAATAAAACCTGATTCATAGAACTAGCTGTATTAATAGATAGTAGGAGAAAATGCATAAGATCATACCAATAGATGCAAAAAATAAAATTCAACATCCAATCATAATAATGTTTTCAAATTAATTTTTATTGGAGTATGGCACCCCACTCTAGTACTCTTGCCTGGAAAATCCCATGGACTGAAGAGCCTGGAAGGCTGCAGTCCAGGGGGTCGCGAAGAATCGGACATGACTGAGAGACTTCACTTTCACTTTTCACTTTCATGCATTGGAAATGGCAACCCACTGCAGTGTTCTTGCCTAGAGAATCTCAGGGATGGCAGAGCCTGATAGGCTGCCATCTATGGTCGGACACAACTGAAGCGACTTAGCAGCATAGTTGATTTACAATGTTGTGTTAGTCTCCTGCGTACAGCAAGTCTGTATACCACTGGATCACCAGGGAGGCTCCCTGCATCTCATATTTTTAAACAAAAATTAGAGTATAATATAGGTGAATAGGTATATAACTTTGTGTTGGAGAAGGCATGAGCATATGTACCACTAAATGTAGAAACTATAAAATAAAATATTTTTTAAACCTTTGTTAAGGATGCACGTATGGAGGAACTAAAGGAAAAAAATGATTACTGTAGAAACCAGGTTGACACCTCTAAGAGGTGGAGAAAGGGAAGTAATTATGGTCAGAAAGTCATATGCAAAGGATTTCTAGGATGCTGGCTATATCCTATTTCTTCACCTGGGTGGTGGCAACATAGGTGTTCACTTTATAAGTTTGTTTAACCATATGTGTTATTCATTTCCAATATGTGTACCATATTTCACAATGAAAAAAAAATTTTATTATGTAAATTAAAAAATTCCTACCTTGATCCGTGAAACCAACTCCTGAATTCCTACAGTTCGGGCTTTTTCTACATAAGATATAAGCTCCATCATTTCCTCTGTTGTCTCAGGAACTTTTAATGCATGCTCTTTAATTGCTTCAAATTCACTGCAAATACTGACATAATACCTTGCTTTATTATAGGTACAGTAATTAATGCTATATTACGCTCAATTATGATTACTATAAAATAGGAACTGTGATCCTAAAAACAATCAGTTAGGTATCTTAAAATATTTAAATATAACAACTGACACAACTCAGGATACACCATAGATTTATAAAATCTATAAAATTAAGGCAACATTTTCAGTGTGAAATAGAGCATGCTTTGGATCGATCAGGCGGCTCTGTATCTAAATCCTGCCTCATCTGCTACTAGCTTTGAGTATTTATGTGAATTTCATAGGCTTAATTTCCATATTTGTAAAATGAAGTTATTAAATTCATCTTATGGGATTGTTGTAATACAATAATGAATAATTAATGCAAAAGAGCCCAGTGCATAGTACACTCTCAATTACTGGTAACTATAGTGTTAGTATAATCATCAGCTTAATTATTACTAGCAGCAGTAATGTCCCTTGTGAAACATGGCAACTGAAAAGATCAAATCTCTGCATACATTTTTAAAATCCATGATTCTTTCAGAAAGTCTATGTATGTATGAATCTATTAATAGAAACCCTATACCTATACCCATTATTTAACTAAGATATATTTCATAGAATTTTTTCCTTATGCTTTGCAGTATCAGGATTGTCATGCCATTGATAGAAATATCAGAAAAACTCCTTGCAAAAACAAAGTACAAAAGAGGTAAATTATTTTAAAAATAAATTTTAGTTTGTGCAGGTATTTCATTTACATTATGTAATTATACTTATTCATTTATTTAATAAATAATTGAATACCCACAGTGTGCTAAGCAACGTTCTAAGCATTGGAGATGTAACACCAAATAGATCAAGTCCCTATCATCATAAAGCTTACATTCAAGCTGATGAGAGAGACAAAACATACATAAATATACAACACAGTGTTAGGTAGTAAAAAGTTCTATGAAGAAAAAAAAAAGTAAAGGGATAAAGAATGATGGCGTATAGAGAAGGAACCAGAATTTTATATAAAGTGACCAGGAATGATCTCTCTAGAGAGGTGATAATTCAAAATGAGAGAAAGAAAAAAAAGAGTCTTACAAATATCAGGGGGAAAGCTTCCAAGGAAGAAAAATAACAAGGATAAAAGCCTGAGGTAGCAAAAAGCTTTGAATAGTTTAGGAATAGCAAGCAGAGCAGTGTCAATACCAAAAAGAGGAGATGAACAGAAATCAGATCACGTAGGGCTTGACAGCAATTTTCCTAAAGCTTTTTTGTGTGTGTGTGAATCATTTTTAAAGTCTTTATTGAATTTGTTACAATATTACTTCTGCTTTATGTTTTGGTTTTTTGGCCGTGAGGCATGTAGGATCTTAGCTCCCTCACGAAGAATCCAACCCACACCCCCTGCATGGGAAGGCAAATTCTTAACCATTGGATCACCAAGGGAGTTCGACGGTTGACTTTTGATTATCAATATTTTAAGAGTGGCTTCCCTGGTGGTCTAGTTGTTGGGAGTCCACCTGCCACTGCAGAGGACACGAGTTCGATCCCTGGTCCAGGAAGATCCCACATGCCAGGTGGCAACAAATACAGTGTGCCACAACCACCACGCCTGAGCTCTACAGCCTGTGCTCAGCAGCAAAAGAAGCCACCACAGCAGGAAGCCCGCTCACTGCAAAGAATAGTGCCCTCTTGCTGCAATTTAGAAAGCCTGTGCACAGCAACAAAGGCTCAGCACAGCCAAAAATAAATATTAATAAGTAAATCTTTTAAATTATTTAGAAAAATAGTTTTTTAGAAGGATATATTAATGTTGATAATGCAAAAAATAGGCAGATGATTCTACTGTGGGTGCTTTCTTCTTTCTAGAGCAGAATCTGAGTCCCTTTGGAGCAACAATATAATTAAAAGAAAAGGAGGTGGAAGTTCCATGGCAGTCCAGTGGCTAGGACTGTGTGCTTCCACTGCAGGAGGCACGGGCTCAATCCCTGGTCGGCGAACTAAGATCCCCCAGGCTCTGCGGCACAGCCAAAAACAAAACAAAACAGAAAAGGAAAGAGGGCAAACAAGATTAGTGCGAGCAAGTTTGCCCAAGCAGATACTAAACCAAACTGTGAAGTAAGAAAATTGCTCTTTATTATTAATTTATTTAATAAATTATGCTTAACACAGTGGTACACATTTCCTTTTAAAGAAAACTATCTATTTGTTTATTTGGCTACAGCAGGTCTTAGTCGTGGCATGTGGGATCTTTCATTTGTGGCATGTGGGATCTAGTACCCTGACCACAGATGGAACCTGGGCCCCCTGCATTGGGAATAGAGAGTCTTAGCAACGGGACCACCAGGGAAGTTTCCATTTCCTTCTTTTGATGTTATCTAATTCGCATAAGGAACTTAGGAAGAAACCAAAGCATGAACGAGGCAGAGGAAAATGGACAACTTTTCAACTGCTCTTCTGCCATGAGTTTATAATAAGACAGTTACTTGTTGAAAGTAGTAGAATTTTCCAGAAAAATGACCAATATTACAAAAGTAAATACCAAAAAGTCGTGTCAAACATAAATCATTTTTAAAATTAACTGTGGTATTGTCATTGCTATTACTCAATGGGATTGTTAGAAAGGAAGTGTCTAGTACTTTATCATCTTCAACATCATTGTGTAATATAATTTTGTATAAAATATGGCTAACCAACACTTAACTTTCTGACAGTCATATTTTTTTATTGACTTGAAAATATTTATTGATGTGATAGCTCCCTTTCTTGGGTACCTATTCTCTGCCAAGCATGGTGCTAAATCCTTTACAAATGTTATCTGTGATCTAACATCAGTTCTGCAAGGCAAGGTATTATTTTTCATAACTAGCACAGCAGGAAATTGAGGCTCAGGGAAATTAAGTAACTTGCCTAGAGTCATAGAACTACTTCATGGTAGAGCCAGGATTCAAATCCAGGTCTCTCTGATTTCAAAGCACATAATTTTCTCACATTGCTTCTGGGAAAATAAACAGCTAACATTTCTTGAGTACCATGTTCTAGGCACTGTGCTAAGTGTTTTATATAAATATTAGTTTTAATCCTTATTGAAGCTGGAGAAAAAACACTGTAAGCACTTATATTTTAATCTTATATTTTTAAACAAGAATTGCTATTAGCAAACTATCTGGTTGGCCAAAAATTCATTTGGGTTTTCCTGTAAGAAGGCCAGTGGAATTTTTTTTTTTGGGACACCCCAATATCTCTTTTACTCTAAAATTCTGAGTTTGGCAACTGATTCTACTTACCTTTCATTTTCTTTCCTATGTTTTGAAGCTATATCATTTAGCAACATGTTTGCAAAGGCTCTTGCTTTGTTTGTTAGGCCTGTCTTCAAATCTTCACAATCCAAACGCACCATAGGGAAATGAACCCACTGAGGCAAAAGCATTATTTCTGAAGCAAGATTGAAAAATTTTCCTATAAACTTTAAAAAAGGATTTAAAACAAAAATGGTTAGATTTTCAAATTCATCTGTGATTTGACAGTACAGTATTATGGTAAAATTATTAATTATATACTATAAGTATAAATCCATTTATTTTTGCTAAGGAATTAAATTTCTTTCCATTGTTGCACCAAATTTCCCCCCCTGTCCTTTCATTAAGGAATTTACCAATTTAACAGTAAATATCCAATACAATGCCATTTATAGCATCAAAAATATCTGGACATGTCACAAGGTGAAATTCCCCTCAGTAACTATTAAAAAGAATATGATCAAAGCCACCTATGGGGAGGGAGGTGGGAGGGGGGTTCATGTTTGGGAACGCATGTAAGAATTAAAGATTTTAAAATTAAAAAAAAAAAGAATATGATCAAAGCCACATATCTCTCAGTTTAAAAGCAAATCTTTATCATGTGACAATTTGTGTAGCTCACTAATACTTGGTTGGGCCATTGAAAATTCTAGTTCAATCTTCAGGAAAATAAATAAAAGAAACTTTTTGGTATTGGTCAAAATAATCCAGGAGAGAAACATTATGCCCTGCTGTTACCAAAGTTCCAAGTTATTGCAATTTATACAAATTCTTAATACCTAGACACACTGGGGTAATTTTTTTTTCTTGTTCAAATATTTTATTTGAATTTATGACAGCGACATTTAGTGGTTCTGAGATGGCTTATGGAGAAGTACCCCACCCTCCCCGAAGAAAAAACCAGTCTGTGCCATCCAACACCACACAGCTGGTTGAGGGAGTATCCCCACCTAGCATGATCAAAGGACATTCCAGGAGCCCTGGGGCAGGTCCTACCCCCCAGCACCAAGCCTCAGAGTTGGCATGCTGGGGGAAAGCTGCCAGCCACTTGGTAGACCACTAGGTTCTCTGTTTTCCCTTCCCTCCCCTTTTCAAATCCCACAGTTTCCTGTTGGGGAGAGGCTGTAATTAGCCTGGTTCAGGCACCAGATCCCAGCCAGAGACATGGCTGCCATGACAACTCTAGGAAAACTGGAAACCAATATTCTTCCAATTGGAAGGGTTATGGCATAGACTTTTTCTGAGTTACGTTACATTGAAGCCAGATTTGTCAGGTCAGCTGCCAAGGGAAGAAGGTAGGGCTGGACTCCCCTTCACTCCCCAGGTCAGCCTCTCCCTGCAGCCAGACAGGGTGCTCCTGGATCCTAGGGAGGCTGAGCTGCCCCTCACCCAGTCTGTGCCTGAAAGAGTCCTGAATGTCCTGCTTCAGTGTCCTGGGAGATGGATAAGCAGGTGACGGACGTAGCAAATTAAGGAGAGAGCAGATGACTAAGGATGGTGAGAAAAGGGAGGAAGACGCCAGGTTGGCTAGCTGATGTTCCCCCCTTTCAGCGATTTACAGGAGACGGACCCCAGCTAGGTCATGAAGTTGGTTTGCTTCCACTGTGCAATGCACTCATCAGAAATTTTAAAGTCAGCCTGCAATTTCTCAAAGACTTTCTTCTTGGGCTTCAGCTCCTCGTCTGGTTGGCCCTTCTCATAGCCCTTCACAAACACTCGCTCACCAGGAGCAGAGCCTGCAGGAGGGTCTAGAGGCTCAACCTTGCGGTTTACCCCTTCTAAAGAAGCGCACAGGAGCATGCCTTGGGACTCAACTCCTCTCATCTTTTGGGGTTTCAGATAGCACAGCACCACCACCAGCCTGTCCTGCAGTTCCTCCTTGGGCACAAACTGCACCAGGCCGCTCACCACAGTCCGTGGCTCAGCTTCCCCCACATCAATCTTCTCCACATACAGGCTGTCTGCATCTGGGTGCTTGTCCACACTAATGACTTTCCCCACACGGATATCCAGCCGGGATGGGATGACCTCCTCTGGTTCTGAATTCTTGGCAGGGCCTTTGACAGCTGGCTTCTGCTTTGAGGGATCTGGGTAGGCAGCACTGGACAGTTTCTTCAGAGCAGGTATTGAAGAGAAGTATTGAACTTCTCCTGGATGGGATCCAGCAACTTGTTCAGGGCAACTTCAACAGAATTCTTTAGGTCTTCAGGGTGTACAACCTCATGAGCAAAGTCCTTTTCCAGGTCCAAGTAAGCTGTGTAAGTTTTGTTTCCACCCCATTTTTCATCTCAAAGGATCACAAACTCAGACTTGAGGGGAAAGAGGACATGTCTGATGAAGGCCAGAACGCCGGTGTTCTCCACATTCCCTGGCTCACAGAAGGCCTTCTTCAGTTTTTTCCTTACATCCTCTTTCCGATCAAGCAGATCAATCTTGGACTCCTCTTCTGAAGAGCTCATTTTGCTGCCAGTTAATCCTGGAACCATAGGATTCATCAGATGGATTTGTTTTGAGTAACCAAGTGCAGGGAGGTACTTCTCCGCAAAGGTGAAAATCTTTCTCTGATCAACGCCTCCAAACTGGGCATCCACTTTCAAATATTCTTCATCCAAGGCCTGCAGCCCCGGGTACAGCAAGCCACTCAGCAGAGGGTGCTCCACTTGCTTTACCACCTCAGCTCCGGCTTTCTTGGCATCGTGCTGTGTGACCACGGAAGAGAGGCGGTAGACATCCAGCGTGTACTCTTTGCTGAGCTGGTAATCAGTGCCTTTGATGAACTTGAGCTTCTCCAAGGGCACCCCAATGCTCTCCAGCATTGCCTTGATCACATTCTCATAATAGCTGGTTCGAAGTTCTAGAAGTTCCCACGGAGCCTTCATGTTATCCAGGTATGTGTGCAGGTCCACAAACAGAATTGTTACCTCACATCCTGCTTTCAGGAAGTCTGCGATCTTAGACATGGGCACAAAGTAAGCCACATGTGGCTTGCCTGTAGTTGCTGTCCCCCAGTAAACTTTAAGTTCCCGTTCTTTCAGTATCTCCTTCAGCTTCTCTTCCCCGAGAACCTCCTGCAGGTTCCGGGTGATAAGGTTTAGCTTCTCTTCAGGGCTCAGAGAATCCCCCATGGTTCTGTCGCTGCTGTCTCCAGCAGTTAGCCCGGCACCCGGGCCCCTTTCTCGGTTGCTCTAATTTTTTTTTATTTAAGCAAAGTAGTGTAGAAGAAAACCTGACACGTTATATTGTGACAAGCTTTATGGAAAGTGAAACATACCTGTCAACTTTGGGCAACTTTGACTTAATTTCACAATCCATCTTTAGTGTTGCCTCTTTACCTTCCTCCTCTTTTCCTTCCTCCTCACCTCACCTCCACCCCCCACCAAAATACCTCATATTCCTTTTATTCTTCACTAAGGAGACTTTTTCTTCATTTTCCTCGCTCTGAAGGCTACTTTATTTTTCTAGTCTCCCGTATTTAGATGAGTGTGCTTAAAATTTTCAGTGTTTAAGGGAACTGAAGGTATTAATTGGTTCAAAGGCTACACTGAGTAGTCTTGGTTCTTGGTTAAAAATATGCCAAATAGTCAGTTGAACTGATGGCACCAGAATAAGGAGAACAGATGGCCCTTTATCCTCAAGGGCCATCATCCATTTTTTCTGGGATGTGATTAACAGATATGGAAAATAAAAGGTCTGGATCAAAGAAAATATGACACGTTGAAAACAATGCAAATGTCTGAACAGACTTCAGTAACCTTTGCAGTAACATTAAACAGTCTAAAATACATAAAACTAGAATTCCAGAATTGAGGGAAGGAGACAAATTTTTTAAAATGAAGCAATAATGTGTGAATATTTTTCAAGGTTGATAAGAACTATACAGATCTAAGAATCTCAATCTTCTCAAGAGGAAACAATACAAAAGAAACAACAAAAAGCACTTCACAGTCAAATAGCTGAGAAGCATCAAAAAAGAGAAAATCTTAAAAGAAGTCATATTTTTAAAATCACAGAAAGAAACCCAGAGAAGACTTCCAACATGACAATGTGAGGAGTTCTGTGGACATGGTCCCCAGTGAAAGTGATGAATATTAAAGTGTGTTAGTTGCTCAGCTGTGTCCCACTCTTTGTAATCTCATGGACCGTAGCCCACCAGGCTCCTCTGTCCATGGAATTCTCCAGGCCAGAATACTGGAGTGGATTGCCATTCCCTTCTCCGGGGGATCTTCCTGACCCAGGGATCCAACCCAAGACTCTTGCATTGCAGGCAGATTCTTTTCGGTCTGAGTCACCAGGGAAGATCCTCTGGAGAAGGGAATGGCTACCCCTTCTAGTATTCTGGCCTGGAGAATTCCATGGACAGAGGAGCCTGGCGGGCTACAGTCCATGAGATTGCAAAGAGTCAGACGCAACTGAGTGACTAACACATTATTTTAAAAACAAGGATTTAATTTAAAATCACTTAAAATGGTCATAAGAGTACACAGAAAATAAACAAACATCTATTGGTGAAACTTTATGAAAATTTAGAAGGAAAAGTGAGAATCTGTGGTATTTAAACCTGGATTACTTCCTCCCACCCTGCTGCCAGCTCAGAATGTGGAAACTCCACTCCAGACAAGTGCAGTTAAGAACAGAGGGCTCCCTCACCACTCAGGTTTCAGTTGGATGGCTTAACTAGTTTTGTTAAAGCTAGGTTCTTGGTGAATGTAGTTGGAAGGTAGGAACTCCCTTGTACCACACAAATACCACTCATGGAAGGGAGGGTCGATCTTGGTCATGGTACCACTGAAAATACTGAGACACAATCACATTTACCCTCACCGGGAAGGTGGCAGCTCCATAGCAGAAAAGAGACAAGGCTAACCTCAGATTAGTACTCTCTACTCCACTGAGTCTGGGCTTCCCAGATGGCACTAGTGGTAAAGAACCTGCCTCCAGTACAGGAGACACAGGAAATGCGAGTTCAATTCCCTGGGTGGGGAAGATCTCCTGGAGAAGGAAATGGCAACCCACTCCAGTATTCTTGCCTGAAAAATCCCATGGACAGAGGAGCCTGGCAGACTACAGTCCACAGGGTCTCAAAGAGTCAGACATGACTGAAGTGACTTAGAATGCACACACTCCACTGAGTGTGCAACCTCTTCAGTGGGATTGTCACTGAGAGAAGCCTGTCACTATCCCCATTCCCAGCTCCAAGGCCTTGGCTCAGACATTTTGCCTGGAAGTGAAGGAAAAGCATGCCATAACACATATACCTCCTAATCTTTTCCCAAAGGAATTGACTTCCATTGCAACAGAACATGGAAAAATTCAAGCCTAACTGTGCCCTCAAAAACAGTGGAGGTTGTGGTAAGGAGCAACTGTGAGGAAGATTCAGTGATTTGGTGAAGATTCAGGCTAAATCATAGACCAGCTAGTTTGAGAGAAAGAGCCAGGGAAGGAGACTGTTGGTAGGATCCCTCCTGGGGTAGAATAACTATCGAACACTGACTCTGGCAACTGCTTTTTCAAGGGAGTCTGAATTTGATTACAGTAGAGCAACTTATACCTCTATGGAATTGTTGAAAACAATACAGCAATTAACCAGCAGTAAGTGAAGACTAACAGCCACGTATAGTCAGAGAAAGAGAGAAGAAAGACATTTGAAACCATGGCCTTTCCAGGATGACTTTCGGCATGCCCGACGCTGTGGCTCCCTGAGGAGCAGCACTTGGTACTTCGGAGGGTGTGGGGAGCAAAACAGACGTCACTAAAATAATCTGCCCAGTCTCTAAACAAATAAACAAGCTAAGAAAAATAGCAAACTGGAAGGGAGACCAGTGCCTGGATGTTGCTACAGTATATTACCTAAAATGTCCGGATTCCAACAGAAAATTATGGGACATACGAAGAAACAAGAAAGCAGGACCCATACACTGGTAAAACAAAACAAAATAAAAAAACACAGTCAGAGACTTCCCTAGCATTCCAGTGGTTAAGACCTGAGTTTCCAGTGTAGAGGCCATGAAAGATTCCCACAGGATGCTGGAAGATCCCGTGTGCCACAGCTAAGACCCAAAGCAGCCAAATAAATAAATAAAAATAAACATTTTTTAAAAGTATTAATGGAATTTTTCACAGAACTAGAACACAATTATTCTAAAATTTGTACAGAAACACAAAATACCTTAGATATTGTATTCCTAACTACCTGTTCTTCAGCTGTGCGTGTGCACTCAGCCACTCAGTTGTGTCCAGCTCTTTCCCAACCCATGAAATGTAGCCCCACCAGGCTCCTCTGTTCATTCCTCAGCCATGCGGGGTTTCTTCAACGTTCTCTGAACACCTCTAAATACTTTTGGCCCTGTCTTATGTTACATTTCCTCTCTTCTTCACCTATAAACATCTATTTCAAAGCCCAGCCCACTTTTCACTTCTTCATCAACTTACCGATGCAAAAGTAGCCATTCCTTCTTCTGAGCTTCCATGCCACTTTGTCCCTATCTCCATTCTAGTACTAACTTCAAAATATTACAGTTGGGCTTCCCTGATAGTGTAGTTAGTAAAGAATCCTCCTGCAATTTAGGAGACCCCAGTTCGATTACTGGATCGGGGAGATCCCCTGGAGAAGGGATAGGCTACCCACTGTATAGTCCATGGGTGGCAAAGAGTCGGACACGACTAATCAGCTTTCACTTTCACAGTTGTTATTTCTATGTCTGGTTTCCATGTCCAATATAACCTCTTGAGGATAATGCTTATATATTATTTATTTTTGTATAACCAAAATATTGCTATGTGTCTGAATGTGATGAAAAGTTATTTTTGTTGAATCAATGAATGAGCTAAATGAATAAGGGAATTATTAGATGAACATATGAGTTTACTAGAATGATGTTTTGAATTAGAAATTCTATTAACTCAGACCAATGCATTTATTTTTTAGAATAAAAAAATCTTAATTTTAAAAATAAATTCAAAAAAGCATTAATAAAAAACATACCTTTGTGTATTCATCAAAAGTATGATCCTGCGCCTGAAAAGTCTCTATCAGCTTAACAGCAGTCCCATCAATGAGCCAACTGTACTTTTCAACTGAAAATTAATAATCTAATTTAAATCTCAATTACACTCTTTTAAAAAGATAAAGTGCTTTTTATATAGTCATAGACTAGAGCAGCCTATTTAATTAAATAGTATTAATAGACTAATAACCTACATTAACAGGAATAGATATAATTACATAAAATAAACCTAACAAGCAAACCAGATTAAAAGTAGACTTTTAAAATAAAAATAATAGTTTATATAAAATAACTTAGAGGTACAGATAAAGCTTCCTTGGTGACTCAGACAATAAAAATCTACCTGTAATACGGGAGACCTGGGTTCAATCCTTGGGTTGGGAAGGTCCCTTGGAGAAGGGAATAACTACCTATTCCAGTATTCTTGCCTGGAGAATTCCATAGACAAAGAAGCCTGAGCCTGGTGGGCTACAGTCCATGGGGTCACAAAGAGTCATACACAACTGTGTGACTAACATTTTTAACACTACTCTGAACTAATGTTTTTAAGGGCTTCCCAGATGGTGCAGTAGTTAAGAATCTGCCTGCCAATACAGGAGATGTGGGTTCAATCCCTGGGTCAGGAAGATCCCCTGGAGTATAAAAAGGCAACCCACTTCATTTTCCTTGCCTGGAGAATTCCATGGACAGAGGAGCCTGGAGAGCTACAGTTCATGGGGCTGCAAAGAGTCAGACACGACCGAGTGACTAACACTTTCACAGATAAGCCAGTTAATAAAAGGTTTTGGTTAATAGAATGTCAAATAACAACTATTTATCCTGACCCCATAACATACTTGAAGAGATGATTAGCTGAAATTGTTAGAAATTACCTTGCTTTTGCCCTTGATTTAACTTTCTGCTTATATCAGCATCCTTTCTCTCTACATTTTGACTTTATGACCCTGCTCCAGTTAATATTCACCCTTTGGACTGAATAACAGAATTCAGGTTTCTTGGGTTTGATCCATGACTCTGTCAGAAGCCATGCCTATGCTCACTTCCTGCTCTCTCTGGTCTTTCATAACAGATCCAGACCACCAAATATCTGACAAAATTCTAGTAAAAATAAAATGGCATTTTTTTATCACAAAAAAAAGAGATATAATATCTGTGTCATATATACCATATGTTGCATAATGTTTTCTTGCGCCTTCTAAGTTATGATGTATTGCTACCTTCAGCGTATCAAGAGCCCACTGTAACACGTGTTCAGGAAGTTCTGTGTCAAGATTCACAGGTGTTGAAGTTCCTGATAGCCAAGAGGGTACTGTTTGGACATTCTAACAGATATAAAAATGACAATTCATGAAATAAATATCTGTACTGTTGATCTATATGCAGATCTTATATTATACTTAAATTCATTTCAGGTTTCAATGGTCCAGGAAAAAAATAACTTGATGCAAAATAATGATTTAAAATATAAAACCTTAGTTGGCTTAGTTTTTTATCATTCAACAAATATCTATAAGGAATTATAATGTTGAGTGATTATATTAGAAAGCTCTAGAAAGAACACACATCACTTCGATCTTGTCCTTAAGTTCACAACTCAGTAGGGAACATGAAACACATAAAATATCCATTTGTAAATATATATATTTTCATAACTACAACATAAAAATTAATATATATTAATTCATAACCACAATAAAAGTTCTAAAAAGAAAAATGTCATCTCAAGCCAGGAAACTTTCTCAAAGAGAAACCACTTTTAACTTACAAAAATTTGGAGGATGAAAAGAAAACAATAAGTTATGTACATATACATTTTATAGAGCTTATATTCAACTAAAAATTTTTTAAAAGAGCCATATGACATCACCTTTATGGCAGAAAGCAAAGAAGAACTAAAGAGCCTCTTGATGAAAGTGAAAGAGGAGAGTGAAAAAGCTGGCTTAAAACTCAATATTCAAAAAACTAAGATCATGGCATCTGGTCCCATCACTTCATGGCAAATAGATGGGGAAACAATAGAAACAGTGACAGACTTTACTGTTTTGGGCTCCAAAATCACTGCAGATGGTGAATGCAGCCATGAAATTAAAAGACACTTGCTCCTTGGAAGAAAAGCTATGACCAACTTAGACAGCATTTAAAAGAAGAGACCTTAGTTAGCCAACAAAGGTCCATCTAGTCAAAGTTATGGTTTTTCCAGTAGTCACACATGAATTTAAGAGTTAGACTGTAAAGAAAGCTGAGCACTGAAGAATTGATGCTTTTGAACTGAGGTGTTGAAGAAGACTCTTGAGAGTCCCTTGGACTGCAAGCAGATCCAGCCAGTCACTTTTAAAGGAAATCAGTCCTGAATATTCATTGGAAGCACTGACGCTGAAGCTGAAGCTCCAATACTTTGGCCACCTGATGCGAAGAACTAACTCATTGGAAAAGAGCCTGATGCTGGGTAAGATTGAAGGCAGGAGGAGAAGGGGATGATAAAGGATGAGATGGTTGGATGGCATCACTGACTCGATGGACCTGAGTTTGAGCAAGCTTTGGGAGTTGGTGATGGACAGGGAAGTCTGGTGTGCTGCAGTCCACCAGGTTGCAAAAAGTTGGACACGACTGACAACTGAACTGAACTGAAAGAAATCTGATGAGTAGAGTCACAGATGTAGAAAAAAAGCTTTTGGCTACTAGAGGGTAAGGGGGTGCAGGGATAAATTGAGAGGTTGGGATTGACATATACACACTAATACATATATGTATGTATATGTGTACATTTATATATAATAGATAAATAATGAGGACCTCTGTATAGCACAGGGAACTCTACTCAGTACTCTGTAATGATACACATGAAGAAAGAATCTTTAAAAAAAAAAGTGGATATATGTATATGTATAACTGATTCATTTTGCTGTACATTTGAAACTAACGACATTGTAAATCAACTATACTTCTATAAAAATTTTTTAAAAAAAGAAACCCAGTGAATAAGGATAAAGACTTACCTGCAGAGCTTCAGCTATTCGCTCAACCAAACCAAAGACAACATCTTCCAAATCTTGAAAAGTAGGATAAAATTCCATTTTATCATCATCAAAGGTCAATTCCATCTTAAATATGGGCAGCCTTCGTTGATCTTCTGGGTCAAAGAGTTTTACAAATCCTTCTACGGTTCTCTTTAAGAGATCTTTTAGCTGCATGATACCGTAAGTTATTACTACTTTAGAAAGTAACAAACCTTTAACTAAAAGTTTAAATCAGTGAGCTATTGCCTATAATTAATTCAGTTTACCAATCCATTTAGTCCTGAAAATTATCTTCATTCAGCACAGTATGTTCTTAATACAGTCTAAAATAGAACAATATATGCAAACTTTAATTTTTCTATAGAATATCAACATTCTTAAAATGGCAACTTAGAATCTTCCACATTCTTTAGTAATTTTGTCCCTGGTACAGAAATAGTTCCAGAAGACCCAACAGCATGGTAAAGACTGAGGGGTGGAGAGGCCTAAAGCCCAGTTTGGGGGTGTCATCAGGTGACAGGCTTCCCTTGTGGCTCAGCTAGTAGAGAATCTGTCTGCAATGCAGGAGACCTGGGTTCCATCCCTGGGTTGGGAAGATACCCTGCAGAAGGGAAAAGCTACCCATTCCAATATTCTGGCCTGGAGAATTCCATGTACTGTATAGTCCATGGGGTCACAAAGAATCAGACATGACTGAGCAACTTTCACTTTTCATTTTTACTTTCGTGAGGTGATATGTATTTGGGGCAAGTGAGAGTGATGTACTAAAGCTAGCTCCTACAATTACAAGAGCTAATTGTTAAACATTCAAAAATTCTGTGAGCTAGATACTAAACTCTTGGATGCCTGAAAATCACCATGGTAGGAATATTTATACCATGGAAATTGGAAAACACTACAAATCAGGATTTTTTCTCCTGGAGCATCAGATTTCCAGCATACTGTTACTTGAGAGTGAAGCCACTGGAACTTAGAAATGTGCACTGTAAGTTACTAAAGGATGAGTAATACTTTCTTATATATAACCAATTATTAGAAATGTAAACAAAGTAGACAAACATAGATTTAAATAACCTTCACAACATTTTTCATCTCTTAACTTCTTATCATATAATCATAGTCCTCTTAAGAGGATAAAGGTAAAAATGAAATCATGTATATTCATTACAGCATTACATATCAGATTCATATATATATATGTATACACATATATATTACCTTTAAAAAGGCAAAATTTATGGAATCTTTGGAGATCTTTACAAAAAGGAAAACTTTTTATTCAAAACTATTTTTCTACGGTTATATTTTTACAATAGTAAAAATTCAAGGAGCCAATAAAATAATTGTATAAAATTCATATCCTCTGTCATTTAAAAATGATCAATAACATTTCAAATCAAGATTTTACTAAGAACAAAATGATAATCAATTAACCTAGAATTTCATAACTTCAAAAATACATTCTCTAGGATAGTCCTTTTATTAATAAAGCTATAGATAATTAGCTTATAGCCTTTCAGCATGAGTCCAGTAATCACCCATAATATTGACACGTAATTCTAGAGTTACCTCTCATTTTACACTGCTTCCAGAAATGAAGTATTGTTCAGTTAAACTAGTAGAAGTCTCTCTTACTTTATTTCAAAATAATTATATAGCATTATACCTCATAAAATGCTAAATTAACTTTATTAACATTATCATTTAAAATATACAAAATCTATTTACCTGATTTGACATAAGTGTGGAAACACAGTTATAAAACGCATCCAGTTTCTCAGGTTTGATGCCTTCTAGTGCCTCCTTCTTGGTAAAGAGATTTATAACCTTTGGATACCAAGTGTTCATTATCTTCTCTTCTGCCTTTCTAACTTGTATTGATAAATCATTTCTTAGTGAGTCACAATCAATTGGGCCTTTACCTCTATTTATGAGAAAAAAAAAGATTTAAAGCAAACAAACTGTTTATGATACACAATGAGTGAAGCAAGTAAGACAAGCTAAAAATTTTTTAATGTAAAAACTCCTAAATATTTATCAGTTATAAAAATTATACAGTCAAAAATATAAAGACTCAAGCAGAAGACATTCAAATTTTAAATGTTAATTAATAAATATGGGATTTTACCTAATTCCAGTTAAGTCTAGCAAAACCGTATTGGCAAATGTTGTATAGCCAAGGTCCAGTAACATTTTCATGGTTGGATGAACAATGTGCAAATTAGCTAATATTTGGTTTCTTGTCTGCAGATAGTTAGAATGCCAAGGCTTAGAATAATCCAGGCCTCTGGAAAAGCAAAACACTGCATAAAACAGGATTCAAATGACACATTCTAAACTTTAGTAAGTAATATTTATGGCATAGAATTAGTATCAAAGTGAGAAGACTGGGGATTGAGAAGAGAGAAATGTGGTCAGCAATGGGAAACTTAGTAGATAGGCATGTAACAAAAATACATCAAGATCTTGAGAGTTCATTATCTTCAGAGAGAATAGAGAGATCATTGGTGCGTAAGGAAGGCTGATGGGCCATGCATGAGTTCCTTAACTTCCACTGTACTCTGGCTCAGTCACCCTACATAAACAAACCTGGTCCTCAGGATTAGGGAGAAGAGATGGAGAAATCTCTCTGGCATACTCCAAAGCTTACTTACGAAAGACCAAGTTGAGTTATACATCTATAAAGGTTCTCATAAGTGTATAATCAACAACTAGGTAAGTCCAATGTAGAGGATACATTTAGGGGAGGAAAAAAAAACAGTATTACAATTCTTTTACATGTTTTGAAAACACTTTTGAGCTTCATAATTTTAGCCTTGAATGTAAGATCGATCAGTTTATTTTCAGTCTGTTATCAAAACCTAGATGCAGTACTGTTTTTTAAAAGATTTACTCACACAGGGGATTCAGGTAAAGGGCCACCTTCATCTTCAAGCCAATTAATATCAGGTCTCACCAGAACACTTCTCACTAAAAAAAAAAAGAAAAACAGTATTTTATAAATAGATAAATACTTCTTGAAAATCTTCGCAAGACCTACTGAAATCAAAGTTTCAACTTTTGAAAATGAGTAGTATAGTTTAATATACATCAAAATTAGTATAAGGAAAAAGTCTCTTTTTTGAAACAAAATTAAGCTTTTGGTACGATTTTGGCCCTACTTTGAAAGTGAATTTAAATACAGTAAAGCTTTAATAAGTCCTCAACTATTTTCATCATACCTACCAAGGTCACTGGCATAATAACTTAAAAAATTAATCCAATTAAGATTTTCAAAGGTTATTTCTCTAATAAATCTCCCCAGACACACTAATACTTTCTTACAATCCTATAAGTAGCATAACTACAACCATAAAGACAAAGTAAAAAGTTAAAAAACTATTAGTTAATAGGCACATTAAAAATCACAAAAGTGCCCTTAAAAACAGTGCCCATGAATTACAAAGATTTTATTATAGGCTCAAAATTAAAACTCTAAAAATACATTCATCTAAACATATAATGTTTATTATTCATATTTCTGCTTTTGATTGGGATAGGCAGGGGAACAAGTAAGCTTGGTGTGTGTTAAATGCTACTTACCCAAATATCTCTTCATGCTTTTCTCAAAATCATGTGACACCTCGTTTATGAGACTTTGAACAAGTTCTTCTCGTTCCTTCCCTTCCTTCAAAGACTCAGGTACCAACATTAACATGTGATCCAGCCATTCCTGCTGAATAGGTACTATCGGACTACTCTCTACACATTGCTTCAAATACATATAGTTGAACTGAGAATATAATAAGAAAAAATAAATATTCTAAATGGTGTACCCTTTCAATGATATATGTGCAAATGCAGCACTTTGGAATAAAAATATTATGAAAAATAACATGCTTTTAGAATAAAAATATTTTACCCCAAAGTACAACCTACAAAGAAACTATTTTATATATTTACTTATGATGAGTTCTCTCCAAACTAATGTTTTTAGTATACTCTTCACTTTTCAAGGCAAAACAAAGATCCTTTGCTAACTTAACTATTCCTTCATTTAACAAATATTCATTAATTCAACAAATATAAAGGTATTGTTCCAAATGCTCAGGATATAGTAGTAAACAAAGCCCCAATCTCTTGAAGATAATATTCTGGTACAATAGCATCATAATATAATTTCATAAATTCTCCCATAACAAAGAGTAGTCTGACAAAAATAGACATAAACAAATGGAAAGATAGTAGCTGAGATTGGTAGAGATGTTTTAATATCACAAAAATTTTAATTTGTTCCCCAATTTAATGCAATACCAATAAAAGTATCTACACACATTTTTAAGGAACTGGACAAGTTGAGTCTAAAGTTCAAGTAGAAAAATAAACATGTGAGAAAAGCCAAGAAATCCCTGAGAAAGAAAATTTACAAAGAAGAAGTTGTCTTAGGAGACATTAAAACGTACTATAAAGTCTCCCTAATGAGAATAGTGTGATATAGGTACATGAATAGACCACTGGAAAAAAAAGAAAAAGAAAGTCCAGAAATAGATACCACACATAGGAAAATGTAGCATATAATAAATGTAGCACCCTAAACCACTGAAGCAAAGATGATTTTAATACATATTTTTGGAACAACTGGTCAGCCATTTGGAAAAAGATTAATTTAACAGATATCTTCCAACATACAGAAGAATAACTTCCACATAGGTTAAGAAATAACTGAAATAATAAAACTATACAAGGCCTAGAAAAAATTGATAAAATTCTTCTACATTTGAGTGTAGGGGAAAACTCCATAACTATGATTCAAATTCCAGGTATAGAAAAGAAAAAATAATTAACAAATTCTGACTGCATAAAATTAAAATGCTTTCATGGCAAAAACCCATCATAATAAAAGAGGTCAAAAGATAGCTGACAATCTGGGAGAAAATATCTCTCAAATAAAATGGAAAGAATGCTTAAAAATTTAGGAGATGAGTAAAACTTGAGGAGATTATGCTAAATGAAATAAGCCAATGACAAAAAAAACCTTATGATTTCATTTATATGAGGTATTTAGAGTAGTCAATACGTAAAACAAAAAATAGAATGGTACTTGGCAGGGGCTAGGGGGAGAGGAAATGGGGAGTGTTTAATGAGTGTAGAGTTTCAGTTTTGCAAGATGAAAATATTCTGGAGATTGGTGGCACAACAATGTGAAAATACTTAATACCACTGAACAGTATACTTTAAAATAGTTAAGATGGTAAATTTTATGTTATGTGTGTTTTATTACAATTTTTTAAAGTTTACATAAAAATTAGGGTAAAATACATAGAAAAATTAACAAGAGATATGAACCACAATTTCACAATAAAAATGTTAACAAAAATAGCTCTTAACCATATGAAAAGGTGTTTGATCTTCATAATTAGAGAAAGCAAATTTAAACTACATTGAGATACCATTTGTCACCTTTCAGACTGACAAAAAATAAAAAATATGACCCCTATATTCTGTGGTAAGACTATGGTGAATTAAGCACTCTCACAAGCTACAAGTAGGAACACAAACTGGTACAAACCTTCTTGAGAGAAATTTTGCAGTTTCTAACTAAACTACAGATTGATCCAGAAGTCTCACTTCTAGAAATTGAAAACATACCTCCAACAGTGTGAAAACACACTTACACAAGGTTGTTCATAGCAACAGAACGCTAGAAATATTTGAGAGCGGCTGAATAAATAACACACTGGTGTGTTCTGTGCAGCAATAAAAATGAGTGAGGAAATCAAGTCAGCGCATCTGAAGCCTTAAACGTACACAATGTTAGGTGTCGATTACATCTCAATAAAGCTGGGAGAAAATGTAGATCTCTTTAAATGTATATGGGGGGATTTCTGGGGTGTACTGTGAAGTTAAAATGCAAAAGAATATCGTATGATGCATTTTGTGTAAGATAAAAAGGAAAATAAGAACATTTATCTATTTCTTCATGAAATATTAAACACAGAAAGGATAAACCAGAAATCAACATCATCAGTTATTTTAAAGGGAGTAGGTTGCAACAGAGAGAAAGTACTGGGGGGAGGAACAGGGTAGAAGGATGAAGGATGCGTCTTTGAGTATAGATTTGGATGCAGTTCTGACTTTAAAATATGCTATTGTTTCACACGCTCAAAAACATGAATGAAGAAAATTAGTAAGGACGAGAGGAAAAAGCCAAAATGAAAAAAGAAAGAAACAAACGAACCTAAATGGATTTCAAATTAAAAACATAGCCACATTGAAAGGAATATAGAACTAATCAAACTAATTTTTGAACACAGTATTTTGATATATGCCTTCAAGCTAAGTACATAAAACTATAGACAAATATTGAACTACAGTGAGTAGATTTCTCACATGAGTTAGCAATTTAAAAACTGTTTACCTGCGTTATAGAACTTAGTAAAATAAGTAAATATATTATGGTTCATGAAATTGACGTTTCTGAATGTGAGAAAAGGGAGTAACAAACATGCAAAGAGGGAAGGCTAGAACTCTGTGGTTTCGAATTGGAATAGAAGGCATCAGCATAAACTCAAGGCTTTCAAGATAGACAGATGACAGAGGGAAGGACGGATGGGTAGATAGGTAGATAAATAATTTCCTGGCTCTTTCTGTTGAAGGAACCAAGAACCAACTACATCTCAGTTACATAGTTTACACTGATGCCCCAATTTCTAAATACCATTCTCTACTAAAAAAGATCCAAGAATCCTTGAAAAATGATGATTTCAGGATTAGAACAGGAAAAGTACCCTATAAGGCTGGAACATCTTATTGTGTTGATGGGATAAGCTAAAAAGAACATAAGAGGCAACTTGATGTGCTCCCAGTGGCCAAATTTGGGGCAGCTGAACATCAAAATAGACAACAATAACAACATATTAAATTCAATAGCTAAAATAAGACTCCATAGCCCACACATGCTAAATTGCTTCAGTTGTGTCCAACTCTTTTTGACCCTTTGGACTGTAGCCCACAAGGCTCCTCTATCCATGGAATTCTCCAGGCAAGAATACTGGAGTGGGTAGTCATTCCCTTCTCCAGGAGATCTTCCCAACCCAGGTATTGAACCCACGTCTCTTACATCCCCTGCATTAGCAGGCAGGTTCTTTAGCATTTGCTCCACCTGGGAAACCCATAGCCCATATACTAATATATAAATGAATGAGTGAAGAAAGAAAAAAGACCACGTTCTTCCTTAATACAAAATTCCAACTAAAAAACATACAAAGAATGGTAAGAAAATTACTATCTGGCAACCATCATAGTAATCGTTGTTGCAGGCAAGAATGTTACTATTATGAGAACAAGTGAATATACAGGAGAATACTTTGTACTCTTTTTACAATTTTTTATTAGCCTGAAATTATTTCAAAATTAGAAGTTTTTAAGGAATGGCCTGGTTGGACATTTTTTCATCTAATTTAAAGTATTTTTCAATTAGTTCCTTGCACAAAAATTTTTCTAGAGGGTTATTTTCTATGTCTATTCCACTAATACGCCGCTTGATCTTAAAAGTCTTGTGGTGGTCCCCAATCTCTTATCAGACTGACTCTGTCTAGTTGTGAACCTGATCTTCTCCTCACTCTTTCTCTTTCCTCTTTCCCTAGGTGACTTCACCTAGTCTCATCACCATAAACTGTATATGTTGATGTGTTCTAAATCTTTATCTCTAGAACTCAGTTCTTTCTGAAATACTCAGCATAGCCAAAAGACATCCCTTGATCTCCTAGTTTCTAATCAGGTTAGAAAATAGATCAGAAACTCAGTTTTCTGATCTGAGTCTCAGCCATCTCAATAAACAGCACCAATTACCCCATAATATATATATAAGGAAGAATGTATATTCCAGTTGTAAGCATGCTTACAACTGGAATATACATTCTTCCTTCAGCAAAGAGATGTCTGATTTTTCTAAGTGAAACCACGTGCTTCAAAGTTTCTTTTGGAGACTTCCTACTTTAGGTCCCCACTGTAGTCTCTTCATACTTCTGTCACAATACCTGTTGTATTTAATTGAACATAATTATTTATATTTTTTAATTCAACAAGCATTTATTGAGTATCCACTATTGCCAGGAGAAATATCAATAACCTCAGATATGCAGATAACACCACCCTTATGGCAGAAAGTGAAGAGGAGCTAAAAAGCCTCTTGATGAAAGTGAAAGTGGAGAATGAAAAAGTTGGCTTAAAGCTCAACATTCAGAAAACGAAGATCATGGCATCCGGTCCCATCACTTCATGGGAAATAGATGGGGAAACAGTGGAAACAGTGTCAGACTTTATTTTGGGGGGCTCCAAAATCACTGCAGATGGTGACTGCAGCCATGAAATTAAAAGACGCTTACTCCTTGGAAGAAAAGTTATGACCAACCTAGATAGCATATTCAAAAGCAGAGACATTACTTTGCCAACTAAGGTCCGTCTAGTCAAGGCTATCTATGGTTTTACTTTGCCGACTAAGGTCTGTCTAGTCAAGGCTATGGTTTTTCCTGTGGTCATGTATGGATGTGAGAGTTGGACTGTGAAGAAGGCTGAGCGCCGAAGAATTGATGCTTTTGAACTGTGGTGTTGGAGAAGACTCCTGAGAGTCCCTTGGACTGCAAGGAGATCCAACCAGTCCATTCTGAAGGAGATCAGCCCTGGGATTTCTTTGGAAGGAATGATGCTAAAGCTGAAACTCCAGTACTTTGGCCACCTCATGCGAAGAGTTGACTCATTGGAAAAGACTCTGATGCTGCGAGGGATTGGGGGCAGGAGGAGAAGGGGACGACAGAGGATGAGGTGGCTGGATGGCATCATTGACTCGATGAGACATGAGTCTGAGTGAACTCCGGGAGTTGACGGACAGGGAGGCCTGGCGTGCTGCGATTCATGGTGTCGCAAAGAGTCGGACACGACTGAGTGACTGAACTGAGCTGAACTGAACACAGTTGTTAAAGACACATAGATGTTCAAACAGAAGCAATTCCTAGCCTCAAAACTAGAAAATAGATCACTGTAACACATAAAAAGATCAAGGGGCTACCTAAAACAATGTGCTAAGTAAAATAACAAAAATAAGCAGTGTATTAACATAATAGGAGCAAATAAGAAGCCATCTATCCAAACCCATTGCAATAGGGTAGACTCCCTGGGGATGATAACTGAGCTGAAGTAGATACAGCCGGGTAAAAGGAAGCATGGATGGTGAGAGGATGTGCCAGGCAAAAGCAGTGTGGTGAGAAATGATATATTTCCTCAAGGATGAATAAGCCAGTCCATGTTGGTGAAGCATAAGATACGATAGAGAGAGTGGCAAGAGGAAAGGCAAGAGGCTCGGTAGGAGTCACATTACAGAAAGCTTTGCATGCACGTTAAGATTTAATTCTACAGGTTACAGGAAGCCACTGATGGCTGCTAGAGTCAAGGTAAAAGATGAAGGCCCAATCTAAGGCTAGGGCAAGAAGAGGACTAATTGGAAAAATATTCATAGCATTCAGGGACTAACTATACAGCAGGTGGGCAGTGGGAAAGGGGGAAAAAGAAGTTAAGACACTGGTGCTTCAATCATGAGTGACTGGATAAATAGTGATAATTAGAATAAAGAATAAAGAGGAATAGAAGTCTTATGGAAGAAACTGATAAGTTCATTTTTTTCTGACATGTTGAATTTGAGGTATTTGTGCATCAGAATCTATGAGAGTCATCAAAATATGAAAGGTACTCGAAATAAGAAGAGAATCATCCAGGAAGATTCAAGGAAAACTAGCAAGCCACAGTCAAACAAGGAAGAGAAACCCATGAAGATGACAGGGAAACAACATTTAAAGAAACAGAAAAATAAGTATAAAGGCATTTAAAAGAAATGAATATTCAGCAGTGTCAAAAGTCAGCTAGAATTGTCACTATTTCTTTTTTAGCCATTCTAATGGGTACGTAGTGATTAACTTGCCATAATTTTAATTTACATTTCCCAAATAGTTAATGATATTGAGCATTTGGTGTGCTTATTTG
Organism: Ovis canadensis; assembly: GCF_042477335.2. NCBI lineage: Eukaryota > Metazoa > Chordata > Mammalia > Artiodactyla > Bovidae > Ovis > Ovis canadensis. The sequence goes on along the minus strand of NC_091263.1, from coordinate 58,378,619 downwards.
CCATCCATATATCCTCTTTGGTAAAATGTCTATCCATGTCTTTTACTCATTTTCTAACTAGATTATTTTTATACTATTGAGTTTTGAGAGTTCTTAAATATTTTAAGTCCAAATCCTTTGTTGGATATGTGATTTGTCAAAACGTTACTGCAGTATGTAGCATGTTTTTTCATCTTCTTAACAGAGTCTTTCACGTAGAATAGTTTTTAATTTTGATGACATATATTGTTGTTTTAGTCACTAAGTCGCGTTCGACTCTGCAACCTCATGGATTATAGGCCGCCAGGTTCCTCTGTGCATGGAATTCTCCAGGCAAGAATACTGGAGTGGGTTGCCATTTTCTTCTCCATGATGACATATAATTTAGTGGTTTTTCCATGGATTGTGCTATTTAAAATTGAGGTATAATTGATTTACAATATATATTAATTTCAGATGTACAACATAATGATTAAAATTTTTTATAGATTACACTCCATTTAAAGTTTTTATAAAATATTAGCAATATTCCCTGTGTTGTACAATGTATCCTTATAGCTTTTTAATTTTTATTTTATTTATTTTTTTTTTTTAGCTTTTTTATATACAGTAGTTTGTACCTCTTAATCCTCTACCCCTGTCTTGCTCCTCCTCGCTTTCCTCTCCCCACTGGCAGCCACGATTTCGTTCTCTATATCTGTGAGTCTGTTTCTGTTTTGCTATGTTCTTTCGTTTGTTTTTTTAGATTCCACATATAAGTGAAAGTATACAATATTTACCTTTCTCTGCTTGACTCATTTCACTTGGTGATGTAAATGGAAATTTTTCATTCTTTTACATGGCCATCGTAAATAATACTATTGTGAACATTAGAGTGCATTTATCTTTTTAACTTAGTGTTTTTGTTTTCTTAGGATGTATACCCAGAAATGGAATTGCTGGGTCATACGGTAGTTCTATTTTTCAGTTTTTTGAAGAACCACCACAGTTTCCCATAGTGGCCGCACAAATTTATGTTCCCACCAGCAGTGTACAAATGTTCCCTTTTCTCTACATCCTCACCAACATGCGTTGTTTGTGGTCTTTTTAATGACAGCCATTCTGACAGGTATGACGTGATATCTCATTGTGGTTTTCATTTATATTTCTCTGATGAGTGAATGATGAACAAATATTGAGCATGTTATCATGTGCCTATTGGCCATCTGTATGTCTTCTTTGGAAAAATGTCTACTCAGGTCTTCTGCCCATTTTTTAATCAGGTCTTTAAAAATATTTATTTACTTGGTAGCATCAGGTCTTAGCTGTGGCATGTGGGCTTAGTTGCCCCACTGCATGTGGGATCTTAGTTCTCGGCCCAGGGATTGAACTCGTGTTCCCTGCATTGGAAAGCAGATTCTTAACCACTGGACCAGCAGGGAAGTCCCAGGCTGTTTATTTTTTTGATATTGAGTTGTATGAGCTGTTTATATGCATTATCAGTCACATAATTTGCAAATATTTTCTCCCATTCAGTAGGAATGTTTTCATTTTGGTGATGGTTTTGCTGTGCAAAATTTTTAAGTTTAATTAGGACCTATTTGTTTATTTTTGCTTTTGCTTTCTTTGCCTTAAGAGACAGATCCTAAAAAATATTGCTGTTATTTATATTAATGAGTATTCTGCCTATATTATCTTCTAGGAGTTTTACGGTTTCCAGTCTTACATTTAGGTCCTTAATATGAATTATGCTTTTGATGTCATGTCTAAGAATTCTCTGCCTACTCCTAGATATTCTTCTAAAGGTTTTTTTTTAATAGTTTTGCTTTACATTTAAATCTATGATCAATTTTTAGTTAATTTTTGTTCAAGGTGCAAAGTTTAGGCTGAGGTTTGAAAGTTTTTGTTGTTTATTTCTTTCATTGTTTTCTTTTTTAATGAGGTTCCAATTGCTCCACTCCATTTGTTGAAAAGATTATCCTTTTTCCATTGAACTGATTTTTTGCACTTCTATCAGAAACAACTGTTTATAGCTGTGTGGGTCTATTTCTGAGTCATCTATCCTGTTACATTGATAACAAGTATTCAATTATGTAAAAATAAAAGGTTTTAAAAAGTTACCTGGAGGTCTAGGGAGAGAAATATTGGAAAAACATCCTTTTGGTTTGGCAACTAGTGGTCATTAGTGAAATTAGTGATGAAGTGGTGAAGTTCCTAGAAGCCAGGTTGCCAACAGCAGTGGCTTTAAGCATGAATGATTATTTTATACCCAGGTACCTACTTTGGATTGTAAGACACTAAAGGCAAAAACTGTAGATGAAAAAATGAGGATGTTAACCACATACACCCAAAAATAACTTGCCATTCACCCAGCCTCACATTAAATATTTATAAATGTTTTGGAGTTGTTTTTACTAGGGTTCTTACACCTAGTAAAGGGAAAAATCCACAACCAAAGTCTCTAGAAAAGTTGTGAGGCAGAGGGAGGAGAGGAACACTTTAAAAGACAGAAAAACTTGAAATAGCTAAAATGAGGTTCTTCCAAAGATAAGGAGTCGGTAGGAAGACTCTTAGTCCTCTATCCTGAGGGGGAAATGTAAGGGATTTAGAAAGCCTGTAGCCCCATTTGGGAATATGCTTCATATATTTCTCTTTTGTGTAACCAGCTCCATAACTTTCCATATCCTTTACTGCTAAATAAATTTTACATGTTATTATCTTTCTAACAAGCATGTTATTATCTTTCTAACAAGCATGTTGCACTTTGTCACCCATGCACAGTGTCTTTTTTTTTTTCAATTTCTGTTATCTAGCATGTGAGTAGCACACAATAAATTCTAAATAAGCAGTCATCATTACATCAATATCAGCACAATAAAAATGGAAATGCATTTCCTTTATAACTACCACTTTGAATATTTTTTTCTTTGGGATAAGAACAAAAAAAATATTTACAATTAATCCTCAAATAATGAATGCCAACAAGAATGTAACTTGTAAAACCTGCATTGTTCCCTTAGGCAAAGGAAATAATCTGCTTCTAAATTCTTCTCTAGGATGGAATATAGCAGGTGGTCTTAGAAGGAACTACTTTGCAACAGTTTGAACATTTTCAAAACAAGGAATATAAAAAATTCAACTCACTCCTTTCTTTTTAATTTCACTGGTCATCTGTCAAAAGCAAGCAAATAAGATATAATTAAATCAAGAAAGTTTTTAAAGTAATTTTACTATTTTTAATAAAAACATAAAAAATTTTAAATATATGCATTATTCTTTAAAAATACTACTTATATTGACATTGACTTAAAACAATAGTTAAAATAGTATATCATTAACAGTTTTTAAAGAGAAAATATAAACCTACAGTTGGAGGATAATCTGGCTCTGGTGATGAAGATGTTCTTTTACCCAGTGTTCTGTCTAAATTCCTTTTGGCTCCTTCAATTCTGAAATTCACAGTTAGAAAAATGTATGACTCTCTTGAATATAACATTAAGATATATTAAAACATTATTATTTGATTATTTTTTCAATTATACTTGAGATATTCAAGGGTTCTTTATCTTACTTAATTTTCTATAAAAAATAAATCTCAATTACCATCATCAATGAGTCTTTAATTTTCATATTATTCATGTGTAATATAAAAGGAGACTATAAATAATAGCCCATAATTTTCAATTATAACATCACAATTTTTAAGTTAATCTGATATGGGCCCTTATATGTATTATCTCTATTCAAACATCACCTTGTCAGAGATTTCCCTTACCCTTACTAAGTAGCACGTCCTTCACTATCCATCTTCTTTATCCTCACTTTCCTTGCTTCATACTACTTGGCACCACTTGACATATTATGTGTTGTAAACCATTTTATTCATTGCCTTATCCTTGATACCCAGAATAGTATCTGGCACATAATCAGTCAGTTCAGTCCCTCAGTTGTGTCCGACTCTTTGTGATTCCATGGACTGCAGCATGCCAGGCCTCCCTGTCCCATCACCAACTCCCGGAGTTTACTCAAACTCATGTCCATTGAGTTGGTGATGTCATCCAACCATCTCATCCTCTGTCATCCCCTTCTCCCCCTGCCTTCAATCTTTCCCAGCATCAGGATCTTTTCAAATGAGTCAGTTCTTTGCATTAGGTGGTCAAAGTACTGGAGTTTCAGCTTCAGCACCAGTCCTTTCAATGAATAGTCAGGACTGATTTCCTTTAGATTTGACTGGTTGGATCTCCTTGCAGTCCAAGGGACTCTCAAGAGTCTTCTCCAACACCACAGTTCAAAAGCATCAATTCTTCAGCGCTCACATTTCTTCACAGTCCAACTCTCACATTCATACATGACCACTGGAAAAACCATAGCTTTGACTAGACAGACTGTTGTTGGCAAAGTAATGTCTCTGCTTTTGAATATGCTGTCTAGGTTAGTCATAACTTTTCTTCCAAGGAGCAAGCGTCTTTTAATTTCATGGCTGCAATCACCATCTGCAGTGATTTTGGAGCCTAAAAGAATAGTCTGTCACTGTTTTCCCACCTATTTGTCATGAAGCGATGGGACCAGATGCCATGATCTTAGTTTTCTGAATGTTGAGCTTTAAGCCAACTTTTTCACTCTCCTCTTTCAGTTTCATCAGGAGGCTCTTTAGTTCTTCCTTGCTTTCTGCCATAATGGTGGTGTCATCTGCATATCTGAGGTTATTGATATTTCTCCTGGTAATCTTGATTCCAGCTTGTGCTTCATCCAGCCCACTGTTTTTCATGATGTACTCTGCATATGTTAAATAAGCAGGGTGACAATATACAGCCTTGACGTACTCCTTTTCCTATTTGGAACCAGTCTGTTGTTTCATGTCCAGTTCTAACTGTTGCTTCCTGACCTCCATACAGATTCCTCAGGAGGCAGTGTATTCCCATCTCTTGGTATTCCCATCTCTTGAAGAATTTTCCAGTTTGTTGTGATCCACAGAGTCAAAGGCTTTGGTAGAGTCAATAAAGCAGAAATAGATATTTTTCTGGAACTCTCTTGGTTTTTCAATGATTCAGCAGATGTTGGCAATTTGATCTCTGATACCTCTGCTTTTTCTAAATCCAGCTTGAATATCTGGAAGCTCATGGTTCATGTACTGCTGAAGCCTGGCTCGGAGAATTTTGAGCATTACTTTGCTAGCATGTGAGGTGAGTGCAATTGTGCAGTAGTTTGAACATTCTTCGGCATTGCCTTTCTTTTGGATTGGAATGAAAACTGACTTTTCAGTCCGATGGCCACTGCTGAGTTTTCCAAATTTGCTGGTATATTGAGTGCAACACTTTCACAGCATAATCTTTCAGGATTTGAAATAGCTCAACTGGAATTCCATCACCTCCACTAGCTTTGTTCGTAGTGATGCTTTCCAAGGCCCACTTGACTTCGCATTCCAGGATGTCTGGTTCTAAGTGAGTGATCATACCACAGTGATTATCTGGGTCATGAAGATCTCTTTTGTATAGTTCTTCTGTGTAGTCTTACCACCTCTTCTTAATATCTTCCACTTCTGTTAGGTCCCTACCATTTTTGTCCTTCATTGTGCCCATCTTTACATGGAACATTCCTTTTGTATCTCTAATTTTCTTGAAGAGAGTTCTAGTCTTTCCCATTCTACTGTTTTCCTCTATTTCTTTGCACTGATCACTGAGGAAGGCTTTCTTATCTCTCCTTGCTATTCTTTGGAACTCTGCATTCAAATGGGTATATCTTTCCTTTTCTCCTTTGCCTTTTGCTTCTCTTCTTTTCACAGCTATTTGTAAGGCCTCCTCAGACAGCCATTTTGCTTTTTTGCATTTCATTTTCTTGAGGATGATCTTGATCCCTGGCACATAAATAGGTGCTCAATAAACAGTTTTGAATGTAACAATTCATTATCCATAAAATATAACTTCTTTAAATGAAATTATATTATCATATAATCCACTCATCTGTCACCAAATAAATACTTACTGAATGTTTATATATGCGAGATATCCTACTAGGCTTTATTAAAATATTGCAGTGAGAAATTTCAAGGAATTTATAAACTGAAAGGGTGGGAGGATAAGATCAGGATGCCATATAAAAAGTATGGGCAGGGGGGAAGTATGAGACACTGATGGTTCAGAGGAGGGACAAGTTCACTCTACCAGAAGGCATCTATGAGGGCCAGGTGAACAAGTCAGCATTTGCTATTAGCTTGAAATGAAGAGGATCATAGGTGATGCAGTTTTCTTGGGCAGATAGATCTGAACAGACAAAGACCTTAAGAAACAGGGAGACAAGCCATCAATTAAAGGCAAAAACTGAGAATAAGTTGTCCAATCTGCCCAGAAGTTATGGAACAGATGGAGATAAGTTTGCAGAAGCGGATTGGAATATCTAGCTAAGAGTATCAAATAGCAAGCTTTTTAATTTAGTAGACAATGGGGAGTTACTGAGATTTTTTTTTTAAAGCATCGGAACATATTTAGGAAAACAAATTTACCAGTTTATAAAGGCTAAATACACTAGAAGAGAGGGCCAAAGCAGAAAGTATACAAGGAAAAGAAAAGAGACCCAAGAAAGAAGACTGGAGGATGGGCCAAGCATGACAGGAATGATGAAGAACAATTGAAGGAGGCAAAGCAGTCATGGTCAGAGGCAAAAGGAGATCTGGAAACTGAAGGAAAGGATGACCACCAGAACCACATAAGCCCAAACTAGTTAAAGCCATAGACAAATATCTGTTCTGCTCACTGCTCTATCCATACCACTTAGTGTCCATCAAGGTCAATAAATACCTGTAGAACGGATGATCAGAACAGTGAATTCGGGAAAGATTCTGCATGTCTAGTTCAACACCTTATTTGCTGTGTGAATACTCTCAAAAATATCAAACTGTACCCCAGGATGACTGAGGGGAGATGATACTCATCATTTTCTGAGGTAGTCCAACTTATTGCCATATTCTTAGAAACAAATTTCTTATATTGAGCTGTATGCTTTTAACTTCTATACTCTGGAGCTATATATACGAAAAACAAAATCACATTCCTCTTCTGTATTACCCCTCCAAAACTTAGTGATACCTATTCAGTTCCTTTGACCATTCCTGTCAATAAGTTGCCACTTATGACAACTTTATCACATCCTAGGCATTGGCTTCATTGACTATGCTAAAGCCATTAACTGTGTGGATCACAACTAACCGTGGAAAATTCTTAGACATGGGAATACCAGACCACCTTACCTGCCTCCTGAAAAACCTGTATACAGGTCAAGAAGAAACAGTTAGAACCGGACATGGAACAAAGGACTGGGAAAGGAGTTCAAAACTGGGAAAGGAGTACATCAAGGGTGTATATCGTCACCCTAATTATTTAACTTATATACAGAGTATATCACTTGAAATGCCAGGCTGGATAAATCACAAGTTGGAACCAAGACTTCTGGGAGAAATATCAACAACCTCAGATATGCAGATGATACTACTCTTATGGCAGAAAGTGAAGAGGAACTAGTCTTTTGATGAGGGTGAAAGAGGTGAGTGAAAAAGATGGCTTAAAACTCAACACATTAAGAAAACTAATATCATGGCATCCAGTCCCATCACTTCATGGCAAATAGATGGGGAAAAAGTAGAAACGGTGGCAGATTTCATTTTCTTGGGCTCCAAAATCACTGCAGACAGTGACTGCAGCCATGAAATTAAAAGATACTTGCTCCTTGGAAGAAAAGCCATGACAAACCTAGACAGCATATTAAAAAGCAGAGGCATCACTTTGCCGACAGAGGTCTGTATAGTCCAAGCTATGGTTTTTTCAGTGGTCATGTACGGACGTGACAGTTGGACCATAAAGAAGACTGTGTGCTGAAGAACTGATGCTTTCAAATTTGGGGCCTGGAGAAGACTCCTGAGAGTTCCCTGGACAGAAAGGAGATCAAACCAGTCAATCCTAAATGCAATCAACCCTGATTATTCATTGGAAGGGCTAATGCTGAAGCTGAAACTCCAATATTTTGGCCACCTGATGTGAAGAGCCAACTCACTGGAAAAGACTCTGATGCTGGGAAAGATTGAAGGTAAAAGGAGAAGAGGGTGGCAGAGGATGAGATGGTTAGATAGCATCACCGACTCATGAATCTGAGCAAACTCAGAGACAGTGAAGGACAGGGAAGCCTGGCATGCTGCAGTCCATGGGGCTGCAAAAAGTTGGACACAACCTAGCAACTAAGCAACAACAGGCCCTGACTTAAGATCTTTATAAGAGTGGATCTCATTTAACTCTCATAGAAACCCTACAAGACAACCACTATATTCCCATCTTACAGATAGGAAGAATAAGATAAGTAAAGTTACCTGACTTGCCATAAGTAAAGTTACCTGACAGCTTATTACATTGCTAATAAGCTACAGAGATGGAATATGAATTCAGGCCTGTCTGATGCCAGAGTCTATACTCTTCCCCATTAAACAAGTCAGTTCTCTTCAAATTAGGCAGTTTCACGACTTCTCACTCTCCTCATTAGCTATAATGGTTTATCAATGTCCCTCTTAAAATATAAGCCAAGAATTCCAGATGTTGCTTGATCAGTGCAGAATGAAAATTTTTCTCTTCCACATTCTAGACATTCTTCATTTATTAAAACAGTATAAAACTGAATTAGATTTCTTGAGTAGCTTCATTTCCCTGTTGAGTTTTATGAAGCCTGACTAAATTAAATTCCAAAGGCTTTCTCACATGGAGTAGAAAACATACTTGGAATATCCTTCTTCCTATTTTCTTTGTTAATTGTCAAGGCCCAGGCCAGACATCCCTTTATCTGTCACTATCTCCCTGAGCAGCCTTGCTCTCAGTAATCAATACTTTCAAGGACTTTGCCTTATCCTTATCCAGTTGGCACTAGCTACCTTGTACTGTAACAATCCCAAGATAAATATGTTTAACTTCCTTGAGCTCTTTATATATAAATACCACTCTTTAATATAGCAATAATTTTCTGGAGTGTGTTTTCTCATTCTGCTATAATTAATCAATTTTGAAAAAAGAGAAGAATATAAGAAGGAGCCTTTTCACTCCCTGTTTTTCCTTTTTGTGTTAACAATCAAAAGCAGATAAACAAAACTGGATAATTTCAAAGGACCGTGTGAGAGACTACATGTGGTAAAGAAGAGAAAGGTTGGTCTGAATCAAGAGGTAGGCAGTGGCCAAGGAAGAACTGGCTCATCCCTGGAAATCTGGAAAGCTACAGAATAATTTTCTATCTTTGCTCAGTCAAGTGTTCTCAGGACCTGCTCCTAGCAGGGGGTCCAGTTCTGCCCAGGACTCCTTATATCCCACTTTATTCCTAGAACTCTATCTACAGACCTCACCTGATTCTACTGTTCCCCAGGTCCCTGATACTCTAGTGGCACTGATAATTTGTCAGCTCCTAAAACACACTGAAAGCATTCCCATTTCAGGGCTTTCATGCTTGCTATCCCCTTTGCTGGAGTGGTGTTCCCATGTTCATTTAAATGACAAGCTTCTTACTCTTTAAATCTCTAAATATCATGTCCATAGGACTTACCTGCAATGTTCCTAGAAACACTTTCTCTATCCCACTGTTTTATTTCTTCACAGGATCTATCACCATCTAAAGGATTAATATAATCTTTTTATTTTTTATTTTTATTGTGTTTACTATCTGCCTCCTCCTACCAGAATATAAGCTTCTGAAAAGACTACAGTCCTTTATGTTGTATTCTCTATGGTCTTTCTAGTAACAAGCACAGTGTCTGTGAATCAGTAGATACTTAATATCTGTTAAACAGATGTAAGAGAAATATGCATTATAGATAGGGTTAAAGCTGCACAAAAGGGATTAGGATAAGGATTTCCAGAGAAAGTGATTCAAAACCTAAGCCTTGAATAAACAGTATAAGTATTCAGGCAGAAAAATAATCTCCAGTGAATAAAATGTGAGGAAACAACTGTGAAATTCCTTTTTCACTAAATGTAAAAAATATAATATATTCATGGAACTTCAAGTAGTTCAACATGACACTCTTGAGATTATGAAAGGTTCTGGAGCAAGAACAACATGTAACTCCTAAGGAACTCCTTTTTTCTCCAGTCTAAGTCTACTGAAACATTGATCAGAGTCTTAGAAATGAAAGGGGTAAAAAGTACTAACAATATCTATACTACCATTAATATACTTTATACATTTGGATTTAAATATGATTAGAAGATTGACTGACTAATAAAAATGTAATTCTAAAGAAGTTATATGATTAATGGCAGTGGTGGTTTAGTTGCTAAATTGTGTTCAACTTTGGTACCATCGACTGTAGCCCACTCTTGCACCATGGACTGTAACCCACCAGGGTTCTCTGTCCATGGGATTTTCCCGGCAAGAATACTGGAGTGAGTTGCCATGCCCTCCTCCAGGGGATCTTCCAGATCCAGGGATCAAACTCGAGTCTTCTGTGTCTCCTGTGCTGCAGGCGGATTCTTTATCTGTTGAGCCATTGGGGAAGCCCCTAACTTATTTTAACTAGCAACAAAATGATCATAACAATATAATAGAGAGAAAAATGTAGTCAGTTGTGAAAATATGTATAAAGGAGGCAGACCAAAAAGGGAAAGAGAATTCAGAAGGATAAGCAGAAATCCACCAGAGAGAAATTCCCTGTTTTATAGTTCAGTGTTAAGTTCACATCTGACAGGTGAGCTCAACGTCTTTTTCTTATTTATTCCCAGAGTGCAGCAGAGTCAGGTACCTAGGGAATTCCCAGTAAATGATGAATTGAGTGAACCATCCTTATCACAGCCTTTGGTAGCTGGTGCCAACATTATCGGAGAAGACAATGGCACCCCACTCCAGTACTCTTGCCTGGAAAACCCCATGGGCAGAGGAGCCTGGTAGGCCGCAGTCCATGGGGTTGCTACAAGTCGGACACGACTGAGCGACTTCCCTTTCACTTTTCACTTTCACCCATTGGAGAAAGAAATGGCAACCCACTCCAGTGTTCTTGCCTGGAGAATCCCAGGGACGGGGGAGCCTGGTGGGCTGCCGTCTATGGGGTCACACAGAGTCGGACACGACTGAAGCGACTTAGCAGCAGCAGCAGCCTACATTATCTGTGTTTTTTTTGTTAATTTGTTTTTTGTCTGCGCTGGGTCTTCATTGCCATGCCCAGGCTTTCTCTAGCTGTGGTACGTGCGCTTCTCATTGTGGTGGCTTCTCTTGTTAAAGAGAAGAGCTCGTGGGCTTCAGCAGTTTTGGTGAGTGGGCTTAGTACTTGTGGCACACAGGCCTAGTTGCCCTGCAACATGGGAAATCTTCCCAGACTAGGAATCAAACCCATATCCCCTGCATTGGCAGGCGAATTCTCAACTACTGGAAGACCAGGGGAGTCCCTAAATTAGTTTTAATTTCCACTAAATTGGAGGGTAAAGGGCAGGATGTTAGACTCTATTTTCTTCTGTATAGAAAAAAATTTTAAGTACAAGTAGTTTCAACATTTCTTACTAAGTGTTTGCTCAAGGGCAATGCTATTTGTAGAGGCCCAGTTACTTGCTTTTACTTTCAGGAACCAGTATGGTTATCATATATCATGAGGAGGAATAGTGTGGTGTTCAAAGTATGTGAACTCTAGGACTAGACTGTCTGGATCCAAATCCAAGTTGTGAGACCTTCGGGCAAGTTACTTCTCTGCACCTCGGTTCACTCATCTACAAATAGCAGTAACAAGAGTACCCATCTTATAGGGCTGTTTGAGAAGTATATGTAAAACAATAAAAAACAATGCTTAGAATAAACACTGTAAGCACTGTACAACATTTATTCTCACTACTATTACTTTTTCAATTGTTTTCCTAATTGAATTTGAAGATGGTATTTTGCTCATGAACAACAAAAATAGTTAAGACGTTTTATGAGTGTGCAAACACAGATTATTTCACTCAAATTCCAAACAAGGATTATTTATGCTTGTATGCTAGTAGCTAATATGCTACTTACACTAACTGATTAATTGTCTTCTGCTGCTCCTTGGATCTTCTGTAACTCAGCAACTTACTTTGTGCTGGTGTGTCAACACCTATGTCTTCAGGGGGATGAACAATGGGAGGTAACTTCAAGTTCAGAGCCTCTTTTTCTGCTGCAATGGCAGCTTTGTTTGGATCTGACATCTTCGTCCCCTAAAGATTAAAATACTCTGTACTGTGACGAGAAAAAGTCCATAAAGCCATTATTGTAAAAGCTAGTCTCAATATATTTATAACATATCTTACATATCAATATCAAAAGTTCTAGTTCTCTTCATATCTTCCTCCCAAGAATGGCAGTTGAGATAAATGGATAGGGATTCCTGTTAGAGTCCTACCATTCACTGCTGTAAAGAAATGAAGCTGTCCCTTGCCTGTGAGTGAGGGCTTCCTCATGGATGAAATTATGGAACTGGATTAGATGCTCTCTAAATACCCTTACAGTTCTGAAATTTTGAGTTCAAATTTTCCCTCAGATGCAAATCACAGTAACACAATCCAGCTGTCGAGGTATAATCCCTTTCCCCCAAAAGCTGATACTTTGCATCGTTAATATTTTTAAACATCCGTATTTTATCTTAGCTTTTCCACCTTCCTAGAAAGCAACACTATCATCAAGCAAAACATAGGCATACTAAATCCCTAAGACATCTGAAATGTCATATAAGTGCTGAACAATGAACTGTGATAGCAACTGCATTTGCCGCGGGTGCCCACAAAACTCGGGGAATCCTGCCTCGAAAAAGAGACGATTTGGGCGGGTATCCAATTCAAAATCTCCTGCCCTGGGAGAGAGGTGAAGAGAAAAGTTGAGGACAGAAAAGTACCTGTCTGATTGCTTTCACTTCTTTCCTGGTGCTCGGATAAGAGGGAAACGTTCAGAGAACTTCTCCAGTGGTGAAAGGAAAAAAGAAAACGATGGGTGAAACGTCCGGAACCCCACAGGTTGCTGCCCAGCTGGGCGGTCGCCGCGTAGAAACAAAGTTGTCGCCATGGAAACTGTCGCGGCCGCAACCAGTTGCCTGGAGAGGCAGTTGCTGAGCTGCGACAGATTAGGATTATCATAACAATAATATTCATTACTCGAGTAAATGGAGGGTGGGTGAATGAGATTTTTTACTTACCTGCCTTCCCTTGGAAGGGGCGGTGGAACTGCTGGAAACAGATCCATGTAAAACACTCACTGTCAAGGGGGATCAAGTCTTCAAGTGTCCCCTAGCTACTTCCCTGTAAATATTATAACTAATCAAGAATTTATCTTGTTTCTCTATTTGCTATTTGTTTCGACTGCGCTTTTCCTTCAGGAAATTCTTGGCAGAAAAAGTTAAGTGTGTACATTCTTTGAATATGCGTGGAGAGAGAAACGTGAAAAGTTGCTGTTTAAGACTGCACAATGGATACTCCATCTAAGTGATGATAGCCTACACAAATACCATGTGCATAAATAAAATCGGCAGATGAATAAAATCTAGTGGTGTATTCATGGCATAGTCATTCAATAAATATTTGAGCATCTTCTACGTGCCAGTGAGCATGTAAAGAATTTTTTTAAAAATGAGAGTACAGCCTATCCTGGCGCACAATAGTTCCTCTAAAAAACATCATTTGAGTCAGTGAATGAACAAACTGAAATTCCTCAGACCTTGTAAAAGCAGCCTATCTTTTTGTAGAAAACAAAACACGTTTTTTTTTGTCACTGTTTTTTTAAAAATTTTATGATGAAATATAGTTGATTTGCAATGTTGTTAGTTTCAAGTGTACAGCAAACTGATTCAGTTATATATCTGTATATATTCTTTTTTTAGATATTTTTCCATTATAGGTTATTAAAAGATAATGAGTACAGTTTCCTGTGCTATACAGTAGGTCCTTGTTGGTTGTCTATTTTATATATAGTAATTTTAATCACAATCCTGATTCATCCTCCCACTTTACCTTTTGGTAAGGAGGACAGTGGCTTTTTATATTCTGCACACACCTTCGTCCAGTTATTCAAACACTAATGTACTGCTGTGATGAAGAGATTTTCCAGATGTAATTCAAGTCCCTGATGTGAGATTATTAGGGCCTCACTCAATCAGTGGAAGTTCTTTTAAAAAGTTTTAGACATGCCCTGAGTTAGACTCCAAACAGCAGCTTGGTCTACCATCACTCTCCCCTCTCTGGCTCTCCCCCTCCTGACAGCCTATCCTTACAGATTTTGGACTTGCTTCACTAGCCCCCAGAGTTGCATAAGCCAGTTAGTTTCCTGTAATAACCATATATATAAATATACAAATACTGGATACATATAAGGCATATATATAATCTACTTTTCTGCCTCCCTCATTAAATCTTGACTAATACAATGCATATCTTTTTTCAAACAGCTTCTTACAGGTATAATTTAAATACTATAAAGTTCACCATTTTAAAGTGTATAATTCAATGGGTACTTTTAGTGTATTTATAGTTGTGCAACCATTAACAGGACCCAGTTCTAGAACATTTCTATCACTGCAAAAAGTTCCCTTCAGCTAATATGCAGTCAGTCCTCACTCCCACTTCCAGTCCTAGGCAACCACTGATTTGCTTTTGGTTTCTATAGGTTTACAATTTCTGAAAAATTTCATATATATGGAATCTTATATTATGCGGTCTTTTGTGTATGGCTTTTTTCACTTAATGATGTGCTTGAGGCTCATCCATACGTAGTATGTGACAGAAATTCACTCCTTTTTATTGCTGAATAGTCTTCCATTACCTGAAGGAAGAAATAGCAACCCACTCCAGAATTCTTGCCTGGGAAATCCCATGGACACAGGAGCCTAGTGGGCTATATAGTCCATGGAGTCAAAAAAGAGTCGGACACAACTTAGCAACTAGCCAAACAACAGTCTTCCATTAAATGAGGATATCACATTTGGTTTATTCATTCAGAAGCTGACGGACATTTGGATGGTTTCCTCTTTAGGGCTACTATGAATAATCCTCCCATGAACATTTGTGAACAAATCTTTGGATGAACATACACTTTTATTTCTCATTGGTAGGAATTGCTGGGATAAATAATAAGCCTATTTGATCTTTTACAAAAATGTCAAACTGTTTTCCAAAGTGGCTGAAAGATTTTACTTACCAAAAAAACAACAATACAATGATTCTAATTCCTCTACATTCCTTGTCAACATTTGATATTGTCCGTCTGTTTTAGTATAAGTATTGGAATGGGCATACAGTGGTATCTCATTATGGCTTTAATTTACATTTCCCTAAACACAAATAATGTTGAATATCTTTTCATGTGCTTATTATCCATTAACATATTTTTTATGAAATGTCTATTTAAATCTTTATCCATTTTTAAGTCGTACTATTTAGCTTTTCATCATGAAGCTGTAAGAGTTCTTTATATTCTAGATACACATTATCAGATAATTTGCAAATATATTCTCTTGGTCTGTAGCTTGTCTTCATTTTCTTAATCATGTCTTTTGAAGAGTAAAATTTTTCCATTTGTATAAGGTCAAACAAGATATTTTTTCTTTAATAGATTATGATTTTGAGGTTGTTATCTATGAAAGACAGGTAAAATCATGAAGATTTTCTGTGTCTTCTACTTTTTAGTTTTACATTTAGGCCTATGATACATTTAGAGTCAATTTCTGTATGTGGTAAGAGATGCAGATTCAAGTTTATTTTTTTGCATATAGATATACAGTTGTTCCAGTACCCTTTGTTGAAAATGCTGTCCTTTTCTCACTGAATCGCCTTTATTGAAAAATCAATTTACCATAATGTAAAGTTTTATTTCTGGACAATCAATTCTGTTCCTTTCATCCCTGTGTCTATCTTTATTCCAGTACTACAGTGTCTTGGAAAAATGGTTATACAGTTGACTCTTAAACAAGACAGTTTTGAAATATCCAGTTATATACAGATTTTTTTCACTAAATGTATGTTACAGTACTATGCACGATTGTCAGTTGGCTGAATCAGCAGATGCTAAACAGAGGTTCTGGAGAACCGAGTATAAACTTATACATGGATTTTCATCTGTAATGGGGTAGGGAGGGGGACTGGCGCCCTTAATTCCACATGTTGTTCAGGGGTCAACTGTAGTTTTAAATTTGAGTAGTGTTAGTCTTCCAACTTTGTTCTTTTATAAAAAGTAGTAATTTGGACTATTCTAGATACTTTGCATTTCCATATAAAATTTAAGATCAGCCTATCAATTTTTGCAAAAGATACATCTGGGATTTTATTACATATTTTGCTTTGAAAGAAAGAAAAAAATGTTCATTATCTAAACATATTTAATTTGCAGCTTAAAATGCTTCCTTTAAAGGCTCTATTTCTGAGTCTAGGGGTTAGAAATATTATTTATAACCAGATAATTATATTTCACAAAACCTTAATTATTTAAAAGCACCAATGTAATGACACTAAAATGTGATTCTCTAATACTATACAAAAAAATTTTTTTCTATTTCTTGATAGAAATGTTGACAATGCTAAGAGAACTTATGAGACTAACTTGAAGTGAAGTCGCTCAGTCATGTCCGACTCTTTGTGACCCCATTGGCTGTAGCCTACCAGGCTCCTCTGTCCATGGGATTTTCCAGGCAATAGTACTGGAGTGGATTGCCATTTCCTTCTCTAGGGGATCTTCCCGACCCAGGGATCGAACCCAGGTCTCCTGCATTGTAGATAGACAATGCTTTACCGTCTGAGCCACCAGGGAAGTCGAGACTAACCTACTATGCTTTAAACCATGTATTGTTCATTTCAAAATTTAAAATGAGTGTGCAGGAAAAAGAGTAAAATCTATATGCTGAAGAGTTCTTTATGGAGCTAAACTGTGTTATGTTTTACATAAGTTCTTTGATTTTTCCTTTCAAAATAAGTTTTTCTTTACTGTTACATTAAGATTAGTTATATTTATATTAGGGGCTTCCCTGGTGGCTCAGACAGTAAAAAATCTGCCTGCAACATGGAAGACCCAGGTTTGATCCCTGGGTTGGGAAGATCCCCTGGGGAAGGGAATGACTACCCATCCTAATATTCTTGCCTGGAGAATTCCATGAACAGAGGAGTCTGGCGGACTATAGTCTGTGGGGTCTCAAAGAGTCAGGAACAACCAAGTGACTATCACTTTCACTTTTACTATACTTATGTTAATTGATATAGCTGCATCTCAGTCTTAAAACTGAAAAAATGATACAGCTGTATTATGTATTACACATACTATGCTGTATAGTATTATTAATATATAATATAATCATTATAAGTTACAATAAATATTTTAAAATTTAAAAATAGCATTGTTGGTGGGAATGTAAAATGATACAGGCAGTCTGGAAAACAGTACAGAAATAAAAGTTCCTCAAAAAATGAAAAGAACTACTGATTCAGCATTCCACTTCCAGTTATATATACCTACAAAGGAAACAAAATCAATATCCTAAAACAGTATCTGCATGTTTAGCGTCTAGTGCAGCATTATTTGGGCTGACCTGGTGGTGCTAGTAGTAAAGAACCTACCTGCCAATGCAGGAGACATAAGAGACTCGGGTTCAGTCCCTAGGTCAGGAAGATCCCCTGGAGGAGAGTGTAGCAACCCACTCCAGTATTCTCGCCTGGAGAATTCCCATGGACAGAGGAGTCAGGCAAGCTACAGTCCATAGAATCGAAAAGAGTTGGACATGACTTAATCAATTTAGCACGCATGCCCGCAGCATTATTCACCATAGCCAACATGTGGAAACAATCTAAATGTTAAGTGTCCATTGATGGATGAGTGGGTAAAGGAAATGCAAGATATGAAGATATGATATTGATGTATAGATATATTTAACAGATACATAATGGAATATTTTTCAACCATAAAAAAGGAAATCCTGCCATTGTGACAACAAAGGATAGGTATTATGCTGAGTGAAATAAGTCAAACAAAGACAAATACTGTATGATTTCAACTATATATGGAATCTAAAAAAATGTGATTCGCAGATACAGAGAACAGATGGAGGGGGTTGGATGAAGAAAATGTGTGAAGGTGATCAAAAGGTAAAAAGTTCCAGTTGTGATAAGCAAGTTCTGGAATGGAATGGACTGTACAGCATGGTGACTACACTATATGTGAAAATTATAAAAGAATAGACCTTAAAAGTTCTCATTACAAGAAAAAAATTGTAACCACTGAGGTAATGAGTGTTAATTAAACTTACTGTGGTAATCATTCAGCAATATATACATATGCCAAATCATTATGGTGTACATCTTGGACTAATACCATCTTATATATCAATTATATCTCAATAAAACTCAAAAAAATTTTAAAAGAAACAAATAGAAATTGGTGTTAGAAAGCAAATAGAAATTATTAAAATTTGAATATATAAGAATAGATTACCCTGTAGTGATTATCACCAAGTACTACTCAAAATTTCTGAGTGCTATCACTCAAAACCACAGTTTCATGTTGACCTTAAGTTTATAAAAAATAGAAGTATATTAATGATCTATGCCAATTTATTAACTGAAGGTAATTACAAGAAACTGTCTTCACATGCTAATCTCTGCAGATATATTTATAAGTAACAAAAATAATTCCATCAACCATAGCTTTTGATTAGTAGAAGTTAGCTTGTGTTTCTTGGTATGAATTGAGAATGTATGAATAAAATGTTATTTTTTACACTTCTTTTGGTATCAGGGAAAACAAAGTATTGGTTCAGTCATCCAATTTCAAATTTCAATTATGTAATTATTACTATGCTACCATTTAGCCTCATAAAAATTTAGCTTCAAATACACCACTTATTATTTTCAAGTCTTTTGAGTTCAAATTAAACTTTCTATGTGAATTTGAGACACTTACAGGAAACTTGCAGAAACTTTCTCTTGAAAGAAATAACAGCAGATAATGAAAAGCAAAGATACTGAATGATGGGTATACTACATTCCTTTTGTGTAAAAAAAGTGGGGGAAAGGGTATAAATTCATAAATGCTTACATATGTATAGGAATCAGAGTGGGAATATTACCATTTTTCACTGCGGATATGGTTTTACTCTATGGAAAAAAAATTGTTTTTTAACTCAAAAACCAAAAAAAACTCTGAAAGTATGACACTTTAAAGTATCTGTCTCAAACTGGGATTTAAGACTATGCTACAGAGTTAAAGTACATGAGATTACTCTAAAGAAAGTCACATTTTCTAATAGGGTTTTTGTTTCGGGGTTATTTTTGTTGTTTTTGGCACACCTCACAGCTTGCAAGACCTTAGTTACCCCACCAGGGATTGAATTCAGGCCCTCAGCAGCTAAGGACTTCCCTGGTGGCTCAGATGGTAAAGCGTCTGCCTACAATTTGGTTTCAGTCCCTGGGTTGGGAAGATCTCCTGGAGAAGGAAATGGCAACCCATTCCAGTATTCTTGCCTGGAAAATCCCATGGACGGAGGAGCCTGGTAGGCTACAGTCCATGGGGTCGCAAAAGGTCGGACATGACTGAGACTTGACTTTCACTTCCAACAGTTAAAGCGTGGAGTCCTAACCACTGGACTGCTGGGGAATTCCCACATTTTCTAACAGGGCTCTTAGCTTTCTTTAAATAGACTTGATATTCTTTAAGTGTCTTTCTTTAAGATTGACTGAGTTCTGCAAAGTTGCATGAACAAAAATGCCAGTTCAAAGTTTATATTTGCTAATGTGGGTGCTGTTAGGTAAAGACGACCAGGACACCGAAAAGAGTGTCCAACAGGCTTTAATGGGGAAGCGCTCCCAGGCGGGGTTCCTGGACCCCAACGAGGCAGGTCGAGGAAGTCCGCACCAGGACCATGTTGGGGGTGGCTTTTATACTTTTGTTGCGAGGGATGGTCAGGCTAGATGGACTGGGGTTCGGATAGGTCATCAGGCCGAGGCCTCTCGGGCTGACAGGTCCTTCTAAGTGGCTGGGGTGGGGTGGCTTTAGCCAGCGAAGTGTGCTGTCATTGGTCCCCGGGATCTGGGAGGACCCTTCCGTTAGGGACCTTCTCGCCTCAGGAGAGAGGAGGGGCAGCTCGACATGGCCCTGGGGTCCGGCCCTTACAGGTGCTAAGAACTGGAGTACTGAGACTTTCTTCAGGCAGTCAGCTGATACAATGTAATGATTTTTATCCCTTCAGTGTAGCCCCACATTACATACCATCAGGTATCCAGTCACCTCGGCAAATGCTTGCTGCCTTGGGAAAGGGGAGGACAAGAATATAAATTTCAAACGATTGCAAAATTCATCCTTCTTTTAGAAAAATGGCTTGTTTTCCTCACTGTAAGCCAGGGGAAAATAGTATGGCTTATTATTAGACACTCAATAAACATTCTAGTTGTAGGAGACGGGAAAGTCGATGCAAACAAACCCTTTGCCATGACGAGAGAATTCTTAATTTCTTCTTTGAATCTTCAAGAGTTGTTTTTTTTTTCCTTCAGTTAATCACTTAATTATATTTAACACAAAATTTGTCCCCTGAAATAATTTTTTCATGTGGTTTTCAAAGAAACTGCATTCTCATTTCCTTTTACTCACTGGCTAGTCTGTCTCCTGTCATTCATTCAGCAACGTCTGTTTGGCCTTGTGCGCAGTTAACTTAATCTCTTTGGCCCTCATATTTGTATGTTTTCAGCACAGTCACTACTCCCTAATTGAGAGCTATTATAAGGAAATGGCAACCCACTCCAGTACTCTTGCCTAGAAAATTCCATGGATGGAGGAGCCTGGTGGGCTACAGTCCATGGGGTCACAAAGAGTCGGACACCACTGAGCGACTTCACGATATATCGTTCGTAGTTACTACCACAAAATCTCTGCTTTGCGCGTCGGCGCTGGCTCGGCCAGAGATGAACCCACCACACCTCAGAAGAAAATGAGCAACGTTGGGAATGCTGCTGAGAAGTAAGCAACACTTTCCACACCTGAATACAGGTTGGCAATCTGCGTGGAGTTCCCTACGCCCTAGCACAAGGCACCACCAGAAGGCAAGCGGTTAAAACCCAGGGACCACGCCTATCTCCTTCGGGGAAGCGAAACCCGGGACATCACCCCCACCACTTCCGGTTTGAGCGCGCCTTCTCTTCTGCCCGCCAACTGCACTTTCGTTAAAATCGTGGAGTCTAATATTTCCTTCTGGGACCTCTACATTTATGACTCTAGTTAAAGATAAAATTAAGCCAGATGGATTCGAAAAAAGCGTAGCTTTGGAGAAAAGAAGTAGGTGAGCTGCCCTGGCGAAAGTGCGTGGCGAGAGCTCAGTGCACTTTCTCTTCGCCGGCCGGAAGTTGAGGGGCTGAATGGATCCCGGAACCGGCGGCTGCGATTTCCCTGTGTCTACTTGACACTTGGCGGTTGCTCAGCCTCAGCCGCTGGGCCACCAGGTTCATGTGGAGGCTCCCAGGTGTCCGCGCCGCGCTTCGTGGGGTCCGCACGGCGGTGGAGCGGCGCAGTCGGACCGAGGCGGCGTCTGAGACCTCGGTGGGCGCGATGGAGCGCGCTGTGGTGCGCTGTGTGCCTTCCGAGCCTAAGCTAAGCCTGTCATTCGCGCTGGCCGACGGCAGCCACAAGAACATGCAGCGCGACCAGAGCGAGCCGCTTGGTCGGGCTCTCAGCCGGATCGCTACCAATGCCCTTAAAGGCCACGCTAAAGTAGCCGCCGCCAAGAAGAACAGGAAGAACCGGCCAAACGCAAGCAGTGGCGTGGCCTGTGCTGGGCCTGGGCCTGAGCCTGAGCCGGCTGCAGCCTGCGAGCCCGTGGTGAAGCTGTACTACCGGGAGGAGGCAGTAGCTGAAGACGTGCTCAATGTGGACGCCTGGCAGGACGGTGCGGTGCTGCAGATTGGTGATGTCAAGTACAAGGTGGAGCGTAACCCACCCACCTTCACCGAGCTACAGTTGCCGCGCTACATCATGGCCGGCTTCCCGGTATGCCCCAAGCTCGGCGTCGAATTTGGGGATCCCACCGGTTCACTCTTTCGCTGGTACAAGGAAACCAAACCCAGAGCGGCGGAGCCTGAGGGCGGAGGCCCCTCGTCATCGTCTCCCTCTTCGCCCTCTCCTGGTTGGACCGAGACGGGTGTAGACGAGCGCGTCTACACCCCGTCAAATGCCGACATCGGGCTACGGCTCAAGCTTCATTGCACTCCGGGCAATGGGCAGCGCTTCGGGCCAAGCCGGGAGTTGGAAAGTGTGTGTCCAGTGGAGGCGGGGCCCGGCACCTGCACCTTTGACCACCGGCATCTCTACACAAAGAAGGTGACGGACGACGCTCTCATCCGCACAGTCTCCTACAACATTCTGGCTGACACATACGCCCAGACTGAGTTCTCGCGGACGGTCCTGTACCCATACTGTGCCCCTTACGCTTTGGAACTCGACTACCGCCAGAACCTTATCCAAAAGGAGCTCACGGGCTACAACGCCGACCTCATCTGTTTGCAGGAAGTTGACCGCTGCGTGTTTACAGACAGCTTGGTGCCGGCCCTCGAGGCCTTTGGGCTGGAGGGCGTGTTTCGAATCAAGCAGCATGAAGGCCTGGCCACTTTCTACCGAAAGTCCAAGTTCAGCCTCCTTAGCCAGCATGACATTGCTTTCCATGAAGCCCTGCAGTCCGACCCACTTCACAAAGAACTGCTGGAGAAACTAGCTTTGTATCCATCAGCGCAAGAAAGGGTGCTCCAGAGATCTTCTGTCGTTCAGGTAAAGTGACATCGCCAGTCTCTGTACATACTCGTTCTGGAAGGGGTGCCAGGGGTGGGGGTGCTTATAGTAGAGATGAAACTAGACCAGACTCTACTGAAAAGTGTTTGCTCTTGAATCTTAAGCACGTCATTTAGCCTTCATTCATTCATTGAGCAAATACTGAGTACCTGAAATGCGCCCTGCACGCTTCAGGTTACCTTGAAAAAAGACGTGCTTACGATTTCGTGTATTTAGCTAAATAAGAAAATTTAGTAGCTAATATTTTCTTATTACTTACCAAACACTGGTGACACATTTTGAAGAACTTCAAATTTAAGTCTCCAGCATGTTTTACGAAGTGCTCCATCAGTTCAGTTCAGTTCAGTCGCTCAGTCGTGTCCGACTCTTTGCGACCCCATGAATCGCAGCACGCCAGGCCTCCCTGTCCATCACCATCTCCCGGAGTTCACTCAGACTCACGTCCATCGAGTCCGTGATGCCATAAATATTAGCTTTTAATTTTAGCTCATAGTAATCCTGCTATTCCCGTTTTATAGATGTTACTCTGAAACTCTGTCCATTCTTTAGGTGACTGGATTTGTTCATATTAAGAAGAGTAGCTTCAATTTTTTTTGAGCACCTACTGTGTATCATGCATCTCTGAGTAAGCTCATTTAATTGAATTCACACAATTAAATTTTCTCTTTGAAGTGGATGATATTGCTTCTTTTTCACTCATGATGAAGCTGGTTTAGGAAAAAGAAATGTCACTCTCCAGGTCACACTGCTATAAATGGTACAGTGGGTATTCAAAGATACTTCTGCCTGACTCCTATGCCTACACTTACCACTTAAAAACACCATCTCCAACCTTAGTGTTACCATCTGAACTGTATTCATGCTACCTCTATATGTTGGGTTGTTATTAAAATACTATGCTGAATCCCATTCATGTATATTCCAAAATTTTAAAGTTAAGTTTCATAATTTCTATCATACTTCATCAGCAGGGAAGGTTTTGGAATAAAATGTCAGTTCATCATATAGTCTTAGATTTAAAAAAATTTTTTTCTTTCAGAGCAGGAAATAGAAACTGAAGTCATCATTTTCTGTTTATCTTAGGTTTCTGTTCTTCAGTCTACAAAGGACTCTTCTAAGAAGATATGTGTTGCGAACACCCATCTCTACTGGCACCCCAAAGGTAGGTTTTGTTGATTTTCACAAGTGGCTTGAACATGGTAACTTAAAGTTAGTAAAAGTTGTTTTACACAAATACATTTTTTCTTTGTCAAAATATAGTTTATAACACAGTACTGTATAATTTAAGGTATATGGCATAATGACATATGTATTGCAAAATGATTATCACAATAAGTTAACATCCATAATCTCATATAAACACCACCAAAAAGTTTTTTTTTCCTTGTGATGAGAACTTCTGGGATTTACTCCCTTAGTAGCTTTCAAATATACCATACAACAGTATTAACTATAGCCATCATGTTGTGTATTAATTACCCAATATCATTAATCTTGAAACTTGAAATTTTACATTTACATTTAACCATCTTCCTCCAGTTCCTCCTCATACATACGAATAAATATCCTGAATGTTACCCAGATACTATAATTTGTGGGGTTTTAATTTTTTTTAAAGACAGGTTAACATTAGTGTTTTTTATGTTCCTAGGTGGGTACATTCGTCTCATTCAAATGGCAGTAGCCTTGGCTCACATTAGGCATGTCTCTTGTGATCTGTATCCTGGCATACCAGTTATATTTTGTGGGGACTTTAATAGTACCCCATCAACAGGAATGTATCACTTTGTCATCAACGGCAGCATTGCAGAGGATCATGAAGACTGGACTTCCAATGGGGAAGAGGAACGATGCAACATGTCTCTTAGCCATTTCTTCAAACTGAAAAGTGCTTGTGGTGAACCTGCTTACACAAATTACGTTGGTGGCTTTCATGGCTGTCTGGATTATATTTTCATTGACTTAAATGCTTTAGAGGTTGAACAGGTGATTCCATTACCTAGTCACGAAGAAGTTACTACCCACCAAGCCTTACCTAGTGTTTCCCATCCCTCTGATCACATAGCACTTGTATGTGATTTAAAATGGAAATAGATTGTGTCTAATAGAATTTAAATCTGCTTTAGTAGGAGATTTAATATGAATCAGAGTTTATGCATAACTTTCAAAGAGGAAAATTAGACACTAAGGTAAAATATTCTTATCTGTTAGTTATGCTCTAGTGTCTTCATTACATGACTGTCATAATGTTTGCATAATACAGTTTCTCTACCCTTTTTTTCTACACTTGGAGGAAAAACAAAAATATTTATGGCTGGCAGGAAGAACACTGTGTACATTTTATAAGTACTTTTTTTTGCTAATTAAGAATTTTGTAAAGAAAAAAAAAACCTGAATGATCTTGTAATTTTTCTATCATAACACACTTCAGATTAAATGATGTATATATAATTAGGGGGAGAGCACATACAAGTTGGAAGTGAGAGGACTTAAGTTCTAACACAAGGAAGGAATAACATTAGGGCCTGTCTCTACCTCAGTTTGGATGGCAATTTCATACAACTTCAGAGCTTTAACAAAAAAGTACACCATTACCAATTCCTATTGGTTTTCATCTTTTATTTTTCAATTAACATAAGGTATTTTCACTGTCTTATTTTTAGGATTTAATTTTTAGTGTATGGCATAAATGGACATACTTATGGTCCCATCCTTACTGCAGCTCATCTTAACTTTTAGGATGTAAGCACAATTTAGTATTCAAAGTGAACAGTAACATTGTCAACTTGATCCTATTGTCCGTAACACTCTTGCCCATGGAAAATGTTCATAAATCAACAGGTTATTTGACCCTATCGTATTAGGTATTAGGAGAATAGCACAATGCATTACTTTTGAAAAACTGCCTACTGATATGGGCTTGAAATAGTGGATGAACCACGGAGTATTTCTCTGCTGCAAGTATTTTTGAAATTGTTGGTTTTTCTAAATAGGAGAAAGGGAGAGTAGTAATGGGGTTTTTGAGCATCTCTGAAATAAACGTATAGACTTGAATATTATAGCTTGAGTTACAGGAAAACATTGTATATGTAATTTATATACTGTAGAATTTTTAATATGAAGCCAAATTCTTGAAAATTACAAATTATAGTTTTACTGATTAGAGTCTAGCTGATTAGTAACTAAACTTTTCTAACTCAGTTATCACCATACTTTATTTGTAATGCTTTAGCTGCAGCCTCATGTTCAGGATAACCATGTCGTCTTGTATTTCTGCATTTAACTTCTAGCTTAGATAACTAGAGCTCACTTAAACCAAAGCTCTGAGTTTCCAGTCATGAAGCCCTTTGTTCCATCTTCTTTAATCTCTAAGCCTGTAAGAACTTTCCTCTTTCGATGAAGTAGCCTGCATTTTCATATTCTGCTCACTATCCAGTGTATTGTTTACTCTTACTAATTTTGAAAATGAGAGGGTTTTACCTGCACTTCATATTGAACCTTGAAGTGCTTAAAAGTACTAGAAGCAAAAAATTAAGGTGGCAGTTTTTTGGGATCTTGTTTAGAAAAAGCTATAAATGAAAAATTGAAGCTACCAAATTGTGCCTTCCTAAATAGCATTTTAAAAGCATTTTAACATCAGTTTACAGATACAAACTATATTGAAGCCAGAATCTGATTCTTCTGCAATTTTTTTTTCCGTTTTAAATTTGGTTTTGATTTCGTTTCAAACAAACATATTGACAGACTTTGACAGTAAGCTGAGAAAACAAGCTGAGAAACAGAAAGTGTAATGTGACGTCCTCATGCCCATGAGAAAAACATATAAGTCCTGTATTATTAATAACACTACAGCTAGCTATATTGAACTCTGGTCACAAAAATTCTACATACTTGTTAAACATCCACATCCTGATTCTTCAGATTTGGTGTTTGCTGACTAGACAATGATCACACGGGCATTTCAGAATATTAGAATATAGAGTAGTATTTTGAAGTGCCACATACTCTGGTCAAACCTCTGGCCTACAACCACGTTCATACAGTTAGTCCAAAGTTGTGCTGCCACTGTCGTGTCCCACTCTGACCCCCATGGACAGTAGCCCAGCAGGCTCCTCTGTCCATGGAATTTTCCAGGCACAAATACTGGATTGGATTGCCATTTCCTTTTCCAGGGTGTTTTTCTGGCTCAGGGATCAAACCTGCATCTCCTTCATTGGCAGGTGGATTCTTTACCACTGTGCCACCTGGGAAGCCCAAAGTTAGGGAACACTAAGAAAACTGTGACTCAGACAGTAAAGCGTCTGCCTACAATGCGGGAGACCCGGTTTCAATCCCTGGCTGGGGAAGATCCCCTGGAGAAAGAAATGGCACCCCACTCCAGTACTCTTGCCTGGAAAATCCCATGGACGGAGAAGCCTGGTAAGCTACAGTCCATGGGGTCGCAAAGAGTCGGACATGACTGAGCAACTTCACTTTCACGGAAACTGTATAAATAGCATACCAAAATGTCCTTGTATGTGGGTTAGAATAAAGTGTTACTTCAGAAATTTTTAAGTATTTAAAGCCATCTCTGTGATTGAATTTTTCTATTACATTTGGGTTTTTTAGTACATGTAATTAAATATGGAAAGTTGAGTGATTCTGGTGAATCAGATGGTACTATGAAACTGGCAAAGTACAATGTACTAGCAAGAACTTGTTTTTACTATAGGAATTAATGTTTTGAAATTTTATATTATTGATTACAAACTATAATACTTGAGAACACTGTAGAATACATTATTCCTGTTAAATGAATTCTTAAACAGTTGCCACTCAGACATAAAAACCGGTAGTTTATAATTCATTAGCGAACAAACCATTTCTGGCTATCATGTGATGTTCTTTAAATTCTAGAAACTAAAATCAGTTGTTACAAATTTTCAAGAATTTTACTCATCGGTGACTTTTTTGAGTCATCAAAATGTAGTTTCAGCTCAAGGTGGATCTCTGAGGAATATAACTCAGGTAGAGAAGTCCAAAGAACGCTACTGTGGGGAAATCTCCCTGGGGGAAACTGATAGCTTTAGATCTCATATTTTCCAGCTATGAAATGCAGGCAGAAATTCCCTACAAACTAGTTTGAGGCAAAACCAAAACCCATATATAATGAAAGACAGAATTGCACTATTAGTTTATTGTTAAGACCTACATAACAACTGAATAGGGAAAATCTTTTCTCTAAAATAAGAGCCAACTAGTTTTCCAAATGTAATAAAAAATTTAAATCCCCACGTTTAAACATGGGGATTTGCTGGTGGTCCAATGGTTAGGATTCTGGGTTTTCACTGCTTGAGGGCCTGGGTTCTAACCCTGGTCAGGGAACTAAAATCTCACAAGCCAGGCAAAGAAAAAAAGTTGAAAGATTTGAAAATTTTAACATTTTGCTCAATGTAATACTAAGGAAATGTAATTTAGATTCCATTTTGGAAAGGGAAACAATATTAAGAGGATTAATTGATTTGGGTAATATTCAAATTCTGTTGTCCCACTTTATGAGAAAGTACATGCTTTTAACATTGAAGGTTTAAGAGCTGTTATTAACTTGGGTAATTTTTTTTAGGCACTAACTTCAGAATAACAATACTACATTCTGAGATGATACCAAAACATTTTTTAAACAGGTGAAATTCATGTAAGACTAACCATTTTAAA
This sequence comes from Ovis canadensis, assembly GCF_042477335.2. NCBI lineage: Eukaryota > Metazoa > Chordata > Mammalia > Artiodactyla > Bovidae > Ovis > Ovis canadensis. The sequence continues at coordinate 58,350,209 of NC_091263.1, read as the reverse complement.
GTATATAATTCCATTGCATTGTGTACATTCATGATGTTGTGTGGCTACCATCTGTTAACCACTTTCCAAACATTTTCATCACCCCCATAAGAAATTCCATACCCATTAATTTACTCTTACCCTCCATCCCCTGGCACATACTTATCTGCTTTCTGCCTCACTGGACTTCCCTATTCTGGATAGTTCATATAGATGGAATCATACACTATGTCACTTTTTGTCTGGCTTCTTTCAGTTAGCCTGTGTTCATCCATGTTGTATGCATCAGCATTTCATTCCTTTGTATAGTGGAATAATATTTATTGTATGGGTACACCATATTTTGTTTGTACAAATGGACATTTTGGTTGTTTCTACATTTTGGCTATTGTGAATAAGGCTTATAAACATTTACAAGTTTTGTTTCAACAGCTATTTCAGTTCTTTTGGTTATATTCCTACAAGTAGATTGCTGGTCCATATGGCGGTTCTACTTAGAAACTTTCTGAGAAAATGCCAAAATGATTTCCAGAGCAGCCACCTTTTTTACATTCCCCAGCAATACACACATTCTCATCAACCTATTCACTTTTTAGTCATGCAAGTGGATGTGAATTGGTATCTCTACCATTTTTAACTTTAGTCTAAGCTTGATAAAGGACAGAAATGGTATGGACCTAACAGAAGCAGAAGATATTAAGAAGAGGTGGCAAGAATACACAGAAGAACTGTACAAAAAAGATCTTCACGACCCAGATAATCACGATGGTGTGATCACTCATCTAGAGCCAGACATCCTGGAATGTGAAGTCAAGTGGGCCTTAGAAAGCATCACTACGAACAAAGCTAGTAGAGGTGATGGAATTCCAGTTGAGCTCTTTCAAATCCTGGAAGATGATTCTGTGAAAGTGCTGCACTCAATACGCCAGTAAATTTGGAAAACTCAGCAGTGGCCACAGGACTGGAAAAGGTCAGTTTTCATTCCAATCCCAAAGAAAGGCAATGCCAAAGAATGCTCAAACTACCACACAATGGCACTCTTCTCACATGCTAGTAAAGTAATGCTCAAAATTCTCTAAGCCAGGCTTCAGTAGTACGTGAACATGAACTCCCAGATGTTCAAGCTGGTTTTAGAAAAGGCAGAGGAACTAGAGATCAAATTGCCAACATCCGCTGGATCATGGAAAACGCCAGAGAGTTCCAGAAAAACATCTACTTCGGCTTTATTGACTATGCCAAAGCCTTTGACTGTGTGGATCACAATAAACTGTGGAAAATTCTTCAAGAGATGGAAATACCAGACCACCTAACCTGCCTCTTGAGAAACCTATATGCGGGTCAGGAAGCAACAGAACTGGACATGGAACAACAGACTGGTTCCAAATAGGAAAAGGAGTACGTCAAGGCTGTATATTGTCACCCTGCTTATTTAACTTATATGCAGAGTACATCATGAGAAACTGGGCTGAAAGAAGCACAAGCTGGAATCAAGATTGCTGGGAGAAATATCAATAGCCTCGGATATGCAGATGACACCACCCTTATGGCAGAAAGTGAAGAACTAAAGAGCCTCTTGATGAAAGTGAGAGAGGAGTGAAAAAGTTGGCTTAAAGCTCAACATTCAGAAAACGAAGATCATGGCATCTGGTCCCATCACTTCATGGGAAATAGATGGGGAAACAGTGGAAACAGTGTCAGACTTTATTTTGGGGGGCTCCAAAATCACTGCAGATGGTGACTGCAGCCATGAAATTAAAAGACGCTTACTCCTTGGAAGGAAAGTTATGACCAACCTAGATAGCATATTAAAAAGCAGAGACATTACTTTGCCAACAAAGGTCCATCTAGTCAAGGCTATGGTTTTTCCAGTGGTCATGTATGGATGTGAGAGTTGGACAGTGAAGAAAGCTGAGTGCCAAAGAACTGATGCTTTTGAACTGTGGTGTTGGAGAAGACTCTTGAGAGTCCCTTGGACTGCAAGGAGATCCAACCAGTCCATCCTAAAGGAGATCAGTCCTGGGTGCTCTTTGGAAGGACTGATGCTCAAGCTGAAACTCCAATACTTTGGCCTCCTCATGCGAAGAGTTGACTCATTGGAAAAGACTGATGCTGAGAGGGATTGGGAGCAGGAGGAGAAGGGAACACCAGAGGATGAGATGGCTGGATGCCATCACTGACTCGATGGACATGACTTTGGGTGAACTCCGGGAGTTGGTGATGGACAGGGAGGCCTGGCGTGCTGCATTTCATGGGGTCACAAAGAGTCAGACATAACTGAACTGAACTAACTGAATGATGTTTCAGTCATAAACAAATCACAAGTGTATTACCCTATCAGTAATTTTTTCCCGGAGGGCTCATCTTGAACTTTTTACTTACAAGCTTGTGTCAAGCAAGCAAAATCAATCTCATTTTCTTTTGAAGAAATTTGGAAAAACATTAAAAAAAAAAAGTCTGGAGTATACATAAATTAGAAAAGAAGCCTAAGATAACCAAAAAATTAATTCACTTGAAAAATGTGAGTCTACTTCAGTACATTTAGAGAATGAACTTAACTCATGTTGTCTTTTAAATGGTTTCACCATACTACACTGTTATCTACTGCTTTTTAAATCCCAGTTTTGGTTCACAGTAGTAGATAGCAATGTCTAAATATCAATTCCTGAGAAACTGAGATGGCCATTGCTAAATGTAATTTACCAAGTTTATAATACATAATTATTAAAAAAAACTATTAAAAATCTCACTTTGAAAAGAAAACCTTAAATTCAAGGTAAGCTTTAAACACACATTAAAAAAAAACACTGAGCTAATATGACACTGAAAATTATATGCAAAAAACTACTTTGAAAGTTGGCCATCTTCAGTGTATTGAATCATATTGAAGCCAGATGATAAAATAGTATTTTACATATAATCTTTAAAATGTAGGCCTTAAAAATACTAAATCTTTCAGCTTATTGACTGATGCCACCCTCAAAGTAACAGCAAGTGCCAGCTGAATTCATTCTATGATAAAACTGTAGGTCGTTCAAAACTGATGTTAACATTGTGTTAAGCTTTTACTCACAATTTTCATTAAGAAACTTCACTAGAAAACAAGCTGAATCACTAATCTCCATCTTCTGCCCATTTTGTGTTGATTGTAGGTCAAAGGTTTTATATAATGTAGTCCATTCATTGCCCAGTTAACTCACTTCAATGATGTTACACTAGTGTTGTTGTGTATCTCCTTAAGGTACGTATTTCTAGTTGGCATTTTTGCTGGTTTCACTTCATTTGTATTCTTTTATAATTGAACATGGTTCAATAGGTAATTGGATAGGCTTTATTTAGTTGGCTTTCTTATACTGAATGAACAGTATACATACTTCTAAAATATATTGCATTTAAACTTTATTTTTCCTAGAGTAATTTGAAGAAATAGTTTATCTATCCAGGGATAAAATTTAGAAATAACACCACTTTTTGGCGGAAAACCAGCTTTAAGTGTGGTGTTTTAAATAATTAAGGCAAAGAATATTTCTGCTAAAGCTGTAGAATTAAGTACTGTAAATAATGTAACCCCTTTTCATATCATTACATACCTAAAAGAAATCTGGCTTTTTGCATCCTGGCTTGGGTCTCTTTTATCCTAAATGAAAGAATCCCACAATGCTTTGCTCTTTCAATACAAAATTGATCTTTTCCTCTTGAAGAGGTTTTCGTCACTGCATGTCAAGTCAGTCGACAAGGACTGGCTACAGAAAGAAACCCCATACTCATCAGCAGACACTCCCAATCCCCATCCCCTCTGGTCCTGGCAAGCACTTAGTTCTCTCTTTGGATTTGCCTATACTTTCCACATAGGTGAAATAACAGGTGTCTTATTTAACTGGCCTCACTTATTTTTAAGGTTCTTTCAAGTTGTAATATTTATCAGTACTTCACTACTTTTTATGAGGAATAATATTCTTTGAATGGACATAACTACATTTTATCTATTCATCAGCTGATGGATATTTGGGTTGCTTCTACATCTTGACTTCTATGAGTAATACTGTACATTTGTATTCAAGTTTCTGAATGGACATGTTTTCATTTCTCTTGGACATGTATCTAGGAGTGGATCTGCTGGATCATATGAAGTGTTTTAACATTTTGAAAAACTGTCAGACTGCTATCCAAAGCAGTTGCAGCATTTTGTATTTTCACCAGCAATGCAAGAGGATTTCAATTTTTCCACATCATCACTGGTATTTTACTGTTTTTTAATTACAGCTATCCTAGTGAGTGGCATGTTATTGTGATTATGATTTGCATTTCACTAATGGCTAATAATGTTGAGCATAATTTTATGTGTTTACTGGCCATTTGTCATTGGAGCCCATTTTCAAGAATTGATTTTCTGTTGATCATCCTTCTTTAAAAAAAAAGAAAAATCGTATCTCACCTCTCAAGGCTTATACAGAAGGCAAACCTTGCTCAGTCTGTGCTTAATATATCCCTGTTGGTAGAATGGCACTCAACTCAGCTTAAAGAGAAACACTGCCATCAAAGTACTTGGTCAGCTCGAGAGCTAGCTCTCAGCCTGCAGATGGCAGTGCTAAGCCCCAGGACACCAGTCCATTGTAACAGAAAAAGCATACCACGAGAGCACAGAAATCCCTGACAAGAAGGTACCTGCCTCCACTGTCCTTTTAAAACACACAGGCAAGGACTTCCTGGTGACTCAGTAGCAAAGAATTCTGTTAATGCAGGAGACAAGAGTTCGTTCGATCCCTGATCCAGTAAGATCCCACATGCTGCAGAGCCAAATAAGCCCTAAGCCTTGGCACCGCAACTACTGAGTCTGTGCTCTAGAGCCCAGGAGCCACAGGTGCTGACGCCGGTGCACCCCTAGAGGCCACGCTGCGCAACAAGAGAAGCCACCACAACTGGAGAGCAGTCCCAGCAATGAAGACCCAGTACAGGCGAAAAAACCCACATAGGCCATCAACTAACTCATACAGCTGGCTTATTTTTTTACATGAGTTCAGAGTATCGCTTCTGCTACTGATTCCTCACAATCTTTGTTACTAGAATATAACATTTTATATAGTTTGTGGAAATAACTAAGACAAAGGGATATTTGTCCAAAAGTAACACAGTGAGAAACAAACGCAGTCAAGTAACTTTCCACTGTAGTAACTTCTGTACCTAAATACAATGTCACAATGTATATGCTAGAAGAAACTTATCAAATATATGTCTGAGCTTAAATAATTCTCAGGGGTAAATTTTAACACTAAGTCCTAATCAATTATTAATGTTCATATTAATGTAGACTTTAAAGTAACATATCTTTAATTAATAAGATTAAAAACGTAGCGCTAGGGAATTCCCTGGGGATCCAGTCGTTAGGACTCCCTGCTTCCTCTGCAAGGGGCATGGCTTCATCTCTGACTGGACAACTAGGATCCCACATGGTGCAGCCGAAAGCAAGCAGCACAGAAGCCGATGACGTTAGAAACGAGATGTCAACAGACAAAATCACCTACACTGAAAGCTGGTTCTTTGAAAAGATGAATAAGATTGTTAATTTTCTAGCCAGACTGAGACGGACCCATTACCTATCAGAAATGAAAGTGTGGTCATTACTTCCCAGCAAGTATCTGGAAATAATTACTACATATGAGATAATTCTGTATATACACTAAAGAAAATGAAGTCTCAGTAAAGGAGATACTGATAATCTGGAAAACTGTTCACTAAATTATTTTCCATGAAAAATACATAAGGTAAAGGGGGGAAATCCATGGAAATAAATCTGCAACAAAATAACAGTATCACCACAGAAAAGCAAGTGAATGACAGGTTAAGATGAAAGAGAATGTGGAATATTATGGACAGAAAATGGTTCTATCCTCAACTAATGCTGCTAGCCAGCTTTTAAAGGAACCACAATTCTTCTTCAGTTTCTGTGTTAACATACTTAACAATTACTAGACAGAATACTTTATAGTCTATGGGTACAATCAACTGTTCTGTATAAGACGAGGGTCACAAAGACCTCTTTTTGATGGATCAACACTAAGTTTAAAATCTATGTAAACAGTAAGCATTGAATATAGGTACTGATCATGTCAGTAAACCACACAGTGAAAAGTGATTTTGTAAGTCTGCATTGTTTTCAAAAAATGTTAGCACAGTGAAAGGCATTTTAGGGATTCTTTCAATTTACACTTCTCAATTGTTTACTCACGTCTACATGGAAAAAAAAAAACACTTCTCAATTTAAAAACAAAACCAAGAAACTACCACCAAGACTGAAGAAAAACAGTATTTCTTGGGGGTAAAAATATGCCAAGTCGGCAAGTCAATGTTTGAAAAACAAAAAGGGGACTTCCCTGACGGTCCAGTGGTTAAGACTCCACACTTCCAACGCAGAGGGTACAGGTTCAGACTGGCCCTACTGAGAGAGCTATGATCCCAAATGCTAAGCATCACAGTCAAAAAGTAAAATAAGTAAGAATAAGCAATCACACAAATCTTTATAAAGCCCATTTAGTGAAAACTAGGCAATTTTACATTTCTAGTGCAGTCATTTCCAACAATGGTGTAGTAACAGCTGCCAGATGCTGAAAGTAAGATTATATGGATTCTCTTTATTCTGTCTTCAGAGTTCATGAAAGCACTCTTGACTTAACTTGGTTTAGTTTTTTTAACGTAACAGTGTTAACTATGATCCCATCACTGAACCTACTGTAGTTTTGCATCTCCTAGTTGAGCCCCATAAAACCACTCACACTATTTACCCTATCCAAATTTTATTCAAGAAGTAAGACCTTTCTTATTCAGAAGGAAGAAGTTAAGAGAAGTTAAATTTAAATAACACAAGTTTTCCATACATTTTTCTCCCGGCAACCCGTTTGACAACTTTTCTAATTTTCACTTTGTCCAGTTTTTTTTTACAATTCAAAAATACACATTATTTTACAAGCATGTATTTGGTTCTGAAAGTAAGATTCCAATACATAAATTTATCTAAGCCATTAATAATCATATAAATTCAAGGTCTATAAAATATATAAATTATAGTCAAAAACCAAGTTACTCATTGGGTTACCAAGTTGAGTTCTTAGTAACTTCATAGATTAAGTTCATGAGGTACATACCTTATGTCAAAGAATTAGTCACTTTCTGCAGAAGTTCTGAAATTTGTGACACTAAAAAAGAAAGTGCTTGTGAACTTTGTTCCCCTACATAGGAGAGGAGCATCACTAACAACCTATGTATTACATCATGCAAACAACACTTGGATGTTTTTAAACTAATGTGAGCTGTGAAACAAATACATGCATATATACTTTGGGGATAGTTCATTTTATTACAGCTTTTTACTCTTGATCTAACTTTAGAAATGTACAGCATCAAAATGGTATTTTATCAAAGAACACTAAATTTTTGAAGCTGCTCCCCACTCTGTCATACACATGATTAGCAACCCGTATTTTACTTCCAATTCAAACAATAAACTCAGTGGGATCTGTATGACTGTTCACAGTATGTAATAAATGCAAATCAACTCTGCTAAATAAGAAAAATCCATTTTAAACATCTTCAAGACTCAAGAAAAACAAACACCATTAAATGTTTTTATCATTTTATTAGGAATAATTCCAAATGGGTTATGAAGAAAACTTATTCATTGAGTTTGATGAGTTTTCCAAAAACTCTTAATGAAGATATGTTCACCAATAAACAATAAAACATCAGCAGAACTATCATATACTGGGCAAAGAGTCAGGCTGATACCAAAAGCAACATGCAACATAAAAAAGATAATATAAAGGAAGACAATCTGCTGAGGATTAAAAATCATCTCCATATGCACTCTTTACATCTAGCACAGAACTAATTATCAAATCCAAACCACACCAAGGTAAGCTTGGCTGATGGAAGCCAGGAGTCAATAACAATGGGGGGAGAAATAGAAGTTCCTCAGTGCAAGATCTGAATAGTGTTTTGGAGCATTTCCCTGGCTGGTACAAGCAGTATTAAAAAATCTTTTTGGCAAGGGGGGAAAATAAATACAAATGGAATGCTACATTTTTTTAAATCAGCAGACTGTCCCAGGAATGATAAAGGTATCATTTGAAGTAGCAAGGGGTAACTTTAAAACATTATTCGTTGTGGGCTCAAAAAAAAACAAAACATTCAAAATGGATTTATTTAAAAGGTGTCACATTAGCTAAGTCCAGGCATTTAGGCTTAAGGGAAGTAAAATTAAAAGAGGACACTTTTTTTTTTCCCAAGTTAAGGAGACTCTCTTTAAAACCAAGCATATTGCTAAATGGCAACATTATACTTGGTAAACAATAATTGGCAACAAAATAAGTTTAAATGCAGTAATATTCTGCCCAAACCAGTCCCAGATACTGTTTAATAACCAAGATGCAAACTAATTTTGTTGTAACAAGCCTAGACCAATTCTATCAAACATGTCCTTGGTTAGATATCCAGCTTCATTTAACGTTTTGAAAGCTCATTTGACAGCCAGTCAAGTCCCTCATACAGACCGGTTCCTTGTGTAGCACAAGTGGCTTGAACATACCACTGTAAAGAAAGGACAACAAGAAAATGCTTGATTAATCAAATGTTTACCATTTCTTATTCAGAAAATCATCTTCCAGGGGAATTAGTAGGTACCATAAATATATAGAAAAAAAAAGAAAAAAAATACATAAAGTCATAGGAAATAAAGTTGTCAGTGAGTTAAAGTATTATTATATCTCACAAATGACTAATTTTATATCTAATAAAATATAAAAAGCATGTAACTGCTGAGGATTAAAAAACATAAATCATCTGCATATGCACTCTTTACATCTAGCACAGAACTAATTAGCTATCATATCCAAACCCACCAAGGTAAGCTAGGCTGATGGAAGCTAGGAATCAATAATGGGCAGAGGAAAAGAAGTTCTGCTACTCATTCATTACATTTAACCAACTACTACTTTATCTGAATGTTCACAGGAAGATTTGTATTAATAATTAATAATACCTACTTGGTCCTTGTTTCTCATAAAACTAAGTTCAGAGTAGAGGAAGCAAAATTTTCAAAGAGTAGGGATTGCTGATATTTCAGAGACAAGCTCTTCCAAAAATTTCACTGTCTTTAGTCTCATGCACCCCAAAAGTTCCACTCTTTAAAATGTCTACAAATATTATCTTCAGTAACTATATAAAATGTCATGAAAATTTACAAATACCAAGAAAAAGACCTAGAAAGTAATTTAATTATCTTTATGGGATGATTTATTAATTTTCTTTATTGACCATTTTATTTTGCTTAAAATAAAGACCTTCTTCTAATGTTGCAAAGTCACTTCAAGTCTACCATATGCTGCCAATTATTACTTGAACACCAAAGACCCTAATAACCTAGAAGGCTAGGAAAAAGCATGAATTCGTATCTCCTCAACATGGAAAACTGGCATCGTTTAGTCTGTCTTATTTAAATTAGCCTGGGGCATGTTAAACAGTGAATACAGTTATTGTCATACCACAGTATTTCCCTTGTTGAGAAGTTAATGAAAAACTATTGTAAAGCACAAGCTACAAAAACAGTTTGTGATATTTTTACATATAAAACAGTAGATTGTATTTTGCTAATATTTAAATAACTGATCTAAAATGATAAGCTATTGGAGAGAAAATAGATATTTTTTATAATTCAAAACTCAAAACTTATTTAATATCATAGTTATAGTCCCTGCACAAGTTTAGTGCTACCATGAAAACAGTACCAAATAGTATTTAAAATATAGCTGATAAATACCGGAGTTTTAAAAAGAAAACCTAACCACAAAATATGTGCTGCAGAGTTATATAAAAGACAGGTTTGAAATAAAGCTTAAAGAGCTCATTTTTATGTAAGCAAGAGTCTCTCATAGGTTTTTTTTTGGCTGCACTGCAAGGCATGAGGGATCTTAGTTTCCCCAACCAGGGCTTGAACTCATGCTCCCTGCAGTGAAGAGTGGCATCGTTAACCACTGGACCGCCAGGGAAGTCCCTGTAGCTTTTAAAAAGATGTGCTCACCACCTGTTTCAAAGAGGACAAGTAAGTTATAAAAGTTTAAACTAAATACTAACTTAAAAAATTATCCTAATAATTGAAACTCCAAATACTTACTGTTCTGTTACGAAGGGACTGAAGACCTAATTTATCTGTCATTTCACTAATCGCCATAGCATTCGGCAAGTCCTGTTTGTTTGCAAAAAGCAGCAACACTGCATCTCGCAACTCATCTTCCTGAAGCTAAAAATAAAAACTAAGACTTTAACAACTATCAAATCAAAATTCAATTATTGTACAAACTAGGTAAAACACTGTCTTCCTACATATATACATCATTTATTCAACATTACATACATTATCAAACATCAACCAATAATCATACACCTAAGAAGTAAAACAAAACTATTCTCTTAAGTAAATCATCCTACACTTCGTTAAGGTAAATCATTCATTCAGTCTTGACAGTCACCCACAGAGGATCAGGACTGGCAAGGACAAGAAACACACATAGGAATAAACAATTATGGGAGAACTTTATGGTATTTAATTGTAAACTTATTTACATGGCAAGTCTTTCTGGACTTTTATACTTTCTGGTCAGCTGGATCAAACAATGGGAAAATAATATAGTGATTAGGGCATAGTAGTGAAAAATACTATTTCATGAAAAATACAAAAATAATACCAAAAGCTGAAGCTGGTAGGAATCGAATACCGATATGAGACAAAACTCGGAAACTTATGCTAAGTACAAAGCGACAGAACCTTTTAAAAGGTTAACAAAAGACCATATGCATATATACGGGGGAGTGTGGAGTGGAGGGAAGGTATGGGGTATTTCTTTTGGAGATGATGAAATATTCTAAATTCAACTGTGGTAATGATTATACAATTTTATATACTAGAAACCATCGACTTCTATCTATCAAATGAGTGAAGTTATGGTATGTGAATTTTTATCAATAAAACTTAACCAAAAAAAGATGGGGAAAAAAAAAGGAAGAGTAGAAGGGGTAATATTTAACTGAGACATAAAAAGCACCAGTTACACATATACCAGCACTAGGGTTTTATAAACTTCACTCAACATTCTTAGGAGCAATGAATGATAATATTTCAGTAAATATTTCACAAATCTAAGTCTAAAACCATGGCAAAGTTCCTCAACCATCCCCTCCCCAGGATTTTTAACAATATGAATATATGAAAATATTAAACTAATACATGGCAAGGTCAAAATGCCACCATCAACCAAAATGCTATATCCTTTAGGTGGAATTTTTTTATCGTGGTTGATATTACAAAACATTCTGAAGTTATATATTATAGGTACAGTATAGAGAAAACTGAACCCAATGACCTTGGGAACAAGGATTCCAAGGTCACACTTCAAAACAGGAGATTCACTCACAGAGTAGTCTACAAATTGGGCTTTCCTCCCAACTTGCTGAAGCAGTCACTCATCCATAAGTATAAATTTTCATGTGCAGTCTTAAGAACCTGTGAATATAGTTCCTCAAGGTTCTAAGCTCACTAATGTAATCAGATTACGGTAAAAATGTACTGACCACTAATATTACCACTGTCACCCAGAAAATAACATATCTTGGAAATGATAAATTAAAAATATATTCTCACCATTTTCTGCAGCTCTTCTGCTCCTTCCTGAATTCTTTCACGATCATTGCTATCTACCACAAAAATAAGACCCTGAAGAAAAATTGTTTAAATAAATTATAAGTTAAACTTAAAACACAAAATAAACATGAAACCTAAACATACAGGCAGCAAAACCATATGAAGAGTTAAGTGCTAGGAAGAAAGTTTTCTTACTTTAAAAAAAAAAAAAGAGAGAGCAATAAAAACTAAAAACAGATTTGAGCACTATTTGTGATTTTTAACTTATCAGTGCTATTTCCCCCCCGAAAAAACCCTTACTCTTTTTCCAACTACACTAAAAAATAAATTTTATCCCTTCCCCCTGCCCTTGCAAGTTTAAGTACAGGTGAGTATTAGTAACAAAATGGCCATAAAGTGGGCACAGAAGTATAAAGGAAGGACAATCCAATTTAGGTCAAAGGACAATCCTAAAGATTCAATTTACTAACTGAATTAGCTTACTCGAAGGCATGCACAAAATGAAACTAAAAAAAGAGGAAGGAGGGCACGTCAGTACTTTTTATATAGTAAGTCTTACTCTAGAATGCTGCCTGCCAGGTCCAGAATCAGGGCCAAGAAAGTTTTAAGCCAAATAAATCAAGAAAAATTCAAGAATGACTTGATCAAGTAAGAAATTCTTAACAAAAAAAAAGATAGTAACCATTCTTAAAAGATAGTCATATATTAGAATTTTATACTACAAAAAAATTAGAATTTTATACTAATTAGGAAGGAATTAGCTGAATTAAGATTCTTTCAAAAACTTTCACATGGAAAAGTATACAATTTTAAGTTAGAGAGAGACAGGGCAGATTTGTTAAAAGCTATCCCTGTTGTACCAAGTATTATTATTCTCCCCACAACCTGACCCAGGTATTTTTAATCTTCTGTCACTTTATCACAAACTATCTTGTGCTATTATTTGTGTAAGTCATTACATTAAATCCACTGAGGGATTAATCCTCTCAGTACTATCATAACGCTTGCTAGGTACTATGCCAATAAGTATTTCAGACTACGGACATTAAATGACATATACTTTCTTTTGGTCTAGAAAACTTCAAGCCCATTTCCTTTATCTCGACAGGAAATCATTTTAAATACCCTATCCTTTGAAAAAAATTTTGGTGCTTTGAGAGCCAGTGTATCATAGTGGGTAGATTTTATTTTTCTGGGCTCCAGAATCTCTGTGGTGACTGCAGCCAAAAATTAAGATGCTTGTTCTTTGGAAGAAAAGCTATGACAAACCTAGACAGCATATTAAAAACCAGCAACATCACTTTAGTTGACAAAGGTTCATATATGGTCAAAGCTACGGTTTTTCCAGTAGTCATGTACGGATGTGAAAGCTGATCCACAAAAGAGGCTGAGGACTGAAGAACTGATGCTTTTGAAGTGTGGTGTGGAGAAGACTGTTGAGAGTCCCCTGGACTGCAAGGAGATCTAACCAGTCAATCCTAAAGGAAATCAGCCCTGAATATTCACTGGAAGGACTGATGCTGAAGCTGAAGCTCCAGCTCGAATACTTTGGCCATCTGATGGGAGGAGCTGACTCCGTGGAAAAGGCCCTAATGCTCAAAGATTGAGGACAGGAGGAAAAGGGGGCAACAGAAAATGAGATGGTTGGATGGCATCATAGACTCAATGGACCTAAGTCTGAGCAAACTACAGGAGATAGTGAAGGACAGGGAAGCCTCGTGTGCTGCAGTCCATGGGGTCACAAAGACTTGCACATGGCTTAGCAACTCAAACAACAATGGCATAGTGGAAAAATAAATTCAAACCTAAGCACTGGTTATTAACTATATAAATTACCTAGTCTTTGAACATGCCTCCTATTCTATAAAATAAAACACTAACAACTTTTTAAGCCTATTAAAGATGAAACATAATCGCAGAGGTATAAAAGAATCTAACATTTGTATCTGGCATATCACAGGCATTTAGTAACTGTCTCCTTTTCCTCCTATCTCGAAAGTTAGTCCTTTTTAGAACCTACTTCTCTAGAAGAGGTAATACCTCTAAAATGGATCTAATTTTATCTGGACTACTAACAATCTATTTTTATTGTTTAAAATGCAAATAACACTATCAGTCCCAACATAACCTTGAGAGGGAAGGTTATTTTAGAAATAAGTTTAAGTTATTCACTTCCTGAGACAGCATAGAATCAAGAGGGTAGAAAACCTGGATTCTAAAAATGGCTAGTCTAAGAAAAGACTACTTAAAAAGCCAAATATTTACTTATTTGTTTAGAATAGGAAAATAATTTCAATTATACAGAGAAGAGGAATTTACTGCAATAAACAATGTGTCATGGATTGTTAATATAAGTTAGAGAAAGTATGGTTAAATGGAATAATCAGCTTCTAAAAGAACTGATCATGAATGTTGCAAAAGACAGCTTTAAAAGGACAGTGGTGATTACATCAGGTAATCATAAAGCTTTCTCCAGCAGCCTTGAGGTCCCTGGGAAGAAGTACTTGAACTTTCAATTCTAGGGTGGTCCAGAGAGGCCAGGAATGAGTCTAATTACAAGTTAAAAGTAAATTAAATAGCAGTCTAAACAAGTCAAGGAATACGACTAGGGTTACCTTTGGTCAAGAGTTAAAGGCTTAAAAACATGGAAACAATCTCTACATCCATCAACAGATGAAAGGATTAAAGAAGATGTAGCACACATATACAACAGACTATTACTCTGTAAAAAAGAATAAAATAATGCCATTTGCAGCAACATGGATGGACCTACAGGTCATCATATTAAGTGAAGAAAGTCAGAAAAAGAAAGACAAATACCGTACGACACCACTTATATGTGGAATCGAAAATACAACATAAACGAGCGTATCTACGAAACAGGAACAGGGTCACAGACACAGAGAACAGACTTGTGGCTGATAGATGGGGGCGATGAGGGGGAACTGGGAGCCTGGAACTAACAGATGCAAACTAGTATATATAGGATGGATAAACAAGGTCTTATTGTATAGCACAGGTAACTATAGTCAATGCCTCGTGGCAAACCATAATGGAAAAGAACATGTAAAAGAATATATGTCTATATAACTAAGTCACTTTGCTGTACATCAGAAACTAACACACTATAAATCAATTATACTTCAATAAAATTATAAAAATTAAATTAGAAAGAATTAAAGGTTTAAGATTACCAGTTTTGTATCATACCAAATTTATTTCAAAAAAATAAATGTGTTCTCTAAAAAAATGCCTGACTTACTTTAAAACAATCCAAAAGGCAAAATATATAATAAAGGCATATCAATTAAACAATACTGTCCATATCCTAATAACTGAAGTTGAGTGATAGATATGTGGGAGTTTATTATGCTATTCTTTACATTTGTATATATTTGAAAACTTCCACAACAAAGTTTTAAAATATAAGTCATGTTAAAACATTTTCTAACCACAGCTATGTTAATGAATAGGCTTCCCTGTGGCTCAGATGGTAAAGAATCAGCGTGCAATGCGGGAGAACCAGGTCTGATCCCTAGGTCATGAAGATTCCCCCTGGAGAAGGGACTGGCAACGCACTCCAGTATTCTTATTTGGAGAAGCTCATGGACAGAGGAGCCTGGTAGGCTACAGTGCCTGGTGTCAGAAAGAGTCAGACACAACTGGGCGACTGATACTTTCACTTTCATGTTAATGAACAGAAACACTTTTATTTCTTAATAAAAAGTATGTCACTTACTTAACATGACTTAAACCTGATTGTTTCAGCCACTCACCTATAGTATTCACTGCTACATGGTGGCAATAAACCTCATTTGTATACAATGTTATTAAGAAGTAGAATCAAGAATGACATCTGCAGATCTTAAACATAGGAAGTGCTTGTAACATCACACATTACTGTTTTTTACAAACCTTTATCAACTCCAGTAGTAAACAAAAACTAATGAGAAATCCCTCATGTGGTAGAAATCACCAGAGTTGGGACCTACTTAACTGAAAATGGAAAACAAGAACCAGCTCTCCAGTCTTAAGTCATTCCAAGCTTCAGTTTCCTCATATATAAGAATTAGACTACCACAGTGGTTCTTAAGAGGGAGCAATTTTGTCTCCAGGAAATATTTTGCAATATGTGGAGACATTTTTGGTTGTTGCAACTGGACTGGGTAGGGGAGACTATGACTGGGTAGATTACAACTAGTGGATAAAGGCCAATAATGCTGCCAACCACTCTACAATGAATGCAAAGGAGAGCCCTCTCCATACTCACTAACAAAGAATTAACCACCCTGAAATGTCAAAAATGCTACTGCTGAAAAACCCAGTAATGGAGCCTAACCAGCAGCATTAAGCACCATCCCGTGAGAATTTGCTAGAAATGAAGAATCTCAAGCCTTACTCAGCCAGGTCCCACTGAACTGACCTGTATTTTAACAAATACCCAGGTGATTCATATGCAGATTAAAATTTGAGAAACACTACTCATGTCTAGTTTATGTTGCCACAGATTCTGATTCAAGTGGCCAGGTATTATGCTCAGGTTTTTGAGGCTTTTAATACTCTCCAGGTGACTTTAATACGCAGTCAAATTGGAGAATTCCTGCTCCATAGGATCACTAAAGTCTCTTCCAGGTCAGTATTATACATACTGCATGATAATACAAAAATACCTCACACACACAAAAAAAACTCACAAATCAACAGAGAAGCTCTAATTTAATTTTTTCCTCATGTATTTTAATAAACTCTTCACTGAGTTAAATTAAGAACTATTAATCACAGTACATTCATTAAAAACTACAATAACAGAAAGCTATACTTTTAGAAGAAAGATCTTACTTCTAAGATTCTACACTAAGAATGAAACCAACAGAACCACTGATAAGACATCTAATTCAATCTTGAGAGCCATCCCAATCCACCTTCCAAAGTATCACTATGATAATTATTTAACTTTTCTACCCTAGGTAATTTAGTCTACAAAGGCACGGAGAGAGTCCACTGAAGAACACGGAAGTACTGATAAGAAGAATGCCAACTCACACAGTGAACATGAATATCCAAGTAAACAGTATGTATTAAACTTTACAACATGAAACATAAAAAGAGAAGTTATAAAATGTATAGCATTCCTTACTTACCTGGGTATTTTGAAAGTAATGCCTCCAGAGAGGCCTAATTTTATCTTGACCACCAACATCCCATACTGTGAAACAAATGTTCTTATATTCTACTGTTTCCACATTAAAACCTATATAGGAGAAAGAAAGAAAGAAAGAAAAGACCATTTTGCACATTTTGTCTTTCAGAAAACAACCCCTTTGATTGGGGAATTCCCCCCGGAATTGGTTTTTTTTTAAGTCCTAATACATAATCAACAAAGGTAAAAACCAAGACAGTTACAATGATGCATATATGTTATTAATGGTACATTTGTCCAAACCCAAACAATGTACCAAACCTTAAGCATAGGGACTTCGGATGACTACGATGTGTTAATGTATGTTTATTACTTGATAAAATAAGTAATATTGAAGATGGAGAGGGCTATGCATGTGCAGGGGAAGAGGACATATGGGAAATCTCTGTAGTTTCCTTTCAATTTTTCTGTGAGCCAAAAACTACTCTTAAAAAAAGTCAAAATTAAACTGTATTCTATTTCACTTTATAATACATTATTATGATATAAATAAAAATCACTGTAAACCTTACCAATGGTAGGAATGGTGGTGACTATCTCCCCTAACTTCAGTTTATACAGAATGGTCGTCTTGCCAGCAGCATCCAATCCAACTAGAATAAGACATTACAGATTTTAAATCTAGACCAAAAGGACACACTAAGAAACAATTTTACAACAAATTTTTAGTTTGAAAACAAAAGTTGACTGGTCAAGGCACTAATGAGTTAGAAATGAAATCACCTCATTTCTAGCTCCCAAAGACTACACTTCCTAAAAAAGCCATTTCTATTTTCCTTTCTAGACCTAGAGAGACAGCATGGGATCCCTTAAGGAAAGAGGTTAGAGAAATTAGCTATAAAATAAAGGGACCTGATCAAGTAATCTAAGATCTCTTTCAAGTCCTCATCAATTCTATGAAATACTACCATTTAAAAAAACACAAATTAGAAATGGGATCAAAGAACAAGTAAGAACAAATTAAGAGCAATCTTTACGATTGACAGTCAATTCCCTTTAATATACCAAGAAAATTTTAAGTAAAGGTCTTAATGTTAGAGGAAAAACTGTATATAATTATGCCCTTCTTAAATTATAAAGATGAGGCCAACTTTACCTGTATCTTAATCCATTTCAACATCAAATGTGCAGAAGTTTTACAAAAGACTGGTTAATTTGGGTTGTGAAAACTGCTCTGTCATACTCATCTCCAATGAAGTAATGCCTAAATTCTTAAAATTCCTTTGAGGCAGGTGGATATAAGTAGGGAGGAATGTACTTGCTTCTGAGAAAACCATCAATCTTTGAAAATCTGCACATACTACATTACTTGCTAAAGCCTTCAAAAATGGAAGGTCAATACCTAATAACCTCATTGAATGGATTATTCATCTAAGGAATCACATTTGGTTGCCTACATTAACACTATCACAGATTTTAAAATCAATTCAACTAAGTATTGACTTAAGTAAGGATATTTACTTCAGAGCATGACTTTAACAAAGGAAACCCATGCTGTTAAAAAAAAAAAACTGAAATCACCTCACTTATATAATTTACATTCCTGTGCAAGTAGTTTAATTTTTATCAGTTAGTCCTAAATGAAATCAAAGACTAGAGTAGGCTATTCAAATTCCTTCTACCTATATAACAATCCTATCTGCTCTGTATCCTACAATGGGGAGAGCTTTAAGATCTCCCTGGAATTGCAAGGCAATTATACTCCCCCCAAACTAATATTTTATTAATAAAATATAATAAACTTTTAAAAAGAAAAAAGAGCTAGAGGAAAGTATGAGAAGGTATCTCATCAAACAGAAATATGAAAACTATTAAAAACAAACAGAAACTCTGGAGTTAAAAAGTACAATATTGAAATGGAAAAACACCACTAGAAGAGTTCAACAGTATATCTGAGCTGGTAGAAAAAGGAATCAATGAGCTTTGAGAGAGGTCAACTGAGACTATTCACACTGAGGAAAAGGAAAAAAAATAATGAAGTAAACAGAGTATCAGAGACCAGAGGGACACCATCAGGGATACCAAAATATGCATAATGAGAGCCCCAGAAAAGGAAAGAGACAGAAAGAACATCTGAAGAAAAGGTGACTGAAAACTTCCCAAAGTTAATGAAAAACTCTAATCTACACATCCCAAAAGCCAAAAAACTCGAAGTAGGATGAACTACAAAAAAAATTAACACTTAGATTAAGTGCTGAAAGCTAGAGAAAGAAAGAACCTTGAAAGCAGCAAGAGAGAAATGATTCATCATGTACAGAAGACTCTCAATTAGATTAAATGCTGACTTCTCATCAGACACTATGGAAGCCAGAAGGCAGCAGGATGTTATATTCAAAGTAATGGAAGAAAGAACATCCATCAAGACTCCTACGTCCAGCAAAACTATCCTTCAAAAATGAGAAAGTAAGAAGTTTCTAAATAAAAACTAAGAGAATTTGTTACTAGCAAACCTATCCTACAAAAAAATACTAAAAGGAGTTTCAAACTTAAGTGAAAGGACTCTAAATAATAATGTGAATCCATATGGAGAAATAAAGAGCACTGGTAGAAGATAAATAAAAGAAAGGGTTTGAACCGGGGTCTCCCACATTGCAGATAGATTCTTTACCATCTGAGCCACCAGGGAAGCCAGGTAAAAGATAACTACATATTAAATAAAAGGGAGTTTAAAAAACAGATCTCCATGGAGATGCAGACATTTTATGCTGTCTTACTCCTGTATCCTCTAATCAATCTTTTCCCCACTTCTTCATAATAAAACTGTTTATTCTATCCAAAATATTATGGCACTTAAAGTGAACAGCCACACTCTAAGCCCTCACTTATGGGCATAAGAAAAACAAACCATTAACAGGAACTGCTTTATTCTCACCTAGGGATGGATCAAACCCGTGTTACTCCGCAGAGGTGCGGAGTCTTAACCACTGGACTACCAGGGAAGCCCGTTTTATTTTTTAACTATGGAACAGTAGCAAACATATCAGAAAACATAAGTTTAAAAGATACACAAGGAAACAAAAGCAGCTACCTTAGAGGTTAGCATTTTCAATAAAAATACACAGGACAAAGGGATGAACAACAGGATCTTTTCATTGTTGGAAAAAGCTTTAAGTATCTTGAGTCTAAATCCTCTTCAGGCAGTTTTTATCAAATTTTAAAATAAAGCAAAATTCACCTTCAACTAAGTCCAAATATCATTAGCCCAAGTCAGAACTGAAACGGAAATGCTGATTAGAAAAAACACTTGTGGGGAGACTCCCTAATGGTCCAGTGGTTAAGAATCCGCCTCCCAACCCAGGGGACACGGGTTTGATCCCTGGTCCAGGAACTAAGATCCAGCATGGCAGAGGGCAACTAAAATCGTGCACCACAACTACTGAGTCCATGTTCTGCAACAAGCGGCCACCGCAATGTGCACCGCAACTAGAGAGGAGCCCCCACTTACAACTAGAGAAAGCCCATGGGCAGCAATGAATACCCAGCACAGGCAAAATTGAATAAAAACATTTTTAATCTGTGTTTAGTTTGGAGAACTTATGTACACACCTGTCCTCACTGGAGGTCCAACTGGACTTCAAATCTTAGTTTGAAAACAATGTAAGTCCAACAATATTGATAAGGAATGAAAGAAATCCAGGTTAAATAATGATTACATAACTACTTTAGGTTATACAAAAGCATTCAGGTAATTAAACTTTTCTTTAAATGACAATTTATACCTGTTTGTATGCATGATTAATATCTTTCTACTCTATACAGAGTATGGAACTTTTTTACACAATAAACATGTATTGATTTCATTAAAAAGAAAATATTGCCCAAGTAATGTCTTTATTAGAAACTGTTGAGACTAGTGAAAACTCATCAGGATGACTGCTTTAGAGACTTAATATTTATATGTTTATTTTAATTGATACAAAACAGTGTATCCATAAAGTTTTTTTAAGCATCTGGAAGCTATTTTTAAAATTTTAAAACAAGAGTTAAGTGGCTCACAGCCACATACAAGACTCTAAAATCACAAAGATTATCTTTTTTGAGTTGCATCTAAAATAAGTGTTGTATAAATGCAAGCCGTTAAGTTTTGAGGTATATTTATCATGAAGTTTAAGATGCACAAATTAATGTACATCATCGCTCATTATATAGTTCTATATTCAAAAAAATGTTGGTGTAACAATTCTGTGCCACTTTAGTGATTTCTTAAGTACGTATTTTCTTAATGTTGTAATATTCGGCAATGAGATTTCTGCACGAAATGAAGCTATAACCAATCCTCAACTAGCCAAGATAAGACTCTAATCTGTACAGTCCAGTAATGTCCTCCCCCTCCCTCTCACCCTCATAAACAAGTCACTGTTTTGAAAGATATACTGGAATTATTTGTTCTCCTTGACTGGACCTACACTTCGACGGAACAGTCAAAAGCAGCAAAACTGTCCCCAAAATCTTTTGGCAATCATTAGAAATACTTATATTTTAAGTTAAAGAAAATAGATTACAATTACCTCAACTTGGGAAAAAACCAAATGCAAAGAAGAAAAAAGACTGAAAAGATACAAGTATATTTTCAGTAAGTAAAGTTCCAGTTAGGATATTTTTCTTCATGTTTTGTTTATCTTTCAGATTTTCTACAAGGAAGCTTGAAATAAAACTTCATAATAATTTTTAAATAATTAAAAATCAAGTCCTTATTGTGTTCCAAACACAATACCAGGTGACTGCATACATTTTGTAATTTAACCCTCACAATAACTCTCCATTTTTTAGATGCAAAATCTGAAATTCAGAAATGTTCTCAGAATCACAGGAGTAGTAACACAGATTTTAAAACACAAGATCTTTTCAAGAAACTAGATCCATATATAGCTGCAGAATTGTGAAAAGGTGTAGCTGCTTTGAAAAAGTTTGTCAGTTCCTCAATATGTAAAACATAATTAAGAATGACCCAACAATCCCATTCCTTGCTAATTTACCCACAAAAATTAAAAATATATGCTTCCACAAAAACTGCATGAATGTTCATAGTAGCATAATTTGTAAGAACCCAAATGTAAAAACAACTACATTTCCATCAACTGATGAATGAATGATAAACAAACTGTGGACTATATCCATACAATGGAATTACTGTTGCGCCATAAAAAGCAATGGAGTACTGATTCAGGCTATAATGTGTCAGTATAATGAATCTTGGAAACATGAAAAAAGTCAGACACTAAAGGCAACATATATCCTGAACAAACCAGACCACAGCAACAGAAAGCAGAAAAATGGTTTGTTGCAAGAGGGAGCGGTGAGGAGCAGGAGTGACTGCTGAAGTGGTGGCGTGTCTCTTTGGGCTGATGAAATGTTCTAGAATTAACCCAGTGGTAGGAGTTCCCTGGTGGCCTAACAGTTAAGATTTTGGGCTTTCACTGCAATGGACCAGGTTAGATCCCCTCTCAGAGAATTAAGATCCCACAGCCACCAAAAAAAAAAAAAAAGATGGTGTTAATGGTTATACAACTTTGTGAATATACTAAAAATCACTGAATTACACACTTTAAATGAGTATTATGTGAACTACATCTCCTTTTTTTTCTCATTAAAAACAATCTTAGGTCTGATGCCAGAGTATTCATATATCAACATTCTTCCCTCAGGTTTGCTTGGTGGACCCAAGGTACATTAATATTTTATCTAATTCCTCAGAGGTTCAGTTATCAAAACTGACACTGATGCTAACAGGGGTATAGGAAAATTATAATGAGCTTGGGTTTTGCTTCTACCCAACAGCTGAGGGATGTCAGCACTTTGATTACTGTGCTATTAATTAATAGCAAATTATCAGTCTCTGATAGAAATACCTCATAGTAACACATGAGGGTGCACCTAAGGGTGGCTTCATCAACTTCTAATGGCATAAAGCTAAGGATTTTTGCCTCTTCTATCACTTCCCTCTATCATATAACTAACCAGAAGGCCTCTCCCCTTTTTTAAAGGCTGACAATTATGTTTTCAGTTAATGCCCTAAGGAAAAGGTCATAATAAACTAAGTCAAAAAGAACACAAGGCTATATACCACAACTACACTTCTGGAGAAACAAAAACTTCCTCTTTAAGGCTAAGAGTAAATATAACAAATATAGTGGAATGGTAGAATTATAAGATATCAATTATTCTTTTTCACATCTTCTAAATTTAACAAAGAGGACATTATTTTTAGAATCAAGACCAAAAGTTACATAGTAAATATATGGTCCAAAAAAGCTAATCACATGTAAAATAACACAAATCTACACTGGATTAGCAATTTTTTTGAAAGCCAACACTTTTCCAGCTTTTCAACAGGCAACAACTTTCACGTTTAAAGAGAGTAGAATTAATAACTCGTCTACATAACATATTGTTTTCAAATATAAACATTTAGGGAGTCATTTACCAAAATTACATCTCATCACAAATTAAAATATGGAGATCATAGAGAAAACAGGATAATAAAGGAACTACATGAAAAATCTAAAGTGGTAACTGACTTTGAATTTAAGCTCAATAAGAATCATTCACATGTGATTTTCCCTTTGGAGAAAAATTAAATAATTTCTATCAATCTATAGTTTGATGTTACATTCGATACACTGTGCTAGTTTTAATTAGTTAACATAAAGTGCAACTTCAAACATCTTTTTAAATTACTTTAGCTTTCAGGAAAGCATATGTACGAATAAAATGTAAAACTCCACAGTAGTTTGGCAAACCAGATTCATTAGCTAACTGCTATCGTTCAATAAAACTTTAAAATGGTAAAATCTGAAAAAGTCACTGACTCAAGAAAGCATGAATTTTATCTAAGCCATATAAAGGAAAAGGAAAAACACATGCCTGTCAGAGAACATTAATAATGGAAAAATAGTCTTTAATTGGTAATTCTAAACTTGGATGGGGCAGACACATTAAAATTATTTATGCTATCACTCATAAAGCTAGATATAAAAATCTAAGAGTAATCAAATTTCCAAATCACCTATTTCACTATCCATACACATACTCCCCATATGGTTAATGCTTCATTTGATGAGTTACCATAAAAGGTGACCTTGTGATTTCACTGTACTTAATCAAGGAAACCTAATTATCCTGAATTAAAGTGCAAAACAAGAATAGCAAACCTGACTAATAGAAAATTTAACATGGAATGATTTAAATAACTTCAAATCATGACTTCTATTCCCTGCACAAATGCACAGAGTTATTTTTCTTCTTCCACTTTCTTTCATTTCTGGGGCGTAAGGAGGAGAAATGCTTCCCTAATACATACCAATATTTGAAAGTGCTTAGACCATACATAATTCTACCTTTCTTTTCTGTAACTTTCAGCCATTACAAAAGACTAAAGAAAAGAAAAACAATAATTTACAAGAAATCTTAAGTAAAATATTATATACTGTATTTCAAATATAACACACTACACTTTCCCAGAACAGAAACACTCACTAGGTAATCTCTTTAAAGAACACGCTGGAAATTCATTTATGACAGTCCAAAGGTCTCCCATTGACTTCAAATACTTCGGACTGTCGATTTTCAGGTACTTTTAAAGCTCAAACATTATGCTTACCCTCCTAAAAATAATTCTTTTTCATAACTGAAATCTGATAAACTTTGAAAGAGAAAACACTTTCATTTATCTCTGAGAATGAATTATCAACAATTGTTTCAGGGATTGTGAGTAAGCTGGAATTTGAGTTAAGTGAAGAAAGAACCAAAATGTGCATACCCTTAACCGTTGTGTATCTTGAACCTTGCTTCCGGGAACTTTCAAATAAAACCTCCCCCTTATCCACTTCTCTAGAAAACAAGCTAATGAACCAACAAAACTCAACGTTTAAATTAAGCGAGGCTCCTCACAGCATTATTTAGGTTCACAGACCTAAGTTGTGATGTAAAAACTACTCACAGTACCATCGGGGAGACGCTGCTTACATCACTCAAGTGACAAGCCCATTCTCCCTCGGCAGAGCAAAACACCGACCCTAAAGAGCAATTTTTTAAAAGCCCACCTTCCAAAAGATTTTTTAAAAACACTCGTGTAATTACTACTTAACAAGGTCTCCCTAATATTATGCGGCATGATGTTCACTTACTGAAAACTTGTCACCAGCTTTAAAAAAAAGTTTCTAAGCCTTCTCCCCGCCCCTCCACCCACCCATTAAACTTTAGCCGAACAAAAATTACGTACTTTGAAAACTCTCTGGTAAATTAAATATATTTAGCCCTTGAGACTGGCCAAAAGAAACTTTCATGATAATCTCAAGTTTTCAAGGACATTAATAAAGAAAAGAATATGTGTATATATATAATATAATATATATATATATATATATGAGGCGGAATCCAGAGCGAAGCAAAGTTTAGCGGAGAGACAGCGCGCTGAGGATTCCGGACTCCACGGAAAGCTAGGTGCTCCTGGGCCACCGCACTGGGCCTGGCCACTTCCTGCCCGGGCCGGCTCAGGGCAGTTGGCGACTGCTCGCTCACACAGTGTTGGGAGTGTGCAGTGTGTGTACACGGGGCGGAAAGGGGGGAGGAGGAAGGTTGGAGTCGCCGGGCCTCCCCCTCCCTCCCGACCGCTGCCCACACCCGGGAAGAAGGGAGCCAGATCGCTCTCTCAGAATGGGCTTCGCCAGCCTCTTCCGGGCTCGGAAGATCCGAGAGTTCGCTACCCTCACATCTCCGCCCAACTGTGTCGGGCTTTCAAATAAGACAAGCAAAAAATCGCCAAACTCAGGAGGAGGAAACCTTGCCCACGGCCCACTTCCAACCTCTCCCACACATCTGCGACGGCCGCCCACCCTTCACCCCATTGTTCCCCTTTAGGAATTCCTCCCGACCCCCAGCTCGCCGCCCCTCCCCCACCGCAGCGGACCGCAGCGGACTGGGGAGAAAAAAAGAAAAACACCAAAAAACAGGCCCCGAGGCCACCCCGAGCTTAGAGACACGTCCGCCCCACCCGGGCCTGGTCTCTTTTCTCAGGCCCTTACTCACCCATCAAAATGCGCATCTGCTTCTTGCCGAAGAGGCGGGAGAAGAGGGAGGAGATGGTGAGGCCCATGGCGGTAGTGGCACTTGCAATGGGCAGGAGCAAAAGGGGTTTGGGGCGTCCCCGGGCCTTCTCCTTTTACGTTCCCAGAAAACTCAGCGAGTAAAGAGCTGCTGAGGATGAAAGACGGCTGCGGGGACGGTTCGCTAGCCGGCGTGTCCGAAAAAGCTCCCGGACAGCGGGATGAGGACCTGCTCCACGACTGGCGGGGCAGCTCCGGCTCCGACGTTAAATCTTCGGCTGTGCCACGTCACGAGGCAGCCGCGGCAACTACGGCAGCGGCCCGGCCCCTCCAACGCGGACAGATTCGCGTCACCGCCGCCCCATCCCCCTGCGCTTCCGGCGCTTCCCGAACCACTGCGCCTGCGCAGGAAAGAGATTGGCCCATCTTCGCTGACGTGCGCCTCTGGCCGGCGTAGCCCCCCGGACGTGGCTCCTGGAGCTGGGCGAGGCCAGTTAGCCTCCGTGTACTGGAGGACGGACACAGTCCCACAATGCCTTGCTTCGTCACGTCCAATCAGACTCAAGGAGAGACGTTTCGGCCCAGAGAAATGCATCCTGGAGGTTGTATTCCTTCCTTCCGTAAAGGCGGGCTGTGCAGTATGGGTTAGGTAGTGAACATCGTTCTTCTGCGCGTGTTGGAGATTTCCTGGTTTCCGAAGGTACACGTTTCACCCGGCGCATCAGACACTTGCCCTAATGGAGGCTTGAAGACAAACCTTGCTTTCTCAGGCGATAAGTTGTTCAAAACCCAGTGCGCAGAGAATGAGGCTGTACCAACCGTTCTTTATGAAGCTAGGCCTAAACACTTCGAACCCGCCAACGCCGGGTCATAGTAACGATCCCTAATCGTCTGTCAAGACAAAGAGCTCCAAGACATTTACATCCTCTATTGCAGGTTTTTAAGAGAAGCCAACGGGGAAGGCTTATTTTTCTTCTCTCCAAAAAGGAGCATGGAAGATTTATTCCCGATGTTGAAGTGGAAAGCCTCATTTCAAAAATATTTATGATCTTAATGTTTTCTTGTCTACAAAATAAAGTATATATCTTGTTAAAAATAAAGTTCCCCACAATTTTCTCCACCTCCCATGTATTTCCGTCATACCATTGGTGCAATTTAGGATTAGCGACACCCCACTCCCCACCTCGACGCTTATGCTGGCTAAGACATGCTCACCCACCTTTCAGATCTGTTTAACTCCCTTGGAAAATACATTATTGACCTCCTGACTAGATAACTGACTCAAACCATCTGCTCTTCATAGTTATGATTTCACTTTTGATATTACTATTGGTAACCCTCTTCCCCTCTCCCACTTGTGTAAAAATTCTATAGAGAACTGGACCCTAGTCTGTTTTTATATTACTCTGTAATCACTCAAATATAGTTGAATGACTGAGGGACTACTGAATAAATTATGATCTATCCATACTATTTTTGAGAATACTCTCCGGATTTAGAATGACATACAACTATAAATTCTAATGAAAAGATCTCCAGAGCACACTTACTGTGAAACCCCAAATAATTACTAAGTACAGTAAAGTGATATCTGCTCTGCTGCTGAGTCAATGTGTGACTCTCTGAGGCCCTATGCACTGTAACCTGCTAGTTTCCTCCGTCCATGGATTTTTCCAGGCAAGGATACGGGCAGTGGGTTGCCATTCCCTACTCCAGGGGATCTCCTCCACCCAGGGATGAAACCAGAGTCTCTCGCATCTCCTACTTTGGCAGGTGGATCCTTTACCACTAGCACCACCTGGGAAGCCCCACAGTAAAGTAACATAAAAATGTGTGAGTGTGTGTGTGTGTGTGTGTATAAATGCAGAACAATAACTTTGAAAAAGGATCTGCAGTAATGACATTTAGTGGTTACCTGTCTAACCTGTGTGGAGGGAGGAGGGCACCTTCCTAGAGAGTAAGGGAACCAACTCTGGGGGTGACAGTTAAAAGAGAGTTTTATCTATACTTTAAAAATTCAGTTTCTTGAGATATAATTTACATGTAACACAATTCTAAGTGTACAATTCTATTAATTTTAACAAGTGCATACAGTGCTGTAGCCAACACCATAATCATGATATTAATTGTTTACATTACCCCCCAAAGTTCTCATACTCATTTGTAGTCATCCTCTTCCACTGGCCAACTACTGATGCTGTCATAAGATTGCCCTTTCCAAAATTTCATGCAAATTTTACAGTGTAATACAGAACGGTCAAACTCTTGTGTATAAACTCTTTCTCCTAGCATTATGATTTTGAGACTAACCCATGTTACAGCAAGTACCAATACTTTGTTCTTTTTAATTGCCAAGTAACATTCCATTGTGGATATACTAGTTTCTTTATCCATTCATCAATTGATAGCCCATATGGGTTGTTTTGAAGTTTTGGACTTTCATGAATAAAACTGAACATTTGAATACAAGTATCTGTGAATCTGTATTAATTTATTTTTATAAGATGAATTTATTCATGCACCATTTAGATAATTTTTTCAAAAAACTTGAATTTGATGATTAAGTTCATCATTGCTTAAAATTTATTCTTCCAGATTTTACTCTATGAAATACTAACTTTTCTATATAAATGTTAATGGGATTTTACACTGCTAAGCAACTTCTTTTTCTATTTAATAATATACTGTGACCATTTTAAAATATCAGTATTTATAGATTTAACTCATTCTTTTTAAGGGTTGCATTTCATTGTATGCATGTAAGATAACTTATTTAACTAACCTACCAAATTGTAAAACTTCCAATAATTTATGGTACCAAAATTTCTCTCCAGTTTCCAAATGATACTTGTAAGATGTTCCTTATTCATTACAGCATTATAATGGAGAAAACTGGAAACATCAACTTTTTAAAAGAAGTATTTTTTGGCACATGGTTTGTGGGATCTTAATTCCCTAACCAGGGATTAAACCCACACCATGAGTGCAGAGTCCTAACCACTGGACTGCCAGGGACTTCCCAAAATACTAAAATACCCCTTTCTTTATTTTCCTCTGGTCACAAGTCCAGCTATTCCGATTTAAATTTACAACAATGATAAATTAATAGTTATTAGACACATTACCACGATATTTAATTTCTTTTCCTAATTGTGCTGTCCTAGGTGGTTCTGTATTGGAGAAGGAAGTGGCAACCACTCTAATGTTCTTGCCTGGAGAATCCCAGGGATGGGGGAGCCTGGTGGGCTGCCGTTTATGGGGTCACAGAGAGTCAGACACAACTGAAGCGACTTAGCAGCAGCAGCAGCAGCAGCAGCAGCAGCAGGTGGTTCTGTAGTTGTTTATTCCAGCTGGTGCATTCTGCAGGATGGGGCTGAATAAGAAAAATCTGCAAAGTTTCACAATGGATAAGCTTTATGTTGTTGAAGACCTACTGAGTAAAACTCCATCTGGTAGAACTACCCTTTAGAAACTCATATTTTAGGAGTGACCCTGGGCAATCAAAACCCAAAACTTCCTTCTTCCAGTGGATATGGTAAAGCCACTTCATAGATTACAGTGGGTTTATTCTGTTCCTCCTGTTTAAATTCTCATATGTTCCAATAATAAATTCTTAAACAAGGTGAAATAAATGTGATTAAATATACATTTGAAGAAAACAAGGGAAATGCAAAGGGAAAGCAATTGATTCAATATAATCAGAGTTTTAAACTCTAAAAGCAATTTAAAAGACATGTTTATTAATTTCTAGTTTGCAACAAAATACTATTTAATTTTTTAATAACTGAAAGTCTATGCAATTACCTAAGAGATCACATATTTGCCTAGAATTTAACTTAAAAGAAATTATAGACTGTCTTCAAGAAGAAAACTTCCTCTTCACTGGAAAGACATGTAAAGAATTGCTTAGCAGTTGAAGAACTAAAAATTGCATTTTGAAAGCTTGTTAGATTAAAAAAAAGTTTTGTATCCTTTAAGTGGCTTTTATGGGCTTCCCTTGTGGCTCAGCTGGTAAAGAATCTGCCTGTAATGCAGGAGACCTGGGTTCAATCCCTGGGTCAGAAAGATCCCTGGAGGAAGAAATGGCAACCCACTCCAGTATTCTTGCCTGGGAAATCCCATGCACAGAGGAGCCTGGCAGGTCCATGGGGTTGCAAAGAGCTGGACAGCACTCTGACTAAGCATGTCTGTCTGCTTTGAGGTTTATAGAGAATTCCTTAAAACAGTGTTAACCTGGGACTTCCCTGGCAATCCAGTGTTTAAGACTGCCAATGCAGGTGCTGCAGGTTTGATTCCTGAACAGGAAGCTAAGATCCCATATTCCTTGTTATCAAAAAACCAAAACATAAAAAACAGAAGCAATATTATAATAAATATTTTTTTAATTTATATATATATATATAAACAATGTTCACCTGATTCCACCAGTCTTCTTAAATTGATTTTCTAAACTTCTCAAGACAAATGAAATGGGTCTCCTTCCTCATTACTTCTTCCAAAATGTAATCCACGTTTTGTTTAGTTAAGCAAGACAGCTGAAGAGAACTCTGATTTCCATCACTAGCCTCTAAAACATTAACCAGAACATCAAATGAAGATGTCAGAGTAGATTTTCCAGATTTCCACTTAAGATTTGCTGCACATCAAGAAGCCACTGGAGATTACAAAACAGGATGTTAATGGTCCACTGAAATGTCTCCATTGTAAAGATAAGGATAATCAGGGTCAGAGAAGTTAAGTAACCTGCCCAAGGTATCACAGCTAATAACTGGGACAAGAAACCATTTCTTCTCATATCAACACCCTTACCCACTGTATTACTGCCTTATTTTTAAAAGTGAAGAAGTTGAACCCCAGAGGGAAAACTTGCTATCATTTACTGATCACTTACCATGTACCAAGTGCTATATACTTCATTTGAAATCCTAACAGCTTTGAGGATTATATTATAAAGTTGGTCCAACTCTAAAGCTTATGTTTTTAAACAGTACACTACACTAAGTATTGCTTTCCTCATCTTTCTTTTTAGAATGAGAGCTTTCGGGTCTCACATGTGTTTATTTGTTTTAGTCTGTTAGATTTAATCATGTAATTATTTTTGCTGGTTATTTATGTCCCAATAGAATGCAAGCTTAAGGAAACCATTTCACCTCCTCTGAAATTTTCAGAGTATGTATTCTATAAATAGTGCTAACATTCTAATATTTCATTGCAACAGTGTTACTGAGCACCTACTATAGCTAAGCATTGTAACATGCATTATCCCATTTAATCCTCTCAACAATTTAATCCATGTCACTCACTTTGTTCAACAATGACTCAGCTCTAAAAAAAAAAAACTCAGCTCTGGTTCTAGTACACCTGTTGCTGCTGCTGCTGCTAAGTCGCTTCAGTCCTGTCAGACTCTGTGCAACCCCATAGACGGCAGCCCACCAGGCTCTCCCGTCCCTGGGATTCTCCAGGCAAGAACACTGGAGTGGGTTGCCATTTCCTTTTCCAATGCATGAAAGTGAAAAGTGAAAGTGAAGTCGCTCAGTTGTGTCTGACTCTCAGCGACCCCATGGACTGCAGCCTACCGGGCTCCCCCATCCATGGGATTTTCCAGGCAAGAGTACTGGAGTGGGGTGCCATCGCCTTCTCTGAGTACACCTGTTAGTCGTACAATAATATAATTTTTTGCCTTCATTTCTCAACCTGTATAAACACCATTTTGATCTCATTCTCTGATTATAATCCATCACTTATCTTGTTAAAAGTTTGTGTCCTCTGAATATTGTTGTCTGCAATAGTGGAAGAATATCCATGTTTCTACAAAGAATTATTTCCATCACCTACTTTCTCTTCCAAAAGGGGAACAGTATGTGAACTCCGAGAATCTTTGGACAGTTTGGCCAAACACGTCACCTCATGGCCTTTTAGACTATTAAGTCTTCTTTAAAAAAAATTTTTTTTTAATTTATTCCATTTACATGTGGTGGGAGGCTCTGTTTATTTGAATCTATAACCTCATCTTACCTAGGAGTCAGTGTTTTGTTTTTTAATTTTGGTAGACACTGCTGACTTGAAAGAATATAAAGTCCACCTGACTTTAGTCAACATTGGCCTACTTCTCCAATTTAAAACAATTCTCCTGCTTTATTTGCTTCTTAAAAGGAAGTGCAGTCGCTCAGTCATGTCTGACTTTGCAACCCCATCCATGGGGATTCTCCAGGCAAGAATACTGGAGTGAGCTGCCATTCTCTTCTCCAGGAAATCTTTCTAAGCAGGGGTCAAACCCAGGTCTCCCGCATTGCGGACAGATTCTTTACCATCTGATCCAAGGGAAGCCCCTGCTTCTTAGAGGTGATATCCATTGTACACATAAGTCAGATTCATTTAAAGTTTCTTACTGAAAACTTTAAAAACAGGGAATGCCAAGGACTTGACTAGCTTCCTTCGAAGTATTTATTGCAGTTGCATTCCTGACTTCCAGAACTAGTACTCTGGTTTTCTAGAAACTTTAAAGCTGAGTGATTTTATGGCAGGACTGTATCTTGAGACTGTTGCAGGAAGGGAGACCCCTTCCAGGGCCCAATAAAGGCCCCTCTCAGGCCCTTGAAAGGGTCCCCCTTCCTACAACAAGACCACTAATTCTACTAAGATTTGTATTCACCATCTAACATTTATATAAGTTTCACTCAGTCCTGTCTCACTCTTTGCAAGCCCATGGACTGTAGCCCATCAGGCTTCTCTGTCCATGGAATTCTCCAGGCAGGAATATTGGAGGGGTTAGCTGTTCTCTTCTGCAGGGGATTTTCCTGACCCATAGATGAAACTCTGATCTCCTGCACTGCAGGCAGATTCTTTACCGCCTGAGCCATCAGGAAGCCCAAAGAAGCAAAAGGGTCAAAATGGAATCATTTGTGTACTTGCAGACCCCACATTCCACTACAGCAAACTTAAGACTGAATTGCAGTTTCAACCCCTCCCAGAAATGTGACCTTTAAACCAACCAATCTAAAATTTACTCATCAACAATAGTGAGGTAATCTGCATGATAAAGACCCCTGCCAATCTTTTTCTTCCCCAAAAGAAGGTGGCCTAAAACTATCCTTTCTTTTCTTTTGCTAATACCTTCTTGTCTCACCCTCCTTCTGCCTACAAAAACCTTCCATTTTGTACAGCCCTTCAGACTGTCCTTCTGTTTACCAGTTGGGATGCTGCCAGACTCAAGTCATGGAATAGTCAATTAGATCTTTTACAAAACTCAGTTGAATTTTAGTTTTTTTAACAGATTGGTGGCAAGGCTGGATCCGAAGTGAACTTCCAAAGACAGCCCTCCAACTCTGAGTTGACCTTTCCAGTAACCATCAGTCAGTTCCTCTCCATTGATCTGCACTCTTTTTTGCGTTCCAACTCCAGAACTCATTAGCTTTCCTTTACAGGACAGGTCAAACTGGTAGAGGCTTCTGCCCTAGGCCAACCAAGCCTGTCGCCTTTCAGACCAAATTTCCCCAGGAAAACCCCAGCCCATAGATCCTTCCCCCAACTCAACATTGGGGACTTCTGGTGGCAGCTGAGTTCTCCAGTTATTTGGAATCAATTCACAGCCCCTATTCCTTGAGGTCTGTTTGTTCGTTGCTTTCCCCAATCGAGACTTCCAAGGGAATTTTTGTTGGTTACTGCCCAGAGTTAGATTCAGTCCAGTGGAAGGCCTCAAGTAGCTGTTAAATAAAGGCTGGTTGCCAGTGGGAGTCTTGGAAGTACTCAGAAGCTGATTAGTTGGGCTCTGAAAAACCCAAACACTGGGCTAAATGAAATGTGGTCCTTTATAGCCAAGGAAAAGACCCTGATACTGGGAAAGATTGAGGGCAGGAGAAGGGGACGACAGAGGATGAGATGGTTGAATGGCAACACCAACTCAATGGACGTGGGTTTGGGTGGACTCCAGGAGTTGGTGACGGACAGGGAGACGTGGCGTGCTGCGGTTCATGGGGTCGCAAGGAGTCGGACACAACTGATCGACTGAATTGAATTGACAGCCAAAGAGTTGAGTGAGCCACCTTCCGGGACATTTGCTTATTTTATGTTTAAGAACTATGCTCCTGGAAGGTGCAGATATTTACCAAAGTTTTACTAAAAATAACCTATAATTGCAATGACCATTATGAGGAATGTTCCAAATACATAAAATCATTTTAAAAGTACACAAAGCGACTCAGTGACTCTCTCTCTCCCCGAGTCTGCCCCTGTGCCTATCCACACATATATTCTTTTTCCTCTTAATACTTTACTTGCTTCACTTAAAAAAGAGAGAGAGAGATAAAACACTTAAAAGTATGCATTCTCATATCAAATAAACAGAATGGAATACCTATTTTAATTAGTATGAAGAAGACTCCAAAAGGTTTAGAAATTCCAGAATAGCCTCATTGTAATATTTGTTGTAAAAGGCTAGTGCAAAATTAAACACCAAAGGTATCTAAAAACAACACCTAGGCCACACCCATTATAACCTCATAGGGCTTCATCATCAAAACATTGGCCCCCAAATTTTCAACTGTAATCGATCAGAACACTGGAAAAAACTGTCCTCAAAAGCCCTATGTAAATTCTTTAGATCAATTTAAATGGCCCCATATGGGTCTCTTTCAGAACTGATGAAATTCTTATTAAAGAACTTCTGGCAAACTGATATGTATTTTCTCAAACAGCTGAGAGGAAACAAAATTAAAATTGATGACGTTATTCAATACCATCAGAAATATTTGTCCTGGATGAAGCCTGACAATATACTTGAAAGGACTTGATAACTTTAGGATTAAAAATTTGGCCAAATGGGAGAAGCTGATGTTTGGGGCTTGCTAGGCATTTTATTTGGCCTTCTCTTCTAAGGCAACTGTACCCAAAGGGAAAAAGCCATTCCAACTATAGGTGAATGGGTGTGTCAGTCCTTTCTGGTAATCCTAAAACTTCTGCTAATTCATCTTAAAATGCTTGTAGACATTGTGACATTGAAAACAGAATTGTCCTACAGATAGGCCCAAACTCCATCTTGTAGGAAACTCTAGATACTTTGTGTCTTTGTGATGCAGATTTTAGGTCCCATTTTTTTCTAGGACCTAAAAACCATACTTTATGATGCAAATGTCAGGGAGGTAATTCTCATCAAAAGGGAGAAAGGTCATTTTACAAAAAACTTATGACTTTTACACAAATACTCGTAACTATGAGGTCTCTGTGACCACGGGCATTTATGTTTGTACATGTCATAAATGTGTGATGTATTATCAAAGTTAATTTGTAAAGTGCTCTATTTGACTATTTGATTGGCTTAAAAATAAGTGTGTATATATGTATGTATATATACATATGTATAGGTTCAGTTTAGTCACTCGTGTCCAACTCTTTGCGACCCCATAAATCGCAGCATGCCAGGCCTCCCTGTCTATCACCAACTCCCGGAGTTTACTCAAACTCATGTCCACAGAGTCAGTGATACCATCCAGCCATCTCATCCTCTGTTGTCCCCTTCTCTTCCTGCCCCAATCCCTCCCAGCATCAGAGTCTTTTCCAATGAGTCAACTCTTCACATGAGGTGGCCAAGGTATTGGAGTTTCAGCTTCAGCATCAGTCTTTCCAATAATAATATATAATTTAGCTAAAATAAAGATTGGATAATCTAAAACTCAGAAATATATTAATAAAAACTAACCCCAGGTGCTTTCTAGGTTTGTGTGATCTAAGATAAATAAAAGCTAGTTTACATTCACTGGTGTAATTAAACAGGCATGTTTGTAGAGTTAGCAGCATCAAGTATAAATTACCTGGATTAACTGATCAGGTAGGTTCGTGTTGTCTCTGTTAAAATTTTTGTCAACAGGAAAGTAATCGAAGTATGACTGTTGGGAGCAAGTAATGGATATAAGATTAAAAGGCTTTAGGTGAACTCTTAGCAGTAATTATATTTTGCTATGCTATGCTAAGTCGCTTCAGGCGTATCCGACTCTGTGCGACCCCAGAGACGGCAGCCCACCAGGCTCCCCCGTCCCTGGGATTCTCCAGGAAGGAACACTGGAGTGGGTTGCCATTTCCTTCTCCAATGCAGGAAAGTGAAAAGTCAAAGTGAAGTCGTTCAGTCATATCCAACTCTTAGCAACCCCATGGACTGCAGCCTACCAGGCTCCTCCATCCGTGGGATTTTCCAGGCAAGAGTACTGGAGTGGGGTGCCATTGCCTTCTCCGAACTATATTTTAGGTATCCTTAAAATATTTTCTCAAATCTCTTTGGTAACTAGAAACTTTAAGGATTTTATAGGTTAAATAATAGAGGTTTACTGACTATCTGGATCATTTCCAAAAGGAGTAAAATACTGATACTTAAATTACAAAATACAGGTTCATCTACTTTTGGCTTTCTACTACAGAAAAACTAAAGAAAAAGCAGCACATGATTCTAGAGATGAAAGTTTCCAAGGGTTAAAAATTATAATTAATGTATGTAATTAAGACAACTAAAAGAGTTCAGCTCTATATGTAGGGACACTATGATGTATTTTTGTTTAAGGAGAAGTTTGAGGAATAAAGATGCATCTTTGTTGAAGGAAACGAGAGTAATTTTGTCTAAATTAGAACTTCTGATTATTTCAGAAGAGAGTAAGAGAGAATCTTCCCTTGTATAAACAAATTGGCTAAAACTGAACTATAAAGGTTTTTAAATTATGCTCAATATTAGTAGTATACTTACATAAAACTAAAACTTGATTTCCTTCCATCCGATAAAAGGATGTTTTATTATACTTTGGCCAAATAGATAATTAAGTATTGTTTCACAATGAGCTGTGGTTCTATATAATCAAGTGTTTAAACTTTTGTTAATCTGACAGCTTCTCCAAATCAAATGCTAATATAAAGTCCTTTTCAGTTCAGTTCAGTTGCTCAGTTGTGTCCGACTCTTTGAGACCCCATGAATCACAGCATGCCAGGCTTCCCTGTCCATCACCATCTCCCAGAGTTCACTCAGACTCACGTCCATCAAGTCCGTGATGCCATCCAGCCATCTCATCCTCGGTCGTCCCCTTCTCCTCCTGCCCCCAATCCCTCCCACCATCAGAGTCTTTCCCAATGAGTCAGCTCTTTGCATGAGGTGGCCAAAGTACTGGAGCTTCAGCTTTAGCATCATTCCTTCCAAAAAAATCCCAGGGTTGATCTCCTTCAGAATGGACTGGTTGGATCTCCTTGCAGTCCAAGGGACTCTTAAGAGTCTTCTCCAACACCACAGTTCAAAAGCATCCATTCTTCGGCGCTCAGCCTCCTTCACAGTCCAACTCTCACATCCATACATGACCACAGGAAAAACCATAGCCTTGACTAGACGGACCTTAGTTGGCAAAGTAATGTCTCTGCTTTTGAATATACTATCTGGGTTGGTCATAACTTTTCTTCCAAGGAGTAAGCGTCTTTTAATTTCATGGCTGCAGTCACCATCTGCAGTGATTTTGGAGCCCCCCAAAATAAAGTCTGACACTTTCTCCACTGTTTCCCCATATATTTCCCATGAAGTGACGGGACTGCATGCCATGACCTTTGTTTTCTGAATGTTGAGCTTTAAGCCAACTTTTTCGCTCTCCTCTTTCACTTTCATCAAGAGGCTTTTTAGTTCCTCTTCATTTTCTGCCATAAGGGTGGTGTCATCTGCATATCTGAGGTTATTGATATTTCTCCCGGCAATCTTGATTCCAGCTTGTGTTTCTTCCAGTCCAGCATTTCTCATGATGTACTCTGCATAGAAGTTAAATAAGCAGGGTGACAATACACAGCCTTGATGTACTCCTTTTCCTATTTGGAACCAGTCTGTTGTTCCATGTCCAGTTCTAACTGTTGCTTCCTGACCTGCATACAGATTTCTCAAGAGGCAGGTTAGGTGGTCTGGTATTCCTATCTCTTTCAGAATTTTCCACAGTTTATTGTGATCCACACAGTCAAAGGCTTTGACATAGTCAATAAAGCAGAAATAGATGTTTTTCTGGAACTCTCTTGCTTTTTCCATGATCCAGTGGATGTTGGCAGTTTGATCTCTGGTTCCTCTGCCCTTTCTAAAACCAGCTTGAACATCAGGGAGTTCACGGTTCACAGGGAGCCCCTGAAAAAGCTCCTATAATTTATTGTCTCACCTCATAAAAAGGAATATGTTATACTAATTCAGGCTTACATGAAATGTTAAATTACATAGTTAAGTAAGTAACATTAGCCTTCTTTATATCTGTATAGATATGTTATAGTTCAGTTACTCAGTTGTGTCCATCTTTGTGACCCCATGGACTGCAGCATACCAGGCTTCCCTGTCCATCACCAACTAATGGAGCTTGCTCAAACTCATGTCCATCAAGTCCATGATGCCACCCAACCATCTCATCCTGTCATCCCCTTCTCCTCCTGCCTTCAATCTTACCCAGCATCAGGGTCTTTTCCAATGAGTCATTTCTTCCCATCAGGTGGCCAAAGTATTGGAGTTTCAGCTTTAGCATCAGTCCTTCCAATGAATATTCAGGACTGATTTCCTTTAGGATGGACTGGTTGGATCTCCTTGCAGTCCAAGGGACTCTCAAGAGTCTTCTGTAACACCATACTTCAACAGCATCAATTCTTCAGCACTCAGCTTTCCTTATAGTCCAACTCTCACATCCACCCATGACTACTGGGAAAACCATAGCTTTGACTAGATGGACCTTTGTTGGCAAACTGATGTCTCTGTTTTATAATACGCTTTCTAGGTTGGTCATAAATTTTCTTCCAAGAAGCAAAAGTTTTAATTTCATGGTTGTAGTCACCATCTGCAGTGATTTTGGAACCCCCCCAAAATAAAGTCTCTGTTTCCATTGTTTCCCCATCTACTGAAGTATTCCAGAAATTGAATGAAATTCCTGGAAAGTCTGATTATGTCTTGGCATGATTCTGTCTGCCCGAAAAATTGAGGCTCATACTAAAAGGACTGAATTTGAGTATCAGGGAAATACCCTCGCTGCAAAGGCAGTAGCAACAGTTTCTGTCAAGATTGTGGCACACGTGGATGAGGTCCATTCTACTTCAGCATTTACAAGGGAGGCCAGTGATAGGGCCATAGAACCTGGATTACCGTTCTGGGTTATATCCTGTCAACATGGGTAACATTATGAAGTACATTTTCTAAAATCTACTGCTTTTCTGGCTGTGTTAGAATTCATGGAATCCCATGGAAGAGAGGAGGGGAAAATAATAGGTTTTTTTTTTCTTGAAGAGCAAAGGAAATTAAAAGAAAAATAATCTATTCTCCTTGTAAAAGGACACAACTACCAAGATTTTCACTGGAATGTCACGTTTGAGAGAAATATACATAGTCTTATATAATCAGAGAGCCTCAAGAAACTGCTTGGGCAAGCTATTATTTTACTAACAAGGTTCTGGCAAAACAACCTTAAAAAAAAAAAACAATTTACATGGTTAGTCACTGTTTCTTGCTGCCCGTGTATCAATAATCAGGCTGAGGTTAATAGAAATTTAGCTTTACTGTAATTACCTATAGTAAAAAATGGGGGTAATTATAGAGAGAAAAATTATGTTTGTTCCTTTATAGATAGTAGACTCTGATTTTGCTAACAGTCTTTGAGGTGTTGTTATACAGCTATAGACTGGACTCCCCTGGCCTAGAGTATTGCCTATGGTCTTGCTGACTGTTCATAACACCACCTTTGGGAAACATAAACTCACTCCACATGATAATCATGGTCAGACCAATGTCTATTGGTATACCACCTTCTACTGATCGTTTGTAGTCTCCCACTAGTACGACCAGCTATTGTGTTACTCTGGAGCCTATTACCAACAGGTTAAAGAAGTGCTTCCTGATTTCCGATTTAGGGAAACCTTACTGGTCATGGTCTGGAGCCCAGTGACTGGAAAAATTCTGGAGACATCATCAGAAGAAAACCGCCCTCAAGTCCCATTGAAAGTGAACTTATCAAGTGCTTCTGGCCACTTACTCTGCTGCAAAACTAGAAGGCAGTGAACCTTGTATATCTATATCATATGGCTAAAGGAGGCTCCAACTGACTTCTGGTCCTGTACAAACCCTGAAGACCTCCAAATCAAGTTGACAAGGATGACATCGTGGTGACAAGTGGACATCGATGACAAGTGAACATCAGTGTAGACTGCTTCCATCCAAGATGCCAGACAGAGCAAGACTTCCCATTTCAGCTGAACTCAAAACCTTTCCTTCTCTTTCCTTTATCCTGGCATTGACCTGGAAAGATAATTCCATCAGCCACAACTTCTGGGCCATTGCTAAGGAAGGTAATCTTTAGAACTTATAAAACCTTTTTATTTCAGGCTAGGGGGAAAAAATTAATTGACTCCTGGCTTTAAATAGGCAAATGAAACAACTCTTGCAGATGAATCTATTTACAATGTCACCTTGGTGACAGGACCTATTTTTTGGGTGATTATCATCTCCTTGGGCTATGAAGGCCTAGGTAGCTGGTGCACAGCTGGGCAGTAACACTTAGTAATCTAACTCTGACTCTAACTGTTCTTGAAAGAGCCTAACAGGAGGCACTTACGATTCAGGATTTGCTTCCTTTGGCAGGTCTCTACTTCCCTGGTTAGGAATAAATACAAATGAGGCTATGATCAGGAACCTCTCCTTAACTTTTGAAAGTACTGCAAGAAATCCACTGCTAAGCAGTAGCTTCCCAGTAAAGATCTTTGGACTCTGGTGGAGGTTGTTCTCAATAATAGAGTAGCCCTCAGTTATCCTCTTGCCAAGTTAGGATGCGTTTGAGCTGTGGCCAACACCATCTCTTGTATGTGAATTAACACTTCCAACAGAGTTGACATTAAGTGACATATCATTAAACAAGCCACCTGGCTTAAGATGACTCTGAATGGGGTCTTTCTTTGATTGGTTTGGGTCTTAGAGACCATAGCTTCAAAGTGCACTCCAAACACTGGAAATTGTCCTACTTACCATAATGATAATAATCCCCACTGGTGCTTTGTATCCTCTCAAAAATTTTAATGTATATTTGCAGCTACTAACCTCCATGTGAAATATCCCTGAGACGATAACAGAAAAGAAGCAAAGACAGTAACCAATTTAAGGATTATGAAAAGTGAAAGTGAAGTCGCTCTGTTGTGCCTGATTCTTTGCGACCCCATGGACAGTAG
This sequence comes from Ovis canadensis, assembly GCF_042477335.2. Taxonomy (NCBI): domain Eukaryota; kingdom Metazoa; phylum Chordata; class Mammalia; order Artiodactyla; family Bovidae; genus Ovis; species Ovis canadensis. Next base: position 58,309,120 of record NC_091263.1, on the reverse strand, counting down.
CCTGCACCAAGCTCCTCCGTCCATGGGATTTTCCAGGCAAGAGTCCTGGAGTGGGTTGCCATTTCCTTCTCCAGGGAATCTTCCCAACCCAGGGATTGAACCCTGGTCTCTCACACTGTAGACAGATGCTTTATTGTCTTATCTACCAGGGAAGTCCAAGGATTATGAAACATGACCTGTGAAATGTCACAGGGCTTAAGCAAAAATGTCATGACCCATGGATGCAGAGCAGTGGCTGAGAGGTGCTGCACTAACGCCTTAGATTTTTTTTAATCACATCTCAGTTATTCTGAGAGTATGATCAAAAGGGGGTAGTTGTTAAAGAAGAAACAAACGCAAAATGGAGTCATCTGCTTCCCCTTACCCACTACAGCAAACCAGGACTTAATTGTTGTTTCAACTTCTCCCAGGAATGACGTTTTGTTTAACAATAGTTAAACACATGAAGGGGCTTCCCACGTGGCTGAGTGGGTAAAGAATCTGCCTGCAATGCAAGAGACACAAGAGATGTGGGTTTGATCCCTGGTTCAGGAAGATCCCCTGGAGGAGGGCATGGCAACCCACTCCAGTATTCTTGCCTGCAGAATCCCATGGACAGAGGAGCCTGGTGAGCTACAGTCCACAGGGTTTCAAAGAGTTGGAAACAACTGAAGCGACCAAGCACAGCACAGCACAAAGACATAAAAGCTTAATGTCTAAGACTGCTATGTACCATAATATCATGAAGATAATTTTTTATTTCACAAAACCTTCAGCTCCATCTATCCTGATTGTATAAATATTACAAATGTCTTGCAATTACACGCTACAAAACAGAAATTAATTTACCCAAAAAGATTTTTCTTCCAAATATTAGATTTACTGACTCGTGTAATTCTATCTTCATGGTAAATGATGGTTGATAGTGAATTAATTATCTAACATTAAATTCAAATATATGCATATTAAACGTTAACATGCATCAGGAGTCACTGGAAGGACGGTTAAAACCAGACTCTTGGAACTCTCACTTGTAATCAAGATCAAGTAACGACAAGACTTACTCTCTCACCTAAAAAAAAAAAGACATTTATGAAACAAGGATTTTCAAGGTACTGGACACTGAACAATGAAAGGAAAATAATTCCTGAAAGACAGAAAACAAAGTCTGAATCTGAGACTGCCCCAGTTTACTGCCTTGTTGAGTGTTTCCAGGCCACACATAGCACAGAAAGGGGAACAGAGGAGTAGGCTGGTAAACACCTGAAGCTAAAAGTCTGAGGAAACCAAACTTTAAGGCAGAGAGGAAAGAGCACAGAAAAAACCCTTGTACACAAAGAGATCTGCAGAGGGCTGCCCAAAGAACGCATATGCATTTGAGCCAAATACCCAGAGCCAAAGAGTGACTCATCAAATGATTAAAGAAAACACTGCCTGTTCCCATCAGCCAGATTAAAAAAAACACACACAATTCATGGGATGATGAGTAGAGTACTCAAGGTCTCACAGTAGTGAAGAAGAATTAGTTCTACACTAAACACTACTTCCGGAGAAGGCAATGGCACCCCACTCCAGCACTCCTGACTGAAAAATCCCATGGACAGAGGAGCCTGACGGGCTGCAATCCATGGGGTCGCTGAGAGTCGGGCACGACTGAGCAACTTCACTTTCACTTTTCACTTTCATGCATTGGAGAAGGAAATGGCAATCCACTCCAGTGTTCTTGCCTGGAGAATCCCAGGGACAGAGGAGCCCGGTGGGCTGCCGTCTATGGGGTCGCACAGAGTCAGACACGACTGAAGTGACTTAGCAGCAGCAGTAGCAAACACTAACCTACCTAACAAGTCATAAAAGACCTGAAAGGACCAACTGTTTCCAAATAGCTTAACTGCGTGTGTGCTCAGCTGAGTCTGACTCTGTGATCCCATGGACCACAGCCCACCAGGCTCTGTCCCTGGGGTTTTCCAGGCAAGAATGCTGGGATGGATTGGTATTTCCTACTCGAGGATCTTCCTGACTCGGGGATCGAATCTGCGTCTCCTGCATCTCCTGCACTGACAGACGGATTTTTCACTACTGAGTCACCTGGGAAGCTTAACTGCATCATAGAGCAAAGCTCAAAAAATTTATAAGAACACAAAAATATCCACATCCAGCAAAGTAAAATTCTGGCATCTAACCTAAGATTATTCAGCATACAAAAAAGCAGAGACACATGACCCATAATTATGAGGCAGTTCATCAGAAGGAACTCAACTAACAGAGATGTTATCTTAAGTACAGAAACAGAAGACAAAAGAAAGACATAAATCAAGCTTCCAGAAATCAAAACTACAACGTCTGAGATGAAAAATATACTGATAGAGTTAACAGCAGGTTCAGTTCAGTTCAGTCGCTCAGTCGTGTCTGACTCTTTGCAACCCCTTGAACTGCAGCACGCCAGGCCTCCCTGTCCATCACCAACTCCGAGTCCACCCAAACCCATGTCCATTGAGTTGGTGATGCCATCCAACCATCTCATCCTCTGTTGTCCCATTCTCCTCCTGCCCTCAATCTTTCTCAGCATCAGGGTCTTTTCAAATGAGTCAGCTCTTTGCATCAGGTGGCCAAAGTATTGGAGTTTCAGCCTCAGCATCAGTCCTTCCAATGAACACCCAGGACTGATCTCCTTTAGGATGGACTGGTTGGCTCTCCTTGCAGTCCAAGGGACTCTCAAGAGTCTTCTCCAACACCATAGTTCAAAAGCATCAATTCTTTGGTGCTCAACTCTCACATCCATACATGACCACTGGAAAAACCATAGCCTTGACTAGACGGACCTTTCCTGACAAAGTAATGTCTCTGCTTTTTAATATGCTGACTAGGTTGGTCATAACCTTCCTTCCAAGGAGTAAGCATCTTTTAATTTCATGGCTGCAGTCACCATCTGCAGTGATTTTGGAGCCCAGAAAAATAAAGTCAGCCACTGTTTCCCCATCTATTTACCATGAAGTGATGGGCCTGGATGCCAGACAATACAAAAGAGAAAACTAACTTAAAGGCATAGAAATACGAAAGTATCCAAAATGAAACACAGAGAAAGAAGAGTAAAACAAAAACATAAGCATCGGTGAACTATGATAACCTCAAACAGACTAATATATGAATAACTTAAGTTCCAGAAAGATGGGAAGGGACAGAAAAAATACTTGAGGAAATAGTGGCCAAAAGTTTTCCACATTTGATTACAACTATAAAACCACATGAGCCATGCTATGTAGGGCCACCCAAGACGGACAGATCATGGTGGAGACTTCTGACAATATGTGGTCCACTGGAGAAGGAAATGGCAAACCACTTCAGTATTCTTGCCTCGAGAATCCCATGAACAATATGAAAAGGCAAAAAGATATGACACCATAAGATGAGCCCCCCGGGTCGGTAGGTGTCCAGTATGCTACTAGGGAAGAGTGGAGAAATAGCTCCAGAAAGAAAGAAGAGGCTGGTCCAAAGTAGAAATGACTCTTGGTTGTGGATATGTCTACTGGTGAAAGTAAAGTCCGATGCTGTAAAGAATAATACCGCATACTGTAGGAACCTGGAACATAACGTCCATGAATCAAGGTAAATTAGATGTGGTCAATCCGCCTAGTCAAGGCTATGTTTTTTCCTGTGGTCATGTATGGATGTAAGAGTTGGACTGTGAAGGTGGCTGAGTGCCGAAGAATTGATGCTTTTGAACTGTGGTGTTGGAGAAGACTCTTGAGAGTCCCTTGGACTGCAAGGAGATCCAACCAGTCCATTCTAAAGGAGATCAGCCCTGGGATTTCTTTGGAAGGAATGATGCTAAAGCTGAAACTCCAGTACTTTGGACACCTCATGCGAAGAGTTGACTCACTGGAAAAGACTTTGATGCTGGGAGGGATTAGGGGCAGGAGGAGAAGGGTATGACAGAGGATGAGATGGCTGGATGGTATCACCGACTCGATGGACGTGAATCTGAGTGAACTCCGGGAGTTGGTGATGGATAGGGAGGCCTGGCATGCTGCGATTCATGGGGTCGCAAAGAGTCGGACACGACTGAGTGACTGAACTGAACTGAACGGAAGCAGGAGATAGCAAGAGTGAACATCAACATCTTAGTTCATAGCAATCAATGAACTAAAATGGACAGAAATGGGCAAATTTAATTCAGATGACCATTATATCTAGCACTGTGGGCAAGAGTCCCTTAGAAGAAATGGAGTAGCCCTCAGAGTCAACAAGAGTCCGAAATGCAGTACTTGGGTGCAATCTCAAAACAACAGAATGATCTCGGTTTGCTTCCAAGGCAAACCATTCAGCAAACAGATAGGGGGAAAATGGAAATAGTAACAGTAACAGATTTTATTTTCTTGCGCTCCAAAATCACTATGGATAGTGACTGCAGCAAAGAAATTAAAAGATACTTGCTCCTTGGAGGAAAAGCAATGACAAACCTAGACAGCATATTAAAAAGCAGACATCACTTTGCTGACAAAGGTCTGTCTAGTCAAAGGTATGCTTTTTCCAACAGTCATGCACAGATATGACAGCTGGACAGCAGGGAAGACTGAGCACCAAGTAACTGATGTTTTTGAATTGTCGTGCTGGAGAAGACTTGACAGTCCCTTGGACAGCAAGGAGATCCAACCAGTCAATGCTAAAGGAAATCAACCCTGAATATTCATTGGCAGGACTGATGCTGAAGCTGAAGCTCCAATGGTTTGGACACCTGATGTGAAGAGCCAACTCTCTGGAAAAGACTCTGATGCTGGGAACGATTGAGGGCAAGAAAAGGGGGCGACAGAGGATGAGATAGTTGAATGGCATCGCTGCTCAATGGACATGAATTTGAGCAAACTCTAGCAGACAGTGAAGGAAAAAGAAGCCTGATGTGCTACAGTTCATGGGACTGAAAATAGTCAGACACAGCTTAGTGACTGAACAACAACAAATAAAACTACATATTCACATATCCATTGACCCCACACAAGAAATCTGAATAAAACTACATCAAAGCAAAAGCGGCCAAGGAAAAAAACTTATTAACTACATAGAAACAAAGATAAAGATGATATATTTCTCAGGACATCCTTGGCAGTCCACTGTTTAAGACTCTGAGCTTCCAGGACTTCTCTAGTGGTACAGTAGATGAGAAGCCGCCTGCCAATGCATGGACATGGGTTCAATACCTGGTCTGGGAAGATTATATATGCTATGGAATAATTATGCTACTGAGCCTATGAGCTGCAACTACTGAAGCCTGAGTGCCTAGAGCCTGTGCTCCACAAGAAAAGCCAACACAATAGGAAGCCTGTGCACTGCAATAAAGAGTAGCCCACACTTATCACAACTAGAAAAAGCCCACACAAAGCAACAAAGAGCCAGTGCAGCCAAATAAATAAATAAATGAAAAAGACTCTGAGCTTCCAATGTGGAGAGTGCGGATTTGATTTCTGATCAGGGAACTAAGATCCCACATTGTACATGGTGCAGCCAAAATTTTTTTTAATTAATTTAAAAAAATTAAAAAAAAATTTAAAAGATGACATATTTCTCACTGGAGATAAAGCAAGCAGGAAGACAGTAGAGAAACACTTTAAAATAATGGAAGGGAAAAAAGGACAACCTAGAAATCTGTATCAAGCAAAAAAAAATCATTACAAAAGATGGTAAAATAAATATATTTTCAGATATAAATCTGCACTACAAGGAATGTTAAAGAAAGTTCTTCAAGCAAAAGGAAAATGATACCATAAATATCTACACAAAAAGGCCTACACAAATATATACCATAAATATCTACACAAGGCATAAAGAGCACCAGAAAAGATTAAGTGTAACAGCATATATATAAGAATGTTTTGTCTTACTATTAACACTTAAAAAAAAAGAACTACTTAAAAAAAATAACAATAAGGTATTGGGGTATTTGTAACATGTACAAAAATAAAATTCATGAAGAGTAATATCACAAAGGCTGGAAAGAGCCAAACAGAAGTATACTATTACAATATTCTTATCCTATATGTGACGTAGCGTAGTATCACTTGAGGGGAGACTCATATGTTACAAATGCATACTGTAAATTATTTTTTTGGCTTTGCAAGATTTTTGTTGCTGCGCTCAGGGCTTCTCTAGTTGCTGCGAGTAGAGACTCCTCTTTGTTGTGTTGTGGGAGCATCTCATTGTGGCGGCTTCTCTTGTTGCAGAGCATGGGCTGTAGACTCATGGGCTTCAGTAGTTGCAGTTTGCAGGCTCAGGAGTTGGGACTCGTGGGTTCTAGGGCACAGGCTCATTAGTCATGGCACATGGGGTTAGTTGCTTCAAGACAGGTGGGATCTTCCCTGACCACAGATTAAACCCATTACCTCTGCATTGCCAGGCACATTCTTGACCACTTGACCACCACGGAAGCCCCAATACTATAAATCTTAAAGCAACCACACTGAAATAAAAATAAAGAGTTATATCTACTAATCCCATAAAAAAGATAAAATGAGGTAATAAGTAGTCCATTAATTCAAAAGAAGAAAAAAGGAGAACAAGAACAGATAAGACAAATAGAAAATAAATAGCAAGATAATAGATTAAAATGTAACCATAGCAATAATTAATAATTGTAAATGCTATAATTATACCAACTAAAGAAATAAAATTTGTGAAATTGGATGAAAGAGCAAGAACTAGGGAATTCTCTGGCAGTCCAGTGTTTAGGACCTGGTGCTTTCACTACAGCTGCCCCAGGTTTAATCCCTGGTCAGGTAACTAAGATTCCACAAGGTGTGCAACAGGGCCAGGAAAAAAAAACAAGAGCTATATTTACCTACAAAAGTATTTTAAATATAAAAACACAGGTAGGTTAAAAGTATGGAAAAGATATATCATGCTAACATTAGTCATAAGAAACCTGGAATTCTATTAATATCAGACTAGACATGTGAGCAGAGTATACACAAATCTAGCAATTATGATCAGGATCTTTCTATAGCCTTCTCTTAATGACTGACAGAACAAGAAGGCAGAAAATCAACAATATGAACTACACTATCAACAAACTTGACCGAATTGACGTTTGTATAACACTCCACCCAACAACAGCAACATACACATTGTTCTCAAGTGTACCCGGAACATTTACAAAGATAAACTGTATTCTGGGCCATAAAACAAAGCTTAAATTTTCAGATCATACAAAGTATATTCTCAGACTACATTGAATGACATTTGAAACCAAGAAGAAAGAGATTTTCAAAAGACCCATAAATATTTAAATGAAGGAAATAACACACATAGGACTTCCCTGATGGTCCAGTTGCTAAGACTCTATGCTCCGAATGCAGGGAGCCCAGGCTCCATCATCCCTGGTAATGGAACTAAATCCCACATGATGCATCTAAGAATTTACACATCACAACTAAAAAAGATTCTGTGTGCCAGAACTAAGACCTGGCCCAGCCAAACAAATAGTTCTTTAAAAAAGGAAATATAATAATGCTTCTAAATAACCCATGGATCAAAGAAGTCCTAAAGGAAATTATAAGGTATTTTGAATGGAATGAACATAAATATCGAACATAACCAGAATTTATGGGATGCCCCTAAAGCAGTACTTAGGGGAAAATGTATAGCACTAAAAACCTATGTTAGAGAAAAGGTGTCAGATCAATGTCCTCAGCCTCTACTTTGAGAAATTGAAAAAAAGAAGAGTAAATTAAAACCAAAGAAAGAAGAAGAAAGATAAAAGTAAGAATCAATGAAATGGAAAACAGAAAAACAGAGAAAATCAATATAACCAAAATCAACTTTTATAGAAGATGAATAAAATTAATAAGCCTCCAATATCAGGAATGAGAAAGTTTACGTCATTACAGTTTTTACAGATATTAAAAGACTAATAAGGAAATACTATGAATAATTTTACACCCATAAACACCACCACTTAGATGAAAAGGACGCAGCTCTTGAAAGACACAGAAAACCAGTGCATACTCAGGAAGAAATAGATAACATTAATAGCTCTGTATCTATTTTTTAAAAATTGAAACTGTAAACACCTTCTCACAAACCATCCTTTAATGAAGAAATGATACCATCTTGACACAAACTCTTTCAACTCATTCTAAGGCATGATACCAAAATCAGACAGACATTACAAGAAGACTATAATCCAATACCCATCATGAACACAGATGCAAAAACTCTAAAGAAAAATTTAGCAAATCAAATCCAGAACTGTATTAAAAGGATAACATATCAAGGCCAACTGGGGCTGAATCCCAGAAATACAGTTGGTTTAACATTCAAAAGTCATTCTGTGTTAACGTATTCACAAACTGAAGACAAAACCAAACAAAATGATATGATCACCTTGACAGTTCAGAAAAAGCATTTAACAAAATCCAAAGTCCATTCCTGATAAAAATTCAGCAAACTAGGAACAGAAGACTTCATCAACTTCATAAAGGACATCTACAAAAAACCTACAGCTAATATTACACCTAATAATAAAAGTCTGAATGCTTTCTTCTGAGATTAGGAATAAGAAAGATGTCTAGTCTCATATATATTACTCAACATTCTACTGGAGGTTCCAGTCAGTGCTGTCAGGCAAGAATACTAAACAGAAGCCATCCAGATGGGAAAGGTGAAGTAAAACATTCTTTATTCACAGACAGCATAATCTCCTATGTTAAGAATATGATGGAGGGCTTCCATGGTGGTTCAATGGTAAAGAATCCACCTGCTAATGCTGGAGATATGGGTTTGATCCCTCATCTGGGAAGATACCACATGCCCCAGAGCAGCTAAGCCCATGTGCCACAACTATTGAGCTGGTGCTCTAAAGCCTGGCAGCCACAACTACTGAAGCCCGCATGCTGCAATTACCGAAGCCAGCATGCCCCAGAACCCATGCTCTGCAACAAGAGAAACCACTGCAGCAAGCCCACATACCATACCTAGAGAGCAGCTCCCACTCGCAGCAAATCAGACAAAAGCCTGTGCAGCGATGAAGACCCAGCACAATCAAAAATAATAAAAATTTGAAAAACGAATATGATGGACTATGCCAAAATAAAGCTACTAGAATTAATGAGTTCAGTAATGTTGTGAGATATAACATCAATATACAAGTATATGCTTGAATTTTGAGCTGGACTTTTTAGGGAAAGGTTAAAAACTGAATTTTATAAAATGACATCATTTACAACAATATCAAAAATACAACAGGCTTATGGTTAAGTCTGACAGGAGATATGAAAGATTTGTACCTTGAAAACAACAAAACATTGCTAAGAAATTAGAGTCGACACAAATAAATGAAGACATGTATTTTGTCCATAGATCAGAGGACATAAAGAATTTACCCAGAGATTTAATACAATCCCCACCAAAATTCCAGCGGGAATTTGTGTAGAAATTCATAAATTTCTGCTTCAAGACACTGTTGTGAAAATGAAAAAAAAGTCAAAACCTATAGAAAAATTTTGTAGGCCACATATATGAAAAGTAACTTCTATCAAGAATTTTGAGAGAACTCTCAAAATCCAACCACTAGAAATTAAACAACTCAGTCTTCAAAACAGCAAAGACTCTTAAGAGATACTTTATCAAAGAACAGATATAGATGACTAATGGAAAGCACATGGAAAGACGTTCAACAGCATAGGTCTTTAGGGAAATGAAACTTATAATCCCAATAAAACAACAGTATGTCATTAAAATTGCTAAACCTAAAAATGCTGGGCATACTAGGTGTTGAGTAGGATGTGCAAAAACTGGAACTCTCATATACAGTTGGTGGAAACAAATTAGTACAAGCACTCTGGAAAACAGTTTGGCAATTTCTTGAAAAGTTAAACATTCACCCACGATTGATTCCGTTTCCAAGGTATTTACCCAAGAGAAAAGGATATATATGTCCATACCAAGACTTGCCTATGAGTGTTCACAGGAGTTTAATTTGTCACAGACAAAAACTAGAAAGGACCCAAATGTCCATCAATAGCTGAGTGGATAAGAATTTTGTATTACAGTCATAAAATGGAATACTACTTAACAATAAAAACAAAACAATCACCTATTGAAACTTGCAATATAAGCGAACCTCAATTATGATGAGGGAGGGCAGTGAGATCACTGTCCGCACTGGGAACCACTTTTCCTGCCACAGCCCCTCACTCCCCTCCCTTGTCAGGAATGCCTGTGAGTGGATCACTGTCTGCAGTAGTGATGAAACAGCTGAAGATGCTCACAGGTCAGAGCCTAAGCAGCTTGGCAGCCTCGGGGCCCTTGACCTTACTTATCCCTAGGCATAACTTCCAAAGAAGTGCCATTTCAGGGACATTGACACAGCAGGCAAACTTCCTGGGGCTGGGGCTGCCACAGTTGGGGTGGCTGGGATTAGGACTTTGGGAGCCTCATCATTGGTTATGCCAGGAACTCTTCCCTGATGCAACAGCTCTTCTTCTATGCCGTTCCGGGAGGCCATGGGACTTCTTTCTCCTGGTGACAGTCTTTTCCATTTTCTTTGTCATGCTAAGGAGTCCTCTCTTTCTCCCGTGTCTAATCTGACCTGTATAATCCTTTTCCTACACGTCCCCAGTGAGCCGGGGGAAAGGGGCTTGGTTCAGGGTTTAACAAAGGGGAGACAAATAAATACTATCTTAAGATGTTAGGGAAAAAAAAAAGCCAGATCAAAAAAAGAGGTATATACCATGTGTAAAACACTAGAAAACACAAACTAATCTACAGTGACAGAACACAGATCAGTGATTGTTTGGGAAGGGAGGCAGGATGGAGTGCAAAGAAGCATGAGGGAATTTGAGGTGGGGGTAAACAGATATGTTCCCATCACGACTGTGCTGATGGTTCTATGGGTGTATTCAAATGTCAAAACATCAAATTGTACACTGTGTTTAGTTTATTGTACATCAATTATATCTCAATAAAGCTGTTTAAAAAAATTTTTTTTCTGGGTTCTATCACTAGAGCCTTTGGCTGTAAAATATTTACCCATTTCGTTCAATCAAAATCAATCATTTCATAGATAACTAATGAGAACCTACCATATAGCTCAGGAAACTCTACTTAATACTATGCCGTGACCTAAATGGGAAGGAAACCCAAAAAAGAGGATGTTTGTATATGTACAGCTGATTCACTATGCTGTACAGTAGAAACTAACGCAACATTGTAAAGCACCATACTCCAATAAAAACTAATAACAAAAAAATCAACCATTTCAATAGGTTCCTTCACTCACTTAATAGAAAGTATGGTAACTCCAGAATATAAATTTACTATTTTTCAAAAGCATCTCAACATAGAAGCAATTTATACTACAAAGTATTCATCCTGGTGGATATGGAAAAATATGAGAAACAGTAAAAAAGATGAGGGACTCATGAAGTTTAGCTTTCTAATGGCTAAGCAGAAATGGTATGATGACTAAGACAAGAACATACAATGCAGAAAAGACAGTCTTCTTCAGTAAGTGGTGCTGGGAAAACCAGACAGTTACATGTGAAAGAATGAAATTAGAACATTCTCTAACACCATACACAAAAATAAACTCATAATGGATTAAAGATATAAATATAAGACCAGATACTTTAAACTCTTAGAGGAAAATATCTGATGTAAATCACAGCAAGATTTTTTTTAATCCACCTCCTAGAGTAATGAAGATTAAAAAAATAAATAAATGAGACTTGATTAAATTTAAGAGCTTTTGTACAGCAAAGGAAATCATAAACAAAATGAAAAGACAACCCACAGAATGGGAGAAAATATTTGCAAAGAAGCAACTGACAAGGGCTTAATCTCCAAAATACACAAACGGCTCACGCAGCTCACTATCAAAAAAGCAAACAACCAAATCAAAAAATTGGTAGACGACCTCCAAAGACATATAGATGGCCCAAAAAGTACATTAAAAGATGTTCAACAACACTAATTATTAAAGAAATGCAAATTAAAATTACAATGAGCTACCACTTCACACTGGTCAGAATGGCCATCATCAAAAATTCTACAAACAATAAATTCTGAAGAGGTGTGGAGAAAAGGGAACCCTCCTACACAGTTGGTAGAATGTAAATTTGTACAACCACTATGGAGAACAGTATGGAGCTTTCTTACACTAGAAATACAGCTACCATATGATCCTGCAATATAATCCCTGGGCATATACCCACAGAAAACTATAATTCTGAAAGATACATGGACCCCAATAGTCACTACAGCACTATTTAAAATAGCCGGGATATGGAAGCAACTTAAATGTCCACTGATGGATGAATGCATAAAGAAGATGGGGTACATACCTTCTTTGAAAGATTACTGGAATAGTACTCAGCCATAAAAACAAATGATATAATGCCATTTGCAGCAACATGGATGGACCTAGCAATTGTCATACTGAGTGAAGTTAGACAGAGAAAGACAAATATCATATGATATCACTTACATGTGGAATCTAAAAAAAAAAGGTACAAATGAACTTATTTACAAAACAGAAATAGAATCACAGATACAAGAAACAAACGTGGTTACTAAAGGAGAAAGGGGAGGGGAGGGATGAATTGGGAGACTGGGGTTGACATATACACAATACTATATGTAAAACAGATAACCAATAAGAACCTACTGTATAGCACAGGGAACGCTACTCAATATTCTGTAATGCCCTATATAGGAAAGCAATCTATAAGAGAGTGGACATGTATATACGTATAACTAACACACTTTGCTGTACAGCAGAAACTAACACAATATTGTAAATCAACTATACTTCAATAAAAATTAATTTAAAAAAATAAAAGAACCCAAGCCTAGTGATGACACTAGCAAAATGGAATGAGACCTAAGATAATTAGACAACATTAATCTTAATTTGAAGAAAGGCATAGCATGGTATTCAACTAATGGGTAAGAGAAAGGCTGTTGTTCAAAAGTCCAGAAATAATGCTAAAGACTAGGATATAGCAGAATTCTACTACCATTTTTTTTTTCCTCAACATTTGTGCCTCATGAGACAGGCAGTATTATAACTGCAAAATAAAAGTCATAAACTTATTTCCTTTAATCAACCATTAACCTTAAGCTCATCTTACTAAAAACTAGTTAGATGCAGGATAAATTTTAGAAATCGTGATTCTGTATCTTGTGTCAAACTCTATTTCAAACAAACAAAAAGAATAATTGGAAAAAAAATTCTTGGAGCTCTATTAACAAATGCTAATTTCCATTGATATTATAATAAATATCATAATTTAACCAAGTTGTAGGTGGCATATGTGAAGAGATAAATTATTTGTGATAATTTAGTCGTTACTATGAGATAACATGGTTTCTCTTCTTGAACTGTTTTTAAATGACTAATATTACCATGTAAAATACAAAAAAAAATGACTAATATTAGAAAGTTAGTTAAATTTTTTCCCCTAAAGTTATGCTTGAAGAAAGTAAAATTAAGGTGTATAAAAACAAGTGAGGTAAGTTATGAGCAAGTGAGAAAAAAAGGACACATTTCAATGGGCATTTCTTTTAAATATACCAACATATTCTACAGTCTACTTTGAAGGATGTTACCTAGTAACTTCAAGGAGGAGGAACATCTAATATATGTTATTAAAAAATAAAATCCAAAGAATAGTATTATATACTAGCTACTTGCAAAAAAGAGGAAGAAATGAAATTTGAGATTTAAGGTTAAAAAAGAAAAGGCAGGCAGCAAATGGAGAATCTAACAATACCTAGATTATTAAGCTAAAATTGTTTTCATCAGAACACTTCACAAAAATCAATACACTACTAGGAAAAATATGAAATCACTTAATTCTGTGATGTTAATAAAATGGAGCATTTACCTGTTCATAATAAAGTAAGCAGAAAAAGGTTTTCATTTGAATTCAGAAAAATAAGTTAGAAACTAAAAGGAATCCCGTAATGCAAAAGTTCCATTGACCCTGCATTTTTTTCAAGCATTCCAATCTTACTCAGAAATAATACAAAATATCCAACGGCTTTAAAATCCAAGGCCTTTAATTAGGTTTTCAGTAATGACCATAAATGCCTTCTCAAAACCCCTTTCACTGAAAGCAGAAGGCAATAGGCGTTACACAACATCCTGAAAGCAGTGATTCCTTCTGATGCTGGTGAGGTGAAGATAAACATTAAATGGCAGGTTTTAGATCTTAACAAGGTCTCCTCAGAAAAAAAAACAAAAAAGACAACTTTAAAAATCACACAAAAATTATCACTCAGTCTTTGTCAGATTCCCAATGCAGTTTTAAGTTATTTTTACAAGTACATAATTTGAAATTAATAGATAAACCAGGTAAGTAAGATATGGTTTCCAATATGTGTTAGGTTTTCTGTTAAGTATAGTAAATATGTAGATACAATTATTATGCTAACTGGCATCCTTTGCTACTCTTTAGCTGTGCAAAATAAACTTGAAATGGATACATCCTGTAGTGGTATAATTTAAAAGATCCTTGACATGACACTAACAACTTTCAAACTCTGGTCACAAACTGCATATAAATTGTAAGATTATTAAAATACACCTTTTTGAAAAATAATAAGATGACCATTTATATCTAAATAAGGTTTCCCAGGAAGATATTAAATACTTTAGCATATAAAAGTCGCTGCCCCTTTTCCATGAGGACAACTGTTGCTTCACAAAATAACTCATGTGATCCAAGGCAAATGACTTCTTTCAAATGCAGTATTCTTTCCATGACTTTGAGGTATGCTTTGAGAGACTTACATCCATGAGAAAAGGGCACATTTGGATAGAAGACCACAGTTACATACACCAAGGACCCATTCTTAGGCTGGGAGTGCCCTTAAGAGTTATATTAATAGAGACTAAGAGATAGCTCCTGAAGCCATTTCTTCTACAACCTACAACGAAATTTGGATATGTAAAGGGTAATTCACATATGTGCTATGTCATGGATGCCTATTTTAAATAGTGGCTTCTTCAGGACACTCCTATTCAAACACCAACGGAAAGAACCTTATTCTACCAAACCACAATCTTCTATTTTTGGCAAGGTAGTATACTGTAAACAAAACAGAAGCAAACAAAAAAAACAACAAAACTAGCTTAGATACAACAGTGATTCAGGCAAAAGTTCCCATGTCAACAGCAGGGAAAGTAATCTGAGAAATATTAATTTGGGGGGCGGGGAAACCCTACCAAACAAATAATGCTAAAAATCAATCTTAGAATCACTCAAATGACTATCACACAAAAGGTATAAAAATGCCTTTAAAAAAGGAACAGTTCAGTTTATAAAAATAGCTGATTATGAGGTTTATAATTAGAATGTCTTTGAAAGACATCCAAGCCAATTA
Source organism: Ovis canadensis (assembly GCF_042477335.2). NCBI lineage: Eukaryota > Metazoa > Chordata > Mammalia > Artiodactyla > Bovidae > Ovis > Ovis canadensis. The sequence goes on along the minus strand of NC_091263.1, from coordinate 58,293,766 downwards.
ACTCAGGCTCAATTAGTAAAGGGTAAGAGGAAATAAACTCTTCCATAATTAATACTAGATGCCTTCTTCTCTTCGGTGAAACTAAGATTAAATTTGAAAATGGTATAGAAAATAATGAAATGAAACCTACCTGACAATTTAAAAAAACACCAATGCCACTAATAATAAACACAATAGGAGGCAAAAAATATATTTTTAAGCAATGATTACTCAAAAAATGCCTTATAAAAAACTACATATTATAATAACGTTAAGAAAAAGCTTCAAGACTAGCAGCTGGGCTTCTGTGAAACATGTAGGACCATGGAAGGCACTACAAAAGCATTAATCACTTCTAACTAGAGTCTGACAGTTCAGTCTTTTCCTTCTTCTTAAGAAGACAGCCAGTGTGAATGTTATTTTTATATCCCCCTGAGTTTTAACATGATTGGGCAAAGAAGCACCAATTTAAAAAAATACCTGCAATGCCAGCACTGCAGTTTGGAATCACTTAAACTGATGGCCCCACAGGTCTCTCATAAGAGCACTTTAGAACATGATTAAAAATATAGAAATGCCTTTCGGTGTTTCAGTATTAAAGTGGAACCACCACAGATATCTGTTTTTAAAAATAATGCACTAAAAATGTCTGTTTATACAGTATAGTCTTTCAACCCTGTAGTGAGCATTCACTGCTATTTTCCACTCCGAGACAGCTTGTGCATCTGGTTGAAACGTCAGTATGCTTCATGGAGTACAATCCTTTTGGCTGGAAAATCTTGTCAAATATCATGTCATACTTGTTTTGAGCAATATGCCTTGCAGGTCCTCTGGTAATGCTAAGATAATTGCATCTATGTGTGTCCGTAACTTTTCCACAGTGTCAGGTTTCACAGGTAAATGCTCTCGATCAGCCTGTAACTATATAAGGAACATTTGGGAAGCATTTAAGTTATCTTTTGGGTCTGGATTAACACAATATATTCTCTAAATAAACAGTTTTAATGGTCAAAGATTTGAAAACTTCAGACTGAGACCAGAATTAACAGAATCTATTCTTAAAAAAAGCAAAGAACATGATACTTTTTAACAGTACAATTGTTGAGTTAAAAAAAAAAACTATGTAATACTAACATAGATAATACCAGCACAGACCATGTGGTATTAAGTATGTCAGAATGTTTCTGTAAAGCTCATTATACTCCATGTAAATAACTAAATACATATATATATATATGGCTTCATTATGATCTGCTTGAGTGACAAGTATTTTCAGTCCAGTGACCATCAACCAACCAATCATAGGTCCTCTCATTTAAAAATTTACTTCTGTGATACATCACAGATTACCACCTCAAATGAGAGCAAAATAACCTCACGGATCTTTGGCCGTTTTGGCTACATACCAGCTTATTTTTTAGCTTCAATACAAGGTCCACTGTTTCTACTTCTGTGTGTTTCTGGGTCCAGAGAAGTAAGTCCTAGGAGAATAAACAAATCCCAAATGAATAAATACTCAAAATAATATTGAAATCATGCTCTTTTAATAGGCAAAGCTACTGGGAAGGAAGGACAAGAACAGGGTTTTAACCCAGACACAGCGTTACAGTTTAAGAATAATTCTGTACATGAGACAGTGAGAATCAGATACTTTTTGATGCTAGCCAGAATGACTGTCTAATATTTGGAAGTAAAATATTATGTAAGAGATGCAAGAAATTCCTTTCTGAAGTGCTCTTTTTAGATCAATCAAGAAAAACAAATTTGGAACTTAAGATACAATACTAACCCCCACCCGTAAGTAGTGAGTAATTGATAAGGAACATGAACTAACATCAAGATAATTATGAATATGAATATATTCCTGGATATAAACTTTGTATCTTCAAATAATCTCTTCCTGAGCTTATCTGTGGTTATCTTCATGGTATTCTTTTTCTGAAAGTCACTGGAAGTTTATGATTAGAAAGTTAAAACTGAGGCTAGCCCACCTCAAGCTAAACACACTTTGAGACTATCCTTTGTATATTTAACAAAAATTTATTTGTCTGTAGATCTTTTATTGCAGGGCACTTGTAGAGCACAGGGTCAGTTACTCTGCAGCATGTGGGATCTTAGTTCCACGAACAGGAATCAAACCCACGTCCCCTGCACTGCAAGGTGAATTTTTAACTACCAGACCATCTGGGAAGTCTCTATCCTGTATATTTTTAAAAGTAGCTTAACTTAAAATAGTCTGCTGACAATTTATAGAATGTGGAAAAGTCCAAATACAGGAAAAATGTATTAATAATAACTGGGAAAGGTGAATAAGGCATGGTGGAAAAGATATCAAGCTGGACTGCTTGGATTTGAACCCTAACTTCATCCAGTGGTATGCTCTTAACAATCGGTTCTCCAGGAAAAGTCTCTTAGGTTTTACTTTGCCAGTTTCTGTGGTGTAAGTGTTCCTCTGTAGCTGATTTCAAGCTACCATTCTGAGATCCCTGAATACAGAACTAGGAAGAGATGCACACAAGTAGCTCTTGTGAGCCGGTGCAAGTGGGCTTGAGCACACTGCTGGTTTCACTACTTAGCAGTGATATGATCTGAAGCAAATCACTTAATTTGTAATCCTCAAATTAATGCAGATCATAACATACCAACTTCAGTGAACTGTGAAGAGTAAAAGACTTTATCCACTTAGAGCATCTGCATGGTCCTGGCACATCACACATGATCTAGAACAGTTAGCTATTATTATTTATAAAGTAGCAGATATAGATAGAACATTCCAGTCCCTATGGAGTTATCTTCAATAGCTGCTAATCATCACACAAACATGTTGTTTTCTAACCTCTTCACAAAGAGCTTCTAGATGGAGTGCCTCCAGTTTCTGGGTCATTTCCTTCCTCCGGGTCTTGAACCAACCATCAAAATTTGGAGATTTTAGAAAATGCCTATAAAAATAAATTAAAAAAACACAAAGCTTGAATGACTTAACTTCCTTTCCTCAATACCTTTTCGACCTATAGCTAGGAAAACCATATGAAACAATGAATTCTTTTTTAAAGAATATATTTAAGTCCAGTTTTTGTTTCATTTTTAAATAAAGCTCTAGAGATGGATGAAATAGAAAAGAAAAAAAAAAAGGGACTAACCGGTAAAGTCCAATCCAGTCGCCTTTTATTCTAGAGGTCAGCTGAGGTCCTGTTTTCTCAAGTGTTTTCATAAATTCTTCTGGAAGAAACTGTCTTAATTGGGGTGGACTCTAGAAAACAAGACATACTGAATTTAAAAATTAAAAATGGATATAGTCACAGAAGTTAATTGTAGTTAGAGAACTGATATAGGAATTTAATGGACTATTTAAGAATTTAATGGTATATAATATACTTATACCTTCCACGGAGAAATGCTTTTCTGCAAAGGCATCAAGCTTGCCACATATCTTTCCTAAGTCCAAGAAAAAAAAGTTAGTCAAGGTTAGCTTTTCTTGCCCAGAGATGTCTTCAAAAACGTTTAAACTGACTTACTTAAAAAAAGTGGGCATGGGACTTCCCTGGTGGTCCAGGGGCTAAGCCTCCACACTCCCAAAGCAGGGGACCCAGGTTCAATCCCTAATCAGGTAACTAGACTCCACATGCTGCAACTAAAGATCCTGAATGCAACTAAGACCCTGCCAAATAAACAAATGGGTATTTTTAACATTTTATTTAATTTTGGCTTCGTTGCTTTCTCCAGCTGTAATGTGCAGGCTTTTCATTGCGGTGGTTTCTCCTGTTGCAGAGCACAAGCTCTAGAGCACATGCGCTTCAGCAGTTGTGGTTCTCAGGCTCCAGAGCAGCCCTACAGCATGTAGGATCTTCCCAGGCCAGAAATCGAACCAGTGTCCTCTGCACTGCAAGGTAGATTTTAAACCACTGGACCACCAGGGAAGACCCAAGAATAAATATTTTTTTAAAAAGTGGACACTTCCTAGTTTTTTATCATATGCTTTTTCAATGGAGATCAACACCACCATCACTCCTCTCAACAGATACACTAACTTTAGACTCAATTGAGAAGTCAGACTTTTAACAAAAATTTAACTAAATCTAAAATAATCCAAGGAACTACTTACTATCTTTTTATTTTTTTTAAGTCTTAATTGAATTTGTTACAACATTGCTTCTATTTTATGTTTTAGCTTTTTGGCCAAGAGGCATGTGGGATATTAGCTACCTGATCAGGGATTGAACCTGTACTCCCTGCACTGGAAGGTGAAGTCCTATACTACAGTGGACCCCCAGGGAAGTCCCAGAAATATCTATTTTTAATGATAATAATTAACCTTATCAAGTAACTGTGTGCCAGAAAGTTTACTCAGCACTTTACATGCATGATCTCTTTTAATATTTGCAACCATCCCTTGTGGTAGGTATTACTGGGAAACTGAGGCATTGAAAGGCTAAATAACCTGCCCAAGTTCATATAACTTGAACTTGAATTCAGGTCTACTTGATTTTAGCCCATGCTCTTAATTAAGCATTACAGTCAAGTTCACTTGCCTAAATAAACAGATTGAAATAGAACAATATAACCTGACATCTGTAGACCAAGAGAGAACATTTCTTCCCGAAGTATAATAGCAAAGATTTCCAGGTTTCCCGTCTACAATATCCTTAGATAGATTACATTAGCAACTAAATGAGTCTCACTCTGATGCAGTCTCCAGACCAGGACCACATCATGTTATTACTTCATACTGTGAGGCATCTTTTAGTAATTTAACATGATGCTCCACTGAATTTCACTGAATAACCATATCACCTAGTCATTTATTTCATAAATATTTATTTAATGAGTGCTACTATATGACACACTGAGGAAAAGATAATGAACAGGACACATAAGGAACTACATCATAGAACTACATGCTAACAGATATATCAAATTATGCTCAAGAAAACAATATCAGAGAAAGAAGTTCCAGTAGAACATTTTAAGCTGCAAAATGCAATCTTTTAAGATTCACAACCCTGAAAAGTATTTAGCAAAAGTGTAATTAGCCACATTTTACACATAAAGAAATTGAGAGTCAAGGAGAGGAAGTGACTTACCAAAATTACACAATTAATTACCAGAACCAAGAGTCTGGGTGTCTTGCAAAGAACTCTATTTTAACCACTACACACATAAACCACCAAAACAACTTAAGATAAGTTTTTGGTGGATGGAAAAAACATCATGTATTCTTCAACAAGTCATTAAATTAAGCAAATACATATGCTAACTTACTAATGGAATGATGAAGCTTTGTGTCAGTTCCAAAAAATAGCGTCGGAGGATAACACTTTGAGCTTCAGAAGGACGCTTCTGTTGTATACCCTTAAAAGAGGAAAAAATGAGAACCTAGACTCTAGTGTCAGAGAATAGAAAATAATGATTATAGAAGCTTAGCTGATATAAAAATTTATGGATTTTTATTTGATATGAAAAAAATCTAGAGCTTCGTCTTGAAGTAATTTAATGTGAAACTCACTATGCAAAATCCTATTAAAAAATCCTTAGAACAAAATATAAGATATTCATCCCATCCTTTAAAATATTAGCTCACAATGACTATCTTTATTTCATACTTGCTGCATTAATATTATGTATTTTCCAAAAAAATGCTAACTATCCCAATTGTCAGGTACTAAGCTACCTCACAGTACAGTCCATAACTTTTTCACTATAATTCCTAAGTTTTCAGGGAGACTGGCAATAGTTGGTAGCTGAAGCCCCCATATTTCGGGCTCATAACTGCTGCTATATTAGTCTCCTGATTTTTATGAGGCATTCATTCAGAAGAGGGACCTCTTTTCACGTGATTGCACATAAAGCACATATTGCCTTACTGGATACTGCATACCTGAGTAAGAACATTTAAATTAATACATGAGCAAGTAATCACCTTCTGTAATTGTTTTATGATATCTTCGTCTCTATTTAGATATGGCTTATAAGAAGTATAAACTCCTAAGAAGTAAAGAAAAGAAAAGAAGGTAAGCAGTAGGACCCATTTACCCATATAGTATCTATTTAAAAATTAGTAAAAGTCAATACCAGGTTTAGAATCCAGAGTCTTTAGGTTCTTCAGTTTTTTCACTTTAACCTGTTTAGGTATTTCACCTGAAGGAAACATCATAAAGATTCTTGTAGTTATTTGAATTTCACATATCACAAAACTGGAATGTTCTAAGATAATGTTCTGATAATCCACTGGCTGTTATTTAATACTTATTAATCACTGATGTTGCAGCTAAGGTATTCTTGTTAACATCGATTGATATTTAAGAGTTTATTCCTAGTACTTTAAAACTGGATAAAACGAACACTGGGTTATAACAGCATTACAGAAACAATCTGTGTAAATTACATAAAATGGAGATTTGATTTCATTAATACAGATCATTACTTTAAAATTTCCCTTTTCATCACTCAACTTAAGCTTTAAAATCTTTTGTGCTAAGTATATGGAACATGACTAAAATAGCATTTTGAATATGGTGTCAGATATAATACCATTTAAGAGTAGACAGAATTGAAAGCAACTCCTAAATTAATATGCAGCTGTAGTATTCAAAGTTTTTTTTTTTCCTGGTACAGCCCCAGATTCCGCTTTTGCAGTGTAGAAACACTGCCACCAGGTGGCGACAGTGAAAGGCGCAACCACAAATCTGAGCCACAAGTGGACTCGACTCTGGATTACTGACCGGGGAATGCACAAAGGGGTATGACATAAACCCGAGTAAAGACAGAGGATAAAATGTGCCTTGTTGAATATTTCTCCTGGGTGGAAACACAATCTGAAGATATGTGCAGCAAGGAAAGAGAAGAAAGTCAGCTATTGAAGCTATCTGGAGGAGATAAAGACAGGAGACTTTGGAGACAGATTGAGAAAGAATACAAGAGTCCAGAAATATTCAGATTTCTGGAATGGTTTTGGTTCTTTAGCTCAGTTTTTACTTTATCAACTTATTCTACACATTCCCACATACTAATTCTTACGAGAATGTCTCTCATCTTGAGTCTTATCTTGTGGTTTTGCTTTTGGGGGTCAGAGGAGCTTTATAGAAATAAATATTTCTGTGCCTATCTTCTGTTTCCTTCTGCTCCAAATCACAAACGACTCTGCGATTCTTGTATCCACTAATGCCATTTATTATATATCATTTCCTGAAACTACCTGTGCACAAGGAGCCAAATATCAGGGAGGAGAATAATCCGGCAGTAGGTTTTACATATTCTTTGCATTCAGTAAGTTCTAGGTAGTAATGAAAATATAGAGTAATCCATATCAGCGTTGCTTTTATATTTAAGGGCAAAGACAAGAATATCACCTGTGCAGAATGTTCCACTAGCCACAATTCCCCTCTGATTCAAGGAACCTCATCAGATGCAAGATGTATACTGAACTCTAACCCTAGATACCATAATCCTTACACTGTAGTACACAACAGACATACAGAAAACTAGTCGTAAATATACACTGTCTATTGCCAAAAAAGGTTAAATGATATTTGTCAAATACGTCCGGAAAATAAAACAAGAATGCCAGAAAATGAACTAAAGTCTTACAATTATAGATGTTTATTTTAATTAAAAAATACTTATTCAATGTCTGTTATGTACAAGCACATAAAAGAGGGGCTTCACATTGTTAATAATGCATTGCACCTCTGTACATTTGCCTAAGAATCTTCTACATTTAGGTGAAATGGTTTACCTTTCATGAGATCATCAAACCCAATTTCTAGTTAGAAATTCAGCTTATAATTTGATCCAATATTCAGTAGTAGAATTACTTTCTCTTTGAGGAATACTTGTTAAGTGCCATTATCCTGGCATTAAGTTTCTTCATTTAATAGGATTTGGGTGAAATTAAAACTAGGTACAATCCATAAGGAGTAATCCCTTTATAACAGGAGGAATGATTCTTCTGCAGGATTAAAACTATGCACACATACATACACACATACACACACACACATATATATACATGTTTCTGATAAAGCTACAAGCTTCTGGGCCCAGGAGAGCAAAATCTCAGTTTCTCTATGCCTTCCCAGCTAACTGGACAGAACATACTTTTTCTGCAGTTTTACTGATCCACTTAGATAGTCTTGAATTTTCAAAGTTGGGATTCCAAGCAGACCTGTTAAGTTTTACAACCTCTGGAGAAATTTACAGTGGCCCTGGTCTCAAGATCAGTGGGCAGAAAGGAAAAATATTCTAAGAAATATACCCAATACACATAAATTAAAAGATAAATGGATTTTCATGAATGTGATATCAAAACCAAAGACAATGCAGGAAATATTGAGAAGCTGAACTTCATCACAGTTTAAAAGGTTTTGTGTATCAAAGGGTACTATCAAGAGAGTGAAAAGACAACCCACAGAACAGGAAAACATATTTACTTTTCTTTGTATCAATAATAATAATAATAAAGGACTATATACCAAATGGGATTTATTTAAGGAATATAAGGTTTCACATTTTAAAAAATCAATTCAATATACTTTATTATAAAGGACAAAAACCACATGATGATCTCCACAGATATAGAAAAAGCATTTAACATTTAACACCAATTCATTATACTCATTCTCAACAGAGTACGAACAGAAAGGCACTTCCTCAACCTGATGAAGGACATCTATGAAAAACCTACATCTAACATCATAATTACACCTGTATATTGAAAACTACAAAATGCTGCTGAGAAAAATTAGAGAATATCTAAACAACAAAGAGACATTCTAAGTTCCTGGACTGAAAAACTCAGTATCTTTAAGATGGCACTTCTCCCCCAAGTTGATTACATATTCCCTGTGTAACCAAATATATTCCTATCAAAAGGCCAGTTACCTTTTTGTTTTCTGCCCAGTGGGCAGAAATTGGCAAGGTTATCCTAAAATGTATATGGAAATGCAAATAGCCAAAATAGACCCAGAAGAGACAAAACTATTTTGAGAAAGAATAGTAAAGGTAGAAGATTTATATCTCCTGATGTCAAACCTTACTATAAAATTACAGTAATCAAGACGTACTGGTATAAAAATAAGATCAATGAAACAGAAACAAGAGCCCAGAAATAAACCTTATGTTTATGGCCAATCAATTTTCAAAAAAAGGTATCAATGCAATTCAATGGATAACGAAGTCTTTTCAACAAATGATGCTAAGACAACTTGATATCAATGTGCAAAAAAAAGATGATGTTATACCCTGAACCCCACATCATACAGAAACATTAACTTGGAGTGGTTCCTAAATATAAGCACACTAACACAATAACATTTTTAGAAGAAACACAGAAGAAAATCTTTATGACTTTAGGCCAGGCACAAGTTCTGAGATAAACATCAAAGGTAAATTCATAAAAGAAATAAAGAAAACTGATAAGCTAGACTTCATCAAGATAAAGTACTTTTGCACTTCCAAAGACATCATTGAGAAAACAAAACGAAAGTCAAATTCTGTGAGAAAACATCTGCAAATCACGTATCTGAGAAAAACCTGTGTCCACAATACATAAAGAGCTCTTACAACTAAAGAAGACAAAGAATCTAATTTTAAAATGGACAAAAGATTTACATCAACATTTCACAAATAAGATACACAGATGACTAATAAGTAGATGGAAAGATACTCAACATCAGTAGTCACTAGGAAAAAGCAAATTAAAGCCAGCATTTCAAACCCACTAGGAAAAAAAAAAGGAAGAGAGAATATCAAATGTTGGCAGGGATGTGACATGAAGAGACAGGAACCCTCATACACTGTTGGTTAAGAATGTAAAATGGTGGGCCACCGTGGGAAACAAGTTGGCATTTTCTTAAAAAGTTAAGCAGGCTCATCAGTTCATGCCACTTTACCAATGATCTTTGCAAAAGCTTCTTACATATAATACTAATATATACATAATATACTAATATATATATTAATATATATAATATACTAATTATATAATAATAATACTTACATCCCCAAAGATAGCCTTTTCTCATTGAAAAAGGACAATAAACAGTAGTCTACTCTGTTACAATTAATCAAATGGTCTAGATTAACAGGACTCAAATAAGAAAGTAAATATCAAGATTAAATTATGATAAAAACCAACTTTCCATATCTTCTCCCAGATAAGACTCTGGCCACTGCTGTGCTCTGAACCATCAGGCAGAACACTAATGAAACGTCAAAAGATCAAGACACTGACATTTCCAGAGTGCCTTGAGTCAAGTACTGTGTTTAATTCTCCCAGCAGACAAAGAATCCAAGGCTTAAAGGGCTGTTCTGCCTAAGGTCACACAGATGTGACTGTCAAGGGAAAGTCCTTTGCCCTTTCCCCTATTTCTTAAGGCTTCTAAGGATTTCAGTCTAAGATTGAGTCTAATATTTGTAAATAACAGGATTTAAAATGTTATTTCCTGACTCTAATACATTTATCAGATTTATTTATACTCCAGGAAGGATATTTTATAAAATAATCTAAATAATGTATTAAATATAATACCCATGAATACCAAAAGAAAAGTCTTTATAAGTAACATATCATAAAATCATTAAAAAGAACATTTTGGATAGCTCACATCTTAACTATTTGCATAGAAAATTCAAGAATGTCCAGTGAGAAAATGTCAGAGGTACCACTAAACTGTCATTTAGGTTAACAAAATTGCCAGTGGTTAGAATCTGTTTACTCATTTAATAAACATTCATTAAACATGAATGGAAAGGTACCATGGAAAGGTGGTGGTGGTTTAGCCGCTCAGTCGTGTCTGACCCTTGCTACCCCGTGGACTGTAACCTGCCAGGCTCCTCTGTCCATGGGATTCTCCAGGCAAGAATGCTAGAGTGGGTCGCCATTGCCTTCACCAGGGGATCTTCCCAACCCAGGAATCGAATCCCGGTCTCCTGCATTGCAGGCAGATTCTTTACTGACAGAGCTACAAGCGAAGCCCACAGAGAGGTACTATGTCTTTTTTTTTTTTTCAATGAAAGCACAACCTGTGGCCACTTCTTTAATCACTATCAGTACCACAAAAATGTATAATTCTTGTTTTCAATTCCTAGTTGAGAATTTTGTGTTAAACTGAGTAACTTGAACTTTCTTTAAGGTTTTATTCAAGCAATGTTGGGAAAATCTTATTTAATTGGGCCTATATTAATATATATATATAGATATAGATATATAAAAAGTAGCTCAAATTTTTGAGGTTTCATTTTGTTATAATTAATTCATGTAACACTGTAGGTGCATTTTTGGTAGGCGGATACGATGGCTTACACATTTAAGAACCTGTATATTTTAATTGGAAGTCATGCTCTCCTCCAAAGGCTTTTATTCCAGTTGCCTCAAAGAAGTTTGCCATCAACATAACTAAAAAGTAACCAAGCAATGAAAACAAACAGGAAGAAATAAACCTGCTCATCCACGTTACACACTGAAACAAGAACACCAAGAACTTTACCTGCAGGTTTAAGGTCTCCTATTCGAATAATGTGTGGCCAGTGCTGGAGTGTTTTTGCAAAAAAAGGGTTGGTTACTCCTAATATGACTGAGGGCCTACATAAAACAGAACAAAACCAGAGTCACCAAAAAACACATGTCCCATCAGTTTACAATTTATTTTGAGTGAACAATAGATTATCCTTTCCTTCACTGGTACTATGTATCAACTACATGCCAGACACTATTTTTGGCATGAGGTATATAAAGATGAAAAGACATGGTCTTTCTTAAACCACACAGGAAAAAGGGTATACATACCCAATTGTAATACCAGAAATTAGAATACAGTGAAGGTGATATAAAATGTACAAGGATTACAAAGGAGAAACTATGTCTGCCAGGGGATTAAAGGACAGATTCACTAAAACAATGACATGTGCACAGAGATATGAAAGATGAATAGGAGTTTTGTTTTGAAGTATAGTTGACATATAATAGTATATAAGTTATGACAGGAATTTTTTGTCAAGGGTATAAAAGAAAAAAAAGTGATACATGAGAATGAATAGTATGTGCAAAGACATGAAGTGAGATCATGGTCTACCTGTAAAACTACATATAGTTCAGCATTCTTAAAGCAAAAAGCTGGAAGCATGAACAGTATGAAATGAAAGCAGATGGGCAGATGCTAGCCAGATCACCAAGTACCAACTTTATATGCTAGGAAATTTAGATGTTATCTTGTAGGCAAACAGAAGCTACTAGAGAACCAAGTAGAGGAATGTTACATAAATAAAAATGTACTTACTAGAAAGATCACTTGGGTGGGGGATTTGGAAGATGCTCTACAAAAAGGGGAAGAAGTTTGGGGAAAAGAAACAGCAGATATGAAAAAGGCTAGAAATAGTAAGAGTAGGAAAAGAGCTTTGGAAAAAGATAACAAATTTATGAGAGATATTTTAGGATGTTGAACTGGCAGAATTTGGGTAAACTTTATGTGGAGCATATTAAAAAGGAGAAATTTACGACAATTCACGTTTTTGATAACTAAGTAAAAAGAAGTACCATTCCTGAAAATAGGAAGAGGCATGGAACTACGGGAGAAAATGAGGAGACAAAAAAGAACTCAGTTTGAACATGTTTAGTTTTGGGTACATTAAGATATCCAGGTGGCAACACAGTAAAAAACAACAAAAACAAAAACTTGGATAGAGGTTGAGACCTTGCAAAGATTTGAACTAGGAAGATAAATTTCAGTCATCATTATGTAGGTGTTAACAGAGTCTGTGGGTACAGATAAGATTGTTCAGAAAGCATTATCGGTCTGAAATCAGAACCCAGAACACAATACTGGAGAACACCAACATTTAAGGGGTTGGCAGAGGAAGAGAAGTCTGCAGAGAAGACTGAGCGCACCACCAGACAGTCAGGTGAGATGGCATCAAAGATTAAAGTGTTTTCAAGGTCAATGGATTGAATGTCATGAGAAAAGGGAAGGCAGGAAAAAACAGGGCAATAATGTGTCCACAGGTTCAAGGCAGTGAGAAGGGTCTTCTTAACTTCAGCAAAACCAACTTCAGCAGAGGCGAAGAAATCAACTTGCAATGAACTGAGAAGCAGCTAGGAAACCAAGAAGTGGAGACAGTAAATGGAAATTTTTATTGTTATTCTAGAAACTAGGCTATGAAAAAAAGGTGAGCAATAGAGCAAGAGCTAAGAGGGAAAGGCAAGATATTTTTTTTCCCCTTTTATAGACTGAGAAGAATTTTTATATGTTTGTATGGTGATTCAATGTGGACGGGGAAGGAAAAGGAAGTTACAGAGCAAGAAAAGATAACTGATACTATAAGAGGTCATGAAGTAAACAACAAAGATAGAACTAAAAGTACAGTTGGGTAGCTAGCTATTAATAACAATTATGGCTTCCACCAGGAAAGCAGATCATTCACAGAAAATAAGACACTGACTCTTGAAATGTGAAATTATCACCAGCCGCTCCTCAAAAGTACCTTTACAAAATCAATCTCGCAATAAGTTCAAATTTTAAACTTTTAAATTATTACCAAAAATAATTCTAAATGCTTTGGGTATAAAGGTTAATATTTGGTCAATAAAAGTTATTTTGTTTACTCACGGGGCTTGAGTACGGGTAGTATATTCTTTGAATTCACTATCATGAATAGTGAAATAAGGTCGAAAATCACTGAAGTACTTTAATGGAGAAATACAGCTGTGGAGCAAGAAACACATGTAAACCAAAGGACAGAAATCAAAGGTGCTACACAATAACTATAAAACCTCTGTACACAGAGTTTATCCCACTGCAATCACTTATCTGTTTCAATAAATGGTAAGCTTGTTTCAGGACAATGGCAATATGTAATTACCGAGTGGCTAAAATACAGAAAACACAATGGATTTAAGAGAAGTTGGGGTGAAATTCTGACTCTGTCATTCACTAACTAGATGCCTTTTACTAGACACTGACTGTTAGCACTACTGATATCTATCAGGTGCCAACTTTATGTGAGAGTATGAGCATGCCTATTATTCAGAAACAAAACAAAACGAAACATGGTTCCAGCCCTAATGGAGCCTGAATTAATTTTCTCATCAATAAACAGTGCTATAATGAGTACTACCTTCTCACAGGGTTATTGTGTAGATCGATGCAATGAGTGTGCAAACAATTACAGATGGTGAAGTGTTGTAATTATCACCACCAGGAACCAAATATACTCACTTAACAAGTGCCAATACAGTCTCTGAAGACTCTGATGGTGACGGTGCCATGACCACAAGGGGCTCACCCAGCAGCACCAGCTCCCAAAGCATCTGACTATGAAGGAAAACTGGGCAGAAACACCTGGAAGGTGTTTACACAGAAGAGACAGTCTTACTTATCCATCTAGGGTTTAAGTTCCTATATAGTGATTCTAAAAACTTCATATTGATACAATTCTTATAGCTATGTATACCTTGAACTGATATACAAATCCATTTACACAGAATATGGTGATGCATAGAGATATAAGTTCCTTTTATCCACATAAAATATATAGTGATTTTATTCCAATTTTTACAAAATTAAATGTAATATACTGGCACACAGAATGGCTAACAATAAAAACATACAAGATAATTATTAAATTACTATACCATACGGTACATCTAGTTTATCAATATTGCTTTGTTACATTTGAATTTAAGTATGTTGAAGGAAACAAGAAAAAATTAATTTTCTAAAGGATGTTTACTAGATGTACTTAATTTCAATGTCAATGCTTTCATCATTAAAGGATGGATGAAAAGAAATCACAATGGAGGGGGGTTCTAATGCCAAACAACAGAATGATTTCCTAGGAAGATCCTCTCCCTACAGAATGCTGCACATTTTTACAGTAGCCCTGGAATTAGACAGAAGCATATAGGAACACAACTCTGGTACATTACCTAGCCTAAGTTACATCTAGTAACTTTTACTAATATAGCAGTTTCCTCCTAGCCGGGTTAAAATTTTTCCTAGTAGATTAGAGGAAAATTACTTATCTATTTATAAAAATCACAACTGATCTACCTAGTTGAAAACATATACACACAAGAAAGAAAACAAAAAAAACACAAGTAACTTTTAAGTATAAAAATACAAAACAAATTTGTAGACTGGAAGTTAGGGAAAGTTAATTTTAACTACTCAAAGAAAAGATATGTGAAGGAAGAGCAAAAAAAAAAAACAAACCCCACAAAAATAAAAACAATACAAAAGGGAAAAGAATAACTTATCGATGGAGAAGGCTGGGGAATGCCAAACTAATGAAATGATCAAAGTGAGCATTATCAGTAAGAAGGCAAGCATTGGTTATCTACTGACCAAAGACAGAGAGCCTGCATCTAATCACAGGTAAACCCCAGACAAGCCTAAGCGGAGGGATTTCCTGTAAAATAACTGTCCTGTAATCCACAGGAATGTCAGGGCATGAAAGGAAGACTGAGGAAATGCTCCAGACTAAGAGAGACTGAAAACACACAACAACTAAATGCAACAGACAACTCTGAACGAGATATTATTGTGACAACTGGCGACATCTGAATGTGATCTCAGTAGTAGATGGTATTATTATTATTAATTTCCCAGTGTTTATGGCTGCACTGAGTCCTTATTTGTAGAAAATAGACAGTAAAGTATTAAGGGAAGATCAGGGCATCAAGTCTCCAACTGACTATAAATTGGTTCTAGGAAAAAAAAGTTTTCTGTACTGTATTGACCACTTTCCTGTAAATTTGTATTTCCAAATTATATATGGATGCATAAATTTTATATAAATAAATACATAAATTTTTGAAATAATCATGAGCTTACAGAAAAGTGGAATATATATAATTTATAATTTTTAAAATATATAATGTATATAATTATATATCACTTTTAAACAATAATTTATATATATAATTTTAAAATAAGCAAAGGAAAAATGGAAAAGACCTATATGAAAAACATCTGACCAACTAACTTTAATCGTGGGATGCCCTTAAGGCATCAAGTTGCAAACTAGTTTTTCTCTGAAGTATAGTAATATATTATTCAGTTCAGTCGCTCACTCATGTCCGACTCTTTGTGACCCCATGAACCACAGCACGCCAGGCCTCCCTGTCCATCACCAACTCCCAGAGTCCACCCAAACCCATGTCCATTGAGTTGGTGATGCCATCCAATCATCTCATCCTCTGTCGTCCCCTTCTCCTCCTGCCCTCAATATGTTATTAGTAAGGGCACAAACAGATAGGGAGTATAGTTACAAGATGAAGCACTCTCTGAAAGCTCTGTGTTGTACTAGTAATATCTGTTATACAAAGTAGTTTTTATTGAAAGGGAGATAAGTATTAAATATTGAAGAGACGAAACCTTTAATAGACACCAGTGGTATTAAGTTAACTGCAGTGTTAATTACTACAATGAGGACTTTGTAGGGAAATGACAGAGCTAAATGTCTAAAATGCTAAAATCTTTCTTTAGCACCACTTTTATATTCCCATTCTGGAGAATCATGCTTTATGCTCCCAATCTACCTGCAAGTCCCCCAAAAAGCCATCCCTGGGGAAAAAAAACTATTATTTACTGTTCTCACACCCAATCAAACAAAAAAAAAATTGTTTCTACCATGTAATACTGTGTCCATATACAAATTTCCTTAGGAGTCAAAGAAAATGATGTGCAGTCAGGAACGAATCATTGATTTACAACATGTGAAACATAATGACTGTTTTTTTCCAATTTTTCCCACATTTGATATAGGAACATTCATTTTCTAAAGAAATTAATAACAATATTATAGAGCAAATGTGACAAGGAATTTAACAAAATTTTTTATTCTTTACCTGAAAAGATCCACTTCATGAACAGTAGGTAAAATAACAGATATATGAGCATCTCCCTAGGAGATAAAAAAGACAAATAGACAAGATGTCATTGACATTTATAGAAACTGGTTTTTAAAATCTAACTCACAATCAGTAAGCCATGTTGCCCTCTGTCTTTTAGGATTCTCTCCCTCCAGAAGCAGCCACAAAGAGAATGGGTGTTATCAGTCTCCCCTAACACAGCAGAAGGTCAAGGATGACACAGATTCTACATATAAAGCATTAATCCAGTAGTCAGATGTCAGATTAATTTTCAACTGTATGAAATACTTCCATAATACTAGCTGGTATATACAACAGGCAAAATTAGTTTTCCTATTGTGCTCCATTTTCTTTTAATTCAAAGAACAAGGGAGTGCTAATACACCAGTTAAATAATTTCAAATGAAAAATTCATCCCCACCCACAAACAAATGTAACTGTGGGGGAAATGAAAGGCAATCGTAACTACAGAATCCTTTTGATTAAGTTTCCCCAAAACAGAAGTCTGTTGACCATTCTTCTAAGATTAGAGGTTTTGTTAGAATCAAACCTTGTTTAATCTTTTTCAAAAGATAGCTTTTTCCTTTTCCTCCCAATTACAGTATAAATTCTGAGTTCTCCAGTGTCTACCAGAGAAAGAACAACAACAAAAAAAATCAGAGCAACATTAGGATGTTTATTATCAATTCATTAAAAATTATTTAGTGGGATATTTCAGTGATATTCAGACATGTAACATAAATCTAAGAAATTCTAAATTTGCTAGTTGAAAATTTCTGCTAAAGAGACTATATATGCTGGATTATTCTACCACAGTACCATACTACCTGCTGAGTTAACTGCACTATTTGAGTTGTCCCAGGCTTGTCATGACATGTGGGAATCCGGACCTGAAAGAGAAGAAAATAACTCTGACTACAAAAGAATGACCTTTTTTTTAAACAGTAATTTGTGAGTGCCACTACAAGGAGGGATCAGAGCACTCAGTCTATCCTGAAGCTGAAAGGTATACTCAGCAATGCCTAAAAAGCCATGAAAATAAAACACTTTTGTCAGATTCAAAATAAAAGCTGTATTTATTTTCAGTCACAGCAGAAGGTAAGTGAACCAAGGTCTCCACATTCCCACACACACAGAAATCACCAACCCACTGAGAAGCAAATGTGCTGAAAAACAGAAAAGGACATCGACTACATACCGCTTCCTGCTTATTGTTCCAGTCTTTGCTTCCTTAATGCACACACACCCAAACACACCCTCTCAAGCTTGCCAAACTACAGGATATATCTCACAGGGAACCATGAGAACTCTCAACCCAGAGCAACTTTTGATTATTTAGGAGGGGGATAAAAACAGAACAGAAACGAGGACATCTGAAGAGAAAACATCGCCCAACTTGAAAATGAACGGCAAAAGCACTTAGAGCACATTTACGCAAACCCTGAGAACAAAATGTTACCTCATTATATTAAAAACAAAAACCACACAGCTTAACAGAGAACAATACCCAGACGGACATGTTAGCCTGAAATTACACATTAAAAAGATTTCATAAGACTGACAATCAATGGCTTTCCTGATTTCTTTTAAATTTTACTAACTCATACTCAATTCTACACGTGCTCTGCAATACCATCCATCTCTGGAGGACCACGAAGCTGTACAATTCTAGGAGGTGGCATTCACATTCACAAGTATTATTTAAGAATAACACCACCATCCTCACACTCTACAGGATGAAAACAGGACTGGTGACCTGTGGAGTTGCGTGACAAATAGTTTTGCGCAGCAGGATAAATTGTGGTATCTCTGTAATTCCTTACATCAATGACAAAGAAGTGAAAGCAGCCACAGACTGAATGTTATTAGGAAGGTAAAAACCAAAATGCATGTGTGAACTTCCTATAGTTCTTGAAAAAAAGAGACAAATGAAATACAAGCTATCATTACCTTCATTACTATCCCCATAATAGGCAGGTATAACGTTTTCCCTGGCACTGGTGCAGGCCATCGATCAACATCATTACAAGCTGAAAATAGAGTAAAATACTTCTTTAGTATAAGTGGAAATACTAAAATATAAAAAATGGAACATTAGAAATTAGAACTCCACTTTTGGGAGGGGGGTTCATGTTTGGGAACGCATGTAAGAATTAAAGATTTTAAAATTTAAAAAATAAAAAACTAAAAAAAAAAACTATACTCAATGAAAAAAAATAAAAATAAAAAATAAAAATCACTTTTCTTCAAAAAAAAAAGAAAGAACTCCACTTTTTGCTTTCTACATGGCAAAAAAAAAAAAAACACTGGGAAAGATGGAAGATAAATGGCAAAAGGACTGAAATAACATATTTCACAAGATACACACCAATGTTCTAGGATACAAATTGGCTAACACATGCTTTGAAGCGAATAGGTTTTAAAAGAAGTTTTCTTATTTATTACTACTAAAATCAGCTACAAAAGCACACAAGCTAGCAGAAGTCTTCTTTCTGTATCAAGTGACATAGGATTTCTGTTTAATAGTATTCTAAGTATCAGAACTGGCAACTCAATATTTGTTTATTATTATCTAAAAAATAAGCATCATCTGTATTTCAAAAGGAGATAATAAAAGATAGGGTCTGTGTTGTTTGTAGGTAAATATGCCAGAAGCATAGTTTTACATCTCTCCATCAGATAGCCCTCAAAATTCTTAACTGATCTTTTTTCACTCATTTCCAGTAAAAATTTTAAAACTCCTTTATAGAGGAACATAACTCATACAATGTTTAACTTACCTGCTTCCAAATAAGGTTCATTCTTCTCAAAATATTCTGGTGCTATCTGCTTGAGCACAGTGTGAAAAAAATGAATATAAGGTAGCTTGCTGATTAAAACCAAGGACTGCAAGGGAAAAAAAAAAAACAGTGTTTAATTTCCTTATGACTATAATTTAAGTTTGTCATTTCTTATGTAATCAATTACTAACAAGCCAAATTCAGCAAAAAGTGTGGATTTTAAAATAAAAAGGCTTTGACAGTAGATAGTTAAAAGGAAGATAAAACTAGAATGGCAGAACACTGAAGTTTAACCTCATTACTGAATTTTAAGAGCATAAAGACATAGTCACAGATTTTTCTGCTCTCCAGGAAAAAGAATTTCCTATAAACAAATCAGTACTGTGGATAATTTCAAAGCCTAGCTACTATTTTTGTCAGCAAAGCAATATTAGGAATTAGCCAGATAAACTCTTCCTAATAAAGAAAATGCAAATGATGATGCTTTTTCAAACTAAAACCTATGATTGTTATATTTTAGGGTTCAATGGTTTTAGCCACATTCTTAAAAATTGTCACTTTATAGTCTGTGATCACTTCAGATATAGATTATGCTGATTTTTAAAAAAATCTATTTTTCTTGAAAATTACTTTTCACCTTTCCACCAAGCATCAATACATGGCCAGGGCATGTTCTAGTTAAGTAGGTAACAGTGTGTCCCTCCCTGTTAGCTGGTATCAAACTGGAACTAACTGATATATATATATATATGTATATATATATATATAGACAAAAAAATTATACATTTAGAGTGGGAGCAGTAATGCCTAAGAGGTTGGTCAAGTATATTTAGTGGCTCTTTGAAAAAACATACTGCAGACTTTTATTCGTTGTAACTATATCACAATCTGTTCATTCTTTCCCTTACTCTAAAATGTGAAAATTAAACAGATTCTTCTGAGTTTTGAAAGTTTCATACAGTAACTGTAACTTACTGTCAGGAATCTAGCACATAGATAGCAGAAAGGCAAAATTCAATAGCAGTTAAAAATTTAAGGGCAGATGTCTACAATCTAAAAAAAAAAGATAAAATATAAATTCCAGTATGTTTAAAGATGAAATATGAAACTTTAAAGACTGTTCATTCTAATAATTTCTATTCTTCTAACCAGGATGTAAAAATGTTTCCACTAATGTATATGAAAATTACCTTCTGAAAATAGCCTCTTTTTAAACTTTTATCCCGAACTTGTCGAAAATACACATATCCATAAAAATAGGCAGGATCTTTCTATGAAAGAAGTGACAAATTAAAAACATACATATATATCAACTCTTTACTATTAATGGCAAGTTCCTTTATAAACTCAAACTGAGATACGAAGTATACACAAACAGCTAGTTATACTTTTCCACCAATGTAAACAACAATCATAATAACTGCCAGATAGAAACCTGATAACTTGCCCAAAGATGAAATAATTATAGCTTAATGTACAAAACTAACATACAGATCTACCTTCTGTAAGTTAATGTTTATATTCTTTATTTATATCTGTGGTAGTTAACACAAGTTGAAAATAATCAAATTCTGTTTTCCCCAATGGTACACTTAATGTTTTAAAAATCTGCCTACAATTTTTGATGTATTCTAATATAAAATTTCAAGAGAGAAATTAAAAGGAGTTAAATGCTAATCTAAATCTTACATACACTGTTATATTTTTCACCCAATAATAATGAAACACTGGAAAGTTTATCAACATACAATTTGAAAGGCAATTACATTCCAAAAATACTTGCAAAGTTTTTACATCCTAATGGAATAAACTCTGGCCCAGTTCCTTGTTATTCTTTAAACAAATATTTATAGACCACCTACTTTGAATAACACATTGTGTTAGAGAAGATAAAATGATGCGTAAGACATAGTTCCTTAAGAAGATCACAAACTAAGAGAGAGAAGAAAAGTACAAAAATGACTATTATGTAAAAGGAGGGCCGGTACCATGAAAAAAGCACAAAGTAGTTTTTTTTCCCCTCTGCCAAGGGGGAAGAGATTACCTGTCTATGGTGACCAGTAAAGATTTCACAAAGGCAGATTTTTAAAAAAATAATTTTATTAATTTATGATTTGGCTGCACTGGGTTTTAGTTGTGGCACATGGGATCTAGTTCCCTGACCAGGGATTGAACCCTGGCCCCTTTCATTGGGAGCGTGGAGTCTCAGCCACTGGACCACCAGGCAAGTCCCAGATGTTTTTGAATTAGGTATTGAAGAATAGATATGACTTAAACAAAGACATTTCAGGTTTAGAGGGTCAAGAGTTTGAGCAAAACCATGCAGAGACAAAAAAATACAAGCTCCCTCAGAGAAAAGCTATAGTTCAATTTAGCTAAACTATGACACATGTATAGAAAGAAGATTAAGCTAGAAATTCAAAAGGTAAAGTTTTATCTTGGAAGGCCTAAAAAGCGAGAACCAGGAAACAGTACTATCATTAGCTCTTTATTCATTAAGCAACAGGTAATCATTTTAGATTTATGTAATATATTATGTACACTTTAGCTAGGAACACTATATAAAATATATTGCACTGAAAAAGATAGGAGATGGGTGTCTTTGGGCAAATTTTGTAATCCTCAGTAGCCCTCAAGTTTGCAAAAGGAATTCTCTAAGAACAATATAGGGAGGATTAATAAGATGTGTGTGCTTAGTCGCTTCTGACTCTGTGACCCCACGGACTGCAGCACCCCCTGCTCCTCGGTACATGGGATTGTCCCAGCAAAAATACTGGAGTGGGTTGCCATTTCCTTACCTAGGAGATGTTCCTGACCTGGGGATCTAACTTCCATCTCCTGCACTGGCAGGTGGATTCTTTACCTCTGAGCCACCTGGGAATCTCAGAGGTAAAGAATTAGTAAGATAATATATGCTTATTGATACAATGCCAAGAACACAAACAAGCTATCAGCAGCTGAAAGAATACGTTAGTAGTGATAGCCAAGGTCATGGAAAGGATGAGATGGCTATAAGAGACATTTTAAAGGATTTTAAAGACTTTTTTTTTAAAGGTTTTACTCACTGGAAGATTAGGGTCATTGGTAGAACACGGAAGGTAAGCTGTAAATACTTATTTAAGGGAAAAGATGTCAAGTTTTTATTGGCTGTGCTAGTAGGACATCCAGATAGAATGATTCTTCATGCAGTTAAAGTGTGAACTACTGTACCAAACAGAAATTCTACACTCTGGAATCATCTGAATTATTAATATTGTTTTTAGCAGACAATAACTGTAAACCCAAGCTCATTTAAATATCAAAGAGACAACTGTAATTGTACCGTAAAGCCGGTAGGGATTATCACAAGGAATCTTTAACTCTGGGTGATATTCACCCTGCTTCCACATCCAAACAAAGAGCTATTAACAAATGAAAGACAATTACCATTTCTTTCATTAACAAGTGAAAGAAAATTTCCTCAACATTCTAATTTCTATTATTCACAATGGCGTTGTAATATGCTTTAAGAACAATAACTTTTAAAAGTCTCTTTCACTCACATACTAAATCCTAGTGAATCAGACTCACTTAGGAAATCCAGCAGTATAATACGGTAAGAAAACAAAAGCACAGTTTTTCTGAATATTGTTACGAGGTAACTCGGTTCTAGAGTTTCCTCTCACATGGACATTATTCTATTACTACTTTTCCAACCTTTAAGTAAACTGGTAAATCTTTGTCAAATTGATCCAGGAGACAATGCAGTGACACCCTCCTCCCAGAAGACTGTCGAAATCTAAAACAAAACTGGGTATCTCCAAGACAACCTAATGAAAACAAAAATGAAAGAAATTAAGGACAGCACAGTATAACATTAGTTATCCAGTTTCACTAATTTTAGAGCTAAAGAGGTCCTATCAATTATTGAAACCCATTTTATCATGTTTTAGAGAAGAAAAAGGAGACCCTAATAGTTTCGGTGACTTGCTCAAAGCCATCTTTTCTAGTTAGAGGCAAAGTGATTGGTACAACAAACATCTTATGTCCCTCTACTGTTTTTCCTATTCCGTTTTCTCCATGTAATTAAAACTCTTTGAAAACTGTGCGTGTAATGTTGATTCACAAACATAATAATGGGCAAAAGAAATTAAACACAAAAGAACACAAATTGTTCAAATACATTTATATGTTTTGTTTCTTTTAAAAGAAGCCTAACTATAGTGTTTAGGAATGTACGCTGGATGATAAAACTATAAGGAAAAGCAAGAAACTTAATACTGTAAGAATCAGTATGTGAAAGTGAAAGTCGCTCAGTCATGTCCGACTCTTTGCGACCCCATGGACTGTCCGATTCATGGGATTCTCCAGGCCAGAATACTGGAGTGGGTGGCCTTTCCCTTCTCCAGGGGATCTTCCCAACCTGGGGATGGAACCCAGGTCTCCCGAATTGCAGGCGGATTCTTTACCAGCTGAGCCACCAGGGTGATCTGCAAAGCTACATGCATCCCAGTGTTCACAGCAGCATTATTTACAACTGCCAAGGTATGGAAGCAACCTAAGTGTCCATCAACAGACAAGCAGATAAAGATGATGTGTCACACACACACACACACACACACACACACACACACACCCCAGAATATTAGCCGGAGAAAAAGAATGAACTTCTTCCATTTGCAGCAACATGGATGGACCTGGAGGGCTTTCTGATAAGTGAAATAAGTCAGATAGAGAAAGACATACACTGTATGATATCATTTCTATGTAGAAGGGAAAAAAATAAAACAAACTGTAACCAAAACTAACAAAATAAAGCAGACTTACAGATACAGAGAACTAAGGGTTGGTTACCAGTGGGGGCTGGGGGCGAATAGAGGGACTGGGAAGGTGGGGGGTAAAAACTGCTGGATGTGAGAGAGCCTACAATGATTATTGTACATTAAAGGGAATACAGTCAATATTTTGCAATAACTGTAAACGGAGTATAAATTATTAAAATTACATTACAATGTTTTAATAAAAAGAAAAAAAGAATCAAGGATAGTGGTTACCTTAGGAGAGGGGGAAGGAAATAGTGTTTGGGAAGGGACATGAGACAACTTCTGTGGTATTGGCAAAGTTCTATTTCTTGACCTTGTGTGAGTTTTATATTTCACAATGAGAATTAAAAAAAAAAAAAAAGATATAGCAGACTCAGGAAGAGTGCAAGTAACAGACTTCCCATTTTAATCATTTCAATTATAAATAAAGCTTTAAAACTTTAATCATTTTAGCAAACCTCTTAAAACATTACCTTGTCAGGCAATAATTACAAAAAAAACTGTAAATGCTCTAAAAAGTAAAAGACACAAGAAGCAGTCTGTCACTCAGATTCTTCCTAATTACTGTATTTAGAACTAATAAGATTAAATACAGACTGTACTCAAGAGCTTCTTACTATTATTACACACAGAAGTACTTCTATTATTAGTGTATTAGTATTACACACAGAAGTACTTCTATTTCTTTAGCACATGAAGTTCTCAAAAAAGAAGGGAAAGTGAAAGCTGCTCAGTCATGTCCGACTCTTTTCAACCCCATGGACTTGGAATTCTCCAGGCCAGAATACTAGAGTGGATAGCCTTTCCTTCTCCAAGGGATCTTCCCAACCCAGGGATTGAACCCACGTCTACTGCATTGCAGGCAGATTCTTTACCAGCTGAGCTACAAGGAAAGCTCAAGAATACTGAAGTGGGTAGCCTATCCCTTCTCCAGCAGATCTTCCCAAACCAGGAATCAAACCAGGGTCTCTGCATCGCAGGCAGATTCTTTACCAACTGAGCTATCAGGGAAGCCCAACTTGATATTATCTTTAAGTTTTTTTAAAAAACAACTCAATTTATATACCTACATCCAATTACAGAAACTAGTATTTCTTTGGTGGAGAAGGGAAGAAACAGAGAGGACTGGACAGTGAGTCAATTCAGTTTTTTTTTTACTTGTTACAGCTGACAGTTTAAAATAAGAAAAACACATGAGACCAGAAATAATGGAAAATACTCCTAGCATTGTTTTAGTCCAACCGATTTATACACAGATGGTTCAGTTTTTCTCTTTAGAAGACAGAAAGATCCCCTGAGAAGTACACACTAATTTCTCCGAGACACTTAGCAAGATGTAGCAGAGAAAATGCAGTAGATTTTAAGAAAGAGAAATATAGGTTCTGAAGGGATGCTGAGCTTTTTGAAAAGAAAGTAATTAAGTTCCCACAGGCCGTCATCCCTACCCACCCAGCTCCATTCCAAATCATGGGCATGCTGTAAGAATTTTCCAGTGACCAGCTGTACCTGCAAGTTGTACAGAATTGGCCAAGAAGCTAGATCACCAGGTCACAAAGGCTTTAACCACAAAGGCTTTAGCCAATGTCTTTGTGAACTGAGGTGAATGGTTTCCATTTCATATTTCAGAAGTCTGTCCTTTCACACACAAAAGGTTACTAAAGGAATATCAACTCCTCACCTGGGCAGACCTTTGTTCTCTATCTTGACTTCACTATTAATGGGGCAGGAAAAGAGGCATTACGGATGGGCAACCAGGTTGTTTATATTTCCCTTTCAGAAAACGATACCTGTGGAGGGTGGAGCAATCCTGATACTTTACAACCTCATCAAAAATAAATCTACCTTGTTAGTGTGACCCATCTAGTTTGCCTATTTTTAATAATAGAGTGAACCCCTATGTAACCCCTATGTAAGAAAGATGATTACACATGAATGATGGTCAAGTATGACTGTGAACATGAAGGAAAAGTTACAATCTGAGAAAAAAGGAGTCACGATCAATGGGAGCTAGTCCCAGGTCCATCAATAATTAGCCTTCTACAGGTTACTTAGCCTGAGTGACTTGTCAACAAAAGTAAGAGGCATCCTAATATGATCTCAAAAGTCACTTTCGGCAGTTATGTTCAAGAATTCTATAATAAAGCTCCACAACTAACCTATGATTCTACTGAATTCCAAGCATCTTACCCAATATACTCACTAAGAAAACGAAAGATCTATAAAGATACAAAAAGACCTAAAAGTCATGCAACGTGTGCCACAGCTTTCTGATTATTAACAAAAAAAAGGGAAAAAGTAAATGGTAATTACTTTTTCTCTATTAAAATCAAGGAAGAGAGAATTTACACAAATTTTAAGATTAAATGGCAGCTCTCCAAAGAAAATATATCTTTACATGGCTTCTTGATTAAGAACAACAAAAACCCTTTCCTTGATAAAGTAGCAGGTAATAAGGAAATGGCAGATTTGCTCAGCAAACCCCCAAAGCCTGAGGAAAATTCTACTTTAATTAATCTAACATAATCTTTACTAGCCTCGAAAACAGAACGAATAATCCGACATTCTTTACACCAAGAAAGTTCCTGTAGCCTTCCTCCAAAATCCTTTTCCAAACAACTAAGTTGTTAGGAGCGAAATCAAACAGAATTCCAGGTCAAAACTTTGTCGTTATTGTGTCTGCTTCAGAAGTGGTTCCACCCACCCCCAGCTTTCAATACAGGAATCGAGCGCCAATTTCAGTGAGTGCTCCCTCTGTGGTAGGCACTGTCATGAACATTTTAGATACATTAACTCATCTGGTCTTCATGCTTCTCAGGTTAGTTCCCATTGTTAGTCCTGTTCGTGAGGAGGAATCCGAGGCACAGAAAAATTACGTAATCATCTGAAGAAATAAATCTGCTAAATGGTAGAGTAAGAAGAACGTAAGAAGTCTGAATCTGGAGCTAAAACTCTTGAACATTACTATATCATACTGGTTCTTTCAAGTTAAAATGGACCTCAAAAACACCACTTCCGCTAACATGAAATATCCAGAAGAGGTAAATCCATTGAGACAGAAAGCAGACAGATGGTTGCCTGGGGCTGGGTTGGGGAGGAAAAGAGGAGGACAATGCAGCATGAGGCAGGTGATAAATATTTTCTAAAACTGACTGAGGTAGTAACAGTTGCACAACTCTGACTGTACTAAAAATCACTGAATTGTACATTTTACAAGAGTGAACTGTATCTCATAAATCTTTTTTTTATGGTACTTCACTGCCAATTGGAGCAAATCAAATGTTTCTCTTTTCTTCTCAAAAAACAAAAATCCTTCTAAAAAGTACCCCTCTGACTGAAGAGCTGCTGAACTCACTGGTTTCTGGGCCAGTCCTGTCAGTTTCAGCAACTCCCATACAAGCGCCATGTGGTATGCCACAAACAGCTCTCCTATTTTAAAATTATCAAGGGAACAGATGATTTTATCTTCTACATCTGCCAATCAAACCAAGCCTGCAAAGCTACAGGTAAACAGAAGATACTTTCCCATATCAAAAATATTACTTGAGATTTGAGGAAAAAAAACTTACATATTTTTTTCTAAAGGGAAGTGACAACTTTAGAGTATTTTTATTTCAGCAGAAAACAGCTATAGAGCAGATCAGAGTAAGACTAATAAAAGAAAACATGAGACTTTAAGCATGAGCTCCATTCCTGGCCTTCAACTCTATGTGGTTACTCTCTCTGTGATGAGAGTTGGAAATGCTGAGAAACAGGAGTTTAGAGTAGAGCTTCTCAAAGTGTAGTCCACAGACTGACTCTTGTTACAATACATGACAAAATAAAAACTCAAATTGAGAATACATATTTGGAAACCCTTACAGCAATCTGATATTCCCATGACAAATCCGGACTTTCATCTGGTTTTTCCCCTTTTCATGGTTCTAAAAGTTCATGTATATAGCATTCTGTAAAAGCACTGGTCCACAACAGATTGGAAATTTTTTAAAAGTCCAAACTGTCCTTCAACACAGATGAGTGTGAGAATGTGAGGAGCACTGTTTTCACCATTGAGAAGTTTAAAATACACGACGATATCCCAGCTGTTTATAGAGGAAAAAAAAAAATCTGTTGAGACAAATACTATCTGTACATCTAATCCATCCAGAATAAGGATTAATTTTTCCCTTGGATTCATCTTTACTTGAAACTCTCTGCTAATGCTGAGTTTTCCCTCTGGTCATGTTTAGAACATGGTGATTATAGTCCTTGGGTATCCATCACAGCCTAAGCATCAGGAATGCATATATCCAAATGATATTAATAGTAAATAATGAGAAAAATAGCTGACAAATATTTATCAGAGAGAAAACATCCTTTAAACATAGGTTGCTAAAGATAAAAGCTGTTCAAATGGAACAAAAGACTGAAATCTAAAGTCTTTTAGATTTCAAAACTTTTTTCTAAAGTCACAGTATCTAAGGTGTGTGTGTTGGTAGTGGGGGAAGGAAGTGGACTGCCAAATCCTCCCGTTGAGAATCCCCAATTCTTCTTTATCTGTATAACTTAACACAGAATCTAAATGCTGTTTTGCTTTTTTTTTAAGTATGCGCCATGGAAACTAAAGCTAGATTATGATTCTCTCCTAGAGACTGCTCTACTCCACCTTCTGCAACAATACAGCTATCTTGGGAAAAATCAAATCCATTCCAAAGTTGGCATGGTACTGATTTCAATTTCCCTTTAATGAACGCATAAGTGAAACAAACTATTTGGACAATCGCAATTGAGAATAGCAATCTCAAATATATACAAAATGCAGAGTGTCCTGTTGTCTAGATTAATATTCATCTGTTACGATGGCAAGGGGTCGATTTTTAAGATCTTTGGTCGATTTTACTTCTAAGCACCAACCATACTTTGAGTAAAAAGAAGCACACTTCATTTTATGTGCAGCCTATAAAAAAGGCATTACAAAACATGCGTGGGTCATTCAAATGCCTAAAATACTGAACACATTCTTCTTTTTGGCCCCATGGAGTCCTAACCACTGGACCGCCAGAGAATTCCCTGAACAAATTCTCATTTTCACAGATTTACACTTGAGTTTATGTTCCAATAAGAAACTGACTCATAGAGACTAACTACAAAACTAGAAAAGACTATCCAATTAACTTCTTAGTTTTGATGCACATGTAGCAAGGTGAAAGAGAGCCGTGAAAACCAGCCATGATCTGAAAGAGAATAGTGTGCAGTGTAATCCACTGGGATTCCAATCACATAAAGTCTGTTTATCCTGTAATCCATACAACTCAGCTGACCTTGAGTCATGGAAGTCCAATCCAACATTCACTAAATCAGAACTACATGTGTGTGCTTTGTAAGGAAAATGTTATCTGAAATAAGGAGAGAAACTATAAGGCCTCTAACAGCCTTTCATTAACAGGCAAAACATGCAAAAAAAGTCTGTTAATCCAGGTCACAACAAAGTCCTCCTGGGATTTCTCAAAACCATCTTTTTTTTACTAGATTATTTTTTCCTTACATATTTCATGAAAGCTGAGTTCCAAATATATAGGGAAAAACTCTAGAAGCATTTATAAGGAAAAGAGAAAATGCTTTAAAAAACTAAAATGTCAAGTCTCCCAAATCAGATTATCTAAACTAAATTAATAGGATATTAGAAGTAACCACAAAAGGAAAAGGAATCTGAAGTGCCTTTGAATCACAGTATTCTAACTGTGTGGTCTAAGAAGTTGTGTTCTGGTCACTCTAAGCCTGAAAAACTATTTTGAAAGTGAAACACAAAAGGCAACCTGAAAGATTTCAATAATTAGGGTCACACAAAGAGAGTCTGAAAGAGACCAGAAAAACCAAGTTTAATAATAGCAAACACTTATAAAATACTTTCTATAGTCAAGCACTATTCCAAATGCTTTATGTATACTAACTCATATAAACTTTTGCAAATAACTGATGACCAGGCTTTATAACCATGTTCACCCTGCTATTTTTTTAAATCCCTACTTTTACAGAGTTCTTAGAACTAAAAGAAAACTACTTACTATAAATCCTCAAACATACCAATGTTGCTGATTTTCAGGCTTATTATTTTAACAGTTTATTGCTCCATGCTATTTTACCTCATTGTAGGCAGACGCTTTACTGTCTGAGCCACCAGGGAAGTCCCCTTACAAGACAACAGTTACTTTAAAAGTTGAACAACTAACACCAACATAAGTAAGATGTGACTAGACATCATAAACTAGGTATCAAAATCACTAATCCATTAGGCTGAAAATGACTTTGCATTCTACTATGCTATTTTAATTAATTTTCACATATTAAGAACAAAATCAGTATTCTCAATATAAAATTCAACAGAAACACCACATGAAAAATAGTTACCTGAATTTGAATCTGGAAAAGACAAATAGCAAATATTGGTTTTCTGAAAAAGAAAACAAAAACTATATATGCTGACACATATACACCAATAAAAACAGAAATACAACAGTAAACAACCTAGAGCAACGTATTTACTTACTTCTTTATCAGTAAGTTTGGAATGCTGAGGATAGATTACCTGCAAGAAAAAAAGAGTAGATTCTGTTAGATAAATACATGAAGTATATATTACAAACATTAGTAGGGACTTCTAAAATACTAGTCAGCTATTATCAAATTGTTTTACGAAACAGTTCACAGTGAAAACAATGAAACACGGGAGAAGCTGGGAGAATTGAGTAGGGTTTACATTTGGTAAAAAAAAAAAAATTGTTTTAAACCAAAGTTATCTCTAAAACTTGGGTGAAATTTTGAGTTATCAAGAATAATTTGCCTGTGGAGAAAAGGGAACCCTTCTACACTGATGATGAGAATGTAAATTGGTACAGCCACTATGGAGAACAGCATGAAGGTTCATTAAAAAATTAAAAAAAGAAATACCGTATGACCCAGCAATCCCACTCCTGGGCATAAAGTCAGAGAAAACCATAATTTGAAAAGATACATGCATCCCAATGCACTATTCAAAATAGCCAGGACACGGAAGCAACGTAACCGTCCATCAGCAGAGCAATGGATAAAGAAGTGGTATGTATGTGCAAAGGCATATTACTCAGCCGTTAAAAAAATGCCCTTTGAAGCAAAACAGATAGATCTAGAGATTGTCATACTAAATAAGTCAGACTCAGAAGGCAGATATCAAATGACACTGCTTATATGTGGAATCTAAAAAAGAAAGGTACAAATGAACTTAATTACAAAACAGAAGTAGAGCCAATAGATAAAGAACACAAACATAGGTTTACCAGGAATGGCAGGGGGCAGGGATGAACTGGGAGATTGGGACTGATATATACACACTACTACATGTAAAACAGATTAACTAATAAGGACTATGGGCTTCCCTGGCGGCTCAGATGGTAAAGAATCTGCCTGCAGTGCAAGAGACCTGGGTTCAATACCTGGATTGGCAAGATCCCCTGGGGAAGGGAACAGGTACCCACTCCAGCATTTTTGATAAATATATATATAAAATTGTTCCATCCTTTTCATATCTACCTGATCATTACCCTGATAGCTTAGTTGGTAAAGAATCCACCTGCAATGCAGGAGACCTTGGTTTGACTCCTGGGTTGGGAAGATCCTCTGGAGAAGTGATAGGCTATCTACTCCAGTATTCTTGGGCTTCCCTTGTGGCTCAGCTGGTAAAGAATCCGCTTGCAATGAAGGAGACCTGGGTTTGATCCCTGGGTTGGGAAGATGCCCTGGAGAAGGGAAAGGCTACCCACTCCAATATTCTGGCCTGGAGAATTCCATGGATTGTATAGTCCATGGGGTCACAAAGAGTCGGACACAACTGAGCAACTTTCATTTTACTTTCACTTCCAATAAGGAACAGGACAGGAAACTCTACTTAGCTCTCTGTAATGGCCTATATGAGAAAAAAAATGTAAAAAAGAGTGGATATATATATATATACATATAACTGATTCACTTTACTGTATACCTTAAACTAGCATAGCATTATAAGTCAACTAAACTACAATAAAAAGTTTAAAAAAATTTACCAATTGAATTGCCAGCAACTCAAAGTTTATGAAGTTTTTTGTAGCCTAAAATCTAAAGAGATCTTGATCTATCAGCTGGTAGCTACTTCAAGAAATAATTTTCAATTGATTCCAAGAAATAAAAATCATTACTTATTAAAAGTAAAATGAAAAGGAAAAAATAATTACCTGCAGTTTAAGAAATCTGAGAGGCCATCTTCCTGCCATAAAGCCTATCCCAATTTCTCCAATCCCTTTAAGTCATCAGAACACTTTCCTAGACAGCTCCGTTTAATGCCTGCAGTGACCACAGCCACCTTCTGAGGCAAACTCCTGCCTCAGAACCTCCACAAAGGAAGCAAGATGAGGCCCCAACAAGGCACTAGCAAACCCCAGACCCAAGGGCACCCACTCTATACGTCAATCAATCAACTGCCCAGATGTGGCTGGGCATGAAAATTCTGCCCAAATGCCAGTGTCCAAGTTGGGCCAGTACAGATTCTCTGGAATGTGAAGAAGAGAGGGGTACTCTGAGGAGCAGGTTAGCTAGCGGCTGATAACCAGAAGGTGAAAAAAAAGCACACAAAATGTAGCTGAACTGTTTTAATACTGGCTTGCTAATGTGGGGATCCATGGCTTCTCAGTTCTGGAAGAACCCATGTGTTCCTCTATTCCCCAGTTGTCCAAGAGTCTGAAAATCTTACATTTCCAGAAATAACACATAGTAATAGCACATAATGGGGCTTCCCTCATAGCTCAGCTGGTAAAGAATCTGCCTGCAATACAGGAGACCCAGGTTCGATTCCTGGGTCGGGAAGATCCCCTGGAGAAGGAAATGGCAACCCACTCCAGTATTCTTGCCTGAAGAATCCCATGGACAGAGGAGCCTGACAGGATACAGTCCATGGGGATGCAAGAGTCAGACACAACTTAGTGAATAGAGAGAGAGAGAGAGAGATAGCACATGATGAACTGTATTAAAGTGGTTTTACATATTTATTTCATTTATTTAGTTCTCACAATAATAGACAAGGCTAGCAAAATGGTATCACCATTTTACATATAAGAAAACTAAGGTAAAATAAAAAGATGAGAATTAACATTTTCTGAGCATCTTTTAGAGTTTCTAGTTTTCTAACAACTCTGTCAATTCTTCTCATCTTTACAGAACAGGGGACAAGTACACATTAGTTACATAACGCTCCTAAAATTTATTCATTTTGTAGGTGCCAGAGCCAGGGCTTGAACTTAGGTCTGTCTGATATCAAAGTACACAAGCCACCATTCCTCATCCCACCCACAGTGGCACTTATTAACATGCAATCGCAACCCTCTTCCCACACAGCCAGGAGATGACATACTCCTTCTCAATTGAGGGGAATGGGGTGGATCTACAGCGCTGATATGTCACGTTAAAACACATAGAATATTCCTGGAATAGAGAATGACACCACTTGAATATTTGCTCTGTTTTGCTTTGTATCCCATGTTGTGACCAAGCTGACTTAACCTCTGTCTCCACAACTCATGAAGGTAAGAAACTGGTCTGTTTTGTTCAACTCTCTTCACACCTAGAACTGTTTCTGGTGCATAGTAGACACTAAAGAAACATTTCTCCAATCAATGGATATACTCTCACATCAGTTCTATTCGACAACTCAGTATTTAGTAAAATGTTGTCTTCTTTAAGTGTACATAGATCTCCCTTGCTTCACCTTAAGATCATTTTCTTTGTTACCTTTAAAGGAGAAATGGCAGGCAAACTTATAATCTATTTAGCCATATTTATGAAAATCTCATTACATGTAAATTACACTAGAGTTTGTTGGTCTAAAACATATTGACAAGTTTAGTGGTAACAGCTTAACCTTAGGCTCTAAAATCACTTTTATGTGAATGCCCTTCAAATTTTTATTTCCTCAAATTAAAACATCAATTGAAAAGCAAATATACAAAGTTAAATTTTTTGGTGTTACATGAAGACATCAACCATGGTTCCTTTGGATTTTGGTTTCTTAAGTTTCAAAATATTAGCATGATAATGTAAAAAACAATATTGGTATGTTTTACCCACATATAGCAGTACCTTAAATATATATATATATATAACATGTATATATGTGTATGTACATATATATTTAAGGGGCTATATATGCTATATATATTAATAAGTAACTTTTTAAAAAGATATGAAAACTGCATAATCTATCAAAGTCTGCCTTTTATGGAATTCCCTGGTGGCCCAGTGCTTACTTAGAACTCTACCCTTCCACTTCAGGGGACCTGGGTTCAACCCCTGGTCAGGGAAGTAGGATCCCAGAAGCCGCACAGCAAGGGCAAAATATAAATAAATAAATAAAAAGTCCACCTTTTAAAAACTCTGATTGTACTAGACTATCAAATAGTATCTAGAATTTCATTTTAATGTATTCTGTTAGAACTACTCAGTGTCTTATTTTGGAACAAATATGATATTGTAAAAGAAACAATGCATATTTATATGCTACTGAAATGGCCACATTGTACTTAAGATCAGAAAGATTCATACTTAACTTTAAAAACCTCAACCCCCTATTTAAAACACAAAAGAAAGAAAAGCAACCACCACCAAGTATTTAGAAGTGCACGAATTGCCACTGTTACTAGAATTGTTTTCTACATACATACTTTGCTTTTTAAAAAACGCTTAAATATAAGTTTGTGCTTAGTCGCTCAGTTGTGTCTGACTCTTTTGTGACCCCATGAACTGTAGCCCACCAGGCTCCTCTGTCCATGGGGGTTCTCCAGGCAAGAATACTGGAGTGGGTTGCCATGCCCTCCTCCAGAAAATTATAAGTTTGGGCAATGACTATTAGTTTGGTCAGTTAGCTCCTAATACCTTCATGGGAATTAACCAACTGTAGATTGGCTCCAGTACCTGGAGATGCCTCTCACTTTAAGTTTTCTCACTCCATAACTCAAGTAAAGGCATCTCTGTTCCCCCAGCCACTGGCATTCCTAGGAGGCATCAAAGGGAAACAGAGAGAATCAACTAATGTTAGTCTGGTTTTGTTACCTATGTTAAGATCTCCCATGTTAAACAAAAAGGGGAGAGAGAGGTGGTCAGTTAATAACCCAAGAGAAAATTAAGTTTTATTTTATATAATTATTAAGGCCTAAATATGATAACAGGCTGGATGAAGCTCAAGCTGCAATCAGGTTGCTAGGAGAAATACCAATAACCTCATATATGCAGATGACACCACCTTTATGGCAGAAAGCAAAGAGGAACTGAGGAGCCTCTTGATGAAGGTGAAAGAGGAGAGTGAAAAAGCTGGCCTAAAACTCAACATTCAGAAAACTAAGATCACGGCATCTAGTCCCATCACTCCATGGCAAATAGATGGGGAAACAATGGAAACAGTGACAGACTTTATTTTCTTGGGCTAAAAAATCACTGCGGACAGTGACTGCAGCCATGAAATTAAAAGATGCTTGCTTCTTGGAAGAAAAGTTATGGCAAATCTAGACAGCATATTAAAAAGCAGAGACATCACTTTGCTGACAAAGGTCCATCTCGTCAAAGCTATGATTTTTTCAGTAGTCATGTATGGATTTGAGAATTGGACCATGAAGAAGGCTGAGCAGCAAAGAACTGATGCTTTTGAACTGTGGTGTTGTAGAAGACTCTTGAGAGCCCTTGGACTGCAAGGAGATCAAACCAGTCAATCCTAAAGGAAATCAACCCTGAGAATTCATTGGAAAGACTGATGCTGAAGTTGAAGTTCCAATACTTGGATGACCTGATGCAAAGAGCCAACTCACTGGAAAAGACTCTGATGCTGGGAAAGGTTGAGGGCAGGAAGAGAAGGGGGTGACAGAGGATGAGATGGTTGGATGGCGTCACTGACTCAATGGACATGATTTGAGCAAACTCTGGGAGACAGTGAGGGACAGAGAAGCCTGGCATGCTGCAGTCCATGGGGTCACAAAGAGTTGGACATGACTGAGCAACTGAACAGCAACAAAACATGATCACATATTTCACATCATGATATGACATAGAAAAATATGCCTAAGAAAAATATTAATATATCTGCTGGAAAAGAGTATTACAAAATGTTTTAAATGGGTGTATTCAAAGGTACGTCTCTCTGCTACTTGCCCTTACATACCTACCATTCCCACCTCAGTATGAAAATAATCATGGTCCCAGGAGGAGGACAATTAGGAATACCAGCTAACTTACCGCCAGTATCACTTGGACATGGAAAAAATTCATTCCTGCCATGCACCCAAGTTGTTTGCAAGTGGGTGTCAACCTGACGTATGTGACTATGTGTTTGTCTCTACTGCATGACCCTGACTGGTATTCCAGACCTGAAAGAGACTGCCTTTCCCCAGAAACACTTGCCTTGATCTCCTACAGAAACACCAACTTGTATATAAACATCATCATGACCTTAAGGAGAGCATGAATTCGAAACACAATGAGAATTATGTCTTCAATGAACAAACAATAAAGTGTATTGCAAATGGAAATTGTTTATAAGCAAAAAAACAAGTCTACATTTTTCAACTGGTATTATCTTATGTAATTAACTGGCTGAAAAATATTTTAGGATATAGTAAATACAACATGATATCTCTTTTAAGAGACTTTTAAATATGAAAAATGAAGCAATGACATCCAGTAGCAATAAGTACACCTAAAAACCAAATGTCGATTGCTAAGTATCATTCCTCAGTAAAAAGAATCAGGGCTCCTTGGAGAGGTAGCTGATAACAGAGCTGGGGCAGGAAAAATATAAGATGAGCCTAGAGCATCTCGTGGTGCCAGAAAGAAAAAAAGTGTTTAAAAGGGAAGGCATGATTTTCTGGACACAGAAACCAATCTGAAATTTAATAAAAAAAGGTACCAATGCTCAAAACTGGAAAAATTTGACCAAAACATAAACAACAGTAGTAACCCAAATAATAAAATAAGTAACCCAAATAATAAAATATTGATAGAGAAGATGGAGAGACAGAGGGATGGGTGGATGGACGCAAATCATAAATCAAGGGCCTAGACTACAGGACAAGGGCCTAGACTAAAGTATCCATAAAGAGTTCTTACATTTCAACAATAAAAAGTCAAATAACCCAATTTTTAAATGGGCAAAAGATTTCATTTGACATTTCTCCAAAAAAGATATACAAAAAGCCAATAAATGCATGAAAAGACACTCGATGTCATTACTCATTAGGGAAGTACAGATAACATTACAGTAAGACACCACCTCATACTTCTACAATGGCTGTAATCGAAAGGACAGACGAAGTGGTAGCAAGGATATGGAGAAATTAGAACCCTCATACATTATTGATGAAAACAGAAAAAAGGAAGTCATATTGGGAAACCATTTAATAGTTTCTCATAAAATTAAACATGGAATTACCATATGGCTCAGCAATTTTATTTGTAGGTGTATAGATTCAAGAGAAGTGAAAACATACATCCACACAAAAACCTGTATATGAATGTTTATAGCAGCATTTTCATTATAGCCAAAAAGTGGAAACTATAAATTTTTATTAAATGATGAATAAATTAAAAAAATGTGATATATCCAAATAATGGTATAAAACTCAACCATATAAAGGAACAAAGTACCAATACATTCTACAACAAGGATGAACCTTGAATACATACTAAGTGAAAGAAGCCAGACACAAAGGGCCACATGTTCTATGATTCCATTCATATGAAATATACAGAAAAAGAGAATCCACAAAGGCAAAGCAGATGGTGGTTGCCAGGGGCAGACGGGAAAGGGAAATGGGTCACGACTGAAAGTGGACCTAAGGGAAATTTGAGGACAGTAATAATATTGCTTCTTGACCTCTACTGTAGTAATATGGCACATTCACTTTATGAAAATTCACCAAAATATAGACTTAGGATTTGTACACTTTTTTATATGTATGTTACACTTCAGTGAAAATGTTTACTGATTTTAAAAAGTGGAAAAAATGGCCAGAAATCATAGTATCCTCAAATCTAAAATTTCTGCTTGCTGAAGATCTAATGTAAATTATGCTACTAGAAAACCAGATCAGTTACAACATGGAATGGACAGTAAAGCACTTCTCTCAAAAAAAATGAGTAAAATTTATCATGTGTAAAATAGGTAGTTGGTGGGAAGCTGTTATAGGAGGAGGGAAGGGAGGCCCAAGAGGGAAGGAACATATACAGATATATGTATATTATAACATATATAATGCATATATTATAACATATATATAATTATGACTGATTTGTGTTGTTGTATTGTTGTATGGCAGAAACCAATACAACCGTGTAAAGCAATTTTCTTCCAATTTTAAAAAAGGTTTCTTAAAGAGT
Source organism: Ovis canadensis (assembly GCF_042477335.2). Lineage (NCBI taxonomy): Eukaryota > Metazoa > Chordata > Mammalia > Artiodactyla > Bovidae > Ovis > Ovis canadensis. The sequence goes on along the minus strand of NC_091263.1, from coordinate 58,254,944 downwards.
AAAGTTTAGATACAGTTTTCCATATTTCACATCAATCATCATAGCAAGTATAAAACATAAAGTACTGGTGAAAGAACTAACTTGACAGTAGAACGTCCCAGATTATCTCCAGATTATATAATTTAATAACTGAATAGGAGACTGAAAAATGAAAGTGAAAGTGAAAATGTTAGTCACTTAGTCATGTCCGACTGTAGGCCACCAGTCTCCTTTGTCCATGGACTTTTCCAGACAAGAATACTGGAGTGGATTGCCATTTCCATCTCCAGGGGATCTTCCTGACCCAGGAATCAAACCCGGGTCTCCCGCATTGCAGGCAGACTCTTTTACCATCTGAGCTACCAGGTTAGGAATTGGAGATTACTACCACCAAACAAGCCTTTGTGGAATCTGGGAGCCTAAGAAGCTCAAGAGGTCACTAAGGTTTTAAATCTCAAATAACAGAGCTACATCAAGTTACCATGAACTGCTACTATTTCACAACGAAATTTAAAGGCCAATATTGGTCGTGGTGGTTTAGTCGTGTTTGACTCCGGCAACTCTATGGACTACAGCTTACGTCCATGGGATTTCCTAGGCAAGAAGGCAATATCCTTCTCCAGGGCATCTTTTTGACCCAGAGATGGAATCCAGATCTGCATGCATATTCTTTATTGACTGAGCCACCAGGGAAGGCAAAGGCCATTATTAATACCCTGCAAATCCTATCCTAACTTTCACTGTGGCATGGCCTACCTTCCACGCTAGACTGTAATCTCAGTGAAGGAAGAGATGATCAAGGCTTTATCTTCAGAACATACCAATGTTTGGATATGGCAGCTGTCCAATAAATATCTGAATAGATGGCTCAATGAGACAGTATAACATGCAATTACACACACCCATTTCAATTAAAACAGTGAATATGCTGAGGATCAAACACTGAGGCTGTAAGTCACCGGAAGAGAGAAAGAAACAAAGAAAACCTTTCATATAACTGCCTTTATCCTTCTCAGAAAATTAACAGAAACTTTGCTAAGATACAGAAAACTGTGATGACTACTTTAGGTTCTACTTTGTTAGGGGATAAGCAGTGACTCAAAAAAAAAAAAAAACAAAAACAAAAAAACAGAAGGGAAAGAAAGGAGAGTCAGTTCTGCTAAATGCTCTTTTAAAATCGGCCTAAGTTTACCCAAGAGCAGAGCTTTATCTTCAATTGTTAGGGGATAAAAAAAGGTTGGGGGAGGATCAATAATCAAATGATTATAAACTATCCTGCTTTTTATAGTTTAACTGACCTGAAATTCTCTTCATCAAAGAGCTGAAATACAAACTCTATGTACATAGAAATAGGTTACGTCATAGATAATCAGCAAAGTGAAACCTACAAAACTTGATTCCCAGAAACTGCTTTAAATACTTGTGACTTACACAAGGTTAGCTTGGATGATTCACATCCAAAGCTGTGTATTTTTTAAATAAATTTAAGGCAAAACAATAGGAGTGACAGAATAGCCAAGATAGTCCCACACTGGTTATTGAATGTATGAGGACGCTAATTATAAAAAGCAGCTAACATACTGGGCATGCATTAAGTGACAGACATTAATTTTTACATGCTTTTATCTCACTTAGTACCTCCAATAACATTTGCAGGATATTATTTTCCCATTTTATAGTTGAGGAAAATGAGACTCAGAGAACTGAAGAAACTAGCCAAAAATCTGTTAGCATATGTTCAACACCCCAAGCTTGTGTTCATTGCACTAGACTGAAATTCTGTCCGAGCTGGTAAGTCATGGCCTTCAAGAGGGGGAAAGCCACCAATGATTTCTCAACTCTTATAAAATCGCAGGCTGGAGAGGTTCAAGAGCTGACCTCAAATCACAGAAATGTTACCTCCTATGATGTTCTACATGTTCTGTGAGTTCACATGATTTGCACGTGAGCGTGTATGTGTGCTCAGCTGCTCAGTCATGTCCAACTCTTTGTGACCCCATGGACTACAGCCCACCAGGCTCCTGTGTCCATGGGATTTTCCAGACAAGAACACTGGAGTGGGTTGCCGTTTCCTTCTCAAGAGGATCTTCCTAACCCAGGGATATAAAGGCTCTCAAAAATGAAGACCACCTCTAAGGAAGACTGTACAGGTGGCAAACAACTCTTCACAATGTGAAGAAAAAAAGAAATTACTAAATATCTAAATTAGGGAAAATGGTTAAGTAAGTGGTAGTCCATTATATTTATGAAGAATCTTTAATGCTATGGCAAATTGTTTATGAGAATTCTTATCAATAAAGGCAGACTCTCAAAGCAGACCTGTTTGGGAGATTGTGGCCCAGACCATGCTTTCAAGCGGTCCCTTCCCTTTGCTGGGGTGAACCTAAGTGGCCACTACTGAAACCCTGTCTCTTTACCACAGCTGATTAAACAAAAGGGAGCATCTGACCCATGCTGAACCAATCAGATACTCTAGTATTTGAATTGAGCTTCTGCCTGGTACCAAAATACAAAAGTAGAAGCTTGGCTAAAATCAGTACGATGGTAACCCAAAGTCAGGTGAAATGGGGGAGCAGAAATTGAGACCCTTGCAGAGGAAACCAGCCTCAGCGCAAAGAACGGAAGAGACAGGCAAAGAGAAGCAGAGACAAAAGACCACACAGCTCCACAGAGACAAAGGCAAAAGCCTGAGGCTTTCCAAATCCCAGGAGGTTCAACCCTGCTTCCTGCAACTGGGTTCCCAAAGACTCCTTACAATCAATTTCTCTTTACTTAAATTTGAGGGGATTGCTGCTCTTAATATTCAAATTTGTCCTTGACAGATACAAAATTATGTAAAAAAAGAGGCACTAACAAAAATGCCAAATATCAATCTCTTAGTATAATTATGAGTGATGCTTTCTATATTTATAATTTCCTTTCTTGCCAGATTTTCAACAATGAGCATATTATTACTCAATCAGGAAAAAAAAAAACACCATGGAATAAATAAGGCAATTCTAAACTCAGATAATGAAGGCTTTACTATATAATCAGGTAATTTCACAGAGCTGGAAGTGACATAGAGTATATAAAATCCAGAAGATTTCAAACCTTGTTTCACAGGACCCATGGAGTCACAGTGGTGCTGCTAGGGCCATCTCAGGGGAAGAGAAAGAAGCTGAGCATACCTCCTGTAGTCAGCACCTATTGTAGTCTCTTCCCAGCTCAAAAGAGCCCCTTCACTGTTCCGTTCTAGGTCAGGGTTGCCAGGGGACATTTTATGCAACACAGACCACTACTCCAACCACTTAGGTCTTCAGCTGATTGTAGCACAGTGAGAATCTGCCCCAAACCAGGCCTGAGTATCTTCCTCTGGTGTTTGGAATGGCAATGACATTTACTCTCTTCATTAAAGTTGAAATGACATTTACTCTCTTCATTAAAGCTGAAAAGGGCAAGTTAGCCATAAAGATCACAGAACCAGAGAAGTCAGTTTGCAATGGAGCATAAAGCAGGAACAAAATCCATAAAACATGAGCATAAAGAGGAGGCTTTCCTGGTTTTGGATTCTAGCCATTTTCTCTAAGTCCCTTTAGGTTTGTACCTTGGACATCTTGAAGTACCTCTGTGGCCTGAGCAAGTGCACCTTTTTTCCTTAAGCTATAGCTTAGTTTCTGTTGTTCAAAACCGAATATGTACACACAGGCCCCATTTCAACCAGATTAGCCACTAAGGTACATCTGACTTTTTTCTTTTACACAGAGAAAGCTCCCCAATTTAAACAAAACAAAACCAATTCTAGTATTTCATTTTTCTCGTGAGAAAACAAAGGTTTAAAGGCCTCATCTCACAAAGCTAAACTTAGGGGGTTCTCTTCACTGAAAAAGAGCTTTTCAGTGCTTCCCAAACACAGACTTACATAGATCTTACTGAATCCAAGGCACTGTTCCAAATGCTTCATCAACATTGTTATTTAACCCTCACAATGCCATGATGAAGGCACTGTTAACCTGTCACAGAGGAGCGTAAGGCTCAGGAAAGCTAAGCAACACGGCCTGAGTCATACAGATTCAAGCCTACGCAGTCCAACTTTAGAATCTAAGTTCTTGATCAATACTCTACTTAAGCAGGGATTTAAGCTTAAGTAAGTGGCATTGTTTAGGCATTTGTTTAAAATTTGCAAATGGTACTTTCTGTCATGGCAGAACAGACTTGTTAAGTCACTCTCAAACTTAACACTCAGCAACTGCATTTCTGATAACAGGACTGAGGTGGAGGATATACAGTCCAAACTTAGTTTTTAAGTTATTTTTCAATTAACTTCGCTTCTGAATCCCTATGGTTGTGCATTATAGGAAGTAGGGCTGAGGCTATTAATCCATTTACCCAACACAATTCTATACTTACCTTTTTTGCCCCATTACAGCCACCCCTCCTGTCCATTTCTGGCCTTGATATGGTGGTAATGGGGCTTCCCAGGTGACGCTAGTGGTAAAGAACCCACCTGCCAACGCAGGAGGCATTAAGAGACACAGGTTCGATCCCTGGGTCGGGAAGATCCCCTGGAGGAGGGCACATTCACTATTCTTGCTTGGAGAATCCCAGACAGATGAGCCTGGCAAGCTACAGTCCATAGGGCTGCAAAGAGTCAGACACCGACTGAAGCAATTTAGCGCACATGCATGGCCATAATGCAAAAGTGAAACATATACTTCCAACTATCTTGTTATATTGTTAATTTATACTTTTTTTCATTTTAAAAGTGGCAATATTCTACACTTCTCAGGAAAAGAAAACAAAATTAAATTGTGTTACCTCTTAATGTATTTTTCTTGGAATCCTTTATTAGGAAACCTTCCCCACCCTCACCCTACACTTTCTAAAATCAGTGATTCTTAACCTGAGAACAAAGGATCAGGAGGTCCATAAATGCTCACTAGACAATCAGTAGAAATTTTGTATCACTATTTTCCTAATGGCAAGAGCTCATGAAGTTTGTAACTTATTTGCATCTTGGACTTTCAAAAAAAACAAAAAACAAAACCCACAGACCTAAAGAAATAGGAAATGAAATTCAAAATAGTCTAAATAGTCTCAGGGATTCACATTTTTTGAGTACTTCAATACTTGCTGCTGCTGCTAAGTCGCTTCAGTCATGGTCGATTCTGTGCGACCCCATAGATGGCAGCCCACCAGGCTCCTCTGTCCCTGGGACTCTCCAGGCAAGAATACTGGAGTGGGTTGCTATTTCGTTCTCCAGTGCATGAAAGTGAAAGTGAAGTCGCTCAGTCCTGTCTGACTCTTAGCGACCCCATGGACTGGCAGCCTACCAGGCTCCTCTGTCCATGGGATTTTTCAGCAAGAGTACTGGCTGCTAAGTTGCTTCAGTCGTGTCGGATTCTGTGTGACCCCATAGACGGCAGCCCACCAGGCTCCCCCGGTCCCTGGGATTCTCCAGGCAAGAACACTGGAGTGGGTTGCCATTTCCTTCTCCAATGCATGAAAGTGAAAAGCGAAAGTGAAGTCACTCAGTCTTGTCCAACCCTCAGCGACCCCATGGACTGGCAGCCTTCCAGGCTCCTCTGTCCATGGGATTTTCCAGGCAAGAGTACTGGAGTGGGGTGCCATTGGAGTGGGTTGCTACTGCCTTCTTCCAATACTTGCTAAGTATTGTTTATTTGGTCAGAAAAAACACAGAAGTGTTATAAATAATGTCCAAATGGTGAGTCTAAATGGATCTCTTTTAACTATTTAAAAATGTAATCTACTACAGCATGTTTTCTGATTAAATTGTATTCTACTATATATATAACTTCAGGTTAATATGTCAATGTAAATGATGGATGATTTACAAATCTCTTCTTTATAGTCTGGGAACTGTTGTTTTCATCTTAAAGTGCTGTTTAGGTACTATCAGTTTTTAATTGAACAGTGTCATGCACCAAGCACTACATTTAGCCCTATCCTCTAGTGTGATTAATTCTTGATTCTCTTCTAAATTGTAGTATTAATCTACAAATATGTTATAGTATATTCTTCATATACATATGCCCAAAAACCAGGATAATACCTAGATCTTACAATGGCTGAGCGGGTAAAGAATCTGCCTCCGACGCAGGAGACACAGGAAACGTGGGTTCGATCCCTGAGTCAGGAGATTCCCCTGCAGAAGGAAATGGCAACCACTCCAGAATTCTTGCGTAAAAAATCCTATGGCCAGAGGAGCCTGGCGAGCTACAGTCTAAAGGTTGGCAGAGTCAGACACAGCTGAGCAACTAAGCACAAGCACGCAGCGTGTATCGAGCTGCATAAAATAACAGACAAGACAGGCTGACTACACACTCCACATTAAGAAATACATCCCTGGACAATTTTCATAGACAACACATGCCACTGAAGTCAGAATGAGATGATTCGTTAAAATCTGTCATTGCCACCAAAACAAAGATATCTTCTAAGCATCGGTCGTTCTTTTCTTGGATGCACAAAGACTAGCAATCCCTTATGTTACAAAAGGGGCCCTAAATAATGTCAAGAGTAGTTAAGATTACAATGCCTTTTAACAAGGCGCTATAAAGATTGAAAACTCGACAAATTCACAAGCGAACGATTTTCCTTCTGTTCGTCTTGGTAGTAGCTTTCAGGCCGGTTCAGAAGCAACATCAAGAAGTAACAGAAATGAGGAACAAAGGCAGGAAAGGGCGAAAACCTCTGCTGAGATAAGCATTATGGCTCAGGCTGAGTGGAATGCTCTAAGAGTCGCTGCAAATGACCAAAACAATCTGAGTCTAAAAAAAAAAAAAAGTTGGTTGTGTGAGGTTTGGCTACTATACTATATATAGTTCACCGTATGTCAGGGACATTGTTCGCTTCTTGAAAAAGTCCCAAACATCCTGCCTGCGGTTTTCTCCGGGTGCCGCTAACCATTCTACTTATTCCTGTGACACCGGGTTAAAAGAAAATGAAAATACGACCTTCAGCAAGTATTTAGGAGGGGCCTAAAGAGAACTTTTCACCCTTAGCCACAGCCCATGATCCTCCCACGGGAACTGCCTCTGGACCGCAGCCCAGCTGACAGCGGAGGGGCTGCCGGCCACGCCCGGATGCGCAGCGGCCGGGGTCCAGGCCGGCCGGCCGGCGGGTCACACGCTGTGCCGGGGCCGCCCCGGCGCGGGGACAAGGTGCGGCCGGGCCTCACCTCCACGGCTTGGCCCAGCTCCAGGTCGAAGCCCACCACACACACGCAGTGCAGCCAGGCTGAGAAGCCGTCCCAGCGCAGCAGGCCCCGGCTGCGGCCCTCGTCCTCTTCATCGTCCTCTGGCGTGGCTCCCGCCACTACAACTGCCGCCGCCTCGCGCTCCTTGTCCGCCGCCACCGCCTCGTCCAACGGCCCTCGGGAGCCGGGCCCCGAGCCTGCCAGGCCCCGCAGAGCCATCCGCCGCCCCCTGGCCGTTCGCGCCGCCTCCACGGAGGACCGCGCCGCAGAGCGCGCTGGGCTCCGCGCAGGCGCAGCCGCAGCTGTCGCAGCCGCGGGGGCCGGGCCGGGCCGGGGAGGGGCCGCAGCGCACGTGACCCTGGGAGTGCGGCTCTGCGCGCGTAGTCTGGTCCCGCCCCCCGAGCTTGGCGACGTCGCGCAAGCACTTGACTGAAACTGTCAAGCCCGCTCTAGCCTCCTTGCTTTAAAGCTCGTCAAGCCTGAAGCAATGTATCCTGAAACCCTTCTTCGCAGTCCAACGACTAGGAAAACAATTATTCTTGGAATGACACCATTCGTATATTATCAGTTTAGTTCAGTTCAGTCGCTCAGTCGTGTCCGACTCTGCGACCCCATGAGTCGCAGCACGCCAGGCCTCCATGTCTATCACCAACTCCCGGAGTTCACTCAGATTCACGTCCATCGAGTCAGTGATACCATCCAGCCATCTCATCCTCTGTCGTCCCCTTCTCGTCCTGCCCCCAATCCCTCCCAGCATCAGAGTCTTTTCCAATGAGTCAACTCTTGGCATGAGGTGGCCAAAGTACTGGAGTTTCAGCTTTAGCGTCATTCCTTCCGAAGAAATCCCAGGGCTGATCTCCTTCAGAACGGACTGGTTGGATCTCCTTGCAATGCAAGGGACCCTCGAGAGTCTTCTTCAACACCACAGTTCAAAAGCATCAATTCTTCGGCGCTCAGCCTTCTTCACAGTCCAACTCTCACATCCATACATGACCACAGGAAAAGCCATAGCCTTGACTAGACGGACCTTAGTCGGCAAAGTAATGTCTCTGCTTTTGAATATGCTGTCTAGGTTGGTCATAACTTTTCTTCCAAGGAGTGAGCGTCTTTTAATTTCATGGCTGCAGTCACCATCTGCAGTGATTTTGGAGCCCAAAAAAATAAAGTCTGACACTGTTTCCACTGTTTCCTCATCTATTTCCCATGAAGTGATGGGACCAGATGCCATGATCTTCGTTTTCTGAATGTTGAGCTTTAAGCCAACTTTTTCACTCTCCTCTTTCACTTTCATCAAGAGGCTTTTTAGTTCCTCTTCACTTTCTGCCATAAGGGTGGTGTCATCTGCATATCTGAAGTTATTGATATTTCTCCTGGCAATCTTAATTCCAGCTTGTGTTTCTTCCAGTCCAGTGTTTCTCATGATGTACTCTGCATATAAGTTAAATAAGCAGGGTGACAATATCCAGCCTTGACGTACTCCTTTTCCTATTTGGAACCAGTCTGTTGTTCCATGTCCAGTTCTAACTGTTGCTTCCTGACCTGCATACAGATTTCTCAAGAGGCAGGTCGTATATTATAAGGTATTACAAAATTGTTAGAACATAGTGGCTAACATTTATTGAACACTTACTCTGTGACAGATGAAGTGCCAAGGAAGTAGTTACAATTATTACTTCGTTGAATCTAGTGGGTAGACATATACTAGATATTTATACATCTTTTTAGATAAACTGAGGTTCTGAGAGGTTACCTGACTAGTCAAGCAAGTATTAAAACTCTGATGCAGGCTTGCAGTGCACGCAGGCAATTTGCTGTGCGTTCATTCAGCAGTGTCCTCTCCACAAAGTCCCCTCCCATCTTTCTTGGCCTGGTTTCCTGTGACTCACTCAACACTCACACATCTCCACACCTTTCTGGAGCACCTCTACAACAACCTATGGATTACTGTCTCTCAGCAAGAGTCTAGTCTCCTGAAGCTTAGTATTCTTGGAGATCGGCTTTGGACTGGGTAAGCAGGAGGCACTTGGTCTATTGACTGATTATGGATCCACCCTGGTACCCCTGACTAGGATTCATTCAGCACCTACTATGCTGAGCATAAACTGAAGAATGGAAGTAAATAAGAAACACACAGTAATGCTCCAGTAGGAAAGTGAGTAAAAGACAATGGATAATAACTCACAATAAACGTGTTTTTCAAAAACAGCACAGTATTCATGCTTTTACACACTTTACCTTTAAAAAAAAATTATGTGGCTATATTGATCTTAGTTGTGGTACTTGGGCTCTTGCTGTGGTGCAGGGCCTCCAGAACACTTGGACTCAGTTGCCCTGGGCATGTAGCATGTGAGATCTTAATTCCAGTGTCCCCTGCTTTACAAGATAGATTCTTCTTCTTTATTTGTGACATTTCCGCATTTTTCCTTTGTGTTTAAATTTTAAAACAATAGTTTTTTTTTTTTGGCTGCATTGAGTCTTCTTTGAGGTGCGTGGGGATTCTCATTACGGTGGCTTCTCTTGTGGAGCATGGACGGTACGTGCCGGCTTCAGTAGTTGCAGTGTGGGCTCTAGAGCTTGGACTCAGTAGTTGTGGCACAGGATCTTAGTTGTCCAGAGGCATGCGGGATCTTCCTGGACCAGGAATTGAGCCCGTGTCCCCTGCATTGGCAGGTGGACTCCCAACCACTGGACCAGCAGGGAAGTCTCTACACAGATTATTTTATCTGATTCTCCTAACAGCCAAAAAGATGCGTGTGTGCTAAGTTGCTTCCGTCTTGTCCAACTCTTTGCGACCCTATGGACTGCAGACCTCCAGGCTTCTGTGTCTGTGGGATTCTCCAGGCAAGGATACCGGAGTGGGTTTCCATTTCCATTTCCTCCTCCAGGGGTCTTCCCGACCGAGAGATCAAACCCACATCTCCTGCATGGGCAGACAGGTTGTTTACCATTAGCACCACCTGGGAAGCCAAAAAGATAGGTCCTATTATTATTCCATTTTACAGGTGAGGACTGATGCTCCTCAAGATGTCAGTAATGTCACAGCCAGTAGGTGGCAGAACAAAGACTTAAAACCCATTTCTCCCATTGAACCTCAGTTCCTAAGCATTTTGCTGTACTACCCAGTCAAATTTACCCTGTTTGATACGAACTATTTTGTCCATACCCATAGGATTTTTAGTTGAAATAAGTGTTAGTATCTGTCTTTTCAAGGAAAATTTCTAATATCCTCAGACATCAATAGCGATGTTTCCTGGAGCCTTTCTTTAGGATAGAAAATGATCGTTTCCCAGCATCAGGGTATTTTCCAAGGAGTCAGTTCTTTGCATCAGGTAGCCAAAGTATTGGAGTTTCAGATTTAGCATCAGTCCTTCCAATGAATATTCAGGACTGATTTCCTTTAGGATAGACTGGTTTGATCTCCTTGCAGTCCAAGGGACTCTCAAGAGTCTTCTCCAATACCACACTTTAAAAGTGTCAATTCTTCGGTGCTCAGCTTTCCTCACAGTCCAACTCTCATATCCATACATGACTACTGGAAAAACCATAGCCTTGACTAGATGGACCTTTGTTGGCAAAGTAATATCTCTTCTTTTTAATATGCTGTCTAGGTTGGTCATAACTTTCCTCCAAGGAGTAAGCGTCTTTTAATTTCATGGCTGCAGTCACCATCTGCAGTGATTTTGGAGCCCCCCAAAATAAAGTCTGACACTGTTTCCATTGTTTCCCCATCTGTTTGCCATGAAGTGATGGGACCGGATGCCATGATCTTAGTTTTTTAACATTGAGTTTTAAGCCAACTTTTTCACTCTCTTCTTTCATCAAGAGGGTCTTTAGTTCTTCTTCACTTTCTGCCATAAGTGTGGTGTCATCTGCATATCTGAGGTTACTGATATTTCTCCCAGCAACCTTGATTCCAGCTTGTGCTTCATCCAGTCCAGCATTTCTCATGATATACTCTCCATATAAGTTAAACCAGCAGGGTGACAATATACAGTCTTGACATACTCCTTTCCTGATTTGGAACCAGTCTGTTGTTCCATGTCCAGTTCTAACTGTTGCTTCCTGACCTGCATACAGATTTCTCAGGAGGCAAGTCAGGTGGTCTGGTATTCCCATCTCTTTAAGAATTTTCCACAGTTTGTTGTTTAGAGTCAATTTAACATAGTTTCTATGTTTAATATTTGTATGGGATCTAAGGGGAGAAGGTTACGAGCGCTTCCTTCCTTACTGAGGTTCTCTCATTAGAACCTTTGAATCTTAGATCAGGCTCTTAGATCAGATTGTCTCTCCAAATCCTTCATCCTATTCATGAATTTTCTGTTTTTTTGGTCAGCCAGTTGCCATTCTAATACCCCTTATTAAGGTAAAATTCTCCAAGCCAGGCTTCAGCGATATGTGAACTGTGAACTTGCAGATGTTCAAGCTGGTTTTAGAAAAGGTAGAGGAATCAGAGATCAAATTCCAACATCCGCTGGATCATCAAAAAAGCAAGAGAGTTCCAGAAAAGCATCTATTTCTGCTTTATTGACTATGCCAAAGCCTTTGACTGTGTGGATTACAATAAACTGTGGAAAATTCTGAAAAAGATGGGAATACCAGACCATCTGACCTGCCTCTTGAAAATCTGTATGCGGGTCAGGAAGCAACAGTTAGAACTGGACATGAAACAAGGAACTGGTTCCAAATAGGAAAAGGAGTCTGTCAAGGCTGTATATTGTCACTCTGCTTATTTAACTTCTATGCTGAGTACATCATGAGAAACAGTGGGCTGGAAGAAGCACAAGCTGGAATCAAGATTGCCAGGAGAAATGTCAATAACCTCAGATATGCAGATGACACCACCCTTATGGCAGAAAGTGAAGAAGAACTAAACAGCCTCTTAATGAAAGTGAAAGAGGAGAGTGAAAAAGTTGGCTTAAAGCTCAGCATTCAGAAAACTAAGATCATGGCATCCAGTCCCATCACTTCATGGCAAATAAATGGGGACACAGTGGCTGACTTTATTCTTTTGGACTCCAAAATCAGTGCAGATGGTGACTGTAGCCATGAAATTAAAAGACGCTTGCTCCTTGGAAGGCAAGTTATGAACAACCAAGATAGCATATTCAAAAGCAGAGACATTACTTTGCCAACAAAGTCTGCCTAGTCAAGGCTATGGTTTTTCCAGTGGTCATGTATGGATGTGAGAGTTGGACTATAAAGAAAACTGAGCACTGAAGAATCGGTGCTTTAGAAGTGTGGTGTTGGAGAAGACTCTTGAGAGTCCCTTAGACTGCAAGGAGATCCAACCAGACCATCCTAAAGAAGATCAGTCCTGAGTGTTCATTGGAAGGACTGATGTTGAAGCTGAAACTCCAATACGTTGGCCACGTGATGGGAAGAAGTGACTCATTTGAAAAGACCCTGATGCTGGAAAAGATTGAGGCAAGGGGAGAAGGGGATGACAGAGGATGAGATGGTTAGATGGCATCACTGACTCAATGGAGATGAGTTTGAGTAGACTTTGAGAGTTGGTGATGGACAGGAAGGTCTGGCGTGCTGTGGTTTATGGGGTCGCAAAGAATCAGACACAACTGAGAGACTGAACTGAATTGAAATGAAGGTAAAGACACTACCTTGCAAAGCTACTATTTTCTGGGTGTTCATGAGGGCTAGAAAGTGCTTCCTTTTATAGAGACAAGATCAACTGCTTTGTAATGTACACTCATTGGTCTAAGTTGTGCTTGCTGAGATTATACAGAAGAGACCAACTCTTCTACATGATAGCCCTGTAGATGCTTGAAGGTGGTTATCCCACATCCTTAGGCCTGTAGTTTCCTGGGTAAACTACCCCAGTTCTTCTAACTGTTCCTCAAAGGGTATAGTTTCTAGGCCATTCATCATCCTATTGCCCAACTTGGGCATATTCCAGCTTGTCAACATCACTCTTAAAATGCAGTGCCCAGGATGAAACACTATCCTCCAGGTGTGATCCGACCACTGCAGGGTGTACTCTGGGACTATTACCTTACTTGTCCCAGCCACCAGCCTTCTATTAATGCTGGTTCAGATCACATTTGCTAGTTTTGGCAGCCAGGTCACATCACTGGCTCAGGTTGCATTTACTGTCAACTAAAGCCCTGGGTCTTTTTTCATGTGAGGAGCGCTTAAGTCAGGGTAGTCTGCTGTAGCCAAGAGCATGACTGGATTCATGGCTCTGCTGCTCTTCTAATATTACCAACAATACTGAGAGCAGGATTAAAAACATTCCAGACTCCCCTATTCGCCCGTAACCAAACTCCTGGCATTTCAGCAATTTTCATAGTTGAAGAAGAAGAAAAAAAAGAAAGGGTGAACTTCAGACAATGGTGTGAATTGCAGTGCCAAGGTCTCTAGACTTAGTTTTGCCAAAAGGACCTATAGGGGATCCAAGTGCCCTAGATATCCACCTATTTGGGCAGCCAGAGGAGTTCCTTCCTGATCCTGAGCTAAATGCTGTTGTAGCTGCTAGGGTAGAACTATGCTTGTAGTGGAAAGAAAATAGAGAGAAATACAGAAACTCAGGTGCCAACATGTCATCAATAGAGAGTTGAGTTTACTGCCACACGTCTCAGAGACAGAATGTTCAAATGCACATTTTGAAGAGAGGATCCAGGCAAAGAAGACAAAATATACTGTTAGGTGCTTCCTAAACGGTGCTTTTGAAAGCTTTAAAAAAAAGATGAAGAGCTTTGGTTTTTCACCTTGATGTTCTTAATATCTATACATGTGACAGGTACTCAGTAAATATTTACTTTTTAAAAATTTTGTTGAAGTATAGTTGATTTACACAAACATAACTTTTTAATGGAGAAGGCAGTGGCACCCCACTCCAGTACTCTTGCCTGGAAAATCCCATGGATGGAGGAACCTGCAGTCCATGGGGTCGCTGAGGGTCGGACACGACTGAGCAACTTCACTTTCACTTTTCACTTTCATGCGTTGGAGAAGGAAATGGCAACCCACTCCAGTGTTCTTGCCTGGAGAATCCCAGGGAGAAAGCCATTCTTTTTTTCTTTTTTTGGCTATGTTGTATCTTCATTGTGGCACAGACTTAGTAGTTGTGGCCTGCAGGCTTAGTTTTCCCAAGGCATGTGGGATCTTAGTTCCTCAACCAGGAATCAAACCTGGAACCTCTGCATTGAAAGGCAGATTCTTAACCACTGGACCACGGGGTGAAGGTGAAGTGGCTCAGTCGTGTCTGACTGTTTGCAACCCCATGGACTGTAGCCTACCAGGCTTCTCCTTCCATGGGATTCTCCAGGCAAGAATACTGGAGTGGGTTACCATTTCCTTCTCCAGGGGATCTTCCTGACCCAGGGATCGAACTCAGGTCTCCCACATCGGAGGCAGATGCTTTAATGTCTGAGCCACCAGGGAAGCCCGGACCACGAGGGAAGTCCCTAAATATTTATTGAATGAATGAAAACACTAAAAAAAAAAAAAACTTTAAGTATTCTTATTTTACAAAATTTTCCTCTTATGATCAGTTCTATGAACACATGAAAAGTTAATATAAAAATATTTCTTAAATGTAGTTCACTCTTAGCTTATGAAAAGTAAACACACACCTCACTGTATTTGAAGGTTATTTTACACTTGTTTGACCCAGTTAGTGCCAGGAGGCTGGTTTAAAAGGCCCATTACAAAATGCCAAACAGAAAGAGCAACCAGTGAAGTTCATGCTCTTTAGTCAGAGAGATGTGAGGCCATCACTCATAAAATATTTTGACAAAGTCTAAATAATTCTAGTAGATGTGCTAGTCTGATTTTTCAGGGCATACTAAGTTGCTTCAGTCATGTCTGACTCTTTGGCACCCTATGGACTGTAGCCCACCAGACTACTCTGTCCGTGGGATTCTCCAGGAAAGAATACTGGAGTGGGTTGCCATGCCCTTCTCCAGGGGATCTTCCCAACCCAGTGATCGAACCCACATCTCTTCCATCTCCTGCGCTGGCAGGTGAGGCGACTAACACACACACACAGCGTCACCTGGGAAACCCTGGATTTCCAGACCAAGCAACAAAAAAGTGTGAAGAGGCTGCTCAAGGCTGAGCATGAGAAGAGCAGAAAACAGAAGTCTACAGGTTAACAGAATGGAAAAAAAGGGAAAAAGAAGTCAGAAAACAAAAAATATCAGAAAGACACACAATGAATTATTTAATCATTGGTTGCCCCATTGGGAATAGAAACGCTGGGGAAAAGAAGAGCTGGTGACTAGAAATAAGGAGCTTTGCTTTTATCTTGCACAATTCTGTATTGTTATTTAGAGAAGGCATGTATTGCTTTCATTCACTAAACGTTAAGAGGTAACGATAGTGTAACAGAGTTGCTTTTGATAGTGAAGAACTGGACACTACCTAAATGTCCAACAAGAGGAGACTGACTGAAAAATGTCATATACCCATTCAATAGACTATTATGCAGTCATTTAAAATGTCATAGAAGAATATTTTGTAGCATAGAAACGTTCAAATTATATATTTTTAAGTAGAAAAAGGTAGGTCACAAAATATAATGAACGATCCTGTTCATATAGACTATATGCACAATGAAAAAAGACATTGGAGTTAGAGAAATTTTTTGCTTGGAATTAAATATTTGTTTTATTTTATCTGTGTAATATCTATTTAACTAAATCCTTTCTTTATGTATATATAATAAGAAAACAACTGAAACAGAAAGAAAAAGAAGTGAATTACAATGTTTTCACTAATGTCTTTGTGGCAGGAATTGCTATGCCACTGTGGTGATTAATTTAATGTGTCAACTTGACTGGGTCATGGAGTACGCAGATATTTGGTTAAATATTATTCTGGGTGTGTTTATGAAGGTGATTGTAAGTGAGATGAACGTTTGAATTGGTAGACTTGGGTTAAGCAGATTGTCCTGCCCAGTGGAGGTGGGCCTCATTCAGTCCATTGGAGGGCTGAAGAGAACAAGAAAGGCTGAATAAAGAAGAATTCATTCTCTGCCTGTCTTTGAACTAAGACAGCAGTCTTCTCTTACTTTAGGTAGGACTCACACTCAAACTGGGACTTAAACCTTCAGCTCTCCTCATTCTCAGACCTTTGCCCTCACACAGGAACTATACTTGTGTTCTATACCTACTGAACCTACCTAACATTGCCTCACCTGGCTCTCCAGCTTGCCGCTGCAGATCATGGGATTTCTCAGCCTAAACAACCACATGAGCCAATTCCATATAATAAGTCTCTCCCTCTCCCTCTCTCTCTGTAGTCATGTCTGACTCTTTGTGACCCCACGAACTGTAACACACCTAGCTTCTCTGTCCTCCACTCTTTCCCAGAATTTGCTCAAAATCATGTCCATTGAGTTGGTGACGTTATCCAACCGTCTCATCCTCCACACATACATTTCCATCCTATTGGATCTTTTTCTCTGGAGACTAATGAATACAGATTTCAAAATTGAGAGTGGGGTGCTACTGTAACAAATACCAAAAAACATTGAAATGGCTTTGAATTGTACAAAGGGTTGAGGCTGGAGAAGTTGTGACGTGCATGCTAGAAATATGGCCATTAAAGGCAATGATTCTGGTGAGGATTCACAAAGAAAAGGAGTGAGCTGGAGGGAAAGCTTCCCTCTTTTTATAGAATATGTAAATCATCCATGCTGCTGCTGCTGCTGCTAAGTCACTTCAGTAATGTCCAACTCTGTGCGACCCCATAGACGGCAGCCCACCAGGCTCCCCCGTTTCTGGGATTCTCCAGGCAAGAACACTGGAGTGGGTTGCCATTTCCTTCTCCAATGCATGAAAGTGAAAAGTGAAAGTGAAGCTGCTTAGTCGTGTCTGACTCTTAGCGACCCCATGGACTGCAGCCTACCAAGCTCCTCCCATGGGATTTTCCAGGCAAGAGTACATAGAACGTTAGTAAATATATGGGTGGCAAAGGCTATTCTGGTGAGATCTCAGATGGAAACGAGGAACACGTTACTGAACAGCGGAGAAAAGGTGATCCTTGTTATAAACTGGCAAAAAACTTGGCTGAAGTATATAATGTTTTACGGAAGGTAAATCTTGCAAGTTGTGAAACTGGATAGTTAACTGAGAAGATTACTAAGTGAAATGATGAAAGAGCAAGTTTGGTTCCTTCTGACTGCTTAGCATTAAAGGCAAAAGAGAGAAATGAGTCAAAGCAATGAATTCTTAAGCAAAAATTGACTAGAACTTTAAAAGTTGGAAAATTCTTACCCTGTTTATACTAAGGGTGTGGCCCACAGTTTGATTAGGAGATTAGTATGAGTGTGAACCACAGACCTGATCAGCCACCCCAGCACAGAAGGAAGGAAGGCTGTCAGACTTAGACCCTATACAGAACTGGACTGTGGAGCTACGTAGCTGCACACATGTGCTGTTCTTCAAGGGAAAGGAAGAAGGATGCCCACAAAGGTGATTCAGAGATCACTGGGGCTGCCTCCTCAGTTTCAAGGGTGGGAGGTTTGTTGCTTCTGATTCAGTAGGCTAGACAGCAGCCATCTGGAGCTTGGAGGGTGGAACCCCTCATAATTTTGGGACTGTGACCCCCTCCCACCTGTTGTAGTGGCAGAGGTGAGACCGCCCCATTGGGTCTGGAAAGCAAAGGATCGAACCCAAAAGGATTATTCTCAAGCCTCAAGATCTAATATTATTTACCTTATGAGGTTTTGGAATTACTTGGGATCTGATACCCTCTTCTTCCTTCCAATTTCTCCCTTTGGAGAAGTCTACCCTGTACATGTCTGACCACTGTATTCTGGAAGCACTTAACTTATCTGGTGTCATAGGTTCAAAGCTAGAGAAGAATTTTGCCTCAGGGTGAATCATACCTCATACCTGATGGAGATGAGATTTTGAACTTTTAGACTTTAAAGTTGAAGCTAGAATGAATTAAGACTTTGGGGGCCATTAGGATTGAATGAATGTATCTTGCATGGAAGAGGAATGTAAACTTAAGGAGGGGTCAGGAGTGGCATGTTCTGAACTGAATATTCCTGTGCTGATGCTCTAACTCCCTATGTGATGTTCTAACTCCCTATGCGATGGTATGGAGCTGGAAGATGATTACGTTTGTATGAGGTCATGAGGGTGAGGCCCCTTGATATGATGAATGTCCTTGTAAGAAGAAACCAGAACTCTCTCTCTGCCATGTGAGGGCACAGCATGAGGGGGGACATCTACAAGCCAGGGTGCCCTTACCAGAGAACTGAATCAGCCAGCACTAGAACTGTGAGAAGGAAATATCTGTTTCTTAAGTCACCCAGTTTTTTTGTTTGTTTGTTTTGTTTTTTTTTAAGTCACCCAGTTTTGTTGTAGCCACCCCAGCTGACCAAGACTGTCCCCTAGTATTCATTATTCCCTTTTGCCTTAGTTACGCAGCCTGGTTTAATTTGGGGTGGCACTGAGCCCATCTAACAGATTATTTCTTAACCTCTGCAGAAGATACATGTGACCATAAGATGAATAAGATGTATGCAAGAGTATTGATTAGAACATCTGGGTATACTCTTTTAAAAGTACACAGAAAAAAAATGAGATATATAAATATAGATATAGATAGATAGCAAGCAGTTCTTGCTCTTTTGTTCTTGCTCCTCTGCTTCCTTCTACTGCCAACCTGGACATGAAGCCCCAAACTGTAGCAGCCATTTGGGACCATAATGAAAATATTAAGAGACCCACATCTATAAGGCACCAAACTAATGCCTGCAACACCCTGCCTCTGAACTTCATAAAAATTAACCCTTATCTGTTCAAGCCACTGTAGTTAGATCAAATTGTAAGTCATAAATGACATGAGTCAGCTTTTGCATTAAAGCTTTAACGGAGTACAAAAGCTGCATCAGAAAGCTTTAGGAGTTAGATTCTAGAAACAAGTTTGTCTTTAGAGCTGACTTCTCAGTTCATTACTTGTATATAAAAACAAAATTATACTTTCATACAAAAACAGAATTATTAGACGAAAAATAGTTTAGTTTGAAGAGCTAGGATTTGTTGTTTGTTGTGAATTCCCACTGCTCCTGCTTGCCTATCACCCAATTTTCTTCTGTTTAAGAGTCCCCAGTTTTCTAGGAATTTCCTGGGGGTCCAGCGGTTCAGTTCAGTTCAGTTCAGTAGCTCACTCGTGTCCGACTCTTTGCGACCCCATGAATCGCAGCACGCCAGGCCTCCTTATCACCAACTCCTGGAGTTCACTCACTCCTGGAGTTCACTCAGACTCACGTCCATCGAGTCCTTGATGCCATCCACCCATCTCATCCTCTGTCGTTCCCTTCTCCTCCTGCCCGCAATCCCTCCCAGCATCAGAGTCTTTTCCAATGAGTCAACTCTTCGCATGAGGTGGCCAAAGTACTGGAGTTTCAGCTTCAGCATCATTCCTTCCAAAGAAATCCCAGGGTTGATCTCCTTCAGAATGGACTGGTTGGATCTCCTTGCAGTCCAAGGGACTCTCAAGAGTCTTCTCCAACACCACAGTTCAAAAGCATCAATTCTTCAGCGCTCAGCCTTCTTCACAGTCCAACTCTCACATCCATACATGGCTACTGGAAAAACCATAGCCAGTGGTTAAGACTCCACAATTTCACTGATTGCTGAGGGTTCAGTCTCTGATCCAGGAACTAAAATCCCACAAGCTGCGTGGATAGCCCCCCCCCCAAAAAAAGTCTATAATTTCCCAACAAGAAGCCACCCCATGATCATATTCTCACCCCATGAGGTTCAGCAGGAGGTAACTGCTACCCCTGAACTCCTGTGTGGGCATGCAAGGTAATCCTAGCCAATCAGTGTATTCCATAAACCTAGAACAATGAGGAATGCATGACTCAAACAATGCAATCAACTCTGAGAGTCGTTACAACGGTTCTGAAAGAGGCACTGTCCTAACACCAGCATTACTGGGCGACTAACTTGGAGCTGTTAGCAGCCTTACCACCGTAAATGAAGAAACGACCCCAGAATGAAGACAACAGGAAAAAAAAAAGCAAGAAATGGAAAGAGCAGGACTGAATCTTATTGAAACCATTTGGCCCTGGTTTTACACAAGCCTGAACTTTTCAGATACATGCCAAGTAAAATTTCCTTTTTGATTGGACTAGTTTGAGCTAGATCTTCTGACACTAGCAACTATAGGAACCTTGACTAATATAGTTACACATGGTAAATAATCCTGACTCATTCCATTAGCCTTTTATCACATCAAGTTGCTCACAGGAAGTCTTCCCTGTGAATTTATTTACCAAGAAAAGCAGTATAGTAGAATGCTAGTTCACATAGTGGGTTGGTTCTGGTGTTTTATATTATAAAATAATCCACAAATTAATTTTCAATTGGAAAAAATGGGAGAAATACCATTACTGTCATATAATCATATAATCACCACCACCACCTACCTAAAAGATAGGTGTGTATATATATACATATCTCGACAAAGTTAGGAAGCAATTATCATTGAAAAATAATCTTCAGAAAAAAAGATAGTTCAATTCATTCTCCCTTCCTTCCTGCAAATGTTTAACTTATAAAAGTTATAGTCTTAAATTTTGAGGGATAGCAAGCTGAATATGATGTTTTCTAGGACTGTACAATTTAGCAGAGCAGCCCAAGCATGAATGCTATTAAGAATTATACACCATTTTCTAAGAATTAGAGAATAATAGGAAAAATATCTGGGGGAAGTAACAAAAATTCTCTCATATTATTATAGCTATTAGAGTTCTTAGAGATCCAACAGTTCTTTCACCACATGGTTGAGGAAATTGTGGCTCAGAGAGCCAGTGACTTATTTCCCATAGCGAGTCCATGGCAAAATCCTGCTGGGAGCCAGACCTTTTTAGACACAGTCCAACATTCTTTCTTACTACCCCGCCCTACCTCTGTTAGGAGAAAAGCAAAATACCAAGAAGTTTTTCAAACTATAATTTTTTCCTCCGCACAATCTGAAATGGAGAGGAAAATCTCAAAGACCACAATAAAATAAGCTTGATTCTCTTTTTATCACGTACAGAAGCAATCCAGAAAGGCTGTGCCTCAGCTTTGAGAGTTTGTCTTTGACTTCCTGTCATGATTTTTCTCTCACTGAATTTTTTTTTTAAGTCTAATCTTGACTGTGCAGCAACCCTGCCTCATAAAAATCCAACCAGCTTGTTTTGAAAATGTTTGTTCTCTTCTGCATTATGGGCAAACTAATGGAGTCTGACAGCAAAACTAAAATTACCCAAGTTAAACTTAATCCAGAAAGTCTCCCTTGATATCCCAACTGGGCAGTGCCAGCTTGCACAAAAGACTAAGTACACTGCAAGCTCTAATTCTTGTGTAAGTAAGAGTTTCTTCTAAGGAAAATAAGAGAAATAAAGAGACTCCAAACTAGAACTGTTGTTCCTAGATACCCTCTAGTGAAGAACTTACAAGGAAACCAGTTCTTCTTAAAAAGAAATGCTGTGAAGTGTGTATTTTTGCAGTGTTGCTGAGATGGCAACCCCTACACATAATTTTTTATGGAAAATAATTTTCAAGAGCCAGGATTGCTGATTTATGGGTTTGTTTGTTTGTTGTCAAATAATAATATGTACTTTGGAGTCTCATCCTCTCAGTTTTAAATATGTGCTTTGAAGTTTCATTCATAAATATTCAGTGACAACTTGCTGAGCTTACAAAATGAGCAAAACAGATGTAGTTGCAGCAGGGCAGAGCTTTTAGTTTATTGGGGAAACAGGTAAAAAAGAAAAAAAAAGAAAGTAAACAAGCAAGTAACTAAAATGATGACAAATTACATATGAAGAAATAAATATTGTGATAAGATACAGATTAATGGGGGTGGGCAAGACCTACTTTAGAAGGGCTTGATTAGTCTGCTAGGGCTGAGTGATATGATAAAAATAAATATTTGATTTTTGTTCCAGTTTGCTGGCATACAGCCCCTGAAACTCTCGGAATCTCTGGAGAGATAAGCGGGACTTTTGTATGTTAATGAGATGACTGGTGGCTGGGAGCCCCGAGATGACTGGTGGCTGGGAGCCCCAAAATGACTGGTGACTGAGGCTGGTTGCCAGAAAGATCAAGACATAATTAGAGGGTTGTGACTTTCAGTTCCACTGAAGGGGAGGGGAGAGGTGCTGGAGATTGCCCTACTCACCGATTGCTGATGATTTAATCAGTTGTGCCTTCATAATGAAACCTCCATTAAAACCCTGAATGATGGGGTTCAGAGAGCTTTTGGGGTTGATGAATACATGGAGGTGGTAGGGGAGACCATGGACACCGTGCTCTTCTTCCCCGCTTACCTTGCCTTGTGCATCTCTTCCATTTGGCTATTCCTGAGTTGTATCTTTTATAATGAACTAGTAATAGTAAATTGGAGAAGGAAATGGCAACCCACTCCAGTATTCTTGCCTGGGAAATCCCATGGACAGAGGAGCTTGGCTGGCTACGGTCACAAAAGAGTCAGACACGACTTAGCAACTAAAACAACAAAACAAGAAACAATAATAGTAAGTAAAGTATTTCCCTGAGTTGTGTGTGCTGTCCTGGCAAATCAGAAACCTGAGGAGAGACTCGTGGAAACTCCTGATTTCCGACCAGTTGGTCAGAAGTACCTGGGACTGGGACTGGTGTCTGAAGTGGGGGCAGTTTTGTGGAACTGAATCCTTTACCTTGTGGGATCTGATGCAAACTCCAGGTACATAGTGTTAGAACTTAATCGTTGAATAGCCACGTGGTGTCTGAAGAGTTGGCAAGTTGGTTTAGTGTGAGGAAATATTCATACCTTCGGTATTAGAAGTATCATGAGTAAAAGCCGTTCAGAGGCTGCCATAACAAAACACCACAGACTGGTGGTGGCGCTAGCGGTAAAGAACCTGCCTGCCAGCGCAGGGGACAGGAGAGACTGGGTCCCATCCCTGGGTTGGGAAGGTGCCCTGGAGGAGGGCACGACAACCCACTCCAGGATGCTTACCTGGAGAATCCCATGGATAGAGGAGTGTGGCAGGCTATAGTCAATAGGGTCGCTAAGAGTCGGACACGACTGAAGCGACTTAGCACACGTGGGTGGCTTGAAACCTGAAATTTATTTTCTCACAGTTCTGGAGACCAAAAGTGCAAGATCACAGTGCCATACAGTTTGTTTCTGGTGAGGCCTCTCTTCCTGACATGTCTTTTTGCTGTGTCTTCACATGGCCTTTGCTTAGTGTATACAAGGAGAGAGAGAGACATCTCTGGTGCCTCTTTCTCTTTCATAAGAACACAAATCCTATCAGATTAGGGCTTCATCCTTAGGACCTCATTTAACCTGCCTAAAAGCCCCTATTCAGTCATATTTGGGTTAGGGCTTTAACTATGAATTTGGTAGTGGACACAATTCATTCTATAACAGAGGATAATCAGAGAAGGTCTTTCAGAGGAGGTGACATTTCCACTGAGATTTAAAGGCTATAGGAGCTTGTTATGGGATGAGCCAGAGGAGGGTCACAGAGAAGAAACAGGTGCAGAGGTAAAATGTGCGATCGTTATACTATTTTGAGAATATTGAGTTATGATAGAGAAGAAAAGAAAAAGCAAATGGGATAAATGCTGCTCATAAGATGTGCTACATATAGATAAGTTGTTAGTGGGTAGAGCATGTGTGTTAAATGTAAATAAGAAGCAATTAAAAGATCAAGAGTAATATCCAAAAGGTTCTAAGTATACATAAGGCATGTAAGCACTAAATAAATATTCATGACATATTAAATATATATGAGATATTTAATGCCCAGGATACACTAAATATACATGAGCACTTAATATTTATGAGGTCTTAATCCAGCCACCCATGGGGAATAACTATTCTGGTGCATGCGTCATCTGCCCAAAATACAAAAGTTCATAGCTGTTCAGCAGGGTAATTGGCAAAGTACAGCTCTTGGTCAGGTGTACTTGGCCCTAGGTCTTTCTTGTAAAGCAAGTGAATACCATTGGCCCAGGGCACCTTCTGTCTGTGGGCCCTCTTGTTGGACCCTCTTGCTTGAACTTCAACTCTGGCTCATGAACAGAGAAGGCTGACACAGCAGAGAGTTGAAAGATGTAAAAATATTCCATAACCCATAACATTTTTATAGGTATTGTTATGATTTTAATGGGGCTTCCCTGGTGGCTCAGATGGTAAAGAATCCGCCTCCAATTTGGGAGACCTGGGTTTGATCCTTGGGCTGGGAAGATCCCCTGGAGGAGGGCATGGCAACTCACTGCAATATTCTTGCCTGGAGAATCCCCAAGGACATAGGAGCCTGGTGGGCTACAGTCCATAGGGTCGCAAAGAGTCGAACATGACTGAGCGGCTAAGCACATTATTTTAATATTTATGTATTTGCACAGGGTCTTAGCTGCATGCAGAATCTTCATTGCAGTGAGCAGGATCTTTAGGTATGGCATGTGAACTCTTAGTTGCAGCATCTGGGATCCAGTCCCCTGACCAGCGATTGAGCCTGGGCCCCCTGCATTGGGAGAGTGGATTTTTAGCCACAAGACGACCAGGGAAGTCCCTACATGGCCCAGGATTTAAGCAGTGTGACCCTTCTGCCTTTCTTGCATCCTCTCCTAATAGCAAACTGTTAACTTACCATTTCTCTTTTCCTCTACCTTGTGCTATGTGTTTTAAATTGATCTGATAAATTATGTGAATCAAGCATTTAGTTTTATCTGTAAATTGAAATTAATTAGAATTAATTAAAATTAAAATTCATGTCATCAGTTATACTGGCCATATTTCAGGTGCTCAGAAGTTATGTGTGTTTTGTGGACAGTGCAGAAGAACATTTCTGTTATTGTGGAAAGTTCTATTGAGCAGTGATATTTTCAAAACTTAGAGGAAGCCATTGTGGCTGGAGGGTGATGCCGAGGAGAGTCATAAGAAAGAAGTTTGAGGGGAAGGAGTTGTTGACATCATGCATGGACTTGCGGACCATGGTAAAGAGTTTGCGTTTTAGTCCAAAATACAATACACATAATTAGCTTTATATTTTAAGAAGATCTCTTGTGGTATTGCCTGGAGAATGGGTTAGAAGATGTGCAGAAGTGAGTTAACATTGAAGGCCTGACTACTGTTGTTTGGAGGCATGACTTTAAAGATTGTCCTTGGCAGGTGTCTGGAAACTTGGATTTTGAGAGAATTCCCACAACCCAGTTATTAAGAGTGGTTCACTTTGCTTAAACTGTTTGTATAAAAGATAGGTGCTGTCTGCTGAAGACCTGCTTTCCTTTGAGGAATATGGAATTTTGGTACCTGTGAAACAGAACATTGGAGAAAGAAGTGAGAACACGTTTCAGGATTCTTGCCTGGGAAATTCCATGGACAGAGAAGCCTGGCAGGCTACAGTCCACGGAGTCACAATGAGTCGGACATGACCAAGTGACTAAACAGCAGGTAGAACGTGTCTGTGTGATTTGCCCCCAGTCTCTGGATAATAAGGTGTTTGTTTTTTTAATTATATATTTATTTGCCTGCATCTAGTCTTAGTTTCAGCACCTGGGATCTTTGTGTTGCATCATGTGGGATCATTCATAGTGGTGTGTGGGCTCAGTGGTTGTGACTCACATGCTTAGTTGCCCCATGCTACGTGGGATTGAACCCACATCTCTTGCATTGCAAGGCGGATTCATAACCACTGGACCACCAGGGAAGTCCCTGGATGCTGAGTTTTAAACAAGCGTCCCTGGTTGGCAACATTCTGTTGTCACAACTTTTGCCAGGGTAATTAAGTATATACTGTGTAATTCTAGTGGGATAAGACTCCTGGAAGTTGGCTGATTTTGCTTAGAATCCCTTTTCTGTAACATGAGTATGATTGTATGTATTCTGAGTCCTGTTAATTCTTCCTAGCAAATTATTAAACATGGGAGGTGGTCATGGGGACCCCTGACACAGAAGATGATGAGATTAACAATGAAGTGGAAAAACCATTTAAGAAACTATTTCAATCATCCATGCAGGTGAGAGATAATAATGACTTGACTAGAATGGCGTCAGTTTGGCTGATGTTAATGATCAATCTTCAGGTGCTCCTCACCCCTTGATGCTTACATGCTGCTGCTGCTGCTGCTAAGTCACTTCAGTCGTGTCTGACTCTGTGCGACCCCATAGACGGCAGCCCACCAGGCTCCCCTGTCCCTGGGATTCTCCAGGCAAGAACACTGGAATGGGTTGCCATTTCCTTCTCCAATGCATGAAAGTGAAAAGTCAAAGTGAAGTCGCTCAGTCATGTCCGACTCTTTGCGACCCCATGGACTGCAGCCTACCGGGCTCCTCCGCCCATGGGATTTTCCAGGCAAGAGTACTGGAGTGGAGTGCCATTGCCTTCTCTGGATGCTTACATAAATCCTGACAATTATGGAATCCAGAAAAATTGAACCAAGAGCTGTGACTCTAACTCATGGTAAGTTGGAGATATTCACTGCACTCATTTTCTCCTTGAATCTGCAAAGCTCTTAGGGCATCTATCCTCTCTAAACCACTGGGATTTTTACTGTAGATCCTAAGGCTAAATTTGCTTAGTGTTGAGAGCCCAGGCTTCCATACTCAACTTCTTCATCTCCCGTGACAGAACTGTGTATGGGATCAAGGCTCATGTCTCTGTTAGTCATATACTAATATATTCTCTTACAGTACGTGCTACAGTTTTACATGGGTAAGATTTTTCTTCGAAGCTAAACTGTTTGCTTTATAATTTATACTTTTATAGGCCTCACTTTGCTGAGCATAAAGAATGCAATAAATATTGTAGATAGGTATAAAAAAAGAGATTACAGTTTCTGCCTAAGGAAATTATTTACAACTTTCCAAGGAAGTATAACCAAGAAGGAGAGACCCAGATGTGACCACAAATCAAGGCAGGGTAATAAAACTGGAAATGAAAAAACAAAGTGCTATAGGTGCTCTAAAAGATTAAATCTTGCTGAGAATTCTGAATAAGATACATAGAGACTTCCTTGGTGGCCCAGTGGTTAAGAATTTGGACTTCTACTTCAGGGGGCTTGGGTTCTAACCCTGGTTGGGGAACTAAGATCCTGCATGCCATGCAGTACAGCCAAAAAAAAAAAAAAAAAGATGCGTATAGACTCATTAAAGAATGCCCTTGAAGTCTTGAAACCCTTTGAGAGAGAAAAGAGATTTTTAGTTTTGATTTTCTAGTTTTTTGAAGGAAGGCTTTTAAGATCTAAAACAGCACTGTTGGGGGTGGATGCAGAAGTCCCACCTAGATCCCTGATCAGAGGTCAAACGTGTGTCCCCTGCAGTGGCAGGATGGAGTCCTAACCACTGGACCACCAGGAAGTCCCTTATTCTCTCTTGATCCCTTTTCATTATGATTCAGACTTTGTTTAAATGTTATTTGCAAGAGGTGTCATTTTACGACTGTAACATTTAATATCTGTTCATGTGGATTCAAAGTGTGCAGTTTCATGTCATAATTGCTATGCAGCTAGCAATGCCATTCTTCCACTCAGTCTTCTCACCTTTCGTGTCCGTGGTAGAAACACTTGAGGTAGTCTGTAGCAGTGAAGAGGTAGACCAGCAAACTGCAGGCACCAAGTGCCTGTTTCAGCACTTATCCCTGTCCCTCGACTCTCAGACCCTAGAGAGTGGTATAATAAAGTCATGTTTAGCTATATAATATCAAAAACTGGTAAATAATACATCTGCCATCTCCCCCTTCCTCTTCCCAGGTACTTTTCCAAAGGGACTGACTATGGAACTAGCTGTCCTGATATAAGACATGGGTGAAGAGGAACACGGTGACTTTAAAGAAGCATCAGACATAAGAAAAATAATTTTTTCTATTGCGTTAAGAAAATACTCTGAAGCAGAGAAATAAACATTATTTGATAGAAACATTTACATTTCATTTGTATGTTAAGACAAGTAACTAGTAAAACAAGAAATTCTGGAATGCTATTTACATAATTTTGTATGGGCTCTCTTGCGAAAAGAGCACTAACAATAGGATCAGAACTAAATTACTATATTTCAAATAAAACAGTGCATGGCTGGATAAGGGAGTGAAGTCAAAGTTGGAAAAGGGATTCAATACCAAGAAGGGGGAGCTGTATTTGTTTCTGCAGCCAGGAGTTCTCTGATGGTTCTTTGACCCACATGGCCTGAGCCATGTGCTACAACTACTGAAGCCATGCAGCTGGAAGCCATGCTCTGCCAGGAAGACACTGGCCACTGCGATGAGAAGCCCACGTATATACCTGGAGAGCAGCCTCCACTTGCCACAACTAGAGAACACACCCATGTGCCGCAACAAAGACTCACAACAGCCACAAAATAAAAATAAAGAAATCTTAAAAAAAAAAATCCTATGATGTTAATACCCCAAGAGGGCATCCACTGTGAAAGAGAGCTAGACAACCAGAAAAAGAAAAAGAAAAAGTAGTTTGCAGTGCTTTTCCCTTAAAGAGTCAGATTTGGTAGATGTAGGTAGGATGCGGGGGACAGGATGCAGTGGTGGGGCTCAGTGGTAAAGAATCCACCTGCCAGTGCAGGAGACCCAAAAGATGCTGGTTCCATCCCTGGATTGAGAAGATTCTTCTGGAGGAGGAAATCGCAACCCACTCCAGTATTCTTGCCTGCAGAAGAATCCCATCGACAGAGGAGCCTGGTGGGCTACGGTCGAAGATGCTGCAGAGAATCGGGCACAAACTGAGCAACTGAGCATACACACACACACACAGGCAGGATGGGGAACCTGCATTTTTAACAAACTCTATGTTAGATGCAGGTGATCTGAGGATTGTACCTTGAGAAATGCTTAACATTTAGAGCATCGCTGCTTCAGATTTTCTATACAGAAGGTAGAGTGTGGAAAGCTCTCCAGTTGGAAATGGTGGCTAAGGGGACTTTTCCGGAAGTCTGTTTATAAAACAAACATTCTATATGTTTATTTGAGGTAATGAGGGCCCCCTGGGGGCTACTGGTGCAGCCATTGGTTAAGGGATGCTTAAGTGGAATGCTTCTTAAACATGAATGTGCATATATGTCATCAAGGGTCTTGCTAAAATGCAGATTCTATTTCAGAGGGGCTGGGTGGGTCCTGGAAATTCTGTATTTCTAAAAAGCTCTGAGGTGATGCCAATGCTGCTGGTCCCAGGACTGCTCTATGGATGGCAAAATTTTAACTGAGAGTGGGGT
The DNA here is from genome assembly GCF_042477335.2 of Ovis canadensis. NCBI lineage: Eukaryota > Metazoa > Chordata > Mammalia > Artiodactyla > Bovidae > Ovis > Ovis canadensis. The sequence continues at coordinate 58,225,588 of NC_091263.1, read as the reverse complement.
TATATAATGTAAAGAGATAGAGTCAGAAATTGCACGTGAAGTGGAAAACTGATCCATGAAATACAGCCATAGTCAGAAGACTTAATCCAAAGGTTGAGCAAATTAGAATCATGAAAGGGGAAATAACCAAGAGTGAATCACCAAGGCCCTGGCTCTTAGCCTTTTTCTTCACAGGGAGCATATTTGGTGTCTGCATGAAAACAGTGAGTGGGTGGGTGATCATAGATAAGGTTACAGGCCAGGTTCCAACAGACAGAAAGGTCCAACAAAGTTTCCTAAGAAACACAGTTTTCTCTGATTAACAAACACACCTCCCACAAACTAGAAAAAATGCAGCTTTGCAACAGAGGATAACTGATTATCACCACAGAAGTTTCAGAAACCAAGATCTTTTCATATCTTCCTCTGCTGAAAATCCTGGATGGTTCCCTACTGTTAGGGACAAATCTAGACTTCTGACCCTTGAATTCAATTCATTCCACATTTATCCGTACATTTCCAATACTATCTCTTACCAATATCTAGGTTTCTCACACTTTTTTTGGTGCAGGTCACACCTAACTACAGGTATAGTAAGCCTCTGCTCTAGTCAATTCTTTGCTGAAATATCCTTTTTCTAATATAGTCTTCAAAGTCTTGTATAAATATAATAATGATGATATAACAACTATCTGTATTTACAAAGTCCTTGCTGTTCAATAAGTACGACATTATCAGAATGGATAATTCTGACAAAAGAATGTTTATTATGATTGTCCATTCATTTGTTCAGCAAATATTTATTGAGTGCCTGATGTTGGCTTCCTTGGTGGCTCGGCAGTAAACAATCCGCCTGCCAGTGCAGGAGACGTGGGTTGCATCCCTGGATAAGGAAGATCTCCAGGAGAAGGTGATGGCAGCTACTCCAGTATTCTTGCCTGAGAAATCCCATGAACAGGGGAGCCTGGTTGGGCTACAGTCCATGGGTCGCAAAGAGTTGGATATGACTGAGTGACTAACAACAGCAATGTGTGCTTGATACTGTCTAGGCACTGACAATCTAAATAGACAAGTCCCTTCCTTCAATAGGCTTTTATTCCAGCTGTGAAAGTGAAAGTTGCTAAGTTGTGTCCAACTTTTTGCAACTCCATGGACTGTACAGTCCATGTTATTCTCCAGGCCAGAGTACTGCAGTGGGTAGCCATTCCCTCCTCCAAAGGATCTTCCCAACCCAGAGACTGAACCCAGGTCTCCCAGGTTGCAGGAGGATTCTTTACCAGCTGTGCCACTAGGGAAGCCCATATTCCTGGTTTATCCAGAGACAAAGAAGTAAACATACTATATGTCAGTGATAAGTGCTGAGGAGAGAAATGAGGCAGACTCGGGACAGTGATAAAGGTAACTGAGCAAATACTTGCCTGGAGATAACAGTCATCCTGAGGATAGAGACAGAGGAAACATCTAATGCAAAAGGCATGCTTGTCATGCTATGGCAAGGGGAGTGTGACTGAAGAAGAGGATGGTTGGAGCTGAGAAGTGGTCAGAGAAGTGGGGGAGGTGGTGATAAATCATATAAGAGCACTTTCTAGGTTAGTCCAAGAATTTTGCCTTTTCTTCAAAGTTAGATGGAAAGCCATCATCCTTTTCAAATGACTCACGGGCTATTGCCTTAAAAATTGATGATAGGGGAACAGGGGCAGAATCAAGGAGACCTATTAGGCAATTACTACAAAGATCCAGGTGAGACATCCAGGTGATGGGGGCTTGGCCCAAGGCGAAAGCACGGGAGCTCCAGAGAAGTGGTCAGGTTCTCAATCTAATTTGAAAGAGGCAGAATATGAGTGGGAGTTAATGAATGAGAGGAGCTAAAGACAAAGTTTCTGGTCTCTTTTAACTGGCAGGACAGAGTTGCTGTTTCTTATCTTATAGATAAAGAATTTGGGGTTTCGGGAGATTATCTAACTCCTCCAAAGTCAACTGTCTAGTTGTCTGTTAATAGGTTTATGTGGAGAGATTGAGTGGTAGTTCTTCCTTTTACCCATGTCCTCAAGAACATAGCTTTCATTAGTATAAAGATAAAACTAAGGCTGGGGAGGAGTTGCGGAATTTTAGAATTTCTGAGTATCTCCCACTCTCAGAGACCCAGGAAAGAACAGACCCAGGTTGGGATGGCTGCAAGATGCCTCAGTGACATGTCATCAAGCACTGAGACCCTGAAAGCAGCTTTAAAAGTGCTGGGGGTCATCTTGCCTGCCTGCCTGGAATGGAAAAGACCCCTGGAAAGTGCTTTCTCTGGCCAGACAAAGGAGGATCAACAGCATAATCCCAATCCAGTTTCCTAGGACCACTCATACCCTAGAGGTCTTTGTTGTTGTGTTGTTCAGCCGCTAACCGTTTGCAACCCTATAGACGGCAACATATTAGGCTTCTCTGTCCTTCACTAGCTCCTGCAGTTTGCTCAGACTCATGTCCATTGAGTCAATGATCCTTTCCAGCCATCTCATCATGGTATGATACGAGGACCACTCATACCCTAGAAGTCTTGCATGTTTCATTGTAGTGGGAAAAAGAATCCCAGAAATAATTCTTGTCCACCTTGATAAGTGGGGATTCTGAGCCATGTTTTATTTGAATGAATGAATTCATAAACATATAAACAAACAAAAGAAATATGACAGAGATGTTCTATAGCATTGCTAATTAAAGGAAAGCCTTGGGACAACCCAAAAGTTCAACAGTGTGGGAATGGTTAATTAAATTTTGGTATTTAGAGAGAGTGTGACACTGTGTCTCTGTTTAGAAAGCTGGACCAGATCTATATTTATGGGTATGGAAAGGTATCCACAACCTGTTTCAAAATGAAAGCATCAGTAGAACGTTATGCAGGGTATGAGTCTGTATAAATCACACTCTGGGTGTACATATGCATACACAAATATGTGTATGAAGAGATGATTGGAAGCTGGTTTGCAAAATTGTAATAATACTTACCTGTGGCTGGTGAGGTTTATGTAATTTAGTTTATTTCCTGCTTTTCTGGATCAACTGAATTTTTTAAAATAAGTGTGTCTCAATTATGGAATTAAAAAGAACTTTTTCATCTTAGGAAAAAAAATCTATTACCCAGGATTTTGCAGTTTTACCTGTAACTGTGCTGGAAAACTCTTTTATCTAAAGCTACATTTAAAATATTCAGTAGACATTTGGCGCCTTAGAAAATTTTTATTAAGCCTCCATTTCCATCAATTAAATGACGAAAAGTTAAGTACATTAAGTGATGCCTCTTGATGCTAACCACTAAGCACTCAGCTCCATTTACTTATTTTTAACATTACTTTTCTTGAGCTTTCTTACTAACAAAAATTAAGTGGTAATTTTTAAAAACCACAGTTATTTCCACAAATAAGATGACACGCATTCCACTGGTAATTTTTAAAATGTATTTACTTATGTTTGGCTGTGCTAGGTCTTCACTGCTCCATGGGCTTTTCTCTAGTTGCAGCGAGTGGGGGCTACTCTCTAGTTGTGGTGCTCAGGCTTCTCATTTCTGTGGCTTTGCTTGTTGTGGAACATGGGCTCTTGGGCAAGAAGGCTTCAGTAGCTGCAGCACGTGGTCTTGGTCGTTGTGGTTTCCGGGCTCTAGAGCACATAATCAGTAGCTGTGGTGCACAGGCTTAGTTGCTTCGCGGCATGTGGAGTCTTCCTGGACCAGAGATTGAACCCGTGTCTCCTGCATTGGCAGGCAGATTCTTTACCACTCACTGAGCCACCAGGGAGGGTGGCTATAATAATAATGTTTACGGAGGCAGAAATAATTTCAAAACAGCCAAAAGAAAAAGTACTGTTTGAAGTCTGGGATTTTAGCACATTTACAGGATCACAATGATCCTTCTTCTCAACTTGATTACAAAACTATATGACCTGCAAGTTACTTTTTTTAATCCTTGAAATTCTAGTGCTATGGACACTGCATTTATCCGTGTGATATTTCTAAATACATAGTTCTTGGATAAGTAGATCAGGTCAAATCAGGTGAACTGGTTGAATTCCAGCTCTTAGAGTATTAGGTACTAGGTCAAACCTTAGGTCTTAGAGATGAAAATCACTATTAGTTGAAAAACATTTTTTCAAAGACAGACGGTTATTGACGGTGAAATCAAGAACGGCACCATGGCTATAAAATATTCAAATAAAAAACTCAAGAACTCTGCTACACCTGTTATTTAGTCACTAAAGGGAGAGGTTTTATTTTCTTTTGTTCACAGAAAGCAGGAAGAGGAGAAAGGGGAAAAAGGGAGGAAGTAAAAGATCATGAAACATACAGATTTACTGGAAAATAGATGAAAACAGAAGCAAATGTTAATTCATAAATTAAAGTCAGTGATGTAGAAATGGAGCATAGATCATATGATGTGTTAGATGATAAAAAAAGTAAATGTAAAAAGGAAACTTTTGGGAAAGGACAGAATGTTTTTTTAGACTCTTCTCTCTCCCAGTCTCTTTATTAGTCACCAGATTCTGCTGATGATTGAATTCCCAGCAAAACTGTAAGATATTACAAAAGGTTCTTCAAGTTATCCTAACTACCTGTTCAGTTCAGTTCAGTCGCTCAGTCTTGTCCGACTCTGCGATCCCATGAATCACAGCACGCCAGGCCTCCCTGTCCATCACCAACTCCCGGAGTTCACTCAGACTCGCGTCCATCAAGTCAGTGATGCCATTCAGCCATCTCATCCTCTGTCGTCCCCTTCTCCTCCTGCCCCCAATCCCTCCCAGTATCAGAGTCTTTTCCAATGAGTCAACTCTTGGCATGAGGTGGCCAAAGTACTGGAGTTTCAGCTTCAGCATCATTCCCTCCAAAGAAATCCCAGGGCTGATCTCCTTCAGAGTGGACTGGTTGGATCTCCTTGCAGTCCAGGGGACTCTCAAGAGTCTTCTCCAACACCACAGTTCAAAAGCATCAATTCTTCAGCGCTCAGCTTTCTTCACAGTCCAACTCTCACATCCATACATGACTACTGGAAAAACCATAGCCTGGACTAGACGGACCTTTGTTGGCAAAGTAATGTCTCTGCTTTTGAATATGCTATCTAGGTTGGTCATAACTTTTCTTCCAAGGAGTAAGCGTCTTTTAATTTCATGGCTGCAGTCACCATGCAGTGATTTTGGAGCCCCAAAAATAAAGTCTGACACTGTTTCCCCATCTATTTCCCATGAAGTGATGTACCTGGTTCTAACTTCATTCCTCTAACCCTATCCTAGGTTATTACTGTAAATCTTATTTCTATCCTTTAAAACTTATTTTTTTATTTTTGGCTGCACTGGGTCTTTGTTGCTGCCCATGGGCTTTCTCTATTTGCAGCGAGCAGGGGCTGCTCTCTACTTGCAGTGTGTGGGCTTCTCATTGTGGAGGCTTCTCTTGTTGCAGAGCACGGGCTCTAGGGTGCTCTAGGGAGTGTGGGCTTCAGGAGTTGCAGCACTCGGGCTCAGTAGTTGTGCCACATGGACTTAGTTGCCGGCATGTGGAATCTTCCTGGACCAGGGATCAAACCCGTGTCTCTTGCATTGGGACATGGATTCTTACCACCAGACCACCAGAGGAGTCCTAAAAATCTTATTTTCAAATGGCTTTGTCTCAACGAAAGGCAAATCTAAAATCCAAATTGTATTTTGATTTCATTTCACCCATGGAATTACTTACATTTTAGTGAGGAATAATTGTATGAAAAAGCCTTCAAGTTGAAGTGTCCGTCTTCAGCCTGAGTTTGTTCCCTCTTGGATTCCATGCCAGACCAGTGTTTCATGTAGACATTTATTCTGTAGAATCTACAGTATATATATATATATATATATATATATATATATATATATATATGGATTTTTAGGAACTTTCTTGGAGACTGGCTATGGCATACAGAGTAACAAATATAGTTCATGATACCTTACTAGCCAGGGACTACCAAATAAGATCATACTTACCTTTATTGTTCAAATTATGATGGCTTAAGCACTCATGGCCTATTTCCTGGAAGAAGGAACCTCCTTCTCTTCCATATTTCTTTTCTTTTTAAAATTTATTTCTTTTGGCTGCACCAGGTCTTTGTTGTGGCACGTGGGAACTTCAGTTGCAACATGCACTCTCTTAATTGTTGCATGTAGGATCAAGTTCCCTGAGGAGGGATCAAGCCCAGGCCCCCTGCATTGGGAGTGTGGACCACTAGGGAAGTCCCTGTTCATATTTCTGATGTAGCTCTTCTGTTCTCAGGAACAGCCCTTCCTGTACTTCTGCCCCAACTTTCTGGACCTGCTGCAGCTGAACTGTCTCTCACCTTTATGAGGACAGTGGGCACTGCAGTCTTAGACAATTGACTGTGCCCATGGCTTCTACCATTGACTTTGAGAAGTGCTAGATATTCTTCCAGGAAAGTAAAACGAGATCAAGAACACAACTGAGGCCAGGTTGTAACAGTTAGCAAGTTTTTTCAGAAGGCTTGGGAATATCAGAAAAGAAGTGAAATAGACCAGGTGACTAATACTGCTATTAGTAGCGGCCACTCTGAGAGGTCCACAGTCTAAACTTATCCTCAGAATGGTACAAACCTAGGTCCTCTGGAAACTACCATCAGCAGATGCCCTATGTCCTACAAAAAACAAAGTGCCACATAATGTGTCATTAGTCCTATTTCTCAGGTCTGGGATTTTCAGTCTGTAAATACCACCAGAGGTAGAACTCCACGATCCATGCCGTGGCATGCTGGGCCAGGCACTCTCTGTTCTTGTCCACAGCCTGCTCTCCAGCACTGACTAAAGAGATTAAGCCTGTGCACCCTTCCAGCTTTCCTTTTCTTCCCACTTCTATGACCTTCCCAAACAAAGAATAATCCAAAGAGTAGTCCTCTGTATTCTACAAGGGTATATGGTAGTGTTTAAGCATAGGGTAGTCTAAATCCACACTTCGGGAAAAACATTTCCTTACAGAAATCATGATTTATCATCAAAGCATAAAACCACTGAGAGAGAAAGTAGCATTGACATATATACACTACCCTGTGTAAAACAGGCAGCTAGTGAGAAGTTCCAATATAACACAGGGAGCCCAGCCTGGAGCTCTGTGATGACCTAGTGGGGTGGGATGGGAGGAGACGAGGGAGGCTTAAGAGAGAGGTGATATATGTATAATTACGGCGGATTCACGTTGTTGTATGGCAGAAGCCAACACAACATTGTAAAGCAATTTTCCTCCAATTAAAAAAACCGAAACAAAAACTACTAAGAGATGTCTCGTTAACAGCCTGAAACATCTACATTTGCTTTACCTTTAATTATTTCAGGCTTTCTACAAGAGCTAGACTTGGGAGGATTGCTTTATATTTACATATAGAGACTCCATCAGATTGTTTCCCAGCACTTAGGGAGAGTTAGTACCCAGGGGAAATTAGATCCTATGCTTTTAGAGGGTAGTTTTCCCAGCTGCTTTCCTCATCAAGGTTAAAAAATAAAATCCTGGCTTCTGCCAGCCTGGTTATATCACCTGCTGTATTTACTTCTTGGAAAGCATGTCTCCTCTTCATTAGAGAGCCCAGAGGTCAGGGAGCAAAAATAGGAGCTGAAGGGGATAAATAATGCCTGGAAATAGAAAATAATGTCCAGCAGATTGTCATGTGGAAACAGCGGGCTGTCGTGAAATGACAAGAGATTTTGATATAAGTCTGCTTTATGGTGGACGCTTCCCTTATGGTGGGGTAACTCAGACTGAACTTCTCTGAGCCTTGTAAATGATGTAAAATGATGGTAATAATCTCTACCTTACAGAGTCGAGTATTAAATGAAAAAAAAATATATGATCAAGTCCCGGCAGGCAGGTCATGCTCCAGCTACAGCACTGGATGATAGGAATAGAATGGTGAACAAATAAAAATGAGTCACTGTCTTCATTGAGATTTCAGTCCAGAAGGGAAGACAGGCATTAAACAAAGAACTATCTCATTATGATTTGTAATGACTTGACCTATTTTAGGCTGGCATGGAATGTGGTCTTGACGTAGTGATGCCAAAGGTGGGGAGTCAGGGTTAGGAAGAATGTGTCAGGCTTCAGTCAGAGCAGTCTAGGCTGCTGGAAGGTGCTCAATAAATGAGAGCTGCTATAATAATTACTGTTATTATCATTATTAATTTAGTAAATATTTATTGAGTATCTACCGTGTGTACTAAGCTACTGTGCATACTGAGGATATGCTAAATGTGTGAGTTTAAGCAAATATCTTAACTTCTTTGAGCCTCATTATGTTCTCTGTAAATTGGGGACATTAAGAATACCTACTACCTCTTTGGTCTTTCTTTGAGGATCCAAATGAAATAGTGTATATAGAGTGTTTAACAAATTGCCTGGCAAAAAGAGAAGATAATGTATTTTAGTAATATTATTATTCCTCAGTAGTCAGGCCCAGCTACAGAATTTGCAGGGCTCAGTGTAAAATGAAAGTACAGGGCTCTTTGTTTAAAAAGTAATAAGAATTTCAGGACAGCAACAGCAAAGCATTAAACCAAGTGAGGGGCCCTGTATGACTGCATAGTAAACACAATCATGAAGACACCCCTGTCACTAGTTACATCATATATATGTATTTATATGCTTAACTATCCAAAGCTTGAATTTTTTGTGGGGGATGGGGCAAACACAACCTCTATAACTGTCAGATGAATTTAGTTTATAAGAATAAAATATAAGCATATTCAACATATCAATATATTAATAGATAATTGGTGATATTTTCCTCAAACTTTTATTGTGAAAAATGTTAAAGTGCAAAATTATAAGGATTTACTAATGAACATATGTATATATAAATCAACTAGGTTGTACAATTAGCATTTTATTATATTTGCTTTATTATATATTCATCTATCTGTTCCTCAAAACTTCTGTTAATCTATTTGTTTTTGGTGCATTTCAAAGTAAATTCCAGATATCAATATCACTTACTAAAATCCATTTTTTCCCCTTTTGATATAATATTGACATATAGAGGAGTGTGCTAAACGTGTTGAGTTTTGACAAATACATATACCTCTGTGACCCATACCTTTAGAACATTACCTATCACCCTAAAACCTTCCTTCATACCTTTTCCAAGTTAATCTCCATCTCCAACTTCCATAAGAGACAACTACTGTTCTGATTTTTTTTTCTGGAGTTTATCATTTTCGAAAGTACTTCATGAGTACTTAGATTCAGTGCTGTCTCAAATGGGTGCACAGAAAATTCTGCAGACTGTAAAACAGGAAAGACAATTCTAGAATATTGTGTTGCAATCAACAAATATTTGTTGAGTCAAAGAGTAAAACTATTGAAATCACTTTGCGTGCTTTTTCTTTTTCTTTATTTTTCTTTTTGGCCATGCTGGCTGCTTGTTGGATCTTAGTTCCCCAACCAGGGATCAAACCCAAGCCCTTGGCAGTGAAAGCACAGTCTTAACCACTGGACTGCCAGGAAATTCCCACTTTTTCTTTTTAATAGTTTAATTTTCTGGTAAAAATTATAATAATGTATATTCCAGAAAAGTGTAAATAATATGGAAAAACAAAGAGAGGACATTAAACACCACCCATAGTGGAGGAATAAACATTTAAAAATATTCTATGAAATTTCTCCCAGCTATCTGTGCATATATACATATAATGATCTGTGGATGAAATTTAATAAAAATTGTCTCATACACATGTATGGTCCATTACTGGGTTACAACATGAGCACATTTTACAGGCTGATTTATGATTCCAAAATGCCACCCAAAGAGGAGGCATGGATTTACATCCACTGACTGGCTATGTTTTAAATTCTTAAGGATGGAAAATAAATGTTTGTTTTATATTTTTTTCTTGAGGGTAGAAGAGAGAACAGGTGAAGGGCTAATAAGTGCCCCTAAAAGCACATCAGTCCAGTTGAACTCAGTTCAATAAATAATTACTAAGCAAAGATAAGAGGGCTTCCCAGGTTGGTGCTAGTTGTAAAGAATCTGCCTGCAAATGCAAGAGACGTAAGACATGGGTTCAATCCCTCAGTCAGGAAGATCCCCTGGAGGAGGGCATGGCAACGCACTCCAGTATTCTTGCCTGGAGAATCCCATGACAGAGGAGCCAGGTGGGCTAGAGTCCGTAGCATCGCAGTTGGACACAACTGAAGTGACTTAGCATGCACGCACGCAAAGTTAAGACTAGCTGCTGGGAACAGAAAAGATAAGGCATGAATCCAATATGTAGAATGCTCATACCCTAACCGGAGAAGGCAATGGCACCCCACTCCAGTACTCTTGCCTGGAAAATCCCATGAATGTAGGAGCCTGGTAGGGTGCAGTCCATGGGGTCGTGAAGAGTCAGACACGACTGAGCAACTCCACTTTCACTTTTCACTTTCATGCATTGGAGAAGGAAATGGCAACCCACTCCAGTGTTCTTGCCTGGAGAATCCCAGGGACGGGGGAGCCTGGTGGGCTGCCGTCTGTGGGGTCGAACAGAGTCGGACACGACTGAAGCGACTTAGCAGCAGCAGCAGCATACCCTAACAGGAAATTTCTTTGACTACAGGGATTTATCCTTACTTGAGCCTACATAATGAGGGAGGATCATGAGGATCTACTCCCAAAGGAGCACTGAGTCCTTCATTAAATTTGGTACAGAACTCAAAAGATATAAGTGAAAAGCAAGTCTCCCTCCTGTCCTTTTTCCCTACATCTCTCACCCAGTGTTGATTCTTTAGGGTTTACCACTGTTACTGATTTCCTGTATCTTGCGCGTGTATATATATACACACACACAGGCATATGCTGAGCAGGCAAAAATATTAATTGTCCACTCATCGCTTACTCATTCAAGCAATTTTAAAATACAGTTGTATGACACACATAATTTTGCATGTTGCTCTTAAAATTATACCTTGGAGATTGCTCCATATTTATTCATATGGAGATGCTTCATTTATTTTTAGCTTGGAAATCATTCATAGCCACTCTTCATTTTTTTTTTTTTTAACTATCTCCACAATATACCACTGTGTGAATGTAATTTATTTAACTGGTACATTATTCATGGACTCCAAATTTAGTCCCGATATTTTGCTAATATGATCCTGCAGTGATTGTGTGAATCATCTGGCTTTGAATCGAGTTAGTAAATACTTGGTAGAGGCATTTGTTGGGTTTTAGATGAATATTTAAAAGTACAAAACATTAAATATGTTAATGCCGTGTCTGAAGTATGTTCCCTTAAAACCACTGTTAAAACAAAAGCCTAAGAGCCAACAGGAAATCTCCACCCACTTAGTCAGACTCCAGGAGCAGTAAATAGACAGGCCTATCCAGTGTCTTCCAGGTTCACAGAGGAGCTTTGTCACACAAGTAGTAGCTCATTGTAGAGTCCATGCTTTGGCACTAAGAACTTCCCCTAGAGAGTTTGGATCCAGCAACATAACATACAAATATTCACTTGTCACACAAATAATTCATCAAAAGGCCTTGGGACACGCAAACGCAGAAACAGATTTCCTCTTGCCCTTCCCATTGATTTTTTTTTTTTACTTCATTTTGAAATAATTATACTTAGAGAAGAGTTTCAAGAATAGCTCAAAGAACTCCCACACGCTTTTTGTTCAGATTCACCACTTTTTAACATTTGGCCACTTTTTAACATTTGGAGAAGCTTTCCATATACACACACGTACACACATACGTACCTGTGTATTTATGTATGTATTTACATGAGTTTTTTTTTAATGGATTAGTCAAGAGTTGGTTGTATATATAATGCTCTTTTATCCCTTAATATATTCCCTAAAAATGGGAATAATCTATGGATTTTGAGGAAAAAGTCTGACCTGGCAACCTTCTGTTCTTTTTTGAGAATCATTGACTTTAAGAGCTAGAAATAACCTGAAAGTGTCTAGTTCACCTCCTTTACACACAGGGAAAGCCAGAATTAGCAAATTAGTCAGTCAAAGTCATATTGCTAATATCTGCGAGGAGATCCTCTCTTCTGGCTCTTTCCTCTCTACAAGCCACTTGGTATCATCTGGTCCAAACTATTCAATAGGTTTTATAAATGAGGAAACTATGGCCCAGAAAGGGTTTATGATTTGTCTAAGATCACACAAGAAGTTACTTTCCTGGATTCCATAGGTAGGTATAACTTTTTGTATGGGGCTCAAGAAGAACACTAATTTTCCTGTATTTGCACTCAGTGGATAAGCTGATGAAAGGACATCTCATGCTTTTGCCTGCCCAGCAATCCTTCCCCCTCCTTCTGTCAACAGCTTTGGGAAAGTATCCTTCTCCCATTGGATGCAGAGTTAGTGGGACTACTTCAAAGTTCTGCACTTTTCTGGCCATGAAATGGGCATGTAACCTGGCCTCAGTCAGTCAGCTTCTCTAGGGCATTTGAATTTTTTTTAAATAAAGAACAGACTCTTTCCACTTGTTTATTTCTTTTTGGTGTGCTGGGTCTTCATTGCTGCTCTTGGGCTTTCTCTAGCTGCAGTGACCGGGGGCTACTCTTTGTTGCCATGCACAGGCTTCTTATTGTGGTGGCTTCTCTTGTTGCAGAGCACCAGCTCTAGGGTGCTCAGGTGTCAGTAGTTGTGGCACACAGGCCCTAGATTACGAGGGCTCCCATAGTTATGGTTCGCAGGCTTTAGTTGCCCTGAGCATATGGAATCTTCCCAGAGTGAGGATTGAACCCTTGTCCCCTGCGTTGGCAAATGGATTCTTATCTACTGCATGGACTGTGTCCACCAAGCTCTTCTGTCCATCGGAGTCTCCAGGCAAGAACACTGGAGTGGGTTGCCATTTCCTTCTCCAAGGATTCTTCCTGACCCAGGAATTGAACCCAGGTCTCCTGCATTACAGGCAGATTCTTTACCATCTGAGCTACCAGGAAAGAGGATACCCTGTATCCATTGCACCTTAAGAGAAATCCAGGCATTTGAATATTGAGGAGAAAGCCTCAAGGATTGAAAAAGATTGAGTTGATAAGGAGGCTTAGTTCAGTCACCTGCCCATCACCAACTCCTGGAGTTTACTCAGACTTATGTCCATTGAGTCGGTGATATCATCCAACATCTCCCCTTCTGTTGTCCTCTTCTCCTCCCACCTTCAATCTTTCCCAGCATCAGGGTCTTTTCAAATCAGTCTATTCTTCACATCAGATGTCCAAAGGATTGGAGTTTCAACTTCAGCATCAGTCCTTCCAATGAATATTCAGCACTGATTTCCTTTAGGATGGACTGGTTGGATCTCTTTGCTGTCTAAGAGACTCTCAAGAGTCTTCTCCAACCCCACAGTTAAAAAGCATCAATTTTTCAGTGCTCAGCTTTCTTTGTAGTCCAACTCTCACATCCATACATGACTACTGGAAAAACCATAGCTTTGACTAGACAGACTTTTCTTGGCAAAATAATGTCTTTGCTTTTTAATATGCTGTCTAGGTTGGTCATAACTTTTCTTCCAAGGAGCAAGCATCTTTTAATTTCATGGCTGCAGTCAGCATCTGCAGTGATTTTGGAGCCCCCCAAAATAAAGTCTGTCACTGTTTCCATTGCTTCCCCATCTATTTGCCACGAAGTGATGGGGCTGGATGCCATGATCTTAGTTTTCTGAATGTTGAGCTTTAAGCCAACTTTTTCACTCTCCTCTTTCACTTTCATCAGGAGGCTCTTTAGTTCTTCTTCGCTTTCTGCCATAAGGGTGGTGTCATCTGCATATCTGAGGTTATTGATATTTCTCTTGGAAATCTTGATTCCAGCTTGTGCTTCATCCAGTCCAGTATTTCTCATGATATACTCTGCATGTAAGTTAAATAAGCAGGGTGACAATATACAGCTTTGACATACTCCTTTTCCTATTTGAAACAAGTCTGTTGTTCCATGTCCAGTTCTAACTGTTGCTTCTTGACCTGCATACAGATTTCTCAGGAGGCAGGTCAGGTAGTCTGGTATCCCCATCTCTTGAAGAATTTTCCACAGTTTTGTGATCCACACAGTCAAAGGCTTTGGCGTAGTCGATAAAGCCGAAGTAGATGTTTTTCTGGAACTCTCTTGCTTTTCTGGTGATCCAACGGATGTTAGCAATTTGATCTCTGGTTTCTCTGCCTTTTACTAAATCCAGCTTGAACATCTGGAAGTTCACGGTTCATGTACTGTTGATGCCTGGCTTGGAGAATTTTGGGCATTACTTTGCTAGTGTGTGAGATGAGTGCAATTGTGCAGTAGTGTGAAGATAAGGAGGCTACTTACTGGTTTTTGTTGAGCATCAGCTCTGCTTCCCATCCTTCCTGAGACTCGCTTCTTCAGTGTTTATTTCCATTCTCTTAGCTATCCATGTCTTTCTAGTACTTTCCATAGGCTTATGTTGGCCAGGGGTAGTTTCTGTTGTTTGCAAACAAAGTACTCTAACCAGTAACAGCTGACTTGAAAAAAGTTTTGCTTTCTGCAACACTTGCTGAAACAGAACTGCGACATAGGTTGCATAGGAAAAAGTTGGACCTGGGTACACCCTTCCTCAAAGCTTAGCATGAAAGGACTTTTCAGGCTCATCACTGTGCCATTCAGTCTAACTGATGACATTCCACTTTCCCATTCCCTGAAGTATGTGAACGTGTTCCTTCACAGAGCAACCGTTCTGTTAGTTGTCGTTCTTAGAAATATCTCCAGCAAGGAGGCACCAGTTAGTGGTTATTTTAACTCATCGCCCCCAAAGTGTCCATCTGGGTAGAGTGGTGAAATACAATCTGATTTGAGCACAGTAGTCCAGGGTGGGCTCTCTGCCTGATTCATTCTAGGGTTTGCCACCAATAGGAAGTGAAGACACCACTCGTTGTCTTTCCTGACCACCTGAGAAGGAACTCCTTCCTTTGGAAGGAACTCGCTCATATGCAAGGACACATTGGTATCTCCAGAATAACATTCAGACAGTGTAGTCTGAGTCTTCATCCAGGAAGAAAAAAAAATTCTCCAAGAAAGCATGATCATCTTCAAAGAAACTCACAAGTTCTTGTTAAAAACAGCTTTTTCTTCCTTTAAAAATTTTTAAAATTTTAATATTCTTAGAATAATATATATATTATATATAGGTAACATTATATATAGTTTATTATTGTTAATATTACGACACAGAGCAATTTAGCTTCTCATTAGCCACTCAAGAACCAGGCTTTTGCATGACTAAAGATCCAGTCATTTAACAAATACTTTTAGGTCAACTCTGTGCTAGGCACATAGCAAAAGCAAACAGGCTCCTTCCTCTTATAGAGTTTACAGTCCAGAGGGACAACAGACCTTAATCCAGATGTTATACTTGCACCCCAAGTGTTATAGGTGCTGTGAAATGACAAGTGCAAAGATCTGTGAGAGATGGAAAGTAAACGGTTTTTCTCAAAACAGATTCCGTAATTCCAAGTGAATTTCTTAAAAAGGCTAGAGGACAACCCCTCCCCCTGTTCTATGAATCTGTAAGTGGTCTGTGAATGTACCAGCCCAGCCTTGGTCAAAACAACCACAAAAGATCTAGTCCCCCTTTCAGAGCAAAACTCAGGGGTTCTGCATTTATTTTCTCATTGGGTTAATCATTATTGTTTCCAAAACCAAACAGAAGAAGAAAATCAGTCAAAATGTCTGTTTTAAAGGCAAATACAAATGGGAAGATATATTCATTTTCTATTGCTGCTATAACAAACTACCATAAATGGAGTGGCCTAACACAATTTCTTAAAATTCTAACTGGGAATTTTAAGTTGGAAGTCCAACTGGGTCTCACTAGGATAAAAGCAAGGCATTCACTTTTCTGAAGTCTCTAGGAGAGTATCGGTTTCTCTGCCTTTTTCCAGCTTCTAGAGGCTTCCTTCATTTCTTGGTTCGTGGCCCCCGCTTCCTCCATGTTCAAAGTCAGCAACAGGTTGAGTCCTCCTGTCACATCTCTCTGATTTACTTGTTGTCTCCCTCTTCCACTTTTAAGGACTTGTGTGATTAAAAGTAGATCCACCCAGGTAATCCATGATAATCTTCCAGCTCAAACTCTGCACCCTTAATTGTACCTGCAAAGTCTTCTTTGCCTTATGTAACCTAATGTACTCTTACTTGTAGGCTCTTTGGATTAGAATATAGACATCTTTGAGAGGCCGTTATTCTGCCTACCACAGGAGGCATGGAAAATGTTGGTAAGGGTGAAAAAAGGGAGAGATGCTTCATTCTTTGTGGACAAAGAGGTACAAGGTGATGGCATTTTTCTACATATGGTGATTATCTCTGGGCAGTGGAATTATAGGTAATTTTTTTTAATATACTTCCCTGCTTTCCAAGCTTTCTACATTATAAATAAAATACTTTTTTAAAAGCACTATATTTTAGTTATTTAGAAGAATGTCTATTGTAAGGAAGTGGACATTGAGACATTTCAGAATAGTATCATGATTGCAACTCATTGTGAA
Source organism: Ovis canadensis (assembly GCF_042477335.2). Lineage (NCBI taxonomy): Eukaryota > Metazoa > Chordata > Mammalia > Artiodactyla > Bovidae > Ovis > Ovis canadensis. The sequence goes on along the minus strand of NC_091263.1, from coordinate 58,209,139 downwards.
AAGTTTGGTTTTTGTGTGTGTGTCTCACACACACACACACACACACACACACACACATACATGGAAAAGGCAAAATGGCCAAATCATAAGTCAAAGAGGAGTAATCTGTGCATTCATCGTAACTGTAGTTTTCCTGTGCATTCGAAATGTTCTACAGTAAAAAGCAAAACTCGAATGGACAGAGAATGTATTTGATTTCATATTCTAATTATCATTTTCAAGAATAACAGATGCTAAGAGTGAAAAGATAAGTTACAAAATTAAGGCATGTTTTCTCTGGCAACCATCTTTGCTGCTGATACCAAGTTATATAATTCGATTCCAGGAGTTAGAGACGTGGACCTGGCTGGTTTCACTTGAAAAGTTCTCATTTCTATAGGAATGCTTGTTCATTGTCAACAGCCTACTAATTTGTCCTAGCATTTCATATGTTCTCTTTGTTAGCATGCTGGACTTGTACAGAGCAGATTGGGTTCTCAAAACAATATGCCCAGTGTGCGACCAGCTCTGTAATTTGACGGACACAGTACAAAGTAATATGAGGGAACTTTTGTTTAAAAAAAGTATTAAGAATTTCGAGACAACAGAGTCCTTCTCAACGCAGACCCTGTGTAAGTTCACACACTTATGAAATCAGCTCGACACAAAGCCCAGCAGACTCCACCAATGGTCTCCTCCTACCAAACCTTATATGCTGGGCTTGCTTGGTGGGAATAGGCGTGGTGGAAGAGCAGGAACTCTAGACTCATTTTACTACATAGTCTCTTTGCTCCATTTCAACCAAATGTCTTAGGAATGCTTGCAATCAAAGATTCCATCTATGAAGTCTGTGAATTATTACCATTTAGTGAGATGCTTTTGACCACTATCAATGACACTGTTGTATAGTTATAGAAACAATGCATTTATCTGAAACAAAACCTCTAATGTAGCTTATTAAAAGGAAATAAAAATAATTATATTAATATTAAAAAACAATGATTTAAAATGTTAGTCTTCTCAAAATAAAGAATATACTTTAAAATTTTTTTAAATTGCTAGATGAACAAAACTACCATGTATAAACAGTTTCTGATATTTTATTTTTTTAGTCTCTGATATTTTAATTGGTAACTAAGTTATTTAAAAACAAACCCAAATATACCAGTAAAAATTGAGAAAGAAAATGCCTCATGTGGCTTTTTGACCCATCCCTTTTATTTTTAAGCATTTGCTGCATTCCAGCTAACATTCTTAAATTGATTATAAAAAGCAAAAGAACACTCCCAGTAATCAAAAGGGGACTTACACAAGAGTGACCGAAAAAATACAGTTTCTTATCTTCTTCCTTCTCCCCCAATCCAAGCTTTTTGCTATTGATTTAAAATATTTATCAACTGAACAACAGCAACAACCATAATATTTATCATGTTTAGTAATAAGGCTCCTAATGTTGATTTTCCTATTTCTGATAATATGATATTTTTAAAGGGCATGCCTCAAATGGGCTTAGAAAAACATCTGGAAGGATATAGCTAATAAACTGTTAACAGTAGCTAGCCCTGGGCTGAGGATTTGTGATGAGGACAGAAAAAATTTTTACTTTCCTTACTTTTGCTTATATGAATATATGCCATGAATATGTGTTCACTTTATCAATAAAAAAAATCAATAAATAAAATTTTCAAAAAGAACAACAAATACAGCCTATACTTTAGGTCTAGCATGGCGATTTAGAATCAGTCACTTAATCTCTTTAGTCTCAGTTTCCCTACCTATAAAATGGGGTTAGTACCACGCAGAGATGTTATGAGGAAAATATATGGTAAATACACTTTCAATAAATGTTCCTTCTCTGAGCCTCAGGTTCCTTGCCTGCAGAATGAGAGAACTTGATTAGTTGTCCATGATCTTTCTGAGAGTTAATCTTCGGATTCCCTCTTTTTATATTCACAGAAAAAGACTGCTACATGAAAAATAAATCTCTTTACTTGTCTGCAGGTAATTGTTTTTCTTTTATTTCCTGAAGAACCAGGAAGCCAAAAACCAATGAGCAGTACCTCTGGAATGTTTGGGTAACTCCACCCTGGGCACCTGGGAAATGACAGAGTATTTCCACTCATTAGAATCTCCCTGATCGGAGGGGGATGCGGTGCTGCGGGGAGAGCTTTTCTTATTGTGAAGAAGATTAAACTTCAGTTTCAAGAAGCCAGTGTGTGACATCAAAAATAGTATATCCTCTCAATTTTAATCTTTGACTACTCCAGTTCTTCTCTTTAATTAGTTCGCTTACTTATATTTGTTTGCAACTCAGATACTCTCCTTAAGCAGTTATGCAAGTTATTCACTATATCATGTGTCATTGGTTAAAATCCAATTTGATGATTATCAAATGCATATTAAATGAGTTTACAGAGTAAACTCTGTAAGTTGAGTTGTCTCTTACACATCTGAAATGCTAATAATTGCCTATCTTTCATGGTACTAGGGAAATAATTTTGCAGTTCTTCGTTTTTCTTAGATTGAAAAGTAGCATGGATCATAGCAGTGGTAGTAATGATCAGTTTACTCAAAAAGTAAAAATAAAAGAGGAAGAGAAAGCTACTTCATTGGGAAATACTATCATTCCACCATTTCTCAAAATATAACATGCTTTTTACTTAATTAAAATATTATATGAATACTGAATCATAGAGAGCAACACCCACATGGCTTAGAATTCAAAATATCTCATGTTTGAGATGTCTTAAGCCTTTTTTGTGCCTACCAAATACCAGTGGGTGAAGAACGCCTTCAATGCCATTTTAGCATTTCCAGCACCTTCCATAGCTTCATAAGATTTTTTACCCTTCCAGGTTATAGCATTTCCAGCTTTTCTTTGGAAAAATATGTGAAAAAGTGTATTCTCTTTGTTTAACATTCATTGTAAGAGACTGTGGTAGAATTGAACATAAAGAGATATGTTTTGTTTCCACATTTATGAGTACATTTCTCTATATGCAAATTAGAGATAATACAACTTGCCTCTTACTGTATGTGGAAGGCTGGACAAATTCTTAATATTAGTAATAATAATAGAAACTGACCTTCTTTGAGCATCTACTATTTTCTAGGCATCATTATCTTATTTTATCCTAACATTATCTTATTTAATCCTGAGACTCTGTGGGGTACTATCTACTTTCTTTTCAAATGAGGAAATTGAAACTTAGAGAAGCTAAATAATTTATAATTTACAGTGCTTTTAAATGGTGATGCAATGTCTAGTTTTGAAACCTTGATTTTCATGATTCTACTTTGGTCTTCTAGGAGAAAGGTGGGAATATTCTGAAGACCACTGCATTTATTGCCTGCAAGTCCTTCAGCAACTGAAACTACTTTTCTATGTCCTTCTTTCTTGACCACCTCTCGTGAACTCTTAGTTGTGGCATGTGGAATCTAGTTCCCTGACCAGGGATTGAACCCGGGCCCCCCTGCATTGAGACCACAGAATTTTAACCACTGGACCACTAGGGAAGTCCTGATTCCTACTAATTTTTCACGTCAGTTTAATTACTCTACCATGCTCCCATTATCCTTGATAAATTCATTACACCAAGAATCTTATTGTAATGTTTCATCACCTAAATTGTGAAGAACTCAAGGGAGTCTTTGCTTTTTTTTTTTTTTCTTTCCATTGTTGTATTTCCAGGGCCTATGGCAGTAGCTGTTTCCCACCTTCAAATAAAATATGTATAGAGTGAATGAATGAAAAGACCTTTAAGTTAAGTGACTTATAAGTCACTTATAAGCTCATGCACAGAACTCATTAGGGTTATGCAGAGAGTCCTATATTAGTTTATTCCACAAAAGCCTAAAAGTTACTACAAATGAAAAAAATTTCATCCTCTTATACTAAAACTTTTCAACACATCCTTATTTTTCTCCAAAATACAGTACCAGGAACACAGTAGTAATTCAGTACATATTTGGTGAAATAGTGAAGAATGTTAGAAAAGTATACAAGGTCCTTATAATCTTCTATAATCTAACACATATTCTAATACTTTATCCTGCAATAATTAGTAACAGTATGTACTTTTCAATCATGTATCAAATATTTATTTAGTCACTACTGCGTGCCAGGCATATTGGCCCATTGTTTCAAAGAGCCTTATTCTTTTTCTCCCTGGAAACTTATGACGCCATTCATCAAATACTATATTTATTGTGGTTTTCCTACCAGCCTTCTTGCAGTTCAGTTACCTCCCACAGAAGACCATCTCTGACTCCTTTAGCACCCAGTGCTTGCTTAGCCCTGATTACATCAAAGTGAAGTTATCTCTGTTTGTCACCCTTCTCTCCCCATCCCTATCTCATAGTACTCAGGTGTAATCTCAGAAGAAAAATTTAAGGTTTTATGCACCTACGTGTTTCCAGGTTCAGGACCGAGCTTGGGGCCGGGCCTCAATTCTGTATATACGAATTGAAATGCACTGTCCCTTACTCTTTTATGAGCAAATGGATTACTACCTTGAATTCTCACAACAGGTGAGTTAAGTATTATCTCCATGTAATTGATGACAAAAGGAGGCTTGGTTTAGAAATGTGCCCAAGGTCACACAGTGGTGAAGCCTGTTGTCAAAGGAATCTGAAGAATGAAGTCACCACTGATTCTAAATGAGTATGGCTCTTTTCTTCTATCTTTTTCTTGAAAATTTCGTTTAGATTTAGCGAAGTCTTTCCCTTTTGAGACTAATGACTCCTTATCTACCTTACTATTTTGAGTGCAGGAAATACCTCTGTCTTCATATTCGAAATTGTTCGACCTCTTTCTGGAAGCAACGCGATGTTAACTTTTCTGATATAACACTCATTTCGGGGTAGAATCTGAGTTAGGAGCCCTGGGGGGCAAGACAGGCCCAGTTTACAGTAAGGTCATTTGAAATGGAATGCAGGGACTAAGAAAGTTTTCCTCCGGGCAGGATACCTGGCAAGGGGAGAATGGACCTTAGATGCACAAATCCTAAGGCTTGTGGGAATTTAATTGCTCACACCTAGGGCAGCTGTGGGGGACTGTGCTGCCCACAGCTAAGATGGATGCTAATAACAGCTCCTTCGGATGAGTTTGTCCTCCTTGCTCGTTGGTATTTTCAACGAGGACTATAGTGAATAAAATGTAGGAAAAGCAGGCGCTTTCTTACCAAGATGGTAAAGTAGGAAGTTGGCAAGTTACGTTTAGAAAACCTTCAACAAGTCAAAAAAATTTTTATTGCCCTTAACCAAAATGGTAGTAAAGGTTGCCCCACGGTTTTGAAGCGTCTAACCCTTAACTAAGATGGCGTTTGGAGGCTTGTTGAAAATTGGCTTGCCCTCTTTTCTGCCCTTGACCAATATGGCTTCAGCGGCTTCGGTCACGTGACGCCGCGACTACGGCGCGGGAGAGGGGGTAGGAGGGCCCTTGAAGGGTGCGCGTTCCCGTGGCGGTGCACCGGGTAGGTTTCAGTCAGAGTCACTATGGCGGCTGGCGCTGGCAAGGTAAGCTGAGGCGGCGGGGCCAAGGGAAGGTGGACCCGTCGCGGCGTCCGGGCTCCCAATCCCCTGAGCCCGTCCGCAGAGAGGTCGGCCGAGGTCGTGGCCAGTCGCGGGGTTTGGCTGGGGTGGGTTGAGAGGGGCGAGGGCTGAAGCGGGCGGGCACCGGCGCCTGACGGCCGTTTGTTTTGATGTTTTCCCCCTCAGGTCGGAAAGTTTCCTGCCTCGTCGGTCACAGCCTGAGCGTGTCTCACCGGCCGCGAGTGGTGGAGGCTGCGGCGGACCCAACCCGGGGCCTCCAGGCCTCTCCCCCAATCTCCGGGCCAGCCTCCCTCCCCCACCTCCTCGTCCGCCCGGAGCTTCGGCTGCTGCCCCTGAGATGCGACCCTCGCGGGGGCGGCCCTGAGAAGAGGCGACCGGTGTGCTGAGCACCAGCCGGGAGCCCAGGCGACCAGGGACCAACTTCCTGCGGCCCAAGACCCCGGAGCCTCCCTCCGGGTCGCGCCTTGCTAGGTTCGCACCCGCCTGCGGAGCCGGATCCCCGCCCTGGTCGCGGGGACGCCCGCCAGGTGCCCGGGAGTCCCGCCTCGGCCGCTGCCCGCGCCCCCGCCGGCCCCAGCTCCTCGTGCCAAGGACCCCAGCCACCGCCGCCTGAGCCCGGGCGGTCCGGGCACCCGGTGCCACCTCCCGGGCGGCCTCCGCGCAGCAGGGGCAATGCAGACTGTCCCGCTGGCCGTCTAGAGCCCTCCGCCGCCTCCTCCATCGCCTTGTCCCACCACTCCCGAGGCCCTCGAGGACGGGCGGTGGCCGCCCAGGGGTGCTCAGCCGCACCTTTCTTCCGCCTGCAAGGACCCTTCTGGCCGCACCGACCCTTCCTTCATGCTGCAGTGCTGCAACATTTCCGCCACCGAGGGGGAAAAGCGGCCACGATCCCAAACAAAACACAAGAATTGGCGTGTGACTCATCTGCTTGGATACCTCCAGCCCCCAAACTGTCTTCCAGGAGTTTTCTGGGCCGAAGCTGTCCGATGTTTGAGCCTTTACTTCCCAGGGAAGAAGATGGACTGAAAGCCGCCAGTTGGGGACTTTTGGGTGATCAAGGCGCTGCTGGGTTTTCAAGGAGGTGATGGGGCTTGCTCTGGCTTGTCTTCCCACCCAAGTGAAGAGTTGTTGATGTTCACTGGTTATGCTTAGACAATGTACAGTTTGCTTTAATTTAAAATTGCGGGGGTGGATAAGGGGGTCTAGGCTTGTGAAGGGCAGCTCGGATCCGGTGGAACTCCTCTTTGTCCCTGGTAGGAGAGACACCCCCAAGTCTGTCCTCGATGCCGTCAGCCTTGGCCATCTTCACTTGCCGCCCGAACTCACACCCGTTTCAGGAGCGTCATGTCTACCTGGACGAGCCCATTAAAATTGGCCGCTCCGTGGCCCGCTGTCGACCAGCGCAGAATAATGCTACCTTTGATTGCAAAGTGCTGTCCAGGAACCATGCTCTCGTCTGGTTTGATCACAAGACGGGAAAGGTAATGTTACTAAGTTGTCTAACAATCGTTGCTTTTCGTTTCCCTTGGCGCTTTCTGCGTAAATGTATGCAGGATCCCAGGGTTTGCACCCAGAGGAGACTTTTCAGCCAGGCGGGGAAACCCAACTTTTTGTGTGCCTGGTTCTAGTGACTGAATGGAAAACAGAGAAGGAATTGTAATTAAATGCCTCGAGAGGGCGATGGCATCTTGATAACGTGGTCATTCCCAGTGAAATCCTAAACCCTAATGCGTTTTAGAAAGCTAGATAGTGAAACTTGGCTTCTTGCTTTCATTCTTTTCCGAAAGGTGAATTTGCAGTTCAGTGCTTGATGAAGAAAGCAGCACTTTCCAGAGCAATGCAGGGAATCTGTGGCCGGTACTATCCTGGGGCTCAAGTGTCTCAGTGATGAGATGTAGTTAACACCATAGCTTTTAACTGAGGACCTTTCTAGCAAAGGACAGTGTTTGTGTAAATTTACATTTTTAAAAGGTTTGAGAGGTATTTACCCATGAAGGAGTAATTTGCAGTTATCAAAGCTAATTTAATTAAGCATGAACAACTATAAGTTTATAATTTCAGAGTTTTGTTTGCAAGTTGGGTGAACAGATACCAATTGCTTTTGAAAATCACTGTTGATGTGCCCTTCAGCACTTTTTAAAAACAACTAATGCATACTTAGAAATCATTGTTAAAATTATTTTCTGAAAGTATATCCAGCTCTATCGATTATTGCATTACCTAGATGTTATAGGATGAATTTAGTTCTCATTATGTGTGAGTATTTTAGCATTTTTATGTTGGCACCCTAATTAACTGTACATGTAGATGCTTATGTCTTAATACAAGAAAAAAAATTGAGTAAAAAGACCCTTTCAATTTTAAAACTATCTTTGTATGTGGAGAATACACTAAAGAGCTCATCTTTGTGCTTAAATCGCAAGTTTTAGTTAAGCTACTGAATCCGTTCCAACTTAGAATTAAGTTATGTAAGACTAATAATATCTCCGGTTTTACCTCCTGACTTTTTGGACCCTCTTGCTGAGTTTAATGATTAAGTCTTTTTTAAAAGAAGAATTTAAATCTTAGAAGAGTTGTGTGTTGAAATGAAGGAAATCTGAGCCTGAAAAGGAAGAGAGAAAGGAATACTCCTGAATCACGGAATTATTATATAAATTGTTGTTCACAGAAAGGAGGAAAAGATTGCCCAAGTGCTCTGTGCTTGCATAATATCTATATCCTACTCTGTATGTAGAATGAGAACTAAAAAGTGTGTTATTTTTCTGTGTAACACCAGATGCTCCTTACCTGTGGAACAGATCCTTTTTTCTCCCTGGGAACTAAAGTTTGGGTGCCTGAAAGACCTCATAGATTACCACTAGTTATTTAAAGAACTCATCTTTCCAGCATACAAATTCAGACAGCAGTTACCAGCTAGTTGCCTTAACCAGCTTTTACATTTTTGTCTTTTTATGTCCCTGAGTAACAGTTAAGGTGCAACTTAATCAGATAATAAGTTTGCTTAAAGTACATTGCACATGCACCTTTTTTATTCTGATTCAGTACTTAAAGGAGGCTCAGATTTTTTCTTTTACTTAGTTGAAAAACAGTGATTACATGAACAGTGCTTTTCATAGTTATACTAAAACCTGGATAATTGGTTATTTTGAGATGACTAAGAATAGATCAATAATAAGTATTTTTTGTATAAATTAATATGATACGTTAAACTTTTGAATGTAATTTATTAGAAAACCTCATCTTAAAAGGATCACAGCTTATTTCTACCATTTGAATTTTTTTTGTCTTTCTTGCTTTTATTAGCTAAAACATACTCAGGATGTGAGGCCTTTAGGGTTCGATATAACTATTGATTATTGTACCACCTAATCTAGTTAAAACAAATAACCTGTCAGATCTTGCCATGTGATCAAATTGCTCTAGGAATTAACTACTTAAAATTTAGGTTTGAACAGACAGTAGGTTTTTATTGAGCATCTGTTATGTGCCATATATTGTAAGGTACATAGTTACAGAGAAAACCCACAGTTTGACCAAGTATCACTTACTGTTTTCTCTGTATGAAATTTCTAGTATAAAGATTTGTTATAATTGTATCATAACAAAAGTCCCCAGGGCCTAATATATATTCCTAGCAAATTTCTTCGTATAATAGTAGACTCCCCTCCTTCTGTATGCATTGCCTCAGGTAAGTTTGTTTGTTTTTCCTCAACCTGCTTTACACTTCAGATGTCTCTTCTGGGGATAATAATAGTATCTGTTATTGTTTTCACGATTCAGGTAATCATGTAAATCACTTAGCACCCTCTTGCTTGCCCTTAATAAGGGCTCAGATCTTAGAGAAGAGGGTGTTTGGAGTGGAGAGACGGGAACCATCTAGGCAGGTCTTTGCAATTTGCTGTAGTGCTGTGAAATCTTAGGAAGGTAGTGCAACATTTTTTTCTTTCATGTGATGGCATGTGTGGAAGTAATTTTTTAAATTGAAACACACGAAGTTGACGATTTTGTCCAAATTGTCACCTTACCTGGGAAGTGGAGAATTGGGGTAATATGCCCTTTGGTTAACTTTCAGTTTATGAGTGTTGCATTCTGCATTTGCCATTAAGGGAAGACCTTTAAAAGCTGAAAGAAATAATAGCCACTTAAAACTTTCTGATTAGTCAAGCAATACATGTTTATTGTAGGAAATCTGCAAAGTGTAGGCAGATGGGAGAGCTCGGTGACACTTTTTAATGCTAAGTTCAAGGAATGTTTTAATGGTATTTAAAACCTGGTGACAGGTTTGGCACAAAGTGGAATTTAATAAGCTTCCCCAAATCATCTACTCAGTGATGTAGCAGGTGGATATTGCCCAGCTTGGATTCCGGCCCTGTGTATCATCTTTCACTCCTGTTTGGAGGTCAGACTCTTCAAATTAGATGGCAGATAATAGCATGTTATAATTTCTCTGTTGACTCAAGGTACCACTGAGCAAGCAAATCTGTCCATATGGTGGTTATGTAGAAGAGCTAGTAAGTCAGGACTGCCTCCTGATTTGGGTGGCCCTGTTTGATTTGAATCTTTGTGAACCAGTGATAGTCTAGTGGTTGACACAGCAGTCTATTTCCAGCCTCACTGTAGTTTACCAAGTAGTAAGTACTAGTAGTAGTTGTCTACTTCCAGTTTCACTTTTTAAATTTAAATTCAACACATTCTTGAGCACCTCTTCTATCTTGATCTGTTTTAGTGGAGGGCATAGTGGTGGGTGAGGGGAGGGGGAGAAAAATCATAAGAATTGGTGAGAAATTGTTACCCCTTTTTAGGAGTTTATATTTCAGATAGAGAGGGTGACTAAGCACCTTGACAACAGTTGATTGGAGATAGTATTATTTAAGTTTAAATGGCAAGAGAAGGATGGTATTTGAGACTTTAAAATCGGAATGGATAGGTACAGGTAAAGAGAAGATGCTTTTCTGGCTTGTGTTTGTATGAGAGGATGAAGGTGGAATAAAACAGACACGGAAGCTGATTTTGTTGGACTGAAGGGTCCTTTTGGAGAGTTGCTGTGATAGTAGCTGTGAGAGCACATTCGTCATGTGTATGTTTTCATGTTTGTGCCTTGTTTTTGTGATTAGTTGTCAGACCCTGGAGAAGAGGGTCTCTGCCTTATGTGTTTTCTTTTATTTCTTAGGAAGTAGATGTTGAGTAACTGAAGCTGAGTAGAAGAGTGTGGAGACAAGTTGTGGAGTGCCTTTATTTATTTTTCAAGGAAGTGGACCCATGGGATATGGAAAGGGAGAGTTCTGTGCAGAGCACTGACGTACCAAACCATAATTTACGAGTGATAAAACATGTAGAGTGACCTGGAACAAGGAAAATGGGTAACCAGTAGCTTAAGTTATTTTGTACTAAGTTATTTCTTACTCTGTTACCATGCTATTCTAAATACTTTACATGTTAGCTTATTTAATAGTTAAGTATCTATTTAAGATAGGTGGGAGTTCCTTGGTTGGTCCAGTGGCTAAGACTTTTTGGCCTCTGTCTCACAGGATCTTAGTTCTCTGATCAGGGATGGAACCCGCCCCCCGCTGCAGTGGAAGCTCGAAGTCTTAACCACCCAGCCACAAGAGAAGTCCTGAATCCAAGCACTTAATCACTCTGCTATTCCAGGGCTTTGTGAAACCTTAGATACGATGCCATTTTGTAGGGGTACAGGCCAGGTTCACAGTAGGAATGAAAATGACTAAATGCCAGAAAGTGAAAAAAAAGACAAGTGTGTTGTCTGTTAGGACTTCAGCAAAGAGAGAAGTGCCATATGGACTGGAGATTGTAGGGAGGGTTTCATGGATGAGATGCAGTTTGAGCTAAGACCTTAGGACTTTGTGAATAGGGCAGAATGTAGACAGCCAGAATCAGTCAGAAAGGAGTTATGGGTGGGAAGAAATCTGATGCCTCAAGTAAAGGCATAGAAGCAGGAATGATGTGGTATGTTTCAAGGACACTGCAAGAAAGTCACTGCAAGGGAGGAATCTCCAGAATTTGACAACCAGGGTTGTTTTCTTTTGTCTTCTTCCTATATGACTGCAGAGATCCTGGCCTCAGTTTTGGGGGAGAGTGGCAGATCCTATATTCATTGATCTTGTTTATTTGTGTGTTGTTTCAACAGATGCCTAATTTTTTTATTGTGGTTGTTGACAGAAGTTATAAAGGTCAGAAAGAGCTGATTTTTGTGAAAAAGACATGTATTTGACATGTTTAATACGGATTAATGTAAACATGTTTGGAAGGCCCGGTTATATATCCACAGGACATAATCATTTCCTTCTGTCTTACTTTTCACAGTAGTGGAAAGTTAATGAAATATTTTATCCATTTATCCATCCATTGTTTAAAATATGGACTGTGTATACACTTTAAACATTTTTGTTCTGCTTATTTGACTTCACTCCCTTGGTTGAATTTACTCTTTACCTTCTCAGGCTCCTGTTTGGTTTTCTCAAATGGTATTTATGTTAAAGCTTAGTATCTATTCTTTTTTATAAATAGGGAGGAGGGTGTCTGTCATTCAGAGTTTTAAGTGAAAAGACTGTGAGATTGGTTCTTGATATGTGTCAGCTGCTTGAACTGAGAGAAACGGTGGCATTTGTTAGCTGCAGGAGTGTCTAGAGGCTCCTGCCCAGGCTTCTCTCACTGCCGCTGTCAGTGGATGAGCAATCTATATGCCCCTGTTCAAAGTCTGGGTTGCTAGACTGCTAATCTTTCCCCCCATTGATTTTTAGCATGATATGCAAAGCCTTCAAAATCCATCTCTCATTTCCGTTTTTTTTTTCAGCTCTTGTTTTCTGTTACTCTTTTTTTTTTCCCCCTTTGCCCCAGACTCTGCAGTAGCTATGTGACAGTCCTCACTGTTCCTTGAAAAAGTGCCTTCCTTTCTTTTTTTTAAAGCTATTTTGTCTTCCAGAATGACTTTTTCCCTTTGTCCCTTGAGGCCCAGTTCCAGTGTGAAACCTTTCCCTACTCCCACTAACTGAAGAATTAATTGCTTCTTCCTCTGTGTTCCCATAGAACTTTGTATATAATTTCATTATGAGACACAAACAAGAAAATAACTGTGATGCACACAGCCAGATGTGTGCTCTTGAGAACAAAGGACTAGACAGTACATAAATGTTTGAATGAGTGAAATGAACAATGAAGCAGTCTCTGTTTCTGCAAACCCTGAGGAGGGTCAGAGAGCAGAAGGTCATTCGAGTTAGTTCTCAATTTGAGATCACAGACTCAATTTCCAATAGGTACTGTTTGTATAAATCATTACTCATTGAGAATTTGCAGTGTGCAAGGCACTTTGCCAGATGTTTTGGTATCTTAGATAATCTTGTGGTTGGTGATATAATTTTGAGCCATTATATTTATATCCATTCTCATGCAAAATAATACTTTTAAGGATTTAATAATATTCAGCATACTTTCTTATTTCACTTGATCTGTATAACACGTAAGAGGTAGGTAGAGCAACTGAAGACTGGCTCCATTTTATGAAAAGAGTTTGCTCTTTAGAGGTTATTTGCCCAAGGTCATCTCTTAGTAGCTATGGAGAGGTGGAACCAGAATCTAGATCGTTTCCCTCTGAAATAAAAGCTAGCTGCTAGACATTTATTCTAAACTATCTTATTATGGAGTTAACAATTATAATGAAAATCTGTCTTTTGCTCTCTTTAAGGGTAATCTAATCTATTATTTTCTGGGAGTATGACTGAATAACTTGTTGTATGACAAACTTCCAAAGACTGAGAGTCTGAGTTAATTATTTTTCTGAGTCAGCTAGCGTTTTTTAAACATCCCCCTACTACTCCTAGCAATAAATGCATTTTTTCCTAAGTTGGCATTCAGGCAACTGATTTGGATTTGAGTGTTTATGCAAATAAATGAAATGGCCTTGGAAAAACTTGTTTCCCATGTAAATTTTTAATCCTTTATAAAGAGAGCAACTGACAGGTGTAGAGGAAAAAGGAAAGTTTGTGTAGGTATTTAAAAGCATGGAAGACTTTGGTGATTCTACTGAATCCTTTGTAAAATGTATAATCTGGATTAGATTTTAATTTAAAAATGTAGGAAAGTTTGTTTTCTTATTTATTTGCTTTTATCTGTACTTTCAGGCTTACGGTTTTATCTACATTTATAGCTACTGACTTATTCTAGCTGAGCCAAGTAGAAATAAATTTCAAATATGGACTTTCAAGCTATTTATTTTCTTATTTTTTACTTGTACAAGTAACAGATACATTGTTATAAAAATTGAAGCAATAGGGAAGTATGTGGAGTATATGTGCATCATCTTTCACATAGATACCTTTTACCTTCTAGAAGTAACCATTGTTACTAGCTTGGTATGTAGTTTTCAGAACTTCTGCTGTGCATTTGTCTACTTGGGTATATAGATAAATAGTTTTTTGTTGGTTTTTTTTTTCTTAAGCAATTGGATAATAATTCTGAATGTACCTGTTACCTGATGATATCAAGTGAATTGTGATAAGCTTATCTAAAATGTGTTAATATGCTCTAAGTTAAGACCAGCATCTAGACTGCTGTAAAATTAATATCACTTCATTGAGTGCTTACCAGGTAGTATACTGAGTTTTATGTATGTTATCTCATTTAATCCTCACAACAGACTTATGCAGTAGGGACTATTATTTTCCTTACAGTGAGAAAACTAAGTTTCAGGGAGTCGAAGGAATTTTTTTCAGGGTAATACAGGTAGTGGTGAAGTCAGGGTTCGAACTCCAGTCATTTGATTACAAAATGCATACTCTTGATCACTCTGTTGCTTATTACCTCAGCACCTCTACACAATTAGTCATCGTTAATCTCATCACCAACCAGTTAGTGAGCAATATACTGAAAGAAAAAAATTGAAATAAAAACCTTATTGTCTGTTAACTCATAGATATTTTTTATAGTAAATCTGTGTAGAGTTGTAATTGAAGGTCAGTTCCTCAAACAGTATTTATTCATCACTTAAATTTTTACAATTTGAAAAAGAAAACAACTCTACATGTAAAGATATTATAGTATCACTGTTCAGATAGTATAATATACTAAAAAAAGGTATATCATACTTTATATAGTATATTTTATAATATGCTAAAAACTACTCTTTTTCATTAGATAATTTATAAACATACTTTATTTTTATTGAGGTATAGTTGATTTGCAAAATATGTTTCAGGTATATAATAGTAGTTCACGATTTTTAAAGATTATTCTCCATTTGAAGTTGTTATAAAAAATGGACTGTATTCCTTGTGCTGTACAATTATCCTTATAGCTTATTTATTTCGTAGATAGTAGTTTGTACCTTTTAATCTCCTACTCCAGTCTTTTCCTTCTCCCCGCTGGTAACCACTATTTTCTTCTCTGTATCTGTGTGTCTGTTTGTTATATTCAATGGTTTGCTTTATTTCTTAGATTCTATGTGTAAGTGTTAACATACAGTATTGGTCTTTCTCTTTCTGACTTATTTCACGAAGCATAGTACCGTCCTGGTCCATTCATGTTGTTGCATATGGAAAAATGTCATTCTTTTTTGTGGCTTAGTAATATTTCATTGTATGTCTGTACCAAATCTTCTTTACCCATTCATCCGTTGGTGGATACTTAAGTTGGTTCCATATCTCGGCTATTGTAAATAATGTTGCTATGAACTTTGGGGTCCATGTGTCTTTTTGAATTAGCCCTTTTTTGTTTTTTTTTGGCTATATGCCAAGGATTGGAATTGCTGGATCATATGGCAGTTCAGTTGCTCAGTCGTGTCCAAATCTTTGCGACCCCATGAATTGCAGCACACCAGGCCTCCCTGTCCATCACCATCTCCCAGAGTTCACTCAGACTCGCGTCCATCGAGTCTATAATGCCATCCAGCCATCTCATCCTCTGTCGTCCCCTTCTCCTCCTGCCCCCAATCCCTCCCAGCATCAGAGTCTTTTCCAGTGAGTCAGCTCTTCGCATGAGGTGGCCAAAGTACTGGAGTTTCAGCTTTAGCATCATTCCTTCCAGAGAAATCCCAGGGTTGATTTCCTTCAGAATGGACTGGTTGGATCTCCTTGCAGTGCAAGGGACTCTCAAGAGTCTTCTCCAACACCACAGTTCAAAAGCATCCATTCTTCGGCACTCAGCCTTCTTCACGGTCCACCTCTCACATCCATACATGACCACAGGAAAAACCATAGCCTTGACTAGACAAACTGATCGTAGTCCTATTCTTAGTTTTTTGAATAATATTCATACTGTTTTCCACAGTGGCTACACCAATTTATAGTCCCACCAAAAGTGTATAAGAGTTCCCTTCTCTCCACATCCTTCACTGGATAATTTCTAAGTATAATATGTTTGGGGTTGTATTTTAAATTGTATATATGAAGCTCTCCCATAAGTAAATCTAATTTAGAAAACAATGAATTAATGTGTTTTTTAACTATTTAAATGTAGAAATAATTATATTATTAGATGCTAATTATAAATTTCCTTTCACTTCAAAAGTTCAGGGATGGAAGGTAAGATCATGTTGTATGTTACTAGTATAGCTGTGGTAGCTGGTTGTAGAGTAAATGAAATCTATAGCTTTGAATTTTTTGGAAAAGTTTGCTTAGTAAAAGGGAATGTTATAGAGTTATCATATAAACCAGCCATTTTACTTCTATGTATATACCCAGAAGAAATCAAAACATATGTCCACACAAAAACTTGTACAGATATTCATAGTAGAAAAAAAAAAAGAAACTACTCATTATTCATCAACTGATGAGTTGATAAATAAAGTGTGGTATACTATATAAAAAAATATTTGGCAATTAAAAGGAATGAAATATTGATACATGGAATAACATGGATGAACCTTGAAAACACTATGTTAAGTGCAAGAAGCCAGACATGAAAGGCCACATATGGTTTAATTTTATTTACATGCAGTTGGTAAAGAACCTGCCTGTAATCCAGGAGACCCACGTATGATCCCTGGATTGGGAAGATCCCCTGGAGAAGGAAATGGCAACCTATTTCAGTATTGTTACCTGAAGAATTCCATGGACAGGGGAGTCCATGGAGTTGCAAAGAGTTTGATATAATTGAGCAACTAACACACATGGAATGTGTAGGATAGGCAGCTTATTGGAAAAGACCCTGATGCTGGAAAGATTGAAGGTAGGAGAAGGGGGCAATAGAGGATGAGATGGTTGGATGGCATCACCCACTCAATGGACGTGAGTTTGATCCAGCTCCGGGAGACAGGGAAGGACAGGGAATCCTGGTATACTGCAGTCCATAGGTTGCAAAGAATTGAACACAACTTTGCTACTAAACAACAACAACAACAACAACAGGATAGGTAGTTCCACAGAAGGAAGGTAGATTAGTGGTTATGAGGAGCAGGAAGTAACGGGAAGTGTGATGGTTAATTTTATGTGTAAACTTGGAGAGGCCAGGGTGTCCAGTTTTGGTTAAATATCAGTCTAGATGTTGCTGTGAAGGTATTTTTAAAATGTGACTAACATTTAAATCAGTAGGCTTTGAATAAAGCAGATTACCCTCAAGAATGTGAGTGAGCCTTATCCAATTAGTTGAAAGCCTAAAGAAAAAAGACTGAGGTTCCTCCCAAGAAGGAATTCTGCCTTCAGAGGGCCATCGTATTCCAGGCTGCAGTAGCAGCTCTTCCTTCTCTAGCTTGCTGGCCTACCCTGGAGATTTCAGACTAGATGGCCCCTAGCATGTTACGGGAGCTAATTCCTTAAAATAAATCTTTATCTCTGTATGTATATATGTATATGGTGTGTGTGTGTGTGTGTGTGTGTGTGCACGCACACACCTACATCCTCTTAGCTCTGTTTCTGTAGAGAACCCTGGCTGATAAATACATGGAGTGACTGCTAAATTGGTACAGGTTTCTTTTGGAGATGATCAAAATGTTATAAAATTGTGATTGATGGTTGCACAGCTCTGAACTGTACACTTTAAATTGGTGAATTGTATGGTATGTGAATTAAATCTCAAAAAAAAACTCCTGTGGAAAAAGAGATATTAGATGCTGTAATAGACTTGTGAAACCAAGTAGTGTGTAAGGAAGTGGAAGAGTGTAGAGTTCAAAGTGGGTAGGACCAGCAGAGCTTTTGAAGTACGGTGTGGCTTAATTTTTGTCACTAGTTTCTTAGTGTGAATGCCTTATACTCTTGGTTAGACTTTTGTTTATTAAATTTAGTAGACAGAGAGTGTGTTTCGAAACTTTACATTTGTTGAAACAAAAGTCTAACCAAGAGTAAGATATTGATACTAAGAAAGTAGTGACAAAATTTTGGTATTACTGAGAAGTTGTAGTGCCAAAGTCTTCATGTGGGATTTGAGAAATGATTGGAAAGATGCATTGTATAAGTCTCAATCTGAACCTGGAGATCTTAAGATAATAATTTTACTCACCGGTGAATTTCTTGTATATTCAGGCTGATAGAGCATGGTAAACTATTGTTAGAATGAATGATGTTGCCTTGACTAAGGAAGTATTCATAGTTGTGCTTAAACTGGGACCATCCCTGGTCTTTAACAAGTATCTCAGTGTCTCGTGTGCAGACAGCAGGGTGGTGCCCAGTTGTTAGTTGCTAAGTTGTGTCTGATTTCCTTTGCGACCCCATGAACTATATGTAGCCTGCCAGTCTCCTCTGTCCATGAGATTTGCCAGGCATGAATACTGGAGTAGGTTGCCATTTCCATCTCCAGGGCATCTTCTCGACCCAGGGATCAAACCTGAGTCTTCTGCATTGGCAGGCGGGTTCTTCACCACTAAGCCACCAGATAGTGCCCAGTAGGTAGTACTGAAAAATACAGTTACAATACAGATAAGTCCAACAATAGAGGTATTTATGAATCACTGTTACCAAGGAGCTAAGGGAGTGATGTATTCCTTATCCTAGGATTGGGGGTAGAAAATATGGAAGGAGTGAAGTGAACTTCCCAGAGAAAGTTGTCTTTAAGCTACTGTTTGAAGAGTGAGTTTTTTACTCTCTGTATAAAAAAGAGCAGCACTTTCCAGCCCCAGGGAATCGTGTGTATTTAAGTCAGAAAAGCCTAAAGAGAATGATGTAATCTGGGAAATGCAAACCCAGAAGTTAGCAGAATTGAGGAGGGGAGAATAAAGCCGCTGTCAAATCTTTGGGCTAGTGGAACACTGCTGGTGGGAGTTCTAGGGTTGGGCTACCTTAGTTGGAATCCTGGCTGCACTGCTTGCCAGACGGGTGACCTTGGGGAGTCTTCTGTGTCTCCTTTTCCCTCATCTGTAAAAGAAGGATAATAGTGGGATTTGCCCTGTTGGATCGTCGTAGAGATCGTGAGAATTCACATAAGGCAGTTAGCAGAATGCTTGGCATGGAATAAGCACAGTCTCTGCCTTAGCGTAGTTCGATTTAGGATTTTTTTACTTCATGATGGTATGACAGTGATCATAAATTCAGTAGAACAGCGCTTCAGATTTTGGGTTTTGATTTTTTCCTGCTATATGTGGTATGGTACTCCCTTGGGATACAGGGGTAGTGACAGCGAGCCACAGCTCCTTGTCAGCTATGCGATCACAAGGATAAACAGCCAATACGATTACAACCGTCTGTGCCCACACGGCCCTTCTGTTTTTCATTTTTAGTATAGTATTCAATAAATTACATGAGGTATTCGGCACTTCATTATAAAATAGGCTTTGTGTTAGATGGTTTTTCCCAACTGTAGGCTAACTTAAGTGTTGTGAACACGTGTAAGGTAGGCTAGACTGAGCTATGATGTTCAGTAGGTTAGATGTATGAAATGCGTTTTCAACTTACAATAGGTTTATTGGGATGTAACATCATTGTAAGTGTAGGGAGATCTGCACTCAATAACTTGTATCTATTTTAATTTTTCTTTGTATTTTTAGTTGGTGTGTTTCCACAGTAAGACCTATAAGCTTATTTTTCATAAGTATGCTTTTTCATGATTAAAAAGTTTTTTTTCTCCTTTGAATATCTGTCTTTAGAGTCTCCTCAACTAAGTAAATTATTTGACACCTTGGAACTTTTTTGAATGTGTTAAAGAAGTAGTGTGACACAGTAAAAAAATATTTGGTCTTTGTCCGAGGTTCCTGGCGCACAACTAAAACTCTTGGAATCTCCCGAATGATAAGAGTGTCTTTTGTATGTTAATAAGATGACTGGTGGCCGGGAGACCCTGGATAGCTGGTGCTGGTCAGGATGATGCTGGTCACCAGAAAGAATAAGTGATTAGAGGGCTGGAACTGTGAGACCTGCTTACCATCTCTGGGAAGAGGAGGGGTAGCAGACTGAATGAAGTCTGAATTCTATAAAGACTCTTGAACAGTGAGGTTCTGGGAGCTTTTGGTTTGGTGATCACATCAAGGTCCTCGAAGGGTGGCTCAGCTGAGAAGACATGGAACCTTCCTGCCCTTTCCCCCATATCTTATTCTTTGCAACTGTTTCATTTGACTGTTCCTAAATTATATCCTTGTTGGAGGTGTCAGTGACAACCTGGGACTTTGACTGGCATTAGACTGGGGCAGTCTTGTGGGAATGAGCCCTTAACTTTTTGAATGTGGAATTCACTCTAGGCAGATAATGTCAGAATTGAACTGTGGGACACTCAGCTTGTATTGGGGCTCCCCTGATAGCTCAGCTGCTAAAGAATCCACCTGCAATGCAGAAGACCCTGGTTTGATTCCTGGGTTGGGAAGATACCCTGGAGAAGGTAAAATGGCAAACCCACTCCAGTGTTCTTAGTTGAATAATCCCAATGACAGAGGAGCTTGGTGGGCTACAGTCCATGGGGTCGCAAAGAGTCAGACATGACTCAGCAACTAAGCACAAACACGAACGAACAGCTTGTATTAGAAAGCTGGAAAAGTAGTGTTGGAAAAGACAACCACACATTTAGTAACACAAGTATTGTGAGTATAAACAGTTCAAATAGTCTTATTAATATCCATTATCCAGTACTACCAAGTTTGTATGGTTTCCCTTTAAAAGGAACAAAAGATCATTAGCATACTTGGCCTATGACGCTTGATATAGAATTAAAGGAGTTGAGTAAGTTATATGATGAAAATCTAGTTACTCAGGAAATGTAAAAGAGTGTATATGCTATATTAGGCAACATGGGGCATAATGAAAGTATTAGGATGTTACTTTGATCTTCGAGGAGCTTATTGTAGTTTAATTGGGAAGCCAAAACTAACTCCATAAACAACTAGGGAAGAATTAAGTTCTAAATGGAATTAAGAGCTCTATGTGGTTAAGGTGGAGAAAGCTTGAATTGGACCCTGAAAATTTAGGGTAGAAGTAACAGGTGTCCTTGGTGTATAAAAGTCTGTGTGAAAAGGCATGAAGCCAGAGGGATAGTCTAGCAGCAGTTGTGTGTTAAGGAGCTCGAATACTGGATGGACCAGGCAGTTGGGGTTAAATGACAGTGGTGAACTTGTCAGGTTCCATTTTAGGAAGACTGTGACGGTACAAGTGTTGATGGGGCAATAGGGCAGAAATCTTTAAGGAACGAAGGCCCAAGCCCTGGGATTAAGAATCTTGGTTTGTAATTTAGGAGAAAGTCATGCTTCCCCTTAATCCAACCACATAAGCCTAATAACTAGGCTGATATGTTCTACAGTGGGTTATGAAATACCCATCTGCTTTATTAAGGTGGACTTAATAATAAAGTGATAGGAAAATGGTGAAGATTTGATTCATAGTGAGTAGACAAAATTCGAAGTTTCCCAAGTATGATTTCTTATTTTCAAGATTGTTTTTCTCTTGACATATTAAAAGATTCCACTTGTGTGCCTCATTTCAAGGTATTTTTTTCACCAGTTACTCTATATTCTGGAATAAACTTAAATGCCATTTCTGACATTGTCAGAAGTATAGATTTACTGTTTTGAATGAAAAGTAAAAGAAATTACAAGGATAATGAAGAGAATATTGTATATGAATGTCCCAGTCAGAGGCAAATATTAAGTGACAGTACTTACTTCAGTAGATGTAGATTTTAAAGCATAAAATTTATGTAGTAGTACTGCTTTTGCCGTTTTAAATTGATGCTGTAAGCTGAGGTTTTTGTTCATAATTGTCAGTTGTATGGAGGCAGAGTTTTCAGAGAAGCATCAGTGAAGTTTATTGACATTATTGTGGTTTTTCTTTTTCATTTTTTTTAGCTTTATCATTCCTATTGTTCTTGGTTTTAATAGTTCATTTATTCCTGCCCCCCCTTAACCTGATTTGAGAATTGTATCAAAATTTTATCCTTTGTTTTAGCTGCATCTATTTTGAAAGCTGATATAACAACAGATAAACTTTCTGAACAATATGTGAGAAACTGATTAAAAAGCATTTTCCATTATTAGGTGATTCCATTATAAAAGTTAGTCATTATTGCTTCCTAGTTTTACTATTTACTGTCTATATTACTACTGCCTTGTCATAGCAGCATGGAAGTATAGGTAAGTAAATTACAGATTTCATTGTAGCTCTACTGATTACTGTTACCATGTTTCATATATATGTGTGTGTGATATAAAATATATATGTATTTAATTCTGATATTTGACTCTTGCTGCCAGAATATTATTCCCTAGAACAAAATATTTGGAGTGTAGGTATCTGAATGTTGGGACTAGAGGAAAAAAAAAATTTTTTTTTTTAAACCGCCTTAAAAAAAACTTGTTAAAAGGGAATACTCTTTTTCTTTTCTGATTTTCTGTTATTAGTGTCATAGCTCCAGGTTTATGGCTATGTAATAACCTTGATGCTAACTGCTAAGTCACTTCAGTCGTGTCCGACACCATAGATGGCAGCCCACCAGGTTCCCCCGTCCCTGGGATTCTCCAGGCAAGAACACTGGAGTGGGTTGCCATTTCCTTCTCCAATGCATGAAAGTGAAAAGTGAAAATGAAGTCACTCAGTCATGTCCAACTCTTTGTGACCCCATGGACTGCAGCCCACCAGGCTCCTCCATCCATTGGATTTTCCAGGCAAGAGTACTGGACTGGGGTGCCATTGCCTTCTCCAATAACCCTGATAGTAGCAGTTAATACTGTTACTCAGCTCACCTAACGTGTCAGCTTTCTTTTGCTTTTGAATTTTCTGATTATCTGCAGATTTGGGCTGGGTAAGTCTGAGTTTTATATATAGCTTTAAGCAGTGCAGGTGCACAAAATAAAAAAATGATATAATTTTTATGTATGTTTTACATTGTTACTTTTATTATATTTTCCATTTTCTATTGCTGTCACTTGCAAATTTTTCATTAATTCATACTTTGTGGTTTTTAATCTCTTTGCTATTTAAAGTATAGATGTATTTTGGATACATTCTGAATTTTGTTATTCTAAATCAGAATTTATTAGATGAAAGTTTGAAGCTGTTGTGACAACATTTTGCTGATTGCCACAGTTCTCACTAGTTTACCCCTTGTCTTCATAAAATGAACTTGGATCATGTTTATCGCAAAGCTTATCCCTTGATTATGTATTATTCTGGAAATTATATTATTCTTGATTATATATTATCAACTCCTTAGGTGGCTCAGAGGTTAAAGCGTCTGCCTGGAATGCAGGAGACCCGGGTTCAATCCCTGGGTTGGGAAGATCCCCTGGAGAAGGAAATGGCAACCCACTCCAGTACTCTTGCCTGGAGAATCCCATGGAGTTAGATAGCATCGAGTGTGGGTGACACCGTAGAGCAATAGGCCTCTGATGCTGTGTCCTTGATATGATGAGTTACACTGATTGAGTTTTGAATATTAAACTAACTTCATATTCCTGGGGTAAAATCCACTTGATTGTACGTATTATCCTGTTTTACATTGCTGGATTTGATTTACTTATATTTCGTTCAGGCTTTTGCTTCTCTGTTCGTGAAAGATTAGTCTTAAACGCTTGTTAGGAGTTTACTAGTGAAGTCATCTGGATCTGTCCTTTTTGTTGTGGTTGGAATGTTTTAAACTGTAAGTTTAATTTCTTTGTTAGCTATATAGCTTTTCAGGTCTTTTTCTTCTCATGTTAACTTCATTAGATTGTGTCTTTCCAGTAATTTGTCTGTTTCATTTAATTTGTTGCATTTATTGGCATAACATTATAACATTACCTCATTATCCTTTTAATGTCTGTAGAATCAGTAGTGATGTTACTTATCTCATTCTCAATACTGATAATTTGTATCTTTTCTCTGTTTTCATTATTTTGGCTAGACATATATCTGCTTAATCAAATATTTAAAATAGATTTTTTAAAATTATTTTTTCTACTTTCTGTTCTATAGCTTTCTGCCCTTATCTTTATTGTATCCATTTTTCTACCTTCCTCAGGTTTAATTTCCTCTTCTGTTTGCCAGTTTCTTAAATTGGAAGCTTAGATCACTGATTTAAAACCTCTTCTAATAAAAGCATGTGATGCTATAATATAACCATTTTAATGAACAAGTTGACTTTATTATAATGTTAAATTTGTATATATCTAGTGACCCAGCAGTTTTTCACCTAGATATATATGCTAGAAAAATTTTCTTTTTACAAATCTGTATCAGGAGACATGCTCAACCATGTTGGTAGTAGCATTTTTCACAATAGCAAAAACTGGAAATAGTTTAGATGCCCATTGACAGAAATATATATATATATTTCTTCTAATTCACTCTATGGAATACATACAGAAGTGAACAGGAATGTACAACAGCTGTTTATGTCAATGTAGTGAATCTGAGAAATTTAGAATGAAAAAAGCAAGTTAAAAGAATACTTAGACTATGATGCCAGTTAGTATAAAGTTTAAAAATCACAATACTCATTCATACATCCATTTTACTACATATATAGTAATAGAATGGTAAACATTTCCTCGTGAGGGTGGCAGAGAGAGAATATAAAAATAGCTAAATTTTACATAATATATGCTGTAAAGTGTTAAATACTTTACATATATATACTTATTTAATTCTCATAATTATAGAATACTTGCTATAAAGCAGGCACTATTATTATTCTCATTTATAAGTAAAAGGGGTTATAAATAAGAATGCAGAAAACTTTTAACTTCCCCAAATCCTACTGCTGCTGCTGCTGCTAAGTCACTTCAGTCGTGTCCAACTCTGTGTGACCCCATAGACGGCAGCCCACCAGGCTCCCCCGTCCCTGGGATTCTCCAGGCAAGAACACTGGAGTGGGTTGCCATTTCCTTCTCCAATGCATGAAAGTGAAAAGTGAAAGGGAAGTTGCTCAGTCGTGTCCAACTCTTCGAAACCCCATGGACTGCAGCCCACCAGGCTCTTCTGTCCATGGGATTTTCCAGGCAAGAGTACTGGAGTGGGGTGCCATCGCCTTCTCCGAATCCTACTGCTAGTAAGAGGTAAACTTATATTCAAACTCAAGCACAGTTTGGCTGTAGAGTCTACTCTTAACCCTTAAACATACTGCTTGAGCCATGGGAGGGGTAGGGAATGGGTTCTCAAGATGGGTGTTAAGGACATGGATATTTCTTTTATTATTTTTTTAGTTGTTATTCATGTTTACTTTTATATGTATCAACTATTTAATTAAACGTTTAAAAGAAAAATAACAAAAATCAAGCTATGTGGAATGGGATGTAAGAAATATATACACTCAAACTGTACCCCAAATGAAAGTTTAGGAAGTCATCACTTTTAATTTTCTCTGACATATTTCCTAGATAGTAGTAGATCCTGAAATGTTAGCAGTCATATAGATGATGTGTTATTAATGTTTTATGTCCTGATCTTGATGATAATTACATGAGTATGTTGGCTTAGTAGTGATTCATCAGGCTGTACAGTTTTTATTTGTTCACTTTGTAGGTATTCCATACTTTAATAAATTCTTTATAATAAAAAAATCACAATGTAAGATTTTTTTAAATTCCAGGGATTTCTTATTGTAGCTACATTATGTATGTGTTTGTTGAGATGATCACAAGAGCATTATAGGATGAGTTATGAAGTAAAGGGGCTGACTTTTTGTGATTCTGCTTCATCATAAAGTCTATAAAAAGAATGAGGAAGATGTCTTTGTACTGAAAGAGAGAATTTTCCAAGATATGTATTGTCAGGTAACAACACGACTAATGAGGCACAGAGCAGTGTATATAATAATCTACCTTTTGCGCAAAGGAGGGAAAATCTATATTTATTGTTTATGTGTTTATGCATAAAGATATCTAGAAGGATACAAAAGAATCAGTAACTGTGGTTACTTGAGAGTAGGATGAGGGGTGAAGACTGAGTTGACCTGAGATAAGGTGGCAGGAAGACTTTTCAGTGTCTGTCCCTTTCTAGTTCTTTTGAAACTATACCACCTATTCTAAATAAATCAACAAAAACAGTTTATTAATTTGGAAAGAAAATATGGTTAGCATGGCTCTTTTAGGTAGATTCATATTTGTGTCCTTTTATTTATTTATTGGCTAAAGGATATTTCCAGGAGATTTAGTTTTATAATCTCTTGAAATAGAGAAATTTGAGGACTACTATTTCATTAATTGGAAAAGGCAATGGCACCCCACTCCAGTACTCTTGCCTGGAAAATCCCATGGACGGAGGAGCCTGGTAGACTGCAGTCCATGGGGTCACTAGGGGTCAGACACAACTGAGCAACTTCGCTTTCACTTTTCGCTTTCATGCATTGGAGAAGGAAATGGCAACCCACTCCAGTGTTCTTGCCTGGAGAATCCCAGGGACGGGGGAGCCTGGAGGGCTGCGGTCTAGGGGATGGCACAGAGTCGGACGCGACTGAAGCGACTTAGCAGCAGCAGCATACCATTAATTAAAAAAGATTTATATTCAAAGAGGACTATTTCAGTTAGATTCTCAGTCTTTCCAGAATCTCCCCTTTTCTAGTGTTACTTCTCTTCTTCTTTGATTACCTTCAGCAGCCTCTTCTGGGTATTGTGCATTTATAGGGAGAACTTACCTTTTAATGATGAGGGTTTTTAAAATAATTCAACCTTATGTTTAAACAGTTTTATAATTTATAAACTGCTTTGGTACTGTGACTTTGACATTTCTGACATCATTTAACTTTAAAAGTAGGAAAAGTTAGTGTTTAGTTGGCCAAAATGTTCCCTTTTTTCTTTTAAAGACACGTTTTATAAGCATGATAAAAATTACTCTTTAAGTCAAAATCTCCAGAAGTTGAAATGGAGATTAATAATATAAATCTATATACTGTTTTAAGGATATATTTAAAGCCACTCGCTTAAAAACTGATCCAGAATTAAGGTGAAAGAAAAAGTTATTATTTTTTTGTAGGGATATGGAAAGAAGTATATGCATCCTAGGCTGCATATTAGAATCATCCAGAGCTTTTAAAATACACCAGTGCCTAGGCCCAGTCCCCTAGAGATTATGGTTTAATACTTATAAATTATTCATATTTTAAAAATCTGTACATTGTTAATATCTATGCAGATCATGTTGGCAGTATGAATATACTATTTTGATGGAATACTGAGAAGTGAAAATATATTAACCTAAACATACATTTCTGTAGTAAGTGGAATAAAGTATCAGTTTTTTTCCTAGGCATTTATTTTCCTGTTTAGACTGCTGATATCAGCCAACAGATGAAAAATAAAACCTTACCTTAAAAAAAAAAGATAAAAAAGAAACACATAGAAAATATCCTGTGTGATGTTTTTGGTTAGTGATTTTTATATACTGCACATATGCCCATACAGGTGTTATAATGAAGTTTACTTATAAAATGAGTGTGAAACTCAGTTGAAGTGCTGTTATAGTTTTAGATGCTTTGAATAAAAATAGTACCAATGTGTATGAAAATGAGAAAGATTAAGTATTAACTTACTGTGAAAATTTCCATTTCAGCACCTTATGTAATTTTTAGTGCATGTACTCCAGTATGGAATAAAATGCTAGCAAGATCTAGCAAACATGAACATTTACTTACTTTTAGAGATTTTGAAGTACATCTCTTAGTCTGTATAGATTAGGGATTGTATCAGTCATAATTAAACCATAATTTCCTGACACCTTGAGAGAATGAGTCATTTTAGAAGATTGGATTTTCTGATGAGTTGAAAATTTATAACTTTTTGCTTCCAAATAATTTTTGGGTCATGGAAAATTTTCTAAAGTGATTGGACATTTCTCTATCACTTTGAATCATGTAAAGGATATAACCTTTTTTTAAAATTTATTTTTAAAATAACTTAAAAAATTAAAGTACAGTTGATTTACAATGTTGTGTTTATGACTACTGTACAGCAAAGTGATTCAGTTGTGTTAATACATGTATTATATATACACACACACACACACACACACACACACGTTCTTTTCTATATTCTTTTCCATTATGGTTTATCACAGGATATTGAATATAGTTCCCTGTGTGCTGTACAGTAGGATCTTGTTGTTTATCCATTCTGTATATAATAGTTTGCATCTGCTAACCCCAGACTCCCAGTCTACCACCCCACCTCAGCACCACAAGTCTTTTCTTTCTGTACGTGTATGAGACTGTTTCTGTTTCATAAACAGGTTCGGGTGTCATATTTTAGATTCCACATGTAAGTAATACCAGATGATATTGAGCATAAACTTTTCATAGTGACTTAGTTGTATTTACTGATGCTTAGAGGCATTAGAGGTTATACGTTTTTTTTTTTAACCCGGGTGCTGAGTGACTTTTCATAATGACTTAGTTACTTTTCATAATGACTTAGTTGTATTTACTAATACTTAGAGGCATTAGAGGTTATACATTTTTTTTTAAACCCCTGTGCTGAGTGACTTTAGATTAGCAGTTTTAAAATGACTGAATTACACATTTTTATGTGTTGGTTCTTCTTATGGGTTGTTGTTTGTCAGTTTTCTGGGTCAGCCATTCCTATAGGAACTGTTTAGAAACAAAATAATCAAACATATGTAAATATGAACCTGTGAGGAAGCATGTGAACTTTATAATGCATCAGCTTGGACATCTGCTCCCACAGTTCTCTTCTTTCCTTTCTGGGTATCAAGTGAATGTGTTGAGAGTAAAATGGTATTGTTGGAATCTTTGATACGTATATTGTTGAAAACTTTTAGAAAAATGTCGATACTTTACCTAAGATCAGATAACAGATGGTCATCAGATCTCTTCAACTTTTCTTTACAAAATAAGCAATTTTGATTTCCTGGCTTTTTAAAAAAATAATATGAAATACTTTTGTATTATATTTTCAAAATTTTCAGTCACTTTATTTATTGGCAAATAAAATGTAGATGGGCACTTTTATAGTTCTTTCAGCAAACTGCCAGTCAGACTTAGCAGTCTTCTTCTATCAGATGTTAGAGATTAAAAAAAACAACAAATGTTCACCTTCTTAAAGGTCTCTTTGAATAAGGTAATAAGAAATCTTTAGTAGAGTTGTTTTTTTTTTTTTAATTTGTAATTGGAGGATAACTGCTTTACAATGTTGTGTTGGTCTCTGCCATACAACAACGTGAATCAGCCACAAGTATCCATATGCCTCCTCCCTTTTGAACCCCTCCCTCCCCTTTCCACCCTGTCCCGCTCCTCTAGGTTGTTACAGAGCACTGGGTTGAGCCTCCCATGTTCTACAGCAACTTCCCATACGGTAATATATATGCTTCTGTGTTACTCTCACAGTCTGCCCCAGCCTCTCCTTCCCCTACTGTGTCCTCAAGTCTGTACTCTGTAGTATAGTATGTCTATAGTGGCATATGCCTGAGTATTATGATATTATAAAGAAAGAACAGCTAACTCAGTGTGTTGGCTAGTTTATGCTGTTTATGCTGTGGTGATAAACAGCCCCAAGATCTCAGTGACTTATAACAAAAAAGGTTTATTGTTTGTTCATGTTCAATGTTTAGGAAGATGGCAGCTCCACCCACTTTTGTTCTCCTTTCTGGAATACAGGGTGAAGGGACAACACCTATCTCATACATGGTTTGATAGTTAGTAGAAGCAGAAGACCTATGGAGAGCCATGGAATTACAGTTAAAGTTTCTGCCCTGAAGTGGAACATGTGACTGGCACTCACGTTTCATTGGCTAGAGCAAGTCACATGGCTAAACATGACACAGCTAGGCAGGGAAATGTAGTTAGTATTCATTTAGGTAAAATCAGTGGGATAATTGAGTTCAATCATATGTTTTACTATATTCAGCTTATTTCTGAACTCAGAGTGAAAATTATGTAGCCTTGAAAGCTAAGAAGAATATGTTTTAGCAAAAAATGAAGTTTCCTACTCCCTTAAGAGTATTCCAATATGCATGAGTTAAATGGCTTGTATCTCTCTCAGAGATGGGAAAATTAAGGCATAAAGAAATTATAATTTAAAGTAATGTTCTTTTTATGAGAGAATATCATTGATACGCTACCTGATATCTTTTGTGAATAACTCTGACATTGAGTTATGGAGTTTAGTCATAAGCGATTTTTTTCCCAAACATCTATTCATCAGCTTTATTTTGCCTATTCATCTGCCTTGTCATGAACTAAATCTGATCATAAATTGATGATATTTTAAAATAAAACAGTGGGATATATTGGTTCATAGAGTTGAACATTACAGTGTTTATTATTGAGATATTATTGATTTACAGTGTTAGTTTCAGGTATATGATGTATTGATTCAGATTTTTTATAGATTATACTCCATTCAAAGTTACTATAAAATATTGGCTGTTGCCTGTGCGATAATATATCCTTGAAGCTTATTAATTAATTAATTAATATTTATACATAGTTTAGTTTGTACCTCTTAAGCCCCTACCCTAGTTTTGCCCTTCTCTCCTCACCTTTCCCCTTTGATAACTATTAGTCCTCTGTATATGTGAATCTGTTTCTGTTTGTTATATCCATTGTTTTTTTTTTTAGATTTCACATATCAGTGATAACATGTAATATTTGTCTTTCTCTATCTGACATTTCAGTAAACATAATAACCTCTAGGTCTGTTCATGTTGTTGCAAATGGAAATTTTCCCATTCCTTTTTGTGACTGAGTACTATGCCAGTGTGTGTGTGTGTGTGTATCTGTATCTATATACACTATATCTTTACCCATTCATCTGTTGATGAAGACTTAGTTTGCTTCCATATCTTGGCTGTTGTAAATGATGCTGTTATGAACGTTGGAGTGCATGTATCGTCTTGGCTATTGTGAATAATACTATTGTGAAAATTGCAGAGCATGTATCTTTGATTTAGTGCTTTCATTTTCTTTGTCTGTATACCCAGGAGTGGAATTGCTGGATCATATGGTAGTTCTCTTTTTGGTTTTTTGGGGAACCTCCATACTGTTTTTGAAGAAGGCAGTAGCACCCCACTCCAGTACTCCTGCCTGGAAAATCCCATGGACAGAGGAGCCTGGTAGACTGCAGTCCATGTGGTCGCTAAGAGTTGGATACGACTAAGCATCTTCACTTTCACTTTTCACTTTCATGCATTGGAAGAGGAAATGGCAACCCACTCCAGTGTTCTTGCCTGGAGAATCCCAGGGACGGGGGAGCCTGGTAGGCTGCAGTCCATGGGGTCGCACAGAGTCGGACATGACTGAAGTGACTTAGCAGCAGCAGCAGCAGCATACTGTTTTACACAGTGACTACATCAATTTACAGTTCTACCAGTGATGTACAAGTATTTCCTTTTCTTTACATCCTTGGCACATTTATTATTTGTGGTATATCTGATGATAACCATTCTGACAGGTGTGAAATGATGTCTCATTATGGTTTTGATTTGCATGTCTCTGATGATTGGTAATGTTGAGTATCTTTTCATGTACCTGTTGACCATCTGTGAAACATTAGAGTATTTAAAATAGAGAGTGATATAAACTACATAACATTTGTTTATTGGGTATCTCTGTTGCCTAGGTCCGTCTAGTCAAAGCTATGGTTTTTCCAGTAGTCATGTATAGATGTGAGAGTTGGACTGTAAAGAAAGCTGAGCGCCAAAGACTAGATGCTTTTGAACTGAGGTGTTGGAGAAGACTCTTGAGTCCCTTGGACTACAAGAAGATAAAAGCAGTCCATCCTAAAGGAGATCAGTCCTAAATTTTCATTGGAAGGACTGATGCTGAAGCTGAAATGCCAATACTTTGGCTACCTTATGTAGAAGAACTGACTCATTGGAAAAGACCCTGATGCTGGGCAAGATCAAAGGCAGGAGGAGAAGGGGATGACAGGATGAGATGGTTGGATGGCATCACCGAATTGATGGACGTGAGTTTGAGCAAGCTCTGGGAGTTGGTGATGGACAGGGAAGCCTGATGTGTTTCAGTCCATGGGGTCGCAAAGAGTCGGACATGACTGAGTGATTGAACTGAACTTATGTGACATGCTTGCTAGCTAACAGGGATACAAGGGTGAAAAGATACAACCCCTATTTTCAGGGATTCTGTGAATTGTACCAAAACTTACAATTCAGAGAAATAGTTGCTTGGAGAGGTACTATTCAGATGGACTGCGGTAGGAATGCTGGAATTGAATGGAATGACCAATTGACAAGTCCGTGAAGGCAGAATAGAATGGATTCTCTGGAGGTGATTGATATCTGAAACACCTCTTAAAAGAAGAATATGTTTTAGCTTGCAAATGTGTGGGAAGTACATTTTAGGCAGCCTGAGTGATAGATTTATTAGTACTGATAGGAGTAAAAATAGGTGGCTTGTTTGAGAAGCTGACTTTGTGTGATATTATTTAGGGAAGGAACAGAAAAAGAGGCAGAAAAGGTAGTGCAGAACCAAGCTGTGAAGGATTTTAACGTCATGCTACTTTTTCCTTTAGAACAAGTGTTGAGGCGTTCCAAAAGATTTTAATAGAATTATATGGTTAAATCTTTGTTTTTAAGAGTTGCAGTCTTGGTGATAATGTGAAAGACATTGAAATTGTGCTTAGAGGCAAGGAGACCCGGTAGAGTGTTAGAGTAAAAAGAACAGTACGAGAGAAATTGCTGGAGTGCAACCAAACCATCTGGATGGAGTGAAACAAATTTGGGAGTCATCAGCTGATACAGTGAAGGCTGTAGGAAGTATTCCCAAGAAAGTGTATATATCTCTAGTAAGGTAGAAGCTAGGAGGGAACCCTGGGGTGATCAACATTTGAACCAATGTGAGGGAAAAAGAAAACAGACTTGGAAGGACAACCAGAGAAGCTGAAGAACCAGGAAAGATTGGATTAGTGAGATACAAGGTAGGGAAGAGTTTCTGATAGAACACTCAACTGTCACCTTGTAACAGCTGAAAATATTCCTTGGATTTGGCAGGTACCAGTCTCATCAGTCAGAGAAGGCAATGGCACCCCACTCCAGTACTCTTGCCTGGAAAATCCCATGGGTTGAGGAGCCTGGTAGGCTGCAGTCCACGGGGTCACTAAGAGTCGGACACGACTGAGTGACTTCACTTTCACTTTTCACTTTCATGCATTGGAGAAGGCGATGGCACCCCACTCCATGCATTGGAGAAGGAAATGGCAACCCACTCCAGTGTTCTTGCCTGGAGAATCCCAAGGACAGGGGAGTCTGGTGGGCTGCCATCTGTGGGGTCACACAGAGTTGGACACAACTGAAGCGACTTAGCAGCAGCGGCAGCAGCAGTCTCCTCAGTGACTTGAGGGCTATTCAGTGGAGTGGTGGGTATGGAAACCTACTGACAGTGGAAGAAGACTTTCAGTTAGTCAGTGTGACAGCTCTCAAAGTGCTTGACTGAGTGGATGCAGAAGGTAATTAGGGTTTTTCCATATGAAAGATAAGTGTGTGTACACTTCAGTGATGGTTCCCCTCCCACCTCCAGTTTTA
The DNA here is from genome assembly GCF_042477335.2 of Ovis canadensis. NCBI lineage: Eukaryota > Metazoa > Chordata > Mammalia > Artiodactyla > Bovidae > Ovis > Ovis canadensis. The sequence continues at coordinate 58,175,783 of NC_091263.1, read as the reverse complement.
ATTTTCGCTCCTTCCAAGGAGACTGTGGTGGTTTCTTACATGCTTTAGGAGAAAATGTGGAATGAGTAAAGCCATACAGGCACCCCTTGTCCACATTAATTTCTAAATAGACTTAAATGTAAACTGAAATTGAGTTAAATATAACTTGTACAAATGGGACATGAATCACAGAGCTCAAAGTATATGTTAAAAGTTTGTAATTCCAGGGCTTCCCTGGTGGTCCCGTGGTTAAGCATCTACCTGCGAATGCAGGGGACGTGGGTTCCATCCCTGGTTCAGGGAAGAGCCTGCATGCCACAAGTCAACTCAGCCTGTGTGCTACAACTGCTGAGCCCATGCTCTAGAACCCATGAGCCGCCACCACAAGAAGCCTGAGTACCACCAGGAAGAGTAGCCGCTGCTCGCTGCAGCTGGAGAAAGCCTGCCCACAGCTATGAAGACCGAGCACAGCCAAAAATAAATAAGTAAATAAATCTTTAAAAAACCCACAAACTTTGTAATTCCACACATACTAGAAATTAAGTAGTCATAAATGATATTCCCTACTACTTTCTTGATATTAAGTTTTTTAAGCTAGGAATTTATCTATACATTTCTTTTGGTAGAAAAAAAGCACTTCTATACAGTGTTTGTGTGTGAATGTGTGTGTGTGTGTATAGTGGGGGGATGTGTGTGTGTGTAGCTGGATACATATCCAGCTTTTACTCTGTCCAAAATATGTGAATGTCTCTGCGGACAGTTTAATGTGGGGATGATTGAGAGTTACTTTACAGTTGGCCAGAATTAACCTTTTAGCATACATTTTATAATCATCAACAGAAGGTTAAATATTTTAGTATTCACCCTGACAAACACACACCTATTAAAGAACAACAAACTGTGGAAAATTCTTAAAGAGACAGGAATACCAGACGACCTCACCTGCCTCCTGAGAAATCTGTATGCAGATCAAGAAGCAACAGTTAGAACTGGACACGGAACAACAGACTGGTTCCAAATTGGGAAAGGAGTACGTCAAGGCTGTATTTTGTCACTCTGCTTATTTAACTTATATGCAGAGTACATCATGCAAAATTCCGGGCTGGATGAAGCACAAGCTGGAATCAAGGTTGCTGGGAGAAATAACAATAACCTCAGATGACACCACACTTATGGCAGAAAGAGAAGAAGAAGTAAAGAGCCTCTTGATGAAAATGAAAGAAGAGAATGAAAAAGTTGGCTTAAAACTCAACATTCAAAAAACTAAGATCATGGCATCTGTTCCCATCACTTAATGGCCAATAAATGGGAAAACAATGGAAACAGTGGCAGACTTTATTTTGGAGGGGCTCCAAAGCACCCTACTCCAGTACTCTTGCCTGGAAAATCCCATGGATGGAGGAGCCTGGTAGGCTGCAGTCCATGAGGTCGCTAAGAGTCAGACACGACTGAGCGACTTCACTTTGACTTTTTCACTTTCATGCATTGGAGAAAGAAATGGCCACCCACTCCAGTATTCTTGCCTGGAGAATCTCAGGGACAAGGAGCCTGGTTGGCTGCTGTCTATGGGGTCGCACAGAGTCGGACACGACTGAAGCGACTTAGCAGCAGCAGCAGCAGCAGTCACTGCAGATGGTGACTGCAGCCATGAAATTAAAAGACACTCCTTGGAAGGAAAGTTATGACCAACCTAGACAGCATATTAAAACAGCAGAGGCATTACTTTGCCAACAAAGGTCCGTCTAGTCTAAGGCTATGGTTTTTCCAGTGGTCATGTGTGGATGTGAGAGTTGGACTATAAAGAAAGCTGATTGCCGAAGAACGATGCTTTTGAACTGTGGCGTTGAAGAAGACTCTTGAGGGTCCCTTGAACAGCAAGGAGATCCCGCCAGTCCGTCTTAAAGGAAATCAGTCCTGAATATTCATAGGAAGGACTGATGCTGAACCTCTAACTTCAGTACTTTGGCTACCTGATGCAAAGAACTGACTCACTGGAAAAGATCCTCATGCTGGGAAGGATTGAAGACAGGAGGAGAAGGGGACAATAGAGGATGAGATGGCTGGATGGCATCACTGACTTGATGGACATGAGTTTGAGTGAACTCTGGGAGTGCTGATGGACAGGGAAGCCTGGGGTGCTGCAGTCCATGGGGTCACAAAGAGTCGGACATGACTGACAACTGAACTGACTGACTGAACTGATGGGAATTTATACGTCAAGGTTGAAAAAAAGATGAAATACTGTGGTAAAATTTGAATATTTTTGTTTTAGAGATATGTTTTGTGAGTAATCAAATTCTATTTCATTTTATAGTACTTGGTAGCTTATTTTCTATTTCTGTAATTTTATGATAGTTTTCCTGTTGTTAATTCTTCTTGTTCTGGTAGGTCATTGCTGAATATGTAACTGTTTATTAAAATATACTTCAGCATTAAGTAGACATGAAGATATCAAGCAGTTATTAAACATGTATGGCTAATAATTTTCTGAATTTATACTATGTATACTGAAGTCATGTATGTAGAACTCTTACAGGGCAGTTAGAAATTGGCAGTTTTCAAGGGCTTCTCTGGTGGCTCAGATGGTAAAGAGTCTGCCTGCAATGCAGGAGACCTGGGTTTGATTCTTGGGTTGGGAAGATCCCCTGGAGAAGGGAATGGCAACCTACTCCAGTATTCTTGCCTGGAGAATTCCATGGACAGAGCAGCCTGGCGGGCGGCGGTCCACGGGGTCACAAAGAGACACGACTGAGCTTTCACTTTCCCTGTATTTAAAATAGATAACCAGCAAGGACTTACTCTATAGCACAGCAAACTCTGCTCATTATTCTTTTATAACCTAAATGGAAAAAAGATTTTGAAAAAGAGTAGATTTAAAATGACAAGAGTTAAGTAGTTAATTTTACATATAAGGTGGTTGTTGTGTGTGTGTGCTCAGTCGTGTCTGACTGTGACCCTGTGAGCTGTAGCCTGCCCAGGCTCCTTTGTCCATGGGATTTTCCAGGCAATAATACTAAAATATGTTGCCATTTCCTTCTCCAAGGGATCTTCCCGATTAAGGGATCAAACCCATGTCTCTTTCATCTCTTGCATTGCAGCAGGATTCCTTAGCTCTTGAGCCAAGAGATATGTTTAAAATTCACTCTAAAGTTCATGGAAAACATAATTAAGTTACTCTGGAACAAAGAAGTCAAATAAAATCTTTCCAGTTTCAGAGAGTTATATCTATTAATGTAAAGATAATAAAGATGTACTGAAATATGTATTTTGAATACATTTTATGAGTTCTAGGGTGAAAATTATTTTCAGCAAGGGATAAGGGAAGGAGATTTTGGAGGAATGGCTTTTTAGGAATTTGAGCCCAGCATAAGTATATAGCAACAGTCTTACTTTTAAAAAAAGGTAGTTTTATTTAGCAGGTGTTGTAGTCGTCACCCTTAGTACTTTTTTTACTTGCACAATATTTTCTATTGTAAAGTGTGTATGTCAAAACCCAGAATTTGCACTGTCACTTCCTTAGTGTAAATCCGGCTTTACTACTAAGATAATGTGCCTGAAACAGAGTGTAAATCTCTAAGGGTTTTGAAAAACAACTTGAGAATGAGACAAAAAGTTTAAGGTATGATTAATTTTCTAATTTATGACTATAAGTTCATTCGGTATTTCAGCCTAGTTTTCAAAAAACCTATCAAGTTGAACTCCTGTAGTAACAGAAAGTGCCCAAAATTGCTTAAGTTTTTTCACATAGCTTAAGTTTGCTTAGATTAAATATTCAAAAATTGTTAATAATAGAAATTTCTCATACTTGAAAATTTATTTTCTTTACTAAACTTTAGAGTTGAAACTGATCCATGTAAAGATATAAGTTTTCTAATGGAAAGCAAAACACCGTTTCATCTCAAAATTTACTTGATATTTTAGATTCTAATAAAGTTCTTAGAGTAAATCTAAAACAGTACTCAAATGTGAGAAATACAGCAAGATGTTCTGGTGGGCTGTTTTTTTAGTGTATTTAAAGGGAATTATTTGACCCTGAACTACAGCTTTAATTGCATGTATATTGTGTTCCACATCTTTTTTAAAAAGAAAAGTGAGGTGAACTAACAAGTAATATTTGTCATCATTTTAACAATAGAGTATTTTGATTTAAAGAATAAAAGTTTTGTAATAATTGTGTTGATTAAATGCAACCTTCTTAGTGATATTTTAATATAAAACTGTTTTGTTGGTGTTGATTCTACCGTTTTGTGACAGGTATAGTAATAATGCCTGTTATGTAGTAATGCTTTAAAATAAGATGGGTCTTTTTAAAAACTGAGGTAATTTGGTTTACAACATTATATATTTTGTGTCGACAATATCACATTTCTGCTTATGTAAACCTTACACTGTGCTCACCACCAAACATTTAGCTTGCATCTGCCACTGTACAGTTGACCCCTCTTTATCAGTTTTGCTCCCTCACTTCCCCTCTGGTCACCACTGCTCTGTTTTCTGTATCCACGTTTGTTTTTGTTTGGTTTGTTCATTTATTTTGTTTGTTTTTATATTCCATACATGGCTGAAATCATATGGTATGTGTCTTTTTCCATCAGAAGATGTGTTTGTTTTGATTCTTCATGTCAGTTTATAAATAATTAGCTGAATCAAACATTGTTAGAAATTCTTTATCATTGTTAAGATATTTATCACTATTAGTTTTTTCTTGTCTATTATCCTAAGTCAAATTGCTTCAAGTTGGAGGATTTTGTCTTCTGTGTTCATTGTTCTAAGTGCAGTTAGGGTTGAATAGGTTTTAACAGGTTTTCTCTTTTCTCCTTTTATCTCTTAGATATTGGTTTTATTTATTACATTTTACTTAAATTGTATCTTTGTCTTTAGGGGATTTTGTCTTCTGTGTTGTGTATTCCAGTATTTGACCTTGACGAATTCTAAGTGTATATAGTTATTTTTACCATTTAAAGAGTTAACTCTTTAGATTTGTATGGACTCTTATTTTTCATTATAGTGTAAAAAAATAAAAGAAATTTGTGATTATAGCATTTAACAATATAAGCAAGTTATATAGGCTTCTTGTCTGTCTCTAGTCAGTGTGGTATTTCAAGGGGAATTCTTTTCTTCCCTGAAACGCTGTAGTTTTGGAGCTCAGTTTTCTCTGGCTCTTCACAGGATTTTTAGATGTGAAGAATTCCCCAATGTACATGTGAATTTCTAAAATATACACACAGTATTCTGTAGATTTCTAAGTGCTATTGATTCATTTAGCCAGTGTGCTGAGCACTTCCTATGTGCTAAGCACTGTTCTAGTTAAAGAAAACAAGTCCCCACCCCCATGGAGCTGACATTCTGGCATGCAGTGTGCCATCATCCATCTTTCATCATCACCTCAATCTATTTAGGGCAAGAGGGAGTGCTTCTGATTTGTTCACAGGGAATTCAACATAACTCAGTTCATCTTGTCGTGTAAATTAGCTGTGTAAAAGCAATGCTATTAATATGTCTCAAAGTACTCAGTTTTGCCCTTGTTTGCTAGTGCTCTCCACTTGGTGAAATCTGACCATATCTCCTTCAATTTTATAAATGTAGATCATTTATATATTTTCTTAACTTTTTTCTTTTTTACTAACATTATTTTTTAAAGTCATCAGGGTCGTGATTCATTGAATAATTTTGGTTGTTATTTTTGTTTTCTCTCTACTCTGAAACTTATTTTTCCATTTTACTCAGTATGAATTTAACTTTTTGTGTGTGTGACACTGTACTTTCCTAGTTTTAATTTCTTGACAGTTTTGACATTTCCATCTTTGTTTCCATTATTTACCACTCCCATAAAGGCTTTACCTTTATCCTTCAGATTCACCTCCCCCGCTCCTTCTCAAAATTCATATACTGCTTGCAGTCTTAAAATGCCACTTCTGAGCACTTGATTCCAACATTTATGTACTTATCATGAATTTCTTAACCATATTTTTTAGTTTACTTTTAGTTTTTTGAAACACTTCAGTTGTTTTTAAGTATATTCACAGAATTATGCAATCCTTGCTACTGTTTAGTTCCAGGATATTTTCACTGCACCTGAAAGAAACCCAGTACCCATGCGCGGTCACTCCCCGTTTCCTCTTCTCCCAGCTCCTGGTGACCACTAACCTACTTTCTGTCTCTCGAGATTTGCCTATCTGGAAATTTCATATAAATGGAATCATATAACATGTGATTTCTTGTGCCTGACTTCTTTCATTCAGCATAAGTTTTGAAGATTTGTCCCTATTGTAGCGTTATTGGTACTTTATACCTTTTATTGACAAATAATATTCCTTTGTAGGGATATATACCAGAGAAGGCAATGGCACCCCACTCCAGTACTCTTGCTTGGAAAATCCCATGGACGGAAGAGCCTGGTAGTCTGCAGTCCATGGGGTCGCTAAGAATCGGGCACGACTGAGCGACTTCACTTTCGCTTTTCACTTTCATGCATTGGAGAAGGAAATGGCAACCCACTCCAGTGTTCTTGCCTGGAGAATCCCAGAGACAGTGGGCCCCCGTCTACGGGGTCACACAGAGTCGGACACGACTGAAGCGACTTAGCAGCAGTAGCAGCAGCAGGGATATGTATAGCATTTCATTTATCCATTTGCCAGTTGATGGATATTTGGGTCATTTCTGCTTTTTGGCTGTCATGAAAAATGCCACTGAACATACATGTCCAGGTTTTTCTGTAGACATACGTTTTCGGTTCTGTTGGTTATATCTCTAGGAGTAAGAATGGCTCAGTCATGTAGTATTAACAACTCCACATTTAACATTTTGAAAAACTGCCAAACTGTTTTCCAAAGTGGCTGTACTAGTGTACACTCTCACCAGCAGTATGTGAAGGTTCAGTGTCTCTGCTTCTTGTTCAAAACTTGTCATTGTCTTTTTTATTGTAGCTATTTAGTGAATATGGAGTATTTTACTGTGTTTTTGATTTGTGTTTTCCCCAAAACTAACTAATAATATTGAGCATCTTTTTGTGTACTTACTGGCCATTTGTATAGTTTTGGAGAAATGTGTTCATATCCTTTCCCTGTTTAAAAAATTGGATTATTTGTCTTTTTAGTGTTGAGTTGTATATTCTGCCTCCAATTTCTTGATCAGATGAATGATTTGCAAATATTTCTCCCATTTTGTACATTGTCTTAAGAGTGCCTTTAAATATTATCATAAAATATACATAACATAAAATTTACCATTTTTATCATTTTAAGTGTACAAGTTAAATACATTCACAGTGTTGTATAGCCATCACCTTCATCTATTTTCAGAATTTTTCCATCATCCCAAATGGAAAGTCTTTATTGATTAAACAATAACTCCTCTCTTCTCCCCCAGCTGTTGATAACTGCTGTTTCTACTTTGTGATTCTGTAAATTTGCTTATTCTAGGTGTCTCATGTAAGTGGAATTACATAATATTTGTTCTTATGATATCTTTTATAGCACAAAAGTTTTAAATTCTGAAGTTCAATTTATCCTTTATTTTAAAAATAACTTTAATGACTTAAAAATTTTAAGTTTATATCATGTCTTGTGCTTTTCATATCATATCTAAGAAGTCATTGCCTAATCCTAGGTCGGGAAGACTTATTTTAACCATTTTTAAGTGTTCTGTTACTTGGCCCTCCCATTTGTATTTTAAACATGAACCAATATAACTGTCAGTGATTTTATGAGAAGGATTTATAAGATGTACTATTTAAAATTTTTTAGATAGTGTGTTTCAAACCTTAGAATCTCCTGAGATGCTTACTGAAAAGATTCCACAGATGAGTTTTGTACATTTGAAGTAAATATAGTAAATGTTCAGGAGACTTGGCCTCAGGTGGCTGAAAAAGTGTGGAATGTCCAGCATAATGAGGAAGAGCCTGGATCCTGGATTCTGACTAACTGGGTTTGCCACTTTCTAGCCATATGATCTTGGGCTAGTCAGTTGTTTTTGCTAGATATTCATTTCCTCTCTCATAGAATTGTTGCAATGCTTAAACTAGCTAATATCTGTGAAGCACTTAGAATAGCTTGGCAATAGTACGCAACACATATGTGTTACCTTTTATTATACCCTTTCACTCAGTAATGTTATTTTTAGGGATTTAATCTAAGAATATTATCAGATATGCTGCATAAAGTTATATGTATAACAGTTTCATCACAGAGATTAATTGTAAGAAGTCTTCCATATGTAGTCAGTAGAATGAACTATGGTTAAATATATTAATGAAATTTATGAAATGTTATATAGCCATTTAGTCATGCCCAAAAAAACATTCAATGCCTTGGGAAAATAATGATTTAAATGAAAAAGTCAAATAATATATAGCTATTTATAAACCAGGTCTATAACGTTTTCTGAGAATATGAGGCAGGGAAGTGGTTTTATATGCAATGCAAATAAATAAATTTGTTAAAGTGTTGACACTGGTTATCCTTGGAAGCTCAGAGGAATAATGTTAACTTTCTTTTGTATTTTATTGTACTTTCCTGACTTTGGTGATAAGTATTTTATACTCAAAAAAAGCACATTAATTAAAATAAAAAAAACCCAGAAAGTCCAGTGTGAAAGAGGTTAATAGGATGATAGAAAAATAGGAAAAGCCTGGTATGAAATAGGAAAGCATAATATGAATAGGAAAGCTGCATCCTAGAACTAGTACTGTTATTAAATGGTTTTGAACCTTGAATGAATTTTCTGTCTTTCTCGGGGGACAGTTTCCTCATCTGTAAAATTGAGGAAATAGACTAACATCTAAAAGGCAGTAGAGTAGAATGGTTAAGACTTGGGAGGTCAGAAGTAGGGAGTTAAGGACTACAGCTGATATCATTACATGGATTTCCATCCTATTTCTTATTTACTTGGTGACTTCTGGCAAGTAATTTGCCAGAAACTCTTTCTCAATTTTCTTATTTTTCTTTCTTTGTGTTTTTTGGCTGTGCTGGGTCTTCATGGCTGCACGGGCCTTCCTCCAGTTGTGGTGAGTGGGGGCTGGCCACTCTCTATTTGTGCTGTGCAGGCTTCTTGTTGCAGTAACTTCTGTTACGGAGCACAGGCTTTATGGCATGGGCTTCAGCAGTTGCAGCTCCCTGGCTCTAGAGCATGGGCTCAGTAGTTGTGGAGCATGGGTATTTTTAAAGTGGGGATCATAACAATACTTCACAGGCGAGTTGTGAGAATTAAGTAAATTAAAAAATGCAAAGAAATTTATGGAATCTGGCACACAGTAAGAATTAAATAAATGTTAACTATTTTTACTAGTATGTGGATCCTTTCTAATGCAGTTATTTATTGCCATTATTTTTAGTCAGATGAATGATTTTTAAATTTGTCTGTCATTTGAAAGTTTAGCCATTTTCTGTTGAGATATTTTTGAGATTGTGGAGGCTATTGATTTGTGTGAAAGCAAAAGTGTTAGTCGCTCCATCGTGGCCAACTCTCTGCGACCCCATAGACTGTACCCCACCAGGCTTCTCTGTCCATTGAATTCTCCAGGCAGGAATACTGGAGTGGGTTGGCACTTCCTTCTTCAGGGATATTCTGGACCCAGGATTGAATCCGAGTCTCCTGCATTGCAGGCAGATTCTTCACTGTCTGAGCCACCAGGGAAGCCCATTGATTTGTGAAGCAGTGTTTTGGACTCCTTGGCCCCACCCTCAGTTTGCCTTATTTGTTTTGTGTTTTGTGCACGCAGCTTCTTTGAGGTCCTACATTATTTCATCCATGAGGGTATTTTATAGACCATTTCAGCAGTAAAAACCTTGTATTTGATGGTTTTTTTCTGACTCTTTTTTGTTCTGAAGCTAATGTGTGCAGCTTTATTTGTAATCAGGTTGTATTGTCTGTTAAACTGTACCTATTTTTCTTCCACTGATGTTTCATTTTAAATTTAGGAAATGTCATACAGCCCAAGGGAATGTTACAGCTCAATTGACTTGCCCATTCTAGAAAAAGCTGACAATTTATGGTAAACTCAGAAGTTGGTAGATCATCACCTCTGGTGTAACTCCATTGATGCATGGATGTTATTTAACCCCAGAAAAAGAATGTACCCAAATGCTCTAAGAGGTAAATTTGAGTATGTGAAAATCCTTTTCAGAATCAGCAACCATATTGAGATTCATTTTTGGAACTCTGAACAGAGGCTACAGAAATAGATGACTTTTATGATATATTGTTTTCTTTTGCTGACTGTATGAGACACTTAATTAAGCCTTCAGTGAATAGTGACTCAGCTATTCCATTGCTTTGGAAATTTTTGTCTGCGAACCAGTCACTCTGTGATACCTCAGTTTATAAAGGCAATCAAAATGAAGATGAAATTTGTATTTTAATACGTTTACTCTTAGATTTTTAGATGCTATCTCCTTTTCTGCATGGGGTAACTGCAGTAGGCAGCCCACTTTGGGAGGTCATTATTTCTCTGTTAGAGAATAAATTAGTAGAGTTAACATTGCCAGGAAGCAAAAGGTAGTAGTTTGACTGCCACAGTTAAGTGATACAAATATGAGATATCATACAAATATGAGATATTTTCCTCTAATTGTACTAGTTCATTAAACATAACTAGCTATAACTCTCGTAACAAGAGAATGGTGTGTCTTTTGGCTTGATGGATAGAATGAGTTTGAGACAGCTTTGTGAGTCACTGACAAAAGTGGGAGAGATCTCTGCCTGCCCTTGGAATTGGATTTTATTTTAGGATGAGTTGTTTTTATAAGTATAGATGTGAGAAAGTTACTATTCTGCAGGTCAAATACCTTATTCTATCTTTTCATGGGTTTAACTCAATGTCTGCCAATTCCCCAAGCCTATACTTTTTGTATCTTCTGCTACTTAGTTTATGTTAATTGCAAAATATTTCTCTTTTTCCCTCCATATTTTTCTTTTGAATGTAAGTTTATGAGCTTTTCCTTTAAACATCATGAATTGTCTTTTGTGTTCTTGATCTGTTTTGCTTTTTAAGATTTCAGTTTCTTTATCAAGACTAAACTGGTAACGCGTCTGCCTCTGTAGAGGGAGGTTAGGAAACTGTGGGATGGGGGAGATGCTCTTTTCGCTGCCACTGGACCTTTGGATCCCATTACATTTCCCCCGATCTTTTTAAACTTAATTTTCTAGCGTAGCATAAAGACATTTACAAACTACTGGTTTGTTTCATGGGTTTTATTTCTTTTAAAGTTGAGAACACAAAGTTTCTTAAAGTTGACCATGAATGTTCTGTTGGAGGCATAATAGAAATTTACAGTCTTCCTTTAAATGATTCACTTGATCTGTAAATTTCAGAAGGTAGTAGAAGTGAGTAGAAGTGAAGGCCTAGCTCTTCTAAAGGTTGTTTGGGGTCAACTGTGGCAAACTAGACTGTGCTTTCAATTCCTTTCTTCATCTGAACATCAGTTTCCTTTCATTCATCAACACTGGCAGTATTGCTGTGTGCTATTTTATTTTGGAGAAGCGTATTAGAGTCATCGTCTTACTTCTTGTATTTCTTCTTTTGTATGGTAACTGACTCTTCATGATGGTGAGTCTGCAGATCTGTATCAGTATGATCCCCTATACAGATCTCTTAATAGGCAGCTGAAATCTTTGTTGCTTCCTGGACACATAGCATGTCCATTCCATCTGACTTAAGCCCAGCAATAAAATTGCCTTTCTTGTAGTAATCAGTGTTGGCTGCTGCTCTCAACAGACGCTCCCATTCCATAGTGGTTATTCTCCCAGATGAAAATAAATGGTCATTTCCACAAAGCTGCCATGTTTTATGTTTCAAATATAAAGTCAAACAGATCTCATTTTTTCCATTATACAGTTGGCCCTCCCTATCCATGGGTTCTGCATCCATGAATTCAGCCAACCACAGTTTGAAAATATTCGAGGGGGAAAAAAAAATTCTGGAAAGTTCCAAAAGCAAAAATTGAATTTGCCATGCACCAGCAGCTATTTGCATAGTATTTACATTATATTATATATTACTCTAGAGATGATTTAATGGACTTCCCTGGTGGCCTAGCAATAAAGAATCCGCCTGCCAGTGCAGGGGACACAGGTTTGATCCCTGGGTCGGAAAGAGCCCTTGGAGAAGAAATGACAACCCTCTGCAGTATTCTTGCCTCGGAAATACCATGGACAGAGGAGCCTGGCAGGCTACAGTCCATGGGTTGATGAAAGAGCTGGACATGACTGAGCAACTAAGTAGCAACGAGATGATTTAAAGTGTATGGGAGGGTGTGTGTAAGGTTATATGCAAATACAAAACCATTTTATATAAGAAACCTGAGGCTCTGAGGATTTTGATCATCAGTGGGAGTTCTGCAGCCACTCTCCATTGATACTGAGGGATGACTGTGCTTACGGGCCAGACCAGTACAAGCTCCCAAGGGGACCTGAGCTCTGACAGTGCCCTGGTCCCCAGAGAGGTCTTGGTTTACATGTGTGTTAACCCCACTTTTCATTTAGCACAACCTTCTCTTTGTGCTGTACACTCTGCAGGTTTCTACGACAGAGAATTCAGACGTAAAGCTAAAAATCACGAGCCCAATTGACTGTGATGAGATGTTCTGTGATATTTATCCTGACCTCAAGTCCCCCACAAACTACTTGACATTATTATATAAGTGACAGAAACCACGAATAATTTTCAGTTTAATTCCATTGGCAAACAGGTTGTATCATCCTGTAGCATTTGTGTCTCTTCACTACAAGCACTATTGTGATAGGAGAGCCCTCTTTCTAGCCATGAAGATCACATTTCTGAATTTCAAATGTACCATCATTTACCAAGTTACAGGATGCCACCGGTGCGGTCTTAGCCATGACCCGCTGGAAACAGTGAATCTCTTGTTCTAACAGGATCTTCCTCCTGAATGTAATCAGTCTATGGTGTCATGCTCTACATTGGACCACAGGCACACAGACATTTTTAAGAAGTACATGATATTCATGAATGGACTGTAATTTTGTTAACTGTTCTTCCACAGCTGAGTGTTTTAACAGGTTCTGTCATTTAAAACTATTATAAATTTTGCTCTGCTTAGTATGTTTATGCCTAGATCTTTACTTATTTTTTTTTTATTACCTGTATAGGCTGAGTTCTCAGAAGTGAATCAAAGGGGACATTGGTTTAGAGCTCCCTTGGTATACTTTGCCAAGCTGCTTTCCAGACAGATTGTGCCAATTTATGCGCCTATGATCAGCTTGTGAAAAAGTTTTTCTTATGTCACTTTTGGAAGCACTGAATATTACTTAAAATACTTTCTGATACTTTTATCAATAACAAGTTGGATTCCTTTTTTGTGTTTCAGAGTTATTTAATATGTGCTTCTATATATTTATACATTCTTTTCACCCTTTCACTGTTCACTGGCTTTTTAAAAACAGTTTTATTGAAGTATAGTGTATATTCCATAAAATTTACCCATTATAAAAATAAGTTGAGTTTACTTGAAGTTAATTTATGTTATGTTAGTTGCTCAGTCGTCTCCAACTCTTTGTGACCCCATGGGTTGTAGCCCACCAGGCTCCTCTGTCTATGGGGATTCTCCAGGCAAGAATACTGAAGTGGGTTGCCATTTCCTTCTCCAGGGGATTGTCCCAAACCAGGGATCAAACCCAGGTCTCCCACATTGCAGTCAGATTCTTTACTATCCGAGCCTCCAGAGAAGCCCATTGAAGTTACTGGGTTTTGGTAAATCTATAGTTTTGTAGCCATCACCATAATCTAGCTGTAAAACATTTTCATTACACCAAAAAGTTCTCTTGTACCTGTTCACATTTAGTCCTCAGTCTCACGTACAGGCTTAGGCAACCACTGATCTGCTTTCTGCCTCAACAGATTTGCATATTCCAGAAATTTCAAATAAGGAAAATCGTACTATATGTAATTACTTGTGTCTGGCTTCTTTCACTGAACATTATGTTTTTGAGGTTTTTCTCTTTTATAGAATATATCAATAGTTCATTTTATTGCTGATGTATCTTACTCCGTGGTTGGTGGACATTGGGATTACTTCCAACTTTCGATTATTATGAACAGTGCTGCTAGGAAATTTGTGTACAGTTCTTTGTGTCTTTTATTTTGTTGACTAGATACCTAGCTGTAGAATAGCTTGGAACCCATTACATTTTATATCATTACTTAGCCATAAAAATATGTTTCATTTAAAGAATGGGTGATAACACCATACTTTAGAAGAAACACAATTAAATAGAATAAAAGAGTTAAACCAGAATGATTGGGTCAGGTAGGTGAAAGGTTCTAAGACATGTAGTATGTCTGGGCAGTACTGGAACTCCCTTCCGGATTCCTTTGTACCTGAGCAGCTACTACAACCTTAAATCAAATGAAGTAAAAAAAAGAAAAAAAAGATCTAAATAAACATTGAAAACTTTAGTTCCATGAAAAATGACAGAAATGGAAATGGAGCATCATTTGCATTGATTATGATGGAAAAATGAATATATATGACACACAAAATGCCCTTTCCAGTATAAAATGTCAACATGATTTTTGTAGATAGACCAAAGAACTGTACAGTTAGTTCATTCAAGATGAAAATACGTAGTAAACAGACACTGATTGTTGTTAGTAACTACAGAAATAAAGATCTTACAAAATGATGTTATATTAAATTAGCAAAATCAAAATATGTAGTGCTAGAAAGGTGATAGCAATGTTAGCTTTGGGTTTTGTTCTAGTGCATCTTCAAAGCAATGTAGCATAGCTGTCCACATCCTTCCAGTAGTAAGATTCTGAGTTAACTTTCATTTTAACTTCTTTGAATGCAATTAACATATTTTAATAGTAAACTAATAAGGAGGAAATAAACCAAAAGATAGCAGCTACAGATTTCTCCTGTGTGCTGAATTCCAGTCTGGTTGTGCTTCCACTCTGGAGGCACTAACCCAACTCAGCTCTTATTTTCCTCTCTAGCCTAGAGAGCTGCATACAATCCGAATCCTGCTTTTCCAGCTTTGGCTAAATCCTGGATCTGATTGTTCTTTAATCCTATGACTCACATCTTGGGAGTTGCCCCCATCCCACTCCAAGAAAATGCTTTTAACTTTCTCATTGCAAGTAATAATTCTGTCACATCTTTTCTATGCTTTAATGATTTTGTATTAGGTGCTCATCTGAAAATATGCTTCCGTTTGATTTTCTTTTTTCGTTTTTTAAGTTCTTTGCAGAGGTCTTCTGTATGGGTGGGACTGAACACTTATGAGTCATTCCCAGTTAGTACAGTACAGCCATCCAAGAGTAAGTGATGCTTTAGTATGACTGATTGTCTGCCCAAAAGTGATAAAGCACAGCTGAAATCAAGAAACGGAAATTGATCTTTGCTCTGTTTACTTCCCCTTGTATCTTATCTTTTTTTCTTCCAATGTTAGAAATTCTTTCCATTCCTGATAAATTTTTTATTGTATTGCTAATATTTTCCCTTAAGTTTTGTAAGGCCATAAGATTTACTGCTAGTTGAGTTTATGTAAAGTTTTAGGTGAAGTATTATGTAACAATCAAGAAACAGGCATGATAAAAGGCCAACATTTTTTTCTGTTTTTCCTATTCATTTTATTATACTTGACAATGATTTTTTTGCTTATAAAGAAATACATTACCCTTTGCTGTTCCCCTGAAACTATCACAACATTGGTAATACCCAATACAAAATAAAAAGTTCAAAAAAATAAATACATTACTGATTTTCTTTGTATAGGGCAACCATAAGTATTCTTCTACTAAAACTGTAAATATTTTCTATGAGAGTTAATGGTACAACTGTATTTAGTTCCTTTAGTCTTTTCCACTCAAATTGACTTGACTACTTAGGACCCCCAGAAGAGATGGCCTGTGGATTGTACTAATACTTGAAAAATTAATACAACAGAATTGGAAGGTCCAGACTGTTAATGTGATTCGATTTTACTTGATCTCCTCTGATTCCCACCAGCATGTTCAGGTCACTGTACTGTCTCTTTATAAATGGATAGAGGTATTAGTCCTTGGTAGTTCCTTGGCCTCTTGGTTCATCTTTTCTTATTTTTTTTCTATACCTTTTTGATTGCCCTGTTTGAAATTCCTTCAAGCATTTGCTCCACTAACTCTCCATAAAATGCTAATGTTCCTAAAAAGTCAGTCACTGTTTGTCTCCTACATTTTTTTGGATCACATATATCATGATAATTTTAATTAGTACTCAAGTGCTCATGCCTCTCAAATATCTTGAGCTCTAAGGTCTGAGTTTTCTACCCACTTCCTGCTTACATTTATTCACTTGAATGTCCTATAGAGACTCTAAAAACAATATACCCCAAATTAAAATGAATCATTCACTGCCCCCTCCCCAGTAGTTCCAGTTAAGGTAATGGCATTATCATCTGCCTGGTAGCTCACACTAGAAACTGCCGCTTTCATCACTGAGCACATAAGATCTGTCACTAACTGCTTCTTTAACTACTTCTAACACCATCCAGTGTAGGGCCTTGTTATTTCCGTATTCAGTAACTGTCGCTGGAGTTAATATCTGGTCTCCGTGCTTTCAGTCTAGTACCCCTCCAGCTGTTCCCTCCCTGAGTGAAATGTCGGTTGGATCTTAGTATTTCCCTACCTAAACCCTAGTTTAGGTAGTTGCAAGGCCCCTGTGATTTATACGACAAAGGGTGCACTGCTTGATACACACTTACCTCTCCAGCCTGTCTTCCTGTCATTCTGTTTTCTGCTTCCATTCCTACCCCACCCCAACTCCCACCATGTTGTTTCTCACCTCTGTTTGCTCATTCTGTTTCAGCCCCCTCCCCGCTCATCCTGATTCACTCTTACTTAGTCAGCCTTCATGACTCAGCATGGGACAGTTCCTTCAGGAAGCCTTTTCCGAATCCTCAGGGTTGGGCCGAGTACCCTTCTTTACCGGATTGTTCTTGTTCGTATAAGACAGTGTGGTTTTTCTCTTATTAATAAATTATCTTGACCTGACTTTTCTTTCATTAACAAAACTTATTTATTCACCTACTTATTGTTTTTGACTGCCCTGGATCTTCATTGCTGTGTGTGGGCTTTCTCTAGTTGCAGAGAGCGGAGCTGCTCTTCGTTGTGGAGCACAGGCTTTAGAGCGTGTACCCAGTAGTTGTCCGCTAAGCACCCGGGCTTGGTTGCTCCAAGGCATGTGAGGTCTTCCTGGACCAGGGATAGAACCCATGTCCCCTGCTTCGGTAGGCAGATTCTTAACCACTGGGCTGCCAGAGGAGTTCCCACTTTTCTCTCTAGCTACTGCTCACATCTTTGCTTCCATTTAGAGCAGAACTCCTTAAAAAAGATTGTCAGTGTGTGTTCTCTCTCATTCCCTTCCCTCCATTTTCTCTTGCATCACTCTGGCAAGGCTTTCATTCTCCACTACATCCACACAGTTCTTGTCAAGGTCGTCAGTGGCTCAGGTTGCTATTTCTATTGGTCAGTTCTTGGGCCTAATCTTCCTTGATCTTTCAGCATCATTTGACATAGTTGATCTCTTCCATGTTTCTGGAAACATCTTTCACAGTGGCTTTCAGGACATACCCCTTTCCCTTGGTTCTCCTCTACTTCACTGACCATGTATTAAGTTTCCTTTGCTTGATCTCTAACTCCCTGCCTAGAAACTTTGCTTGGCTCTGAGGTTCTGTCCTTGATTCTCTTGTCTGTTTGTACTTGCTTTCTTCATTTCATCCTATTTCTTGACTTTCAATTCTTAGTATATGCTGATGACAACCAAAATTTTATTTCAAGCCCAGACTTTCCCCCTGGACTCTAGGTTCATAACCAACTGCCTTTTTGACATTTCCACCTGATATCTAATATAGATCTCAAATTTAATATGTCCAAAGCTGAACTCCTGATAACCTCCCCAGCCTCAATTAAAGAAAAAACCTTTCCACCTTCAGCCCTCCCAGTTCATATAGGGGCAGTTACAGTTGACTCTTAAAAGGCATTAGGTTGAACTCTGTAGGTCCACTTATATGCAGATTTTTTTTCAGTGTTGAATACATCAGTGCTACATGGTTGGTTGAATCCTTGGATGTGAACTTGCAGATACGAAGGAACCATGTATAAAGAGGACTGACTATAGGTTAGAAAATATACTCGGATTTTCAACTGCATGGAAGGTTGGTGCCCCTAACCCCAGAGTTGTTCAAGGGTCACCTGTACACCCTTCTAAGTCACTTGGGTCAAAAACTTTGTTATCCTTCTTGACTTCTTTTTTTCATATTTTACATCCACTGTCAGGAAATTTTGTGCTGTACCTATGCTATCATTTTCTATGTGTTGTATAAGAGGTTGATGTTAACGCTTTTCCAGTTTTATAACATTGCTTTATTTTAAGGGCAGGGATCTTGGCCAGTATGTACATTCCCAGTATACTTCCCAGTGTATAAGACTGCTGTTTCTCCACTGTTTTTTTGCCAGATCCAGGTATCACTGTTCTTAATCTTTGCCAGACTGATATTGACCACTTTGATGATTGCCCATCTTCCCTGAGCTTTTTGGTCTCTTGAAAGTTTTGGAAATAGATGCTTATTCACCCTTTCCCGTACATGTCTCTTTCTAGCTCTTGTTTTTAACCAAAAATGAGGAGGGTGTAATGGGAAGCTCTCTGCCCCTGCTGTAGTAATTTATATGCTGCTCGGTGTCCTAAAGAGCATTTTGAGTTTTTTACTGAGTGAATTATAGTCTTCAGTGAGCATTATCCCATTGCTTGACTGGATTTCCAACTCTGTCACTCAGGGCCAGAAGTATTGTAGGTCTCTGATTTAGAAATGAAACTATGGCATCTATTAAATATCACTTGCTTAATTTATTCAGAAGCTGGTTCACACTGTTAAATGACCTATGGATTGCTAAACTATGCAATATATTCTAAGTGTATTTACATATACCTGAGAGTAGTAATTCCCTTTTGATACAACTTTGACTAGGGAATTCCTTGATCTGTATTGTGATATGTGTTTCACATTTTTTATAAATGGTTTCAGTCTATTCTGTGAGACACAGACTTAGCTGCTTCTTTGCACAGGTTGTAGTTATTTACGGTAATATTTATGTGTAATGGGGCAATGACATGCTATTTTTAACATCTGTATGTGTTAAGAGTTCAGCTGTTACTGATTTATTTTTATCTCTATCAGCTGTTTACTGTTTAAGTAATTAATTAGCAAATTATTTTTAAGAACCTTAGCTTAAGAACGGTTATAATGAAAAAGTATAAAGGAAAATCTTGCATCAGGTCTCTGACTGAAAAAAGTCTAAGTGATTAAATATTTAAGCATTTTTTATGAATTTAGTAATAATAGCTGCCATTTGTTTAGCAGTTTCTATGTACAAATACTGTACTAAATACTTTACATGCTTAATATCATTTAACTTTTACAACAAACAATCTGAGGTACATATAGATACTATCCTCAATTTATAAATAGGGATTTATAAATAACTCTATAGCTAAATAAGCAGGATGACAATATACAGCCTTGTACAGACTACGTCAAGGCTGTATATTGTCATCCTGCTTATTTAACTTATATGTAGAGTACATCATGAGAAATGCTGGGCTGGAATAAGCACAAGCTGGAATCAAGATTGCCAGGAGAAATATCCCATAACCTCAGATATGGAGATGACACCACCCTTATGGCAGAAAGTGAAGAAGAACTAAAACGCCTCTTGATGAAAGTAAAAGAGGAGAGCGAAAAAGTTGCCTTAAAGCTCAACATTCAGAAAACGAAGATCATGGCATCTGGTCCCATCACTTCATGGGAAATAGATGGGGAAACAGTGGAAACAGTGTCAGACTTTATTTTGGGGGGCTCCGAAGTCACTGCAGATGGTGACTGCAGCCATGAAATTAAAAGACGCTTACTCTTTGGAAGGAAAATTATGACCAACCTAGACAGCATATTCAAAAGCAGAGACATTACTTTGCCCACAAAGGTCCGTCTAGTTAAGACTATAGTTTTTCCAGTACTCATGTATGGATGTGAGAGTTGGACTGTGAAGAAGGCTGAGTGCCGAAGAATTGATGCTTTTGAACTGTGGTGTTGGAGAAGTCTCTTGAGAGTCCCTTGGACTGCAAGGAGATCCAACCAGTCCATTCTGAAGGAGATCAGCCCTGGGATTTCTTTGGAAGGAAGATGCTAAAGCTGAAACTCCAGTACTTTGGCCACCTGATGCAGAGTTAACTCATTGGAAAAGACTCTGATGCTGGGAGGGATTGGAGGCAGGAGGAGACGGGGAAGACAAAGGATGAGATGGCTGGATGGCATCACTGACCCGGTGGACGCGAGTCTGAGTGAACTCCGGGAGTTGGTGATGGACGGGGAGGCCTGGCATGCTGCAATTCTTGGGGTCGCAAAGAGTCGGACACAACTGAGCGACTGAACTGAACTGACTATAGCTAAAGGATTGGTCAGGGAGGTTAAATCACATGCTCAAGGTCACACAGTATGTTAGGTAATGGAGCTTAGACTCACACCTTTAATGTTTTCTCTGTTTAATGTATAGTACATTGTTATTTGGATGTAATACAATTTGGCCTGCTGCTGCTGCTGCTAAGTCACGTCAGTCATGTTTGACTCTGTGCAACCCCATAGACGGAAGCCCACCAGGCTTCTCTGTCCCTGGAAATCTCTAGGCAAGAACACTGGAGTGGGTTGCCATTTCCTTCTCCAGTGCATGAAAGTGAAAAGTGAAAGTGAAGTTGCTCAGTTGTGTCTGACTCTTAGTGGCCCCATGGACTGTAGCCTACCAGGCTCCTCTGTCCGTGGGATTTCCCAGGCAAGAGTACTGGAGTGGGGTGCCATTGCCTTCTCTGAAAGTTTGGCCTATCCTACAGTAAATCAGAGCTCAACAGCTTCCATTCTAGAGTGTGAATTATTTCACTTATTCATAATATATTTTAAAAAATCATTTGTTACTTATGTCTGTTGGAACTTTCTGACAGGGACTAAATGTTTTAGACTAGAAAAGATGGAATCAGTAGTGCTCTTTAGAGTATGATCTGAACAATATGGACATAGAGGTTTGGGAATTAGAAGCTTAACTCAGAATAAAGCCTTGATCTCTGATTTAGGGGTAGCATTGTTTAGAGAGAAATGTTATCAGAAAGAGAAATCTTGTTAAGATGTTTAAATTTGGCTTCAGAAAGAAAAAGAGGCTTTTAACAAGTAAGGAGTGTGGGTGGGTGGGTGCAAGCAAGGGCTTTTTGGGTCCAAGCACAGCATATTCAAGCCTCAGACCTGGGACTTGTGTAGAAAATTGCTAGTAGTTAAGCAGGGATAGAGAGACTTCCCTGGTGGCTTAGAGGGTAAAGTATCTGCCTGCAATGCAGGAAGAGTGGAAAATCCAGTTTGATAGGGTGATTGAGATCACTTTGAAAGATTTGAAAACTTATTAGAGCTCTTAGATTTAATTGTGATGGCAACAAAGGGTCAACAGCCATTTTACAAAGGGAAACAAAATGATCAGGTTTATGTTTCAGGGTGTAGAGGGTGGAGGGTGTGGAGTCCTAGTCATCGTCTTGGCAACTGTTGTGGACCTGGGTTAGAAGAACAGTGGGGGAGAGAGGGAGGCAGTGTGGAGTCGAGAGCTGTTTCTGAATCAGAACTTGTAGGAATTGGTGGCATGTTGCATGCCCTTTGGGGTTACTGACATGTTACTACCAATAGTATTTATTATATTTACTGTTTTGTATTTGCTCTAAGTGACTTTGGAAAATCACATGTTCATTCTATTATTAGAGCATGGCTGATGGCTGAATTCCTGTTCAGAGGTGCTCAGGAAATGGTGGGTAAATAATGGAATGAGTCCCAGCGGCTGTAAATAAAACACTCTTAAAATATTTATTTAAATTACTTGTTTGATATCTCTTGAGCAGGCATTTTGTTAAGGGCTGGGGATATCACTGAGATAATAGGGATATCACTTATCTTGATCTTCAAGTGATTTGCCATGGGCATGAGGTGTCTGATAGACCTTGTTTGCTGTTCTTACTTTCTGTGTATTCTTTGGGCATATAATTTAACTTCTTTTTTTTAAATTTTTTATAATTTTTATTAGAGTATAGTTGATTTCCAGGTGGTGCAGTGGTAAAGAATCTGCCTGCCAATGCAGGAGACACAGAGATGCAAGTTCAGTCCCTGGATCAGGAAGATCCCCTGGAGAAGGAAATGGCATCCCACTCCAATATTCTTGCCTGGAAAATTCCATGGACAGAAAAGCCCGAAAGATTACAGTCCACGGGCTCGCAGAGAGTCGGGCGTGACTGAGCACTCACGCATAGTTGATTTATGGTGTTGTGTTATCTTCAGGTGTACAGCAGCGAGACTCTGTTTGACATCTACCTGCTGACAAAGGATTCTTTTCCCATGTAGGCCATTACAGAGTACTGAGTACATTTCCCTGTACTATTCATTCAGTAGGCTATTATATTAGTTACCTATTTTATACATAGCAGTGTGTACGTGGCAGACCCAATCTTAATTTTAACTTCTTACCCTGTTCATGGGGGATACTGCTTATTTCATGGTATTCTGAAGTTCAGTTAAGGTCATATGTATAAAGTGTCTACCATAATCTCTGTCGTAAGCAAATGCTTGTTTTCTTTTAATCTGCCATAGACATGGAAGCTGGGAAACTCAGATTTATTAGGATTTTGTGTCAAACAGGTGATAGAAGGAGCTAGTGAAAGCATTTCTGAAAGAAATTTTAAAAGGTTACCTTTCCTGATGGTTTGGCATCACAAGGTCTGATTGCTGTTTTATTATTTTATTGTGACTGTAGACTGATTACTTAGATAGGTTACTTGCATTTTAGCCTCAACCTGTTGATCTGTAAAATTAGAAAAATCAGTCCTACTTCACATGATGGGTGATAGAAACATTATACACAGTGGATATGAAAGAATCAGACAAACATAAGTAGCATAGTAGAATGGTTGAGATTAAAAAGTTTGAATGTATATTTCTTCCCATTACTAGCTTGAGAGGTGGCCCTTTGGCAGGGTAGTTAACCTGTTTAAGCCCTGATTTCTTTATATGTGGTATTGGGATAATAAAACATCTATGCCCTTGCACTATTTTAAAGAGTAAGTGGGAAAAGACATGAAAATTAGCTTATACAATCAAATGGTAAGCACTCAAAAGCTCATACTTATTGTAAATTATGTGGTGTCCTTTTGATACTTTTGAGCAATGAACTCTTCTCTGTTAACTTTTCTTTGGTTTTGCTCTGTAACTAAAATTTCCATACACACAGGTGAATTCTGGATATAAGGGATGTTGCCTTTCATGGTAGTGAAAGAAAGCTATGATCCTTTTAGAAGAAAACTTCCTAACAGCTTTCACTTTGTCTCTTTAAAACTATGGAAAAAAAATGTTTCAGGCCTTCCTTGTGTTTAACCATAGGTGGCGGTAGAATTTGAATATGATACTTTCTATTATTCAATTTCAGTTCAAAATTTAAAAAAGAGTTAGTGACTGTTAGTTGGGGGCATTACCTACATATCCTGAGAAACAGGGGCTGTCATGAGAGATGTTGGGAATAGATTATGTTTGACTACCTGAATCATGTGTGGGCGGAAAAATGGGAGCCTCTGCACTGTTTTCTTTGGTCCCAATAGTCATGTCCCATTTCAGCCAAAAAGATTATTTCATGAATTGCATCACTGTATTTCTATGTATTTATTTATAGCCCTCAGTTACTTTGTTACCTTTTCTCTTTTGAAGTAGAATTATTATAATTTTTAAAGAACTTACCTATGGATGTATGAATTGTCAAAGCCTTGAGGAGACAAATCTCTTGAAGAATTAACTGTCACTAAAGGTGGGAATTGATGCTTTTGAACTGTGGTGTTGGAGAAGACTCTTGAGAGTCCCTTGGACTGCAAGGAGATCCAACCAGTCTATTCCAAAGGAGATCAGCCCTAGGTGTTCTTTGGAAGGAATGATGCTAAAGCTGAAGCCCCAGTACTTTGGCCACCTCATGCAAAGAGTTGACTCATTGGAAAAGACTCTGATGCTGGGAGGGATTGGGGGCAGGAGGAGAAGGGGACGACCCAGGATGAGATGGCTAGATGGCATCACTGACTCGATGGACGTTAGTTTGAGTGAACTCTGGGAGATGGTGATGGACAGGGAGGCCTGGCGTGCTGCGATTCATGGCGCGACTGGGGGACTGATCTGATCTGAAAGGTGGGAAGACACGAGTAAAGAACAAGGTGCCTTAAACATTAAAATTATATGCCAACCTGAATGGTTGTGCTTAAAGAATGGAAAAGTCCATCATAGTTATTTTCATTACCTTTTAAGCATTGTAAAAAGTTGGGAATGTTCTTCTATGGGGGGCAGATGTACTATTTGCATCTTTTAACATTTCCATTGAATTTGTTTGCCAAATAAACTGTTTTGTGTGTGGGCAGTTTTTTGGGTTTTTTCCTTTTCCTAAATAAGCTCTAGATTCCTGTTTTGTCAATTTTGCTGGTCTTTAATGGAAAAAACTTGTGAGTTTCTCCCTCTCCCCTACCTCCTAATGACTATATAAATCATGATCAACTGTCCTAAGATTGCTCCCATAGTTTGCATTAGTAAACAATATGTGGGGCTACAGCCTTTAAATGTAGTTACCTTGTTCTATATTTTACACAGATGTGATCACAATGATTTCATTTTGTGGCAAATAAGACTGTTATTCTTTGGATGAGGTTTTTTAGCTGTCAGGAATAGAGTGGAGGTGCAGTTATTTTTTTATTTCAGCTGATTTCAAGATGGTGTAAGCTAACATTTTGTGAGGAAAATCATGAGCTATAAATTTTTGTCAGAGTATTGTGTACTTAAAGTATCACAATATCCCTTTGCTCTATCCTTAATATGCTAAAATATGTGGTATTTTAATAAGTACATTTTTATTTTAGGTACTTATATGTTGTTTGAAATAAAGATCTCTTGGGGTCTAAAAGATTGAGTTTGGGATTGGTATCTGTTTTTTTAATTACCTCAGTATGAGCTTCAAAGACAAAGTTGAATGAATCTCACTGTGGTTAAAACACCAAGAGAGGAGAAAATAATCAGGATTTGTCTGTCAACGCATCAGTTTGGGGATGTAGCAAATAGGTTAATCTCCAAATTAGAAATTGGTGCTGGCTTTCAGTATGGTCATCTCTCAGAACTGTAATGTTCTGATAATGTTTATTTTGCATCTTACTGAGACATCTAATGTACTTTGTCTTAAATTTTCAGTGAAGGACTGTCACAATTTTGTTTGTCTGTTTTAGAAGGGTGTCATCATTCTAGCTGTGTTTTGTATGTTTTGTAATGTTTTACAGAAAATTCCTCCTTCCTACCTTCGATATTTCTTCATAGTCTTATCTCTGTTCCTATGTAGAGAGATAGAAATACTTTTGCTTTCTCTTTCTCCTGTGAGCTGACTCCACAAGAAAGAATTACTTTACGGTGTGTCTTGGATGTCACTTGGAAAAAAAGTGGAAAAAAATCAGTGATTTTTTTCATCAGATGGAAAAAAATCCTGGTGATTTCATAACACTTGTAAGACCTTTGGGTATATGTCAACAAGTTCATTTTAGTTGTACTTGGGAGATTTCATTTTGGTGAGAATATTTTTACCGCTTTTGTGTTTCCCTATAGCATGTGAATAAAACTTTATATTTCCCCCTTCAGTGGCACAACTTAAAAATTCCAGCCTCTGAAACATGTGGTGCTTTGCTAGTCAGGAAGCCAGGAAAGTTATATAAACAAATCCATATTGAACATGCATATAAACTAAGTTTGTGTACTCTAAGAAATAACTAAATGGTTGGTGGCATAAAAGTACAAGTTATGGATCTCCCTATTTCTAGTGACTCCCGCTACAGTTCATCCTACACACAGCTGCTCGATTATCAGAGCTGTTGGAATAATCTCCCTAAAACAGTATTTTCATCAAATCCTTCAGCAGTGGCTTCTGTCTGAAGAAATCTGGACTCCTAAGTACAATGCAAAAAGGCCCTCTCTTACAACTTCACTCTTACATTTCCCCACTTTTTCCTTTGATTTTGTGTTTTGTGTTTTGATTTTGTGTTTTTTGTGTTTTGTATGTTTTGTGATGTTTTACAAAAAATTCCTCCTTCCTACCTTCGCTATTTCTTCATAATCTTATCTTTGTTCCTATGTAGTGAGACAGAAATACTTTTGCTTTCTCTTTCTCCTGTGGGCTGGCTCCACAAGAAAGAATTACTTTACAATTACTTTATAATTATTTACAAGAATTACTTTGCAGTTGGTTACCCTGTGGGACTGGGTCTTTTATATATATATATATATATATATATATATATATATATATACACACACACACACACACACACACACACACACACATACTGTAATATCTATTCTTCCTCCTTCTCCTCCTCCTGGCCATTCGTTCAGATAATTTCCCTCACTCTTAAGTGCCTCATTAGCAACTTACTGTGTCTAACTTTATTTTCTCACCAACCTCTTAGGATTTGAGTACTTAATTCATATTCTCTGAATTTATTCTCAGTGTAGAGTGGCTCCACATTTGATTTTATGAGTGTGCAGTCTCTCTAGACAGGTGCCAAGTAAACATCAGATAGATTAAGTGATTTGTGTTAATGGTGTAATTAGAGGGGAAATTGACTCTTCCTATTCTGATTGGTTCAGGAAGACTTCAGAAAGTGGGATTTCATGAATTTGGACTCAAAGACCAGAGTGTTTAGTCCAAGTAGAAAAGAAGGAAGGCAGTGTGGAGATTTTGAGAGAATAACTATCAAATCTGCAATATCTCTGTGGTCATGACAACCTATTTAATATACTCAAGTCTCAGTTTCTTAATCTATGAAGTGGAGATGGTGATAGCTATTTGGTAGGATTGTTGTGAAGATCAGAAGTGCCTGCACATAGCAAGCAGGCAACAAATGGTAGCTATTATTATAGATTAGGGACTCATGGAGTGCTGCCATAAAAAGTGATGGAGAAGAAAGCTCCAAAAATTGGTTTCTTCCCCAAGATGACTGTTAAGGAGCATGACTGAAGCAATTATTTTGGAATTCTGGAGTCTAGGCAAACACAGCATCCAGGGGAGTGCTTAATGAAGAAAGAGGCTGGCAGATTTTTGAGAACTTCAGTGTTCTGCATAGTGGCTACCACTTTCCATATCCTAGCTCTGTGGCAGAAAACTGGGTATAGTGGCCCCTGATTCCTGGTGTGGCTTTGCTTGTCTTTCAGAAATTGAGGTGGTTGTTTTTGTTGCTGCTTTTGATTGCCGAGGGTCTGGCCCAGAGGCTGGCCATTGTTTCAAACCCTAAAGGCTAAAATGACTTCCCTGGCTTCTGCCAAGGGGATTTAAAGAGACATACCCTTTCCCCCTTTTCTTATTGGATCCTGATGTATAAGGAAATCTGTCAGGCCACCGGATGACCATGGAGATGACAAAACAGAGACTTCAGTGATAATACATGTCAAGGAATATACTAGTTTGGAAAAGTCAATAAATAAACTGTTGACTACAGCCTTCATCACATAATAATAGCAATCTCTAGGGTTGGAGAGAATCTGATTGCTTTAGTTACCACATTACAATATTCAAAATGTCCAATTCTCAAAAAAAAATTACAAAGCATATGAAGAAATAGGAAATTATGACCCAATCACAGAGGAAAAAAATGCAGATTGACAAAAGCCATACCTGAGGAAGCCCAGACATTGGACAAAGACTTTAACTATTTCTAATATGCTCAAAATGCTGAAGGAAACCATGGACTACTTAAAGAAAAGCAGGAGAACAATGTGTGGAGAAGGGCGGAAGATCAGTAGAGAGATGAAAGTCATCAAAGAACAATAGCTGAAATAAAGAAATCAGTAGAAGATTTTTCAATGACAGATTTGAGCAGGTGGAAAAGGGAATAAAAAAACCTTCAAGATAGGGCAGGACTAGAAAGAAAAAAGATGAAGAAAAATGAACAGTACCTAAGGGACCCATGAGACACCATTAAATGTATCACCATATGCATTATGTGGCTCAGCTGGTAAAGAATCTGCCTGCGATGTGGGAGACCTGGTTTTGGTCCCTGGGTTGGGAAGATCTCCTGGAGAAGGAAAAGGCCACCCACTCCAGTATTTTGGCCTAGAAAATTCCATGGACTGTATAGTCCATGGGATCTCAAAGAGTCAGACATGACTGAGCAACTTTCACTTCACTGTGCATTATGGAAATCTTAGAATAGAGTAAGAGAGGGGCAGAAAAGAGTTATTTGAAGAAGTAATGGTGAACTTCCCTGGTGGTGCAGTGGATAAGAATCCGCCTGCCAATGCAGGGGATACGAGTTTGATCCCTGGTCCAGGAAGATCCCACATGCCAAGGAGCAGCTGAGCTCGTGTGTCACAACTCCTGAGCCAATGAGCAGCAAGTTCTGAGTCTGTATGCCGCAACTACTGAAGCCCATGGGTATAGAGCCTGTGCTCTGAAGCTACCTCAGTGAGAAGCCCAAGCACCACAATGAAGAATAACTCGTACGCTGCAACTAGAGAAATCCCACACAAAGCAATGAAGACCCAGCACAATCTTTAAAAACAGTATTAAAAATTAATGGCTGAGAAGAACTTTATCATTTTAGCTCTTATATTTAGGTCTTTGATTCATTTTGAGCTAATTTTTGTATATAGTGGAAGGTAGGGGTCCAACTTTTGCAAGCAGTTATGCAGTTGTCCCTGCACCATTTGTTGAGGAAAAGGTTCTTTTCCTGTTGGATAGACCCTGTTCTTTTTCAAGATTGTTTTGGGGTCCTTCGCAATTCCATGAGCATTTGAAGTTTGGTTTTTCCACTTCCCCATAAAAAGGCAGTTGAAATTCTGATTGGGATTGCATTGGATCTGTAGACCACTTTGGGTCCTATTGATACCTTAACAATATTTAGTCTTACAGCCCGTGAACACAGGATGTCCTTCTGTTTATAGGGATATCTCAGAGATGTGGGTTTAGTTGCACACCATTGCAATGAAGCAAGTATTGCAATAAAGTGAGTCACACAAATTTTTTAGCTTCCCAGTGCATGTAAAAGTTATATTTACACTATATTAAGTGTGCAGTAGCATTACGTCTAAAAAAAATTATGTACCTTAATTAAAAATTCTATGGGGGAAATGATGCTAATAGACTAGTTTGACCCAGGGTTGCCACAGACTTTCAGTTTGTGAAATGAAATATCTGTGAAGCACAGTAAAGCTAAATGCAGTAAAACAAGCTATGCCTGTATTTGTCTTTAATTTCTTTCAGCAGTATTTTATAATTTTCATTGTACAAGTTCTTTATGTCTTTGATTAAATTTATTCGTAGGTATTTTATATAGATGCTATTATAAATTGAATTTCTTTCTTAATTTCCTTTTTGGATTGTTCATTGCTGATGTATACACACATTTGATTTTTGTGTGTTTGTCTTGTAAACTGCAACTTTGTTGAGTTTGTTTATTAGCTCTGTAGCTTTCTTGTGGGTTCTGTGGGATTTTTCATATATAGGATCTTGTCATCTGTGAATAGACACGGTTTACTTTTTCCTCTCCAATTTGGATGCCTTTTACTTTTTTCTTCTTGTGTCTGGCTAGAACTTCAGTACAGTATTGTGTCGCTGTGGTAAAAAGCAGGCTCCCTTGCCATGTTCCTGATCTTAGGAAGAAAGCTTTCAGTCTTTCACCACTGAGTATTATGTTAACTGTGAGTTTTTCAAAAATGTCCTCTATCGTGTTGAGGAAGTTCCTTTCAGTCTTAACTTTCTGTGTGTGTGTGTGCATACTTTAAATATCATGAAAGGGTGCTGGATTTTGTCAAATGTGCCTTTTCTACATCAATTGAGGTGATTGGTGGTTTCATTTTTTTTCTTTTTTCTATTTCTGTGGTATATTATATTGATTGACTTATATTGAACCACTTTGGATAAATCCCACTTTTTCAGCAAGCCAAGTCACTGCTTTTCCAGCATGGGTGAGTTCTGAGTTAGTCCTTCAAGTAGCACCCAGACATGTTAGAGTAGATAGACACAATAATTTGCAGCATGGGTCTGCTCTGCTCTCTTTGAAACCAGGTAGCTGTGTCCCATACTGGAAATACAGGCTGA
The DNA here is from genome assembly GCF_042477335.2 of Ovis canadensis. Taxonomy (NCBI): domain Eukaryota; kingdom Metazoa; phylum Chordata; class Mammalia; order Artiodactyla; family Bovidae; genus Ovis; species Ovis canadensis. The sequence continues at coordinate 58,145,638 of NC_091263.1, read as the reverse complement.
TATCTTACAGGCTTCTGCTTTATAGAGGGAGGGAAGTAGACAAGGGTAAGGAATGCTACAGCCATTTCCTACCGTTTTTAAGTTGCTTTTTTCTTGATTCAGTGTTCACATAGTCACTGTACAACTTTTGTTTTCCGGAGTTCTGACATAGTTGGTTCTGACTCTTTCAGCATGTATTTCAACGTTTGTATGGAGATGAGAGGTTGGAGCCACCTACTCAGCCATTTTGCTGATTTTACTTTCTTATTTCCTTTTTGATTCAATTTTTCTCCTTTTTTTCTTTCTTCTCTTAAGGCATTATTTGCTTTACTTAGTTCAGTTTAGTTCAGTCGCTCAGTCATGTCTGACTCTTTGTGACCCCATGGACTGCAACACGCCAGGCCTCCCTGTCCATCACCAACTCCCAGAGTTTACTCAAACTCATGTCCATCGAGTCAGTGATGCCATCCAACCATCTCATCCTCTGTCGTCCAGTCCTCCTGCCTTCAATCTTTCCCAACATCAGGGACTTTTCAGATGAGTCAGCTCTTCACATTAGGTGGCCAAAGTGTTAGAGTTTCAGGTTCAACATCAATCCTTTCAATGAACACTCAGGACTGATCTGCTTTAGGATGGACTGGTTGGATCTCCTTGCAGTCCAAGGGACTCTCAAGAGTCTTCTCCAACACCACAGTTCAAAAGCGTCAATTCTTCAGCGCTCAGCTTTCTTTATAGTCCAACTCTCACATCCATACATGACTACTGGAAAAACCATAGCCTTGACTAGACAGACCTTGGTTGGCAAAGTAATGTCTCTGCTTTTGAATATGCTGTCTAGGTTGGTCATAACTTTTCTTCCAAGGAGTAAGTGTCTTTTAATTTCATGGCTGCAGTCACCATCTGCAGTGATTTTGGAGCCCCAAAAAATAAAGTCTGCTGCTGTTTCCACTATTTCTCCTGCTATTTGCCATGAAGTGATGGGAGCAGATGCCATGATCTTTATTTTCTGAATGTTGAGCTTTAAGCCAACTTTTTTACTCTCCTCTTTCACTTTCATCAAGAGGCTGTTAGTTCTTCACTTTCTGCCATAAGGGTGGTGTCATCTGCATATCTGAGGCTATTGATATTTCTCCCAGCAATCTTGATTCCAGCTTGTGCTTCATCCAGACATTTCTCATGATGTACTCTACATATAAGTTAAATAAGCAGGGTGACAATATACAGCTTTGACGTACTCCTTTTCCTATTTGGAACCAGTCTGTTGTTCCATGTCCAGTTCTAACTGTTGCTTCCTGACCTGCATACAGATTTCTCAAGAGGCAGGTCAGGTGGTCTGGTATTACTCAGTTACTCATGTCCTAATTTTGTACTCATTCCTGAAATGATTCCCCTTTTTTCCTGTTTCTTTTTTGAGTTCTTTCCTACAGTTTTGTAATTGTAATTTATATTTCTTTTCCATGCCTTGAGTTATTTTCTTAATGTCTTTTAGCTTGTTCTGAAATAGTGTAATTTTGATCTGTTCCCAAGGTATGTCTCTCATTATGTGTAGAGAGTGTTGTTTGCTTTTTATCGTTTTTTTCTTAAAATAGCTATGAGATGGGACACTGATATTTTTCTGTTACTCATTTTTATGTAAAATTTGTTTTCCTGAACTTAGAGAAGGGAGTCATGATTCAGGATAACTTTTCTAATGTCACAGAGCTCCCTCTTCTGTTGTTTTTGTAAACTGTTTAAAAATATAACGGCTTCCTTTCCCCTTTTCTACTTTTATATGGATCTTTCTTTCCTGTCTCTATTGTCTCTACCCTGCTCAGTTTTGGTTCCAAACCCTACAGCTTTTGAGGGAAAGCCCTACCTTGGAATGCAACTTTGGTTGGTAGGTTAGTTTTAAGAATTTATATGACTCTGCTCCATCCTTTTTCAGAATTTACCTCACACTCCCTTGTTAGCGTATTGGGCTAAACCTTTCCCATTTTTAGATTCTCTTTTCAAATTTTCTATCATATTGTCTAGTGAATAGACAGTGACTGTTCTGAGATACTCAAGTCCTTCAAATGCCCATTGATTTTTTGCATCCTCCTGCACAGATGCTGATTTCATGCAGGTCTCGTAACTGTTGATGCTTTTTCCCACTTTTGTTTTGAGTTTTATGTGGATAATTTCCACCTGTTGTTGTATCTGTTCTCCATGGGATTTTGGTTTTACTGTCTTAGTCACTCTTTTTGATTTTAGGTGGTAATTCAAGTAAATTAAAAAATCTGTAATGTAATATCTGCCACCAAGAGTCCAGGATCCACTCTGCATTCATATTTTAAAATTTCCCTGTATGGACTTGGAATTTCTGGCCTCTCGCTGATGACCTGTCTCCCGTGTTTGTGCTTCGTTCTGAAACTTTAAAAAATCTGTTGGTAGTTGGATACTGGAAAACCTGTCAACTTGGAGAAGGCTAGAAAGAAGCAGTTTATCGTTGTAGTGGAAATGAAAGCATTTACACATTGAGGTGAAGTTGCAAATGGTACAGAACATGTTTGCTTACGGAATGAACAGCAGAAACTTTCTGAAGGCCAAAGAACAAATTATGCAACCTGTGAAGTGCTGTGCTTGTGTCTTTGAAAGTAATCATAATAAACGAGAAACAGGAAAGAGTGACTGATAAGGCGAAGACAGCCTTTCAGTTCAAGGATCGCCATCAATGCCTGATGTGGGGGAGCTTAACTTTAATTCAGGGGAAGGCACAGGGTTAATTGAGGATAAAGCCCGTTTGAAAACAGTGAGAGATGGACTTTGGCCACAAGCTACAGAAGGTTTTATAAATTCAGGGCTCCTGCGACACCTACTCCACATCAAAGTGAATGCCCAGTGGCTAATGCAAACACTAGAGACGGATTGGGCATTCCTTAGGCTACTAGGAAATAAAGATAGTGAAAGCTTCAATAGGATTTTTTTTTTCCCCAGCGAAGTAAAATAATATGGGAGGAAAAAAAAAAAAAGCCTGATGGAAAAAGGTATCAGCATAGAGGAGAAAGTGATTTCTGGTTGGAAAGTGATAAAGAACCAAATGACATACCTACCAGGGGAAGTACATCCAGGGACTGTTAGCATCGTCACTTCCCAGTCCCTTGCAAACATAGTCACTTCCCAGTCTCTTGGCTTTTTTGCACCTACCTAGTGAAAGTGTGAAAGTCGCTCAGTCATGTCCGACTCTTTGCAACCCTGTGGAGTATACAGTCCATGGAATTCTCCAGGCCAGAATACTGGAGTGGGTAGCCTTTCCCTTCCCCAGGAGATCTTCCCAACCTAGGGATCGAACCCAGGTCTCCCACATTGCAAGTGGATTCTTTACCAACTGAGCCACAAGGGAAGTCCTACACCTACCTAACCTGATAGTAAACAGAATAGCCTTTATACAGTGTAAACTGAATAGTGGCAGATTGTTTCACTGAAGGTGCAGAAACATTTTTAATATCAGTTTTTCACAACACCAAGGGGAGAAGGGTATATCAATATAAATATTTCTGCAGGGAAGTAAACTATTGCTTCTAGCTATGCCCAAGTGCAGAGGCTCTGGGGCACGAATGGAGGTTAGTGGGGAAAATAGTGGGAGTTAATGAGACTGGAGAGGGAACCGTGAGCCAGGTCGTATGGGTTTTATTGGCTGTAATGGTAAGAACTTTGAACTTTATTACAAGATGTTTGGAAGCTGTTAGCAGATTGAGAGCAGAGGAACAGTGAGCAACTAATGTAAACGGTGTTTTCAAGCTAACTAGAGGTCAAAGGTACTATGGGTATGCTTTGGACATAATAATAGACATGTTAGAATATAAAGAAACTGGGTTAATATTGATTAAATTCTTTTAATTTGAAAATTTATGGTTTTAGAGTTAAGAGCTACAAATATGAAGTGTTGAGATTTATGTGTGCGAATGTGTACAGAAAAACACACACGTTTTTTTGTTTTTCAAGCAAAGCTTGCTAAACAGTACTGAACCTCATTTCATATATTCTTACTTCTGTTCTCTTAGTTTTTTTTTAAACCACAAGTCACAGCCCAATAAATTGACTTAGTAAGACACTATTGTTGTTCAGTCCTTAAGTTGTGTCCAACTCTTTGCAACCCCATGGACTGCAGCACACCAGGCTTCCCTGTCCTTCACTATCTTCCGGAGTTGGCTCAAATTCATGTCCGCTGAGTCAGTGATGCTATCCAGCTATCTTATCCATTAGTAACACAACAGTGGATCAGAATTTGAAGTTTGAAAACCACTGTAAATCTATAATCCCCTTATATGGCTTGCCAAGGCACATACAACTGAAAATGACCAAACCAGAATTCAGATATTGCCGCATTTCCTAAGAATATATCCATTAAAAAAACACAAAAGCTTGTTTATACAATGTTTAAGAGGAGGTTCCAGTGTGGAAAAAATCTTGAGGGTCATTGTCCCTTCTTGAGCATGTTGCCTATGCTTATCTCTCAGCTGTGAAATGTTAAGGCCTTTAAATTTCAAATGGACTTGTAAGATATCAACACAATTTTCTTTCCTAATGCCCTGTAATTAAATATATAAACTGCTAGCCAAAGTAACAGTTGGTCTCTCTTGAATTATAAACAGAATAAGTCATTTATAGCCAGCCTGGTGGCCTTTAAATTGTCGCCTAGGAATTAATGAAAAGAAATGTCATTTTCATATTTTCTGCAAATCGCTTATTCTTTTGTTGTGTTTCATTTCGGAAGAGGGTTTTATGGGAGGAGTGAAGGATAAATGAAACATGAAGGTCAGTATGAAGTAATGGGGGAAAAAATGTCCCTTTTAATTCTGTTATATAAATCCCTGCTCTGTCTTCCATAGCTCTGTGACCTTTGGAAAGATACTTGCTTGTACCTTACTTTTCTTATGTATAAATGGAAATAATATCTATATCATAGCTTTAACATTAAGGTTAAATGAGGGCCTGGTGGTACAACATGTATTTTAATAAATATTAGTTTTCTTCTTTCCTTTCTTCTTTAGGAAGGAATTCAGTGAAAATGTGTTGCTAGAATAAGCAGGGCTGGAGAGTGTAGAAAAATGCAAAAGAAAGGTACATCTTTTTTTATTGGTTGTTCTCTTCCTAGTAAGTCTGTTGTGTGTGATCCCAGTTGTTGATAATTTCTTTGGGGATAGGTAGGTGATAAATAGGTAGGCTTCCTGTGCCTCCAGCTGTCCCTTCCCTTTGTAGAGAGGGGGGATTACCCAAGTGATGAAAGGCAAGTTATAGTGGGGCTAGAAAGTGATACCTTCACAGTTGATTCCAGTATTTTAGTTTCTCGTGTCTTCATTCTATTTATCACAAAGAATTTACTGAAGACATGTCTATCCTGATACCAAGTATGTTAGTTCACTAATAGCCGTTCATATAGGTGTTCAGTTCAGTTCAGTCGCTCAGTTGTGTCCAACTCTTTGCGACCCCATGAATTGCAGCACGCCAGGCTTCCCTGTCCATCACCAACTCCCGGAGTTCACTCAGACTCACATCCATCGAGTCAATGATGCCATCCAGCCATCTCATCCTCTGTTGTCCCCTTCTCCTCCTGCCCCCAATCCTTCCCAGCATCAGTCTTTTCCAATGAGTCAACTCTTCGCATGAGGTGGCCAGAGTACTGGAGTTTCAGCTTTAGCATCATTCCTTCCAAAGAAATGTTTACCTACTACCAATTGTCCTTGCCTATGGAATAAATAACACTTCCTTTGCTTTAACCCAGAAATTATAGCAGCAGAGGTACAAAGTCAAAGAGAGATAGGAAGATAAAATTAGAATTTTGTATAATGACCTTTAAAAAAATGTTTTATTGAGATATAATTTGTATGCCATAAATTCAGTCTTTTAAAATGAACAATTCAGAGAGTTGAACAACCATCACCACTATCTAACTTTAGAACCTTTTAATCACCCCAAAATGAAACGTTATACCCATTAGCAGGTCTTCACCCCACCCCACCCCTCCCCTCTTCTGCCCTAACATCTAAACCCCTTGCAACCACTAATGTGCTTTTTATCTCTGTGGATTTGCTTATTCTGGATATTTCATATAAATTGAATTCCATATGTCTTTTGTGACTGATTTCTTTTACTTAGCTTAATGTTTAAAAGTTCATTCATGTTGTAACATAAATCAGTACTTCATTACTTTTTATTGCCAAATAATTCATATGGATGTACTACATTTTATTTTCCTATTCATCAGTTGATGGACATTTGGGTTCCATTTTTGGGGCTCTCATGAATAATACTGCTGTGAACATTTGTGTACAAGTTTTTGTGAGGACATGTGTTTTCAGTTCTCTTCAGTATATACCTCAGAGTGGAATTGAAGGGTCATATGCTAGCTTTACATTCTAACATTTTGAGGACCTTATAAACTGTTTTCTGAAGTGATACACCATTTTGTCCCACTGGATTTTAAATCTCCCACTTTTAAAGTTCTGATTTTATATATAATGGAAAATCTTAGCTGAAATAAGCAATTTGAATTGATAGGGGGAAAAAATTCACCTGTAGTAGTTTGCAAAGTTGGAAGTACTTTTTTTAAAAGTAGGTTTGAAATTATTACTATTAATCTTTGACTCTCTTTTTAAATTTTATTTTTGCAGTTTTATCTTCAAGACACTAAAAGTAGTAATGGTACCTTTATAAATAGCCAGAGATTGAGTCGAGGCTCTGAAGAAAGTCCACCATGTGAAATTCTTTCTGGTGACATTATCCAGTTTGGGGTAGATGTGACGGAGAACACACGGAAAGGTACGGGTATGGATCGATTTTTCCTATTATTTGTCTTGTTAAATTTTTTATTCTGTTGTTTAATGTTAACAAAACATTTCATGCCTGTAAAAGCAATTTAACTGTGACATTTCATGCAGTGAAATGTTGAGTGTCTCACTTTTCCTATTGCTTTTCTAAAATTTTCAATTCTGAAATATTAAATAGTTTATAATCTTTATTACAGCACCAAAACATAGGGCACTGCTGTGTCAGTTAAGAAGCAGTTGGCTGAAGTGACACTATATTTAACCAACAAGAGCTTAAACCGTAAGGATGAGTGTGAAAACGTTAGCCACTCAGTCATGTCCGACTCTTTGTGACCCTATGGACTGTACCCTGCCAGGCTCCTCTGTGCACGGAGTTATCCAGGCAAGAATACTGGAGCCGGTAGCCATTCCCTTCTCCAGGGGATCATTCCGACCCAGGGATTGAGCCTGGGTCTCCTGCATTCTGGGCAGATTCCTTACTTTCTGAGACACCAGGGAAGCCCCAAACCATAAAGATATCTATTATTAACTTATTAACAATAAGCCTGGAAATAGGTTGGTTCAGACTTCGTTCAGTTGGCTCCGTAATGTTACCAATAATCCAGGATCTTACTGTCCAGTCTGTTGTCCTTTATGTGTTAGTTTCTTAAGCTTTCACTTGTCACCTCATGGTTTAAGGGTGATGGCTTCAGCCCCAGGCATGATTTTCCCCACACCAGTGTTCTAGGCAAAAAAGATGAGATAGGGACAAAGTACCTTCTAGTGTGACTTTCTTTTTATGTTTGAAAGAACAATCTTTCATAGACTTCTTCCAGCAGGTTCCTTTTACTCACTGACTACGTGGGTGCGTCATGTATATAGCTTTAGCTGTAGTTACAGAGAAGCCTGGGAAGGAAGTTACCTGACCAAGGGGAGCAGGAGATCCATGACTAGTGTAGATCAATTATGACTTATCCCTTTGGTTGTGCATTCATTGTTGCCCCAAACAGAATCAGAATTCTTTAGGCAGCTACTACAAATGTGAAATTTCATGTCTCAGTTTCTGAAATTAGAAGTTCTGTGGCTAAATAAATTTAGATTATTTTTACAATTCTGAGGCTTTTTGGCCTTAGCTAGTTCACTGTATAGTTTATGCCTGAAATTATAATGACTGAATCATAAAACTAAAAAAATAGCAACCAAAAGTATGCAGTCCCACTTGTCATAGTTTAGTCTGCACAGTGGAATGATTGGTAAGTTTTTCCTTTTGTTTCTCTGAGCATCCTCTGATCTGAATACCCTAAGTTTTTAGTCTCTAACATTTTGCACAGTAGACAAGGGAATGCAGGTGTGATGGTGATGATTATGTGAATATATGTATCTTAGTTGCCCTGTCATGCCCAACTCTTTGCGACTCCATGGACTGTAGCCTGCCAGGCCCCTCTGTCCATGGGGATTCTCCAGGCAAGAATATTGGAGTAGATTGTCAGTCCCTTCTCCAGGGGATCTTCCCAACCTAGGGATCGAACCCAGGCCTCCCCCATTGCAAGCGGATTCTTTACTGTCTGAGCCACCAGGGAAGCCCGGTATGTATGTATGCGTATACATTTACATAATACAACTGCAGTATTATTTTTGTTGGGTTTTGTTGGCCTTCTCAGAGTGTTAGGTTTTGATACATGGATGTGTGCAGGGCCAACGTCTTAGGAATTTTCATTTACAGTTGTAAAACAGAAAAGAAAATTTGTATTTTGATGCAAAATATTCAGTGCTTATTACTAAGAGAACTCCACTTCTGTATAACCATACTGAGAACAGCTGCAGTGGACACTCTGATATCTCCTGTTGCCCTATCACATCTCCTCTGCTACCTAGTCATTCAGCAAACATTTACTGAACCCCAGCTGTGAATAACCCAGAGAAGGCAGAATTTAATTACATTGTCTTTCTCTCCAAGGAATATCTATTTTCTTTTCTTGCATTTCTCGAAGAGAATTAAGAGGTGTTAATTGGCAGAAGAATGAGGTAATCAGATACATTTAGGAAAAGCTTAGTTAACCAAAGGTAGGCAAGACATCTCAGAGCTTTTAACATGCTAACAAATGGGCAGGTCTCTAAGGGGGTAATTGATTGAATGTAGGTAACTCCAGACCTGTTTCCACTTTTCTTCCTCATCTTGCTGTGCAGGACACTTTAGAAAATACTGTGGAAAACTGAGGCTAAGTGTTAGTACAGTATTATTTCAGCAACATCAGTTCTTGCAGGCTTCTTTGAAAATTTACATATCTTTTATGCCAACTTCTTTTATTGGAAACTAATTCCTTGTCTGTAGCAAGATGCAAGATGTAGCAAATATTTTCTCCCAGTAAATATTTCAACAGCAAATATTTTCTCTAAGGAAATTAGAAAATTTTCTTCATCATTTAAAGTGTTGTTTCTTTTGGCACTTAATTGGCTTGAAAAAGTTGACTTACTTTATGCATGGCCTCTTGGGATTCAGCTATGTCATGAATTGAGTATTACTATTTAAGCATATGCTTTTAAAAAAAAAAAGATGTTCCTCTATGCTAAACATTATATCAATTGGAAAATCCTTTTGAAATTGTGCAACACTATCAGATATCTGGTGGATCAAAGAAATAAAAAACGAAACTTCAAACTATGTGGAAAGGAAAGGAGACTTACCTACCAAAATACATTAAATCCTTTACTCAGATAAAAATTTATAATCTAAAATTTTTCCATTATTAAAAAAGAAAGACAAACAATGAAGGAACTTGGCACTTAGAATAAATTAGAAAAAAGAACAAGAAAAAGAAGTTTGGAAGAAGAAAAATGAAAAGCAGAAATTAATGAACAAAAAAATTTTAGAAGGGGTAAACAGACCCAAATTCTGGCTCTTTAAAACAAAACAGTAAAATAGGTAGTTCATAAGCCTTGATTCCTGTATAGGTTAAAAAATATAAGGAATGAGAAAGGAGATATAAACAGATATGGGATATACCAAAAGAATTCTTAGAGACTGTTACATGCCAAACTGTGGCAAAAAAAAAAAAGAGTAAATTAATGTTTTCCTGGCAAAATTACCCCAAGATGTAGAGAACTTTCAAGTTAATTTTTTTTAAGAGACTAAAAAAGTTATTAAAAATTGACTAGAAACATACATTTAAAGTTGAATTTGGCCTTATTAAAAAAAAGATAAATCCAGTGTTGTGTAAATAATCCAATATAGGTAAAGGTGAGAAGCTCTGAAAATGCTTTAAAGAAGCCAGCAGCCTTTCATTAGTGCCAAATTCTGATACAGATAAAATACAAAGGAAAAAACCTGTAATTTCATTTGTAAAAACATTCTCGTTAGGACAATAGTAAATTCAGAAGTGAAGCTAGAATAAACAAAAGTAGGATTTACTCTAAGAATGCAAAGATAATTCAATTTGGAGGAAATATGTCAACATCATGCACCAAATAAAGTTGAGAAATATGTACTGTAGAACCAGTGGATGTTGAAAAGGCAGTTGATCAAGTTCAGGAGTTATTCCTAGTGAAAATTGTAAATAAATAGGATGAAAAGAAAAACAAAAATTATAATTAAAACAGAAGAAAAATAGCCAAAATGCTACACACCTGTAAAAATGCAAGAACTAACTTTGTGTATATCAATAAACATAAACCTTAAACATTATCTCAAGAAAATTGCCAAAGAATGTATGTGGTATAATATCCTTTACATGAAACATGAATTCATGTACAACAATGCTCTATTGTGCTTTCTTTTATTATATCAATTAAATTCTTAAAGATCTTTTAAAATTGAAGTATAATTAATTTACCATCTTGTGTTGGTTTCAGGTATATAGCAAAATGATTCAGTTTTCTGCGTGTGTGTGTGTGCGTGCATTGTTTTTCAGATTCTTTTCCATTATAGATTATTAAAAGATATTGAATATAGTTTTCTGTGCTATGCAATAGGTCCTTGTTGTATATCTATTTTATATATACTACTGTATATATATTAATCCCAAGCTCCTAATTCATCCCCCAACTTCCCCTTGCTATCCCATTTGGTAACCATAAGTTTGTTTTCTATGTCTATGAGTCTGTTTTTGTTTTGTAAATGAGTTCATTTATATTATTTTTTTAATTCCATATATAAGTGGTATATGATATTTGTCTTTCTCTTATCTGACTGACTTAGTATGATAATCTCTGGGTCCATTGATGTTACTGCAAGTGACATTATTTCATTCTTTTCTATGACAGAGTAGTCTTTCATTATGTATATATACCACATCTCATGGTTTTCTCCAGATATATGTTCAGGAGTGGGATTGCAGGATCATATGATAACTCCATTTTTAGTTTTTAAAGAAATCTCCATGTTGTTTTGCATAGTGGCTGCACCAGTTTACATTCCCACCAACAGTGTAAGAGGGTTCCCTTTTCTCATACCCTCTTTAGCAATTATTATTTGTGAACTTTTAATGATGTCCATTCTGACCCATGGGAGTTGATATCTCATTGTTACTTTAATTTGCACTCCTTTAATAACTAGCAATGTTGAGAATCTCTTCATGTGCCTACAGGTCACCTGTATGTCTTCTTTGGAAAAATGTCTGTTTAAGTCTTTGGCCCTTTTTTTGATTGGGTAGTTTGCTTTTTTATTATTGAATTATATGAGCTGCTTACATATTTTGGAAACTAATTCCTTGTCTGTAGCAAGATGCAAGATGTAGCAAATATTTTCTCCCAGTCTTTTCACTTTGTTTATGGTTTCCTTTGCTGTGCAAAAGCTTGTAAATTTAATTTAATTAGGCTCCATTTGTTTATTTTTGTTTTGATTTCCATTTCTCTGTGAGACTCTAATGGTCGCTCTCTAATGTTTTTGAACACATTTATAATAAGGATATCAAATTGGAAACTTGAAATGATAAAAAGTAATGTGTGTGGATCTATGAAAAGGATTTTTTTCATCAGTGTGCCTAGGATAAAAAACAGTGGAAGGATAATTTTTAAACTGCCCTTCATGCAGGTATTAAAAAGAATACATTAGGACTGTATGAATTGCAGGAATTTCTGTAAGATGTATTATTATGTGAGGAAAGGATTACTTTTCATAATTTCATTATTTTTAAAAAGTCTCATCAGTCCCTGTACATGTGCCTATATACATATGTGTTTGTATATGCTTATATGAACATGGGAGGAAAACAGAAGAATGTATATATATATATATATATATATACACTAATCATTAATGTGAATCTTTCTGGAGTATGATTGGAGAGAAGGAATAAAGGAGCCGAGAGCCAATTAAAAAGGACAAGGCTAGCAGTAGAACCCCTCCAGAACGTGACATATTGTGCATTTGTATAAAATAATTATGTGTAAAAGGAAATTTTTAAAAGGTACATACAATATATATAAATGTTTTTATATTTGTGTGTATGCGTAAATCAGTATTTTTGTTAAAAATGCTATGAGTATGGTGTGACTGAATGTATTAGTTCATGTTAGTGTTTCTTCTGTTCCAGTCTCTCCAAAACAAGCTGATTTTGATGTTTCACTTTCTGCATAGTGTGGCTTCACCGAAAAGATCCATTGGTCAGCACTTTAGTAATACTCTGCCCTGTAGATAAAAGATGTTATTGCCAACAAATAGGATGACTTTGTAATAGACTGGGCGGGGGGGAGAGGGGGGTGGGCGGTGGGGCAGGGAGAGAGGGAGAGAAGGGAGAAAGAGAAAAAGCCAACCTGTCAGATCCTTCTGGAATGGGAGCCTTAACAACTTGCCTGCTGGCCACTTCTCTGTTCATAAGGCCACAAGCTGCCCAGATGGCATGAGTTTTCTAGGTCGTACAATATAGTAACCCTCTGTTGCAGATCTTGGGACCATTTAGTTCTATAAAATTCACATATATTACTAACTCCAGTTATCTCTTCAGTCCAGGTCCCATTTGACCCACTTCTGTTCCTGAGTTAAGCCCCTGGGAGCAAAGGGTCTATTATGAGTAAGGTCAATGGTATCTTCCTTTTGTTTTCTGCTGCAGTTGCTCTGAATTACTTTTACTCCCCACAGTATATCTTGCCTTTTCTGGCCTTCAAATCCTTGCACATGATTTTTTCCTTCCCCCATAAACCTCTGTAGGCTGGACAAGGTGCCCTTTCATGTCTCTATTGCACACTGTGCTCATCCCTTCCAAATGTTTGATTCCTTCACTGACCTGTAAGCTGTGCAAGAACAAACAGTATGGCTGTCTTTATGGCAGAATCTTGCCCGCTTAAACTGGCACATAATGGTTGAGTAAATTTTTTAAATGTGTCATAAATCTTTATCTGCCATTTTACAAGAGTTCCCTCTACCACCTTATCTCAGCTGAGATTTTATTAGCCTTCCTTCTAATCTGGAGGCTTATATGACAATGGGGTATTGGCAACCTTCTTGTTACTCACTGCCCTTTTTATTCTGTTATGACTCAGTTACTTCTGCTTAACCTGTCTAAGCTTTAATTTCCTCATCTTATAAAGTGGGATTCATGATACTGTTAACCATCTGAAGGCTTGGGGTATGATATTCAGTGTTTACATTGTGGCACAGCAATCACTGTGAACACTGAAAGAGTGAACATGAAGTGCTTAACTCAGGATCAGGTGCTTTAATTATTACTGAAACCCTTGCCAATTATTTGTACGTCCTTTTTTCTTTTTCTTTTTTTCTTTTTTTTTTTTTTTGCCATCTAGTTTGCTTCTCTTTCTCAGTAGCTTCTGCTCAGGCTTCTTTACCCATCTGTCCTTTGCAACCCACCAGTGGCATTTCAGAGGTATACTCACCAGCTTCTAGACTACTCCTTGATTTGGGGCTGTGCTGTCTTGCTTGTTTCTAGCTCTTGGAAACTTTCACCGTAAGCCTTATATACTTCCACTTTACAGCTTCTAGGGAAAACACAAAGCTGAGTCAACAAAAAATGTGCCAGATTGACTGAGAGAATCTTTCTGATGTCATGGCAGTCTTCTTTTGTTCATTTAAAAAATGTCTTCTCAACCCAGGGTATGCACCAGAATTACCTGCTGAGCTTGGTAAAGCTATAGACATGTGGATCCCACCCTTCAGCCCTAAGAAGGAGACTTGTTAGGTGTGGGGCCTCAACGTACCTATTCTGAAAAGCTTTGGGTTGTTCTTTTGGGCAGCTAGGTTTAAGAACTCTGCTCCATTAAGTTTCTGGCAACTATTTTATGGGCTACAAGTCCTAAGACTTCCTACTTATGTTGTCTGCTGTGACTCTATACATACTGGTTCTGTCCATGTATTTCCAGCTTCTTGCTTGGTTGTTTCCTCTTAAATGTCCTCCTTTCACCTTATAATTGCTCCATACAAAGCTTAATTTCTGCCTTCAAACCAGAGCATTATACTAACTTCCCAGTTTCACTTTTTGCTCTTTCATTTTGTAAACAGAATATTGGTATCTTTCCTGAATCCTGTCTCTTCTTTACCTTCTGCACTTGTCATCTAGACATTTGCCTCCTTTCCCTGCTTCTACTTGTTTTTCCAGATGCCAACCTAGAGTGTTATAGTAGCTGTCCACTTCTGGCCATCATATTCTCCCAATCCACTGCCTCCAGAATATTCTTTTGTTACAGCTCTGTTGGTGTCATTATCCTGCTTTTAGAAGTCTTAAGTGGCTGTGTCATGCTGTAGAAGAAAGTCTGAAATGCTTAACTGTACACTTGAGGCCCTCAAAAATGTGGACTCAACTCAATCTTTTGATTTTTTCCATTACTTCCCTTAATATATGTTAAACAGTGTTACTTAGAGGTAAGAGGAAGAAAAAATTCTTTTGAATCCTAGTGCTGCCATTTGCCATAGATGAGATCTCAAGCAGGTTACCTTGGCTTCTTTAAGTTGCCTCAGCTGTAAAATGGAACATAAAAATAACTGTTTATCTGGTTTATTATAAATAGTTAGCATGTATAGTGTGCTTAGCATGGGACTGGCCCCTAAAGATTCTTGAAATATATTCTTTACCTTTCTTCTCCAGGTGCCTGCCTTAGTTGTTCAATTCTCATATCCTTGTTTTCTTTTTCTTTGCTCATGCCACTCTTTCTGCCTTTCCTTTTATTTCCAGCTTTTGAAATTCTGTTTTTTTCTTTACCCTCTTCATAAATCCTTCTCTGCCCTTGTCCGTTTCAGATTCCTTAAGTGCCTTGTAGCATTTATGAATTTTTTCCCCTTTGTTGTTAGACATTTCTAGTTTTCTCTACAAACTATTATAAATTGAAATCTGCTCAAGGGCAAGGAAGTTGGTCATAGTCCTCTTGGATTTTTCCCCATCATTCCCAGAGTACTCATTTGTAGCTAGCAGGTTTTCAGTGAGTATTGAGTGAACAGATAAAGCCAAAGAACAAACCAAGTCAAAAAATAAACAAGCAATATCACTCCCAAGTATGCTAGAGAAATAAAGTAGCAAATTAATCCACATGTGTATAAGAAGGATTCCTCCCAGCAAATAAATAGATCGAATAAGATTCCCGGGAGAGAGAGCTGACTCTGAGTCCAGGGCAGTATGGGAAGTTAACAAGGTGGTGCCAGTCAGGCTGTCTCACCCCATGCTCTCACTCCCTCTCACCCCATGTTCTGTAAACAATGACTGCATGGCTGTGTAACAGCTGAGATTGCCTATAGCACTGCACATGTGCGTCGTGAGGTACCCACTTGGTCATGGGCTACTTTGTGTGGTATGCCTGTGTGAGCTTCACCATGAAAACGCTGGCTGCCCCTGCATTGGGGCTTCATTGGAGTGATATCACAGTTATGTTATATGAGGTTATGTTACGGCTACATTATGGCTACATTATGATTATGTTGCGGCTGCTGCTGTGGCTGCTGCATCAGCCAGGAGAAAGGCTGTTTTATGGCCGCAGTGCCAGCCAGGAGAGAAGAAATGTGTCGCAGTTCCTGTGGCTCTTCGTGCCTTCTTCCAGCCTCTCAGCTCCAGAGCTAAGAGGCTGAACCCTGGGTTCAGCGAACAGTGTGAACAGCAAGACAGTTGGCATCAAGATTTGGTCACCTCTGGACTTATTTCTCATTCTGAAAACTAGGTAGATAAAGAGAGAGAAGAAAGCATTTGTGCTACCTTTACTATAGGAATTATACCTGAGATAAATAAATAGTTAAAGAGAATTTTCCTTTTTTTTTGTTAATCATTAAACTCCAGCTGATAGATGAAGAGAGGTTGATAGAATATCAATTCAAAAAAAAGTTTAAGACAGTCTCTTCTGCAAAGGTTGTTTGGAAAGCTGAACAGCCACATGTAAATCAATGAAGTTAGAACACACCCTCACACCATACACAAAAATAAACTCCAAATGACTTGAAGGCTTAAATATAAGAGGTCACCATAAAACTCCTAGAAAAGAAAATGGACAAAACATTCTCTGACATAAATTGTACCAGTGTTTTTTTAGGTCAGTCTCCCAAGGCAATAGCAAAAGCAAAATAAACAGATGAAATCTAATCAAACTTACAAGTTTTTGCACAGCAAAGAAAACCATAAACAAAAGGAAAGGCAGCCTATTACTGGGAGAAAGTATTTACAAGTGATTCTACCGACAAGGGCTTAATTTCCAAAATATACACACAGTTCATACAACTTAATTATAAAAAAGCAAACAACTCTTACAGTGGTCAGAATGGTCATCATTATAAAGTTTATAAATAACAAATGCTAGAGAGGGTATGGAGAAAAGGGAACTTTGCTACACTGTTGATCGGAATATAAATCTGTGCAGCTAGTATGGAAAACAGTATGAAAGTTCCTTAAAAAAATCAGTTGTCATATGGAAGTAGCAATCTCACTCCAATTTATATCTAGGTAAAAGTTATAATTTGAAAAGGTCTATGCATACCAGTGTTCATAGCAACACTATTTGCAGTAGCCACGGCTTGGAAGCTGTAAATGATCATCTACAGATGAATAAAGAAGATGTGGCATATATACGCAGTGGAATACTGCTCAGTCATAAAAAGGAAGTAAATCCTGCCATCTGCAGTAACATGGATTGACTAGAGCTTATCATATGAGGTGAAGTGAGAGAAAGACAAATATCACATGGTATCACTTGTACGTGGACTCTAAACTATCACACCGCTACAATATTGTAGAGTAATAAAGCCTCCAGTTAAAATAAATAAATTTATATTAAATAAAGTATGACACAAATGAATTAATGAAACAGAAACAGACTCAGAAAAACGTTGGTTACCAAAAGGGAAAAGGGATGTTGCAGGGATAAATTAGGAGTTTGGGATTAGCAGATACAGATTACTGTGTATGAAATAGACAACAGGGTCATATTGTATTGCAATACTATATTTGACACCCTATAATAAACTATAATAGAAAAGAATATGAAAAAGAATATGTATATAATTGCATAGCTGAATCACTTTGCTATACACCAGAAACTAAGACAACATTGTAACTCAACTATACTCAACTTTTAAAATAAAAAATATTTTTTAAAAAATCTGATGAGTACTTGTCTAGCTCTGTCTCTTTTTTAAACTTTAAAAAAAAAAAAAAGTCTTGGAATGGAAGCTTTATGTAGCAAAAAGTACCAGAATAAACATTTGGTAATTTTCATCTTAGGTTGCAGTCACATGGCAATTAAATGAATAATTTCCCAACCTGGGAACACTGCTCATTTGGATTTTTTTTTCAATGTTTTTTGAACTTTTGCTTCCTATTACTGCTGATCATTTCAAGAAATCCTTCAAACCACTCCAGTGGAGTATAGTATTGACCTTCCTACTCAATGCAGAAAGGGAGATAGAACCAGACTCCAGTATACCCCTGGAGTTTCTGCCTCCCAATCAAGTATTATAAAGAGTCTTTAAACTTATCAAAGTCAACATTGGTCCTTTAAGTAGTGTATGTGTCAAGAGGTAATAGAAGGAGTTGACTGTATATCATAAAGTAAATATAGTAACTCAAAAGCAAAATAAATCATCTGTATAAGTTAAAAGAGAAAGAACTCATGTAATGGTAGGTTGTATAGTCTTAGTTCTAATTTGTAATAAAATATTGTAATTACAGCAGGCAATTGTGGATTTTTCTCTTGCATGCACCTTGTTTTCCTCACCACATCTGTTTTGCAGGTTTTAGCATCTCTGAAATTTTGTCTTTAGCTTACAATACATGTGTACATTTAGCATGGCAGTGTTCCTGCAGCCACATTGCACTACCCAAAAAACTTTAAAATTGTGTCTTATCATTAATTTTGTCTTTGATTCATGGCAATATGACAGTAATAGTGTTTCTGGATGAATTTTGAGAGGACAGTTTGTTTTAAAGTGCTTCATAGAAGGCTTTACAGCAGCATTTTCCAAAGTAGTTTCTTTATATGGACACAAAGTCTATTAAGCTCTGAGAAAGACTGTGGTTTAAAAAGATAAAAACTCTTTCAGTGTCTCTTAACCAAGTATTTTCCAAACTTTTCTGACCTCCAAATCCTTTTCTGTATACCTGCTAGCACTCTATTTTAGGATATGATACTATCAGTTCAGTTCAGTGTAGTCACTCAGTCGTGTCTGAGTCAGCGACCCATGAACTGCAGTACACCAGGCTTCCCTGTCCATCACCAACTCCCAGAGATTACTCAGACTCAAGATCATTGAGTCGGTGATCCCATCCAAACATCTCATTGTGTCATCCCCTTCTCCTCCTGCTTTCAGTCATTCCCAGCAACAGGGTCTTTTCAGACGAGTCAGTTCTTTGCATCAGGTGGCCAAAGTGTTGGAGTTTCAGCTTCAGCATCAGTCCTTCCAATGAATATTCAGCACTGATTTCCTTTAGGATGGACTGGTTCAATCTCCTTGCTATCCAAGGGACTCTCGAGAGTCTTCTCCAACACTACAGTTCAAAAGCATCAATTCTTCGGGGCTCAGCTTTCTTTATAGTCCAACTCTCACATCCATACATGACTACTGGAAAAGCCAAAACTTTGACTAGACGGATCTTGTTGGCAAAGTAATGTCTCTGCTTTTTAATATGCTGTCTAGGTTGGTCATAGATTTTCTTCCAAGGAGCAAGCGTCTTAATTTCACGGCTGCAGTCACCATCCACAGTGATTTTGGAGCCCCCCCAAAATAAAGTCTGTCACTGTTTGCATTGTTTCCCCATCTATTTGCCATGAAGTGATGGGACCAGATGCCATGATCTTAGTTTTCTGAATGTTGAGCTTTAAGCCAACTTTTTCACTCTCCTCTTTCACTTTCATCAAGAGGCTCTTTAGTTCTTCTTCACTTTCTGCCATAAGGGTGGTGTCATCTGCATATCTGAGGTTATGGATATTTCTCCCCGCAGTCTTGATTCCAGCTTGTGCTTCATCCAGCCCAGCGTTTCTCATGATGTACTCTGCATAGAAGTTAAATAAGCAGGGTGACACTGTACACCCTTGACATACTCCTTTTCCGATTTGGAACTAGTCTGTTGTTCCATGGCCAGTTCTAACTGTTGCTTCCTGACCTGCATACAGATTTCTCAAGAGGCAGGTCAAGTGGTCTGGTATGCCCATCTCTTGAAGAATTTTCCACAGTTTGTTGTGATCAACAGAGTCAAAGGCTTTGGCATAGTCAATAAAGCAAAAATACATGTTTTTCTGGAACTCTCTTGCTTTTTCAATGATCCCACAGATGTTGGCAATTTGATCTCTGGTTCCTCTGCCTTTTCGAAAACCAGCTTGAACATCTGGAAGTTCACAGTTCACATACTGTTGAAGCCTGGCCTGGAGAATTTTGAGCATTACTTTGCTAGTGTGTGAGATGAGTGCAATTGTGCAGCAGTTTGAGCATTCTTTGACATTGCCTTTCTTTGGGACTGGAATGAAAACTGACCTTTTCCAGTCCAGTTGAGTTTTCCAAATTTGCTGGCATATTGAGGGCAGCACTTTCACAGCATCATCTTTTAGGATATGAAATAGCTCCACTGGAATTCCATCACCTCCACTAGTTTTGTTCATAGTGCTTGCTTGACTTTGCATTCCAGGATGTCTGGCTCTAGGTGAGTAACCACATCATCGTGATTATCTGGGTCATGAAGATCTTTTTTGTATAGTTCTTCTGTGTATTCTTGCCACCTCTTCTTAATATCTTCTGCTTCTGTTAGGTCCATACCATTTCTGTCATTTATCAAGCCCATCTTTGCATGAAATGTTCCCTTGGTATCTCTAATTTTCTTGACGAGATCTCTAGTCTTTCCCATTCTGTTGTTTCCCCCTATTTCTTTGCGTTAATCACTGAGGAAGGCTTTCTTTATCTCTCCTTGCAATTCTTTGGAACTCTGCATTCAAATGGGTATTTCTTTCCTTTTCTCCTTTGCCTTTCACTTTTGGCAGCTATTTTAAAGCCTCATCAGACAACCATTTTGCCTTTTTGCATTTCTTTTTCTTGGGGATGGTCTTGATCACTGCCTCCTGTACAATGTCATGATCCTCTCTGTCCATAATTCTCAGGTACTCTGTCTGTCAGCTCTAATCCCTTGAATCTATTTGTCACTTCCACTGTATAATCGTAAAGGATTTGACTTAGGTCATACCTGAATGCTGTAGTGGTTTTCCCTGCTTTCTTCAGTTTAACTCTTTGGCAGTAAGAAATTCCTGGTCTGAGCCACAGTCAGCTCCTTGTCTTGTTTTTGCTGACTGTATCTTCCCCACCTTTGGCTGCAAAGAATATAATCAGTCTGATTTCGGTGTTGGCCATCTGGTGATGTCCATGTGTAGAGTCTTCTCTTGTGTTGTTTGAAGAGGGTGTTTGCTATGAGCAGTGCATTCTCTTGGCAGAACTCTATTAGCCTTTGCCCTGCTTCATTCTGTGCTCCAAGGCCAAATTTGCCTATTACTCCAGGGGTTTCTTGACTTCTACTTTTGCGTTCCAGTCCCCTATAATGAAAAGGACATCTATTTCAGGTGTTAGTTCTGAAAGGTCTTGTAGATCTTCATAGAACCGTTCAACTTCAGCTTCTTCAGCGTTTCTGGTCTGGGCATAGACTTGGATTACTGTGATACTGAATGGTTTGCCTTGGAAACGAACAGGGATCATTCTGTCGTTTTTGAGATTGCATCCAAGTACTGCATTTTGGACTCTTTTGTTGACTATGATGGCTACTCCATTTCTTCTAAGGGATTCTTGCCCACAGTAGTAGATATAATGGTCATCTGAGTTAAATTCACCCATTCCAGTCCATTTCAGGTTGCCAATTCCTAGAATGTCAACATTCACTCTTGCCATCTCCTGTTTGACCACTTCCAATTTGCCTTGTTTCATAGACCTAACATTCCAGGTTCCTATGCAGTATTGCTCTTTATAGTCTTGGACTTTTCTTCCATCACCAGTCACATCCACACATGGGTGTTGCTTTTGCTTTGGCTCCGTCTCTTCATTCTTTCTGGAGTTATTTCTCCACTGATCTCCAGTAGAATATTGGGCACCCTACCGACCTGGGGAGTTCATCTTTCAGTGTCCTGTCTTTTTGCCTTTTCATACTGTTCAGGGGGTTCTCAAGACAAGAATACTGAAGTGGTTTGCCATTGCTTTCTCTAGTGGACTGTGTTTTGTCAGACCTCTCCACCATGACCTGTCCATCTTGGGTAGCCCTGCCCAGCATGGCTCATAGTTTAATTTAATTAACAAGGCTGTGGTATATACACTCAGTAATACAAGTATTGGAACAAAACATTCTTGTCTGGTTGCTTTAAATACTTGCCTTTTTCAGATTGAAAAGATAACTA
Organism: Ovis canadensis; assembly: GCF_042477335.2. Taxonomy (NCBI): domain Eukaryota; kingdom Metazoa; phylum Chordata; class Mammalia; order Artiodactyla; family Bovidae; genus Ovis; species Ovis canadensis. Next base: position 58,124,111 of record NC_091263.1, on the reverse strand, counting down.
ACATTTCTATACATTCTTTTATCTAGTTGACCTAAGAACCTTTCCAAAAACAGGATTGGCTGGAGTAAACTGTCAGCTTTGTCAGACATGACCTCTAACTGCTTTCAATAGTGCACCAACCTTGTACTGCCTGGATAGTATTAACCCTTGGTTCACCTTACAAATTTGTACATTGTTTCAGTTGCTGGGCTTCATTAGAATATGTTTGAGCAAAAGAAATCCTTAGGTAACTCTCTGCCCCTTTAAAAACAAAAAACACACTTACTGTCAATTTAAATACATTAGTAAATTGTCGGTATTTCTGGGTCTTCTTGTTTTGTGCTCTTCTGTTGTAGGCTGTTTATAATAAATCTCTGGGGGAGTCACCAAGCTGCGATAAATTCATTCATTCCCTGTCTTCTGCCAAGAAAAGGAGGCAATTAGGTGCTTTTTGCAAGTGGAGATGAGCACTGCTCCTCTTCTTCCCTGAGTATTGAAAGAGATACCTGAGTATTGAAGAAATGATACCTTTACTCCTGAGTATTGAAAACTATAAAATACTGAGTTGGCAAAAAAATTCATTTGGGTTTTTCTATACGATATTATAGAAAACCAGGATGAACTTTTTGGCCAACCCAGTATGAATGAGATACATTTTTTGGAAATATTCATTGAGCATTTATTAAATACTGTCTTTGTACCAGATAATTCTGCTAATTACCAGATTTTAAAAGTGAGAAGCAATATTTATTGCCGTCCCCAAAGAGGATTGTGTAAATAGTAGATATTCACAATGCAGTGTCTTTAGTCTTATAAGCAGAAATAGGAGGCTCTGGGTATAGCTAACTCAAATACTTTGGCCACCTGATGCGAAGAGCTGACTCATTTGAAAAGACCTTGATGCTGGGAAGGATTGAGGGCAGGAGGAGAAGGAGACGACAGAGGATGAGATGCTTGGATGGCATCACCAAGTCAATGGACGTGGGTTTGGGTGGACTCCGGGAGTTGATGATGGACAGGGAGGCCTGGTGTGCTGCTGTTTATGGGGTCACAAAGAGTCAAACATGACTGAGTAACTGAACTGAACTGAACTGAACTGAGTGAAGGAGATAAAAAGTCTAATCCTGGATGATAAATATCCTTTGGTTATGCAGGCAAAGGGATAAAGCACATCATAGACAGAGGACAGCTTGTGTATAAGTCATGGAGTTGTGAAAAGTAAGAAATTTGGAGACGCAGATAGCTTGGTTTTGTACAGCTTACCTATGGTATCAATAGAAGGGACTTCCCTATAGCTCAGATGGTAAAGAATCTGCCTGTAATGCTGGAGAAAGAAAAGAAAGTGAAAGTGAAGTCACTCAGTTGTGCCCGACTCTTTGCAACCCCATGGATAGTAGCCTGTACCAAGTTCCTCCATCCATGGGATTTTCAAGGCAAGAGTACTGGAGTGGGTTGCCATTTCCTTCTCCAGGGAATCTTCCCAACCCAGGGATCGAACCCAGGTTTCTCACATTGTAGACAGACGCTTTACCATCTGAGCCACCAGGGTAGTACGACACTGTGAACAAAGAAAATGAAGTCGCTCAGTGCAGTGCTGGAGACCTGGGTTCAGTCCCTGGGTCAGGAAGATCCCCTGGAGAAGGAAATAGCAATTCACTCCAGTGTTCTTGCCTGGAGAATTCCATGGACAGAGGAGGCTGGTGGGCTACAGTCCATGGGGTCACAGAGAGTCAGACACGACTAAGTGAAACACATACGCACATGGTACTAATAGCAAAACAAAAGGGTGGGCCTGAAATGAAGGTCAGTAGTTTGCAGCGGTGATTACTATATGTTAGGCAGAGAGTTTAGAAGGATGCTCCATATCATAGATGATTCTTGAATCTGTGCTAGCTAGCACTTTACATATAATAAATTAGATATTAAAATTAGTATTGAGTAAGCCATGCTAAATTTCTGAAGCTTACTATACATTTTCAGATAATAGCATAGTCACATTACTTTGTGTTAATAATGCCATCTTCACAATTCATGAACCTGATCACTTAACAGGTTGCCCTCATAATGCATTAGCTCTCTAAAGTTGGTTTTCCTGAGATGTAATTTACTTACAATACCAATTTTACACATGTAGTTCACTGAGTTTGACAAATGTATACAATCACATGTCCACCACTCCTCTAATCAATTCAGTTGCATTCAGTCACAGTCATGTCTGACTTTTTGCGACCCCATGGACTGCAGCACACCAGGCCTACTTGTCCATCACCAACTCCCAGAGCTTGCTCAAACTCACGTCCATACAGTCGGTGATGCCATCCAACCATCTCATCCTCCGTTGTCCCCTTCTCCTGCCTTCAACCTTCCCAGCATTAGTGTCTTTTCTCAGGAGTCATTTCTTTGCATCAGTTGATCAAATCTAATCATGATGTAGTATATCTTCATCGCCCTCCATTAGCTTTAGTTTTTTTTTTTTAATATTTTTAAATATTTATTTGGCTGTGTGGGATCTTAGTTGCAGCATGTGGGATCTAGTTCCCTGACCAGGTATCAAATCCAAGCCCCCCTACATTAAGAACACAGAGTCTTAGCCACTGGACTACTAGGGAAGTCCCTCCATTAGCTTTTTTTTTTAAATCCTTCCATTATCATTTAATTAGAGTTTATTAAACTAAATTAAAAAAAAACTCTTTGAACCCTGAAGAACATAGTATCTGAATAGAGAATTTGTTTTTAAATCAACTTTTAAACTATGGAAATAATTTTTTCTGTAAAATAAAGAGATTCTGTACAAGTACTGCTTTTAAGAGGTTTTATCTCTTGAAATCTTCAGAAGGAGGAAGGAAGAAGCAAAGCAACCGTCTACTGAGTGACTGGTGTAATGTTACATAAAGATGTTTGGAGGTGGAAGAAGAACAACCACCAAGAAAACAAAACCATAATTTTAAATACTAAGCTGGTAACTTCAGACTGGAGTTCTCACTAACAGCTCTGATACTAAATATCAGAGAGTTGTAGAAGTCCAAGCTGTTATTATACAGATTTTTAGAGTTGTGAGGTATGGATAGGAGTTATAGGTTGGGCACAGGAGATTTAGGAGTAAAGACTGGCTAAAATTTAAACTAGGGGAATAGTTGTACTTAGGTTTTGATACTGGCATATAGGGGAGAAAGTACAACCCCCACACACACACTCATTTATATATTTCCATATACTCAAATGACTTTATTGATTATTGCTATTGCATTGGAGGTTTTTGTTGTGATTCAATATGGATAGGAAAGAGTTTCTCCAAGGGAATGAATATTGCTGTTAAACCAACAAAATTATTTTCTTTCCCAAAAGTTATTATATTTAAGAATAAAATACATGTTTAAATATGAGAGGTACAGAGGGTTATGTTTAACTGATTATTTTATCCATGTTATTTGTTTGTTTTAACCAGTTACCCATGGGTGTATTGTTTCCACAATAAAACTTTTTCTACCCGATGGTATGGAAGCCCGTCTCCGCTCAGAGTGAGTATAATTTCATGCTATGAAGTTTCTGTATTAATTACATTGGTTAATAATATTCCAGATGATATTTTACAGTTAACACCTCAGAATTATTCTAATAATGTTCACCTCAGAATTATTCTAATAATGTTAGGAAATTGATGTAGTGCTTTTGGAATATAATATACTTATGTTTAATATAATTCAATCACATTAGTTATAATTCTAGTAAATAATATATAAGAAAGCACAGTTATTTTGTTTCCAAAATTAACTTTGCAATGTATATTTTGATGAAAAATTAGTTTTTTAGACTATTTGGAGTATACCAGTTATTAATGAATAATAATTGTATTCCTTTTAATCTGCATGTCATATGACTTCTTAAAGTATGGTTGCCTGTGAAGTTAATGCCAGTATCATAATCTTACAGGACTTTGGGGATGTTGACACAGTAGTCTATATTGGTGGGAGTTTTTGGAGGGATTTTCCAATTTTGTAGTTTATTTTTTTTTCTTTTCCTTTTTTTAAATGAAGCAGTGGAAAGGTCACTTAGAGGAAGACAAACTTGAGAGGGGAATTTTGCTCATAAAATACAGACGTTAAAAGATAAACATATATACATTTTGATCTTGTACTTTTCACAGATTATTATTAAGTGTTAGAGGGACTTAAATAGTCTTTAGACTTAAGCATTTTTTAATTTTGAGGGGAAAATTTTGAATATGCTACAGGCTTATTTCTATCCCCAACAAAGTATCTTCTGTCCTACAAAAGCAGAAATGAATATCTAGGGGTGGGAGGTTGAGAGCAACAGTGATGAGAAGGTACAGTAGAGTGCTGAGTTAGGAGAGAGAGAAGAAGGAAGGTAGCAAAGAGAAGTCCTCCTGTTACTGTGATAGTGCTTTCGTTAGGATTCTTGTATATTATGCTTCAGTTAGAGACTACTATTTTTTTGTTTTTAACCTTTTAGGATATCTGAAGAAAACAAATTTTAAAACATTTTAAATTTAAAACATTAATCTGTTTCCTATTCTAAATTATAGTTTAATTATTAAAATATAATTAACTTTGGGAACATTAATGTGACTTAGTTTTTAATATGACTTAGTCAAGAGTTAAAGTTTTAAAAATAAGAGTAACTGTTAATTGACTAATAATGAATGGCTTCTTAAAGACCTTGATGTTTGTATTTAACGAGATTTTTCTTTCGTGGATTCAGAAGCTTTGAGCAGCTTCTTAAAGGGTCATCTCTGTTCTCAGGTTCTATCCAGTAGGGCATGTGAATTTTTTCTAAGTCTGTACTAGTAAATTGTGTTTCTGTCCCTTTTGTTTCCCCACTGCTTTTCATCTTTGTTCCTGTTGCTTTCTCTTTGTTTGGGTTTTCTTATGTAGTTAAATGTTAGCATCATTTAATATTTTACTGCCAGTTTCATTGTACATAATCTAGCTGACTTTCTCAAGAAGGTGAATTTTTGAACAATTCTCTGGAGTTGCAGGAAGGTCAGAATGGTCTTTAAAAATAAATAGTCTGGTTCAAAGCCCAACTCCACCTATTCTGTGACTTGATCAGGCCTCCCTTTTCTCATTTGAAAAATGAAGTTATCGGCACCTATTGAACAGAAATTTTCTGAGGAGGATTGAGCAAGATTGTACCCTTAAAGCATTTGGTGTAATACCTGGTTCAGAATGAACACACGATGAATAGTGTTTCTGTTATTGTAATCTAGTATTTTTTTAGCAATCAAGATGCTTTTAAGTATGCCAGATTGTTTGGAGTTTAAGATACATTATGTAGATATCATATATTTTTTTCAGGTTTTTCAGTGGGTATACTATTTTCAAAAAGCTGATTCTTTTTTCTTTCTTGATTTTTATTATATTTCACAGATAATTTTCCAATAATAAAAATCAGAGAAATTGCCTATAATCCCACCACCTTGACACTAAATAATAGTTTTTCTCTTCTACATTCCTTGTTACATATCAACTGTTTGCATAATTCAAAGGGAAATACACCTAAGTCCACAATAGTTTTTGTCAAGTACAAAATATATCTTATGGAATGTTTTGCTAGATTTTTAGACTTATGTTTATTACAGAGATTTTCATGAGAACAGAAATTACTGTTCTTGGGTCACTAAGAAAACTGTATTTAAAAAAAAAACTTCCATTAATAACATTTGCATCTATTTGGACTTTATTAAGTCCATATATATTGTATGTGCATATCTACAGAGAAAAGGATACGTATCCAAAATAGCTATATCCGGGTGCTGGCGTTGGGTTCAGTTCAGTTCAGTGGCTCAGTCATTTCCGACTCCTTGCAACCCCATGAACTGCAACACGCCAGGCCTCCCTGTCCATCACCAACTCCTGGAGCCTACCCACACTCATGTCAATTAAGTCAGTGATACCATCCAACCATCTCATCCTCTGTCATCCCCTTCTCCTCCTGCCCTGAATCTTTCCCAGCATCAGGGACTTTACCAATGAGTCAGCTCTTCGCATCAGGTGGCCAAAGTATTAGAGTTTCAGCTTCAACATCACTCTTTCCAATGAACACTCAGGACTGATCTCCTTTAGGATGGACTGGTTGGATCCCCTTGCACTCCAAGAGACTCTCAAGAGTCTTCTCCAACACCACAGTTGAAAAGCATCAATTCTTCAGTGCTCAGCTTTCTTTATAGTCCAAGTCTCACATCCATATATGACTACTGGAAAAACCATAGCCTTGACTAGATGGACCTTTGTTGGCAAAGTAATGTCTCTGCTCTTGAATATGCTGTCTAGGTTGGTCATAGCTTTTATCTAGGTTGGTCATAAGCATCTTTTAATTTCATGGCTGCAGTCACCATCTGCAGTGATTTTGGATCCCCCAAAAATAAAGTCAGCCACTCTTTCCACTGTTTCCCCATCTATTTGCCATGAAATGATGGGACTGGCTGCCATGATCTTCATTTTCTGAATGTTGAGCTTTAAGGCAACTTTTTCACTCTCCTCTTTTACTTTCATCAAGAGGCTTTTTAGTTCCTTTTCACTTTCTGCCATAAGAGTGGTGTCATCTGCATATCTGAGGTTATTGATATTTCTCCCAGCAATCTTGATTCCAGCTTGTGCTTCATCCAGCCCACTGTTTCTCATGATGTACTCTGCTTATAAGTTAAATAAGCAGGGTGATAATATACAGCCTTGACGTACTCCTTTTCCTATTTGGGACCAGGCTGTTGTTCCGTGTCCAGTTCTAACTGTTGCTTCCTGACCTGCATATAGGTTTCTCAAGAGGCAGGTCAGGTGGTCTGGTATTCCCATGTCTTTCAGGATTTTCCACAGTTTATTGTGATCCACACAGTCAAAGGCTTTGGCATAGTCAATAAAGCAAAAGTACATGTTTTTCTGGAATTCTCTTGCTTTTTCCATGATCCAGCAGATGTTGGCAATTTGATCTCTGGTTCCTCTGCCTTTGCTAAAGTCAGCTTGAACATCTGGAAGTTCACAGTTCACATATTGCTGAAGCCTGGCTTGGAGAATTTTGAGCATTACATTACTAGCATGTGAGATGAGTGCAGTTGTGAGGTAGTTTGAGCATTCTTTGCCTTTCTTTGGGATTGGAATGAAAACTGACCTTTTCCAGTCCTGTGGCCACTGCTGAGTTTTCCAAATTTGCTGGCATATTGAGTGCAGCACTTTCATAGCATCATGTTTTAGGATTTGAAATAGCTCAACTGGGATTCCATCACCTCCACTAGCTTTGTTCATAGTGATGTTTTCTAAGGCCCACTTGACATCACATTCCAGGATGTCTGGCTCTAGGTGAGTGATCACACCATCAAGATTATCTGGGTCACGAAGGTCTCTTTTGTATAGTTCTTCTGTGTATTCTTGCCACCTCTTCTTAATATCTTCTGCTTCTGTTAGGTCCAGACCATTTCTGTCCTTTATCGAGCCCATCTTTGCATGAAATGTTCCCTTGGTATCTCTAATTTTCTTGAAGAGATCCCTAGTCTTTCCCATTCTGTTGTTTTCCTCTACTTTGCACTGATCACTGGGGAAGGCTTCCTTATCTCTCCTTGTAATTCTTTGGAACTCGGCATTCAAATGGGTATATCTTTCCTTTTTCCTTGCTTTTCACTTTCTTCTTTTCACAGCTATTTGTAAGGCCTTCTCATTCGGCCATTTTTTTTCTTGGGGATGGTCTTGATCCCTGTCTCCTGTACAGTGTCGCAAACCTCTGTCCATAGTTCATCAAGCACTCTATCAGATCTACACCCTTAAAATCTATTTCTCACATCCACTGTATAATCGTAAAGGATTTGATTTAGGTCATACCTGAATGCTCTAGTGGTTTTCCCTACTTCCTTCAATATAAATCTGAATTTGGCAATATGGAGTTCATGATCTGAGCCACAGTCCATTCCTGGTCTTATTTTTGCTGACTGTATGGAGTTTCTCCATCTTTGGCTGCAAAGAATATAATCAGTCTGATTTCGGTGTTGGCCATCTGGTGATGTCCATGTGTAGAGTCTTCTCTTGTGTTGTTTGAAGAGCGTGTTTGCTATGAGCAGTGCATTCTCTTGGCAGAACTCTATCAGCCTTTGCCCTGCTTCATTCTGTACTCCAAGGCCAAATTTGCCTGTTACTCCACGGTTTTCTTAACTTCCTACTTTTGCGTTCCAGTCCCCTATAATGAAAAGGACATCTTTTTCGGGTATTAGTTCTAAAAGGTCTTGTAGATCTCCGTAGAACCGTTCAACTTCAGCTTCTTCAGCGTTTCTGGTTGGGGCATAGACTTGGATTACCGTGATATTGAATGATTTGCTTTGGAAACAAACAGAGATCGTTTTTGAGTTGTTTTTGAGATTGCATCCAAGTACTGCATTTTGGACTCTTTCGTTGACTATGATGGCTACTCCATTTCTTCTAAGGGATTCTTGCCCACAGTAGTAGATATAATGGTCATCTGAGTTAAATTCACCCATTCTAGTCCATTTTAGTTTGCTAATTCCGAGAATGTCGACATTGACTCTTGCCATCTCCTGTTTGACCACTTCCAATTTGCCTTGTTTCATGGACCTAACATTCCAGGTTCCTATGCACATTGCTCTTTACAGCATCGGACCTTGCTCCTATCATCAGTCACGTCCACAACTGGGTGTTGTTTTTCTTTGGTATTGGGTAATTTTTATTTATTTCCTCATGCTTTACTTTACATTTTTCTTATTCTATAGTCAATATTTATTGTATAAAATCAAGAAACTAAAATTTAAAACATCTGTTCCATTTTTATGGGGCAGAGAAGAAAAACTAAAATTGTATATACCTTTTTAAACCTTCAGTAGGCACCACATATGGTTTCTAGAGGTGCAGAGGTGAATTGTTCAGAGTGCCTGAGAACACAGATGTAAAATCAGAGAAGCAGAGCAGGGGATTAATATGGTCTTGGTGGGAGTCTGTACAGCATACTATGGGGGCTCAGAAGGGAGGTGGGTGATAATACTTAATATTCCATTTTATTCAGCATCTTAGTGTCCTGTGACTAATTGAATTGAGATTTTTCTTAGAGGTTTGTAGTTACTAGAGTGAAATCAGAATTGCCATTCCTATTTTTAAGTCCTGCAAGATCAGTTCATCAGGAACTTACCTGATGAACCAGCTGAATCTAAAAACTTTACCTAATCAACCGTCAAGCTGAGTATGACTTGATTGGCCTCTTGGATATGGAGTGAGGAACAGCTGGTAGGGGGCATGAGTGGCAGCCTTGATTTGTGCTCTGTCTGCTCCCATCCCCCTCACCCCCTCGCCCCCCACCCCGACACACACCCACGTTACAGTATCTTACAGGGCATTTTAAGCAGGAACCCTGGCTTCCGTAGCTGCTCTTTTCTCATGTGAGTGGTAGTAGTGATCAAGTGCTACTATGTCTTATTATAAGGTGTTAAAACAAGGTACCTGTTTTAAGCTTTTTATTTATATTGGCACATTAAACGGGGGAGTCTGGTGGGCTGCTATCTATGGGGTCGCACAGAGTCGGACACAACTGATGCGACTTAGCAGCAGCAGCACATTAAAACACTCAACAGTAATCTTACGTGGTTAGTTTTATGATAATCTCCATTTTATGGATGAGGAAGCTGAGACCTATAGTGGTTAGATAACTTGCTCAAGATTGTACACCTGGTTAAGTAGAGCCAAAATTTGAACCCAGTCAGTATGGCTTTTGAGCCCCATGCCTAACTTCTCCACTACACTGCCTCTTTTATACTTTACAAGGCCAAAAAGGGTGATTAGTACCAAGTGATAGTGTGTTAATGTTTAATTTCAAAGTGATACACTGAGTTTAGCCTCATAACTACATATAAACTTGTAAGTGTGTGAGGTAGCTGGGTAGAGAAGAATAGTACTTATGTTTTGATTGCTAAAGTTGTACTCCACTAGAACATATTTCCAGATTCTAACCTTCTTTACTGTAAAGCCTTGCTTTTTAAGACTTTCTGTGTAGGACTACTTACTTTTAAAAGAACTTAATTTACATGTTACAAAATTTTAAATGGATAGTTTAAGGAGTGCTTCTTTTCTGTTTAGTTCTTATAACCAAGGAATTCACCATATACCTCATTAATAGTAGATCCAGCAAGGGCATTTAATGTATTTTGGATTTTGAATTTGTGTTTAGAAATATATTAATGTGTAAAAGGTAGGTTTGTATATTTATTACCTTATTTTCCAAAAATTTCTGTATATTTATGAAGGATTAGAAATAATTCACATTCTTTTAATAAAATGAAAGAAAGTGTAACAACTTTGGGGTTTAAAATATGCTCGTACCGTCATACTCTTTTCCTCTGTTGTCAGAAAGTTAGATAAAAATTCTAAATTTTACTTTTCAGTGTCATCCATGCTCCATTACCAAGTCCTGTTGACAAAGTAAGTTGCTAATGATTATTTTTTTCCAAACTGATTCAGCTATATTGCTTTTGAAAATGTTTTTGTTTGTTTTAAATATGCTTTACCTAGAAACTTAATTCTCTTTTGTGACAAAATGTAAGAGTGTATTTGGCTGTATAGTTATCTAGTCTGATCTTCAGTAACTAGAGAAAGTACAGTGGATGTTTCTTAGGGAAAAAGCCTTTGTTATCTCAATTAGTGGCTGACTAAACTAGAGTTAGCCGTAGGGAAAAAATGTTAGTTACTACTTTTTATTATGCAATATGTTTCTGCCTAGAAATATTAGTTAAAGCTTTGTGTTTAGATAATTTACTCAAAATATACTTACACGTGGAAATAAAACAGAAGTACAGGCTTACATAAATTGTTCTTTTATTGTCCCTGAAGATCAATTTATTTGATTTGGACAGAAACTTTGCATTAATTAATAATTAGAAAAAATTTTTTCTTTTATTTAACAGTGTATTAAACTGTAGATATTCTTGCTAAATAGCAAAAAAAAAAAAGTCATTTGTATCTTTTGTCATTAAAGTGGAGCTATTGGGAGAAATATTTTCCTTTTTTTTTTTCTTTCCATTTGGATAAAGAATGAAAGCCTACCTGAAACTGAAGTTATCTGTTAGATTCCTTTTTTAGAAGTAAGCATGGTTAATCATCAACTTCAGCAATACCAAGAATCATTTTAGAAGTAAATAGTGGCCCTGCTTATTCAGGACTAACTTTAAAAAAATAATAATATCACTTCTTGTCTTCTAGTTAGAATATTAATTTAAAAAATAGACTTTCTGAGCTTAATAAAGAATGATGTTGACATTACTAGTAAGTTAATATACAAGGCTAGGATAGTATTGAAAATGTTACAGCAACCTGTTAGTGCCTTTTTCTTTTTTTTAATAATGCTGTGGTTCTGTATTTCACACCCAGGAGAAAGCCTTTATAGAGGTTATTTCTTCCCATACTCTTGCATTCTAAGCATTTCTGCTGTGACTTGTAATGTTTGAACACCATTATTTCTCATCTTTTTCTTCTTAAAACCTATGTATCATTAAAAGGAAAAAAAAAAAGATAAACCATTTTTCATTGCTTCTGGCCATTGGACGAAGTATTGTATTTCTTGTCCTGCTTTCTCCCCCACACCCCCCACGTACAAATATCATTTTGAAGATGGCTTCTTCTAAATGAATTGTGACTTGTTAACATATTAAAGAACTATTTAACAGTGTATCTTAAAGGAAAAAATGTAGATCTGTTGATTTAATAAGTATTATTTCTGGGTAAAGAAAAAGCTATATTGCCTTTGTGCTGTAAGTTTGTGATTTGGTTTATCAAAGATTGTTTTCCTTGATAGCACTTGTCGTACCATCCTGGTTGTAAATCTCAAACTGATCACTATAATACAATACCATCTCTAGGTTTTAGACACGGAGCAGAAATATTTTGAAAACTAAAGGAAATCAATTTGAAAAATAATAACTTATTTTGCATGTTTCACTAAATAGGCATTTCAAGGACTTGGTTTGGCTTTAGTATCTTCTGCAAATATTTTGTGTGACTTTTGATGGTATGTCCTTTTGTTTCTAGGTTGCTGCTAACACTCCAAGTATGTACTCTCAGGAACTATTCCAGCTTTCTCAGTATCTTCAGGTAAAGTAAATCTTGAGATTTCTTTGTCTTTAAAAGCAGAGCTTAAACATGGGCTATAGAAATATTGGCTACATACAAATACAAAGGAAATACCTTTTCAAAGTAAAATAAGCAATTAAAAATAGTTTTTATTAAAAAAATAGGATTTAAAAAGTCAGAATTGTTAAGTCTGGCGAAGATAAGGTTCTGTACAAGAGAAGTTTTTTTTCCATCAAATATGGAGAAGTTCCACAGTGTTTCTTTATCCAAAGGTGAGTTTTAAATAAAATTAAACCTGGAGAGATTTTGGATGCTATTTATAGCTATAATAGCAAATAATATGAACCATTAATATGTTAACTGGGTTTCCCTGGTGGCTAAGATAGTAAAGAATCCGCCTGCAGTGCAAGAGACTTGGGTTTGATCGCTGGGTTGAAAAGATCCCCTGGAGGAGGGCATGGCAACCCACTCTAGTATTCTTGTCTGGAGAATCCCCATGGACAGAGGAGCCTGACGGGCTGCAGTCCATGGGGTTGCAAAGAGTTGGACCTGACTGAGCAACTCAGCGCACAAAATATTAACCATTAATAGCAAATATATAGCGCTTACTATATGCCACACTCTAGTCAAGCACTTTACCTATATTAATTCACTTAATCTTTACAAAAATCCTATAAAATACATATTTTATGCCCATTTTTATAGATGGACTTACTGAGGGACAGGAAGTTTAAATAATTTGCACAATATCACATACCTAGTATGTTAGTGAGCTGGGACTTGAACAAAGACAAGTCAGACCTCAGAGTCTCTGCCCGTAAATACTGTTGTATGCTGCTCAGGCTGTAGAAAGATTTCTTGACGGGACAGATACTTACTGTAGAATGGGCTGCTGAAGAAGTTAATACTTAGAGAAATCTCGAGAAAAAATATAAGTGATTATTATTTCCTTTTTTTCTTTCTTTCTGATTTTGGTAGATTTCAACTGGATTATGGTTCTATATCTATAGAACCATGTATATATATAGATGTATGTCTATAGAGCATATCTATATATGCCCTTAATATCTGAAGAGCATATCATAGGGAGCATGATTAAGGAAAACTCCGGATCAGGAGTTTAGAGATTGAGGTTTGTATCTTGATGTAGACTAAATTAGTTCTGTGACCTTGGGTGATTCATTTTACATATGTATATCTTCAGTTGCCTTTTGTTTAAAATGATAAGACCAAACCAGTGACCCTGGATCCCTCCATTATTTTATAGATCAATCACTAAGAGCAGTCCTACTGCAGTTAAAAATGTACACATATGTGAAAACTGTCAGTGTATTAATCAGATCTTGTCTTCCCTTGGAGCATAATGTAGTGGTGAATTGAAAAGCGGTTTCACACACTTTCAGGTTAGAGAACATAGACTCTGTCCAGAATTCCCTGGATTTGATCCGTGGCTTTAACTTTGGACCTGTTGGGAAAGTTGTTTAACTCTTGTGTGCCTCACTTTCCTCATCTATGATATATGTATAGTAGCACTTACATCACAAAATTGTAAAGAATAAATGAATTAAAACAGGGAATTCCCTGGGAGTCCAGTGGTTAGAACTCAGTGCTTTCACTGCTAAGGGCCCAAGTTTGATCCCTAGTCGGGGAACTAAGATCCTCTAAGCCAAGTGGTGTGGCCAAAAGGAAAACAAACAAACAAACAAACATGTAAAGCACTTAGAACAATGTCTGACATGTAGAACATATGCTATAAATGTTGGTAGTTGTTTACCATTCAGTAAGAAGTCACATTAATTGACCTAGCTCTCTCTTATTTTTTTGAGGTAGAAGACATTTTTTTTTTCACTTTCTTACCTCTTTTGTTATTTTATTTTTATTTGGAGGATAATTGCTTTACAGTATTGTGTTGGTTTCTGCTGTACAACAACTTGAATCAGCCATATGTATATATAACACTCCTCTCTTGAGCTTCCCTCCCGACCCCAGCCACCCACCCACCCACTTAATTCCTGTCCTATCGGTTGTCACAGAGCACCAGACTGGGCCTTAGCAGCTTCCCACTAGCTCTCTGTTTTTACATGATAATGTATATATTTCAGTGCTGCTCTCTCAATTCACCCCACCCTCTCCTTCCCTCAGTGTCTACAAGTTTATTCTCTATGTCTTGAGGTAGGAGAAACTTTGAGATCAATCTGTTCTAACCTTTCATTTTTCATATGAGGAATATGGGGCTTCTATGGGATTTCCCAGGGCTATGTACTGTAGTTACTAGTCATTGTCAACTGTGAATCTAATGCTCTCATTCTAGCTCTCATTTCTACCTTCTTATCAGTTCTTTGAATATTCATAGTGGCATAATCTTTCACTGTTCTTTTTCTAATTCTTTGAGAGAAAATTATACTGGCTTGTCTTTTCTGTATACATCTCTTGAAATTGCTGAAGTTCTAATATAAGTTGAATAAGTTAAACCTTTTGAATAAAAACTGAAATGGATACATTTCATGTCTCAGAACTAATCAACCATTCCTGGAAGTGTTAGATATCTGTTAGGATGTGGTTCATGGAGTTATGAAACGCTAAATGGAATTGAGTGAAAAAGGTTAAATTACACCATCTAGTGGAAGTAGTGGTTGTTTGCTGGGTTTTTGTTTTTGTTTTTAAGTAAAACTTTTTGTATCATTAGTGCAATTTCCTGGTTATTAGGCATGTTTTAGAAGCTTAAAATAAACTTGGCACCTAGTCACTTTTAAGTGTAAGCTGTATTTTAATGTGGATTCTGAGGTGGTATGACTTTTATTAGATTCCTTCATCTGTACTTTCAGAGATATTAAAAAGCAGTTCCTTTAACTCTGATTAGACCAGATTTTCCCTAATCGTTATTTATCAAGGATATGGAGAGCAATAAATGCATGCTTTAAACCTCAAGTGCTATGTTTGAAGTATACACTTCTCAGTTGACGTAGCTCCGAGGTCTTAGTAATTCTTCTTCTTTGGATAATGACAGGAATAGAAGAAAGTGAAATTTAAAGTTTTGCCAGAACCTCAACTGAATGCTGTGTGAGCATTTTCACCTTGACTTGCAGTAAAGGAGACCTTAACAGCTATCAAATGTTAACAAGTGACCTAGAGATAAGGCTTTGCTTGCCAGTGTCTTTCTCTGGAACAATATTCCTTTGGAGCTACCAAATAGTTATTTAACTCATTGACTCCCAATTACATGGAATTAACACTTGGCCTCGTACTTATGTTTGACATGTTCATCTGTGGCTAAGTGTTGTATGGTCACAGAGAGATTTAGAACACCTGAAAGTGGAGTAGACTGTGAGGATAAAATAGTCTGTCTTTTTAAGTATATATAACATATAAATTTTTTTAAAGGAAAAATGAAAAGATACTTCTTTTTTAGATGTCATACTCATGTGGCTAAGCCATTATGAAGTATTTTTGCTGTTCTCTCTCTATATATGTGTCAGACACACACACACACACACTTAAAAAAAAGTATATATTTATAGAATGCAGACTTATATCATTTGTTGGATTTTTCTATTCTAGGTTTTGTTCTTTTTTTTTTAATCTGCCTCTTTTTTTTTTTTTTAACGTATTTTGCTTTACAATACTGTATTGGTTTTGCCATATATCAGCATGAATCCGCCATGGGTGTACACGTGTTCCCAGTCCTGAACCCCCTTCCCCATACCATCTCTCTGGGTCATCCCAGTGCACCAGCCTCAAACATCCTGTATTCTGCATCGAACCTAGACTGGCAATTCGTTTCTTATCTGATATTATACATGTTTCAATGCCATTCTCCCAAATCATCCCAACCTTTCCCTCTCCCACAGAGTCCAAAAGGCTGTTCTATACATCTGTGTCTCTTTTGCTGTCTCGCATACAGGGTTATCGTTACCATCTTTCTAGATTCCATATATATGTGTTAGTATAGTGTATTGGTGTTTTTCTTTCTGGCTTACTTCAGTCTGTATAATCAGCTCCAGTTTCATCCACCTCATTAGAACTGATTCAAATATATTCTTTTTAATGGCTGAGTAATACTCCATTGTGTATATGTACCACAGCTTTCTTATCCGTTCATCTGCTGATGGACATCTAGGTTGTTTCCATGTCCTGGCTATTATAAATAGTGCTGTGATGAACATTGAGGTACACGTGTCTCTTTCAGTTCTGGTTTCCTCGGGGTGTATGCCCAGCAGTGGGATTGCTGGCTAATAAGGCAGTTCTATTTGCAGTTTTTTAAGGAATCTCCATACTGTTCTCCATAGTGGCTATACAATAGTGTAGGAGGGTTCCCTTTTCTCTACACCCTCTCCAGCATTTATTGCTTGTAGACTTTTGGATCGCAACCATTCTGACTGGTGTGAAATGGTACTTCATTGTGATTTTGATTTGCATTTCTCTGATAATGAGTGATGTTGAGCATCTTTTCATGTGTTTATTAGCCATCTGTATGTCTTCTTTGGAGAGATGCCTGTTTAGTTCTTTGACCCATTTTTTGATTGGGTCATTTATTTTTCTGGTATTGAGCTGCAGGAGTTGCTTGTGTTTTTTTGAGATTAGTTGTTTGTCAGTTGCTTCATTTGCTATTATTTTCTTCCATTCTGAAGGCTGTCTTTTCACCTTGCTTATAGTTTCCTTTGTTGTGCAGAAGCGTTTAATTTTAATTAGATCCCATTTGTTTATTTTTGCTTTTATTTCCAGTATTCTGGGGGGTGGGTCATAGAGGATCCTGCTGTGATTTATGTCTGAGAGTGTTTTACCTATGTTCTCCTCCAAGAGTTCTATAGTTTCTGGTCTTACATTTAGATCTTTAATCCATTTTGAGTTTATTTTGGTGTATGGTGTTAGAAAGTATTCTAGTTTCATTCTTTTACATGTGGTTGACCAGTTTTCCCAGCACCTCTTGTTAAAGAGATTGTCTTTACTCCATTGTATATTCTTGCCTCCTTTGTCGAAAATAAGGTGTCCATAGGTGTGTGGATTTATCTCTGGGCTTTCTATTTTGTTCCATTGATCTTTATTTCTGTCTTTGTGCCCGTACCATACTGTCTTGATGACTGTGGCTTTGTAGTAGAGCCTGAAGTCAGGCAGGTTGATTCCTCCAGTTCCATTCTTCTTTCTCAAGATTGCTTTGGCTATTCAAGGTTTTTTGTATTTCCATACAGATTGTGAAATTATTTGTTTTAGCTCTGTGAAAAATACCACTGGTAGCTTGATAGGAATTGTATTGAATCTGTAGATTGCTTTGGGTGGTATACTCATTTTCACTATATTGATTCTTCTGATCCATGAACATGGTATATTTCTCCATCTATTAGTTTGATTTCTTCTTTGATTTCTTTCACCAGTGTTTTATAGTTTTCTATATATAGGTCTTTAGTTTCTTTAGGTAGATATATTCCTAAGTATTTTATTCTTTTCGTTGCAATGGTGAATGGAATTGTTTCCTTAATTTCTTTTTCTGCTGCTGCTAAGTCACTTCAGTCGTGTCCGACTCTGTGCGACCCCATAGATGGCAGCCCACCAGGCTCCCCCGTCCCTGGGATCCTCCAGGCAAGAACACTGGAGTGGGTTGCCATTTCCTTCTCCAATGCATGAAAGTGAAAAGTGAAAGTGAAGTCACTCAGTCGTGTCTGACTCTTAGTGACTCCATGGATGGCAGCCTACCAGACTCCTCCATCTGTGGGATTTTCCAGGCAAGAGTACTGGAGTGGGGTGCCATTGCCTTCTCCATTTCTTTTTCAACTTTCTCATTATTAATGTATAGGAATGCAGGGATTTCTGTGTGTTGATTTTATATCCTGCAGCTTTACTATATTCATTGATTAGCTCCAGTAATTTTCTAGTGGAGTCTTTAGGGTTTTCTATGTAGAGGATCATGTCATCTGCAAACAGTGAGAGTTTTACTTCTTTTCCAATTTGGATTCCTTTTATTTCTTTTTCTGCTCTGATTGCTGTGGCCAAAACTTCCAGAACTATGTTGAATAGTAGTGGTGAGGTGGGCACCCTTGCCTTGTTCCTGACTTTAGGGGAAATGCTTTCAGTTTTTCACCATTGAGGATAATGTTTGCTGTGGGTTTGTCGTATATAGCTTTTATTATGTTGAGGTATGTTCCTTCTATTCCTGCTTTCTGGAGAGTTTTTAATCATAAATGGATGTTGAATTTTGTCAAAGGCTTTCTCTGCATCTATTGAGATAATCATATGTCTTTTATTTTTCAATTTATTAATGTGGTAAATTACATTGATTGATTTGCGGATATTGAAGAATCCTTGCATCCCTGGGATAAAGCCCACTTGGTCATGGTGTATGATCTTTTTATGTATTATTGGATTCTGATTGCTAGAATTTTGTTAAGGATTTTTGCATCTATGTTCATCAGTGATATTGGCCTGTAGTTTTCTTTTTTTGTGGCATCTGTGTCAGGTTTTGGTATTAGGGTGATGGTGGCCTCATAGAATGAGTCCGAAAGTTTACCTTCCTCTGCAATTTTCTGGAAGAGTTTGAGGAGGATAGATGTTAGCTCTTCTCTAAATTTTTGGTAGAATTCAGCTGTGAAGCCATCTGGACCTGGGCTTTTGTTTGCTGGAAGATTTCTGATTACAATTTCAATTTCCGTGCTTGTGATGGGTCTGTTAAGATTTTCTATTTCTTCCTGGTTCAGTTTTGGAAAGTTGTAGTTTTCTAAGAATTTGTCCATTTCTTCCACGTTGTCCATTTTATTGGCATATAATTGCTGATAGTAGTCTCTTATGATCCTTTGTATTTCTGTGTTGTCTGTTGTGATCTCTCCATTTTTATTTCTAATTTTATTGATTTGATTTTTCTCTCTGTTTCTTGATGAGTCTGGCTAATGGTTTGTCAATTTTATTTATCCTTTCAAAGAACTACCTTTTCGCTTTGTTGATTTTTGCTATGGTCTCTTTTGTTTCTTTTGCATTTATTTCTGCCCTGATTTTTAAGATTTCTTTCCTTCTACTAACCCTGGGGTTCTCCATTTCTTCCTTTTCTAGTTGCTTTAGGTGTAGAGTTAGGTTATTTATTTGACTTTTTTCTTGTTTCTTGAGGTATGCCTGTATTGCTATGAACTTTCCCCTTAGCGCTGCTTTTACAGTGTCCCACAGGTTTTGGGTTGTTGTGTTTTCATTTTCATTTGTTTCTATGCATATTTTGATTTCTTTTTTTATTTATTCTGTGATTTGTTGGTTATTCAGAAGCGTGTTGTTCAGCCTCCATATGTTGGAACTTTTAATAGTTTTTCTCCTGTAATTGAGATCTAATCTTACTGCATTATGGTCAGAAAAGATGCTTGGAATGATTTCAATTTTTTTGAATTTATCAAGGCTAGATTCATAAATCTAGCCATACCCAGGATGTGATCTATCCTGGAGAAGTTTCTGTGAGCACTTGAGAAAAAGGTGAAATTCATTGTTTGGGGGTGAAATGCCTTATAGATATCAATTAGGTCTAACTGGTCTGTTGTATCATTTAAAGTTTGTGTTTCTTTGTTAATTTTCTGTTTAGTTGATCTGTCCATAGGTGTGAGTGGGGTATTTAAAGTCTCCCACTATTATTGTGTTATTGTTAATTTCCCCTTTCATACTTGTTAGCATTTGTGTTACATATTGCGGTGCTCCTATGTTGGGTGCATATATATTTATAATTGTTATATCTTCTTGGATTGATCTTTTGATCATTATGTAGTGTCCTTCTTTGTCTCTTTTCACAGCCTTTGTTTTAAAGTCTATTTTATCTGATATGAGTATTGCTACTCCTGCTTTCTTTTGGTCTCTATTTGTATGGAATATCTTTTTCCAGCCCTTCACTTTCAGTCTGTATGTGTCCCTTGTTTTGAGGTGGGTCTCTTGTAGACAACATATATAGGGGTCTTGTTTTTGTATCCATTCAGCCAGTCTTTGTCTTTTGGTTGGGGCATTCAGCCCATTTACGTTTAAGGTAATTATTGATAAGTATGATCCCGTTGCCATTTACTTTATTGTTTTGGGTTTGAGTTTATACACCCTTTTTGTGTTTCCTGTCTAGAGAATATCCTTAAGCATTTATTGGAGAGCTGGTTTGGTGGTACTGAATTCTCTCAGCTTTTGCTTGTCTGTAAAGCTTTTGATTTCTCCTTCACATTTGCATGAGATCCTTGCTGGGTACAGTAATCTGGGCTGTAGGTTATTTTCTTTCATCACTTTAAGTATGTCTTGCCATTCCCTCCTGGCCTGAAGAGTTTCTGCTGAAAGATCAGCTGTTATCCCTATGAGAATCCCCTTGTGTGTTATTTGTTTTTCCCTTGCTGCTTTTAATATTTGTTCTTTCTGTTTGATCTTTGTTAATTTGATTAATATGTGTCTTGGGGTGTTTCGCCTTGGATTTATCCTGTTTGGTACTCTCTGGGTTTCTTGGACTTGGGTGATTATTTCCTTCCCCATTTTAGGGAAGGTTTCAACTATTATCTCCTCAAGTATTTTCTCATGGTCTTTCTTAAAAATATGGAACACTTCACGAATTTGCGTGTCATCCTTGCACAGGGGCCATGCTAATCTTCTCTGTATCGTTCCAATTTTAGTATATGTGCTGCCGAAGGAAGCACTAGGTTTTGTTCTTTTAAACTCATTCTTGTGAATTACAATTAAAGAAGCAAAAACAGATGACCTGTTTCCTGTTACAGAGGAAGTTGCAGCGAGAGCACCCCTAACAGCTCTACTTACAGTACAGCTCAACAAATAGGCTAAAATGATCTCTGTGTGTGTGTGTGTGTGTGTGTGCGCGCGTGCACGCGCGCGCGTATGTGCCTGTGCGCACTCAGTTGTGTCCTATTCTTTGCAACTCCATGGACTCTAGCCTGCCAGGCTCCTCTAACCATGGGATTTTCCAGGCAAGGATACTGGAATGGGTTGCCATTTCCTTCTCCAGAGGATCTTCCTGACCCAGGGATTGAATCCGTGTTTCCTGCAGCTTCTGCCTTGTCAGGTGGATTCTTTACCACTGCACCATCTGGGTTAAAATGATGTGGGCTAAATATATTATACTAAGTAGATTTATCAGGTTTGAAAGCAAGATACACTGTAGGATGTGAAACAAGAATGTTTTCAGAATGTGCTAATAATTGATTATTTGTCAAAGGAATTGTGCTGAGGTTATTAGAATTTCTTTTGTGATTTATAATATTAGGAGGCCTTACATCGGGAACAGATGTTGGAACAGAAGTTAGCCACGCTTCAGAGGCTGCTAGCCATTACCCAAGAGGCTTCAGATACCAGTTGGCAGGTATTCCAGTTGCCTTTATACTCATAAAGCGTTTAAGCACAGCTCAGTATCCCTTAGATGGTTATTAAACTGAAACTAAAATTATGTAGCAGACAAAGGCATAGTTATTTCTTAATGAACAAATATTGAAAATTTAGCATTTTTAAGTGAATGTTGGTCAACTTTGTGATTTTTAGGTCTTTTTTTTGGCAGTAGCAAGCTTTTTGATATATGTTATTTTATAACTACTCTGGGATTTTATTTATATTTCATTTTTCTTTAACAGGCTTTAATAGATGAAGATAGACTCTTATCACGGTTAGAGGTTATGGGAAACCAATTGCAAGCGTGCTCCAAAGTAAGTATCCATCTCAAGTACCTAAAGAAAAATGCATTGGTTTTTATGTAGCTTCATTTGTTTGATTGTTATTTTGAATACATTCAAAAACATCTATACATTTTCACCATTTTAAAAATCTTTTACCATTACATGAAATTTCACACATACATGTAAGTAGAAAAAACTGTATATAGTGAATACCCATATAGAATTCTCTTTTTTCCATCATAGTTGATATTTGTTGGAAAAACTGGGTCTTTCACCCTGTACAATTTCCCTCAGTCTGGAATGATACTTAAACCTTCTTGCTCCTCCTCTACACCATAAATTTATACAGTCCATGGAATTCTCCAGGCCAGAATACCAGAGTGGTAGTGAGATATTAGTGATCTTTGATTATCCTTTCCTATATTCATTCTTTGTAATTCTATCTTTCCTTCATTTACTAGAGGCATTACTTCTATAAAGAGAAACTTCTCTCATAAGCCATTTTATTTTCCTAAAGAACATTTTCTTTAGGAAGAAAAGGATGAGTGATTTTTCTCTCTTTATTTACTGGATTTCAAAATGATGTTTTGGCTCCTTTTCATCTACCAAAGAATGACCAATTAAGTATTTTTTTCCTGCATATAAGATTTAAATACATAGCATGGGTTAAACCTGTTTTGTTTTTCTTATTGATTCCTAGTTCTCCCATCTTTGGGAGGCCTTATTCAGGGAACTTCTTCAGGTTGGCACCTGAGTTCTTCTGGTAGTACCCTATCAGACTTGGATAATAGCTTCCTGCTATCATATCAGACAAGGTAGTCCAGACTCATCTTGTACATCTCTTCCCTTAGACTTGGGATCAGCTTTTTCCTCAGGGTACTCTTATTCCTTTTGGCTTAGTTATTGTGTTAAAATGCTTGACACCCTTTAGAAGTTAAGAGATTATTTTTGCCCATAAGTGTAAATATTGTGGCTTTCAGAGAATATGGCAAGTATTAATAGAATAGTTCATTCATTTTGTATACTTGGAGAAATTTTCAGTGAGCTTTGACTTTTTTCTCTTGAAAGTATGAGCTAATATGCTTGTGAGAGCATAATTTACTAATGCAACTTTTATATACAGCTTCAGTTAATACAGAGTTGACATAATTTCTGTTTGGAGGTACCTTAATATAGAACTCAGAGAACATCACAATGTGTTATTTTTTTCAAATGGTAAATGCTTTAAAAAAATAACTATAAATATTTTTAATCCTAGAATCAAACAGAAGATAGTTTACGGAAGGAACTTATAGCGTTACAGGAGGATAAACACAACTATGAGACTACAGCCAAAGAGTCCCTGAGGCGGGTTCTTCAGGAGAAAATTGATGTGGTTAGAAAACTGTCGGAAGTTGAGGTATTTCAACTTAACAGACACTAACCAAGACTATGATTTTACAGTTTTAGCCTAAAAGTGCTAGCATTTCAAGACATTTCAAACTTGGGTATTAGTATGTAGCTAGGAAGTTTTTCCTGTCTTATCTGGTGGGAAGGAACAGTATGCTATTTTCATTTTAGGAGTTCTTAGCATAGCCACATGAGCTCTGATACTTATGGTCCCTAGTCAATGATTAAGGAAATAAAAGCCTAACCAGGGAATTTTACTATTTCCACTTTGGTTAGATTTCAACCTCCACACAATGGACCATGATATGTGCCAGGGAATTGATCTCCTTTCATATAATTTTGTTTTTCTTCCGATTGAGGATAGTCAGTCTTAAGGCAGAGAGCTCCACCACTATTCTTACCTTCCCCCTCCTGCAGAGAGGAGAATTGTGCCTGGAGAGGGTTACTGTTTGCTTCTCCAGGGGATCTTCCCAACCCCAGGATCAAACCTGGGTCTCCCGCATCACAGGCAGATACTTTACCGTCTGAGCCACCAAGGAAGCCCAGTCTCAAAGTGACTGATTCATGGTCAGATCATTAGTATGATGTGCAAAGAAAGAAGAATGCTAATTGTCCTCTAATTTTGTTGATTGTGTGTGCACATTATTAAATGTGCTTTTAAGAAGTGATAGGCTTAAAATATTTTCAAGACCAAAACTCATACCCTGTGACCTTTAAAAAGTATGATTATATGAAGGATCAGCCTCTCCTTCCACGTTTCGTTTTTCCAAGTCCTTTGTATTTTCTGTTTTAGCATGTACCTGAGGTAGATTGAAATTCTTCTGTTACTTAGTTCAACCTTATATAAAGTCAAGAGTAGATTCTGATTTAGAACAGTCCATAGAATTATAGTTTGTATAAATTGAATTTAGAATGTGCATTTATTCTAAATTAATTATCTGTAAACTTGAATTACAGCGAAGTCTTAGTAATACTGAAGATGAATGTACCCATCTGAAAGAAATGAATGAACGGACTCAGGAAGAATTAAGAGAATTAGCCAATAAATATAATGGTGCAGTTAATGAGATTAAAGATTTATCTGATAAATTAAAGGTATGTATTTCTCAAACTGGAAATATAGAAATTAATCATCCCTAACATGCTGGATAGCTTAAGAATTTAGATATTGCTGAATAGTTGTTGATGAATTTATAGTATAAATCAGTTGCCGTTTAACCCAAATCCCATTACCAGTGATAATTAAAACTTTGTAAAAGTTGACATATTTCCTTTGGATGAAAGTAAATAATGAGTTTAAAAATATATTAAATAGATAAGAATCACCAAAACCCAAGATACTCAGACTTTTGGAAAACTAGGGCCTGCTTTTCTTTAAGGTGTCCCAAATTCAGTTAGTGCTGGAGCAAACCTAGAGAGAACTTTCGCGTGATTCCTTCCAGGAGGCCATAGCCTATGCGTGGACTGCAGCTCCCTGTAGCTATAGGATATTTAGGATAAGGACAGACCAGATCACACGTAACGCCGTCTTGGTCATGTAAAATGTTAGAACTGAGTTTGTGAAGACCCGTCTTTATGTAATTCACACCATAGATTGAGTGGCCAGAAGATACCCATTTGTTAATAGAAGACCAGAACATACCTCCCATTCGTGTGAATGGTTAACCTATATAGCTTTAACTATTAGACTTGTTAAAAAGAAGTCATTTAAAAAAGTGCTTGATTCCTTTAGCTAAAAGTAATTTTGTTTAAAATTTCAGAATAAGCTACACTGTAGAACTTAAAAGCTAATTGAAACAATAGTAATTTCAGGGAAAACTATATTTCTATCTTGAAAAATGAGGTTTTCATTTTGACCCTTATAATCTATGTATGTATTGTGTTTGTTTGCTTGCTACAAGTTTTTCTCTCTCAGTTGATACAGAGGGATGACACAGTGCATATCACTTTTGACATCATTTACATGAATAAAAGGAGTCCTGTTTTAGACATCTTAAAACAAGGTCAGATTTTATTAAATAGCTGGATTTTTTTTTTTTCATTTTCAACAGATAGCAGAGGGAAAACAAGAAGAAATCCAACAGAAGGGACAAGCTGAGAAAAAAGAATTACAACATAAGATAGATGAAATGGAAGAAAAAGAACAGGAGCTCCAAGCAAAAATAGAAGCTTTGCAAGCTGATAATGACTTTACCAATGAAAGGCTAACAGCTTTACAAGGTAAGTTAGCTAATCCAGAAATTGATCTGATTTAATTTTTTCTTTCTTTTTATCTGTGAAATATCTTTTTCTTGGACTTTTATTTACAGTACGGTTAGAACATCTTCAAGAGAAAACTCTTAAAGAATGCAGCAGCTTAGGTAGGTGTCACCAGATTTCTTACTTAAAGCTGAATTTTTATCATTAAATTTTTGTTTACTATCTCACATTGTGTACTTGCTTTCTTTAAGAGGGATGTTTTACATATTAGGTGTAAAGTATCTACCCTCTTTCAGAAAATTTCCTTTAAAAATATGCTTGATTGCCACCAGTGGGCACCATTGTGTAGTCTTTGAAATGAATGAAATTTATACATCTGAGATGGTCTGCTTAGAGATATTTAAATAAGAAAAACACATGAACAGCAGAATCCTTTTTCTTTTGAGGTTTATCGAAAGGTTACTAAGCAGTTCTAGGCTTTTCGCTAAGATGATAGAAAATGGCAAGTTGAACCCTTCTTGTAAAAATAAATTTAAACTGTTCAGTCAGTCTTAATGTCAGTAGGAATACAAAATGCCATGGTTACACTTGAGACCAGTTTTAAAGTAATACTTTTTTTGATCAGGCAATGATACACTGTCTTAATCCTAGGGATACAAGTTGATGACTTCTTACCTAAAATAAATGGGAGCACAGAAAAAGGTAGTGTAAAAAACTTAAATATTTTTCTTTTATGATATCCTTTTACTATTTAAGCAGGATAGAGAAGTCAGGGATTTTAGATTTTAAGTGTTTGGCGTGAAAAGCATGCTGTTCATAGACTGTTAAATCCCATCTTTTAAAAGTCAAGCTTCCTTTTATTTTCTATTTCTTAATTCTGTGAGCTATGATTAGATGTCCCTTGTTATATGGAAATTTCAGTTATTGAAATAGTAAGATTTTAATAATGTTCAACTTTAGTGTTGGTTTATATAACCTAGTATAGCTTCCCCTGCCCTCTACTATATTTTCAAAGACGATACCACCATTTTCTTCCATCAAGTACTGCTTTCTGGGGATAATTGGCCCCTGTTTTTTAATATTTGTGCCCTGCCCCCTTCCTGGCCAAGAGTTTACTTAAGAGTCCAAAAAAGAAACAAAAATAGAAAGAAAAAAAAATGTCCAGTGAGTGTTTGGATGTGTCATCGAAACTGCTCTCTTTATCTGTCTGTTTTATCAATCAGAGAAAAGGGAGTCAGTCATGTATGCCATCTGAAAAATTATTTTTTTGTTCTTGATATCTGATCCTTCTTTCTGGATAGCTTGGGTTATCTCTTGCCACAAATGTATAACCACTGTTGGTTTTCCTACTGCAACATGAGTTTTCTACTCAATGGTTTCTATATTCCTGCAGTCATGAAGATTTGTCCTCCCTCCCCATTCATCCAACATTAACTGAGCACCAGCTATATGCCAGATTCTGCATTAGATCCTTAGAGTACAAAATGCATAAAATTATTTTCTGTGTTTACAAATATATGTGCCTCTCAACTCAGTGTTTATATATAGAAGATGCCAAGGTCAGTACCCGAAACTTCATACTAAATAGTTTTTCCATGTATCAGGGGATAACTTTATAATTCTTGGGCGGCATCTAAACTCTGATAAAGTTAGGAAGTGCTTTTTTGGTTTGTTTTGGTTTGGTTGGTTTGTTTTTAATCAGGAAGTGGAATAATAGGCTCAGGTAACCATGTATATGTGAGGTACAAGATCAAGAGCTAATATTCCATGTATAATAAGTCTTGAAATTCAAAAAAGTTTCATCAATCATTATTATGTGACTATTTTATATATGCTTTGTGAAATAACATTGACACTATAAAATTTCAGTTTGAGTTTCAATTTGAGACTTTTTAAAGGTGTAGTTTATGTTCATGCACCATTATTATTAAAGTATATTTAGTAAACATATGTAAAAAGACTTTATCTTCATGTTCTAAAAGCTTCTCATTCTTAAATGAATTTATATTTTCTGTTGTTGTTATTTTGCTCTTTTTTCTCTTTCTGGCATATACACTTCTCATTCAAATCCATCACCCTTTTGACTAGAACATGTATTTGTTGATAAAGCTAGTGTTAATTCAAGCTGGGAGCATTCTATTTCTTTAGTTAATAATCTTTTTATGTACACTGAACCATCATTATGCTATTTAGGGTTGTAAAATTATGGCTTAACAATTTTTTGCCAGTTCTAGTTTATTTAAATGAGAAAAGCTGTAGACAACTCCTTGATTTAAAACTGAATAAAATATTAATATTTTGGATACCTTAGGGTACTCCTGGCTATGATTATTTTTCCCTTGCAGATGTTAGTGCTTAATTGAGTAGTGTGTGAGTGACTAATAGAATATCTTTAAAGAAAAGTGAAAGTGAAGTCGCTCAGTCGTGTCCGACTCTTTGCGACCTGTTGACTGTAGCCCACCAAGCTCCTCTGTCCGTGGGATTCTCCAGGCGAGAATATTGGAGTGGGTTGCTATTTCCTTCTCCAGGGGATCTTCCCGACCCAGGGATCAAACCCAGCTTCCCACATTGCAGGCAGACGCTTTAACCTCTGCACCACCAGGGAAGCCCTGAGTAGTAAGTATCTGGATAAGCACAGAAGCTTCATATTTAGTTACAGAGTAGATTATGGATAAGATGAGTCTATTCTGAATCATTTATGATATAATAAGAGACTGATTATCAAGTATTCAAATATTGTCAAAGTCTGTAGTTATAATATGGTATTAGATATAATTGTAACCAAAATTACTCTTTAAGCAGCAGAGGGAGAACCAAGTTTAGTTGTAAGAGAATATTTCAAACATGTCTGGAGAAGTTAAGATTAATAATACTTCTCCAGTAAACTCATTTTTAAAATTACTTAAATCTAAAGTAGCTGTTATAAGCACAACTTTGTACTATAATTTTTAAAATGTTACCTAGTAAGCATGTTTTGAATATATCTTAGATGGTATTTAGAAAAGTGCTGTTTAATAGAACTATTCTGAGTGCCACATACATAATTTAAAATTTTCTGATAGTCAGATTAAAAATACAATAAGGAATAGCTAAATTTTTAATAATATATTTAATAATATGTTTACTTTAGCCCACTGTATTTAGAATTTTATTTCAATATGTAGTCAACATTAAACTATTACAAATGAGTATTTCACGTTCTTTATTCCTTAGTAAGTTTTTGAGGCCTGCTGCTGCTAAGTCGCTTCAGTCGTGTCCAATTCTGTGCGACCCCATAGACGGCAGCCCACCAGGCTCCCCCGTCCCTGGGATTCGCCAGGCAAGAACACTGGAGTGGGTTGCCATTTCCTATAGATACTTAATTTACGCTGACAACACATCTCAATTCAAACTAGCAACTTTTTTTAAGGGCTCAGTGGTCACATGTGGCTAATGGCTGCTGTACCGGACAACACAGGTCTGAATGAAATACGTAGGTAACCCATGTATAAATAAAACACATTTTGTCTCATGATTCTTATTATGTTTCTGTGGCTACTTTTCTTTGCTTTCCTACAACCCTCTTTAGTATCACAGGACACCATCACCACTCCTCCTGCCCTCACACTTCAGTATCTGATTCGTGACTCCTGGTTTAGATGATCAGTGACATCTTATATAGTCTTGGCAAAGTGAATTCCCTAGGGCTTGATTTCAAGGAATGAAATACTAAAAGTGTCGTGATCCAAATCATTTACATGCACTACCTGAAAGACTTTTCTCTCATGTGTCTTAGGCAATAACCGTTGTGAAAGTCACATGTATATTTATCTTTTATATTAATCTTGCATTTCATCTAAACTAGTATAGTAGATATTTTAATGTAGAATCATATAGTAAGAGATCAGAGTAGGTAAAAAGTTTGATTTTTGGCTTGGTGTGTGATCTCAGGTGGATTGTCCTGCATTAATAAATTTCATCTGAAGTCTTGTGATGCTAGTTTGAAACTCGGTTTCAAATATATTTTATACAGTCCTTTAGTTAGGCTAAAATTTAGTTTTACTGAGTTTTCATATTTAACAGTGATATTGTATAGTTTGAATTTTGAAAATGTTGTCATAGCTTACATAGGAAGTACTTTTTAAATTTCATTTTAGATTTTTTTTTAATTTTTAATTTCTGTTGCAGTTAGGCTTATTTTTTCTTCTTGAGGCTATATTGTATCTCTCTATATTAATAATTTAACTATGCAGCTATACAATTATATAAACTATATATAACTGTGTGTATGTGTATATATATATATAAATAAATACATATATATAAAAGAGCTGGTCTGACTTGGTGACTGAACAACAAATAGAAAAATATACGTTTGCATACCATGTAGCTAGATAAAGGATAATGAGAGATTTAATGATGAATGGTAATAAATAAGAAAGCTGTCAGTATAGATGTCAGAAGAGGTTATCCAGCGATCAGAGTAAGAGATGCCTTTGAAACAAAGTTGAGATGATGAGGTGAGGCCAGGTGGAGAAGAGAAAAGAAGCTTTTACCATCAGTCTGACTCATTGTTTTTGACAGGTTTTTGTGCTTTTACACCTTCAAGATAGTCATCATGTTGGAATGTATTTTTAACTCTTGAACTTCCAATGTCTGTTTGGTAGTTGTGAAAGATATAAATATGTACTTGAAGGATATTATCCAGATTCAGAAGTCGGCTCTTTGAATCAAAGTAATTAAAAATTTACTGTAGGAAAAGGGCTGAAACTTTTATTAGACTGTGTTTGGTTTTGATTCTCTTTACATATTTGGAAGAAAAATGTGTTTAATCTGAGCAAAATAATTTACCAGGATCCTTATTTTAAAATGTACAGGCATTGTTTTTAATCATTTAGGCAGAGGTAAACAATGTAGTGATTTGATAGTATATGAAGTATAAATTAAGTGACTGGAGGAAAGACTACTTGTGAAACAAAAGTGTAAAAATTAAAATATTGTATCATTTTCTTTACAATTTTAAGGCATTATTTTATGGTATTCTTAAAATATTTACTTTTTTGCCTCTTAACTAAGATGAATAACTTTGAATAGGGACTGTTAGGAAACAGTCATCTGAAAACCAATTCAATAAGAAATATAAAAATTTTAAATTAATGGTATTTATTAAGCTCACATGGAAAAAAGATGCATTTTAAAAGTGAGAGAAGCTTTTTAAAGCAATATATGACAATGGTGTTCCTGAACTATTTGGATAGAAACTGCACCTTTAAAAGCTAACCGTTTGGGGTACAAATTAAGATTACATAATTACAGTTTTCACTCATTTAACTCCAAAATATGTCTGCTATTAGATATAGTAAACCTTGATTAACCTTATTCAATTACCCATGTTAGTACAAACGTTTTGATTTTCCTACCTTTGCTGTTGGTTTTCAAAAACAGCAACAAAGACTATATCCTTAAAGGTGTTTCTTTCTTTATTAGAGCACTTGCTTTCAAAGAGTGGCGGGGACTGCACTTTTATTCATCAGTTCATAGAATGCCAAAGTGAGTACAGAGTATTTTTCACATTGATTTTAATTAAGTCAGGGTCTAAATTGAAAAGTGAGAGGAAAATGAAGCTCTCCGTGTGTTTGTTATGGTAGAAGTGCACAAAGGCCATCTTCAGACAGCAGTGACTCTTTACATACTGTCTCTGTTTCCCTCTTGTGAGAAAAGTATTTCTCTTACATTTGCTTTCACAGATGGAGGTGAGCATTTCGTGTTCCTCACACACACACACACAAAGATGAAGTTTCAAGCTTTTTAATTAAAAGTTATTATTGAGTAGCGAATAAAACAATGTCGAGGAACTAAATGTCTGGCTACTTAAGAGACAATAATAACGTTCACCTGTTTTACTGAAGTTCTACTTCTATCACAGTTTCGGATTTTGAGTTCTTAGACAAATTTCTTAAACGATTAAATGATGTCATAAAAATAGTGCTTTCGTTTGGGCATTAGGATAGCAAGAGCTTTCTAAGAGAAGAAGTAGTAATAGATTGTCCTTCAGTGTGACACCTACTGCCTACCCTGGAGAAGTTGTACAAGGCTAATTTTAATAATATTTTAAAGATAGACTGGTTGGCTTTTGAGGTGATCTATACCTCTGCTGAATTCTGAATAAAACAATTGTGAAATCCCTCTTACTTGAAAATCATGTGACTGCTTAAATCTGTAACAATCACAAAGTTGTCTTAGTTTCTTAGTAATAATTACAGGTCACTATATGTAGTAAAAATTTATTGATGAAATTTATACTTTTTCCTATCAGACATACACTTTGTCAGACTCTTTTTTTTCTTTCTGTTTGCTCTCTCTCTTTGAAAGGAGTGGTTTTCCAAATATTTCTGAATTCAGTTGATGGGTGTGCATGCATGTATGGTTACTCTCCCACCCTCTGTTCCCACATAGCCAATCTGAAGAGCATTCATGGATTGTAAGAGTCACACCTGGTAATTATAGCAGGCACAAATTCAACAGATCAAATATTACACTCCTTAGAGTTGCTTTAAGGAAACCTGAAATTTCATTGAATTGTTTTAGAAGAACTGTGTTTGTCCATTTTAGAGATTATAATATTGAATGTAAGCTTAATACTACTTTGAGCCAGGTTTTGTAATAAATGTGGTATATTTCTTTGTTCTTTAACAGTTTTTTGATGAAGCGAAGATTAGTGCATCTTTTTGTTACCTTCTGATTACTAAATCTCACTTTTATAGGCAGTTGATACAAGGATTTGGGCAAAATAATTGGTACCCACTGAAACCAACTAAAAGTAGAATATATGATCTAAAATATGAATCTTTAGGAAGATTTTATACTTAATTTTGTTACATGTGACCATTTAAAAATATTTTTATTTTCAACTTTTGGGATTCGTATTTGAACCTAAACAAATAAGAGCAGAGAATTATCAAAATAATGTTTACTAAGCTACAGTTGGCAAAACAATTTAAAGTATTATTATAAAATGTATAAAATGTGTAGCTTTAATTTTAACACAGAGCATTGTTCTTTTTAAAGAAAGAAAAAGATGTTTGGATATTTTTTATTGAGTCATAGTTACAGAGATAAACATTCAGAGATTAAACAGAAGTTATATAAATTCTGGATTGCAGCTATCCCTTCCGTGGGGATATCAGCCAATAAGGTTATGTTTACAAGGAGTAAGTAATGGCATGGGAAAGTGCTGAATGTGGTAGGTACATAGAGGGGAAAATGAAAATATAAAATCCTGTTTTTGTGGACAAAGAATGAACCAAAGAACAGAAAAAATAAAATACAAGCATTCCTAGACATTTGAATCCACTGAGTTCTTAAGTATCTAAGAAGTGTGGGTTGTGAGTTCAGCTAGTTAGGGGTATAGCTTGTTATCTGAATCCATTTGGTTTCTGAGCTTCCATGGCAAGTAGCAAGAATTTGATTAATGAGGATGCCTGTGGTACCTCAGATTTTCCAAATCTGTTTGGCTCCTTAAATTTGGATAGCTGGAGCTGGAGTAGTAAGGGTCACCTCTGGTTTGATTTGTTCTCATTTCCATTATGTTTTGACATTTTTATTGTTTGATGACAAGATGCCATTGTAGAAATTATTGTGCCATAATAAGTATTATGGCAAGCAAAGCAAATTCAGCAAAAATCTTACTGAAGTGAACTTGTGAAACAATTTTGTATGATTTTTTTTTTACAAGCACACATAACCTTTTTTGCCATTATTTTCTTTAATAGGCATCTTGAACTGATTTATAGTCTTGAACAAGAAGCATTTATTCTGTGAGCAGTAATACTTTATATTCTTGTTTCCAGTCTTTTAAAAAGTGAATATTAAGAACCTGGCTTTCATTATTTACTGTGCTTGTATCGTGTAAATTCACTTGATGTTTTAAAAATTAGAAAGCAAATAGTTTACTTTCATAGGGGTTATCTTGCCTATTTTAAACATATTGACAAGGTTTTTTCAGTTTATGTGTATGACTCCGTAAGAGAACAACTTGATTGTTGGTTCTCTCTGTTTATAAGGTGATTTTGAAGAAATTAAATGAGTCAAAATACACTTCAATTTGTTTTCCTTTTATGGTAAAAACAGACTGTGCTCCTTTTAATTCTCTTGTAAGAGAAAAGCTTTTAATCTCCAGCACAGAGATCGGATTTTGAACAGATTTAATATAACCTTTTGCATAATTACAGAACTGTGAAGTAAAATTTCAGTATAAAAATACATCATACAAAATCTAGGATAAGTAACGTTAGTAAAACTTGCTATTAAAGTTCTAGCAAGGTCTCTTCTTCAGAGATTCAGGCATGAAGTTTGGTTTAAGCAGAACTCCACATTCCATGTTCCCTGCAAATTTTAGTCACTCGAGGTTTACCATATAAACTTGTATGAATACATTGAGACCTTTGTGTGCTTGCCAAACATGCTTTCTGGGTTAAAAATTGTGTTCTTTCTCACTCTGTGTAATACACATCCTGTGAATTCTGCTGCTTGATTAACTTGTGTGCTTAGTGAAAGGATGAAAGGTGAAAGGTAAGCTAAGGATGTAGAGACCCGCCACCAGTTGGTGGGCATGAAGTGAAAAACAGCCTTTTCTGGACTGCTGCCCGCCTCTTTAATTTCTCTTGCTACTCTTTGTCACAGCAGCTGGATGCCGGAGAAACTTTGCTGAGATCTGCTTTATGGAGACAAACTGTCCCTTCCCCACAAAGACATGTCCGTTTTGATGGAGTTAGAAGTCCCATGACATAAGCCTCATGTCTTTGTATTCTTACAGAATACTTTCTATATGACTTAGTTGTTTTTCTTTTTTCTTTCTTTTTTTTATTTTTTCGCCGTGCCTCTTGGCATGTGAGGTCTTAGTTCCTCAACCAGGGATCAAACCTGTGACCCCTACGTTGGAAGCATGGTCTTACCACTATACTGAAAGGGAAGTCCCAATAGTTTTTACTATTATTAGGCAAAAGTCTCATTCTCTTAATATTTCATAGTTTATTTCTACTTGTTTATTTCCTAATTTTAAAAGTGTGTTTTTTTTTCCCTCCTTACCTCCCATCCCATTTTGACATTGCAGTCACAATCTGTGTATGATTTTCTCCTTCCATCCTCCTTTCTCTTAGGACTTTGCTTTGACTCAGAAATTGCCTTATTTGGAGTAATGCTTTGAATCTCTGATGCTCATGTGATTGTTTACTTTTCATCACTCTATGATATCAGCCTCTCTGAACAATTTCTGGCTTATTCTGATTGCATATTGTACTTGAAACAGTTTTAAATTTTCATCTTTTAAACTGTTGTTTCTCTAAGCCAAAGCAGTTTATTTATGACGAAGAATAGAAAACGCTTGGTGTGGTTCCCTGCTCTTATTAGTTAATGTTCCCATTATAGGACAGTCTTGAGTTTAAACTAGCTCATTTTTTATTTCTTTGTTCTCAGAGTAGTTGTTCAACTTAAGATATATTGGAAGGTTTTTATTTGTTGTTTACTTGTACCAACCATTTCCCCAGTCAGCTAGCTTTCCAATATTTCTGCCAGATTTTCTCTCAATATAACTGCACAGAAGATAGTCTTAAATTCATGCCAGTAACGTTTTGATACATAGACTGTTCCTTTTAAAAAAAAAATCTGTTTCTGTATTCTTGAAATTGGTTCATTTAATTTTAAATCTATCCTTGAATTCCAATCTTGTTTCCTTTTTTTTCCTTTATTCTTAGGTTTTAAGACAAATAGCTTTTGGAACTGTTTTTATAGAAAAAAACAATAGTAATAGTAAAAAAACAATCTTCTACAATAGTAATTTTATTTTGCTGCAGAAAGTAATAACCTTGTGAAAGTCTGTATTATTAAAATTTGCAACCTCTCAGAATCAGTCTTTGCAGTAATAATAAAGCTTTCTTTCTACTATGTGAGCTGCTATTCTCTGAAGGGAAATAAATTGTCAGCTTGATGTTGAATGCTATTTGTTAATTTTTGCTTTCTGTCTTTTAAAATAATACTTATTTATTTGGCTACCTTGGGTCTTAGTTGTGGCGGGCAAGCTCAGTAGTTGTTCCATGTGGTCTCTGGAGCACGTGGGTTTTAGTTGCTCCATATGGGATCTTAATTCCCCGACCAGGGATCAAACACGAGTCCCGTGTATTGCAAGGTGGATTCTTAACCATTGGACCACCAGAGAAGTCCCTGGTTATATCTTGATGTTAATTCTAATCTCAGTTCCTAAGCTGTATTTCCCTTTAATGACCTTCTAGGTAACTTTAGCTCATTTTTATTTGTGATGTATAGAGTTGGATCAAAGGAACATTTATGTGAATTCTGATTTGATCCTTCATTGGCAGTATGACTGGGTGGTATGATCTTTTCAAACCTCAGTTTCCTCTTTTATAAATGGGATGTTAGTACCTATTTCGTAGGATTATGAGAAATGAGACCATATTTACTAAGTGCTCTAAGTAATGCCTGATATGCAGAAATACATGTTACCTAGAAGGTAGAAAACTTTCTAGGAAGCATGAGGCAGGGTTTGGAAGATCATTGTCAGTGGGAGCTTTCATGTTGAAAACTTCTTTTTATTCCCATTTTCAAGATAGGGAAAGCTAATTGATGTAGCTTTATTGTTCCTGTTAACGTAATAGGTTTCTGACAATCTAGCAGTGGTCTAACTTTTAAATTACCAGTATACGTGCCATTTAAAAGTTTTGGTCCAAGCACATTATTTTGATGCCCTAGTCATAACATTATTTTTTTATAATGAAACCTAACTTTGAGATTTAGAAATATTCTCCAAGTTGGCATTTATTCTTCTACTTTTCTGTTTAAGGTCCCTAGGGAACTGACACCCCTATCTGATTGTCAGTGCTGTTTGAGTTTATCTTCTGCTTTCAGTTGGTTGTAGCTGTCATGTGAGGAAATTGGTTCTTGAAGAACAAGGCACAACTGTGCTCCTGTTAAGCTTCTTTTGTTTGCATTGTTTCTCATTTTCATTCTGTGCCACATAGTAATAGAGATACTATGTCATGTATTTTTTATCAGCCAAGAAATAAATTTGGTTCTGTTCTATTCCATCTTTGACAGTATTCAATGGTTTTTTACAATTCTATCATGTTTTCTGACTATACAAAGTGCTTTGGTGCTGGTTCTCAAATGTTGTCAAACTTATTAAAACCATCAGTTCTACTCCTTGGTAGGTTCTCTGCAGAAAGGCATATGTGTATGGATCAGGTACAGATGCAAGAATGTTCACAGCAGCATTATTCTCAGTAGTTCAGAACTGGGGAAAAACCCTAAAGATTTTCAGTATTCAAATAGTTAAAAAAAAAAAACGCTGAGGAATATAGGATGAACAAAGTTCAAAAGCACTAAAATTATATTATTTAGTCACACATATTTGAGTAGTATGACTCTAAAGAAATGTGAGAAATTAGGTACCATAAAAGTTGGGATGGTGCTTACCTTTATGGGATTGGAAAAGCAAATGTGGAAGGCTTTGGGGGTGGGGATTAGGTTCTGTTTCTTAATTTGGGCTGTAGTAATACAGATGTTTTCTCTTTAAAAGAAAAGACTTTATTAGCCTGTCCATTGTGTTTTATGCACCTTCCTGGATGCTATGTTTTATACTAAATATGGTTTAAAATAGGGGGAAAATGAATAATTACCTCTCTAAAGTAACACTCAAAAAGAGGGAGTTTATTTTTAAAAAAGATCTTCTTTATCTTTCAGTTGTGCCAAGGGAAGTAGTTCTTTCAAGACCTGCAGTTATCATTACAAGGAAGTTCTGTTTTGACTCTGAGGAGTCTCTGACTTCCAGTAATCCTAAAGAGTTGAGGTCTCCACTCCAAGTTTGAAAACTAGTAGTCAGAAACCTTTTTGAAGACAATAATCTTTTCCTTAATATTTTAATTGCAGGGCACTAGTGATTCACTGGATTTGATCATATAATCTTAAATAATTTCAGTAGTGATAATAGCAGAGGTAATTATTATTTAGCACTTAATATTGATACTGTTAAAAACTTTTTTAATGTATTTAATCCTTAGTTGTTTTTTTTTTAATCCTTAGTTTTTTAGAATGAGGAAAGTATTCAAATAATTTTTCCAAGTTTGATCTCTTTAAAAATAAACACCTAATTTATTCATCCAGCAAGTATTATTAAGCCTCTTACTATGTGTTTACCTGGCATTATTTTAGCTGTGTGGTGTATAGAAATGAACAAGACACAGCTAGCTTTGCCTTGATGGAATTTACATTCTCTTGAGAAAAAAAAATTAATAGACTAATAATATGTCAAGTAGTGATAAGCCCATTGAGAAAAATGGAAGATTATAAGGCAGTGAAAGTCACTCAGTTGTGTCCAACTCTTTGCAACCCCACAGACTATACAGTCCATGGAATTCTCCAGGCCAGAATACTGGAGTGGATAGCCTTTCTCTTCTCCAGGGGATCTTCCCAACCCAAGAATTGAACCCAGGTCTTCTGCATTGCGGGCGGATTCTTTACCAGCTGAGCTACAAGGGAAGCCAAAGAATACTGGAGTGGGTAGCCTGTCCCCTCTTCAGAAGATCTTTCTGACCCAGAAATCAAATGAGGGTCTCCTGCATTGCAGACAGATTGTTTACCAACTAAGCTATCAGGGCAGTTTAGTTCAGTTCAGTCACTCAGTTGTGTCTGATTCTTTGTGACCCCCATGGACTGTAACATGCCAGGCTTCCCTGTCCATCACTTAAGTCCCAGAGCTTACTCAAACTTATGTCCATTGAGTTGGTGATGCCATCCAACCATCTCATCCTCTGTCATCGCCTTCTCCTCCCACCTTCAATCTTTCCCAGCATCAGGATCTTTTCAAATGAGTCAGTTCTTCACGTCACATGGTCTAAGGATTGGCACTTCAGCATCAGCCCTTCCAATGAATATTCAGTACTGATTTCCTTTAGGATGGGCTGGTTGGATCTCCTTGCAGTCCAAGGGACTCTCAAGAGTCTTCTCCAACACCACAGTTCAAAAGCATCATTCTTTGGTGCTCAGCTTTCTTTATAGTCCAACTCTTACATCCATTCATGACTATTGGAAAAACCATAGCTTTGGCTAGATGGACCTTTGTTGGCAAAGTAATGTCTCTGCTTTTTAATATGCTGTCTAGATTGGTCATAGCTTTTCTTCTAAAGAGCAACCATCTTTTACTTTCATGGCTGCAATCACCATCTGCAGTAATTTTGGATCCCCCCAAAATAAAATATGTTACTGTTTCCATTGTTTCCCCATCTATTTGCCATGAAGTAATGGGACCGGATGTCATGATCATAGTTTTCTGAATGTTGAGTTTTAAGCCAACTTTTTCACTCTCCTCTTTCACTTTCATCAAGAGGCCCTTTAGTTCTTCACTTTCTGCCGTAAGGGTGGTATCATCTGCATATCTGAGTTATTGATATTTCTCCCCGCAATCTTGATTCCAGCTTGTGCTTCATCCAGCCCGGCGTTTCTCATGATGTACTCTGCATATAAGTTAAATAAGCAGGGTGACAATATACAGCCTTGTAGACGTACTCCTTTCCTGATTTGGAACCAGTCTGTTGTTCCCTGTCCAGTTCTAACTGTTGCTTCTTGACCTACATATTGATTTCTCAGGAGTCAGGTGAGGTGGTCTGGTATTCCCATCTCTTGAAGAATTCTCCACAATTTGTTGTGATTCACACACTCAGAGACTTTAGCATAGTCAATAAAGCAGAAGTAGATGTTTTTCTGGAACTCTTGTACCTATCAGGGCAGCATGTGGAATTTGAACAGATTTGGGATTAAGCTGAGTGAGTTGTACATGCTCTGGGGAAAGAGTGTGTGAGATGAAGAAAAACCACATGAAAACCCAAGGCAAGTCTAAAGGAGTATTAATAAAACTGCCTTTAAGAAATAAACAAAAGGACAGAGAGTAAGTGTTTTAGGCTTTGCATATTAAAGGGTCCCTTTTATAAGTACCAACTCTGCCACTGTGGTGGAAACCAGCCATGGACAATATGTAAATGAAGGAACCTGACCGTGTTCCTATAAAACTTGATTTACCAAGCAGGCAACAAGCTGAATTTGGCCCTGTAGGGCCGTAGTTGGCTTACAGACCTTGTAGATCATGGTAGGGATTTAAGATTTTGTTTTAAGGATGATAGAGTTTTGAGCACTGTGAAGAAGGCTGAGCGCCGAAGAACGGATGCTTTTGAACTGTGGTGTTGGAGAAGACTCTTGAGAGTCCCTTGGACTGCAAGGAGATCCAACCAGTCTATTCCAAAGGAGATCAGCCCTAGGTGTTCTTTGGAAGGAATGATGCTAAAGCTGAAGCCCCAGTACTTTGGCCACCTCATGCGAAGAGTTGACTCATTGGAAAAGACTCTGATGCTGGGAGGGATTGGGGGCAGGAGGAAAAGGGGACGACAGAGGATGAGATGGCTGGATGGCATCACTGACTCAATGGACTTGAGTCTGAGTGAACTTTAGGAGTTGGTGATGGACAGGGAGGCCTGGTGTGCTGTGATTCATGGTGTCGCAAAGAGTTGGACACGACTGAGCAACTGAACTGAACTGAATGTGTGTTTATAATTTTTTGAAGAAGGTGGTACTTCAGTCTTCAACATCCTAGAGAAAGATAGAAGTGGCTTTTAGAACCTTTGTTTATTCTGTTTCATTATTTGCTATATTCGTATAACAAGCATTTGTAGAACCTGTATTATGTGACACAGTTGTGTTGAGAAATTTATTAATAATAAATTCATTAATTTATTAAATTATTATTAAATATTTACACAATTTAATATTAAATTTAAAATAATATTAAATTATTATTATTAATTATTATTAATAATAAGATACCTTGCTGCTTTCATTAGACCTGAACGATTTATCTTGGTAATCCACGAAAAGTACCTGGCACTTTCTGATGTATAGTATTTGAAGTAATGAGTATATTCTTCAAAGAGTTTATCATATGGTGGTAAAGATGCTTAATAGAGACACTAATGAAGAGCTATGGAATGGGAGAGGAGAGATACCAGATTCATCCCAAAGAAAGGAAGAGAAGACAAATTCAGTTTTATGGGATGAGATAAGCTCCTGTGAGATTTCTGGGTGAAGATGTTTGAGAAGTAGTTAGGCATTAGGGTTTTGGAATGTAAGAGAGCGAGAATGAGACTAGGCATCAATATGTAGAAATTATTCAAGTGTCAGTTCAGTTCAGTCGCTCAATCATGTCCGGCTCTTTGCGACCCCTTGAATTGCAGTATGCCAGACCTCCCTGTCCATCACCAACTCCCGGAGTTCACCCAAACTCTTGTCCATCGAGTTGGTGATGCCATCCAGGCATCTCATCCTCTGTCGTCCCCTTCTCCTCCTGCCCCCAATCCCTCCCACCATCAGAGTCTTTTCCAATGAGTCAACTCTTCGCATGAGGTGGCCAAAATATTGGAGTTTCAGCTTTAGCATCATTCCTTCCAAAGAAGACCCAGGACTGATCTCCTTCAGAATGGACTGGTTGGATCTCCTTGCAGTCCAAGGGACTCTCAAGAGTCTTCTCCAACACCACACTTCAAAAGCATTAATTCTTCAGCACTCAGCTTTCTTCACAGTCCAACTCTCACATCCATACATGACCACTGGAAAAACCATAGCCTTGACTAGACAGACCTTTGTTGGCAAAGTTGTCTCTGCTTTTGAATATGCTATCTAGGTTGGTCATAACTTTTCTTCCAAGAAGTCAGCGTCTTTTAATCATGGCTGCAATCACCATCTGTAGTGATTTTGGAGCTGAAAAAAATAAAGTCTGACACTGTTTCCACTGTTTCCCCATCTATTTCCCAAGAAGTGATGGAATTCAAGTGTGGCAGGTAGTTAATGCTATTAAAAATTTTTTTGAGATCTCAGAGACTAATTTCTCTTTTCTTGCTTGATAGAAGTATAAAAATTTGTACTCTGCTTTCCCCCAGTGCAGACAGTGCTGCATTGGAAATCTTTATACCAGCCTCTCTCTTTCCAGTGTGATGTGTAGAAGAGAGGTTGTGGTGTCAAAGGGCCTACACTTTCAGCATTGGGATAGTTCCTGCCAAATTGCCCTCTAAACAAAATATTCATACTGATTTACACTTCCCCTGAAAGGACAGGAAGCTACTCATTTACCCACCCCCTCTCAGTCAGTACTGAAATTCAGTATATTGCCAGCCTGATGGGCAAATAATGCCATGGTATCGTGTTAGTGGGTAGATCATAGATTTCTCAGGTTTACTAGACATTTCCATTTCTTGGCTTGTGAGTTCTGTGTTCCTGTTCTTTGCCCTTCTTTCCCCTGTGTTATTTGACTTTCTGTTATTAGTTTTTGGAAGGTGTCATATCTTTGTTTGCCTTCTTCACAGGCTCTTTCCTCATTCCTTGCTTTGTTTTTTGCTCTGACTGCCTTCTGACATACTGTTGTTTATCTCTTTATTGCCTGCCCTCCGAGCACCATTAGAATAAGAACCAGGAGGGCAGGGATTTTGTCATTTGTTTATTCTAATGTTTCCAACACCTGGGACAGTGCCTGGCACATAATAGGCACCCCCTAGTTAATGGTTCGATGAATGAATGAAGTGATTAGTAACCTGTATCTGTTATTTGTTTTTCAAATATTTTCCCGTGTTTGCACTTCCTCTTTAGTTTTGTTTTTGGTGAGTTTGATCATGTAGAAAAATTTAACTTATATGAGATCATACCCTATTAGTTTTTTCACACATGACTTTTGAAGTCTACAGTTCGCCTACCCCCTTTTTACCCCTTTGTTCCCTTCATTCACTTCTCCCACCTCCCACTCCCCACCTCTGGCAACCACCAGTCTGTTCTCTGTATCTATGAGCTTGTATGTTTGTTTGTTTTAAATTCTACATATGAGAGAGATCATATGGTATTTGTCTTTCCCTGTGTGACTTTTCTTGGCACTGTGTTAGCACTTAGTGTGCACTTAGCACTTGGTATTAGCACTTAGCACTGTGCTCTTAAGATCCATCCGTGTGGTCACAAATGGCAAGACTTCATTCTCTTTTATGGCTGAATGATACGCCATTATATATATATACATGTCCATTCATCTGCTGGTGCCTTATCTTGACTGTTGCAAACAATGCTACAGTGAATGAGGGTGTGCATTATTGTTCTTCCAGTTAGTGTTTTTGTTTTCTTCAAGTAAATACCTAGAAGTGGAATTGCTAGATCATATAGTAG
This sequence comes from Ovis canadensis, assembly GCF_042477335.2. NCBI lineage: Eukaryota > Metazoa > Chordata > Mammalia > Artiodactyla > Bovidae > Ovis > Ovis canadensis. Next base: position 58,081,639 of record NC_091263.1, on the reverse strand, counting down.
TTCTATTTTGAATATTTTGAAGAATCTCCATACTGTTTTTCATAGTGGCTACATCAGTGTAGATTTCCACCAACAATGTGCAAGGGTTCCCTTTTTTCCACATTCTTATTTTTTCTTGTCTTTTTGCTGATAGCCATTTTAACAGATGTGAAATGATATTATTGTATGGATTTGGTTTGCATTTCCCTGATGATTAGTGATATTGAGCATCTTTCTGTGTGCCTATTGCATTGCCTTTCGCTAAGTTGTGTCCAACTCTTGTGACCCCATGGAATGTAGCTGGCCAGGCTCCTCTGTCCATGGGATTCTCCAGGCAAGAGTATTGGAGTGGGTTGCCATTTCCTTCTCCAGGGATCTTCCTAACCCAGGAATTGAACCTGGGTCTCCTGCATTCCAGGCAGATTCTTTACCAAATGAGCTATGAGGGAAGACCCCATGTACCTATAGGCCATCTGTATATCTTCTTTGGAAAAATCTCTGTTCAAATATTCTGTGCATTTTTTAATGAAATTTTTTGCTTTTTAACTTGTTCATACATATTTAGATTGTAATCAGAAGAAAAAAGTCAATGAAAGCCTGAGAAAAAAGGAATGAGCAAGCACATACAAGAAGTAGGAGTGAGTCGTATCCTAGAAGCCAAATGAAAAGAGTTTTTAAAAGGAGGCAGTAAACTTTTGATAAAGTATGATGAATGGGTCCATTCACAGTAAAAGATAAAAGACATAAAACACAAGAACAGAGAGAATGAGAGTAGAAGCTTACTTTAGAAACATAAAACAGACAGTAGAGTTAGAGATTTTGAGGTTGGAGATTTTAGAGGATGGAAAGAAAATTCTTAATGAGTATGCAGTTTTCTTTTGAGTGATAAAAGTATTTTGGAACTAGATGAAGCTGGTGGCTCCATATTATAGTGAATATACTAAATGCCACTTTATTGTTCACTTTAAAATTAATACACTATGTGAATTTAATCCCAGTTTTTTTTTTTTAGAAAAGACCATATACTGAGGTACATGAAATTTAAGAACACCAGGGGTAAAGAAAAGATTCTGAAAATTTCCAGGGAGAAACAAAGTATCTCATACTGTATTATTAATCATAATAAATTAAATAATAATGTAGTGATAAACAAACCCTGAAATCATAACAATTTAATTCAACCATTTACTTTTTTTTTTTTTTTTTTGCTGTGTCACAGGCTTGTGGGATCTTAGTTCCCCAACCAGGAATTGAAGCCAGGGCACAGCAGTGACAGCCCAGAATCCTAACCTCTAGGCCACCAAAGTGAAAGTAAAAAGTGTTAGTTGTTCAGTCGTATCCAACTCTTCGCGACCCCAGGGATTATAGCCCACCAGGCTTCTCTGTCCATGGAGTTTTCCAGGCAAGAATACTGGAGTGGGTTGCCATTCTCTTCTCCAGGGGTCTTCCCCACCCAGGAGTTGAACCCAGTCTTCTGCAGTGCAGGCAGATCTTTTACCATTTGAGCCACCCAGGAAGCCCGCTGGGCCACCAGGAACCTCACAAATAGTTCCTTTTCATTTATGCTACATGTTCATGGTAAGGGAGAACATTCTGTTCCATATTGTTACTCAGGAATGGAGATTGATCTGAGCACTTTGTTTCTAGAGTGGGAAAGGAACAAGTGTAGAAAAGTCCTGCTCTCTTTTAAATGCTTCCGCCTTGGCTAGAACCAATCATATGGACCTTCTTCAGTTAGGGACTTGGAATGTACAGTATTCTCAGATGCCCAGAAAGGTTAGGCAAACCAGGCACTGCTGAGCACAAGAAATCTCTACCACGCATACTGAGGACCAAGGGTCTGACTGGCAGTAGACTTACCTTCCAATTTGAAGCTAGAAGACAGTGAAACGATTTTTTTAAAAATTCTGAACAATTTTTCCTGTGAAGTTTTGTGTCTGTCAAACCATCAGTCAAATGTGAGCATAGAACAGTAGCATTTTCAGAGGAGCAGAGTTACAAAGCTTTTACCTTCTATCCATCTCTTATCCAGAAATTATCAGAGGCTATGGTACACTAAAATAAGAACAAAATAGGAAGAGGAGGATTTTCCTGGTGGCACAATGGAAAAGAATCTGCCTGTCAGTGCAGGGGACACGGGTTCAATCCCTGGTCTGAGAAGATTCCACGTGCTGTGGAGCAGCTCAGGCCATGTACCACAACTGCTGAGCCCGAGCGCTGCAACTCCTGAAGCCTGTGTGCCTAGAGCCCACGTTCCACAAGAGAAACCACCGCGATGAGAAGCCCATGCACCACCACTGGAGGGTAGCCCCCACTCTCTGCAACTAGAGAAAGCCTGCACACAGTAACAAAAGACCCAGTGCGACCAAAAATAAATAATTAAAACCAATGTTTGGAATCTGGGAGCAAGGAATTCTGCACAGGATATAGCTCAGACTGGAGCAGGAAGGTGAAAGGACTAGGGGAAGGGAGAAACAGGAATATATGATAGATTGCCTGGTATGTTTGATGATATTGAGAGTTTTAGGGTTCTGTAAGAGCTTGGGCTATGTTTGAGATATATTTTTTAAAATTAGCAAAACAAAAGAGGACATTATAAGTTATAGAAACACTAAATGTTGTATAAGAAGAAAAATGTAATTATGGTATATAACTCAGATACAAATAATAGTCATAAATTCTGATCACAGATGGACAAAATGTAACTCTTATTGAGCATATTAGAATATGAGAGCTTACTTGTCTGTAAGAGATTATCAGTAAATAATGCCTAAAATGGAAAAGTTAAGAAATAGCAATATATTACTTAGAAATGTGAATGTAAATACCAAAAGAAATGACTAAAAGTTGAAAGTTGTTGTCTGTGGGAAGTGATTTTTCAGGAATGGAATGGGGTAAAACAGAGGCTGAATAAAACATCTTACATTATATATCTTGTAAGATTAATGCCTTTTGAAATTATCTAAATTTATGACTTTGTCTTTTCTTTTTATCAAGGAGGTAGGAGCAGACAGTGCCGCATGCCACACAGAGCCTATATGAAATGAAAATTATCAGTGACCTCAGAGCTGTTCAGTGGTGGGGTGATGGGTCTAGACCAACTTGCAGTGGGTTGAAGGGTAGAAGAATAGAGAAATTATTTCAAATACTGCAAAAGTGTAAACTGAAGGAGACCAAGTGACATACATCATCAGATAATGGGGTATACAGAATTAGATATATTATCCTCCCAACCGGAAAGGTAGAATATGAAAATCCAACTTTAAATAAATGATAAAGAAACCACACTATACAGAGAATGAATGCCACATAAAATTTTTTTTTAATTTATTTAAATAATTAGCTCTTCTAAAATGATTCATTTTACTGAAACATGTCATACAGACATCTCTGCTAAATTTTATCAACAGGGAAAAGTAAGCTGTTGGTATGATTTGTATTCTTTATCTAAATGAAATACCTTCCTAGAATTCCTTTATTTCAAGTTAATATTGTTGACTTAAAGAGTGTTGCTTTGTTTTTTCTGAGTCTTTTAAAAAATGCAAGGCTACTACAATAAGGTGAAAAAAAGATTTTTAATAATAAAATAAGGCAAAAATTAATGAAAACTGAAGACAGATTGTTTCCCTACTCTCGGGTTTCTGCATTAACCTGATTCCTCTAGTATAGTTCAAGTTCTCTTAGTTCCCCCTTCCAGGTTCAAGTTTTTGTTCAAGCCTAGTCATGGGAGTAATGCTATCATCTTTAAATTTGGTCATGGAATGTGTTACACTACCCTGCTCAGGGAAGTGCTTGCTGCTCAGTTTGGGCTGGGATAGTAACGTTTATTTTCTTTGGCAGAGAAGCTGATCGTCGAGGGGCACCTAACCAAAGTAGTAGAAGAGACAAAGCTTTCAAAAGGTTCGTTTTCTGTGGGGTTTCTGTGGCATTTTTCTGTGGGTTTTGACAACTCTTGGATAATGAAGGTTAGTGTACATTTCTAAGGTCATAGCACTTTATCCATCAGTTTATGTCTTATAGCTCACAATCCAGTAACAGTACCAGATAATAATATAAAACAGTTGGAGTTCTCTCTTAAGAAGGATATGTTCATTGAAAGGTTTGTTTTTAAATGGGTATATATGTGTGGGTTTTTTTTAATGCTTGGAATAGGTTTCATTAGCTAGTAAAGATTTATTGTGATCTCTGTCTCACTTCCAGCATTATTTTCAGCTTTGATCTAAAATTTTTAATCAAATAGAGTGTAAATCTTGTTTGAAACAGATGAAAAGTGTTTTCAGTTCTCTTTTTCTAGTTATTGTACATTTAATATTTGTTATGATATTTAATATTATCTTAATTGCTGGCATCTCAGTTTGGTTTAAACAAAAGTGATTATGTAGAACCTTACATTTTGTGATGAATAGTCCTATAATTGCTTGAAGTAATTTATTCTGTTAATTATTTTCTATAAAAAAATTGTCAGACCTTAGAAAAGAAAAGTAAGTTTTAAGCATCATGTTGTCAAGTCACTTTTATGTGTAGGGAAATTGGGCAAATAAATTTAGTGGAATATGTTCATTATTCCTTCTAGGACTTTTATCAGGAGAACATGTCAGTATAAAATTTAAAACTAAATTCAAAATCATTTGGGTCAGTTAAAACAATGAATAATAAAGGGTTGCTGTAATCAGTTTCATTAATTCTGTTTTATGACAGTAACTGGATCTATTTGGCTTTTAAAAATATTTAAAAGGATAGTGTTATCCCAACTATCCGGTGGCTTCCATTTGGAATTTTGTGCACGGCACATGCCATATTTGGGGAAAGAATGCGTAAAATATGCATCACTAATATTGTTCTGGCAAACAGGCATTGAGTTTCAGAACAGTGAACTATTTTTAGTACGTATGGCAATTTATTTCATCTTATTAAAGTGAGATGAGAACAGATTTTAAAATAGCTTTTACTTCACCAACTAAATACCTATTCAGATTAGTTGGTTAAATAGCCAACACTTTGATGTAATGTAGCCTTAAAAAAATCAGTGCTGCTTTTAATTAAAGAAAAGTATATTGCTACTTTTGTGCTTCTATTTAATGCATTATGAATTAGAATTTATTTCCTTGAAATTACATGATGTCATTTTTGGAAAAGAAAATGTAATTATTTCCTTTTGAAATCTGGCTAAAAATATGTATTGAAAACTTTAAGAGCATGCTTAACAACTTACTAGCAGTTTCACTTCTGAGTTTTTATCTTAAAAAGGAACAAATTGGACAGATGTACAAGGACGTTTGTATTGTTTAAAAGCAAAAAGAAAACATAAGCATCCAGTAATAAGGACATTTATTAAATAAATTATTGCAAGTGTGTCCATGCAAATGAATAGAATACATCCTTTAAGAATGGTAATACAGAAAGTTCCTTGGCAGCCTAGTAGTAAGGACTCAGCACTTTCACTGCCAGGGTCTGGGTTCAGTCCTTGGTTGGGGAGCTAAGATTCTGCAAAGCCTAGTGGCACAACCGGAAAAAAAATAGGGAAAGGATGAATGCTAATACAAATATAAGTTTTATATACCCAGAGATTTTTCTGTCAGCTGTCAGCATTTTACTGGCACTAACCACAGTTGGCATGCAGAGATATATTAATCCCTGTAACAAACTAACATGGCTGAAATAAATTATATTTAAATGCTTTATATCTGGCTATAAAGTATTTTCTTTTAGATATGGCTGGATTATTTTATTTTTTAAATACTTTTACTGGTGATGTTTTTAATAGAATTTTCTGCCTTGAAAAACATCAGTTGCTAGAAATTGCCAGTTACTAGTTGTTACAAGTCTTGGTGGTATTAATGTTTCCTTCAGGTATTTCACCTAATGCAAAATGCAGTTGTAGGTTGCCCATGCCTTCTATTTAAGCCCTCACTCAACTTGCAGTCATTTTATGTTTATGGTAGATTTGTCATGAAATTAAAAGATGCATACTCCTTGGAAGGAAAGTTACAACCAACCTAGATAGCATATTCAAAAGCAGAGACATTACTTTGCCAACTAAGGTCTGTCTAGTCAAGGCTATGGTTTTTCCAGTAGTCATGTATGGATGTGAAAGTTGGACTGTGAAGAAAGCTGAGTGCCAAAGAATTGATGCTTTTGAAGTGTGGTGTTGGAGAAGACTCTTGAGAGTCCCTTGGACTGCAAGGAGATCCAACCAGTCCATTCTAAAGGAGATCAGTCCCGGGTGTTCTTTGGAAGGACTGATGCTGAAGCTGAAACTCCAGTACTTTGGCCACCTCATGTGAAGAGTTGACTCATTGGAAAAGACTCTGATGCTGGGAGGGATTGAGGGCAGGAGAAGAAGGGGACGACAGAGGATGAGATGGCTGGATGGCATCACCAACTCGATGGACGTGAGTCTGAGTGAACTCCGGGAGTTGGTGATGGACAGGGAGGCCTGTTGTGCTACGATTCATGGGGTTGCAAAGAGTTGGACATGACTGAACGACTGAACTGAACTGAACTGAAAGATGGCCGTAGAAACAAAACAAGAATTTGTCAAACAGCGGCTTTTAATTTCAGGTTCTACCAGCCACTGGCTTTGTGCCCTTAGGCAATTTACTTTAGTACTTTAAATCTCAGTTTCCTCATTTATAAAATGGGATCAACAGTATATAACTTACAGGGTCTTTTGGAAATTTAATGACGTACTGTTTATAAAGCAGGAAGCACCTTTCTGTTAGCAAATATTAGTTCTTCTCTCCCCTTTGATTCTTGATCATGCTTTCTTTGCAAATAATGGTTCCAGTGGTATCAGAACTGGCCTATGTTTGTTTTGCCCATCCATTGTTATGTCTGCTTGAAGATATAGTGAAAGCAGTCACTTTATTGTACACTTGCCAGTTTGGGAGTAGTTTGGTGTTGATGTTGATAGCGTTCCGTTTACCCCTCTTATATATACTATTGCTGTGCTTTTTAATAAGTAAGTACTGCAGAAAAAATCAACTGGTTCTGTGGTTCATGGGGCCACAAAGAGTCAGACACAACTGAGCAACTGAACTGAACTGAATGAATTTTAATATAGGGAAGTTGGGTGCTGCTTCATAGCTGAAGAGTAGAGGTTTTAAATAGTAGAGACTCTTGTCACTCATTTGTTGTGTCCTGTTCATCTTGAATAGATTTTATTTGCCTCCATATAATAACTGTAGTGTCAAGATACAACAATGATGCCACATGACTTGACTTGCAGTAAACTGTGTCTTTAATCATCTCTTTTTGGAGCACCTCCTACATACTGTGCATTGTTTGGACTGAGGATGTAGCAGTTAACAAAACAGACAAAGATTCCTGCACTCATGGAGCTTATATTCTACTAAGATCTTAATGGAAACCTCTAAGGCAATTTTACCTTCCTAGCTACTGTTCCAAATAGGAAATAAAAGTTGCTTGTAAGCCAGAAGAATATGTCTGAAAATACATTCCTCTTGGTTTACCTTGATACCTTGATCATAAAATTGCCAAGAATATTAAAATTAGAAGTCTTTTTGTCTTTTCCATTCTGTTCCTACAGAATGGTTTCTTTCCTTTCTATATATTGATAAGATGTATTCACACCTCCCTTATTTGAGACTGTAACTTTGTGATCAAAACTAGTACATTCAGAAATGTCTAACTAGAACACACTGTGAATGCACACTAGAGGTCTCAGATTAGATTCCCATCGGCCTCAGCGATCAGTGACTTCATGTCTAATCCAAGCTCATTGTCTCTCAGCAGCTGGTCTTTGATTAGAAATGGCAGTGAGAAAAGATGCAAAAGGCCTCTTATAATCCATCACTCATTATACAAATTAGCCACAAATTTAGGCTATTCTTATATGGAATAGCCAAATAAGTTATATTTCAATATTGTATTAATAATTTTGACAGTGATAGTTTCAGATATGTTTCTGACTACTTCTCAGATGAAAAATATCTCTTGATTTAGTTGATTATGAAAACAATACATGTTCACTCTAATTTTTCACACAGTTTATGACAGTGTGAAGTTAGAAAGTAAATGTGCATCCCTACCTTCAGAAATGACCATTGGTATCTCTGTGGTAGATCCTTCTAGACTTGAATAAATACAAAACAAAAAATTCATAGCTAAACGTTCAACTCTTTTCAGTCTAAACAGAGTCACATTATACATAACAGACTTTACTTTTACTTAATAGTAGTGAATCTATCTTGAACATTTTCCATTCAGTAATGAACAATGCTGCAGTGAATATCCTTATGGATATATACTATATGTTGTCTATTATTTCCTTAGGAAAAAGTACTAGAAATGGATACCCACATTTATGTTTTTGATACAGATTACCAAAAACAGTATAGTCAAGCACATGACATTGTAAAAAGTAATTATATATCTACTGAATTTATAATCTCATTGAGGAAATAAGATATATGTATATACAGAGAATACTATAAAACAGAACATGGTTAATGATAAAAACATATGTCCCAGAGAAGATACAATAAAAAAGGAGCAACGTACTGGAGAAATGAAGACTTCCTTAGAAGTGATGGGCTTAAGCTATATCTTAGTATAGATTGAATAGGCCAAGTAGTGAGAATGGTCCTTAAGTTTAAGGAAATATCAATTTAAGCAAAGAATTTAAGGCTTGTGGTTCAGGTACCGTTGCGTTTTCTTTAGATATAAAAGGCTGTTAATGTTATTTTTGCAGTGTTACTTTTAATTTTAAAAAATAATGGTAATTTTTAAAAGAGTTTTTGTTATGAGTATAAATATTACTAAGGCAACCTAACTAGTGTTTTTATATAATAGAATCATTTTCTTTCCTCATCTTCATACAATGTCCACATTGTCCTGGAAATTTTTGCTATATTTGTTGCAGTTCTCTGAATACTTTAGCAAAGCTTGCTTCATTTTTGTTTCCAGTTGGCCAGTGGACAGCCTTGAACAAAAGCCCCAGCCCTCTGCACAGCAGTCATGATCCACATTATAATTTAATCTGAGCTCCGTGTAATAAGCAGCATTCCATTTGGGACTAGAGTGGTGAAGAAGTAAGAGCTTCAGTGACCTCAGTTAATTTTAAAAGTATTTTGCATACCAGTAGATTTAGAGCACGCATAGCCTGAAGCAGTTTTACTGATACAAGCTTTTTTAATTGTAACATGATTCTACTTTTTTTTTTCCTACTTGTTAGAAAACCAGGCAAGAGTGAAGGAATCCGACTTGTCAGATACCCTGAGTCCAAGCAAGGAGAAAAGTAGCGACGACACTACAGGTGAGTTTTAACCTAAGGTTTATAACTCTGCAGATGTTATTGTTAGTTATTGTTGCCTACTAAGCAGTTTAGGTATGCAGGTTGGTGTGGGTGGAGATTTCAAAATTCTTACAATGATCCAAATATAATAGCTGTATAAGTTTCACTTACTTATTTTGAAAAGGATAGCTTGCTGATAGAGTTTACTGTTTATAATTCTCTTTTTTCCCCCTCTGTAGACGCCCAAATGGATGATCAAGACCTAAATGAACCCCTTGCTAAAGTGTCCCTATTAAAAGGTACTTTAACACGTTTTTATGACATTTAAACCAGGGCATTGGATTCACCCTTGCCACAAATTCAGTTCCAAGTATTACATGATGTTTTAAGTTTTAGTTAAAAGAGTAAGATAGCTTGTCTACAGTAGCAGAAACTAAAATTTAAAATGTTGATGTTGGTGCTTAAATACTTTAAAGAAAAATCTTTAAATTGTAAAATAATTTGTGTCAAAGTTATTTGTAGGGCAAAGCAGTAAGTGGTAGAATATGAAATATAGCTGTGGGTTTTTTGTGTTTACCTTGATGTCTCTGACAAGAACTCTATCATTTTTAATGTAAATTAGAAAAAGTTAAAAATATTAACTTTCTTGAAAGAACTACCTATTTAAGTGCCTTAGGGTGTCTTTTTGATAAATCTGTGATTGCCAGCATTTAGTCTCTTTTATAATTGCTTTATTATACACAAGAAAAGTTGACATATAAGTCCAGCTGAGTATGTTAAGCATTTTAGTAGCAATGGACCAATACCAGGCAAGTCTCAGAAATCAGCAGCAACAGCAGCCTGTGGAGGTTTCTTTGTATAGAAATGCCTTTGCATCTGGCTGGGCTCTTAAGGGATTGCCCAATTCAGACCCTAGCTTTTGGATTATATAAAGGGAGCCTTGGGCTTCCCAGGTGGCACAGTGGTAAAGAATATACCTGCCAAAAAAATAAAATAAGATAAAAAAAATTAATAACAACAAAAAAGAATACACCTGCCAGTGCAGAAGCTGCAAGGGATGTGAGTTCAATCCTTGAATCAGGAAGATCCCTCAGAGGAGGAAATGACAACCCAGTCCAGTATTCTTGCCTGAAAAATTCTGTGGACAGAGGAGCCTGGTGGGTTGTAGTCCCTGGGTCACAAAGAGTTGAACACGACTGAGTGACTGGATGCATGCATGCACATACATGCTTTCACACACACACACACACACACACACACACACACACGGAAGCCTTGATTTCACTCTGCATGATAATGCTGCTCTCCTAGCTACATAACAATTAGAATTGGAAGTGATTAGCAAAGAGGTTACCCAGATTCTCTTAGAATTCCTTGGTCTGGGCATCATGGCCTTCTCTTTTCTTCTCCCATGGATCCTGAAGCTGACATAGCTGTTTTGAGCCACCTTTGATTGAATTCCCTTAACAGGAGAAGTCCTGAAGATTACTGGTCCAGGGAACCAGTTGCCAGTCTGTGTTTAAGTATGATCATAGTTTCCAATATTCTTCCTGATCTATACTCTTCTCAGATGACCTCTGGTGTTTGAGACATGGCTTTTCTTCTTCTTCTTCTTTTTTTTTTTTTGGTGGAAAAAAGCAAACAGAAGTTTAAAATTAGGAAAGTGACAGATCTAGCCAAACCTTGAGAGTCGCAGACAGTAGCCCCTTTATTTTATTCAATGAAACCCTATGCCTGGCTTCGTGAACCATTATCTTCAATTTTCATTATTTCCCTTTTTAAAAAACAATCTTTATTTAGAATTATAATACTCTCTCTCTCATGTTAGTCATATAGGATTAGGAAAGGCATCTAAAGTAGATTAAGCAGTCATCATGAGCTGTAAATGAAATGAGTAAACAGTAGTAATTTTCCTTGAAATATTATTTTTAGTCAACATATGTCGCTTTTGAAAGAGAAATAAAGCTGTGGCTTGATCCACAGTTTTTTATGTACTTGAAATCATTTCCTTAAAAAAGGTAAAAAGAAAACTGGAATTCAGACCAAGTAGTATCTAATGCAGTTTTGCTTCCTTTAGGGAACCATGCCAGAGACCTCAGTGGTTTCAAAGTCTGATAAGACTGTCCTTGGCATTTGAGGAGTTTCTAATCAAACTGGCAACAGAAGAGGTATAGATGATAAGCTGTTTCTCTTGGTTGTTGCCATTAGGAGTCAAAGGGAAAAGAATGTCCAGATTATATATTTGTTTCTTTTTGTTTATCTTAGAAGATGGGGAAGAAAGGCATTTCATGGAAGAAGTATCATTGCACTGAAAGTGTCATACCACAAAAAAGCTGAACTTGAATCTAGTCAGGATTCTAGATTCAACTGCCAACTTGCAGGACGTGTAAAGAACAAGGGGCATAGTGTACATGATGTGGTAGACAATGTGATGTTTCTGGTTTGGCACATGTTGAACAGTAAGGTTTTTATAGGTCCTGGTTTGCCTGAAACCATTTATCCCCATTGTCCCAGCATACTTATTAAAAGCTCTTCCTTTCACGGTCACATGTGCCCCCAGTTTTGTATTGTCACCCTTGGAACCAGAAGCAGTTGGAGTGTAAGGCAGAAACTAGGACCAGAAAATCATTTTCACTTAATTCTGTGACATTTATTGAACCAGGAGAAACAGAGATAAGACACATGAGAAGGCTGTAGTCTTATGGGAGAAGGAGACATTTTGGTAGAGTCATAAGTGTTTTAGTAGGTGTGGTGGAAACTTTGGAGAGTGCAGCTAATTTCCTGGCTAGGGGCAGAGACGGGGAGGAGCAATAGTCAGGATGGGGCTTCCAAATGAGTTCCTTAAAGGTAAGTAAGAGTACCCAAGAGTGAAAAGGGAGGCATACATGTCTTTAAAATAGTGCTGACATTTACAAATAGGACTGTTTAATATAGCAGTAACATTTACCAGTAGGAAAGTGTGGTACAGCACAGGCTGTGTCAGGCAAATGTGGAGAAGGATAAGACTGGGCCAGAAAGAAATGTTTGGGAGTTCTCTGCATAGGGATGGACTGTGATAGCAAGGGAAGTTTATAGAGAAAGAAGAGCAATGGGAAGATCGAAGGAGCCAACAAAAGATCCAGTTGTCAAGAAGCGAGCCAGCTGGTCAGAAGGACTAGCAAAGTAAGAGGCTGTTCTTTAGTCCCCTAATCTGCGACAGAGGAGGCAAGAATATACACTGGAGAAAAGACAGCTTCTTCAGTAACTAGAGCTGGGGAAACTGCACAGCTACCCAGAAAAGAATGAAATTAGAACACTTCCTAATACCATACACAAAAATAAACTCAAAATGGATTAATGGCCTTAATGTAGGGCCAGACACTATAAAACTCTTAGAGGAAAACATAGGCAGGACACTGTTTGACCTAAATCAGCAATATCTTTTTTGATCTACCTCCTACAGTAATGAAAGTAAAAACAAAAACAAATGAGACCTAATTAAACTTAAAAGTTTTTGCACTGTAAAGGAAACCATAAACATGACAAAAAGACAACCCTCACAGTGGGGAAAAAATAGTTTCCCACTGACAAGGGGTTAATCTCCAAAATATACAAACAGCTTATACAGCTCAGTATAAAAGTAAATAAATAAACAATTAAAAAATGAGCAGAAAACCTAAATAGAAATTTCTCCAAAGAAGACATCCAGGTGGCCAACAAGCACATGAAAAAATGCTCAACATCACTAACTGTTAGAGAAATGTAAACCAAAACCACAGTGAGGTATCGCCTCCCACAGTCAGAATGGCCATTATTTAAAAATCTACAAACAGTAAATGCTGGAGAGGGTATGGGGAAAAGGGAACCCTCTTACGTTTTTGGTGGGAATGTAAGTTGATACAGCCACTGTTCTCTATAGAACAGTGTATGTGTGTGGTTAGTCACTAAGTCATGTCCAACTCTTTGTGACCCTATGGATTGTTGCCCATCAGGCTCGTCTCCCTGCCTTTTGTGAATAGGGCTGCAATGAACAGTGAGGTGCATATATCTTTTTGAATTATGAATCTCCATTTTTAGTTTTTTAAGGAGAACAGTATAGTGTTCCTTAAAAACCTAAAACTAAAACTACCATATGACCCAGCAGTCCCACTCCAGGTCATATCCCTGGAGAAAACCATTGTTCAAAGAGATACATTCACCCCGGTGTTCATTGTACCCCGGTGTTCATTGTAGCACTGTTTACAATAGCCAGGACATGGAAGCAAGCTAAATGTTCATCAGCAGAAGAATGAGTAAAGAAGATGTGGTACATATGTACAATAGGATATTACTCAGCCATAAAAAAGAGTGAAATAATGCCATTTGCAGCAGTGAATGGGGCTAGAGAGTATTATTTTAAGCAAAGTAAGTCAGAAAGAGAAAGACGAATACCATATCATTTATATGTGGAATCTACAACACAGATGAACATATCTATGAAACAGAAACAGACTCACATACAGAAGAGACTTGTAGTTACAAAGGGGAAGGTAGAGAGGGGAAAGGAAGGATCAAGGGTTTGGGATTAATCAATGCAAGCTATTATATATAGGATGGATAAATAACAGTGTCCTGCTGGGTAGCACAGGGAACTATAATCAATATCCAGTGATAAACCATAATGGAAAAAATAGGAGAAAGAATATTTGTGTAACTGAGTCACTTTGGTATACACAGAAATTAACACAACATTGTAAATGAACTTAAAAAAAAAAGATAAAGGCATCATGACGCTTCCTACTTTAATACTCCTAAAAAATAAGGACCTTATCCTGTATACTGACAAATCCAGAAGTGGGCAGCTAGAACCTGGGCAGACTTCCATGTATGATGCTGAAAGAGAAATTTTGTAGTTGCTATGATAATGCACCTGCCACTGGAAAAAAATCTTTCTCTTGCTTTTCCTCCACCCTTACCATGACTTTGCAAAGGAAGAATTGCTAGACTGGCTAAAGTAGATGAACCTAGAGTTAGAATTTTTGACAGGGAGAAGTAAGATATGAGGATGAAAACACATGTTTATAGTATCTGAGACCTACTGTGTCTGCATCATGAAATTTTATTTTTAGTTCTTTTCTGATGGATTGAAGTTGTTATGCCTGAGCTATTGTAAACCAAAGTAATAGTCGAATAATAGAATAGTAATAGAATAATAGAATATACTAGAAGAGTATGGCCCACCTGATGATGCATTTATTTCAGGCAGGGTTCAGTAGTAGAAAGTTTAATACAATGAAAGACGAGCAGAGTGACTAGAGAGAAAAGAGGGAGCGAGCTTTTTTGAGATGTAATGCCAGTTCTAATGTATTTTGATAACATCACTAGGTTACATTATTTAATAATTAAATATTTACTTGTTATGTATGTGACATTGAGGAAGCAGTGACGACAGAGTACGCACAGTGGAGCTTTCAGCTTAGTTTTTATTTTGTATTCCACAACTGGGGAAATCATGCTAAAATGTTTTCTCTTGAGGAAAAGTTTCTTTCTGTTTTTCCATTTCCAGTTAAGTTACAAGTGAGAAATTTCTGACCTGTTAGCAAGAAATTTCAAAATTCTGCATAACCCTTACATAAGTGAAACATAATTTATTATATACTAGTATATGTTTTATAGTATCATTGCCATTAATTACTAAATATATATTTAATTGTATTTGTGCTCTTTCTCCAGGGTAAAATGACTAAAATGCTTAATATAATTTGCTTCTAAATTTTATTAAACTTGTGCTGTGTTGTTAACTATGCATGTCTAAACATGAGAAAGATTGCTAATCTTTGGTTGTAGAGATTATGATATCATACTAACTCTTGCTTTTAAAATAAACATATTTTTGTCAGATGACTTGCAGGGTGCACAGTCAGAAATTGAGGCAAAACAAGAAATTCAGCATCTTCGCAAGGAATTGATTGAAGCCCAGGAACTAGCTAGAGCAAGTAAACAAAAATGCTTTGAACTTCAAGGTGAGATCAAGATTACTTTGACTCTTCAGGGGATGTGAAAGCAACAAGATATTACTGAATGGCCCCAAGTCCAGAGACATGGTTATCCTCTTCCGAATCCATGACTTTACTAGATATGTGATCTTGGAACTTTACTTATCCTCTCCAAGCTTATGATTCAGATCAGTATAGTAGAGACAGTTACAGTGGTATGACTTTCTTCTGAAGATCAAGAAAGACCTGTTACAATGAAAGATCTTAAGAGTTAATTATATATTAAGTACAATAGAAGGAAAAAAACATAGAAATATCAATTTCTAAGTTTTAATTATACCTAATATTGGCTACTGAACATAAGATAAGGGGCATTTATATTCCCTGCAGTTTTACAGTGTGTTCTAAAGTAAATGAGAGGAGCCAGGCAAGGTTAAGGTAGAGAATCTTCAAATGTCCCAACCACTTTTTATTCTAGTAGCTCACTTATCTATACAGACATAGGCCAGTTGGAGTCTGTGCTGTCCCCGAGAGCTAACCTTTTTGTATCATTCACAGTAGTTATCTAGTTGCAGTTGATTAGTACCTTACAAAGCCTTAGAATCCTCATGTTCTCTAAAATGGCCTTCCTCGCCAGAAGGAAGATTTGCATCCCACAGGGAACCGTGGACTTCCTGTCAGTAAGTACTTATTATGTACTTGGCAGTGAACATAAGAATTCTAAGTCTGGTTTTCAAATATAAGCTCACAGTGTTGATTAACAGCTATCAAGAATGCTTCTCAAGTGAAAAACAGCATATATTATCTCAGCCATATAAGATATAGAAAACTCCTATTCAGTTGAACATTTATTACTTACTTACTACTGTTTTGTGCTCCTAAAAATCTTTAAACTACCTGATTGCTAATACTGCTAATACTTACTGCCTAACTTTTGTTTCCCTCCATGAGCTTTAGGAGAGAGTTTCTTAGGATTTTCCAGTTGCTCAATTCTGAATATTTTCATTAAATCACAAAATTAGACATACTGTACTTTACTTCTAGCTCTTTTGGAAGAAGAAAGAAAAGCCTATCGAAATCAAGTCGAGGAATCCAGTAAACAAATACAGGTTCTTCAAGGTATGGAACACTTCAGGGCTATTTGGGATTGTTACTGTTTGTTTGTAGTAATTCAAAATAAATGGAAAGTAAGAATGCAGAGGGTTCCCATTTTCCATGGCTTTGATTCTTCTGTAGAATCTGAGACTGTAACTGGCTCTTGGTGGCCTTTTCTCTGTTTTTTAGAAGGAAGATTCCCTAGTACTGCAATAGTACTTCCCACTTGGAGTGGGGAAAGCAAGAGTGAAGATATGAATTTGTAAGAGTGTCATTTTCTGGGTTACATAGTGACTTACTATAGAGGAGGCCTGCAGACTGGATATCAGTTTGAGTCTGTTGGTGCATCAGCACTTTTAACTTGTTGGTGATATTATTTCTAATGCTCCTAGCACACTTGCATTGCAACAAAAATTGTTTACCAGAGTCTTTACAGAGACGACCTGAAAGACACCTGTCTGTCCAGGGTTTTCTTTGAACCAGAGCTCCTGGTACTTTGAGGCTATAATTGTGAGATGCTCCAGAAGATGTCTTTCCCATTCCATTGTAAAATCCCTAAAGTAAAATTAATTTGCCTTCATCGTCAGAGAAGGAACCAATGTTATTTTAAAATCTTTGTTTGAGTGGCAGGGTAAAAAGAAATTAAATAGACAGGTAACCCCTGTTGAGATGAAATGGGGAGTCAATGTGTGAAACCTAGGGTATTTGCCCTAAAATACCCAGAGAAAAACCAGTCTTTTGGGTTTTCGTTTCTTCTTTTTGAGTTGGACATTTCAGTTATTTTAAAAATTTAATTGTATTATGGTCAAACAAGAATTTCTGGAGTAGCTGGGTAGATGAATTTTTAAATTCATGAGAGTTTTTCACAGTTTTATTACAGTTTAATGCTGTTATCCATTAGTTTACATAAATCTGACTTATATCTGTATTTCCATCCTGTATTGTGTATGGACAGTTATCCCTGAAGGTTCATGTAGTGCTGCCTCTTGTGGTAAAGCTGCCCTACGTGAGTGTCATTGAGTGCCCCCTAGTGCCAGCATATATATTTCATGATTTTATCCACAAATCCATGGTCATGTAATCCCTGGCCATCATGCCCTTCCAGACTTTGAGATTGTTAACCTCTTACTGCTTCCCACAAACTTAAATGGGCTAGTATTTAATGTTTATTTCTGAGGCAACCTCTTCCTCCCCAAGCCTGAAATCCTCTTATTTTAATTGTTCTTTTCTGCCTAACGAATTTTTTTATACTTATAATTTTCTTGTGTTATAGTAACCAAGACCAGTATTCTAGTTCTGAACCCAGCATGATTTTATACAGATTGTTTCCAGTTCACATCAACAAGACCAGAGCTTTAAAAAATATACCTCTGACTAGGCAGTATTCAGTAACTTTATTAATTCATTAATTCAACCGATAATCCTTGGTTCTTTACTCTTCTAGTCTTGAGGATAGTATACATGAGATGTACCATGTAGTGAAAAAGATGAACAATAAGCAAATAAGTATATAATGTGATATCCAGTAAGAGCAGAGCAAAGGACTAGAGAATGACAGTGGACTATTTTTAGATAAGCCGGCAGAGAAAACTGCTTTAAGGAATTGACAATTAAACAGAAAATTGAGTTAAGAATATCAAAGGTTTTATTAATGTTTACCATCTGACCAAGCAGTTCTGTGTCTATGAATTCACCCTTACGGGAGGAAAAAAATCAAGATTGCATTATAAGATGTATTGTCATCAGTAATTAAAAACTCAACAGCATAATATATCTGAAATAAAGGATTAGTGAAGAAAGTTAATATAGCTGTTTTGTCGTTAAAAAATATTTATCACCCGCAGCATAGAGAGCACTGTATTCATTATGATTGCTCCCAATTTTTGTTTTTATATATGTATAAATGCTTAGAAAAAATCTGGGAAAATAAGTACCAAATGTTAGAAGTAATTTTCTCTGTGTGGGAGAAATAAAGATGACTTTGAGTTTTTTTCCTCTCTTTGTGTTTCTGTATTTTGATGTTTTATGCATTAAACATGGATTGCTCGTACAGTTTAATCAAAAGCAACAAACGGCTCTGACAGCCTGGGCTGTGCAGTAACTACAGTCCCATATGGACTGTTCTTTTATTCCTGATTACTGGGACTAAGAAAATGATGAGTAACTATACTTTTATAGCCCAACTACAGAGGTTACACATCAATATCGAGAATCTCCGGGAGGAGAAGGACAGTGAAATCGCAAGTACCCGAGATGAATTGCTTAGTGCCCGAGATGAAATTTTACTCCTTCATCAAGCAGCAGAAAAGGCTGCCTCTGAGAGGGACACTGACATTGCTTCTTTACAAGAAGAGCTTAAGAAAGTGCGAGCTGAGCTTGAGCGGTGGCGGAAAGCAGCATCTGAATATGAGAAAGAAATCATGAGTTTGCAAAATAGCTTTCAGCTTCGGTGTCAACAGTGCGAGGACCAGCAGAGGGAAGAAGCAACCAGGCTGCAAGGTGAGAAATGTACTTTACATAAAACTCTTAATGCTTGACACTGATAATTTCATAACTTGTACTGAATCGAATGCAGTCAGGCTAATTTTCTCTTCCGTAACGATTGATTGTATAAAAGCAGTGTTTTTATATTGAGGCTATAAACGTTCTTCACATCTGTAAGCTCTACAGTGAATTGAAAAAATTTGCAATTTTACATTTATTTATTTAAATACTATTAAAAATTATTTGTCTTGTAAAAGTGAAGTGGGGAAAAAAATATTACTGGAGTTCAGGATGATGAGAACTTCCTTGAGGCATAACTGCAAAGTAACAGAAATCAAGGAAAAGCCATATAAAATCTTTGTTTTTTAAAGGGGAAAAAATAGTTATGTTCCTATATTAACAAATGTGTTTTGGGACTATTTTAGGTGAACTAGAGAAGTTGAGAAAGGAATGGAATGTATTGGATACCGAATGCCGTTCTCTAAAAAAGGAAAATGTTTTGCTATCTTCAGAACTGCAGCGGCAAGAAAAAGAATTGCACAAGTATGCATGAACTCTTATTTAGGTTCAAAATATTTCTGTATCTTAGATTTTCATCTAAATTTAATTTAATTTTGATATTTAAATACCTTTTGGAACAAAATATTCAGCCAGGCTCTTTTCTGGCTACTTGGTAGATTAACCCCACTAAATGAGTACTGAAGCACTTTTTTTCTGGCACCACCTCTATGTCCTTTCCTTTGGGTGTATTCATGGAATACAGATTCATAAATGCCGCCTTCCCACCCCCATTCCCAAAAGCTCTAAGCAAACAAGCAGCAAATGATCTATGATTAAATTCACCTGTAAGCTAAATGGTAATAAATTTCAAATACAAGTTTGTTTTTTTCTTTCATGCCAGTGATCCCTTCTGTTTATAAGGTTCATCAGAAGATGGCTGTGATAAAAGAATTGATATTATTGAGACAGAATCAGCTTTTCCTTATCAAACAGGGTTATGTAAAAAGTAATAATACATGACCTAAATCAAATCCCTTATGATTATACAGTGGAAGTGAGAAATAGATTTAAGGGTCTAGATCTGATAGGTAGAGTGCCTGATGAACTATGGAATGAGGTTCGTAACATTGTACAGGAGACAGGGATCAAGACCATCCCCATGGAAAAGAAATGCAAAAAAGCAAAATGGCTGTCTGGGGAGGCCTTACAAATAGCTGTGAAAAGAAGAGAGGCGAAAAGCAAAGGAGAAAAGGAAAGATATAAGCATCTGAATTCAGAGTTCCAAAGAATAGCAAGAAGAGATAAGAAAGCCTTCTTCAGCGATCAATGCAAAGAAATAGAGGAAAATAACAGAATGGGAAAGACTAGAGATCGCTTCAAGAAAATTAGAGATACCAAGGGAACATTTCATGCAAAGATGGGCTCGATAAAGGCCAGAAATGGTCTGGACCTAACAGAAGCAGAAGATATTAAGACGAGGTGGCAAGAATACACGGAAGAACTGTACAAAAAAGATCTTCATGACCCAGATAATCATGATGATGTGATCACTAATCTAGAGCCAGACATCTTGGAATGTGAAGTCAAGTGGTCCTTAGAAAGCATCACTACGAACAAAGCTAGTGGAGGTGATGGAATTCCAGTTGAGCTGTTTCAAATCTTGAAAGATGATGCTGTGAAAGTGCTGCACTCAATATGCCAGCAAATTTGGAAAACTCAGCAGTGGCCACAGGACTAGAAAAGGTCAGTTTTCATTCCAATTCCAAAGAAAGGCAATGCAAAAGAATGCTCAAACTACCGCACAATTGCACTCATCTCACATGCTAGTAAAGTAATGCTCAAAATTCTCCAAGCCAGACTTCAGCAATACATGAACCGTGAACTCCCTGATGTTCAAGCTGGTTTTAGAAAAGGCAGAGGAACCAGAGATCAAATTGCCAGCATCCACTGGATCATGGAAAAAGCAAGAGAGTTCCAGAAAAACATCTATTTCTGCTTTATTGACTATGCCAAAGCCTTTGACTGTGTGGATCACAATAAGCTGTGGGAAATTCTGAAAGAGATGGGAATACCAAACCACCTGACCTGCCTCTTGAGGAATCTGTATGCAGGTCAGGAAGCAACAGTTAGAACTGGACATGGAACAACAGACTGGTTCCAAATAGGAAAAGGAGTACGTCAAGGCTGTATATTTTCACCCTGCTTATTTAACTTATAAGCAGAGTACATCATGAGAAACAGTGGACTGGAAGAAACACAAGCTGGAATCAAGATTGCTGGGAGAAATATCAATGACCTCAGATATGCAGATGACACCACCCTTATGGCAGAAAGTGAAGAGGAACTAAAAAGCCTCTTGATGAAAGTGAAAGAGGAGAGTGAAAAAGTTGGCTTAAAGCTCACCATTCAGAAAACGAAGATCATGGCATCTGGTCCCATCACTTCATGGGAAATAGATGGGGAAACAGTAGAAACAGTGTCAGACTTTATTTTTGGGGGCTCCAAAATCACTGCAGATGGTGACTGCAGCCATGAAATTGAGAGACGCTTACTCCTTGGAAGAAAAGTTATGACCAACCTAGATAGTACATTCAAAAGCAGAGACATTACTGACTAAGGTCCATCTAGTCAAGGCTATGGTTTTCCTGTGGTCATGTATGGATGTGAGAGTTGGACTGTGAAGAAGGCTGAGCGCCGAAGAATTGATGCTTTTGAACTGTGGTATTGGAGAAGACTCTTGAGAGTCCCTTGGACTGCAAGGAGATCCAACCAGTCTATTCTGAAGGAGATCAACCCTGGGATTTCTTTGGAAGGAATGATGCTAAAGCTGAAGCTCCAGTACTTTGGACACCTTATGCAAAGAATTGACTCATTGGAAAAGACTTTGATGCTGGGAGAGATTGGGGGCAGGAGGAGAAGGGGATGACCCAGGATGAGATGGCTGGATGGCATCACAGACTCGATGGACGTGAGTCTGAGTGAACTCCGGGAGATGGTGATGGACAGGGAGGCCTGGCGTGCTGCGATTCATGGTGTCGCAAAGAGTCAGACACAACTGAGCGACTGAACTGAACTGAATAATATATAAGATCAAAAAATCTCTAAAACCAATTAAATCTGTCATAGTATCCAGTACCCTACAGGCAAACCAATGAATGCAGTAGATTTGTTCCAGCAAATTTAGTAGAGAGTCTTGTTTTCTTACCAACATTTATTGTATAGTTTAACATTTATTTCTTCCTTTAAAATTTGACCCATTTTGATTCCATATTTTTTATTTAAGCTGTGTTTACATTCTAATTCAGAATATGAAAGTGCAAGTGTTTGTCACTCAGTCGTGTCCAAATCTTTGCAACCCCATGGACTGTAACCCGCCAGGCTCCTCTGTTCATGGAATTCTCCAGGCAGGAATATTGGAGTGGGTAGCCATTCAGCCATTCCCTTCTCCAGGGGATCTTTCCAACCCAGGAATTGAACCCAGGTCTCCTGCACTGCAGTCAGATTCTTTACTGTCCGAGCCACTAGGGAAGCCCAAATATGAAGGTAGTACATGTTTATTATTGAAGCCATTCTTTAAACTGTCTCCCTCCCCTTAGTACACCAAATATGTGAGTCATTACTCTCTTGTTAGCCTTGTGCTTATACTCCTAAAGAGTATTAAGGTTAGCAAAAATTCAGTGATCAAGATCAGTTCTCATAGAAAATAAGCTTTAGGGAAAAATGATAATTAGATGTATCAGAAAATAGTGTTCCTCATTAACTCTTGTGAAAACAAAGACAGTTGCAATATTGGTTATATATTAAAAAATCAAGAACTAATTGAAGGAGCAAGATGTACTGACTTTGTAAAACTCCTTCCTATAATATTACGTGCTCAGTATCAGTATCTTTTTTTTTTTAATATCAGTGTTTTTTTTTTGTTTGTTTGTTTTTTTTTTTAATTTTAGTTTTTTATTTTTTAAATTTTAAAATCTTTAATTCTTACATGCATTCCCAAACATGAACCCCCCTCCTACCTCCCTCCCCATAACAACTTTCTGGGTCATCCCCATGCACCAGCCCCAAGCATGCTGCATCCTGCGTCAGACATAGACTGGCGATTCAATTCACATGATAGTATACATGTTAGAATGTCATTCTCCCAAATCATCCCACCCTCTCCCTCTCCCTCTGAGTCCAAAAGTCCGTTATACACATCTGTGTCTCTTTCCCTGTCTTGCATACAGGGTCGTCATTGCCATCTTCCTAAATTCCATATATATGTGTTAGTATACTGTTAATATCAGTGTTTTTAAAAGCACTTTTTTCTCTTCCATTGTCTTACCATTCCATAATCTTTTCTATGGGTGTTCCTCTTTGAATGTTTAGAGTTAATTAACAATAGAGAATAAGACATGTTTGTTTTTAACATGAAAGTTTGTAAAAGCAATTTCAAAATATGAATAGGACAAAATAATGGCCCAAAATACAAACAGACAAATAAATGGATGCACTCACAGACGCACCCACACATATGTTTATGTGTATTTAGTATCAACTGGTCATCAGTTGACAGAACATGTGGGCAAATTATTTGGTATAAAATGTATGTAAGATGATACAGACACTCAGGTTCTTCCTATTTGGAATACATTTGGATCTTGGTGAATCCATTTAGTTTGGTATTCTATCAAGCAAGAAATATTGATATTTGATTACCAGTATTGATTATCTTAAATTATTCTTCTTTTTGAATATTTGATACTTTAAAGATTCAGACTTGATCACTTATTTTTGAGATATGATAAATTGAAATCTAGCAGATTGTTAAATGCTATTTTAAAAATTACTTCCAAGTTTTGTTTAAATGTTGAAAAGCAATCCTACAAATTCCTTATGAATTAGAAGCATATGATTTAAAAATACTAGGCCCCAGACTGTTGGCATATCAGTCATCAGGTTATCTGTCTAAACTCACATAAACTATTTTAGACATTAATTCTGCTTTTTAAACTTTTTGATTCAATAGTTCTCTTAATTTATTTGTTAAGCCACCCCAGCATTTGAGTAGTATTTAGAAGCTAGTCTTTCTTTACAGTGTCTTACATGCTGTCTAGTTCCTAGCTATATTTCCCTAACAACATGCTCACACCTAGGATCTGCCTAGCATCCAATCAGCATGAGATTTATTCTCTATAGTACTTCAGGTACAGTATTGAGTCTGAGACTTATGATCTATCCTGAGAGGCATATAACTGTGATTCTCAAAAACCTTATCCTCTTAAGCTATTTCTGTTGTAGATGGGAGCCAAATTCTTTAACACAGCTACACTGTACAGGTCTTTTCTTCTTTGTTGTCCATGAGGTAGAAGGAACAGAACAAAGAAGTTCTATTTTTGTGTGTTTTGGGTTTTTTTAAAATTTACTTTTAATTGGAGGATAATTGCTTTACAGAGTTGTGTAGGCTTCTGCCATACATCAACATGAATCAGCTACAGGTACACATGTGTTCCCTCCCTCTTGAACCTCCTTCCCATCTACTATCCCATCCCACCCCTCTAGGTCATCACAGAGCACTAGGCTGAGCTTCCTGTACTTTATAGCAGCTTTCCACTAGCTATCTGTTTTACATATGGTAATGTATATATTTCAGTGCTCCTCTCTCCATTTGTCCCACCTTCCCCTTCCCCCTCTGTGTCCATAAATCTGTTCTGTATGAACAAAGAATTTCTACTGACGCTTGTCGAGAGGTTTTCCTAGTGTGTAAATGTGATTTTTTTTTTTTTACATCAAATTGTAACAGTAATCACAGGATTTAAGCTGGAAAACAGCCTCAGAAATTCCTGAGTTCAGTCTTCTTGTTTGGCCAAGGAGGGCACTGAGGCTTTCCTTGTGTTATTTGTGTCTGTGCAAACAGCGCCTGGCACAGATCTAAGAGGCCAGGAAAGGCTCACTCAGAGAATGGAATGGTACCAGTGAACTGACTTGCTCAGCATCCCACAGCTAAATAGTGGCAGATCTGAGGTCTACATCCCAACCATCCCAGTTCTTTGTTTTGTGTTTTCCTCTCATTTTGGTATCTTCTCATTTCAATAGGTTTATCTTTAGTTAAAGTTGGAAGTGGCTCCTAAACTTTTTAAGTTTGTGCTCGCCATCCTATCTGTCAAGTACTTGAAGAAACTAGTTGAAATATGTGCTTTCTTTTCATGTAGAAGACCTACACTGAATATTTTTATGATATAGTGAATATAATGTGATATGACCAAATATAGTCACCTTCTACTTCTTTTTTTTATAATTTCAACCTTTGCATGTATTTGATTATCTGAAAATAGGAAACAGCTCTAAACGCTCATTGTTTTAGTGTTTTAATGCTTTTTTACTTCTTGAAAATACCATTTTTTCCCCCACACTTTTCTTTTCTCCTCTGAAATCCATTCCATCCAGCCTAGTAAAATATAAAAGAAATTGAACTTCCTGCTATGTCTGGTTTCTGCATGAGTAATTGTCAATATTTCTGTTGCAGTTCTCAGAAGCAGAGTTTAGAGCTTACCAGTGATCTCAGCATCCTGCAGGTGACCAGGAAAGAGCTTGAAAATCAAGTGGGATCCTTAAAAGAACAGCATCTTCGGGATTCAGCTGATTTAAAAACTCTTCTCAGTAAGGCTGAAAACCAAGCAAAGGATGTACAGAAAGAGGTAAAGCGAAAAGACATTATGAGCCCAATTATGGTTGGACTTAAAGCCAAAAGCAAATCAGATATTCATGCTAGTTAGAAATAAAGGGAAGCATTACCTGCCACAGAGTTGATACTGGAAGTATCTCTGCCTGGTGATTTGTTAGCTGTGTATCATGGTCCAAATATAGAGAATTTATCAGTGCGAGCTGGTCTCAAAATAAAAATATACAAAGTTACATTAAAAGGTTTTCTCTACCAGTTAGTTGACCTTTGTACCACATTACTCAGTTCATTGTTTATCTTTCCAGACAGTATCACATTTAATTTAGGGGACTTTTGGAAAGTAAACTGGGGCCACCCCATAATGCTGTCCAAACCCCTCGGGTGAAACTGGCCTGAAAAGTTGCTTATGAAAAAACTCAGCTCATACCCAGTCAGCCAAACTCATGTTCTGTGACCTTTTCCTTTCTTTCCCCCATCTCTTTTTTCCCTTCTTCACAAATAGGTATGCTCACTTTTCATGTCATTTTGCGTAAAATCTCAACTTTGGTGGCTTAAAAAATAATCATACTTAAAATAGTGAGGGTTGTTGTTGGAGCCCCCTCCCCACACACACAGGCATGGTCAAGGTTGACCATGAGGCAGTAAGAGCTGCAATCAGTCCTCTTGGCCTAATACTACTGCCTGCATTGACTTGTGGCCTGCTTAGGGGGTGGAGAAGGCTTATTCATTTCCATCTACCTGGCAGGACTCACCCCGGTTGTAGACCCTCTTAAATGAAGGACAGAAGGAACTTGAAGACAACCCTCCTGTCTTCAATAACAAGTTTCCCCCAGATTGTTTTAGAAGATCTGTTTAATCAATGTAGTTTTTCTTTGCATTTTTCTTCTCTCCTTATAGTATCCTGAATCTGGAAATGATTATTGTTCTTCTGTCTTCATGTTTGTTCCTAAAGGGAAAAAAAACAACACAAAACTGTAACATTTTTTATTTACATGTGGCCATATTGATTTTGTAATATGTTCATTTTTATCTTCTTGCTAAGGATATGTGTTTTTGGAGAAGTCTCATTTTATTTGGTTGGAACACAAATTCTGTGCCAAAGTAAATATCCTAGTATTTAATACTGTAAGCACTTTGTGTCCTTCCAGTCCACATGCCATAATTCTTTCAAAATCTGGGAAGAATGCTGTGGTTGGAAGATAAATCTATTGTATGTTATTCTGAATGCATTAGCCATTTTGTTGCATTGCTTGTTTGCCTGTTTTTGGTCACTGAGCGATCAGTGCAAAATGCTTTGACTGTTACCACAAATGGCAGTGGCATGTTGTCACAGCATCTAAATTGTTGATAGCCTCTGGATTGCATTAAATGCAGCACATTTAAAAATATGTCTGATCTTGTCAGTATGTTTCTCTTCTATTTTCTTGTTCAGTGTTTTCATTGTGAAATGATGTGTAGTCATCATGCTCCTTTGTAATGTAAAATTGCTTTTCTTTCCGTTTGTCCTGATGTCAACTCTTGGATACTAGTCTGTAACGAAAACGTTCTTTAATGAGATTCTTCTGTCTGTGTAATCCACTGCAAATGAATTATGACCTTTTATTAATGCACGTATATTCCCTTTCAGCATTTCCGCTTTTTCTCCTTTCTCTCATAGAATCATACATAATGTGCACAGTATAATGATTATGTATCTTCAGCACTGTCACAAGCTAAAGTATCACAGACTGAGCAAGCCCAGATATGATTATTTTTAAGAATAAGAACCAAAGATGTTGGTAATATTGTGTGATACTTCCATCTTGTCTTAATCAGACTGAGCTTGTTTCTCACCTCTGAGTTAGAAAGCAAGATGGAGCAAAATGATATCCAAGGGAAATGTGAAACTAAGGCTGTAGAAGGTGACCTTTGTTTTGACAATTAAATCTTAAATATGTGGCAGCTTTTTTTTTTTAACATTTAACAAAAAGTACATGAGAAAAGTAAAATTTAATCCTCAGTATTTAGAGAAAAATAATGATATACCATCTTAATATTTGAATTAAGAAAGCATCTGTATATTTTGATTTAGTGGGAATATCTGTATTTTAAGAAACATTGAGCACCCAAGTCCGCACTGCAAAGACTGACTCAGGAAAGTTGTTTAGCTTCACCATCTAACCCTGGGGCCAGAGTCCTTCCCACCTGCCCCTACCTCCCCGCCCCGCCCCCCACAAGCTGAAGGTAAACAGCAGGATCTTCCTGACTAAGCTGCCTTTTCTCCACAACTTCTGGAATGGAGAAATGATGACGTGCTTTGGTGTACAGGGCAGGCTGGATGTAGGAATGGTGGAAAAGGAAAGTAAGGGAAAATTTGGATCAGCAAAGCACTTTTCACTTGGTCACTTTAGGAGTCAGATCATTGAGAATTGATTATGTTCTAAGAGACTTGGTGCAGAGACTAGTCTGGGTACACTGAATTTGTTTTGGCAGCCTGCCGGTAATCTTCTGCCATCTGGAAGGAAGTACACAGACCCCACAAAGAAAAAAAAAAAAAACCTGTCATGAAGTCCATGAATCTTACTCCTTAAGTTTGTTCTCTGGCATACTACCCAAACTTTTTCTGGGAATGTGGTTAGGTAACAGGGAGTTCCTTTCATATTTTACCTCCCTCTCTGTACCCGAGTCTTTCTTCCTGCTGTGGTGAATTCGCTGCTGACCCTAAGCCCCTGCCTGCACCACCTCTGACTAATGTTTTTCCATATTTGCGTCTATAATATTTATCTTTGGAGTGTATAATGATGAGTGCCTGATATATCCCTCCAAAGTGTTTGCATTATTCAGAAGCACCATATAAAGGTGTACCTTCATTGAGAAATTCCTAGGATACAGCCAGAAAGGAACTGGAGACTTTTCAGCCTCGTGGGCTATGTTTAGGGAAGAGGAAAAATCTTTCTAGTACGCCAGACATGTGGTATATTTATTTTATACTCAGCCCTTGTCTGCCTCCCTGCCTTCTAAAACTTTCAGAAATGACAGAGTGGGGCAGTGGAGGCTGAGACAAAGGCACAGCCAGCAGCAGAAGAGTGTTTACTCTTTGCCGGAGAGCTCAGTTTGCATGGAAGATACAATATCTAGAAGTGAAACCAGTCTTGAATTCCTGCCTCCCGGGGCATTTAATGTAGGGGCAAACCATCCTCCTTTTCACCTTGATGTCACCCATGTTCAAGGGCTAGATTGCCTGTCCAAACTTTATGTTATATACAGGGAACTTTTCCAGAGCAGAAGGTGGCGTGTTTCACTAAGGAAAAATATCAGCAGCAGATTTTCTTAAGGTATTTTTCATTGATGCTTCTAAGTCTTAAGTCAAGAGAGAGAAATGTCCTAGTCATAGTGATTGTTACCTTAGATAATATTTCTCTGCTTCATTTGCCTAGACATTCCTTATCCAGAACACTTTAATACGCAGTCATGCTGGGTAAAGGGAGGTCTCCTGAGAATTAAAAGTTATTACTTCAAGACTAAAATAACTTGGCTGACATTACTTACCAGGATATAAACTCAGACTTCCGAAACTTGCCATTTAATTAGGCTATGGAGGTTTCTCTTCACTTGCTTTCCTTTTGCTCAGTTTGGAATTTTACTTTTCTCCTCTAACTCACTTAATGGAAAAAGTGACACCTTATATTAGAAACACATGATACAATGGTGACTTCTCTTAATTTTTTTTTAAACCCCAAGGCCAGAAAACTCTTACATAGAATCAAGTTAACATTAAAGGCTTCTTATTATCAGTGCAAATGATCCTTATCCTCCTTATAACAAAAACGCTTGACTGTGGTGGTGCAGGTGACTAAACAGGGTCTGGTATTTAAACCTAACTAAACACATAACTTCATACCCATTTTAAGTTGAGTCTGCACACTCTTTTTTCTTTGCCTTTAGTATGAAAAGACACAGACTGTACTCTCAGAACTGAAGTTGAAGTTTGAAATGACTGAGCAGGAAAAACAATCAATCACAGATGAGCTCAAACAATGTAAAGACAACCTGAAGCTGCTCCGAGAGAAAGGAAATAATGTAAGTCTTTGCAAACTTGGCTTAGATTTGATTGAGAGGCAGGCGAGAGCCCTGAAGCTGATTTTTCAGAAGACTTATAACTGATTTGAGAAACTAAGACCTGTAGTACACATGAACCAAGCTTTTCATTATGAAATTCCATAATGGAATCATTGTGCTGTCCAATTTTTGAGTAAGAATTTGCCCCTTTAGCCTGTACCCCTAGAAAAGCCTAAGGACTACCTGAAGGAAGAGCCTTGTTTGCAAAAAAAAAAAAAAAAAAAATTACCTAAGAACTGCCAGCTTTTCCTAGATAAATCTGAAGTTCTGTCACTAAGCCTCATCTAGCTCTTGTTTCCCACTCTGGGAAACAAAGCACTGTGCCACCTGGGACCCACTGAAGAAAGAGCAATACATGGTGACTCCTTAGTATTTGATTGCATCAAAAATGGAGACTTAATGATGGTTTTCATTTTGTACTAATCATGTTCTGAGGCACATTCCTAAAAAGCTTAGTGGCTTCTGGGCCTCCTGTAAACATTTGGAAGTATTAGTGAGTTTCTGTAGGGCTGTGTGTGAATGAGTATGTGTTTGTGTGTGTGTATGCAGTTAGTTAGAACATTGTGGTATAAATTGAGTTTAACAATATTAATTTGTATTTCATTTGCTAGAAAGGCAGATGGTCTTTTGAAAGATGTTATACTAAGTAAATGTCGTGTTACACGTTTTAGTGATCATTGCCTTTGTGGGCCCTAACTGATGGATGTTCAGTGTGGTTGATTGTGCTCTGACTGATTTCAAACCCCTGTCATGGCTTGGACACTGCAGTGGGCGTGAGCCACACACTTCCCGTGGAGGAAGGCACTCTGCTTTAACTTGCAGCACAAGTACCAAAGAGGACTGTTGCATGGCCGTCCAGTTACACAGTCACACTCAGAATGCTTATGAGTTGTGCCCAACTGTCCTGTGCTTAAAGAAAGATTTTGTTTAAAATAAATAAATAAATAAAGACTCATGGCTCAGGTGGAAGCCTTTCAGAAATGGATAAATTGGTTATGGAGGCTTTATGATAAGCAAAAGTAGACTGCATTTATTGTAAAAATATCAATTACAGAACTCTTCTGAAATCAGATCATAATGGTTTGGTTACTTCTCTCTTTTATGTTAATTCATATCTCTCTGATGTTGGAATTTCAGTCTACCTTCTACTAAATTAACCTGTGAAGACATCTAGCATAATCAGAATGGATCCCTCTGTATGATTTAGAACCTTTTTGAAAGTAGCCTTGCTATTAATACTTACAGTTCTACAAATAATTTACTTTAAGGGTGAATTTCCTATTTTTATATTAGAGTTATGGTAATTAAATATTACTCTATAATAACACTCATTGTAGTAATTCCCTTCCAGTTAAAAAAAAAATTACTGGGAATTCCCTGGCCGTCCAGTGATTAGGACTCCATGCTTCCACTGCACGGGGCACGAGTTCAGTCCTTGGGCAGGGAACTAAGATCCCACATGCCACGAGGCACAGCCAAAATAATAATAATAGTAAAGTAAAAGTTAAAAATTACTTCTGTTCTGGTAGTGTAACTGAAACCCCTGAGGCTAAGCTGCCTGTCTTTATGTACTAAATGTTTCTCATACAGTGTGTCAGATCTCTTGCTTGATTTAGGGACTGTCTATCACAGGGCATTTATTTTTAAGCTTGAAAGCAGTACTGTCTCAAGCAAAAGAGTTCAGGTTTAAAAAAAAAAAAAAGAAAAGTTTTGATAAAGGGATAAGATAAACCTTAGCAATTTCCAAAGGAGTACATTGTCAAATAATGGATTCCAAGTATGGAACAAAAATACCATAACGTCAAGCAGAGCGTCAGTTGGTGAGGCATTTTCATCGCTCTGTCTTAAAGTGCTGTGTTTCATTATGCAGTTAGGGATACCCACACTGCGTCCAGCCATTCTTTACAACTGGTAGTTTACCAGCTTACTTACCCTGGCCCATCATTCTGGATGATATTAGATGTCTTTGAAATGTCCTTCTGCCCTCCCTCCCACCCACCCTGGGTTCTAAATCATCTTATCTGATTTTTTTTTTGTAGCATAAAATGATTTTAATATCCCTTCCCTTCTTTAGCCTTCCATATTACAACCCGTCCCAGCCGTATTCATCGGCCTATTCCTGGCTTTCCTGTTTTGGTGTTTCGGTCCATTGTGGTAGAGAAAGGTACAAGCACTACTGTTGAGTCCTTGTCTGTTTGTCCCCGTCACCTGTTTGTGCCATATTTGTAATATAGTGCATGGCAAAACCACACAGGTATATTGTTACCTGAAGCAAACCCTTCATTTAGTATGCTACATGTTGTGTCATACCGAATGAACTGAACTAATCACATAACATTTTGTCTTGTTTCCTTTGTAGTAATGCTAACCATGAATTAATTCCAATCTAACCAGATGTTAATATGCTGCCTTTAACTGAGTCTTTGTCTCTAGCAAACTGGAGTAAACTATGAGTTGCTGCAACTTAGTACCCCCTTCCCAATTATGTTTAATCAGATTTGAATGAAAAATGAAGAGTTTGCCTCTTTGAAGTTTTCAGCAAGCTTTCCTCCCCCTCCTCTCTTCCCTCTTTTTTTCCGTAGTGTAGAATTTCGTTGTTTCATCCCTTTGCCTATATACACTGTGGCTAAGAAGATGAAAAAGAATGAGAGAGTAGCATAATGGACAGTGACTCACAATCCCAACCTGAATATGCACTTCCTTGTGAGAGTATCAACCAGTCCTGTCTTTCTGAGCCCTGGTCTGCAACAATACAATATTTCTTTAAAGGCCAGCTTTCCCAGTACGACTTAGAACACTAATGAAAATAAGGCTTTCAAACAAAACAAACTGATGTTGTAAAGCCCTCTGATAGTTCATAGAGAACAGGCTATTCATGCTTGCCTCCAACAAACAGGAGGTTATATAGCAGGAGGTTATACAGGTTAACACAGCGTATAAGACGACCGTGGGGCATTATTACCCTTGGACGTGGTCTTTACCAACAGCATCAGACAGGCAAGGACCTTAATAGCACTTTTCTGTTTTGAACCCCTTCTGATTTTGTTTTCTGTAATTTCAGATTAGATGATCAAAACTGACCGTTTTCTTTCTATCACCTTACCCACCAGCCCCTTATATAAAACTATTCCAGTGTGTGAGTCTGGTTTTTATCAAGAAATAAACATTTTAGGCAGAAACATACTCCAGGAATCTGTGTACATCAGTTAGCTGAATATGTGGATATCAGAGTAAATAAAACAGGCTGAACTCTGAGAGTTTCTTAGACAAGTCGCTGTTAGGCTTCAAACAAAATTGAAAACTGCCCAAGACTCTCCCAAAATGTATTATGCTTCCACACAGTGGTCCTCTAAAAGTTCTTGCTATTCTGGCTCTCCTCACATCCTCACTCCCTCACCTTTTCTTCTTTTCTTTCTAAAATATTCTTATGCAGATATAAGGTTTTTCTAATATTCTGTTAAGTATTCAGGACTCTGTGGAGCCAAGGGGTTAATAGGTATGAAAAAAAAGAGGGGAGAATGTGATTTTGACTCTTGGTTTCTTTCCACACAGAAACCCTGGCCCTGGATGCCCATGTTGGCTGCCCTGGTTGCGGTGACAGCCATCGTGCTGTACGTGCCAGGTCTGGCCAGAGCTTCTCCATGAGAGCGTTTCTTGAGTCCGTACACCGTCCTCCCTCTAGAAGCTGGCACCACACTCATGCTGGGGACAAACAGAACCATTTTCTTCCTTTTTACCTCTTAAAACAGCAGAAGTGCAAGAATACAGCTGTAGGGTCATTGCTTTAAAGTATATAAAATGTATCTGTCTATAAAGAGGATATAAAATTGTGACTCTTCTACTGTAAGCAATAATTTGCTTGCAATTTTTCATGTAATTTTTAAATGAGTATGTTTAAATTCTGAATATTACGGTGGCCTAAAGTAGGCTTCTTGGTACACCAAATTATTTATAACATTAAATTTATGGGTATTTTACTCTGAATTCTAATGGCCAGGTAATTCTTTTTTTTTTTTCTTTCTTTTTTTGATTCGATAACTACCCAAACCAAACAACTGATACATACATGGGAAGAGAGGCCCTGTGTGCTCAGTGCCTATCGGTTTGAAATATATACACATATATATATATTTTTTACATATTTACGCCATTTTTACTTGTTATAAAACCACTGAGCTATTGGGAACAAGACTTA
Source organism: Ovis canadensis (assembly GCF_042477335.2). NCBI lineage: Eukaryota > Metazoa > Chordata > Mammalia > Artiodactyla > Bovidae > Ovis > Ovis canadensis. The sequence continues at coordinate 58,047,917 of NC_091263.1, read as the reverse complement.
GATACAACTGTTTGCGTGGATTTTTTTTTTTTTTTTAAGGAGAAATACACTTGGAAAATATTCTGTTCTAGTGATGATTTGGGGAATATGTGCACGCTTGTTCAGCCTTAATGTGACTTGATGATATGGAGGACATCAACTTTGAAAAACTTTCCATGAGAGTGCGTATTTTCTTGAGCAAACTGAAGTATTTCTGGGAGCAAAAACATAGTAATTATACAGTTTCAGTGCAGTAAACCAAACTGTTGAGTCAATTGGAATGTAATTTATTAAACCTCATGTATTTAAAGAGATATTTTTCTTTAAAAGCCAAGTTACTTTCTCATATACAGCATTTTAGGAAGCATGATTTTTTTTTTTATATCATCTCTTCCTCCAAGCATGTTTAATTGAAGAAAGAATTAATATCTCTTTAGATAAGTTTTTACTGACTTAATTTGGTTATGATATTTCAAAGCTAATTCGTGTTCAAGGTGAGCTATTTTACCTACCAACAGATTTCCTGGTTGGGTATATAAATGGTAATTTTCTTTTTATCGTTGTTAACTGGGACATTCTGTTAATGAGAAGCACTATCCCCAAGATGAATAGTATTCCATGCACAGTGAAGCACCTAAGCACTGCTTGATGTTGCAAATTTAAAACACGGAAGTGAAGGTTTAGCTATGGTTTTTGTACGGCACCACAGTTATGTCAATAAAGATTATTTAGGTCATAGAATATCCTGAAGTATCACATAGTTAAAATTTTTCAGTCAGTGAAAACTGGGAGGGAATGTCAGTGAACTGGCTTGAATGTTCTGTGGCAACCCACAGGCCTAGCCAAATACTGAAGTAGAGTTTAGGGTATAATTTCCTTGTGATGTTTGGCAGTCATTGTTTATACTTTAAAGGTTATATTTTAAGCTCTTTGGGATTTGCTGTTGGGAGGATCACTAGACTTATGGAGGAATTAGTCACAAATTGACTTGTAGAAAATACTGTCATGCAGTTCATTTCATCTTTTTCTGTTGCAGGAAGCCACTCCACCACAGAATGCTAATATGCCAGTGGTACCCAGTACCTCTTGTATATAGGTTATTGCAAATATTGTTCTGAAATGCTTAACTTCAGAATTACATTTTTTAAAGTAAATAATTGTTTAAATCTATTTTGTAAAGATATAAAGTACAATAGAATTTCTGGAGTACAGATTAAACTATTTGCACTAACACACGTGATGTGCATGATTTAATAAAATAACTTTACTCTCCCTATGCATTTTTGAGTTGGATATCATTGAAGTTCTTAGTACTGACTCTGCTACTGTGTTATTAATTGTTTTTTCTTGAAATGACTTTTTATGCAATATAATATACATTTGGTGTTCTTCAGGGTTTAAAAGAAAACGCTGAGCTGTTTCCTCCAGGTTTTATTAGCCTTTTATTTAACTTACTGGTCTTTTTTTTCCCCCCTTTTACTATGGTTATTGTTAAAGCGTGACTCATTTGCCAGACAAGTCAGTCTAGTATCAATATTTACTTTATTCAAATTGAATAAATGGGTTTTTGTAGTTACTGCCCGTTTTCCTTAAGAATATAAATGAGCCTATTCATAAGCAGTACCCCCAGTTTTGTTCAGTTTATTTTCAGGTTATATACAGAGTAGGATTATTCACTGGTAGTGATAGAGTCTTTAAGAAATTTTAATCCTAGCAGTCAAGAATTGAATGACCCTGTAACACATTCAAAAATTACAGTAAGGCACTAGACTGTTACAGGGTCAGAAAATGAAAAGAAGGTTGTGTTCAAAGCTAAACAGATCCTTACTGGCCTCTGGCTCTGCCTTTTATCAACTTTTATTGCCTGGCCTTGCCTTAGGCAAATCATTCTGTCTTCTTTGAGTTTCTACTTCATCATTACCTATATTTCTAGTGATGGTATGAAAATGAAGAAGATAATGTATGTGAAGTGTCCTTTGAGTGGTAAATAACACTGCAGATAGGGGAACCAGTACAGATGTTTAAAATGAGTTGAATGACTCATCTGTTGAGACTTTATGTGTGAATGGGATGGAACTGCAATGGAATGACTCCTGAGAAAGCATCAAGCTCTGTTCATCCTTTTATAGTTGTGTCTCTAGGAAGTACATACATAGTTTGACAGTGAGCCAATTGCTTACAACAGTTTGGAATTCCTGTTGTGACTGCCTTCAAGAGCAGTTCTGAGTCACATATGAAAACCCGTCACACTGCTGCATAATCAGAGGCTTTCAACCAAAAATAGTATTGCCTAGCTTGATCGCTCACTTTAATCACCAGACTTGACCCCCAGTGACTTTCCGCTGCTTTGAGTGGTTACGTCTACTGTCAGAAGGATGGAAATCTGTTACCAAAGGGGAAAAAACTGCAAACAAATCAACCGTGTTAAAGATGCACAGCCTTCCTCCCAGAAAGGCTGGGAGTTTATTCTGAGGACATAATTGTGTGTTTAAAAGTTTAACTGCCAGGACATTTAGAGTAGCATTTGTCTGTAATAGTGATGGATAAACTACCTAAATATCCAGCAGTGGGTCGTTAGTTAAATAAACTAGTATCGGCACCCAGCAGATTGCTGTGCTTGCAAGGTGTGTAGGAGTATATTCACACTACCTTAGGTAATAGAAGGAGTGTAGAGTAACCTTGGAGGGGGAAGTGTAGACATACAGAATATGTTTATAGCAGGAGGACTCGGACTGATCTTGTACCCAGGCTACACACTACTGCCTCTGCCTGTATGATTGAAGGTCAATTCTTTTCTCTTTTTTATGATTTCTGATTTACTTTTCGTAGTAAGTATATGTTGCATTTGTAAATGAAAAAGCTATTTGGTTTTGCTTTAAATTAGAAACAAAAAATTCTGCAGAATTTTAAATTGCTTTTTGTAATTGAATGAGTAACTTGTTATGGTACCTCCGTTTAAAGGAGTTGATGTTCATTTGCACTTACAGATTCTGGTGTGTTCATTTGAAAATCAGTCTTACAGTTTTAAACATGTTTTGTACAGATGTATGTAGAACTAGAATACTGGAAGAAGTCTTAGCAGTTTATTCTTAGCTTTTTGCCTATCCAGCCGAAAACCCAGAGAATTTTTGACTCACGGTAGGAACTACAGATAAGTTTTAAAGTTAGGATGAAGATGGTTCCTTTTTGCTACTCCATATTGTATCTCTGTGCTTTACTGGTTTTATATCCCTTCATTTAGCAGCTACTTTTTGAGTGAGTCTGAGTGAAGCATAACTCCGGGAGTTGGTGATGGACAGGGAGGCCTGGCGTGCTGCAATTCATGGGGTCGCAAAGAGTCGGACACAACTGAGCGACTGAAGTGAACTGAACTGATGTGAGGCATTGTACCGGTCCTGCCAGTACTCAGTTTCTATTGCCAAAGAACTTTTGGTGTGAAGGAGAAATACAGGCAGGGAGGCTGGCAGTCCCAGTCTAGGGTGCTAGAGGAAGACATAGAAGCCTGTGGAACCATAGAGAAAGGGTGCATTTCCTCTCACCTTCCACCGTCCAGCCCAGGGACATCTGGTCACACAGTCAAAGTGAGTTTCCCTTTGAGGCAGTCTGGGGAACAGGACTGGTTCCTCTCAAGGTACCTGGGTTTACAAACCCCTGAGATCTGAGATTGATTTTCCTAGAATAGGAGAGCATGTTTAAGGTTTTATGTACTATCCTGGAGTTTTGCCCTGTTAAATGGTTTGAACCATACCTTGCAGCTATTGAAGGATTTAAATTTTTAGGTGTGCAGCATTATAATCCAACATCTATGTACACTAGAAAGTGATGACCACCACAAGTCTAGTTACCATCAGTCATTGCCATACAGTTAACCCCCTTTACCCATTTTGCCCAACCCTCTTACCCTCTGGTAACAACTGACGTGTTCTCTGTATCTGTGACTTTGTTTTTGTTTCACTTTGTTTGTTCATTTGTTTTTTTTTTTTTTTTAGATTCCACGTATGAGTAGTGTACTTTCTCTGTCTGACATTTCATTTACCTAATACCTTCAAGGTCCGTCCATGTTGTTGCAAATGCTACTGCATGTTGTAACATTCTTTGTTATATCTGAGTATTATTCCACTGCACACATATACCATATCTTTATCCTTTCATTCATCAGTGGTGACACTTAGGTTGTTCTCATATCTTGGCTATTCTAAAGAGTGCTGCAATGAACATAGGGGTGCATGTATCTTTTTAAATTAGTGTTTTTGTATTCTTCAAATAAATAGCCAGAAGTGGAATAGCTGGGTCATATCATAGTTCTAATTTAGATTTAATTTTTTGAAGACATTCCATACTGTTTTCGTAGTGGCTACACCAGTTTTTTCAGTACTCCCAACAGTCGACTCTTTGCGACCCCATGGACTGCAGCACACCAGGCCTCCCTGTCCATCACCAACTTCTGGAGTTTACCCAAACTCCATTGAGTCGGTGATGCCATCCAATCATCTCATCCTCTGTCCCCTTCTCCTTCGGCCTTCAATCTTCCCCAGCATCAGGGTCTTTTCAAATGAGTCAGCTCTTCATGTCAGGTGGCCAAAGTGTTGGAGTTTCAGCTTCAACATCAGTCCTTCCAATGAACACTCAGGACTGATCTGCTTTAGGATGGACTGGTTGGATCTCCTTGCAGCCCAAGAGTCTTTCAAGAGTCTTCTCCAACACCACAGTTCAAAAGCATCAATTCTTCAGCACTCAGCTTTCTTTACAGTCCAACTTTCACATCTATATATGACTACTGGAAAAACCATAGCCTTGACTAGATGGACCTTTGTTGGCAGAGTAATGTCTCTGCTTTTTATCATGCTGTCTAGGTTGGTCATAAATTTCCATCCAAGGAGCAAGCGTCTTTTAATTTCATGGCTGCAGTGTACAAGGGGTCCCTTTTACCTGTATCCTTTCCACGTTCATTATTTCTTTTCAGTCATAGCCATTCTGACAGGTGTGAAGTAGTATCTCACTGTGGTTTTGATTTGCATTTCCATTATAATTAGTAATGTTGAACATCTTTTCATGTTCCTGTTGACCCTCTGTGGATCTTTGGGAAAATGTCTGTTCAGATCCTCTGCCCACTTTTTAATTGGGTTGTTTGGAGTTACCTGGTTGTAGTTGTTATAGAGGATATTTTTTCTTAAAAAGGTGAAAGTGTCTTAGTCTGGGCCATGGTTTGGATGGAACCAATAAACCCTTACACATGAAGGCAATCACCATATCTTGTTATATGTGTTTACAGTGCTGCTCATTTAGCAGATAGACCAGCTCCATATTTCTTCCAAAAGATTTCAGCCCAGATCTTACATGATTTGTTACCCTGTTATGCAAGGACACTGAGATAAAGCCTATGAAAAAGACAAGAGCATTGAGAATAAAAGCAGAAGGGACTGGGGCCTGGGTAGGAGAATAAAGAAACTTTTTCTGGATATGCTCAAAACTGTCCACACTTGCTGTTCACTTTATGTTTTCATTTTGACCTCTAGAGTTGGCCAGAGTACATGTAGGTAGCCAGATTTCATTTAGCAGAGATTCAGACTTCTATGAAATTACATCCTAGTGGATTTGTTTTAATCCTAAGTTTTTCTGTATTTCTCTGATTTTGTTCCACATAGAACTTGAAGCAGGCATGTGTGCTTGGACAGTGTGTTTTTCCCTCTTAAATGGCAGGGTTCTGTTCCTGCTGGGCTGAGAAGGCTTGCTTGTGGTGGGCTGTTAAAGCAGATGAAGGAGCACCCGTAAGGAAGGAGCACCAAAGGCACTTAGGAAACCTCGACCGTTTCCACTTCTTGAATCACAGGTTTCCGCTGTAAATTACTTCACTGTTCATAAATCTTTGCGTAGTTATACCATTCTGGTTTTGGTTGAAAACTTGCTCTGAGATAATTAGCCTATGCTTATTTAACCTCCCTCATTCTCGCCATTCCTTAGACTCCATAACTAAATTCAAAGAGTTCATGTGTTTTGGATATTTTTTACTGTATGAGCCACAAGGGAAGCCCTTTGGAATATTTTTACCAAAATTTTTCTTTTCCTCCGTGTACATAGAGCTGATCACAGTTTCTTCTACAAACAAAATTTGGTGTAGTTTGAAAGTTGGACATTTCTGATTTATTACTTTATGTAGCTAATAAAATCACTGACAGAAATCCATGAGAAGAGTTGATTTAGTCATGTAATTTTAGTCCAAAAAACAGCTTTGTATTTTAAATACTTAAACCAAAAATTAGGTGGTGAATTATATATGTGCTGTGTCCACATAAAACCCTTTCTTCGTGAAGTGAGAATATACTGTGAAGAAGAGTACCTACTGTGATAGTACCCACAGTAAACAGAACCTTTGGCCTGCTTAAATCATCTGTCTTTGAATATTTAAAATTTATTTGTTTTTCTGGTCTCATTTTATAGCAAAGTCCTCAAAATATGTTTTAGTTACCCATTTCTATATAACAGTTTACCCCCAAATTTACCAGCTTAGAATAGCAAACATTTATTATCTCACACAGTTTCTGAAGATCCAGGAGAGCTCAGCTGAGTAGATCTAGACCACGGTGTCTCTTGAAGTTGCAGTCAAGGTATTGGCTGGGGCTAGAGGATGCCTGGCTGTTAGCCTAAGGCTTCATTCGGTTCCTCCTCAGGAAGGTCTCTCCATAGGGCCCTTTCAGCACAGCAGCTCGCTTCCCCCAGAGTGAGTGAGTGAAGAGAGCGAAGACCACACAGAGGATGGAAGTCTGAATCTGAAGGGACCTGCCATCACTCTGCCAATGTTCTGTTGGTCACACAGGTGTAACAGCAAAAACTTAGAAACAACCTAGATGTCCATCAATAAGGATAGAGATGAACTGGGACCACGTGATGGAACACTGCACAATAGTTAACATTAATGAAGTGAGTCTGTATGTTATCAGTGCTGCTAGAGCTCAAATAACGTTGCATGAAAAACAAAAACCATTCTGTTGTCCTTGTAGGAGATGTTTACTGTCAGTAGATACTAACGCCATATAATTATGTGAAGCTATATGAAGTTCTTATGCTTCTGGGATGATGGTGGGAGAGAAGTAAGATTTAGAGACATGAAGGAGAAACAGAAGGGACACCAGCTTTAACTGACATAAATGCTTTCTTTTTGTTTAAAAGCACATGTGACAGAATTTAATACTTGTTCATTTAGGATGACAGGTGCAAGAGTGTTGCCTATATTATATGCTTGTGTTTGAAGAAAAGAGTTCTGATTAAATAGACCATCTCAAAATAAATAAATAAATAGACCATCTCTGTAAGAGTGGTGTATTTTACCTAGGCAGGCTCTACTGTGGCCAAAGTGCTGGCTCCAGTTGGACAGGTTTCAGTTGAGTAACCTAACATCACTGTCTTTATTTTGCTCTGTATTGTGCCTATTTTGGAAAGAGCTGTTTTAAATTCATTAATGCCATTTTATGAAATGCTGTCATTCTTGTGGGTGAGGGACCATATTACACACAGACTTTCAGCGGCTGAGCCTCAGGCAGGCTGACAGTATTCCTGATAATTGCTGCTTTGGCGGGAGTTGCTGTGAAAGTGAGAAGGAATTCTTAATCAAGTTCTTTTATGTCATCAGCTAAGGAAGGAGCTCACTGAGTCAAGCAAGTTGCTCTTGGCCTCCCAGAAGCCTCTGCTTCAGCCTTCCCTAGAGCTGCAGCCTCCTCGTTGTGTGGAGGTATTGGCTAGGGCAGTTTGTTTGTGGAGCTGGTGACCGGAAGTCTTAACATAGGAAAATCAAGTCTCGCTAGTCTGTCTGTCCAGCGACAGCCAACCTGGGTGTTCCAGAGGAAATTGACTAGAAAGCAGAGAAGGGTACCTGACTCTGGCTCCAGATGATTACATGCCTGGCGTGACTATTGCCATTATCTTCTGAATTGTCAAGAGAAACTGGAAACTGGACTTTATGTTCACTTTCCAGATAAAAGGGGAGGGGAGAATGCACTCTTGTGAAGCAAATAAAACATGTCTGCGTGCTTTTTTTTCTTTTGCCAGTGTGACTAACAAGCTGGCAACCTCTGTTCTAATCAGGCCTAGATTTGTAAAGTACCAGATATGACTTATGCCAGAGTTGGACTTAGAACAATAAAAATGTTCCAGAAATTTTGGAACTAGACCTAGGGTTGCCAGCATTTTATTTTATCCAGAAGTAACATTTTAAAATTTTTATTAACAAACCACAGCTACTATTTACTTTCACTCTAAAAAATAGGATGCATCTAATAGTGGTCTGTAATTCCTTATGAAACCCTGTAAGAAGCCAGATTTGGAATTGAAAGTTTGTACATTTTGAAAGGTAATGTGCGTATAATACTTCATAACATGTAAAATTTTTGCAATGAACCATATGAATATTCAACTCAGTGGAATAAGTGAAAGCTATAAATAACCATGTGTCAGTTCAGGACAGAATTATCTGCCAGATGAGTTTTGATGCCAAACCAGACTTGGTTTTCAGAGCTTTGGATTCTGGGACCTGTATCAAAAAAAAAAAAAACAAAACAGAACAACAGTCCTTTAAATGGACTAACTCTGTGAAGCCCTCAGCATGCTGCCCTTTATTTTTTTCAGGTCACCCTACACCCTCATAGATTGCCCTGAGGATTGGACATTTAGGAGCTTCTTTTGTGGGCCAAGACAAATCTTTATATGCTTCCCCACTTTCATTTGGCTCCCTCTTGCAACGGGAAGCACATAGCCGGCCACATGTGGCAGCATCTCCAATAACAGACAGTGTTCCTTGCCACCAAGTCCGCAGTCCTTGTGTCTCCTGACTGCACGGGTCCCAGTGCCGTCTGTTTGCCCCCAGAACTCACCTCCTCCTTCCATGACTACTCTGCAGCCAGGGAATGCACCCACCCAAGCCAGCCTGAGGTCCAGTGAGCTGGCTCCCTCAAACTGTCCCTGCCGTATGGCAAGGCTGCCTCCCAGTCTGAGGCTCCTCCAGCCACCAGTGCTTCATCAGGATAGTCAGAAATGGCTCTCAGAGGGTCTGCACTGCAAAGAGTGTGGTAGGATTGCTCAGTTCAAAATAGTTTCCTCCATGCCTCCTGAGGAAGCATCAACTGAACCCTAAGTCATACTGACGCCTCTCCTTTCAGAGTCAAATGACTGTTCCAGGGAACAGCTGGAGAAATTGGTAGGGGGCAAGGCTCTGACAGGCCTTGAAGGAAAGATTGGAGCTTTTGGGAGGATGTTATAGGAAGGCACTGCAAAGGGGAAGGGAGGGAAATGTCAGGTGTGTGGGTGGTTTTGCGCACACTGGAGCGAGGCCTGGAGGAAGAGCTGGGTTTGGGAGGACATCTGACGTTTATTTGAGGTGGAATAAATGATTGAGACAGGGAGCAGGGTGTGCAGAGGATGCCCCTCCACATTTTGTGCAGAACCAGCAAACCAGCTTCAGCTGAAAGGGAATTTATCATGAGGCCACGTTCTACGCAGGGAATTTCTTGCTCTGTCTCTCCCAGTCGCCTTCAAAAATGCCCCAAGCAGCCTCCCTGCCCTCAGCCCCTGGAGGACTTTTTCTGTGACCCTCCTCCTCCCCCAGCACTTTCCATCCCAGGGGTCATCTGTGTGTAGCTTCAACTCCCTATTAAACAGCTTCTCCCGGCAGGACTGTCTGCTCGCCACCCTGCCGCACCCCCACACTGCCCTGTGAGTTTTCCGATTTTCTCCATGTTGACCGTGCTTTGGCCTCCCCATGGGGAGGTACCAAATTTCCCCTTCCAATCTCCTACAGTCCCTTCCAAAAATTCCGATCTCAGGCTCTGGGCATTTATTGCATTTTTATGATCAAAGCTCTTATCCAAGCAGGATGTTTTCCATACCAGGAAGCTTACGAGGATCCAGAGTGACTGACGGGAAGAGGAGTGAGACTGTCTGTTTTCTCCAATTCCTGGGTGAGTTTAGCACAAGACAAGGAATTGGACTCTTAGTTTAGCTTCTGTGAACACTAAGCTAAGCACATTAGTTAATTCAGCACACATCTACTTCCTTTTCTTGGTAACTTTTTATTCTGATGTGATTTCAAACCACAGAGACACTGTAAGAACAACACAGGGAGCTCCCGTTGACCGTTCACCCAGATTCACTGACTGTTTACACTTTGCCCCATTTGCTGTATCATTCACACACACCTTTTTTTCCCTGAATTGTTTGAGAATGTCAGCTCTTCCATCATGTTCCTTTTCTTTAGTGTGTCTTTCCTAAGAACAGACACGATCTTGGCTTTTTAACTTTATCAGAAGTACTAGTTTCTTGACCCTACTGTGGTGCTTACTGACAGTCGGAGGATTTCGGCCCAGAGCCCTGTGACTTCCTGAAGGTGCAGGGGCTTGAACTCTGTGCTCCCAATGCAGGGGACCCAGGCTCGATCCCTGGTCAGGGAACTAGATCCCACATGCCACAACTGAGAGTTCGTATGCCACAGCTAAAGATCTCACATGCAACTAAGACCTGGTGCAGCCAAATAATTTTTTTTTTTTTTTAATGCAAGCCAGGTCACAGCTTCAAAGCCAAGCATAATTTGCGGAAGGTGGCGTACATTAAGCTGGGATCAGACCTTGAAGCATATTTTTTTCTGGCTACGTGTTGCCAGAATCAAAAAGGTAAAAAAGTTGTATGGTTGCACATGCAGCGAGTGGTTTCTCTCCCATCTTACCCCTTGCTGCTTCTGGTAATAGTTGCGGTCCTCACAAGTGACCCAAAAGTCTTTCTTACACCACACTCTATGCAGGAGTCCCTAAATCCCTCCTGCTCTTAACCAGGTTCCCAGAGATTCTGGAATTCAGAGGCTCCCAGAAGGGCAGTGGGCAGTCGTCTCCTTCAGGGTCCCCACTTTGTGGTCAGGCCTCATGGACAGATGGGCAAGCAGATCAACCTTTTTCTTTCTCTGACTGTAAAATTAATACCTGCTTACTGGGCACTTCCCTGGTAGTCCAGTGGTTAGGACATCGCCTTCCAATGTAGGGGGTGGGGGTTTGATCCCTGATTTGGGAGCTGAGATCCCACATGCCACAGGGCCAAAAACATAAAACAGAAGCAACACTGTCACAAATTCAATAAAGATCTTAAAACTGGTCACATTTAAAAAAGAAAAAGATACCTTGTTACTGGGAGAGAAGAGCATACATTTAGAAAAATATGAAAAAGAGTTACAGATTACCTGTAAGCCTACTATAGTTCTTGTGTTTATCTTTTTAGACTCTTGCTGCCTCAGGAATGAGTGTTGTGTAGCTAGGAATCCACACTCCGGAGTCGTCAGATCTAGACATAGTTCTGTCTCTGCCATTACTACCAGTTTAGAAACTAACCTCTGAGATACAGTTTTCTCATCTGCATAATGGGGTAATGATAATACTTGGTTAAATAAGCTAATGCCTGGCAAGGGCTTAGTCCAATGCATGGTGTAAAGCAACTGCCAACAAATGTCAGTTCTAGGCAACAAAAAGGGGGCTTTCCAGGTGATTCAGTGGTAAATAATCCACCTGCCAATGTGGGCTGAAGACAGATTCGATCCCTGGGTCGGAAAGATCCCCTAGAGAAGGAAATAGCAACCCACTCCAGTATTCTTGCCTGGAGAATCCCATGGACAGAGGAGCCTGGTGGGCTACAGTCCATGGTGTTGCAAAGAGTCAGACACGACTGAGCAACACAGCACAGGTAACCGAAAAGAACTCATGCCACACCACTGTACGGAAGGAAGCCTGCTGTTTTAACAGTGATTTGTTCATTTCAACAAGTATTTTTTGAGCACCCACTGCCCACTAGGCATCGTGCTAAGCACTAGAAAGTTAACAAATCCTTATCTTTATGAAACTTACATTCTCTTGGAGAGAGAACAAACTTGTATATGTGATAAAACATGTCACGATCAGAGGAAAGATCTGCAGGAAAATTCGGCTTGATACAGCAGATAGGAACACCATCAGGCAGTTGCCATTCAAAGCAGGAAATTCCCTGGCCATCCAGTGGTTAGCACCCCAAGATTTCAGGCTAAGATCCCACAAGCCGAGGGGAGGGGCATGGCAAAGAAAAAGTTCAACAAAAGAAAAACCAACAAAGCGGTCAGAGAAGCCTTCTTTGAAAAGCTGATGTTTGAGCCGACATCTGAAGGAAATGAGGGTGCTGAGTGACTGGGGGAAGGCAGAGCAGCCTGTGCAAGAGCTTTGAGACAGGAGCATGCTTGTCATGTTTGAGGGCGAGTTAGGAGGCCAGTGCGGCAGGGAGGTCAAGGAGGCATGGGGACCCAAGCTCTATGAGCCACTGAAAGGGTTGTAACTATTTCTCTGAATGAGATGAGGACCCGGGAGAGGGTTGAGGAAGAGGAGTGATGTAATCAGGCCCTCATTAGATCTCAGTACTTGCATGCCACTTTTTTTTTTTCACTGTAGTGAAAAGCTACACACCTTAGTCAACCAGACTGTCAACCAGCACTTCCAACCCTGTGGACACCACCCGGCACCCCCACCTGCAGCATCACTCAATCCACAGCCTGCTTCACTCAATGCTCCCCAACAAGACCTCCTCCCCCCGCCCCCCCCCCGCAAACCTGGGCAGGACTTACATTCCGGAAACATGCCCTGGTGCCTCCAGGCCAGGCCATACCCCCAAGCCTTGCTATAAGCTCCTCACCAGCCAAAACAGCCAGTGGCCAGCATCTCCCCGAGTCTCGCCATAAGCCATTTCCCTTACCTGGGAGCTTGTTCTCCGCTCTCATCCGCCCTCGCGCAGCTGGCATCATGACCGGTTAACGGTTAACGTGCACAAGATCTTAAAGCCAGAGGGTGCAGAAGACAGGACCCCACCCCAAAGCTCAAGGATGGGCAAAGCAGCATGCCCTCAGGGCCGCCCAAGCTCTTGCTCTGTGGAGAAAAGGGCCAAGAAAGCATTTTGCAAATTTGTGTAGAGCATTACGCAAATAGGAGAGCAGTTAGGGAAATGACTGGAGTTTAAAATCCCAGGTTCTAGTTTGATACCCCATTTTTCTGATTGCTGCCTCCTCCCAGACGTTGGCGATGTCAGCCCCAAACACCTGAACTCCCCCCAAACCCCAGCATATTCCCCAGCTTCTCCTTTGCTGTGCTTGACACAAAGCAGGTCTTTTATAAAGTGAGGTGGGGGCAGGGATGGGAGGGTGGCCTTGCTTTAGAGCACACACTTTCACCTCCTCGCAGTTCATTGTTTTCATACAAAATTCCAGATGCACAGGGCAGGCAAACAGAAGTCCCATTCATAGCCAGCGGGCCCCCTGGCTGCTGTGTTTCCCCGCCTCCTCCCTCTTGCCTCTCATTTCAGTCCCGTGTGGAGGTTATGAAGGTGGTAGACTTGGGGCAGAGCATGCTGAGGGCGTCCTCCCCTGGAGGCCCTGCTGGCCTCTGGACTTGACTGGATTCCAGGCAGGTTCTGCTGATCACTAGCGAAATGACCTTGAATGAGTCACCTTTCCCTTCTTTCTTGAAAAGTGTGGTTCTCAGACTCTTTCACAGTCTGGTGCTCCTGACAGCTGTTATCAAAGTTGACACGTACTTATTATAACACCTCATGCCTCCTTCCGTTCGATTCAGTTGGCACAGAGCTGAGCATGAGAGCTCCTGATGGTCCTGGGGAATCTTATCATGGGTTAAAAAGCCTGTCCTTGCATAGGACCCGCATTTCTGACTTCCCACCGCTTTCTCTCTTTTCAGACAAGACCCCACACTTCCCTGTTCTCGTCACCTGAAACTAGTAAAACTACAAACTGCACTGCACGTACATTGTTTTTGTTTAAAGGCTTAAGTCATGGACTCCCTCAGCCCCACACCTTCCAGTCAACACAAGGCACCACACTAACAATGGGGCTGGGCAGCAGGGGCGGCTCCAAGAAGGCGTCTGATCACAAAATCCAAATATGTACTGTGTTGCCCTATTTATTTATCAAGTTATTTATTTACTTAGCAGCATCAGATCTTAGTTGCAGCATGTGGGATGTTTGTTGCAGTGCACAGGGTCCCCGCAGAGCAGGGGTCCCCAGCCTCCAGGCCATGGACCGGTACCTCCTGTCAGATCAGCAGGAGCATTACATTAGAAATAAAGTGTACAGTAAATATCATGTGCTTGAATTATCCCAAAACCACCCCCTCCACCCTATGTCCGTGGAAAAATCGTCTTCCACAAAATCAGTCCTTGATGCCAAAAAGTTTGGGGACCACTGTTCTAGAGCACACAGGCTCAGGAGTTGGGGCACAGGCTTAGCAGCAATATGCGGGACCTTAATTCTCTGACCAGGGACGAACCCGTGTCCCCTGCATTGTGAGGGGGACCCTTTTGTCCTGGCTGCGCCAGGTGTTTGTTGCTGCGCTGGCGAGCAGGGGCTACTCTCCAGTTTGTGTGTGAGGGCTTCTTACTGTGGTGGCTTCTCTTGTTGCAGAGCACACGCTCTAGGGCATGCAAGCTTCAGTAGCTGTGGTGTGTGGGCTCAGTAGTTGTGGCTCCTGGGCTCTACAGCGCAGGCGCAATAGTTGTGGCACAGAGGCTCAGCTGCTGCGTGTGTGGCATGTGGGACCTTCCCAGATCAGGGATCGAACTCGTGTCTCCTGCATTGGCAGGTGGATTCTTTACCACCAAGCCACCAGGGACATCCCTATGGGTTGCCCTCTTTAGGTGAGCATTAATTTAGCTCTGGCGCACTGGAGGAGGTGTGGGTGACTGGTCTGTGGAGATTTTCTGGGCAGTTGAGAGTGAAAACTGAAATGGGCAGTCTCACACAAAGTGGGCTGTCTCCAGGGAGTCGGTGTCTTCAGGGTCTTTTGGAAAATGGAATTTGGGCAACGTTTATCATGTATACTTCTTGTGTCTAAACTTTATACAGTGAGGATGTATCAATTTTCGACCACATTTCATAAATCTAAGATGCCATTGCTTGAAAGCTACACTACCATGAAGAAAAACAGCTACCAAATTATCCCTTTATGTCACCAATTAGTAAGACATGTCTGGGTTTTTCAGATGTTAAAATGTGTGTGGGGAGGAGAGTGGGGGACATGTTAGAATTTGTGAAATGCAGTAATGATTTTCTTCTGGCGGCTTTGAGAGGGATCTGTTCCCTGCCTCCCTCCCAGCTGCTGGTACTTGCTGGCAGTACTTGGGGTTCCTTGGCTTGTAGACATGTCAGTCCAGTCTCTGCCTCTGTAGTCACATGGCCTCCTCCTCGTATTGCCTGTATCTGTAGTTTCCCGACCTCCCTCTCCTTATAAGGATGCAGGTCATCGGATTTAGAGCCATCCCTAATCCAGCATGACCTCACTGTAACTTGAGTCCATCTGCAGAGAACCTACTTCCAAATAAGGTAACATTCATAGGTACTGGTGTTTAGCACTTGACCATCTGCTTCTGGGGTACACAGTTCAGCTTGTAACAGCACTTACCTAACTCATTTCCCAGGACTCACCATCACAGACTCCTGGCTTCTTAGGACAGTTTGAAGGGCTGGAAAGAGCAGAAGCTTTGGTAGTTCTGGTGTCAGCTACCAAAGGTCTCAAGTAGACCTGAGACCTTGATTGGTCTCGGGCATTTTAGGATTCCATGTAGGCCTATTAACAAGCCTCCAGGGAGAGCTAGGCAGCTTCATGGCTGAAGTCAGTACTG
The DNA here is from genome assembly GCF_042477335.2 of Ovis canadensis. Taxonomy (NCBI): domain Eukaryota; kingdom Metazoa; phylum Chordata; class Mammalia; order Artiodactyla; family Bovidae; genus Ovis; species Ovis canadensis. The sequence continues at coordinate 58,032,266 of NC_091263.1, read as the reverse complement.
CACTGGGTAGAAAAATGGGGCTATCTTGCAGACTTCAGCTCCACTCCTCACTGTGTGTGGCTCTGAACAATCTTCATCTCTCTGGACCTCAGTTTTCTCATCTGTGAAATGGAGGTGATAATGCTACCTGCTCCATAAGGTAATGCTTAAAACAGAATATATGATGCTGTAAACAAATAAATGTTCATTGTTATTAGTCTAGCAGCTCCCACTCACAGACTCACAACTTTGCTCCTTTTTAGCGTGAGAAAGGCTGTCCTACTAAACACATTGGAAAGTTCCCCTTCCTTCCTAGGCCAGTCATTGAAGAAAAAACTTCTAAGTCTGCCTCCAATCTCCAGCATACACAGCAAGTTCCTGATTAGGATGAAGGAGGCCGCTCTGATTTTCACCTGCCCAGGTGATGTGCAGGCAGATGCCAGCCCAGCCCCCAGCCTTGCTTCCAGACTTGCCCTGCTTTTGTGACTGGGCTCTTCTCTGGCTGGGTGCTCTGGGTCTGATGTGGAAGCTGATTTCCCCAGTCCCTTATCAGCTGGTGAAGCTGGCAATTTCCTCTTCAGACACTGGTGAACCCCAGTGAGTTAGAAAGAGGGTTTGGGGCCCAGCAACAAAGGTTGGAAACTAGAGCCTCTCCAGACAGAACTAGAACTGGCTGGCTGAGCCTGAAAGAGCAAATTAGAGGCTTTGGCCTTTGCGATACCAGTTGGGTGGGGCAAGACCTCTTTGCACATAGTGAGCACCTCACACACTGGTCCTTGGGAAGAGAGCAGCTCCTGCCCTCTGCAGACAGATCCACCCTCCCTCCACGTGTAGCCAGCACGGCCAGGCCAGGCCAGCACCCATCACTGCTGTGACTTTGATCATGGTCTGTGACATAAAAGCGCCAGCTGGTAAAGTGCAAAGGTCCCTCCCACCCGGGCCTCTCTGACCCTAAGTTCATCTGGAAGTTCTTTGAGAACATACCTTTTTGCCCTCAAAGCGTCCCCCTTTTCAGCCCTGGGATAGAGCAGGATTGTTTCTGGGCTTTCAACTTTTCTTTTAAGAGAGTGAGGATTTCTAGAAAAGGGAACATTATAGAGACAGAAAACAGACCAGTAATTGCCTGGGGCTGGGAGTGGAATTGACTGCAGATGAGCAAACTGGGTAATGGAAGTGTTTGAAGACTGGCTTGCACTGGTGAATGAGCCACTATGTAATTCACTCATCAAACAATATTCTTCCTGTGGGTGAACTGTACAACACATAATGTACTCTAAGATAAAGGTGTTTAAATGTGTGTGTGTATGAAGGTGTGAAAGTCACTCAGTCATATCCAACTCTTTGCGACCCCATGGACTATACAGTCCATGGAATTCTCCAGGCCAGAATACTGGAGTGGGCAGCCTTTCCCTTCTCCAGGGCATCTTCCCAACCCAGGGATTGAATGCAGGTCTCCCGCATTGCAGGTGGATTCTTTACCAGCTGAGCCACAAGGGAAGTCCATATATATAAGCTCATATACATAAAATGGGTTCTTTTAACATTAAAAAAATTTTTTTTCTTTGGCTGCATATTTAGTTATTTCTTCAGAGGGAATGGAGATCATAATTTTCTGGGTAAGTGGATGAAGGTTTGAGGAAAGGCTTCCTGGAGGAGGTGGCATTTGAGCTGTCCTGATATTCTGACGAGAATGATGGGGGCAGAGAAGGAGGCAGGTGATTACCACATGGGCTTCTCTCTAGTTGCAGTGCTTAGTTGTCCAGCCAGGGATCAAACCCATAACCCCTGCATTGGAAGGCGGATTCTTAACCACTGGACCACCAGGGAAGTCCCTCTAATGAATTCTTTTAAAACCAAAGTTGGTGAGGGATTGCCATCTTCTAGGTACTTATAGGATGTCCTCAGTCAATAGCTGTGAATTTGGTTTAAAAAAAAAGAGTGGAGGAGAAGTAGAATTGGAAGTCTTGATCTTTGTGAAGTGACCAAGGGCAGGTCCACACTCTGTGACATCCTGAGATGATGTTCTTAGATGGTGAGGGGTGCTGGGATGAGGGAGTCTTTGCTGGGAATCCCTTGCCCGGCTCTCGGTGCTGCTAACTCTCCAGTCATACCAGGCACCACTGTGAGCTTTGCCTTTGCCACAGAACACCTCTGTCTTCCTGTCTTTGTGCAGAGAATTTCCTCCCTCCAGCCCCGAGGAGCAAACACGCAGCCAGGAACAATTGGAAAATCCAGATTGGCCTGGCCTTGTTTTCCCCTAAGCCTGGCCCTTTCCCTTGGCTTGGACTAGAGAAGCAATCCATACAAAACCCCTTTACAGATGGAATAGCTTAAGCACCTACTGGACATTTATATACTTTTTCGGCTTTTCTCTCTCCTGGCAGTTCTGACAAGTGGCCTCACAGGAGATCAGAGACACTTATCTAAGGTCACACCGGTGTTAAGTGCTGAGCTTCCTCCTCTTTGTACTAGAAGCCACCTCCTGGAAGGAGTCCAGGCTGCATGTTCAGGTGAAAGGTGATTTGACTTGTTTGGTAATTGCCTGCCTCTTTCTCTGCCTCCATCATTTTTGTCAGAATACCAGGACAGCTCAAATGCCACCTCCTCCAGGAAGTCTTCCCTCAAACCTCCACCCACTCACCCAGAAAATTGTGATATCCACTCCCTCTGGGTGCCAGCAGCAAAGACCCAGAAATTGTGAGTAGCTCCATCTGAAGCCTGATAGGAATGAGGCTTTGGGAGTCAGAAGAAAATGTGGTCTCTCCCCCAAGGGCATTGGGGAGCTATAGCAGGGTTCTCAGCTGGGGTGGTTCAAGCAGATGTGGTTTTAAAGAGGGTTGTTCTAGCTGTTGGGTGGAGACTAGATGGATCAGACTGGGGCCAGGAGGGAGGTTAAGGGACCACTGAGGAGGCTGCAGCCGAGACCTGCCCCAGGAGTGATTCAGCAGGAGGGCACGGCCCAGCCCTTCCCTTTACCTTTTTCCTCCTTCTTCACCCTGTTCCTGTCCCATGTTCCACCCCAGAGCTTATCTGATGAGCTCCAGGGAGCACTCCATGGCTTCCTGGCTGCTCCTACCAGACTTTTTATCTGGCTCCTTCTGGAAAGAAGGCAGAGGGATGAAGGGCAGACCCGCAGGGCAGCATGACTGTGGAGGAGAAGCGGAAGTACAGGGGCTCTGAGCTCCCAGGTTGGGCTGGAAAGAGGCTGCAGGCCAAGAGAGAGTCATGAAACAGCTACTCCTGGCTGACTCAGGCCCTCCAGCCCTTCTTATCAGGCCCAAGGAGCGATAAGGGTCCAGTTACTGGACCGCGGGTTCTAGGCCTTTGTTTGGAGCGGCCAGGAAGTGACTTGTGGGTTTTGTCGTGCCTTAAGGAGCAGGGCTGACTCACAGGGGTGGGGGTCTGGGTGTGTCGGGTCCACAGGGTGGGGAGTGGGGTGCAAACGCCAGGCCCTGCACCACCAGCCACCAAAGGCCAGGGGAGAGAGGTCCCTGGTGGGAGAGGGTCCAGCTTCTACACCCACCTCCTGACAGCCAGCCACAGGCAGGAGGAGTCCTTGCCCTGCTGGCTTCGGATGGGAGGGGTGGCCCAGGGCGTCTCCTTTCCTTTTCAAACAGAAAAGATTTCCAGAATATTATTCTGTTGACTATCTACTAAGTGCCAGACACTAAGGGCTCCTCTGGCACCCATTTCCTTTCATCTTTACTCCAGTAACAACCCTGGGGGTCAGCGTTACCATGCTCCATGTTTTGCAGCTGAGGAAACTGAGGCTCAGAGTGAGGAAGTGAATCGCTCAGATTGATGCATCCAGGAAGCAGCAGATTCCAGATTCAAGCCCAGCCCAAAATTCACAGGCAACTAACTCTTGAAAAACCAACATAGGCAGGAGCAGGGGATGGGCATCAGTTTTGTGAACCCCTGGGAGCCCATCTATAGCCTGCATCCAGTTCTCAGGGAGCCACGGAAGACCACTGCCCCGGGGGAGCCCTCCTAGTGAGGTGGGCAGGGTTCTCTTCCAGCCCAGTGCCCTCACCTGTATGATGTGACAGACTGGCTCAGGTGTTTTCCACAAGCTAGAAGGGAAGCGATCAACCCCCAGTCACAGATGAGCAGTTGGATGACTCTGCAGTGGGCGGGCCCCTCTTTCAGGCTCTTAGAAGGTTTGTGGGGGGGGGGAGTGGGTGCAGCGGGGGTGCTTGGAGATGAGATAAAAGAACAGGAAATTCCCAACCCAGTGGGAGAGACAAGGCCCTATTAGTCAAGACAGAAAAGCAATTTCCAAAAAAGGGAAGGTTCTGGTCTATGTCACTGAACCATCTATTTGCCAACAGGCCTCTGCCCTCTCAGCATTTCTCAGTCAGGTCTGACATTGATCTCTGCTCGCCTGCTGAATGCCCCAGGCTCATGTCCTCCAGCTCACTGGCCTTCGGGGAAGGAGAGTCTCTGGCCCAAAAGTCCCAGAGCAAATTCTGACTGGTTTATCTGGAGTCACATGCGTCATGGAGTTTTATGATTGGCCAAGTCTGAGAAATCTGTATGTAGGTCAAGAAGCAACAGTTAGAACTGTTCTAGTTCTAAATCAGGAAAGGAGTACATCAAGGCTATATATTGTCACCCTGCTTATTTAACCTTATAAGCAGAGTACATCATGCGAAATGCCAGGCTAGATGGAGCACAAGCTGGAATCAAGATTGCCGGGAGAAATATCAATAACCTCAGATATGCAGATGACACCACCCTTATGGCAGAAAGCGAAGAAAAACTAAAGAGCCTCTTGATGAAAATGAAAGAGGAGAGTGAAAAAGTTGGGTTAAAATTCAACATTCAGAAAACTAAGATTATGACATCTGGTCCCACTACTTCATAGCAAATAGATGGGGAAACAATGGAAACAGTGACAGACTTTATATTTTGGGGTTCCAATATCACTGCAGATGGTGACTGCAGCCATAAGATTAAAAGATGCTTGTTCCTTGGAAGAAAAGCTATGACCAACCTAGACAGCATATTAAAAAGCAGAGACATTACTTTACCAGTTAAGGTCTGTCTAGTCAAAGCTATGGTTTTTCCAGTAATCATGTATGGATGTGAGAGTTGGACTATAAAGAAAGCTGAGCACCAAAGAATTGATGCTTTTGAACTGTGGTGTTGGAGAAGGCTCTTGAGAGTTCCTTGGACTGCAAGGGATTGAACCAGTCCATCCTAAAGGAAATCAGTCCTGAATATTCATTGGAAGGACTGATGCAGAAGCTGAAACTCCAACACTTTGGCCACCTGATGCAAAGAACGAGTCATTTGAAAAGACTCTGATTCTGGGAAAGATTGAAAGTGGGAGGAGAAGGGGATGACAGAGGATGAGATGGACGTGAGTTTGAGTAGGCTCCAGGAGTTGGTGATGGATAGGGAAGCCTGGCATGCTGCAGTCCACGGGATCGCAAAGAGTCGAACATGACTGAGCCACTGAACTGAAGTTTTGTCTCATATGCCCATCCTTGCCTGGGATCTTGTGGTGCAGAAACAGCAGCAGAACCACACAGGATGGATGGGAGGTGGAAGGGGGAACAGATGGAGGCAGTCAAAAGCCACAGGATCCCAGGAGCTCTCCCACCCATCTACCCTTTCCATGCCAGGGTTCTGCTGGACCATGTTTGGATGCTAGAGAGTTATCACCAGGGAGAGGCCACTCTTCATCTTCATTTGTTGTTATTGTTCAGTTACTAAGTCATGTCTGACTCTTTGCGACCCCATGGACTGCAGCAAGCCAGGCTTCCCTGTCCTTCACTATCTCCTGGAGTTTGCTCAAATTCATGTTCATTGAGTTGGTGATGCCATCCAGCCATCTCATCCTCCCCTTTTCCCTCTGCCCTCAATCTTTTCCAGCATCAGGGTCTTTTCCAATGACTTGGCTCTTTGCATCAGGTGGCCAAAGTATTAGAGCTTCAGCATCAGTCCTTCCGGTGTATATTCAGAGTTGATCTCCTTTAGGATGGATTGGTTTAATCTCCTTGCTGTCCAAGGGTCAAGAGTCTTCCCCAGGATCACAGTTTGAAAGCATCCATTCTTCGGCGCTCAACCTTCTTTATGGTCAATTCTCACATCTGTACACACTGCTGCTGCTGCTGCTAAGTCGCTTCAGTCGTGTCCAACTCTGTGCGACCCCATAGACGGCAGCCCACCAGGCTCCTCCGTCCATGGGAGTTTCTAGGCAAGAGTACTGGAGTGGGTTGCCATTGCCTTCTCCAACCTGTACATGACTCCTGGAAAAACCATAGCTTTGACTATACGGACTTCTGTCGGCAAAGTGATGTCTGCTTTTTAATACACTGTCTAGGTTTGCCATAGCTTTCATTCCAAGGAGCAAGTGTCTTCTAATTCCGTGGCTGCAGTCACTGTCCGCAGTGATTTTCGAGCCTAAGAACATAAAGTCTGTCACTGTTTCCACTTTTCCCCATCTATTTGCCATGAACTGATGGGACCAGACGCCATGATCTTAATTTTTTGTATGTTGAGTTTTAAGCCAGCTGTTTTCACTCTCCTCTTTCATCCTCATCACCCTCATCTTTAGTTCCTCTTCACTTTCTCCATTAAGAGTGTTTAGTCAGAGATTTTCAGCTTCAGCACTATTGACATTTAAGGCCAGATAATTCTTTGGTGCTAGGGACTATTCTGGGCACTGTAGGATGTTTAACAGCATCTTTCCCCTCTGCCACTTGGACAGTAAAAACTGTCTCCTGACCATGCCAAGTGTTCCCGGGGACAAGATTGCCCCTGGCTGAGAACTACTGGCTTAGATGATCCCAGAAGGTGGTCTTGAGGCAAGGATCTCGGGAAGCAGGAAGTGGATGGGGAGGAGAAGATATTGGTGCCGCGTGTGTGAATGAGCAGGTTGTCACTGTGGGGCTCAGTCCTGAAGCTGAGTCCCTCTAGAAAGAGTTCTTCTGCTGAGTTTATGATTAACCTCTCTATCCAGAACTTTATTTATTTATTTATTTTGGTCCTGCCCCCTTTCCCCTGAGAATTGAAACATGTCAAAGAAAAGGGGGAACTGAAACCATGTGTGGGCATATAGAAACGGAGGAAAAACAGCTGAGAAAAGCAATACCAGCATGAATAATAGTTCAGTGATCAGAGTCCTAGTCTCTCCTCAAGGGATGTACCTAGCAACCTGACCCATATCTGAACTGCTCTGCAGAAACTTAAGGCCTGCACCCACCCACCCACCCACACAGAGGGAGGATGGTGATCACATGCTGAGTACAAGAACTAGACCCCAGACTGATTGGAACCAGAAGGTTGATGACTGAGAGTCCTGAAACATCAGCCTGTTCCTTCACCACCAAACAATCAGAAGAAAGTCCATGAGCTGACCACACACCCTGCAGCCCTCGCCACTACTGTTGCCTCCGAAAGTCCTTCCCTGAAAGCCATCGGACAGTTTGGCTCTCTTGAGCATGAGCTGCCCATTCTCCTTGCTTGGCCATGCAACAGACACTGTACTTCTCCTTTACCACAACCTGTATCAGTAGACTGGCCTTGCTGCAGACCTGAGTTTGGCTTGGTTACAGCCCCACAGGGGAACTGGGAAATGGTATGGAATTGGCAGACTCAGGAACCAGGGAGCTGGAGTATTTGGGCGCCATCTCCCATCAGACCCCTTGAGGACCCTGGGAGGGAGGTGCTGTTGGTTCCAGGGCACATGAGACCTACTGTGTGGCACAGGGTGACCCCTGGCAATGCAGAGAAAGCAGGTGCTGGCAGCTGAGGATTGGGTCAATGGTGAGGGACAAGTGAGAACACATTCAGGAACCCCTAGCAGGGTTTACTGTTGTTTCTTCCTTCCCTTGTTTCTCTGCTTCTGGCTGATGTAATCACGCCAGGCTCTGCTTCTCAGTGGGATCTATGGGCTTCTTTACTCCCAGGGTCCCATGTTTAGTACTGTCTTTCCTGCCACTCCAGCCCCATCGGTCAGTTGGAATCCTGATCCTGCTGCGTCCAAGCTGTGTGACCTCAGGCAGATTTCTTAACCTTTCTGGGCTTGAATTTCTCCTGTGTAAAATGGGGCTAATGAGCTAATGATAACCTGATACATGGTTTCAGGTTACAAGGCTGACAAGAAATAGTGTGTAGACACACAATTAGCTTCACTGTCCGTCTGCCCATTAGGAATCTGGGGGCAAACTTCCCCACAAGGCATTGCAAGCAGGGCTGGCAAGCATGCCTTTGCTCGGAGCAGGCGAGCCACTCGGAGGAAGGCTGAGTCAGCAGACATGCTAGACAGGGAGTGGGAGCCCTGAGTGATTACAGCACCCGAGGCAGTCTGAGCATTTGTCATCCGCACCCACTGATTCCTCATCAAAGCCCCAGGGAAGCTGGTGATGCAACCTCAGGGCCCTCTGTCAGGCCTTCCCACTGTGGAACTTGGGACAAGTCCTCTCTGTGTGTTTTCCTTTCTGAAAAATGGAGACAAGTTGGCCAAACTGGAACAATATCATCACAAAATCTGACATTTAAGTGCCTGCTATATGCATGTTTGGGCTTCCCAGGCGGCACATGGGCTTTAGTAGTTCTGACTCCCAGACTCTGGAGCACAGGCTCTGAAGTTGTGGGACACGGGCTTAGTTGCTCTGAGGCACGTGGGATCTTCCCAGATCAGGGATCAAACCCGAGCCTCCTGCGTTGGTTGGTGGATTCTTTACCACCGAGCCACTAGGGATGCCCGATTTTTATGTTTTGGTTCTGGGAAGATATTAGTCAGCCTGAGTACCGTTTCCATGTGACAGAGCAAAAATTTACACCATTATACAATGGCTTTTGTTTCTTTTTCGCCAACTTTTAAAGTTGACCATTGGTTAGGTGTTATCAGTAAGATCAGCTCTGCATCTGGAGACCAGTTTCTGGTCCTGGAAAAGGCCCAGAGCAAGTTGGATTTGTCAGGATTTCCGGTCCCAGGCAGATGGCAGGACCAGACACTGTACCCTAGCCCCAGGCCTACTTCTGTCACCCCTGGATGGAGAGCCCCAACCTCTCAGCCTGCTTCCCCATCTGTAAAGTGGGAGCTCTGGCCTATTCCTGTGTCTCCCCAAATCCAGTTATTTGTAAAGGAACCACCTTTATTCTTTTTGCCATCTCCCATGTCTCTTATTCCATTTTCACTCACCACCCCTCCCCGTCAGTTGACTGACTCACTTTTAAAACAAACATATTTGAAAAGGAGACCTCGTGTCACTGTCACAGTGGAAAAGCATTGTCACCAGGTAAACGAAGGTAACCATAAATAAACCCCAAACAGTGTCATTAAATCCCAGCTGCTGCTGTTGCCTGTTCTCAGAGGGAGGCCTCCTCTTCTGGTTAAAAGGGAAATTAGCCAGAGGTGAAGAGGTGTTCGAAGTCACCTACAGCACACTAAGCCTTTTTCCTTGACCTACTACTCCAAAGAGTTGAGAAAGAATTGGAAGGAGAATAAAGTTTTCTCGCCTGTAGCACAGAGTAGTAATGTATACATACCTTGTTCAGTAAAGATTTGTGGAGCTTCAGCTGTGCACTGGGAGCTGTGCTGGAAGCTCAGAGCATAGAGGGTATTGGGGTTTGGAAGAGTGGCTAAGAAAATGATTTTTGTTGTCGTTGCTTTTGAAAAAAATTTTTTTTTATCTGAGTGTTTTAAATGAACAATAAACCTCTTTCAGTCCAGAATAATTCCAGACTTCCCAGGTAGCTCAGTGGTAATGAATCCACCTGCCAATGTAGGAGATGCAAGAGGTGCAGGTTCGATCCCTGGGTTGGGAAGATCCCCTGGAAAAGGGAATGGCGACCCAGTCCAGTATTCTTGCCTGGAAAACCCCATGGACAGAGGAACCTGGTGGACTACCATCCATGAGGTTGTAAAAAGTCTGACACGGCTTAGCAACTGAGCACACACACATATGCACATTTGTGTTGCTGAATCATGAATGTCATCCCCATTCTACATAGGCTCAGAGGAAGTACACTGTCCGGCTCCTGAGAGTCCATTCTCTGGTCCCGGAAGCACACCCAGCCTGCCCAGCACCAGCACAGTGCCTGGTCCCATCAACCAGCTCCCATTCCCAAGTGCCCACTAGCTGTCAGGTGCTGTGCTGAGCACAAGGCCCCCAGGCCTTGTCTCCAAGTCCTCCCAGAAAGACTGCATGCTTGTGAATGACAGATCTAGGGCTTGAACTCAGTGCTACCCGAGTAATCATGAACAGACCAGTCCTGGATCCAGGCCAGCCAAAGAGAAGACGGCAGCGACCTCAGTATGGAGGAAGTACCCTTGCTGGCAGGATCTGAGACTTGGTGGCTGTTCCTGCCCAGACAGAACACAGCAGCTGGGCTGGGTGTCTGCTCTCTAGGAGGCTCCAGGCATCATGTTCCCCTGACTCGTAGCCTGCCAGGCTCAGGTGAGAGGCCACTGCCAAGATTAGGGCTGAATGCCTCCATGGCAACCAGGAAGAGGCAAAGCAAACTGTGGGCAAGGGCACCCTTCCCTGCGCCATCTGCCTCCTGCTGTCTCAGAGAGTAGCTGCACTGTTAGATCCTGGTTGAAGCCCCAGAAGAGGGTACTGGGTTTATGTTACCGCCTCTGTGAAGCCCTCCTGGACTGTTCCATGGGCCAAGCCCCTCCAACCTGCTCATGCATGCTAAGTCGCTTCAGTCGTGCTTGACTATCACTTAAAGTCATGCCACCTGGGAAGCCCCCAGTCTGCTCCTACTATTACTTAAAGGACCTAGCTGGCACTGACATCATCTGTGACCATTATCTCAGGTGGTGCTAGTGGTAAAGAATCCACCTGCCAGTGCAGGAGATACAGGAGACATGGGTGCAATCCCTGAGTCAGGAAGATCCCTGGAGAAGGAAATAGCAACCCACTCCAGTATTCTTGCCTGGATAACCCTATATATAGAGGTACCTGGTGGGCTACAAAGAGTAGCCCATCTAGCTGGGGAGGGGGGGTGGGCGTTGCAAAGAGTTGGATGCAGCTGAGCACGTGCACGCTCATACACACACATGTTGGGAGAAAGTTCTGTATACCTAGAAAGGCCTGGAGCTTTTTCACCAGGATTCCGCAGTCCCCACAGGGCTCACTCATCACACAGTAAGTGTACAGTAAGTGCTCAGTAAATGCGGGTGCGCTAACACATCACCCCACGAGGTGTTTAAAAAGGACATGATAACCACAGTGTCACTCTTTGCTCCTGGAGTGGGAGGCGGAATGGGCCAGTGGTTGGAACTCAAGCTCTGGTATGAAAATTGTTGGTCAGGTCTTGGCTCTGCTTCTCACTGGCTGTGTGACCTTGAGGAAGTTACTTGATCTTTCTGTGCCTCAGTCTCTGCGTTCATGAAATGGGAATATAATATTTAGGGTGTGATTATCTAGGTTTTTAGGTAGTGTGTGTAAAGCCTGGAAAGAGTGCTGGTTAGCTGTTCTCACTCTTGGTCATCAGAGGCTCCTGACATACTATGTTTCACTGACTCCAAGATGTTATGGATTATAAGAACACATTAGTTCATGTGCCGCTAAGAATAAGTCTGCTGATTAAACTGACAGAAAGCTGTTATCACTTAGGATGTTCGGGGCTTTTTAGCACTGGGAAGTTTCCTTGATCATACCGTGTATGATCTATGAGTCCCTTAAAAGGAAAACGTAGTTGACATAAGTGGACCAAGATATTCTTTAGGCAATGACAATTTTACCCTGACTGCCACTGTGTCAACAGCAGTGGTGAGATTTATTGACTCGACTGCAGAGGTGGTAAAGATTTGGGGAAATGTGCTTCTTATAATCAATGAAATACAAAATTCAGCAATACAAGAGGAAAGGCAGGACAATGTTGAGAGAAAAGGTTTATCTTTTCATTCTTTGGTTCATTCACTCATCATAATTACTGAGCACATATTCTGTACCAAGAATTGCCCCTGAAGAGACCTAGGGGTGGGTAGGAAGGGGTGCGGGGGGGCCTGAAGGAGATAATCCTCATAAAGGGCATGGTAAATGCCTACTGCGTGGTAGCCCTCACCAGATTTCCATTCTGAGGCCCAGGACTGGATCTCCCACTGGGTCCAGCTGACAACCACTCTCCACCCCAGGCTCTTCTGCTTCTTTCCTGCTGATGGGCACGTGCTGTCTTCTGGCTTATTTCAGGTGGCTCAGTGGTAAAGAATACACCTGCCAATGTAGGAGACCCAGGAGATGTGGGTTTGATCCCTAGATCAGGAAGAACCCCTGGAGTAGGAAATGGCAACACACTCCAGTATTCTTGCCTGGAAAATCCCATGGACAGAGGAGGCTGGCAAGGCTACAATCCATGGGGTTGCAGAGAGTCAGACACGACTGAGCATGCATGCAGGCTTCAGGGCCTGTTTAGGGAGTTGCATTAGTTCTCAGGGTGGCAAGGAGGACGCTCTGCTCTCTCCTGTTAGGAGAGAGAAGGGTTTGCAGGTTCCCCCTAAGTTCCCCCCTAGGGTTTCAGGAAACACTAGACAGAATAGACATGATGAGCTCCTTGTGTGACATTCACCATGTGGGTATTGGTTAGACGTGACCTCTTGCTCAGACCAGTGGCTGGGGCTCATTAAAGTCTTGATCAGAATGAGGGCTGTGCCTTCTGGGTCAGTGGGTGGCTCAGGGTCACCCCGGGGAGTTGGTGCCCTCCAGTCTCCCAAGTGGCCCAGAAATTCCAACACCTTTGTATCCAAAAGGAATCATCGTAAGTACCTTTTCCACCAAGAAATGACACCCATCACACACGTGAGACCCTGCTTTGGATGCTCAGATTGGGGACTGTGGTGGCCGTCAGGGGGAGCTCACCTTGGTTCCTAATGATAATGGGTGTGAGAGGTGGCTGCAACAGGTGCAGAGAACAGGTGCTTCCAGGGCCAGAAGGGCAAAGGATCAGGCATTGAAGCCCCATCCAGTCCACACCCCGCTCAGTGTTCACATCAACAGACGCCATCACCCAGTGTAGCAAAAACAATGTCTAAATGGGGGTGATTTTGGGCAGAAGTGAGCCGAAAAGCTAGGCAAAATCTGAAAACCCTCCCAAACTGGGAAGAGACTGGGTCCTAAACAGGGATGGGATGCCCCACATAGGCAAGGCTAAAGCCATCCCCCAGACTCTGTCAGGTCTTACACCATGAAGGTGGCCAGGCCTAGAGGGGATGATGCCCTGAAGTCATCTGGTCCAGCCCCCTGACTCCAGGGAGGTCAACACCCATTCAGGCCCAAGCTGACTCACCCTCAGCTCGTCACTGGGAAGTGAAGTTGCTTCTCCTCACCCTGCCTTCCAGGAAAACCAGGCTTTCCAGAAACCCATAGCTTGCCTCTTCTCACCTGGGTGTCCTGGTGAGGGGACTGGGTAGAGGAGTGGTGGAGGGGTTGGTAGGGGGAACGGGCTTGGGCCAGCCCACCCTGACCTCATCGCATTCTTGGAGGCAGGGAGGGGCTGGGCCATCCCAAAGTCTGCTGCTGTGGACTGTGAGCTGGCTTCCAGACAGAAGAGCCCAGTGGGGCCCAAGGAGCTGACTGTCTGCCTCCACTTGGGGAGGAGAGCAGCACAAGCCTCGGTTCAAGTCCCCACTCTGCCTGGTCCTCCTGTGCAACCCCGAGCAAGTGATCTAAGCTCTCTGAGCTCAGTTCCCAATTGCGAAATGGAGACGACAGTAATGCCTAATTCCTGGCGTTGCCTTGAGGAATAAAGATCTCCTACTCTTTTGCATAGTTCCTGGGGCATTCTTTTTGCTCAGTAAATATTAGCTACCTGGAAAGCTAAGGATAATACGACTCCTACTAAAAAGCATTTAGAACATGGCCTGTAACACACACACTAAGTCTGCCTGGCCATTATTGTCTGTATTTTTTGAGTCTGTCCAGAGTCCTCTTCGTCCACCCCCAGTCACAGCAATGACAATAATAATAACACTGACAGCCACAGTTAACTGTCCTCTCCCTTGTACATTCTCTCAACAAACCCACAACACCATCCGCACCTTCCAGGTAGGGAGACTGAGGCTCAGGGAGTCTGGAGGTGGCCAAGATCATACTCGTAGAGACAGGATTTGAACTCAGGTCTCTGACTGCAGAGCCCACACCCTTAGCCACTGACTAAGCTGTCCTTTTATGGGGACTGCAGGGGAGGCGGAGACCCAACACATAAACCCTCAAAAACCAACAGCCCTTGAGACGGTGGCCTGGCAAACACTGACTGTCCCGGCGTCCAGGTGTTGTGAGTGTTCAGAGAGAGGGGGTGGATGTAACCCTGGCCCTAAGGACTAGGTAGGATTTGAACTGGAGCATTGGAGGCTGTGGTTTCAGGTGGGGACAAAGGTGTGGAGGTGGGGCTGGGCGGGGCGCAGGTGGGGCCACAGTGAGAGGCCTGGTTGGGGATAAAGTCAGGGGCAGGTGAGGGGGCTGGCTAGCTTCCAAGTGGACTTCTGACACCAAGTAAAAGGCTGAGGCCCAGAGCTGCCTCAAAAGCCCAGAACTGGAGACCCAAGGACAAAACAGATCCCTGGCTTGCACTCAGCCTAGAAGTGGGATCAAGGAGAATGGCTGGAGCCCTTCCACCCTGCTTTCTTAGCTTGTGTTCTTCTCCGGGCCAACACACCCAACATGGCAGCTGGAATCCAGGGCACACCCAGCACACGCTGCCCACCGCACCCCTCATCCCCATCCCAGTCCTGACACAGGACTCCCTACGAAAACAGATCCAACCCGCCGTCAGCAGTGAAACTTTTATTGGCGGTTTCTTAGGAATATAAAAGGCAAGCTTCCTAGTAGAACAAGACTTCCAGAAAAATCCGACCTCCCATTCCCAGCTTCTTCTCTAGAAGTTGCTTCCCGAGGCCACAGCTTCATGTCTCCTCTCCAGCCCCACCCACTCCTCTCCTCGCTCGCCAAGCCCCAGTCGGCCGCAGCCATCACACATGCACACCGAGGGCAGTGAGCAGGACAGGCTGCACAGTGTTCAGGGACTGGTGGAGAATGAACACTTACGGGCTCTCGTTCAGAGGATATGGAGACTTTCAAGATGGTGGCCGCAGAGCATTAAGTCAAGTGTGGGCCCTTCCGAGCACAGACTAGCATCCCTGTGGAGCTGACCCTGCCCCTTACAGCGTGCCCTGTATGGACTAGAACGTCAAGTTACATGTTTTTGGTTTTTTTTTTTTTCATTTTTTAAAAACAGATTTGGTAACTTTACTCCTGGACTTTTTTTTTAATTGGAGGATAATTGCTTTACAGTGTTGTGTTTATGTCATATAGCAACGTGAATCAGCCATATGTGTACATGTCCCCTCCCTGTGAACCTCCCTCCCACCCTAAGTTTCATGAATTTTAAAACTGAAATCTGAGATTTCTCTCCTTCCAATCCCCACCCCCCAAATAAATGCATATTTTAAAGATAGCTGCCCTGGGCCATACCCAACCCCACCCTCACCTCTCTACAGCTCACATGCTGCCCTCAATCCCACTATAGAATTGTTTGAGGTCTCCTATTTGAACTGATCATACCTTTTGCAAAGTGCTTTTCCATGTTCTTTACAAGAGAGGAGTTTATCATCTCATTTTACAAATCAGGCAAACTGAGATTCAGAAACACCCACCTGAGCTGGCACCTTGCTGGCCAGTAGATCCACAGCACCGAACCTTTGGCCTCCAAACCCCTCATCCTGAAGCCACTTCCACTGAAGAAAACATCTGGATGCCATATAAGGCGAAAGAACAAGTGCAAACCTCAATACTGAGGGAATTCACTTTATTTGTCTGGTAACAGCAATTTCTCATGTCGAAAGAGCCTCACCCAACCCAGACACACACCAGGCCTGAATCAGACCTGCCTCAGCAGAAGTTCTGATGGAAACGTGGGAAGTGTCCCCATCCTTGCCTGACTCATCACACCCGATGCGCCTGCAACCACAGACAGAGAAGAAAAAAGGGGGCTCCAAGCTTATATTCCAAAAGGGTATAGGAGGGTTAGTCACTTTGTTTGACTCCCTTTAAAACCGGGGAAATCTTTTTTTTTTTTTAAGTGAACTGTTACTTTTGGAATCATTTTAAATTTACAAAAGAGGTGTAATGATAATATGGAGAGTTCTCTTAGCCAGTTTTACCCATTAATTTTTCCTTTTAACCTCTAAATTTTCCAGCATTTATTTCCTGAGAATGAAGCCATTCTCCTATTAATGTATAACCATACACCATTATCACCCCATTATTAACATTTATATTTCCGAAGTGGATTTGTCATAGCCGAGAAACTGGCACACAGCTATTAACTAAACTCCAGGCTTGATTTGCGTTTCACTTGGATTTTTCTACTAATCTCCTCTTTCTGTTCCAAGACTCAGTCCAGGGAAGAGCATGACGTTGACCTGTCACAGCTCCCCTCCAGTCTGCAACAGTTTCTCCCTGTTTTTCAAGACATGGCTAGTCTTGGAATTTCCTGGGGGTCCAGTGGTTAGCACTCGGTGCTGTCACTGCTGAGGGTCTGGGTTCAGTTCCTGGTCAGGGCACTAAGATCCCTCAAGTCACATGGCACGGCCAAAAAAAAAGACATGGACAGTCTTGAGGAGGAATGGCAGGTCTCCTGTCGAGTGCCCACCAGTCTGTGTGGTTTTCTCCCCATTAGACCCGGGTTATACATTTTTAATGTTTGAGTAATCTCGGGAGTTGGTGATGGACAGGGAGGCCTGACGTGCTGCAGTCCATTGGGTCACAGAGAGTCGGACACGACTGAGCGACTGAACTGAACTGAACTGATACGTTTTTAAAAAGAACACCACAGAGATGAGGCGCCCTTCTCATCACATCCTATCAGGGCTCTGTGGCACTCACACGACACCACTGGTGAGATTCTCCTTGAGCCTGTGCGTAAGCTGATATCTGTCAGGCTTTTCCACGGTGAAATGACTGTTTTTCACGTTCCTAGCTCGACTTTTGGAAATAAGTCCGTAAGTCTAAGCCACCCTCAAGTGGGACAGAGCAGGAAGCCTGGATTTTTTTTTCCTTCTCTTTTTTTTTGGCATGTAGGATCTTAGTTCCCCAACCAAGGATTGAACCTGAGTCCCCTGCAATAGAAGCTTAGAGTCTTAACCACTGGACTGTGAGAGAAGGCCCAAAAGCTTGGTAATTTTAATGTTAATTAAAGTAACTTAGAAAAAAAAAAATTCTGGTTTAAAGTGCAAAAGATACCAAAGGATACAAGGCAAAACTTTTTTCCCCATCTCAAACTCCACAAGTAACAATGTTAACCATTTTCTTATGAATCATTCCAGAGGTATTTTATGCACAGACAGGTAAGCATACATACTTTGTTCCACCTTTTTTATACAAAGGTAGCACACTGGCCACACTATTCTGAACCCAACCACAATGAGACCCTATAAACCACACAAACTGTTTGACATGATGGATGATTAAATAAATCACAATACTGTAGAGCAAGGGCCTGGCCACCACACCAGCGGTTACACAAATAAATAGTATCTGTTATCATGAAAAAGTAATATGTCAAATGAAAATAAAATCAAGTGCAGAGCACATATGATTTCTTTTGATGAATGATATCTTTCAGGAGGATAAAGTTCAGAAGTCATAGGAGACTGTAAATGCCCATGAAAATACAGAAGACTAGTGAGTATAATGTTTTGCAATATGTGAAGAAAAATAAAACGATGGGGTTGTGAGCTTTGGGGGAATGCAAACTCGAGGATCCTGAAGCCAGCCACTGGTAGATGGCAAGACCTTGTCAGTCTTTTCCTCATCAGGGAGTGAAGGGCTGTTTGACTTTCTAGAATCTGTTTCCTTGGAAGGAGGGTGTTTGCAGTTAACTGCATTGTGGAAATAGTAGTAGAGCAAACACCCCACCCAGGGCAGGGACAGGATGTAAATTCCTCAGCCCTGAACTGTCAGGCTCCAGGCCACACATTTGTGGATGCCCCACACCCCAGCATGCCCACAGCCTGCAGGATGAGGTGTTACCTTTCAGCCTGGCATTTCTTCATTCATTCACCCATTTATCCACTCAGCCATCCGTCCATCCATCCATCCATTCATCCATCCATCCACCCATCCACCTATCCATTCATTCATTCGTCTATCATCCATCCATTCATCCATCTATCCATCCATTCATCCATTCACCTTTCCACTCATTTGTTTCCGTCTTTAACTCAGCATTTATTATGTGGCTGACCCTTTTCCAGTCAGAGGGACACAGCTGTGGCTGAGATGGACCCAGGCCCCTCCTCATGGAAGGTACAGTCTGGTAGAGAACTAACCCAGTTTGGGGAGTGCCTCAGCACCTCGGGCATTTTAAGATCACAGAAGGAACTACACCACCCGAGGAGCAGGGCTGCTCCACAGTGGAGGTTACAACTAGGCTCAGTGGGAGTTAGTCACTGAGCTGAAAGGAGAAAAGGGAAATTCCAGATGAAGGGAGCAAGAAAAGACCCACAGACCAGAACTAGCACCCAGTAACCAAGCCCTTATCCTAGTTTGGACCCTGTGCCAAGCTCTTGGCAGTCAAAACCCCTCAGTTCACCCAGAATAGTCCTGTGCGGAAGACAGTATGATCTCCTTTTTGTCCAGCTTTGTTGAGACATTATTGACATACAATATGTTAGTTTAAGCTATACAATGCACTGACAATACATATGTGTATATTATGAAATGACTGTTACAATAAAGTTAGTTAATACCTCCATCCTCTCACATAATTACCATTTTCTTGTAGTTCTAACATTTAGGATCTACTCTCTTAACTTTCAAGTATCTAATACTGCTGCTGCTGCTAAGTCGCTTCGGTCGTGTCTGACTCTGTGCGACCCCAGAGACCGCAGCCCACCAGGCTCCCCCGTCCCTGGGATTCTCCAGGCAAGAACACTGGAGTGGGTTGCCATTTCCTTCTCCAATACATGAAAGTGAAAAGTGAAAGTGAAGTCGCTCAGTCGTGTCTGACTCCTAGCAACCGCATGGACTGAAGCCTACAGGCTCCTCTGTCCATGGGATTTTCCAGGCAAGAGCACTGGAGTGGGGTGCCATTGAGGTACTGTTAATTACAGCCACCATGCTGCACATTAGATCTCCAGGATTTATTCACTGTGAGTCTAGAAACGTGCACCTCTGCACCCAACACCTCCCCATTTCCCTCACTCCCCGGCCCCTGCAACCACCAATCTACTTTGTATTTCTATGAGTTCATCTCTTTTACACTCTACAAGTGAGAACATACAGTATTTGTCTTCATCTGCCTTATATTGGGGCTTCCTTTGTGGGGCTCAGTGGTAAAGAATCTGCCTGTAATGCGGGGAGCCGCAGGAGATGCAGGTTCAATCCCTGGGCCAGGAAAATGTCCTGGGAGTGGGCATGGCAACCCACTCCAGTGTTCTTGCCTGGAGAATCCCATGGACAGAGGAGCCTGGCAGGCTATCTCTATAGTCCATAGGGTTGCAAAGAGTCGGGCATGACTGAAGCGACTTAGCAGGCATGCATGCCTTATTTCACTTAGTATAACGCCTTCAAGGTCTATGTATATTGTTGCCAAAGGCTTTTTTGCTTCATAATGTCCTTATCCAATCATCCATTGCTGGCATGGAGGTTGTTTCCACATCATGACTATTGTGAATATGCTGCAGTGAACATGTGAACTCCTCTCTCCGAGAGAGTGATTTCATTTCTTTAGGATATACACCCAGAAGTGGAATTGCTGGGTCATATGATAGTTCTATTTTTAATTTTTTTGAAGAACCTCCATACTATTTTCCTGAATGGCTGCAGCAGTTCACCTTCCCACCAAAAGCATACAAGGGTTCCCTCTTCTCCACATCTTTGCCAACACTTGTTATCTCTTATTTTTTTTGATGACAGCCATTCTAAAAGGTATGAGATGATATCTCATGGTGGTTTTGATATGCATATCCCCGATGATTAGTGGTGTTGACTGTCTTTTCATGTACCTGTTGGCCATTTGAATATCTTTTTTGGAAAAATGTAATATCTCCCTTTTAAAGATAAGGATGCTGAAGGTCAGGCCTGAGGTTTACTTTCTTTTCTGTGTCTCTCCCTGGTGCCCAGCCCAAGCCCTGACATACAAAATGTGCCCAGGAATTGCAGCATGGGCTGGAGTCTGTATATCAGATGCCCCCATTACCAGGGGACATGCATATGTCCCCAAAACCCTCCACCCACCGCTTCCTGGTCTGTAAAGCAGGGACACTTTCAAAATCAACATTTGTAGAGCACTTGTGTGCTGTGCTGGGAAAAAGAGCAAGCAATGCAGAGTTCCTGGCTCCAGGAACTTCTATGGGAGGATCCGAAAAGTTTGCTCACTTAGTAGCTCACTTAGTAGCTCACTTAGTAAAGAATCTGACTGCAATGCAGGAGACCCGGTTTTGATTCCTGGGTTGGGAAGATCCCCTGGAGAAGGAAATGGCAACCCACTCCAGTATTCTTGCCTGGAGAATCCCATGGACAGAGGAGCCTGGCAGGCTACAGTCCATGGGATCGCAAGAGTCGGACACAACTTAGCGACTAAACCACCACCACCATAACCACCCCAGCGAGGTTTGCTCTGAGGGGGAGTATAGCGCTCTGGGTGAGCACAGCTTGACTTGCTATCAGAATTAATGAGATGATACACACTAGCTAGAGAAGTCAGTGGTTATATGCTTGGCACTGTGCTGAGTGTTCTCTATGAACAAACTTGCTGAGTCATCACAGTTCAACCAGGTCGGTATGATTATGACCAGTGCATATATTGAGAGGAAGGTAGTGGAGGCTCAGAGAGGTTAGGTAACTTGCCCTAGGACACACAGCTGGTGTATGGCAGAGCTGGAATCAGAACCCAGGCTGTCTCGTCCTCAACCACAGGCTGTCCTGGGTCAGAGAGGCTAACAGGCAACACTGAATTTTCCTCTTCTGCCTCTTAGAAGACAGATAAGGATCATAGCTACAGATTATGGAGCCAGGGAGGTCCCAGGGTTAGAGGAGTACCTCAAAACAGGCCTATTTGGCGGAGCTCAAAAGAAGTCAAGATCTGCCCCAAATCCCAGTTCTCAGCAGTGGGCCACATTCTGTCAGCTGGACTTCTCCAGGGTTTATTTTTTATTATTTATTCATTTTTCTGAAGTTATTTTTTTTTTTTTGCCATACTAAACAGCATATGGGATACAGTTTCCCAACCAGGGATGGAACCTAGGGCCCCTGAATTGGAAGCATAGAGTCTTAACTATAGGTCCACCAGGGAATTCCCTTCTCCAGGGTCTAGAGCAGAGAGATGCCTGGGAAGATATTGGGGTGCAGTGTCCCATAGCTTCGGCCTGATGTCAGAAACCAACCTCACTCCTTGGGCTTCAGCCCTTGCCCTGAAGTACCTGCCAGGCCCTGAAATTGGAAGCAGCCTTCGTCCCTCACCGCTAAGGGGCAGGCCTCCGAGGCCTCAAGTCACAGTGACTGCAGCCTAGCTGGCCTTTCCCCATCTCTCAGGACTACTCCCCACTTTCCACGTCTACCCCCGCAATCTGAACATTATTCATGCCTGAAACATCTCAGAAAGCCACAACTGCCCTGCCCTCCACCCAGATCCACCAAGCCTCATAGCTGGTGTTCTTTAAAAGGTCATCTTCCTCCCTGCCCTTACCGACAACCCCCCTCCCTTCCTCCCGTGGCCCTTTACACCTCCCTGTTTCCCAGCGTGGAGCAGGGACATGCTTGCCTTTCCAGCTGGGTGGCCCCCATCAGGAATTCGCCTGCAGACACCACCTTCCTATCTGCCTCTAGGGCCCTCAGCTGCAGTCAAGACCTGTGGAATCTGCTCACGTTTCCACACCAGCCTGTCCTGGAGAAAGTACGTGACATCGAGTACAAGCCTGTCCCACCTGCTTCAAGGGACCCAGAAGGCTTGGGCCTCAGTCCTGGCCCTGACCATTTCCAAAACAGGGAGCCACTCTCTCATTTATTTACTTTGGCTCTGCCTTGAGGCATGCAGGATCTTAGTTCCCAGGATCGAACCCGTGCCTGCCCCCTGCATTGGAAGCATGGAGTCTAACCAGTGGACTGCCAGGGGAGCCCCTGAGCGGCACTCTTCAGGTTTTGCCACTGCCACTAGTCCCCAGGATCAAGGCTCCTGGGCGGGATGGTCCCTGTGAGGATGATACGACACACTCAGCGCACACCCAGATCCCTTCAGCCTATGCCAGTTACTTCCAGCTGCCAGGAGCCATGTCCTTCTGCCCGATGACTTTGGCTGCTTGCTCACCAGGTGAGTGCTTTCCATAAACTTGTTTAGTCATCATGATAAGTCCCCACTCTGACTGCACAGGAGAGCCAGAAGGGCCTCAAAGGAACACCCCCGACCCCCACCCCAATCAGTAGCCCTCCACCAATAACTGATGGTAAAGCCCCCAGCTCCTCCTCATTCCACATTCCAGGAGCAGCCCTCTCATTAACTCACCCTTTATGGGCTGCCACCTTGCCTGTCTCACCTCCCACCTCCCCTGCCAGTACTTCCTGGGATCACTTTCCAGATAAATGTCTAGCATTTGAATCTGAGGCTTGGGTCTGCTTGTGAGGAAACCCCAGCTAAGACAACATCTAATGTGCAACGTGTGTCGAGCGCTTTGTGCGAGCTCTGTGTTTAACACTTCACACGGCTTGACTCATTCCATCCTGCGACAGGCCGGGCTCTGAGGTGGGGACCGTTATTGTCTCCATTTCGCAGATGCAGAAACTGACTCAGAGCTGGGGCTCGAAGCCAATCGGCTCCTCCCTGACCCCATCTTCCAGCCGGCTTGAATTGCTTTCAGTTCCTCAAACTGCTCTGCTCAGTCTCCTAATTCCCTCTGCCTTCTGAGGCACAGGGAGGATAAGTCACTTGGTCACAGCAAGTTAGAACCACCTGGACTCAAGAGGAGACCTCCAGGCTGGAAGCTCTTACACTTCATCCCTGTGGTAGGTGAACAATAGCCCCTCAAGGAGTCCAAGTCGGACCCTGTGACTATAATTGTGCAGACATGATTAAGTGAAGGATCTTGAGGTGGGGAGATGATCCTGGGTTATCAGAATGGTCTCGATGTAATCATACAGTCATTTTAAGAGGGTGTCCTCCACCCATCTCTTTCAGACAGAAGATCCTGTGATGACAAAGCAGAACAGAAAGAAACTGGAAGATGCTACACTGCTCCCTTTGGAGATGGAAGAGTCATGAGCCAGGAGATGCAGGAAAAGGCGAGGAAACATTCTCCCCTGGAGCCTGTAAAAGGAACCAGCACCTTGACCCTCGCCCAGGGAAACTGGCTTTGGATTTCTGGCCTCTAGAACCGAAAGAGAACACACTGGGGTTGAGCTAAGCCTCTGCATTTATGGTGGTTTGTTACAGCAGCCCCAGGAAACGAATGCAACGACTGAACCAGCCCATCCCCGACCAACGGCTCAATAGCTGTGGTTCAGGACACCTGACACCTGGTGGGCACATCTCCAAGCCCTGGCCCATTGCAACCCATCCCTGGGGACACCTGGAGCCAGGAGCACACAGAAGGGCTTGCCTGGTCTCAAGGATCAGGGGAGACCCCCCCTGAGCTTGAGCGCACTTCAGCGTAGGCTGGGAGGAGAGGGCAAGGAACGGTGCCCAACAAGGAGCAAGCGAGTGCAGACGCCGGGAGGCAAGAGAAAGCTCAGTCATCTGAGGAACTGAAATGACTCAGTGTGGCCTGACTTTGAGGGAGAAACGGTAGAAGCCCTGTGATGCGGTGGGTCGGAGGGTGGGCTCCGTGGGTGCTTGGGCGTGAGGCCGTGCCTTGCTGTGTCCCAAGTGTGTGATTTGGGCAAGCAGCTTGACCTCTCTGAGCCCTAGTTTCCTCACCTGACTGATGGTATTTTATGTATCTGTTGTCTTTATCTTCATTTCTTTAAAAATTTTTATACTTTTTATACCAATTTTAAAGGCTACTTTCCATTTATAGTTACTACAAAATGTTGGCTTTATTCCCTGCATTGTACAGTATATCCCTGAGCCTATGTTACTGTCGATCATTTCTATAACGTCCCCCACCCCCAACCTGATGGTACTTTCCTCACAGGGTTCTGTGAGGTGTAAGTGTATCTGCAACAGTCGGAACAGTGTCTGGCAGAGGAAGGATCGGTAAGTCTGCCATTGACGCCTACCCCTATCAACAGCAAGGCGGCTGATTTCTCTTTTATTGGGAAAGAGCGCTGCGCGAAGGTTTTCTGGATACTGATGGTGATGATGATGACAGCTACCGCTTCCTGATCACCTGCTGTGTTCAGCCCTCATTACCTACCCGATTTTGTAAATGTGAGGTGGGTATTACTGTTATTCCTGCATAACTCAGATTTGAACCTGGGTCTGAGCCTAGAGGCTTCCCAGGTGGCTCAGTGGTAAAGAATCTGCCTGCCAATGCAGGAAACTCGGATCTGATCCAGGAGTGGGGAAGATGCCCTGGAGAAGGAAGTGGCAACCCACTCCAGTATTCTTGCCTGTAAAATCTCGAGGACAGAGGAGCCTGGTGGGCTCCTGTCCGTGGGGTCGCAAAGAGCTGGAACACGACTGAGTGACTGGGCACTGAGTCCAGAATCTCTGCCTTGCCTGGACTGCCTATGTTTTCCTGGGAGGCAGTATGGGGCTGTGATCCAGGGAAGGGGCCCTGGAGTCAGCCCTATTAATAGCATGCTTGGTTAACATCTCAGTTAACCAAGTTCTACTTCATGGGGCCTCAGTTCCTACTTCATGGGGTTGTGTAAGAATTAAATGTGTCAAAATGTGTTAGCACCCCAGTGAGCTGTTGCTGTGATTATCAATGTTGTCACCAGAGAAGTTTTGCATTCTAGAAAGCCACATGGTCCAGTAGACTCCCTCTGGTCCTAACCAATCTGGGATTGAATGGCTGGTCAATCATCAACGCCAACAGAGGTGCAAACTTCTCACACTTGGAGAATGAGGGGCCCTCAGAGACCTCGTTACGCTGGGCCAGCCATGTTCTGATTGTTCTCTTGTAACCTCTCAATGAGCTTCTGTAGCCAAAAGCTTTCCCTCTGCTTAGCAATACTAAGGCTAATGCTCTGGTTACTGCCAGCCCTTCCCCTCCCCTCATTTCTAAAGATCTATATGGAGCTTTTGAACAGGGGATTGACCTCCAGCTATTTTGGAAGGGCCTGTCTTCTATCCGGACCGATTCTGGTCTGAGCTGAGAGTGTATTTACTGGCCAAAGTCTGCTCCAAAGTAAACACGCCGTCACATTCCTCACAGCCTGTAACCTCCGTGGGGAGAAGCTGGGGGCCGTCATGGAGCGAGGAAACCTTATCTGACTTCGTTTCAGCAGGATTCCACTTAGCTTCACTTGGTGGGGTGGGGGACACGGGGGAAAAAAGGGAACAGATAGTCTTAAAATGAGCTGAATTAAAGAGCATGTTGGATGCATTCCCTGCAATGACAGGTAGAGACTAGATTTAGAAGTGAAGGAGCACACGTTTTAATGTGGTGTGCCTTTGCTTCTTTTTTACCCATAAACAAAACGGATCTGTTTTCTTTCCTTCCTTCCTCCATTCTCCCCTTCTCCTCTCCTTCCTTCCCTTCCTCCTCCCCTCTCTTGTTTTCTTTTTCTCCCTTCTCTTTCCTTTATGATATACTTAGAGTACCAGCCACACATACCTGTGCTCTTGTTGGTGTCTAGTCTCTGAGTTGTGTCTGACTCTTTTGTGACCCCAGGGACTGTAACCTGCCAGGCTCTTCTGTCCATGGGGATTCTCCAGGCAAGAATACTGGAGTGGGTTGCCATGCCCTCCTCCAGGGGATCTTCCCAATCCAGGGATCAAACCCAGGTCTCCCGCATTGCAGGTGGATCCTTTACCATCTGAGCCACCAGGAAAGCCATATATAAAAATATATATATATGTATATATCATATATACACAAATATATATATTCATGATGCCAGTACTACAATCAAAATGGAGACCACATCTATCACTCCAAAAAATTTCCTCATACTTTTTTGTAACCTCTCCCTTCCATCCCTTCCCACTTTCCCCCTGCATCCCCAGGCATACCCTGATCTGCTTTCTGTCACTATAAATAGCTTGCATTTTCTAGAGGCTTACATAAATGAAATCACACAGCATGTATTCTTTTGTGTCTAGCTTCTTTCACTGAGGTTACTTATTTTGAGATTCAGCTGCGTTGTGCGAGTCAGATCCTTAGTTTCTGCTGTTGGGTACTGACTAGTTCATTGTACGGACGTACCACGGTGCATTCATCAATTCACCTGTTAATGGACCTTTGGGTTGTTTCAGTTTGGGGCAGTTACAAATAAAGCTGGTGCAAACATCCAAGTACAAGTCTTTTTATGGACACATGCTTTTATTTCCCTTGGGTAATTACCTAGGAGTGAAAGAGCTGGATCATATGTTTAATTTTTTCAAGAAACTGCTTTCCAAAATGGGTTGACCATTTTATCCACCAACGATGCATGTCACAAAACAGAGAAACATTTAAGGTAAAAAGAAAGTCCTTAAGGTAGAAAGTAAAACTTCTTACAACTCTACTTCCTAGGTAACTGTTTCCTATAAGTCCTTCCAAAGTTTCCTTTTTTTTTTTTTTTTTAAACGACAAGTTATTTAATTCCTTTTTTTTTTTAAGTACACACAGAACCAGCCTGAGACATACAAGTGCTCCAGGCAGGCTAATAATCTGGGATCCCCTCAACTTGATATTTTAAAAACAGTGTTTCAGAGTGGTTCAAGGATGTGGAGAAACTGACAGTTCTGTTCATAAAATAGATAATTCTTTTTTTAGAAACAAATACTTTATTACATATACAGAATAAATTGTTGTCTTCTACTTGGAATTTTCCTGAAATTGTAGTTCTCCAGGCAGTTTTTTGAGAGCTATATCACAGGGCATATGGTTCAGGTGACTGAGTGTTGTGTGTTCAGTCGTGTCTAACTCTTTGCAACCCCATGGACTGCAGCCCGTCAGGCACCTCTGTCCACGGGATTCTCCAGGCAAGGATACTGGAGTGGGTTGTCACTCCCTCTCCAGTGGATCTTCCCGACCCAGGGATCGAACCCTCCTGTGGCTCCTGCACTGGCAGGTGGGTTCTTTACCCCTGAGCCACCTGGGAAGCCCAAGATTCAGGTGATGAATAAACAAACCAGCATGCAGCTGAAAGGAAAAGAGACCAGCCTTGGTCTGTTGGCTCAGGGACTAAGCTGACAGACCAAGGCTCTGAGAGAGCCGTCGCCTAACTGGACATGGTAGTGCCAAGGAGGGGAATGTTCTAATTTCCTCCAGAGGAGGCTATTTCCCTCTGAGCACCGGTTAGGTCTCAGTGAGTGTGAACACTCAAGCTGACTGGCACTGTGTTTTGATCTAGACCAGTGCTACTTGGGTTCCCCTTCTAGTCTTGCACCCTAATAGGCTGCCTGGCGGATCAGTTCTGTGCATATATTCACATGTATTCGTGCTACCTTCATTAAAAAAACATGTATACACAAACTGAATCATAGTCACACTGATCTGTAACTTGCTTTTCTTTTTCCCCACATAACAATAAATTCTGAGATCCTTTCACATCAGCCTATGTGTAGATCCATCACATTCTTGTGTTAAAAAAAAAAAAAGAAAAAAGTACCAAGGTGGTCCACCAGATGGATGTACTGTAATGTGGGACTTAGCAACTTTAATGAGCACATGAATTGCCTCGCGGACCTTGTTAAACTGCACCTTCAGATTCAGGTCCAAGGTGGCACCTGGTGCCGGGGGAGCTGCTGGCAGGATCACACCATGAGGGGCAAGACTACAGTGCAAGTGACCTCTGCCCACAAGTGAGGGACACTTGGCTGTTGGAGACAGTGCTGCAGGAAGCAGGCTTGAATATCTGAAAGGAGTCCCAGAGAACAGGCTTTAGAGTCAGAAGACTTAGTGTTGAACTCTGACCCTGACACTAACCATGTGACCTTCAGAAGGTCACAACCTTTCTGAGTGGCCAGTGACTCCCTCCTCCCCCCGCAATTCAGTAAGTGGTCACAAAGGCCTCCACTCTCTTAGACCCTAGGGATAAAGATAAACAATCACTGTCCTTGAGCGCTCTGAGTAATACTACTAATCCTGGCCTGAAGAGCAGTGGGGGAGGAGGGAGTCAACAAGATAAGGATGGAAAAGGGCTTTGTCAGTGGTCCAGCCAACCACAAAAGGGCAGTTCTACTCCGGTTGGAAGGCTGACTGGGTTTGCCAGGTGAGAGTGGCTAGACAGGGTTTTCTTTAGCTGAAAACTACTCTGTGACATTTGTCTGCACTTTAGAAAAGCAAACCAGACTCACATAAATCTTCCAAAGAAGTCAAAGCCAGATGGGATTGAGGAAGAGGGCCCAGTCATGTGCAAACTTTTTTTTTTTTTTTTTTTGGTGATTCTAACTGGGTCTGGGGCAGTGAGTCTCACCTTGGACTAGGAAACTGGGGGAGGAATCCAAGGCCCTCAGCAGACCCTGACTCCTGCTCCTGCTGAATGAATACCCCACGGATGTCCAGTGCATAGCGGCCACTGTCTTCAGTCCTTTGCCATCGCTGGGCAAACTGTGCTCCTGGCAGTCGCGCTTAGAGACTCAGAACTGGCCTCTGGAGTTTGTTAGTCCAGGGTCTGCATCCAGATTCTGATACCTGATTCCCAAGGGACTCTGAGCAAGTGACCTGATTTCTTCTTCTTTTTCTTTTTTCAGCCTCAGTTTCCCTATTTGTAAAATGGGGCTGATAATAATAGCATCAAGCTCCAAGTGCTCTTGAGAAGATTAAAAAACTAACCCCCAGGGCTTCCCTGGTGGTTTAGTGGTGAAGAATCTGCCTGCCAAAGCAGGGGACACAGGTTTGATTCCTGATCCGGGAAGATCCCACATGCCGAGGAGCCACTACGCCCGTCAGCCACAACTACTGAGCCTGTGCTGCAGAGCATGGGAGCTCCAACTACTGAGCCTGTGTGCAGCAGCCACTGAAACCCACACGCCCAGAGCCCGTGCTCTGCAACAAGAGAAACCACCACCCTGAGAGGCTACCGCAAAGAGAAATCTGCGCGCTGCAACCAGAGAGGAACCCCCAGCTCTCCGCAGCTAGAGGAAAGCCCATGCAGCAACAAAGACGGAACGCAGCACGCCGCCACCCCCAAAAAAAGTATTAGTGGTGATAAGGATGGTAGTAGACACAAAAACCAAAAAACCCTCCCAGACATGAGGAAGTACCTGGCATTAGGAAGTGTACAATTACTACAGCTGTAGGATCAGAGATAAAATCACAATCACGTAGCCCGTTGAGTGGCTCCAGTAAAGAATGGCTTTCATGAACACTGCTCTGCCCATTCTGAGCTCTACCTTAGCCAGTGGGTGAGTGGAAGAGTTGGGGTATCTTTTCGCAGCAACCTGCCTCCTAGCAGCCCCCACCTAATCTCAAAATCTCAGGGCAGGGCTGCCTGGTGGGGCCCCTGGGCCTGCAAAACACCTCTGCCTTTTGCCACCCCTTTGGAGGAAGGCCAGCTCTCCCAACACCCCTCTGTCACCCTCCCCGCCAGAGTAGGCTTTCTCTCAGCACCCCACCCACGTGGTCCCGAGGACCTCTGCAGTCAGGGCTGGCAGAGGAGGGTGAACCCTCCCACTTCTCCAGGGAGCTCCTGAGAGAACCAGCTCTGCTTCCTCTAGCGGGTGGAGACAGAGCAAATATTCTCAGTTATATTTTGCTTCTCTTTCTTTCTGGCAGGGTGTGGACACTGGTGTAAAATTACAACCGAGAAGACCCCCAGCCTAGGGGAAAGGTGCATCTGGTGAGAATGGAAATTCACTTTGTAAGTCCTGGTTCTTCGTCTCTGTTCCCTTTGGAAAGTGGGCTTCTAAACCTGGAACTTTCAGACTTCACTGTTTGATGTCTGTGACAATAATAGCAGTATCAGCCCTCTCAGCTGACATGTACATACTAAGTGTTATACGTGTAGTTTCTCATTTGTCAGAAAGTCCTAGGAGGTACACTGTTAATGTAAGTTACAGCTGAAGAAACAAAATCAGGGTAGCTGCAGGTCCCTGCTCTTAATCATGATTACTATATAGTCTTTCTTAGCCCTTCCTTAGAGTCTAATTTCTGTCACTCTGTGACCTTAAGTATCTGACTACTCTTCTCAACCTCAGTTTCCTTATCTGTAAAATGGGGATAATAACATCTTCTGGAGTTACTGTAACAATTAAATGAGAATATCAGCACTTAAAAAGCAGAAGCTTCCATTATTATTATTACTATTACTACTATTTTTATTATTTCTATTATTTTTTGTTAAATGAAAGCCTTGTCGACAAAACTGTGGAATGCATTGGTGAAAATGCTCCCTGCAGAAATGCCTGCCCTCTTCTTTTATCAAATGTTGATGGAGAGCCCTTTGAAGACCTCGTGTGCTTCCTCTCCTTGTCACCAAAGCCACTGATTACCCTCCTCCACCATGGTTATGGAGTCCCCTTCACTCCGCATAAACTGTTCCCTTGGGTGTCTCATGATCAGATGTGGAGAATCACCAGACTCATCCTAAGATAGGGACGTCTCAGCTCAGAATGAGGTAGACTAGATATTTATATGTAGAACTTAGTTATCTGTGTCAAGACCTGGTGAAAACAGACATATCTCCTAAGAAAGCAGAACCTTAGTACATTATCAGCTGCTGAGTGAACTGAGTTGATCATATTAGCTCCAGTCTCATCTAGCAGGGAGGAGGTCCCCTTGGGAGTGAGACACTGGCTGATAAGTTTTGATGGATGCCTTTAGGCGGAAGAAAGCTTGAGGAACTAGAAGCCTTGCACATGGGGTAAGCAAGGTTACCCACAGCGCCTTTAGTGAATCTGCTGCTCAGCTTGTGTAGACAAAGACAAGGTCCAGGCTGGGAACAGCATGGTGGCTTTAGGCATAGTACAGACTTTGGCATTAGACCCAGGTTCAAGTCCAGCTTTGTCCAGTCCTTACCAGCTGACCTCCAGCAAATTTCTTCACTTAATCACAAAGAAGGGGAATGATTCTTCCAATAGTTACTGATCCTAACAATGGGCCAGAGCCAAGGCCAGGGCCAGGTAATATCTTCTCTTCCTCAAGACTCTTTTGAGCATTTCCAGTGAGTGAGGCAATCTATCTGAAAAAAGTGCTTCACCTTGTACACAAATGACCCGTTACGTAATGCCTCAACCACACATCTGTGGGCTCCTCCCAGAGCTGGAAGCCCTTGACATCTCTCCATCCTGCCCAACCCCTCTTCCCAACTGGGTCCTTAAAGAATTAGATGTGACTATGGAGAACCAGAGAGAAGACAGCATGAGAAAGACTCCGCCTGATGTTGCTGGCTTTGAAGACAAAGAAAGCAGCCTCCGCCAAGGAATTTGGGAAGTTTCTAGAAGCTGGAAATGGCAAAGAAATGGGTTCTTCCCTAAAGCCTCCAGAAGGGAACGGATCCTGCCAATACCTTGATTTTAGCTCAGTGAGCCCTCTGAGGGACTCTAAACTACAGAAAAGCAAGATAACAGTGTGTGTGTGTGTGTGTGTGTGTGTGTGTGTTTTAAAGACAAAGTTTTGGTAGTTTGTTACAGCAGCATTAAGGAACTAATACACATGGCAAATTACGGTTCATTTCTGCCACCACCATTAGGGTGTTTGTGTTAGATGATTTATACTTTTTTCTTCCATTAGTCTATGAACTCCTCAAGGTTAAATTATAAGTTTGTCTTATTTACCATTTGTTGGCAGGTGCTAAGAAGGCTCATAGGCCTCAGTTAGCAGGCAATCAATAAATACTATGAAGGATAATACTATAATTCATATGTGTTCAGTTAATATGAGAAGGAAAATGTCAATTTCAGGGACTTTCCTGGTTACGGTGGTTAAGAATTCGCCTTCCAGTGCAGGCGACAAATTTCCATCCCTGGTTCGGGACCTAAGATCCCACATTCCACCTGGCAACTAAGCCAGCGCGCCCCGACTACTGAGCCTGTGCTTTGGAGCCTGAGCGCGCCAAGGAAAGGTCCCACATGACGCAACTGAGACCCGAGGCAGCCAAATAAATTTAGTTTTTTAATGTCCATTTCCTTCCCGATGCTCCGAGTGCCTAACACGGAGGCTGTGGACTGTGTTAGTTGCTCAGTCGCGTCCGACTCTGCGCACCCGCGGACTGCAACCCGCCAGGCTTCTCCGTCCCTGGAATTCTCCCGGCAGGAATACTGGAGTGGATTCCCATTCCCTTCTCCAGAGGGACTTCCCAACCCAGGGATCGAATTCTGGCCTCCTGTCTCGCAACCAGATTCTTTGCCGTTTGAGCTACAGGGAAGTCCTTAACACAGAGCCTAGCACACAGCAATAGCTCAGTGAAAGGTTTTATTGAAACTTATTGAACCTGCAGGTGGATGAAATACCCCGCCCCGCCAACCCCTCCCGCGTGACCCATGCCACCGTCCCTGCCCATTCTGTCCAGGTTCCTACCTCTGCACGTCCCCTCACTCTGGCACCGGGTGACCTCCTTGAGAAGCTGGACATCTCCCGCCTAGCTTCCTTTCACCGAGGCTGTGAGCACAGAGCGCGGGGACCCCAGAGGACTTGGACTCCCGGGCCGTAATGCTCGCTTCGAGCGGCAGGGGGCGAGCGTGGCCCGGGAGCGCCCTCCTGAGGGTTGGGACTGGGCGGAGCTTCAGGGGCGGGCCGACGCAGTGCGCAGGCGCGGGGCCAGACGCCTCGCGCGGCCACCGGCAGGCGGGCGCAGAGCAGCCCCAGCTGCGGCTTCGGTAGCAGCGAGTTCGAGCCCCGCTCCCGCTCCGCTTTGGTTTTGCGCTCCCCGCGGCCCTTGGGCCTCCATACGCCAGTCCCCGGCAACTCGCTGCGCATAGCGCTCTTCCCGCCGCCAGAATGCCGGTAACCGAGAAGGACCTGGCGGAGGACGCGCCCTGGAAGAAGATCCAGCAGAACACCTTCACGCGTTGGTGCAACGAGCACCTTAAGTGCGTGAACAAGCGCATAGGGAACCTGCAGACCGACCTGAGCGACGGGCTGCGGCTCATCGCGCTCCTGGAGGTGCTCAGCCAGAAGCACATGTACCGCAAGTACCACCAGCGGCCCACCTTCCGCCAGATGCAGCTGGAGAACGTGTCGGTGGCGCTCGAGTTCCTGGACCGCGAGAGCATCAAGCTCGTGTCCATCGGTGAGTGCCCTGGCCCGGCCGGTACCCCTCGCCCTCCAGCCTGCACCGCGCGTGCGCCCCTGTGGAGGCTGAAGCTCCCCGTCGGGTCCCCCCCCCACCTCCACCGCGCCGAGCAGCCGCGGGCTCCGTGTGGGCTCCGGGGCCGGGGGACGTTGTCCCCCGAGGGCGCGAGGACAAAGGGGACCTAGGCCCCCTCGGGAGATCCATCCTCCAGGGCGCTCTCCTCGTGTGCTCGCTCCCCGCCGTGCGCCGGGGCTGTGCGCCTGTTGGGGGCGGTGGGTTGAAGGTTCGGGTTGAGGCCGCACCGGGAGAGTCGGAGCTGGGGCGTCGCAGCGGGGGCCGGGGGACTGGAAGCCTCAGGTCCGCGGTCCCTGGGGGGTGGAGCCCTCGTCCGGCGCTCCCCGGAGCCCTCGCCCCGCTGCGCCCCGCGGCCGCCGAATGGGCGTTGGCTGGGAGGCCAGGTGGGGAGGCTCCGGGAGGGACTGTTCTCCGAATCCGGGGCCTCCCGCCCAGGTGGAGACGGGGACCTGGCGGTCGCCGGAAGGGGTTTGGGCCCCGAGGTGGGAAGGGGAGCCGCGGGGGTGTGTCTTCCTCGCTCCCAGCTCAGCTCTGGCTGCGCTGTCGCCGCCGAAGGTGTCGTTCGGAGATGGGTGGTGGTCGCAGTAACCGCTGCCTTGTAGGAGCCCCAGCTAGTGCGCGCCGGGCGCCCACAGCCTTCCCAGTCACCTCCCTCCTCGCGCAGCCTGCGAGCGGGGGCGCCGTCAGACCCCTGTTGCAGACGAGGCGGGGCCAGGGCGTTAATGGGCTCGCTCAGGCTAGCGAGGGTCCAGCTGAGAATGGAAGGAAGTGGGTGACAATTAAAGGAGACTTTGCTTTCCTCTCCCCGCCCTCCCCACACCAGGGTCTTCCTGAGAGGGAGGAGGGAGTTGGTGTTGGGTTCCTCTCCCGCGCCTCGCCCCGACCCGCAACGCGGGAGGAAGAGTTGGGGTGAGGTCCCGCCTGTGACCTCGGCTGGTTGAGGGCTTCTGGAAGGGCCACAAGGCGGCTGATGGGTGTGGACTCTGAGGATCGGGGCGAGAGGCGTGGAGTGTGTGTGCCCGCGCGAGTGTGTTGGTGTGCAGAGTGAATGTACACAGAGCATGTGTGTGGAGAGCATGTCACTGTGCAGAGAATGTGTGTGCACCTACACAGGGTGTGTGTGCGTTCTGCCAGGTGAGCCTCTTGCCCGTGAGGAGCTGCCTCAGGTCTCTTCCCCAGGAAAGCAGGCCTGACGCTGGGTGCCGAGGCTGAGTCTCCTCGGCCTCTCCACCGCCCTCCCCCACGCCCGTCAAGGCAGGCAGGGCTGCTTCCGGGACCACCGCCCAGTTAGCCTCCCCATCGGGGGTGGCTTCCCTACCCAGGGAAGCTGTGTGACATGCGGTCGCCTCTGGGGCACCAATCTCCTGTAAGGAGGAAAGGAGAACCTCAGTTTCTCTAGGAATTACTTTCTTTTCAGATTGAATCTCGAGGGCCGGCTGGGCTCAACATGGATCCCTTCTTCTTTGCTTTGAAAATGTGTATTTATTTAATTAACTGAACAAAGAAATTTAAAGTAAACCAGGAGTGTCCGAACATGAAATGAAATCTCTTAAAAAATAAAAAAAAAAACCAAACCACAGTGCTAGAAAATCCTGGACTGCCTACTTTGCCAGCTGTTTACAGAGGCTGCAGCTGCCTCCAGCATGGTTTCCCATCAGTGCCCCGAAATTGAGGGTCTTATTCTAGACTTTGTCTGGCCCCGTACATCTTTCCCCTTAACCCTCATGATTTTCGTTCCTGAACCCAGCCAGGCCACAGCGACTTCTACCGTCCTGGCATTCCAGGGTTAGCTGTCCCTTCCGTGGTTGTGGCCTGTGGACTTTGGCAGTTTCTTGCTATGGACCTCTTCCCACCACAGTCTACACTGTTTTATTTTCTCCTTTTAAATAATTTCTCGGATCATATTCCCCAGAGTGGGATTCCTGGGTTAAAGGGTGCGATCACATTTATGACTCCTGTCATTGGCTGCCTAGTTGTTCTCCAGAAAGATCTTACAGCAAACAGGTTTTCCAGCCTCCGGAGCCTGGAGGGAGAGTTACCAAGGGCCAGGACTCCCTGAGGCGGTAATGCCTGAGGCCTCTTCCCTCTGTTCCTGGGACTGTGCAGGGTAAAGGCCCTTCAGAAAAAAATTCACATCCTGCGAGGACTTCAGTTCAAGCTTTCCCTGCTTATGCTGTGTTGCTTTGTGCTGATGATGACAAATGAGTTCCAACTTGGGACACAGGCTAGGTGTTGAGTGTGTTCTGTTGATGACCCCTCTGATCGCCACCTTGAATCCTTGAGATCTGGTTTCCTTGTCTATGTAATGATCTCTCCACCACTTCCTATTCCAGGCCCAGTGCTTAGAAAATGGTTGTTGTTATTACTGGGGATGGTGGTTAATATTGTCTTCAGTTGAGTCCAACTCTTTGTGACCCTGTGGACTCTAGGCTGCTACTGTGACGCTATGGACTGTACTGCCGCCAGGCTGCTCTGTCCATGGGATTCTCCAGACAAGAACCCTGGAGTGGGCTGCCGTACCATCCTCCAGGGGGTCTTCCTGACTCGGGGACTGAACTTCTGTCTCCTGCACTGGCAGATGGGTTCAAATGGGAGAGGAGCCTGGTAGGCAACAGTCCATGGGGTCCATGGGCTCAGACACAACTGAGCCACTTCATTTTTCACTTTTCTTTACCACTAGCACCACCTGGGAAGCCGGTTAGTATCATTACCTCTATTTAAAGTTAGGGAAACGGGAGTGAAGTAACTTCTTGTGCGGGTCACCCAGCTGGTGAATGTTGACTGGAACCTAGGTCTGACAAGTTGTTCAACTTGAGGCTTAACTGACCTATTTTTCAAGGTCAGAAACAAGTAAAATACAGCCCCATTGTCCCACCAGAGAGCTCATGTGAACACAAAGTTTTGTAACTC
The DNA here is from genome assembly GCF_042477335.2 of Ovis canadensis. Taxonomy (NCBI): domain Eukaryota; kingdom Metazoa; phylum Chordata; class Mammalia; order Artiodactyla; family Bovidae; genus Ovis; species Ovis canadensis. The sequence continues at coordinate 57,996,078 of NC_091263.1, read as the reverse complement.
TGGGGTGTAGGGGTTATGGTTGGACATCCATACATTGAGCCTCTGACCTTGAACAAAGTGAGGCCTTGGATAAGGGATGAGATTAATCCTCTGAACTGTGAAGAGGGTCCATGAGATGAGGGTCATGTCAGGAAGTGAGCAGAATCCATTTGCATCTTTTTTTGTTTGGTTTGGTTTTTGCATTTCTCTTTCCTCTGTGCTGTGCTCATTTGTGGCTGACTTTTTGCACCCTCGTTGTCTGTAGCCCGCCAGGCTCCTCTGTCCACGGAAGTTTTCAGGCAAGGATACTGGAGTGGGTTGCCATTGCCTTCTCTAGGGGGGGTCTTCCCAACCCAGGCATCAAACCCTCAGCTCTTGCATCTCTTGAATTGGCAGGTGGTTTCTTTACCACTAGCACCAGTGGGAAAGCCCGAGTTTGCAACTTATGTCTTGTTTTGAGGTGAATTTGTTGAGGGAATAGCTGCCCTGTCTTCAGTGGTTTTGTTGTTGTTTGTTTGTTGGAGATCCCTACTACCAATGGGAGAAATCTCACTCCTGTGATCTGGGAAAGTATCTATGCAGGGGTTTGTATACTTTGGATAGCTCCCAACAACATACACTGTGGGAATCATTAGAGTTGGGTATAGGCGCCAGTTGTGTGACGTAGGTGGTCGGATGCTGAGAGCAGTGTGGCTTTTCTGCCTAGAATGCCCTGGCTGTTTATGTTTGTGATTCCTTGTAAGGTGGGCCCATCCTTGGCTTCATCCCAAAGTTGAAGTTCCTTCTTGTACCCTGGGCAGTTCATAATAAGGCCTTAGCATATTTAATTCCAGTTGTCTGCCAGGAGCTGGCAGGTTTATTTACTTGTTTTTCTAAAAGCTTTTCTGATCCTGGGTAGTGCAGCCAACTTGGAGAAGGGGTCTCCCAACCCAGGAATGACAGTCCGGGTAGCCTAGCAGTTTGGGTGGTGTGTTTTGGTTTGATCCTTTATATAAAGGAATTCTTTCCTTTTTAATGGATGTGGTCTGACCCTGATGTTTGCTTAAAGTGCCTGTGCCAGGCCAGCACCCCAGAATAGGTAGGGTGCATGTTCCTAAGACCTCCGGTCACTGGGCAGAATTTCCAGGGTGGTAGGTCACTCACTCTATTTTCTTTCCTTTCGTCCCATTCCCACCAAAATAATGTACAAATAATACTAAATTCTGCTCTGTCCTGTAAATAGTTGGCAAATACCGGTGTGTCTTTCAGGCAGTGTAGTTCACATCTAGAAAGAAAAAGAAAGTGTTAGTTGCTCAGTCCTGTCTGACTCATTGCAACCCCATGGACTGTAGCCTGCCAGGCTCCTCTGTCCGAGGCTCCTCTGTCTGTGGGATTTCCTAGGCAAGAATACTAGAGTGGGTTGCCATTTCTTTCTCCCAGGGATTGAACCCAGGTCTTCTGCATTGCAGGTAGATTCTTTACCATCTGAGTCACTAGTTCACATCTAGGAAAGGCTTAAAAAGCAGCAAGATAGCAGGCTTCCTGAGAAGTTTCTGGGCTACTTGTAACAACGTAACGCATTAGTGTCAGTTTGTTAAGAGCTAGGATTCTTGGTTCAAATCCTACTTGCCACTAAGTAGCGATTAAGAAACTTCTGTGCCTTGGTTTGCTTATAGCTTAAATCTGGATAATAGCTACTCCTTAAAAGGTTGTTGTAAAAACTAAACAAGTTAATATTTTTTAAAGTGCTCAGAGCAGTTCATGGCACATGAACTGTTGGTGCTATGTGTTTGGTTAAATAAATAAAGTGCTGTCCAATAATATTCTCAAAAGTCACACTGGAGAGTTTGCACACTGAAAGGACATTTAAAATTGACACCATGCTGGGGAGACCAGCTTGTTTGGCTAATGGCGATTCCTGTTGCTCTAATAGGGTTATGGATTGCCCAGAGGGTGTCCCCTCCTTCGCAGGGGGTGACCTCTGGTTGTGTTATGATTTTTTGCCTCCAGGACCCATTCATTCCAGCTTTGTTTCTGAGAGCTGGACAGGAGTTTGGAGTGGCTGGTCATTCCAGTCTCCCACCCGTTCAGGAATCTCAGGGCCAAATCATTTCCAGATGGTAGTTAGACGTCTGCAAGCTCCTCCAGCAATGGTGGGGCCAGCATGCCAGTCAGCAGCTGCCTTCTTTCTTGGAGAGTCTGTGCTGAAGGAGAGCTTTGATTTGGAGCCAAATTATGTCTCCCGGGCACTCCCTCTTCACTCCCCACCCGGGGAGGGGGTCCTGATTCTGTGCTGTGAAGCTGTATCATGGGTTAGTCAAGGATGGCTGCCTTGCTCCTTGGGCAGCAGCTGCTCAGGTCGGAGCCTTGGGGCCCCCCAGTTTTTCTCCGTTGGCTCCATGGCCAGGGTACTGCACCACCCTGCTTCCTCTATAAATGGCCTTCAGGGTAGCACATGCCTGGAGCTGTTTCTCACCGTCATTCTGACCCATAACAGTTGTGCAACTCTGGTCCACTGCAGGAACCTTTCTGAGCCTCAGAAAGGTTTGTAAAACGGAGGCGAATGATGGTTCCTATCATAGCTTTGATTTAAGTTACATAGCATTCGAGTTAAGCTACAGCATAATGCTGGTGTTGTCATTATTACTATAGTGGATTTGTCTCATCCTCAATCTGTTCTCTGGCCAGTCCTGCCACTGTCAAACGGTGTGTCAGTTATGCCCCTCCCTCCAGCGTGGAATTTCCAAGGTGCCTCTCAAAATCCTTTCTCTCTTCCTTTCCTCATTTAACCAGCATATGAAAGACCAGCCCTGAACCAGGCTAGGTGCTAGGGCCACAGGAATATAATGAGAGTCATGTCCCTGGCTTGCCCTACTGCTCAGCACAGAGGAGAGACAAGTCACCAGGGAGTGTCCTTCTCAAACCTTCAGGCACACACAAATCACCTGGGAACTTGAAAATGGGGGCCCGTTTAAAATGTCAGCCTGACCCACTAGATTAGGGGTGAACTCTGAATTCTGGTCTTCCAGTTGGCTCCCAGTTGTCACTGTCTGCAGACCACCATTTAATAGTAAGGACTAAGATGAGAAGCCCTCTGAGGAGGAAGAGCACCTTCCATCAGGCTAGACTGGGTAGTTTGGAGGGCTTCCTGGAGGAAGGGGCTGTTGTGCTAAAACCTAAAGCCTGACTATAATTCGTCAGGTGAGCCCAGAAGTAGAAGAGTGTGTCAGGTGGAGATCGGAGGGGTGGTGGAGAGGTAGGCAGGGGCTGGCTCACAGAGGACCCTTTGAGGCTAGAGGTTGCCAGTAGAGCATCTTCGTTTAGGGAGCCTGGGGTAGGGTAAGTGAACCCAGCTGAAATGGCCCAGCTAATCTGAGGATCTCTTCACTGTTGCTCCAGTTACTCCTATCAGAAAAGAAAAAAAATTGAATGTACCCCTTTCTCATATGCATATGTTTATAAGCTGTATACATATACCACAGTCAGTCTGTATATTAAATGTTATTAAAGTTTAGTTTCTTTTTAGGTAGCAAATCCAAATAGAAGATCGGGTTTTTCTCCTGCTGTAATGGATTATCTTTTGCATCCCTGGGGTGCATATACCCTGCTTGGGGGCCCCTGACAGCTTGCATATCTATATTTCCTTTTCCTTTTCCCCCCATATTGTTATTAATCTGTGTTTGTCTATTTTGTAAAAGTTTATTTGACTGCTCCAGGTCAGGATCTTTGGATGTGGCGGGTGAACTCTTAGCAGAATGTGGAATCTAGTCCCCTGACCAGGGATTGAACTCGGGCCCCTGCATTGGGAACTCAGAGTTTTAGCCACTGGACCACCAGGAAAGTCCCTGCATTTAGTTTTCATCTTTACTTTTTCTCCATTAAAGAGGTAGATCTATAATTATAACCTCTTCCCCCCAACAAATTGAACCAAATGATTAAATCCAACTGGATGAGCCATTTCCATCTAATTGTGTGGTATTCCCTGCTCTTAAAAAAAGATTAAAAACTGTCTTTCATGACGTTCTAGGCTTCCCCAGTGGCTCAAATGGTAAAGAATCTACCTGCAGTGTGGGAGACCTGGGTTCAGTCCCTGGGTCTCGAAGTTCCCCTGGAAAAAGGGAATGAATGGCAGGCTTCCCTGGTGGCTCAGATGGCAAAAGAATCCACCTGCAATGTGGGAGACCTGAGTTCGATCCCCGGGTTAGGAAGATCCCCTGGAGGAGGGCATGGCAACCCACTCTAGTATTCTTGCCTGGAGAATTCTATGGACAGAGGAGTCTGGTGGGCTACAGTCCATGGGGTCACAAAGAGTTGGACACTGCTGAGTGACCAAGTAACACTTTATGATGTTCTGCTACAAGCCGTCTTACGTCGCTGTTGTAAATCTAGTTATGCATTAAACATGTTGGATAATCGCCAAATGGACTCACGTTATTGTATGATAAACAGCAGTACTTTCTTCTGGGTCTGGGAAAGCGGCCTTGAATGTATAAGGTGCCTGACTACTTTTCTTCAGAAATTGAGTCCATCTTCTGGGAAGAGAGTCTATTTTGGCAGAGTATTGACTTCCTCCTCCCCCCATCATCCAGTCTTGGCCCAGGCAGACAGCCTGGCCCGGAGGACACCTGTGCCCCTCTGCTCTTGGCACGAATGCCCACCATGATGCCCGTCATGTGCCAAATGTTGCTGTGTGCACACGTATCTCTAACATAAGACCTAGTGTCTCCCTGCGCCTGTTGTGTGCTAAGCGTCATCCTGAGTGCCTTGCTTCGATTACTTCTAATCCTCATTATGAACCCTGCATAGACAGTGGCTTTATGTCTATTTCCAAGTTATAGATGAGAAAACTGAGGCTCAACCCTACCTCACTTCACATGCCAGTCATGATCCTTGCCTGCATTAAGCTGTAGTTTTTGTTTTGTAGTGTCAAAGTTGGGTCCCACACTCATAAAATAGATACATTGTTTAATTGCTAAGTCATGTCTGACTCTTTTTCAGCCATATGGACTGTAGCCTGTCAGACTCCTTTGTCCATGGGATTTGCCAGGCAAGAATATTGGGGTGGGTTGCCGTTGCCTTCTTTAGGGGAACTCCCCAACCCAGGGATTGAACCCACATCTCCTGCATTAACAGGTGAGCCCTTTACTGCTGAGCCACCGAGGAAGCCCGCAAATGTTATAGTGAGAGATTTTCCACTGCTTTACTCCTGTTCATTTCTGTTTTATTTAAAACACTTTTATTTTACTTGAACATTTGGACTTGGTTAGTGTGAAATTGAAATTTCCTTCTATAAAACACAGCTTTGGGGGGCCCATTTGCCTTACCTCTTCTGGCACCATAAAGCTTTCATGGGGGTCTTCTTTCCAGTTCTTGGAGACAGCTCTCTGGTTCTTTCCTGCCTTTTTTCGGTTTTCAGGGGCAGTGGTTTCACTGCAGGTCTGGACAGCAGGGACCAGCTGAAGGTCTTCTTAGGGGAGCCAGGCAGGGCTTTCTTTGCGAGGCCTGGAAGTCAGCAGCGTGGAGGAGGCTGCCTCCTGGCTGCAGTCCTGTGGGGCTTGCAGTGCCCACCACCTGTGAGGGTATATGGGTGGGGTTTGCTGAGACCCAGCTATCCTGGGAGATCCTTGGTGACAGTCGACACTGGCACAGCTGTGCTTTGTCAGCAGTGACCTCACCCCACATCCTTGCCTTCTGCTACCTGTAAACATTAACTGGCAGGGGCAGCAGGGTGGAGGTGGGGCGTTGGGTTGCGATTGCCGCTGAGCAGAACTTTTCTTTCCTGGCTGGCACTCAGCCTGTATCAGTCAAGCAGCCCTGGTACAAACCTCCAATCCAAGCCAGCGGTTCCTTGCTCATATTCAAGGAGCCTGGGGGGCAGGCCCCTTGCTACACCACCAGGGCACCAAGCCGTGTGCTCCAGGACTGCATTTGTGTCCCTAAGGGGCTTCTCCTGCAGTTCAGCTCCTGAGCGATCAAACTGGTCTTGCCGGCCGTCTCTAGGTGCTCAGCCTCCCCAGAAATTGCAGGGCTGGCTTGTTGAAAGGTCTGGGCGTTAACACAACACTCCTGTTCGCCCTCTCTGAAGGCCCTTTATGCTGGCATGAATTCCTTTTCTCATGGAGATCTGAAAGCTCTTTTGACTAAATGGGTCACCTTTCTGGGTATTTTCATAAGGCTGGTCAGCTTTTGCCACGCCAGACAACTTTTCTGGAATTTCCGTTTAGATATAAAGGCAACCAAAGAGGTTGGAATTATTTGGAACCCCGTGTGGAATTTTGGCTTTTGAGCTATAGGGAAATGGGTGGGGACTGTGGCAGGGACTGTGTAAATTCCCCGCGTCCCATAAATTAAGATTTTGAGATTAGCAGAGGCAGGCAGCGGTCAGCTTTCCTTCAACAAACAGGAGTGGTGCGGCTTTCTGCCTCGTGCTTATGGTGACCCAGGCAGAGGCAGGCCTCCCATGTAGCTGGGGGTATGAAAGGAGTCTCAGTGACTAGAATCAGATTCCTCCATCTCCCCTGCAGCCCCGAAGAAAATAACCAAGTTCTTATCATGCTGGTACTGCACTGCTTGTGCGCACCTCCCTGAAGTGATTTATCAGATATTCTGGGAAAACAAGAATTATTTGGCATTCTACAGCCTGCTGGGAGCACAGCTTAGACTGGTGCTTTTTTTTTTCCTCCTGTGCTGGGCCTTCATAGCAGCACGGGGCTTTCTCTAGTTGCAGCGCACCAGCTTCTCGTTGTGCTGGGTTCTCTTGTCGTGGAACGTGGGCTCTAGAGGGCAGGGTTGGTAGCTGTGGCACATGGGCTTAGTTGCCCCCTGGCATGCGGGATCTTCTCAGACCAGGGATCGAACCTGTGTCCCCTACATTGACAGGCAGGTTCTTAATCCCTGGATCACCAGGGAGGTCCAGCTTGATACTTCATGCACAGGAACAAAGTGATTGTTCCCTCAGTGGGGTAAAGCAAGCCAGAGGAGGAGGACCAGGCCCTGCCGTCCCAGGGGTCCTCAGGTTCTGAGGCCTTGGGGCTCCAACCCTAAAGGACCTTTGTGACTTGGCAGTTCTGTTAATTGAACAGAGTTAGTTCTGGGTTCTGTTTACAAGATTCCTTGTCAGAAGAGGCAGAGGCTGGAAGACCGAGGGTGTGCTGCTGGTGGGACTGGGGGCTGCTCAGTGCAGCTTCCAGCCATCCCAGGGCAGAACCCAGAAAGTGGTCTGGGAGAAGGAACCTTGGTGGATCCTGGCTTGCAAGCACCTGGGCCGTTCCACATCTCCACTAAAGGAGGCAAGCAAGCTGGTACTTGAGGAATGCCTCTTCTGCTGGGAAGTCCTTTATAGGAAGTGATCGAGGTGTCATGTTACGCTTCCAGTGGGGCACACATCTCTTACCAAAATCGCCTCTCCTTTTCTTAGGACTTTTTTTTGAAAGCCGTGGGGAGTCACAGCCAAGGTGGGGGGGCACCCACCGCTCCCCCCTCCCCTGGCGCCCTTCCAGTTCATAGCTTACTGAGCTGTGTTGGTCTCCTAACTTGCCTGTCTTGTTCTCCTACTGGGTGACAACTGCTCCAGGTCAGGCGCTATCTCTTATTTACCTCTGGGGCTCTGAGCTTGGCTTTTAGTAGGAATATAATAAATAACTTATCGAATAAATAAACAACCTCCAGCATAGATGGGTTGAATAGTAAGTTTAGTACTTTGACTTGTTTGCAGCGTATTTGCTTTCAAAAAATGTGTGAGCATCAGGCTACAGAGAAATGGGAGTTACGTGCAGTGGACAGTTGGATCTGGGGTCCAGTAGAACACCGCAGTTTTGGGGACAGTGAGGAGTAGTCGCTCAGTCGTGTCTGACTCTTTGCGACCCCGTGGATTGGATCCTGCCAGGCTCCTCTGTCCATGGAATTCTCTGGGCAGGAATACTGGAGTGGGTTGTCATGTCCTCCTCCACGGGATCTTCCCAACCCAGAGATCGAACCCAGGTCTCCTGCATTGCAGGCAGACTCTTTACCATTTGAGCTACCTGGGAAGCCCCAGAATGTTCATCTTTTGGGACAGTGATGCTGAACATAAAGAATTCAGCATTTTGTAGGTTATTTTTCAAACATTCATAATTTACTTCAACTGTTAGAAAACAAAGCGTCTTCCAGCTTGCCATGTGAGAGTCAGAAAAATGAACAAAAGAAGCCACTGAAAGACACTATGATCATAGTAATAGTTTGTTAATAGTAAATATATATTGAGCATGTACTGGTACCAGGCATTGGGATAAATCCTTTTCAATAATGGCTAAATGGAACTCCATTGCAACCCCGAGCTGTGGTTATTGTGGTAACCCCATTACACAGACAAGGAAACTGAGGCACACCCAGTTCAGCCAGTATGTGGCAGGCTGTGACCCTCTCCTGAGATTTCAGTCCCCAAAGGAGGACATGTCAGCTCAGCATGTCTTTGAAACTCACTTCTAACAAGTTGTTTTTTTTTTTTTAATGAAATGAAAAGTTGCATTTGTAGTTCTTTGTTTAAAAAAATTTGGAAATCAAGAACATAGAAATGTAAAGAAAAAATGCATCACCTGTGAAGAATGTTGTCTTTTTTTCTGTTTTTACAGAGTTTTGCTTTCACCTCTCTTTTGCTCAGAATGTGGAAGATGGGATGCATTTTCTTAGGAAAAAGACTGTGGACTGGAAATGTTTTGTGAAATCATTTTGATCATACTGATGGTTGTAACAAGATTCATCCTTGAGTTCTTGCTGAGCTGTGGTCAGCATTAAAATTGGAGGTCTTGGTTGAGGCTCATCCTGGTTTGCAAGTCTCCCTTTGTCTAGAAATATGTTTTGGTCAACCACAGAGTGGGGTGTTGCAGCCACTTCTGTCTCTTAAAAGTTTTTAGGATCAACTTATATTGGGACTGCCAGGGTCTCTTAATAATAGTAATTATCTTTGGTTACATTGTGACCTTGTCTCATGATTAGTCCAGCACAGAAACATGAAACTAAAACATACCTGTTAGTTGCTCAGCTCCCTTAGTTTAGATGTCTCAAATATGCTTGGTAACAATGTAGTTGGTTCAGTCATGGGGGCATGAGCGCCAGGTTGCTTCATTCCTGTCTGACTCTTTGTGACCCCCTGCCTGCCTGTAAACTCTCAGATGTCTGAAAATTGTCTGCAGCCCTGAGTTCTTCATTGGTTTCCTGGAGACATTTTGTCAACAGCCCTCAGGACACCAGACCCCTGGAATCATCCTGTCTTGATCTTGTTTGAGGCAAAGGTGATAGGCTGTAAACCACTTTAAAATATAAATTGAGTCATTTCCTCAGAGTGCTTAAGAGTATGGGTCAGTTAGACCCTGCTACATAATAACTAGGAGACTCGGGACAAGATGCTTGACTTAGCCCAGGTTATGTGCCCCGGGCTATATTAGTACCTGGCTCTTGGTCTTACTGAGGATAAATGATACAGTTCCTGCAAAGCACTTGACCTAGCCCTTGGTGGACACTAAGGGACCTTAAGTGGTGGTTGCTGCCTTCCTCCCTCCTCTTAATTCCTGGGCTAGTGGTGGCCACTTTTGACTGGAGGAAGACATGGCCTAATTATCTTGTAAGGGGAAGGGTGGGTCAAAGAAATTGGTGACTCAGAAATTGGTCAAAGATACCTCGTACCTTTTAGGGTGTTTTTTGACAAAGAAGTAGCCTGGATTTTTGAGGGCAGGAGTCATAGTCCGGTGGCATTTCCTGGTCTTCAGGACAAATATCCCTTAAGAAGCGAAAACAGGTGCCAACTGTTCTTGACACAATCCCTGACTTTCCCTTTCTTCTTGTTTGGCTAGTGTGTGTATATATATATATATAGACTAGCTCCTTTGTCCTCCTTCTGTTCTTTAGCCTTTCTTTTTGTCTCCTAGCATGTCCTTTGCTCCCATTTCTTTCTCTCCTGATACTGCTCTCCTGGAAGTGGCTGTAACACCGTCCAGAGTCCAGGTGACCGCTCATGGGTTTGAGTCTTGACTCTGCCACTTGAGAGCTAGCTGGCTGACCCCAGCTCACTGTTCTGCCTCTTATTGTTGTTCTGTCGCTCTGCTCCTCCTGCTAAGTCGCTTCAGTCGTGTCCGACTCTGTGCGACCCCAGAGACGGCAGCCCACCAGGCTCCCCTGTCCCTGGGATTCTCCAGGGAAGAACACTGGAGTGGGTTGCCATTTCCTTCTCCAATGCATGAAAGTGAAAAGTGAAAGGGAACTCGCTCAGTCATGTCCAACTCTTAGCGACCCCATGGACTGCAGCCCACCAGGCTCCTCCATCCATGGGATTTTCCAGGCAAGAGTACTGGAGTGGGGTGCCATTGCCTTCTCTGCTCAGTCATGTCCAATTCTTTGTGACTCCAAGGACAGCAGCATGCCAGGCTTTCCTGTCCACCACCTCCCACAGCTTGCTCAAACTCATGTCCATTGAGTCGGTGATGCCATCCAATCATCTCATCCTCTGTCATCCCCTCCTCTTCCTGCCTCAGTCTTTCCCAGCATCAGGGTCTTTTCTAATGAGTCAGTTCTTTGCATTAGGTGGCCAAAGTATTGGAGCTTTAGCTTCAGCATCAGTCCTTCCAGTGAATATTCAGGATTTATTTCCTTTGGGATGGACTGGTTGGATCTCCTTGCAGTCCAAAGGACTCTCAAGAGTCTTCTCCAACACCACAGTTCTAAAGCATCAGTTCTTCAGTGCTCAGCTTTCTGTACGGTCCAACCCTCATATCCAACATGACTACTGGCAAAACCATAGCTTTGACTATATGGATCTTTGTTTCCAAAGTAATGTCTCTGCTTTTTAATGTGCTGTCTAGGTCTGTCATACCTTTTCTTCCAGGGAGCAAGCGTCTTTTAATTCCATGGCTGCAGTTACTGCAGTGATTTTGGAGCCCAAGAAAATAGTCTATCACTGTTTCCATTGTTTCCCCATCTATTTGCCATGAAGTGATGGGATCAGATGCCATGATCTTAGTTTTTTGAATGGTGAGTTTTAAGCCAGCATTGCATTATTATACTGAAGCCCTGCCCCTCCCACTAACCCTTTTCAGCCCCTAGTGGGGGAGAAAGAAGAGAAGCCAGTTGTGCTGGAGGGGAGGTGATGCTGACTGCCTTGAACACTTTCCGTCTGAAGCCAAGCAGGTTATCCTAGCTGCTCCCGCAGCCCCAGTCCCACTCTTTCAGCCTGGCTTGTTGGCTGACCCGGCCCTTTGATGTCTGGGATCATGGTGGGACTGCCTGCACCATCTGTCAGGATTTGTGTGGCCCTGGGTGTGGTCTTGAACCCAGAACTGTCTAACCTCTTCTCATGGAGACAGCAACATGTTTTTACAGTAGTTCTTGGAATTGGACTGCTGGGGTGACACCAGCCTGTACAAACAGCATCAAGATTGCCCGAATGGGGTGAGGGAAGGCAGCTGGCACTGCAGACTGTGGCTGCTGAGACCAGGGGATGTGGAGGGTTGGGGGGCAGGCAGCATTCTCAGTTCTTGTTGGGAGTGTGCTGGCTTGGCCCAGACAGGCTGAAGGGATCTGTGTCTCGTGTAACTACCTGCTTCTCCCAGTTTCCCCTTGAGTGCAGCTGTCTGCTGTGCCCTTTGCTGGGCCACATTTCCAATACTTGACTTTTAGGGAGTATCATTTTTTTAGGTCACCTTCTGTGGGGGCAGGAAACACCCAACATCTTTCCCAGAGATAGAATTTGTGGAGGGTGGGGGCTTACTTCAGTGAGTGACTAATGCAGATTTTTATTTTTTAATGATTATATTTGTTTTTATTTCTTTATTTTTGGCTGTTCTGGGTCTTCATTGATGCACGTTTGTTTTTTTTTTTTTTCTTGTTGTGGCCAGTGGGGTGCGTGGGCTTCTCACTGCGGTGGCTCCTCTTGCTGTGGAGCTTGGCCTCCAGGGCACCTGGGCTCAGTGGCTGAGGCCCCCGGGCCCTGGAGCACGGGCTCGGTGCCTGAGGCTCCGGGGCCCTGGAGCGCGGGCTCGGTGGCTGTGGCTCCCAGACCCTGGAGCGCGGGCTCGGTGGCTGTGGCACACGGACTTAGTTGCTCTGAGGCACGTGGGATCTTCCCAGATCAGGGATCAAACCCGGGTCTCCTGCGTTGGTCGGTGGATTCTTTACCACCGAGCCACTAGGGACGCCCGATTTTTATGTTTTGGTTCTGGGAAGATATTAGTCAGCCTGAGTACCGTTTCCATGTGACAGAGCAAAAATTTACAGCATTATACAATGGCTTTTGTTTCTTTTTCGCCAGCTCTTAAAGTTGACCATCAGGTGTTATCAGTAAGATCAGCTCTGCATCTGGAGACCAGTTTCTGGTCCTGGAAAAGGCCCAGAGCAAGTTGGATTTGTCAGGATTTCCGGTCCCAGGCAGATGGCAGGACCAGACACTGTATCCTAGTCCCAGGCCTGCTTCTGTCACCCCTGGATGGAGAGCCCCGACCTCTCAGCCTGCTTCCCCATCTGTAAAATGGGAGATCTGGCCTATTCCTGTGTCTCCCCAAATCCAGTTATTTGTAAAGGAACCACCTTTATTCTTTTTGCCATTTCCCATGTCTTCCATTTTCACTCACCACCCCTCCCCGTCAGTTGACTGACTCACTTTTAAAACAGATGTATTTGGAAAGGAGACTTTCATAGTATGGAAAAACATTGTCACCAGGTAAATCGAAGGTAACCATAAATAAACCCCAAACAGTGTCATTAAATCCCAGCTGGTGCTGTTGCCTGTTCTCAGAGGGAGGCCTCCTCTTCTGGTTAAAAGGGAAATTAGCAGAGGTGAAGAGGTGTTCAAAGTCACCCACAGCACACTGAGCCTTTTTCTTTGACCTACTACTCCAAAGAGTTGAGAAAGAATTGGAAGGAGAATAGTTTTCTCGCCTGTAGCACAGAGTAGTAATGTATAGATACTTTGTTCCGTAAAGACTTGTGGAGCCTCTGCTGTGCACCAAGAGCTATGCTGGAGGCCAGGAGCATAAAGGGCATTGGGGCTTGGAAGAGTGGCTAAGAAAATGATTTTTTTAATTTGAATGTTTTGAATGAACAATAAACTTATTTCAGTCCCGAATAATTCTGGGCTTCCCAGGTTAGCAGAGTGGTGAAGAGTCCACTTGCCAATGCAGGAGATGAAAGAGATGCAGGTTCAATTTCTGGGTCAGGACGATCCCTTGAAGTAGGAAATGGCAACCTGCTCCAGTGTTCTTGCCTGGACAGAGGAACTTGTCTGGCTACAGTCCATCCGGAATAATTCTAAAGAAACTAAATATATTGAAATTATGTGATAGTTGAACTATGATACATTGTTTCAACTATTGTATCCTAGTTGAAATTGTGTCACAGTTCTTACAGTAACAATCCATCTTAACCGTTTATGTGATGGTAACCAATTTTGCCTCCCTAAAGCTTGCTTTGAGTTGAAACTCTCTTGGGGTCACTGTCAGTAGGTAAAGTAAAACAAATATGCTGGATATACTGTTTGCAGTATGGTCCCTTCCCCTCAGATTAGCATGTCCCATAGTTCCTACAAAGCAAGATGAACACAGGATTGGATCTCTGAATTACCTCTGGCTAGTCTCCAGGAATGGATGGTATGCTCTTAAGTAGTCGGGGTATGAGGCTGAGTCAGATTTTTCTGTCCATCTGCTTGTTGATGACATGACCTGCCTCCCTTGGGTTTCTGGGAATGGGGAGCCCATGGTTAAGAGTGAGGACTTGGGAGTCGGGCAGCTCTGGGGTTGAATCTGGCATTTTACTGTGTGATGTAGTATTGGGTTGGAGAAGGCAATGGCACCCCACTCCAGTACTCTTGCCTGGAAAATGCCATGGACAGAGGAGCCTGGTAGGCTGCAGTCCATCGGGTCGCTACTAGTCGGACACGACTGAGCGACTTCACTTTCACTTTTCACTTTCATGCATTGGAGAAGGAAATGGCAACCCACTCCAGTGTTCTTGCCTGGAGAATCCCAGGGACGGGGGAGCCTGGTGGGCTGCCATCTATGGGGTCGCACAGAGTCGGACACGACTGAAGCGACTTAGCAGCAGCAGTAGCAGCAGCAGTAGTATTGGGTTACATGGTTTCTCTGGGTTAGGGCTCAGTGTTCTCACCAGTAAACTGGGGATAATCATAGTTTCTACCTGCAGGAGTGGGTGTGAAGAATTAATGGGCAAAGTACTTGCCACATGCGAAGCATTTGGAAAACACTGTCAGGTAATCAGTCCCGCACTTTTCTGATTGAAAGGGTCAGGTTTTTACTGCTCTAGGCTGGTGGGTGAGTGAGGTGAAGGGAGATGTCAAATTTGGGGTTTGGGTTGTTGGTGCTGATTGGTGTTAGGTTTGGGACAGATGGTGCCAGGACCCCTAAGACATTGTGTATGGGCGAAATGGATGGCAAGGAGAGCCCTCGGGCTTCCCTGGTGACTCAGTGGTAAAGAATCCACCTGCCAATGCAGGAGACAGGTCCATCCCTGGTCTGGGAGGATCCCGCGTGCCACAGAGCAACTAAGCCCAGGTGCCACAAGTGAGGAACCTGTAGGGCCCACAGCTACTGAAGCCTGTGCGCACACAGCCTGTGTTCCACAAGGGAAGCCCCCGCAATAGAAAGGCCTCACAACGAAACTGGAAGTAGCCCCTGCTTGCCACACAGCAATGAAGACCCAGCACAGCCAGAAATAAGTAAGATAAAATTAAAAAAAGAAAGGAAGAGTCCTCAGGGAGAAAATGGGGCATTGAGAATCCGGTCAGTTACAAGGGATGGGACCTGAACTGGCTCACTTACAAAAAAATTGATTGTGTCATGTCAGCAAGCCCAGACAGAGTGGGTTATGGGTTTCTGGGATCCAGTGACTCAGTGATGTCATCAGGGACCTTGGTTTCGTTTTTCCTAAGACTGATTCCCCTTGTGTGTTTTCCCAGAGCAGAGATTTCTTCCTTTTAGGTTGAGAGACAGTTCCTGGGGGTTCTTATAAGCCAAGAACGACTTTCCCAGAAGGTGGCAACAGATCCTCCTTATGTCCCATCGTCCCGAATTAGATCACATGCCTACTTTTGAGTCCATATCTGGCAGCGGGATGGTTTGTCCTGAGACCATGAGGCCTTTTTCAGAGCTGAGTGCAGTCATTTCCTTGCAGGTGCGCAGCTTCTATCCAGACTTCTATCAGAACTGTTCCAGTAAGGACAAAGTAGGCTGGGTGCCCGGTGGGCCTGTTGTAGGGGCTTGTCTGGGGGGAAGGAGGACTGTGATGGGGAAGATGTGTGTCTTATTCCACAGGCTTCTTGCTCCATCTCTCTACCTCCCTCAGCCCCTTTGTTTTATACCCAGGGTCATGTCCACACCCTCCGCCACCTCTCAGATCCTTCCGTTTATCCTGCCTCAGTTCAGTTCAGTCCAGCTCAGTCGCTCAGTTGTGTCCCTCTCTTTGTGACCCCATGGACTTCAGCACACCAGGCTTCCCTGTCCTTCACCAACTCCTGGAGCTTGCTCAAACTCATGTCCATTGAGTTGGTGATGTCATCCGACCATCTCTACTTATCCTGTCTTCTTAAGACCTCTGCCTTCATACAGATTTTTTTTTGGTAGGAATCCTACTGATTGTATATCATTTGCAAAATAGAAATAATTTGTAAAATATTTATTGTTTCTTTCTTAGTTAGGAGTAATATACATTTTTGCATAGCCATGGGAATATTGCATAAAAATAGTCAAAGGGGAAAAATTGCTGGTAACCTCACTGTTCATAGATAACCAAGGAATTGTTACCATTCCCTTCTGATTTTCTCACCTGTATGTATATAACACATTATAAATAGCTTAGGAGCCAGACTGGATGTAGTTTTGTATTTCATCATTTGATGATACTTTCTTTCTCATCAAGTATCACTTAAAAACTTGATTTCTTAAAACACTGCATCATAAAGGGCATATCCTTTAAAATTATGTCAATAAAAATGGAGTACAGAGCAATAAAAATGAATAAGCTATAACTCTGCTTAGTTTGGGGTCTCCTGAGAATCGGCTGGGCGCAAAGACCTGCCCCCAGGTGGAGGAGCCTTTTGGGAGTGGAATGATCCCAGAAAGTAGAAAGGAGGGATGATGAGTGGAAGAGAGAAGGAGGAGAAACCAATATTAAGGCAAACTATCAAGGTCATTGCTGTGGGCAGCAGGGACTGAGTTCTGCTGGGATCTCCTGAGGAGCGTACAGAATGCATCTAGAATTGTCTACCTGGAGAAGGACAGGAAGCTGGAAACCCACCAGCTCCTCTTCTCTCTGTCTCCTTAAAGATGGAGACGTGCATTCCATTCTGGGTACACACTGCATGCTGACTCTGGGGTGGGGGGAGAGGCAAAAGGGAAAAGAGACCTGTGCTTGCGTAGACGGGTGGTTCCAGTGAGGAGATCTGAGCTGGCCCAGGAGTGCCCATCATATCTGTGGCTTAAGTCAGACATGCGTCAATTGAATGGTCACAGGCATCAGCAGCATCTCCAGGCTAATCCCCCTGCATCAGTTTCACAATGTTGAGAAGAAAAAGCAAACTGCAGAAAGATAGCCACTCTGTGATTCTGTTTATATAAAGTTTTCCATAGATAATAGAAATACAGCTCTGTTTATGGGAATAATTATCACCACACTTTGGACAGTGATTGCCTGCGGTAGGGGATAAAGGGGTGCTGTCATGAAGGGATGTGCAGGGGTTTTCCACTCTTTGTAACAGTTTAATTCTTCAGTTTCATGGTGATTGTATTGTTCTTCTGCCTTTGTGTGTGTGTGTATTATTTCCCTTTTGTACTTTCAGTGGGCTTCCCCTGTGGCTTAGCTGGTAAAGAATCTGCCTGCAATGCGGGAGACCTGGATTCAATCCCTGGATTGGGAAAATCCCCTGGAGAAGGGAACGGCTGCCACTCCAGTATTCTGGCCTGGAGAATTCCATGGACTGTATTCCAAAGAGTCGGACACAACTGAGCAACTTCACACACATACTTTCAGTGCCAGTACTGTGTGTTATTGAAATTGATAAAGGGAAAGTTAAAAGGGTTTGTTGTTGTTGTCTGTCTGTTGGGCCTAGCTTGTTAGAAAGAAAACAGATCATCCTGAAGATGTCAGGATGGTATTAGGACAAAAGACATTTACACTTTGCAAGGCTTCTACCTTCCCACTCCCCAAATATGTGTTGAAACTCCTGAGCTCATAACCTTAGAATGTAAGGCCCCTCCATTGTTTGTGAACCCGGCAGGCTTGGGTTTCACAAAGGCAGAGAGAATGTCTAATGTTTGCCTCTGGGAGCTTCTAGTCAATGGCTTTTTGTCTAAGTGAAGGCAGTATTTCTCAAGGAGCTATCTCAAGGGATTGCTGGTATGTTTGCATTGTCCTTAAAAGTAGGGGAGAAAGTCCAGAGTTGTGGATGGTTTGATGATGAAATGAATGTTACCAGTTAGCTACTTTCTAAGAACACCTTTGCATTGTGACCAAAATCAAGCTTATCTATTTTGTGGTTTTGTGGTTCCTATCTATGGGGGCTGTGGTCTTGGTGTTCCAGGCAGCTGAATGTATAAGCTCAGAAATTTTTAACTTTAAAAAAGATTACTTTATTGAGTTATAACCAACATATAACAAATGACACGTTTAAAAGTCTACAATTCAAAGGCAACAAAAGCAAAAATGAACAAACTTAACATCAAATTGTTAAGTTTCTGCATAACAAAGGAAACCATCAACAATATGGAAAGGCAACCTACCAAACAGGAAAAAATATTTGCAAAATCTATATCTGATATGGAATTAATATCCAAAATATATAAAGAACTCAAAAGCAGAAAACCCCAGACAGTGGTGCCAGAGGATTTGAATGGACATTTTTCCAAAGAACACATACAAACAGCCAGTGAGTATGTAAAAACATGCTTGGCATTGCTAATCAGTTCAATTCAGTTCAGTCACTCAGTCATGTCTGACACTTTGTGACCCCATGAACCGCAGCACGCCAGGCCTCCCTGTCAATCACCAACTCCCGGAGTCCACCCAGACCCATGTCCATTGAGCCGAAGATGCCATCCAACCATCTCATCCTCTATCGTCCCCTTCTCCTCCTGCCCTCAATCTTTCCCAGCATCAGGGTCTTTTCCAATGAGTCAGCTCTTCACATCAGGTGGCCAGAGTATTGGAGTTTCAGCTTCAACATCAGTCCTTCCCCCCAGGACTGATCTCCTTTAGGGTGGACTAGTTGGATCTCCTTGCAGTCCAAGGGACTCTCAAGAGTTTTCTCCAGCACCACAGTTCAAAAGCATCCATTCTTCAGCACTCAGCCTTCTCTATGGTCCAACTCTCACATCCATACATGAGCACTGGGAAAACCATAGCCTTGACTAATCAGGGAAATGCACATCAAAACCGCAGTGACAGACTTCCCTGGTGGCCCAGTGGTTAGGACTCCACTTCCACTGCAGCGGGCATGGGCTCCACCCCTGATCTGGGAACTAAGATCCCTCACGCTCCAGGGTGCATCCAGAAAAAATGAAAGGGAAATGGGGCAACAAGCCATCACTTCACAATTGTTAGAATGGCTATTATCTAAAAACAGAAGAGATAGCAAGTATTGGTGAGGATGTGGAATAAAGGGAACCCTTGGATACTGCAGCCACTACAGGAAAACAGTATGACAGTTCCTCAAAAACATTAAAAGGGGGTTACTCTATGATCCAACAATTCCACTTCTGGTATTTATCTCAAGAAAACAGGAACACTCAGAAAAGGAATATGCACCTGCAGGATTATTTACAATAGTCAAAATAAGGAAACAGCCTAAATGTCTAACAATAGATGAAAAAAGATAATGTGATATATGTACGTCACATAATCAGAGATAAAAAATGAATTCTTGCCATTTTCAACAATATGGATGAACCTTGAGGTTGAATAAGTCAGATACCATCTGATCTCATTTGTATGTAGAATCTTAAAAGAAAACACGCATATACGCACCCACATTAAAAAACCTAACTCATAGATACAGAGAAGAGATTGATAGTTGCCAGAGGCCAGTGTTGAGGGGTGGGCAGAATGAGTGAGGAGGATCAAAAGTTACAAACTTCCACTTGTAAAATAAGCGAGTTCTGGGGACGTAGTGTACAGCATGGTAGCTATAGCTGATAATACTGTGTTGCTGCATATGGTGACAGATGTTAACTAGAATTATTGTGGTGATCATTTTGCAATGTATATATACACATTTTTTAAAAAGAGATAGAAATGATTGTATCTGCTGAACTAAGGGCAAACTCTCAGCTTCTAAACGTCAATCGTGTGCCATGTTTCCCCTATTTTGCTCTGAAAGAAGTCTTGCTGAGTCTCTATCGGAGTGTCTGTATAAAAAGTGTACAGTTTGATATGTTTTGAGGTACACACACACACACAAACCCATTGTGAAACATTGTGAAACCACCACCATAACCAAGGTAATGAACTTATCTATCCAGCCTCCAAAATTTCTTGCATCTCTGTAATTCCTCCCTCCCATCTGCATACAATCACTGATCTGCCTTCTGTCAGTAGATCAGTTTACAATTTTTAGAATATTATATAAATGGAACCCTACAGTATATACTGAAAAAAAACACTTCCTTTCAGTCACTGTAATTATTCTGAAATCCATCCTTGATATTGCATGCATCAACAGTTCATTTCTTTTTATTGCTAAGCAGTATTTCACTTTATGCATATACTGTAGTTCTGTTAATGATGTATGGATTGGTTCCAAATAAAGCTATTATGAACACTGTGTGCAAGTCTATATGGACAGATATTTCCTTTTTTCCTGAGTGAATGATTGGATCATATGATAGGTATATGTTTAACTTCTTAAGAAACTGCCAAACTGGTTTTCAGGTTTTCCATTTTCCGTTTCTACCAACAGTGTATGAGAGTTCCAGTTCTTGTACATCCTAGCCACAAGAAGTGATTTTTTTTCCCCCCATAAAAGAGAGTACTTTTTAAGCTAGTTGGTAAAAGCAGCTGTGGCTTTAGTCACTTTTCATTTGTCTGTCCTCCACCACAAAGGTATTCATTCTCACTGTCAACAGAATCTATAACTAGTTTACTTATAGGAAAAAGTCCCTGAAGTCCTTATACCATGGTATAAGTGGTGGGTGCTTCTTAAGGATGAAATAGAGTGTCTCAAAGCCATCATTCAAGGAGAGGTAGGAAAACTAACATCTGCTGTGTGCTGGAGACTGCTGAGTGGTGCTTTTCATCAAGTGTCTCGTGAATTCTAACAGCCCTATGAAGTACGTATTATCTGTTCTTTACAGATGGGGACACTGAGGCACTGGGCTGTTCAGTGACTTGCCACCTAGCCAGAAAGCAGAAGAAACAGCCTGAAAGCAAATGTATCAGTGAGGATGTGTATGGTTCCATGTCATAGGAAGCCCAAATAATCCTGGCTCATCCAAAAAGGAAGCTCATTGGCTCCTGCAGCTGGAAAGTCCAGCAGTGGGGTAGGCTGCAGGTACCTTTTGATCTAGGGGCTTCCAGATTGTCAGAACCTTAGCCCTGTTTCTCTAAGATTCTTTTGTCTCATGGACAGGCTGGTATAGCAGTTCCTGGCCCCCATAGCCACACCCACACTTCCCAGAGGCAGGCCCTGGTCCAGGAAGTCTCAGGAAATCCCTGAAGTTCTCTCTGATTGGACCAGCCTATGTCATCTGCCCTCTTCTCAACCAATCACTGGCCAGAGAGTTGTTGGCATAGGCTTAACCTAGATCACACGTCCTGTCTTCCCCCCTATCTGGGAGAAAGGACCTCAGGGGGGTTTCTCATACTGAATCATTTCTACCTTAAGTTGCTCTTTGTTATTTAGAAACCTCCTTCATTTCAGGAAACTAGTATCATTGGCTGTGGTATTATATGGCCTGTGACTTAGAGTGATCACTTCTGTCCCCCCTTGAAGCAAGACTACCTCTTCACCTCACAAGCATATCAAACAGGAAAAAAAAAAAAGAGCATAAATTATAGCATGCTGGAGGTTTCTTTTACATTATCTGTATAATTAAAAGGTGTTAGTTAGACTTGGATATAAAATAAAGTTTGCCTTTAAATGACATAGTTTTCATGCCTTTGAAAATTAACATTATTTGTGACCCTCGGTATTGCAGATTTATTGGAGTGTCATCTCAAGAAGGAATAAAATGGCAGCAAGAGGCACCCCACTCCCCTTTCTAAGGTGAAGAATTGAAAGAAGGAATGAGTGAGGAATAGGGGATTTGATTACCTTCCAGAGTCTTCACTGAAGGAAAGGAAAATGTAGCTCAGCCTTGGTGACTCTTCCCAATTAAAAACTAAAAAAAGATCGTGGTTATGGGGCTTGGACTTCTGACAAACCAGCAGCCTGGGTCATCTTGAGTGTTATTCCAGATTGGAAGGTTCTGTTAGGTATAAAGTGGAATTTTCAAGAATTCCTCATTGGACAGTCAAGACTGTTCCCTTATCAAATCCCCAGCCAGAGGAGACCACCCTAGTCACTGGACAGATGTATTGACCACGTGTGACATCTGGCTCAGCGCGACCTGTGTGACCTGAGGTGGCAGCATGGGGATGAGTCTTACTGGGGCTAACTTTTCTTCTGTGATGTACTTTCAAATGAGACCATCCTTTTCTTTCTGGTGATCTCACCAGGGCCCTTATGCTACAAAGCGTAATTGTTTTGGACCCGTAAATTTAAGCCTCTTAATTAATTGACTCAAGACCTAAGAGCAGATTTGCTGTTCTTTGTAATGAGTCCATGGCTTTGCAGGCTCTGACTCAGATGAAAGGGGATTGCGGAGCACAGAATGAGAAGAACGTGGAGCTGGCACACCTAGCTCTTCTTCTGACTGTGCTCTTTGTCAGCCCTGCCCTTGGGCCTCCGTTTCCTCCTCTGCAAGCTCTGAGCACTGATCCAGAATCGGGGCAGCAATTAGCGGGCTGCCCTTTGCTCTCTCCTCGGCAGACACTGCTGGACACCCGTACTGTTCTTTCCTGCCGAGCCCAGACTTGACTTTCCAGTCCCTTTGCGGTGTGGTGCTCCGGGTAACCATTTAGTCCTTAACTGTCTCCAGGAAACTACCTGAACTTGACCTCCCCTTCATCTGCAATGGCTTGGATTTTACCCTGTGAAGAGCCTACAAAGCCCGTTGTGCCCAGTGGGCTGCTGGTGATGGCCTCAGTTTTCGCATCAGCTGGCCCGAGCGCCTTACCCTGACAGCATGCTCTCCTTCACAGCCCGAACCTTGGCCCTTACTCTTCCCTCTTCTGTTTGAACACTCATTAAAATATATATATATATATATATTTATTTATTTGGCTGCATCAGGTTTTAGTTGCAGCATGTGGGATCTAGTTCTTAGGCTAGGGATTGAACTCAGGCTCCCTGCTTTGGGAACTTGGCATCTTAGCCTCTGGACCACCAGACAAGTCCCCACTCATTTTTTTCCTCTTGGTTCAGGAACCAGTTCAGGTGCCTCTTCCCTCGGAGAATCTGTCTTCAGATCCCCCATGTGGAGGTCATCATTTTTTCTTGTGTTCCCACAGCATCATCTACACAAATTGTAATAAGTCTCATAAAATGGCCACAATGCTGTTATGACCACAGCCCTCCACCAGACCAGCCTCAAAGCCGTTTGATCTTCTTATAGTACCATCATGATTTCCGCCTGCTAAGAGTGCCAGGATTATTTTCTGCATATATTTTCTTTATATCTACTCATTTTGTTGTTGTTGTTGTTTTGTTTGTTTGGTTTTTGTCCTCATCACACCTGAAGGCATATGGGATCTTAGTTTTCTGACCAGGGATCAAACCCATGCCCCCTACAATGGAAGCTCAGAATCCTAACCACTGGATCACCAGGGAATTCCCTACATCTACTCATTTTTACGTTCTTTCATTTCAGAAGGAAACTATAGAACACAATCATAAATAGAAAACCACTATCACTTGCCATAAAGGACCGGTCACTCCAAAAATAAAATCCATGGAAACAAGTGTTACTACATTTTTGAAAAGGTTGTTTAACACTCTGAGCCCGAGGCCTGCCTAGAACTGGGATGTGATTCTTCATGAGCCAACCCCAAATCTAGCAGTTTTTACCTCAGTCATCTGTCCTGCCCCTTCTTGGGAAGAGCTGCCTCTTCTGAGCAGAGTGCCCAGAAGAGACAGATCTCCGGAGATGCTGAACGATTTGATACTCTAACCCCTTTGTTTACTGCAAAAGTAAGAATTGTTCAAGGATCATGAGGACAGTGAGTGGAAGATATGTGACTTTGGTAGTTCACTGCCTCTGACTCCCTGATGGCTCAGCAGGTAAAGAATCCGCCTGCCGTGCAGAAGACACAGCAGCTACAGGTTCAGTCCCTGAGTTGGGAGGATCGCTTGGAGAAGGGAAATGGCAACCCACTCCAGTATTCTTGCCTTGGAAATCCTATGGATAGAGAGAAGAGCCTGGTGGGCTACAGTCCATGGATTTGCAAGAATTGGACAACTGAGCGACTGACGCAAGCCAGACTGATAGGAAGGACTTGGCTAGATTAGGATTTGATAGATTAAAAAAAAAAAGATAGAAATGTGATTCCACCTTTGAGTAAACTCTTAAGGAAAATGATGTCTTGGGTCTCTGTTCTTTGCAATTTACATCTTGGGAAGGCCTGATCAGGCAGATACCCCCATTTCATAGATGAGAAAAGTGATGCCCAGAGGCCTGATGACCTGGAGCTAGTCTGACTGGGTGGAACTAGGTCACCACCGTCACACCTTGATTTCCCATGTAGGATATTTCCTATTAGACTTATGTTGTTGTTTAGTCACTGAGTCGTGTCCGACTCTTTTGTGACCCCGTGGGCTGTATTTCACCAGGCTCCTCTCTCCATGGGATTCTCCAGGCAAGAATACTGGAGCAGGTGGTCATTTTCTTCTCCAGGGAATCTTCTAAACCCAGGGATCAAACCTTTGTCTCCTGCACTGGCAGGTGGATTCTTTACCACTGAGCCACCTGGAAAGCTCTCAGACTTTTTCTCTACTGTAATTCAAGTTGCTGAGCAACAGACTAGAACCACAGTGGCTTTCTTGGAAACTTATCAGACTTCTTGGAAACATCGGGGCTTCTTTTCCTTGCAAAGAATTCACGAGTACTCTGATTTGCCCTTGAAAGAATGCCAGTCAGCTTATTGCCTGTTCTCCTCTTTGCCCAGAATGGTACCATACCGAGTTTTATTGGTGGGTGGGGAGCTTCAGGGTTTGGCCTCAGTGGTTGAACACTTGCACATGGTCCCAGCGAGCAGGTGAGAACTCGCATTGTGAAGAGATGCACCAGAAGCGAGCCAGGTCCTTGGGACTCTGCCACAGCAAAACTCCAGGCTGTGCTGGGATGCCTGACCTCTTCAACTTGCCTGTAGGATTAGTATTTGTTGGATAATAGTGCACTCTGACCCAGGGAGCAAAAACCAATAGGCAGTCGCTGAATCTGGAGGGGTGTGTGAGTAAACAGCTGCGTTCCACCCCCATAGAACTGGCCTCTGACCAGCTGCCTGATGACTGTTTACCTTTCACTCTTTTGGAGCCTTTGACCTTCTCCTTCAGGGGCGTGGGCAGCCTCCTGGTCTATGCATGCAAGTCCTGATGGGGAGGGAAGGACTTAGATCTCAGGGCACAGCTTTTTTAAAACATATTATCCCCTCCATCCTATCCTCTTCATAGGTGAAGGTTCAGTGTATTTGATTTTTTTCTTTTCTCTCTAAATCTTCATTGTTTTAGATCACAAATAGATATGTGCTTGTTTAAAAAAAAAAAGCTTGAGTATTATGCATTATAAGTGAGGTAGGATGTGACTTGAGTACTAACCATAGTGACTGAGCGCCTAGTATGTACTTGGTGGCTTTTTATGCCTCGTCTCAGTTAGTCTTCACACATAGTCAGAGGAATAGTTGTTAATGCCCATTTTACAGATGAGGAACCTGAATCTCCAATGAAGATCACCCCACTGGTACGCAAGTGACTGAGCCTGCACTAGTAGCACCAAGTCCTTGGAACTCTGGAGACCAGAGCTCTGTGTGGTGTCTTTCTGGAGGAAAGAATTTAGTTTGATTCAGTATCACTTCACTTGTAACAGAATGATCTTGTATTGTTTGTTTTCAGAAGAGAAGCCATACAGATTACTGTCATTTATAAAACAAGAAGGCATGTGAGCAAAGATCTCCAGAGATGAATTGTCAGCTGTGTGCATCCATCTCAGGCCGCTCAGTGTCCCTGGTGTGCTGGTTAGCCTTTGAGCCAAAGCATACCCAGGCTGGGATGCTGGCAGGCTTCGGTAGGGTGTGACTCCTTGCTTTTCCTGAACAAGCCTCCCCACTGCCCAAACCACACCACCAACGGGGCAAGCCCATGAGGTCTAAGCCAACCTTTGCATTCCTAACTTAGCTTCCAAATAACGGGGAGCTTATCCACTCCCACTGCTTTGTATCTGAGGCAGTCTTCAGCTGGAAAACAAACATTACCTGCCTTGAACCTTTGCCAAGCAGCCTCAATTGCAGCCTTGGGATCTGTGGCCCCTCCTTGTAGCAAGCTGAGGCTGAAGCAGCAGTGTGATTGTGCAGAGTCCTCTGGGCTGTGCTTTACAAACCCGCCTCACAAATCCGTGCATGGCTGTCTTTGCTGGCTTCCCTTGGGAGGCCTCACAGCCCGTCTGGAGTGTCAGTGGCTGGGTGGTCCCAGCTACACACGCTGTCAAGCAAGCCCCATAAGGGACTCGCCCCGCTGCGTTGCCCTGGATGCCCTCACTGCTTTCTTTTTGGAGAATCTCATTAGAGAGGTTAGAGATTTTAGCATTCCTGAGATTCTTTGTGTGGCCAGTTGGGTAAACCATTTCATTTCTTCATTTTCCCAGTTGACCCCATTCTTTTCTTGGCCCTCCATGGGCCTGTCAGGTGCAGGCCCATTTTGCATTCTCGGCAAAGCTGCCTGGGTTTGGTTTCTGTGGGTTTTTTGCCACCGAGGTTGAACACGTCTTCTTGACTTCTGAACAGTTTCTGACCCATCCCAGCTTGATTTCTAAATTTGGCCTGGAATGCAGCTGTAGAGTACTCTCCTCTTTCATGCTCTTGAACTCCTGACTTGCATTCGCTGTTTGATTATTGTGTCTCTTAGCCTTGGTTGTGGTTTGTTCCCCTTGTAGGAGCTTTCGTGTCTATAGTTTTGTCCTCTCTTTCATCTTACGCCATGAAGCAGTTCTCAGGTTCTTACCCTACAGGTGATTTAATGCTGGGAATATTTATGCAGCTAGCATGGTGCTGGGAGGGAATTCATTCTAGAACGCCAAGGATTGGATCATGTTGTTCTGTTGACCAAGGTCATTAGACTTCTCTTCAGTTCTTCTGATGGACTGGAATGGAATTGGGAAATTTCACGGAATTTTCTCTGCAGTGTTGAGTAATATTGAGAAAATGTGCGTCTCACTTTAGCTGTGTAGACTGGATAAGTCATTCTTGTGATATATTAGGCACCATTTTTTTAAGTGAAGTGAGAGAAACTCACTTGAGCCTGTTTAAGTGATAAAATTGTTCTTTTGTTAGGAAGGTTTATCAAGTTTTTTTTTTTTAAGGGGTATGTGGTAGAAACCCATATGAAGTTACTTAAGAAAAAGCCACTTTGCCCAGGAATTCAAAAGTCCCATAGTAGAGCTCCTCCCAAGCATGGCTGAGTCCTCAGCTTCAAATGAGTCATCAGGGTTTGATTTTCTCATCTCTTTTGGTCCTTTTGGGCTCCATGTGGTGGCAGAATAGCTTTTGGCCTCCCACATTGAAGTCTAGCCAGAAAAGACAGAATGAGCGTGGCAAACACAGAATTGTTGCTTGTGACTCCCATACAAGTCCCAGGATTCGATGACCCCTCTAGTCATATATGCCTAGCTCTGAACCACCTTCTGTGCTTAGGGGCACCTGCCACATTTACCCTACCCGATGTCTAGCATCAGAAACAACCAGTGACCCTTACAGACAACTGTGAGTTCACAGACCTGAGGCAGTCCTGGCGGTGGGGCTCAGGAAGGCTTGGAACCAGGAATCAGGAAGCATGGAGGCTACCTCTAGTTTCTGTTTCCCTGGAGTCTATTTTTTTTCCTTCTCTCTGTAGATGAGCCCTGCTAGCACCCCACACATCACGACTGCCCCACAGCTCCTGATTATTTCTATTTCACTCAGTCAAGCCATGTGCAGAGACCTCAAGGGAGAATGTGATTCAGCTCATATTGGAGGTCCCATCCCAGTTCCTTTAGCTATGGAGATTGAGGCTGGGGCCCTTTAAGACAAATCTGGGTGGCTGGAGCCTATTCTAGGAGAAGATGTGATGTAGGCTGATGGTTCAGGAGGGACAGATAGATGCTTCTCCTCATCTGGTTGAGAAGCCTTCTCTCTGCATCCTAGTTGTTGCTATAAATAGTGTCAAGGGCCTGTCTCCCAAGCTAGACTTACTGGACGGAGTTCCAGCCCAGCTACAGGGACGCCTGCTTCCTGCCTGGAAGCACCACCCAGGCTCAGCACCTCAGGACCTCTCTGAGCACTCCTGTCTGCTCCAACGTGGGTCCTTCCTTCCTGCAGAGGAGACGGCACCGTCTAAGAGGCATGAATGGGAATTTCCTCCTTCCAGGCCCCATGACTCGGGATGGCTTCGACTGGAAAAACTGAATCAAAGTGTGTGCTTAGGCCAAGGATTTCCCCAAACACTAATCAGCACTGATTACTTCCAGCGTGTTGCCTTTGGCTCTGCAGAGAGTTTTGTTCATTGTGGCTGCAGTGTCTGGCTCCTGCTGCTTAAAAGATGAGAAATGAGTTTGTAGGGATGAGCCCTAGTGAAGGGCTGTCCCTTAGCCAAACTGACCTTTACTAGGTGTGAAAAACCCTAATTACTGAATTCATAGGTCATTGGCTGGCCTTTTCCTCCAGCATTAACACTTGGGGGTGGAGGGTCATGATATTGCTGCTGAAGTGAAATCCTGAAAATGTGTTGAGGGAAGCTTCTATAAAAATCCTTGCTCATTGTTGAAAATGACTTTTCTCCTCTGTCTTTGTCTTTTGAATTGAGCCCAAATGCTAAGTATGAATAGAGATGCCATGCTCCAATCCCAAGGCCATCTAAAGGAAGTAAAGCAATTCTGTGTACCTCAAACTTGATCTTGGATGAACTGAATGCAGTTTTATTATTGAGTCCGTGAAAGTTCACTAACTGTGCTCTGTAAAACAGTGGTGAAAAACTTGTAGTTGGTTTTCATAGAGTGGCTTGGAGAGCCTTGAAATGCTTTCTGGTCAGATCTTGAGTTTACAGCCTGGAAGGTAAGAGCTCAGAGAGGGACAGGATGTGCTCAAGGTCACACAGGGCATTGTGGCTAGGTTAGATCCCAGACCACCAGGTCCCAGGCCTCTGGGATTTGGCTTGTCTTTGTCCTGCCTGGTCAGGTCTTGAGTTTAAGGCTTCCCTGGTGGTTCAGATGGTAAAGAATCTGCTTGAAGTACAGGAAAGCCGGGTTTGATCCCTGCGAAGGGAGATCCCCTGGAGAAGGGCATGGGAACCCTCTCCAGTATTTTTGCCTGGACAATCCCATGGACAGAGGAGCCAGGTGGACTACAGTCCATGGGGTCGCAAAGACCAGACACGACTAACACTTTTTCTTCTCTTTTTTCTCGGTCCTGCCTGTAACTGCCTTCTGGGAAGGATGAGGCAGAACTTAGAGTCTGGAGTAATGGATAGGATTTAAAAAAAAAAAAAAAAAAGCAGCTTTACTGAGATATAATTCAAACGTCACAAAATTCACCCCTTCAAACTGTATTATTTTTAGTATGTTCACAGAATTGTATTACCATCACCAGTCTAGAATTTTAGAACACTTTTATCCCTGCCGCCTACCCTGCAAAGAAACCCATTAACAGTCACTCCCCATGCTTCCCTCCACCCAGAACCCGGTAGCCGCAAATTTGTTTCTTTTACAGATTTGCCAATTCTGTACATTCATATAGTAGAATCATACAACATGTGATCTTTTTGTGATTGACTTCTTTTACTGAGGAGGTTTTCAAGGTTCACCCATGTTATATCTATGCTTCCTCCCTTTTTATGGCCAAATGATGGAATGTATAGGGATTGAGTTTGAAAATGAAGCTTGAACGGTTTCAGATTTATTTTTCCTTTGCCTGGTAAGCTTTTTCCTGAGAAACCAGTCTCTACATTTGGAGATGAAATGAGAGACCTTTTCAGCCTCCCTAGATCTAAGCAGTTGCTATTGATGCTGTTCTTAAATATTTTGACACCTGGGAGAAAAGCTGGTCTTTGGAAGACAGTGTACTCTTTCTTGTATTGCCAAGAAAATTAATACATGTTAATTAACACAGATGCTCAAAAGTCAGAGTTGTAATGAACTTTTTCCTTATGTTTATTTTCCAAATATTTGACTTGTTTAAACATTTTTAATTTTAGCAATAACGTAATTTTTCTTGCTCTACCCAAATTAATTGGAAACTTTCAACCCTGCAGACAATTTGAAAGACCAGTATAGTGCACGGCCATGTAAATTTCTCCTGGAGTCTCCACTTGTTAATGTCTTTCTCCATTTACAAACTTTTGTCACTCTCTGTAAGTATAAATGTCTTTCTACATTTTATACTTTCCATAAAAGACCTATCTTTTATGGAACCCTTTGAGACTACCTAGATCATGACCCTTCACTCCCACATACTTCAGCAGGTGTCTCTAAGATAAAGGTCAAGTTTCCTAACTACAATGTCATTGCATACCCAAGAAGTTAGCTCTGATACAATCATAATATCTCACATAAAATCCCATGTGTCCTTTATGGTCAATTTAGGAACCAGTTGAAGATTATGCAGTTGAATTTGGTTTCAAAGTTACTTCAGCCTTTTCTTTAATTTAGAACAGCGCCCATCTTTAAAAAAATGAATAAAATTTTTTTTTTTTGCCTCGACATTGCCATTTTGGAAGAAGTTGAGCCAACTGTCTTGTAGAATTGGTGCTTCTTAAATGTTATGTGCGTGAGAATCACAGAGTTGGAGGGTGTCTTGGTGAAGCACACACTCTGGTTCTGGAAGACATGGAGGGGCCTAGGAGTTAGCATTCCCAGTAGGCTTCCAGGTGACGCCAGTGCTGCCTGCCTGCAGACCACACTTGGAGAACCGAGGCTGTAGAATGTTCCGTATTTTAGATTTGACTGTTTCCTCAGGATTAAATTCAAGTTAAACATTTGTGGCAAGTGCACTTCCCAAGGTCATGGGTACTTTCCCTTGCATCATGCCAACAGGCACATCGCATCAGTTTGTCCTATGATTTGTGATGCTCAGCGCTGTTGAAATGGTGTTTGCCAGCTCTCCATTGAAATAGCACCTTACTCCTATTGTGATTAATAAGTGATCTTTGAGACTGCATAAATATCTTGGTCCCCAACACTTTTCACCCATTAATCAGCTTCTTGGAGGGGAAAAAAAAAAAAAACATCTTGGGTTATAATCTCCAGCTGGCAACACTGCCTCTTATGTAATTAGCAATTAATTATATGGGTGTGTGAGTAATTTTTATTTTTTAAAATGTAGCTAGTGGCAGGTTCATTTCCATTTGTACTGTAAACATTGGCTTTTACAGTTTCCCAAATTTGGAAGCTTTACAGTCCTATTTTGTATGATTCCCTTGAGAAGTATTTACATCCCGCAGCCAGGGGTAGTATGGCATATTTTACATATCCACTAAAATAATTTTTTTAGCACCTCCTGCAGTTGCTTGCTAGAACTATTATTGGGACTCTTAAATATCCCACTGATTTCAGAAAATCACTCTTCTGTACTGGACAGGCAATTCTCACATGTTATAAGCTCGTTTTTTGTTTTTTGTTTTTTTTTTTTAAACTGAAATAAAATGTTGGGTGGCCAGGAAGGGAATGTTTGAATAGGAGCCACTGGAAAGTGTTTCAGAAAGGTCTGGCCCTTCCCCGACCCCCGGTCCCTAAGAAGCTGCTGAGGAGGGATTTCCACGTGAGGGCTGGGTTGGAGTGCATGACAGTCTAGAACCTTGAGCAGCTCCATCACTGTGTGGTCTGGAGGTAGAAAGATTAGGGGTGGAGAGTGTTCAAACACCCCTCTGCCCCCGCCCCCTGTCAGAAAGATGCTGTCTGAAATTCCACCCCTATGTCTCAGCAGCAGTATGACCAAGTTTCTGAGCCTCAGTTTCCCTGTCTGTGAAATGGGGATAATGATGGTCTTGGCCTCTTAGGGTTGTTGGACACATGAAAGGAGATGACTGAGTGGAGTGCTTGACACAGGGCTGATTACTCAGTGGATGCATGTTGATTGAATGAATTTCTGGTCCTTAAAAAAGAGGTTTAAATCCTATTTTAACTTAAAACCTGTAAGTATATGTTTTCAAGTACACATGTTTTTGATTTTATTTTTCACTGTTCAACAAATGAGTACTGGTCCATATTAACAGATTCTGTATAACATTTTGGTTTACTGAGCTAATTTAAGAAATGAGATCTTTAAGTTATATATGTTTATGCTCTTCTGTGCTGGGTATACTTAAGTTCACGGCATGTTAAGTGAATAGATTACCACTGGCCATTTTCAGAATCACCATTATTCTGGAAATAAGGTCCTAATCAGGGAGATTCATTCCACAGATGTTACCTGAGCTTTTCACTCTGTGTCAGTCACGTCTTCAGTATCTGTGGAACCCATGTGTGGTGGCAGATCGCCCACCACCCACTGTTTTGTATAGAACCGGGACATTTTCTGACAGTCACTGCCTTGACTGGTATTCTTGCAGAAACCACATTCACGGTGCATCATCCGACTTCTAGCTGTGGCATCTTTAAGGCGGGGTGTGCCATGGTGTGCTTAGTCACTCAGTTGTGTCCCACTCTTTCCAATCCCATGGCTTGTAGCCTGCCAGACCCCTCTGTCCACGGGGATTCTCCAGGCAAGAATACTGGAGTGGATTGCCATTCCCTTCCCCAGGGATCTTCTGAACCCAGGTCTCCCCCATTACAGGTGGATTCTTCACCATCTGAGCCAGCAGGGAAGCCCAAGAATACTGGAATGGGTAGCCTATCCCTTCTCCAGGGGATCTTCCTGACCCAGGAATTGATCCAGGGTCTCCTGCATTGCAGGCAGATTCTTTACCAGCCGAACTACCAGGGAAGCCCTAGGGGATGGGGTAAGGTGGGATGAAGTGAAGTGAAGTTGCTCAGTCGTGTCTGACTCTTTGCGACCCCATGGACTGTAGCCTACCAGGCTCCTCCGTCCATGGGATTTTCCAGGCAAGAGTACTGGAGTGGGTTGCCATTTCCTTCTCCAGGGGATCTTCCCGACCCAGGGATTGAACCCAGGTCTCCCGCATTGTAGGCAGACACTTTACCATCTGAGCCACCAGGGAAGGTGGGGTAAGGACCTGGAAAACATCGCAAAGGAACCCGAGTCTCTTGCATTGGCAGGCAAGTTCTTTGCCACTGAGCCACCAGGGGAAGCCTGCAGTGATTTTTACCTACAGGTAATTCAACAGCCTCCATCCCACCTCCAGTCTTTGTTTCCCCTAAAAACTACTTGATACGTGTGCTCTTTTTTCCCCACACCATTTCACATTTTGGGAGTTAGAGCAGCTTACACATTTGTTGTAATGTGTAATTGACAGTTTAGGAAACTGACGTCAAACGAAGGGGTTAAGAGTCCTTTGTGGTGGTCCCCCAAGATTGCCAGAGAAAACAATTATATTTCAAGTTCAGATAAACAGTGAATAACTGTTTAGTAGAAGTATGTTCCAAAAATGGCAAGCAGTTCTCTCATGTTACAAGTCATTGAACAGGACACACACTAAACTGTTGATTGTCTGAATTCATATGTAACTGGATGTTCTGTATTTTATTTGCGAAATCTAGCAACCCTACGTCCAGCTTTCTGCTCAAAAATGCCCAGGGTTTTCATGTTTGCTGCAGGGTGCTATTTGCAGCTTCAGGAGTGTCCTAGGAGAGATCTGCTGAGGCATCTCATTAGGCTGTGGTTTACTGCGTCAGGGTAGGGGCCAGATTAGTAATTAGCTAACCTGACCTCACTCATGAGGAATGTGCTCTCGCTAGGTATTAGCGGGAGGTTTAAGCTCTCAGAGCCATTGTCAGAAGCCTGTCAGTGATGTCATCAGCTGGAAAAGCCAGAGCTCCAGTTTTGGTAATAAATGGAAATGGAGTTTCACAGGTGGGGTGCAGAGGAATTTATTCTGACAGGAAGCCTGATGGAGCCTCCCAGCCTGTATGCAGCCCCCAGCCAGGTTTTTGAATCCTGAAGAACAACCAGAAGCTTCTGACGCGGAGTGCGATTACACCGTTGGCGCAAGGCTCTGGAAAAATTGGCTTGCTCTCATCGAACACTCCAAGAGCTACAAAGGGGGTGTCAGGACTGTTTTGCAGCTCTGAGTGGGCCCATAAATTGGGGAGGAAGGGAGGCTGATGTGGATATTGTTCATTAGACTGCTCAGAGTAGTTCTCGAAAATGCATACTTGGTAGCACCTGGGACTGCACCATCTCTGTCATCTTGCCTTCTACTGTGTGGGTGTGTGTGGTAGGGCTTAGGCAGTGGGGACAAGTCCTTAGGATTTACTCACTCACAAAACTCCCTTCTACCTTGAAATAGAGGGAACTTTACTTTTTTTTTTTTTTCAAAAGGGTAATTTGTTATGCATGAGTGGGCTGTCAAGCAAATCCTGAGTGTGGTAACTATAGCCGTTTCATTTTATCTGGAATCTCCCATAAAACATTCCGGAAAAAGACGGCTGGGCGTTCCTTCTGATCAGGTTTTGCATCCAGGTTTCTGCCTCCTGTTGGAGGTTCCGCTTAAGCCGCTGCCCACAGGAGCAGGGCTGCTCCTGGAAGTGTTGCTGGCAGGCCTGCTTTGCCAGGTTGTGAAGGCTCCGGTGAGCAGGCAGGAAGCTCAGAGCATCATTCCTGAAGCTCTGGCCTCCATGGGCTCTGGCTTTCTTGCTCAATTAGAATTTGGAAGCATTGACCCTGAGTCTCCTGGTTGGCTCACATAATGGCGAGGCGGAGATGGATCCTCCCAGGCCCCTCTTTTCTTCCACATCATCCCCCTGGGGCCCCACTACTCCCTGGGACAGTGTCCCTGTGTGCTGGGCAAATAGTACAGCCTCTGGGAGCCTCTCTTTTGGCTTCTGTAAACCACGATGTTTGTGCCTCTTGTGGGCAAACTGCCGTAGCCAAGATGTTCAGTATTTTGTGAGCTCTTACTCTGTGGGTGGCTTTTGTTGACTGGGTATTTTAGAGGATGTCATCGAAAGAGTTTGGCCTGGTCAGACTTTAGCTTTTGAATATGCCTTGTCACAGCCTGGCCATTTATCATTTGGGACCCTCGCCATCTCTCGGACCCGTCTGTAAAATGGGAGTGTCCCAGGCCTCTCCAGTGAGCGATTGGCTTACCCCTCACTTCTGCAACACCCTTCTACTCCTGTGTACAAGAGTTCACTCTTAATGTTGTTGTTCAGTCGCTCAGTCATGTCTGACTTTTTGCATCCCCGTGGACTGCAGCACACCAGGCTTCCCTGTCCTTCACTATCTTGCATAGTTTGCTCAAACTGATGTCCATTGAGTCAGTGATGCCATCCAACCATCTCATCCTCTGTCACCGCCTTCTCCTCCTGCCCTCAATCTTTCCCAGCACCAGGGTCTTTTCCAATGAGTCGATTCTTTGCATCGGGTGGCCAAAGTATTGGCGCTTCAGCTTTAACATCAGTCCTTCCAATAAATATTCAGGGTTGATTTCCTTTAGGATTGACTGGCTTGATCCCCTTCCTGTCCAAAGGTATTACCCATTATTCATGGGGAAATGGCAACCCACTCCAGTACTCTTGCCTGGAAAATCCCATGGACAGAGGAGCCTGGTGGGCTGCAGTCCATGGGGTCGCAAAGAGTCGGACACGACTGAGCGCCGAATTCAATTCAATTCTCTAAAAAAGAAAAAAAATTGCAATGCAGTTCTAAGAGGACCCTTCAGATTCTTTGCAGCATCATTCTTCCAAGGAACTGGCAGAATCATCCTTTCTTTGTTTAGAATATGGTTTCATTACTTTAAGACACGTCTGTGAGGAGGCTTGACCCAA
The DNA here is from genome assembly GCF_042477335.2 of Ovis canadensis. Taxonomy (NCBI): domain Eukaryota; kingdom Metazoa; phylum Chordata; class Mammalia; order Artiodactyla; family Bovidae; genus Ovis; species Ovis canadensis. The sequence continues at coordinate 57,960,931 of NC_091263.1, read as the reverse complement.
TAGCCGAGGGCTGCACTGGGCTCCAGGCCACACTTGTTTTCTTTTCTCTTTCCTCGTTCACTCCTCTTGGGGTCTGACTCAGCCTCATTCGCTGTCAAAGAGAGGGACGAGGGATGACCTCCTGGGTGGGGATTCTGGAGTAATTGGATTCATGTGTGGTCTGGCTGCTTCGTGGTTCTGAACCTTGGCTGTGAACTTAGAACCAACGGGAAAACTTTAACTGTTAATGGAATTCTGGCCCCACCTCCAAGAAATGCAAATTTTATTTCCTTTTGGAGAAGGGGCAGTGTGCTTTTATATTATTATTGTATTTTCTGGATTGAAACTCCAGTGGTTTCTGTGAGTAGGAGAAGTGTTGAGAGTTAAAAAGAGAAGTTGGACTAGCCATGCCTGATTGGGACCACAGTCATGACGGTCGTTAACAGTAAAGCAGCCCTGATCTCTTGGGGGGCTGCCTGGAGGGATGGGATCACTGGGAGAGACTTCTTTTCTCACACTTCGAATAATTGATTGCAAAATGCTATTTGATAACTAGGGAAATTTGATGATGATCAGGAAAAAACACTTTATAAATATATATACATACATATATATATATAGCAGTATAGACATATGAAATGACTGGGATTCCTTCAAATTCAGAACTCCTTCCAACAAGGCTACCAGAGTTCAAAGCCTTTCTTTGTAACTAGACTTAAAAGGGCCCCAGTCCCAATCATTTGAATTCCCTCAGAGGTGGCTGATCTCTCCCCCTCCTCCCTTTGAGGGTGGATTTGATTGTTAACAATGGCCTGGCTACTTGGCACCCAGCCTGGTGAGTAAGACAGCTGAGTAAGAGGGGAAAACAGGGCCTTGGGTCAGAAAAACCAGGATAACAAGTGGCAGGATTTTCTTATCTGTTCAGAAAAGCCCCAGAAGCTGCAAAAAGCTGCAGCCTCTGGACTGTTCTGCGGGCAGTGGCCGTGGCATTTATGAGGAGGGCAGGCTGTCATCTCAGCAGCTGTGGCAGCAGCCCTCAGCTTAGGGGCTCGTGGGCTGGTGAAGTCTGCTGTGCAGTGACCCACCCACTCTATGTGACTTCAGAGCTGGTGTGGCCAGAGTGCTCAGAGGACATGAGGAAGTGCAGCTGTTGTGTAACACCGTGCCCTGCCTGCCCTGAGATAGACTGTACAGAAGGCTGGTTCAGGAATCCCATGTTCATCCTGCTGCTTTTGCACTCTGCTCCTGCCAAGTCTAGTTTGTGTTCCCTGTGTTCATGGAGTGGGGGGCAGGCATTTGTGTCTGCCAGGACACTGCTGTTTATGTCTTGGCACTGATGCCAAGAATGAATGGGAGTTAAGCGTTCTCTGTTTCTCCAGGTCTAGACACTCTCAACCCATTTTACAGATGAGGAAAATTGAGGCTTGGGAGGGTAAGATCTTGTGGTGGTAGTCGAATGGGGTGTTAACCCAAGTGGTCGTATCCCTCTGTATTTGTAGATCTGAAATTCATCTGGTAAGTCTTTTAATTTCCGAAAGAAGTCTTTTTTTTTTTTTTTTTGGCTTGTGGGATCTTAGTTCTGTGACTGTGGATCAAACCTGGACCTGCAGCTGTGAAAGCATGAAGTCCTAACCACTGAACAGCCGGATAATTTCCCCAGAAAGAAGTTTTTAAATGACAACTTGTGTTAGGTACTCAGCTCTAATTACAGTTTCACAAACTTAGTGCTTTCTTTTTAATTTTAAAGGCTCTGTGCTAGGGATATGGCCTTATCTTCAGATCTCTCACAGAGAAGAAAAACAGCCAGAGAATGTGCCCAAGTTGCTATGGCAGGTTTTACAGGACACGGCTTCTCACAGTGCCTCCCAGAGAGCAGTAAATTTCACCTGGGGTGTCTAGGAAGGCCTGAGGCAAAGGTGGCATTGGAAGGGGCAGAGTCAAGAGACAGGATGTTCTGAGCTGCAGAACCGCTGGGGCAGAGTGTGGGGAGTGTGGAATGTGAGAGCGTCTGGAATCAGCTTCTGGCCTCAGTGCTTCAGACTTGCCGAGGCTGGGATGGACCTTCCATTGTGCTGTTGGCCGGGTTTTGAAGAACCTCAAAAGGGTGGAAAAGGTCTTGGATAGGACTGTCTAGACATGTGCTACCTGCCAGCCACTTAGGGTGGTTAAATTGAAATTAACAAATTAAATAAAAGGTACAGTTGAGCACTTCAGTCACACTAACCACATTTCAAGTGCTCAATAGTCCTGTGTGGCTCGTGGCTACTGTATTAGAAGGGGCACATAATAAAACATTTCCATCATGGCAGAAAGTTCTTCTGAACAATTCTGCTGTTAGTAGTGGTGCTGTAGTTTGAACTATGGTCTGTGGGGCCAAATTTGGCCCTCTGCCTGTTCTTGTAAAATTTTATTGGCACACAGACCACACCCATTCCTGCATATTGTCTCCACTTTCTCACTCAGACAGTAGTTTTGAGTAGTTCCAACAGAGACGTTATGGCCAGTCAAACCTAAAACTTGGTGTTCAGTTGCTAGGTTGTGTCTGATTCTTTGCAACCCCCTGGACATTACCACGCCAGGCTCCTCTGTCCTCTCCTATCTCCCAGAGTTTGCTGAAATTCATGTCCATTGACTCAGTGATGCTATCTAACCATCTCATCCTCTGCCGCCCTCCTCCTCCTTTTGTCTTCAGCCTTTCCCAGCATCAAGGTCTTTTCCAGTGAATCTTCGTGTCAGGTGGCCGAAGTGTTGGAGTTTCAGCTTCAGCATCAGTCCTTCCAATGAACACCCAGGACTGATCTCCTTTAGGACGGACTGGTTGGATCACCTTGCAGTCCAAGGGACTCTCAAGAGTCTTCTCCAATACCACAGTTCAAAAGCATCAATTCTTTGACACTCGGCCTTCTTTATGGTTCAACTCTCAAATCCATACATGACCACTGGAAAAACCATGGCTTTGACTATATGGATCTTTGTTGGCACAGTAATATCTCTGCTTTTTAATATGCTGTCTAGGTTTGTCATAGCTTTTCTTCCAAGGAACAAGTGTCTCTGGCCCTTTAATAGAAAAAGTTTTCAGATTCCCTACTATAGACCCAGTGGAACAATAGAAGCTGTCCAGGCTGAAAGTGACAAAAACAGCTGTGTCTATGGCCTGAGAGGATAACTGAGGTGGTGGTAGGTAGGCCATTCATAGTGACCTCCAAGTGTCCCGTGAGAGACAAATGAGGCCTTGCCCTGGCAGATATAGTTCCACTGGTCTGTGGTCCACTTAACAAAACGTCCGTCACTGAAGTCCTGTAACTTCTGGTTCTAAAAATTATTAATTGGAGCCAGGACTCTTGTCTTTGTGTGTCTTAGACTCCTGTGACACTCTGAAGACTGCTCTTTTTCTTTATGCATCAGATAATATACATGGGGTTACAAAGGAAACCAGCTATGTTGAAATACAGTTACCAGAAATAAATTTTGGATCTAGTAATAAATGCACATCTGTATTGAAAGGTTTAGTAACAAAATCTAGCAGCAAGTCTAATGGCTACCATAATTTTGACATAGTGTTGAGTACAGAGGATATTTTGAGATATTGCTGACACTGTAATATGATGGGAAAAGACTGATTTCGTCGGTGGCAAAACCACAGGTGCTTCTAATAATACACCTGTGTTTTACGGTCTACATTCATATAGAAAAGACTTGCTACATTGTAGTCAGAGGTTACTGAAAACAAAGAGTAAACGTTTTTTCCTGTTCCAGTTCGCAACCTTCCCCCGCCCAACCCCAGCTACCCCACCTTCCCCTGCAAGAGTCCCTGACTTAGGCCATCAGTCGTGGGAAGTTAGAGGCCAGTTGAGGATGGTGGCTTGTCTCTAAATGTCTTGGACACTTAACTTCATTCTAGTTCCACTTCTCTCTAGTTTGCGAGAGAATTTGTTTTACTCTTTTGGATGCCCTGGGTCTTTGTTCCTTTGCGCCGACTTTCTCTAACTGGGGTGAGTGGGGGCTTCTCTCCGTTGCACTGCGCTGGCTTCTCATTGTGGTGGCTTCTCTTGCTGCAGAGCGTAGGTTCTTGGTGCTTGGGCTTCGTGCGCTATCGAGCATAGACTCAGGAGTTGTGGCTCACAGACTTAGTTGCTCCACAGTATGTGGGGTCTTCCCAGATCTAGGATCGAACCTGAGTCTCCTGCACTGCCAGGCGGATTCTTTACCACTGAACCACCTGGGAAGTCTGGGATATTCTTGATGCATATCATGAAGCGTGATGCCAGAGGGAAAGGAAATGTGTCAGAGGAGACTGAATCTTGAACAACAGTGGCTAAGAAAGAGCCACGGAATGAATGGTGGGCGAGGAGGGCATTCCCCGCAGAGGGACAGCCTGGGCAAAGACTTGGAAGGATGTGCAGGTGGCTGCTGGCCCAGCCTCTAGCGCAGGGAAGAGGATGTGTGGAGGCGTGGGGTGAGGGCTCCCCGCTAGGGGAGCTAGGCAGAGACCTGCTGCAAGGGGCCTGAGACCTTCCAGAGGAGTTTGGACTGTGTCCAGAGTCGCTAGGATGTTTTGAGAATTTTGGCCCTGAGCCCATCTTATCAACTATGATAAAACACACCCATCTCTTACTTTGCAAAAAGAATATATTTATGTGTAATGTTGTATAATAATTTGAAACGTAAAAGAAAATAGTTTTGCCTCTGCTTATATCTGTTCTTTGTTATATTATTCGGCTATGAATACTTCTGTATTTTACTACTGACTGATGTTTCAGCAGTCATGATGCATATTTGGGGATTCCTGGGATATGAGAAAGCTAACCTATAACTCATTTTCAAAATGTGGTGAAATTTAGGACTTCCCTGGCGGTCCAGTGGTTAACACTATTCTTCCACTGGTGTGGGTTTGATCTCTGGTTGGGGAACTAAGATCCCACATGTTTTGTGACATGGCCAAAAAATTTTGGGGAAAAAAAGGTAATGAAATTTCTGTGAATGCCAAAGTTAACAATTACTAAAGAATAAATAATGTTAAATGTAGGCATTTAATAAAACATTTATTAATTTCAATTTCTTTTGCTTTTCATACTTTTGGGTACCAGTTCCCCCAATCTGCCTGTACCCAGCTTTCAAACTGTTTTGTAGATCCCCCATAAGGAGCTGTGCCTGAGGGCCATGAGGCAGCCCTGGTAGGGTCAGTGGGGAGATTTGGGTAGAGTTTTGATATGTGAGCTTAGATCAAGTAGCCAGTAAAATGGGCCTGATATTAGCTGATGGATGGTGAGCTGGGGATGCATTTAGAGGTGGTCAGCAGTATTGGAGGAGAGAGGGGATTTGGTGAGGGAGGGTTGTTAAGGGGATTCAGCTGGGCTTGGTAATTGGTTGTTTAGCAGATTTGGTGATTACTGGTTGTCTGGTCAGATCAGGTGGCCTCAGCCTGCGATGGTTTGGAGCGGGGCTTGGGTTCCCAGACAGACTGAGGCTAGGTCGTGGTGGTGAAAACACCAGATCCTGTCTACTTGGCCGATGGTCAGTGACAAGGGCCCTGGCCTCCAACTTTGCAGAAAAGAATTTTCACAAAGACGGAAAGCAGTGAAGCAAAGTATTTATTGAGAGGAAAAAAAATACAGTCTGTGTGGATAGACACATGCGCAGATTCAAAGGGAGAATCCCTGAGTTGCACCCTCATAGTGGTCTGAATTAATTTATGGGGTATTTCTTCTGGTTTCTTTTGGGCAGTCATTTTCATTTGCTTGGTTCACAGTCCATGTTTGGTATACCTCAGGATCCTCCCACATGTGTGCAGTTATCTCTTAGCCAAGATGGATTTTACTGAACAGGCAGCTGGGTAGAACATTCCTTGACATAACTACCCTTTGGCCTACCAGGAGCTTTTCTGCGCATGCGTGGTCAGGGAGATCTCCTGACTTCAAGAACGAGAAGTATGTGGTCTGGGCTGGGCCCAGCCTTCTCCCTTAATTGTCCTGCTGTTCTTGTCTTGGAGTTTTGGGCAATAGGGAATGGATCTCCGATTGCTTTATCCTGTGGGCTTGGGGATGGGGAAGGGGCAGTCATCTGCCTCCTGCCTCAAATCCTCGCTGAGAGACGTAAACCCCCAGAAATCTTTTTTGGGAAGATGAAGGGCGAAGGGTCTGACTTTTGACTTCTTCAAGCTTGGAGACGATACCTAGTTGAGGTCACAGAGCTCTAGACCTATCTCACTAAAGGGCCTCAGGGCAACTTCTGCTGTTGAGTCAGGATCTGCTTGGGGAGTGGCTGGAGTGCTAGCGTCAGTGGGTTGTTGACTGGTTGGTTTATTGATGAGTGGGTGATTGTTGCTTGGGTAGAAGATGCCTTCTTTTTCCTCTGTGAGTGGCACCGTACTGAGTACCAGGATCACATTGCTGCTGCAGACAGTCTGGGTCCTGACCCTAGGACGCTTTATTACAGTTGAGCAAACCTCAGATTTGGACCCAGAGCTACACAGAGAGTGGATTTAATTAGCACCCACACTGTGTGGCTAGTTGCTTTTACTATGCTTATGAGTATGTCATTTCTCAGTAGCAACTAGGAATGCTACTTGGGTTTGGTTCAGTTATTTCACAAATATTTTTGTTAACTTTTCATAAGTTCTCCCATCTCCCCTGTATAGAACATTGAGAGCTCAGTGGAATTTGGGTGGAGGTTCTGGAGATTTCCCCAGATCACATAATTTAATATTCCTCTTGCTCACATCAGAATGACCCCCCCCCCCCCATTTCTCCCAGTCCAAATTGCTGGGTTCAGTCTCTGACTCATCTTGATTGACAGTGCATTGTCTGAAGGATTTTGACATTAGAAGCTCTAAAGCAAACCCAGGCAAGAGGAGGCTGGCTTGCCTCTGTTTAAGAATTACAATTTTCACAGGATCAGTAAGATGTTTCTTAGTGTGGTTTTTAAGTGACTGGGTTTGGCCAGAATTTCATAAACACCGTGGTTAAGGAGTGTGCTGCCCTTTGACACTATCACCTAGAACCGACCTTTTGAGACCTTGCCTTTATCTGTGGAACTGGCGGCTTCCAAGTCACAAGATTCTAGTTTCTTAATTACTGCCACCACAACAGTTGTAGATTAAAGACAGCCTTTGTAACTTATTTCCTGTTTTCTTTTTGTGTCTCTTTGTCTGTCTCCTTCACCCCCACACCTACCGGTTTCTTAAAACGTAATTTCCCAGCCTATGGGAGGATTTAGGAGAAGTATTTATAGAGATCTGAAGCAATGGCAACCCACTCCAGTACTCTTGCCTGGAAAATCCCATGGATGGAGGAGCCTGGTGGGCTGCAGTCCATGGGGTCACTAAGAGTCGGACACGACTGAAGCGACTTCACTTTCACTTTTCACTTTCATGCATTGGAGAAGGAAATGGCAACCCACTCCAGTGTTCTTGCCTGGAGAATCCCAGGGACAGGGGAGCCTGGTGGGCTGCCGTCTCTGGGGTCACACAGAGTCGGACACGACTGAAGCGACTTAGCAGCAGCAGCAGTTTAATGAAGACTTTCCAAAATATCTTCTGGAGACTAATAGTGTCCTTTGGGATAGTATTTAAAAAGTTATCTAGTCACATAAAGTTGGGAAATACTGTGTGACATCCTAGTGTTCTCTTGGAGATTGTACAGGTACATTTGGCTAGTAAAGGCTCTGAGAAGTCCTGCTGCAGGTTAAAACTGTTCAGCTCCATATGTCTTCAGCTTATTTGGCCCCAGAAACCCTTTTGTCTTAGAAAACCGGCTAGTGTCTAGTGCGCTCATTTCTAAGTTGTGGTGCTTGTGGTACTGAAGATGGTTTCAGGTGTTATGTGACCGACATTTAAAGTTGTAACAATTATATGCGTATTTCCACAGGTAGTTTAAACAAAAAAAACACTCATTGTTTCATTCATTTGGCTAAAGAGAAAAAGTTTGTTTAAGGTGGGGTTGGGGGGGGGGGTAAGACTAGTAAATGGCCCAGAAAAACATCTACTTCTGCTTCATTGACTAGACTAAAACCTTTGATCGTGTGGATACCAACAAACTGAAAAATTCTGAAAGAGATGGGAATACCAGACCGCCTGACCTACCTCCTGAGAAGTCTGTGTGCAGGTCAAGAAGCAACAGTTAGAACCGGACATGGAACAACAGACTGGTTCCAAATCAGGAAAGGAGTACGTCAAGGCTGTATATTGTCACCCTGCTTATTTAACTTATATGCAGAGTACATCATGTGAGATGCCGGGCTGGATGAAGCACAAGCTGAAATCATGATTGCTGGGAGAAATATCAATATCCTCAGATATGCAGATGATAGCACCCTTATGGCAGGAAGCAAAGAGAAACTAAAGAGCCTCTTGATGGAAGTGAAAGAGGAGAGTGAAAAAGTTGCTTAAAACTCAGCATTCAAAAAATGAAGATCATGGCATCCAGTCACATCATTTCATGGGAAATAGATGGGGAAACAATGGAAACAGTAGCAGACTTTATTTTCTTGGGCTCCAAAATCACTGCAGATGGTGACTGCAGCCGTGAAATGAAAAGACTTTTGCTCCTTGGAAGAAAAGCTATGACCAACCTAGACAGCACGTTAAAAAGCAGAGACGTTACTTTGCCGACAAAGGTCCATCTGGTCAAAGCTATGGTTTTTCCAGTGGTCATGTATGGATGTGAGAGTTGGGCCATAAAGAAAGCTGAACACTAAAGAATTGATGCTTTTGAACTGTGGTGTTGGAGAAGACTCTTGAGGGTCCCTTGGACTATAAGATCAAACTAGTCAATCATAAAGGATATCAATCCTAAATATTCATTGGAAAGACTGATGCTGAAGCTGCAGCTCCAATACTTTGGCCACTTGATGCGAAGAACTGACTCACTGGAAAAGACCCTGATGCTGGGAAAGATTAAAAGCAGGAGGAGAAGGGGACGACAGAGGATCAGATGGTTGGATGGCATCACCAACTTGATGGACACGAGTTTGAGCAAGCTCTGGGAGTTGGTGATGGACAGGGAAGTGTGGAGTGCTGCCATCCATGGGGTCGCAAAGAGTCGGATGCGACTGAACTGAACTGAAAATGACTCAGGTGGTCAGAAGATAGAGCCAGGTTTCTGAATGTGACTTGTGGGACAGATACGCCTCAGAGCCAAGTTCAGGCAGAGCTGGTGTTCTTGCTAAGGCAGGAAGCAGCTTCTGACCCAAGAGTGGGACTCTTTCGATGCAGAACTGGTGATGACGACATTTGACAGCAGGATGTGTGTCTCTAGCCACGGCAGCTGCAGTCGGGTGATGTTTTGTGTGTTTAGCGTGTCACTCGCTGGCCCTGCACTCGGACCCTGTGCCTCAGGAATGTTAGGACGTGTTCCCATTTTAGCAGCAACGCCGACTTGCTGTGTGCTTGGTCTGTGTATCTTACTGCCATGGCTATTTATCATGGGACAGAGTTCAGGGGCCTGGAGATAAGTCTCTTTTAGGAGGATGATGTAACCCCTCAGCGTTTATTTCCTCCTTGACTTTTGCCGGTTTTGAAAGCCTGTGCGATACCATCACGTCCGCGTCTGGGTCCCCTCCTCTGCAGCCCAGGCTTGTCTCCAGGCGGAATGATGAGCGCAGATACTGGAGTTCAGATCCCCTCCTCCTCTTACGTGCTATGTGACTCTGGGCACTACTTTTGTTCTTACCAGTTTTTCCATCTGGAAAATGGGGCTAACAGTGATACTTTGTAAAGCAGTAATGAGAAGTCAGTGGGAGGGACTGCACTGGGCTGGACCCCAGGTCTTCATGTATAACTGAGAGGCTGGGCCTCTGCATCATGGGAAGGACACTCTTGGGCTACAGGGATGTGGAGGGAGCAGGAAGGTGGATGGTTGGTATTTTTTGTTGTTGTTGTTGGCTTGAAAGACATGCCCAGAGGCACCCAGATGTCTCCATCTTTGTGCAGTGTAATCCTCAACATCTTCCACTCCTCCAGCAAGCTATTTGGAAGTGGCCAAAGGCCACCTCCTGAGGCATGGAGCGTGCTTGTCTGGGATAGGTATACCTACCTGAGGAATGGGAAGGCAATTGGATGACCAAATATGGGAAGATGAGCGAAGGAAGTCACCACAAGGCAAGCCTTGAAAGCCTGAGAAGCCTCCTGTGTTCATTTGTTGATTGGTATCATCGCCTGTGGTGACGATCAAGGGTGTTGTGAAAAGATGAGAAACTGGCTCCCTCCTGCTCCCCTCACCCCTGTCCCCTGCTTTTCCACTCAGATGCAATGGCAGTGTTGGTGGGAAATATCTCTTCTAGAGCGGTTTTATAGATACATGAACCCAATTATGTCCTTTCCCCTGGCTGGCCACTCCTTTACTCCAGTTCCAACCTGTCATACCCGTGGCTTTCATCATTGGATCAGTTCAGTTCAGTTCAGTCCTCAGTTGTGTCCGACTCTTTGCGACCCCATGAATCATAGCACACCAGGCCTCCCTGTCCATCACCAACTCCTAGAGTTCACTCAGACTCACGTCCATCGAGTCCGTGATGCCATCCAGCCATCTCATCCTCTGTCATCCCCTTCTCCTCCTGCCCCCAATCCCTCCCAGCATCAGAGTCTTTCCCAATGAGTCAGCTCTTCGAATGAGGTGGCCAAAGTACTGGAGTTTCAGCTTTAGCATCATTCCTTCCAAAGAAATCCCAGGGTTGATCTCCTTCAGAATGGACCGGTTGGATCTCCTTGCAGTCCAAGGGACTCTCAAGAGTCTTCTCCAACACCACAGTTCAAAAGCACATTTTATCATTTGATAAAACCTGTCAATTTTCCCACATCAGTGCCTATAGATCCCGACAAGAAACTTTGTCCAAACGAAGAGTTCCTTAACATTTGCATTGCTATGCTGCTTTCTTCTGGGGAGTGTTTGTCAAAATTTATTATGAAAGTGGAGGGGAATTTGGGGGAGAATGGATACACATATTTGTATGGCTGAGTCCCTTCGCTGTTCGCTGAAAACTATCACAACATTGTTAATCATCTATACCCCAAAACAAAATAAGTTGTTAAAAAATACGAAAAAAGGAGTAAGGTTTAAATTTTAAAAAAAATTCAAACAACATAGGAGCATGTTCAAACAACAGGAAAGAAAGCCCATCTTTGCCATCACCCAAGTCTTTTTCCCAGGGAGAGCCAGTGAGCACTCTTTGTGGTGCAGGCTTCTAGATCTTTCTGCTCAGACACAGAGTCATGCCTTGTCAAAAACAGGATTGCACTAGCTAAGCTTTTCTACACATTACCCTGTTCCCTTAATATATCATGGAGGCCCGTCTCTGCTGGAACACGCGTATCTTTCTCATTCTTTTCACAGAGGCCTGTTGCCCGTTATTCTCCTGCACAAGAGTGTTGTATAACCTTTATTTAACCATTTATTCTAGGGAAGGCATTTAGATTGTTTTCAGTCTCTGTTCTCCCCCGAGCTGCGCCCCGCCCCCCATTTTATTATAGTTATGAACTGTTTTAATGGTTAAAGGCCACTTTCATACCCAGACCTCTTCTTTCCCCCACTAGGAAAAGAAATCACGTTAGGGAACCTCGCTGAATACCTTGTGCCTCCAGTTGAATTTTTTGACCTTGCTTTTAATTTTCTGTCAGCAGTGGCCCAGTCTGGCCACTGCAGACTTCTTAGGAATCTGCTGGAGGAGTCGGGGTGGCCTGCAGATTTTAGCAAACTGCGAGTTCATTCAGCAGCTCGCTGAGCAAAGAACATCTTGATTCTATCAGGCTTAATCCTGGGTCCCTGATGGGCTGGCTTTTGTGGTTGTTAGCAGATGGAATGCTGCGTTGGAAGGCGGAGTTCTGGGATATTTGGTCTTCTGAGCGGTCTTGAAACAGAACTGAATGGCAGTGGATCTTTCCCAGTGCTCTCGGGACATGGGGAAGTCCCCACACTCGATATGTTTACAGTGACACAGTGGTGGTTGTCATAGTCCTTGCTGAAGTGGCGGCACGCTCATCGGTCAGACTGCTACCTGCTTTACTACGTTATCTCACAACTGTTTGCTGAGAAACGAGCGTCCAGTTATGACGCTCATCTTACAGAGCAGGGTGGTGGCCCGTCCTAGTCCCACGGCCAGGCGTGGCTGCGCCTGGGAGGGGGACCAGGCTCACTGACTGACTTAGCATCCCTGGCCTCTGGGCTCCTTGGCTACCAGTTATTTCAGCAAGTGAGCTCCCCTTTGTTTAAGTGGGTTCATGCCTGCCCCCCACGCCCATGCTCTTTACACGGTGGAGGGGGAGATGCTGGTGGTGTGGAATTAATTTGCAGGAAGGAGCCCCATGTCTGGGCTGAGACAGCTCTGTTGTGATTGGGTGGCATGTGTATCCAGAGGCTCATGTAATTGTGGGTTGAAGGTCCAAATTCAGGGGGAACAGAGCTGAAGACCCCATACAGAAAATGGCAATATAGGTATCTGTCCCTTGAGAACTTCCTCTCCTCCAACCTCATCTTCTTTCTGTTGGTAATGGTGAGAGCCAGCAGTCATAAATTATTTGGAATTTCCCTCAGCTTGGTTCCCATTCAAGACTTTAAATTGGGAGTTTTGTTCCTTTTATGACTTCACAATCTTTGGGCAGGCTGCCATTTCTGTAACTGGTTCATATGAGTTGTAACATGAGGTGAGGTATGGGGGGGGAAATGCAAACTGATTTCTCCCTTTTCAAACTGAGGAAGTCACCTTGATCTGATTTTTGTAACAAGGCTCAACTTATACAAGTTTGCAGTGGAAGAATGAATCCCTATCCTATTCATCATCGTTATTATTTTTTAGCTTTTATTCTTAATTGTAAAAGGAATAAAGAACCCTCAGGGGACATAGCCTAGCATGAGACACAAAAGGCAAAAAATTACGTGTGTGTGTGTTTTTGTTTTTCTTTTCTTTTTCTTTTTTCACCTTAAAAGGTCTTCAGTGTCTTGCCTTGGGGTGGGGAGCTCATGCTGGTTTTCATTATAATGATGCTGTATCTTTTTGTGGAATATTTTAAAGCCAATCTAACTTATTTTCTTATTTTAAAGTGTAATTTGTATTTGGCACAGGGCCTGACACTCAGTAGGCAGTTAGGAAGTTATTTGTTGGCTGCAAGAATAGATGAGTAAAGTGAGCTTTTCAAGAATTCATCCTAATTTCTGTTTTCTGGGGAAAATGCAGGTTAATATATTGGTTTGGGTCCGCAAGAGCAGAGCTGAAGCATCTCCCTTCTGACTCAGTTTCCCTGCCAAGCAGCCGTTCTGCGTGGAGGACTTGCCAGATGAAGGGCCAGGGTGGGGATCTTTAGAATCTCCAGTCCCTAGGGTGCAGCAGAGGCTGAGCAAGTCATGGTTGAGGCAGGGGCACTAACGATCCCGCCCTGACTCCTGCTTGCCCCTCCCAGGTCCTGTGCTGTCACTATTTACCACATTCTTTCCCTGGAACCTTAGCAGTTTGGGGGCGGTGGGAATGAATGGGGCCAGATCAGAAGGGCTGCTGCATTCCCCTCCCAAGCACAGCTGCTTACTGGCCATGCTGCCCAGGGGTGGGGCCTGTCCGTATGCACATCTCCTCATCTGTATAACGAGCGTCGTAACTGTGCTTGCCTTGTGAGAGCCGTCATGACATCATGTGTGTTCAGAAAAGTCGGAAGGATAAGAGTTGGGGCTCCGGGGAATTCCATAATTTTTCTTGCTAAAATGATGCATAAATACATTTTCATCAGTTAACATTACTATTACAGAAGACTTTAGGAAATATCTATATAGCTTGATGACTTTCTGCACTGAAAGAAATAGTTCTGCTTTATCCTCTTTCTCTTTAGAGTAGTATTGATAATAAAAATAAGCACTGGGTTTTGATATCTGAAAAGCATGTTGTAGTTCCTGAATGGGAAAGAACAAAGAAATCCTTGATAGGACTTTTTTTTTTTTTTTTAATGCCAGCATGTCCTAGATCAGCTATTCCCTGGTAACTCAGTAGGTAAAGAAGCTGCCTGCAGTGCAGGGGACCCAGGTTCGATCCCTGGGTCAGGAAGATCCCCTGTAGAAGGAAATGGCAAACCCCTCCAGTATCCTTGCCTGGAAAATCTCATGGACAGAGGAGCCTGGTTGGCTGCAGTCCATGGGGTCACAAAGAGTCGGGCACAACTGAGCAACTAACAGTATCAGTATGTGAATTAAACAAAAATAAATAGTTTGGGCTCAGAGGGCAGCAGAGAGAACTGTGGTTAAATTTAGGCTCTCCTATGTCATTTTTGGGAGACACCTCTGTGAGCCTCTGCTTTCTTATCTGTAAGATTGGGTTAACTGCAAAAGCCATCCTGATAGGGTGGCTGTGAGGGTCACATGAGGCAATGCCTGTGGCCCAGAGGAGAGGTCTGCACGAGGGCTGCTGTCCTGTTTTGGCTGCTGTTGATGTCAGGAGAGGACGTGTTTAGAGGTCTTTCTCAGGTCGTTTCTCCTGCCCGTGCTCCTTTCCTTGTGGGCTTCCCTCTGGGCTCTGCACAGGATGAACAGTGACAAGCTGAGCTGGAGTTAAAGGTGATGAGGGCCTCCGTTCACAGCCAGTGTTTATTATTTCAGCTGGACGTGTTCTCAGAGCATTTGTGGCCGGAAGCTGTGAGGGAGGGACAGACGCCTCCATGCTGAGGCCTCTACAGCTCACGCTGGGGTTTACCCGCACCTCCCAGTGGCTGAACTCTGGGCTCCTTGACTCAGGGCTCAAGCTCAGGAGTCCCTGCGGCCTTGTCCTGATGGCCACTCAGGAGAACTGTGGGGCAGCAGTGGGATGACTTAATACAGGGGCCTGAAGTTTTAGGGTCAAAAAGCTAGTTCAGATGCACTGCTTTGACCATTTTGGAGCATCTTTCCATTTTTTCTTCTTTCTTTCACCTTTCTAACAGGTTAGATTCCTTGTTATAACTTCTCAGGGATTTCCTACTAATAGTAAACGAAAAGAGACTTACTGTCTTCTAGGCACTTTACTGTAAACCATCTTGTTTAGTTCAGTGTGACTTCACTACTGAATATAAAATAATCCTCAAAAGTGGTAACTTTTCAAAAATGGCATTGAAAAGAAAACCCACTGGGATAATGCAGATAGTTCCCCAACCAGGGATCAAACCTGGGCCCCCTGCAGTGGAAGCACAAAGTCCTAACCACTGCACCATCAGGGAATTCCCATAAATGTAACTTTTAAATAAAAGATATCTCTTGATCAGAAAGTAGGTGTTTGGGATAAATTATGAAGCAATACACTATCATAGTACCTAAGATCTGAAAGTCTACCCAGAACTGTGTACCAAAATAAAAATAAGATGTTTATAGAATACTGTAATTTGTTCTAATTATTATCAGCAAAAATTGTCCAGCAAGTGAGAAAGAACAGAAGGAGTAGCTGGCAAGTTAGAAAATTGGACATCTAAAGTGACATGCAAGAAATGTTTATGGACATATAGATGAAACCTCGAATCAGGGATTTTGAGAAGGTTTACTCTATTCTGTTGCAAAGAAATCCTAGCCACCATTCCTCATGCCATGCCCAGGGCAGACATTACTAATCTGCATGGTAGTCTGAGTCTCTATATTCCTCATGCCTTGTTCACGGTAGGATTAGTAATCCATTTCAGCAGTCTTTCTCACTGAATCTAGTTGGGGTCTCAGCACCTTTCTCAACTCACCTCATGTGCCAACACCAATGACCACTCTCGGTCTACTGAATCTTCTCGTGAAAAACTGCTAGCATGAAAAGGCCTTCTGAACGAACTCTCTTAACTGAACCCTGATGTAGGGATGTGTAAAACGTGCTCATTCAAACAGCTCCTTTGTCATCCTTGAGTAGTTCATGAGCAAAAAACAAAATTGGAAATCCAGCTGACCCCCGTGCCCTGATCCACCCTTATTTCATTATATCTTACTGACATAAATGGAAATAGGCCCTTGTGACTTCAGGTCTTCAAAGCCCAGAGTATCTTCTTATTATAGTCAAACTGCTATGACAGAGAGCTTTTTAGAAAAATGAAGTGGATTTTTTTTCAGTCTTTAGGTTGGTGGGACACCCTATTCTGGGACCCAGGTTCCTTCCATCACCTGCCTGGCCTCTTTTAGGACAGGTCCGGTTCAGTGACTCTGATGCTGGGCTGAGAGGAGGCCCACCCACTGTCCAAGGCTACATGATTTGAGACAGGGTATATCAGACGCAACTGAAGCATCTGAGCACACACACATGGCCTTGATGAGCTGTGCCCAAGAGCACATTAGACGGAGGTTTCCTGAAACCCCTACCTGTCCTGGACTCCTTCAGCCACATGTCGTCTGCTTCTGACCTGGCAGCCGGCTGCACTGGGACTAGTGACTTGCTGTCCTTACAAGGGATGGTGTCCCCCCCCAGGCCTCTCCTCCTGGGTCCCCGCTTCTGACACCCTGGCAACAGCCAGGAGGGAAGGTTTACATCGTGAAGGTAGCGGGAGTGATGGTTGTGTGGGTCCACACAGCTCTACTTGTAAGAATAGAGAGACGTGAAACAGCACCGTCTCTCTGACCTAGAGGGGACTTGTCCACAAAGGAGGTATTTCTAAAATGCTGCTGAAGATTGCCTAAGAGTAGCTGGTTTCTGTCCTAATACCTGCACCCATTCCAAAATGCTGCTTACCAGGACTAGGGAACTGATGTGCTGAAAGGATCCTAGAATTTGTAATAGCTTGGATTTGACTTTCTAGCTTTAAAAAACCCCAAAAACAAAGATAAAAGCAATAACATTACCCTCACTCACATATAATTCAGGCTAATTTGAAGTAGTTGCAGAAGGTATGTTCACAGAAGGTGTGTGTGGCTTGAGAGCTGGTGTTGTCTGGAGCCATTTATGTGGGGACTGTGATTGGTTGAATTCGGGAAGAAGAAACTATTGGCCAGTTGCCAACCCAATCTAAGCAGACTCTAGGAGGTTGGGCGTTGCCTTATTTTATTCCTGAAAGAGGCTCTCAGTACCTCAGAAGGTGGAAGGCTGCCCAAGAGGCTTCCAGCTGACCTGGCCCTTTCCTCTTTTTACGTCTCTGCTCCGTGTTTACATTCGACATAAACATCACAGAGCACGCTCACGGCTGCAAATTCTGTAGTCAGCTGTGATGGTTACACACGGACACTGTGACGCTGTGTAGCATTTCATTTTCAAGGCGCAGGGAGTCTCCTATTTCATGTGGGTGGGAATGGGGGAGGCCTTTTGGGCAAGTCGCCATCTTTTTATTGTTCCAAGAGCTCGGTGAAGCATTTGAACTCTCACCTGTCAAAATCGCTTTTGGAATGAGGACCGCTCTCCCTCCAGCTTCTTAGAATAGCAGAACGAAAGTATCATTTATCCCAATGAGACCTTAATGGGGGCTTTCCCGGTTGAACACCCACCTTGAATTCATTGGAAACAGACGTTCTGGGCGTTGTACGTTTCATAAATTTGACTCCAACTTTTACTGGGTCATATTTCCCCCAAAATCATTTTGAAAAAGACTCATGTCTCATTCCTTTAAACCAACATGTGTAAGCTGGGTAAAAATAGAGCAAACTGGTTTCATGTTTTGATTTATGGATGAAATCTGCAAGTTTGCATTTGTAAAGCAGTTAGCACATCACTCAGGAAAGTTTGAGCTTTGCACATTGATGCCCGTGGCTGGGTGACACTCTGACCTGTTCAGATACTGCCTGCTGCAAGATCTGACCCTGCCTGGTATACCCGTTTCCTTGATTAGCAATAAGTACGCATACTCTCTGCTTCTATCCCCTCCCTTCCCCTCATGAGACTGCTCTTTGCTCTTTAAGTTGAATAAAGGAAATGGGCATGGAAAATTGTTTGACCCGATTTTTTTCTGCCATCCATAGATAGTAACTCACTAATCAGTAGCACTTTAAAGACAGATTTGTAACAGGGCATCTAATCCAAAAATCTCAGTTATGGTCAGGGACTGGCAGTTGGTCCAGCAGAATGAATATGAGCAACCTTGGCTGCTCATATTCTGTGCAGGGTTCAGTGTTTCATGCAGATCGCTGCTCCTTTATTCACCACAGGACCTCAGAAGCAGAGCTGCCTTTGTGGTTGCACAGACGGGGCAGCTGTACAGGGCCCCATACTCAAGAGGGTTCTGTGTGCTTGTTTTAATGCTCTGCTGTTGCCATCTTGATATTCTTGATACTTCTGGACAAAGAATCCTGCATTTTCGTTTGTTACTGGGTCCTGTGAATTATTCGGACAGTCATGTGTAAACGTTCGTCATACAGTTCATCATGTAGAAAATCCCTGGGTGCCTTAACTTTGAATGAGGATCACTTACATTCAGTGTGTCTTACCAGCCAGTTCATGATACTCTTTACTCTGTCATTTTATGTAATCAAGTCTTGCTGTGACTGAATGTGTAACCATGAAATTACCTTTGATTTCTGTGGGTTTGGGTGTGGGGTGTTTTTTTCCCCCTTTGTAAGAGGACGTCACAGTAAACAGTTTGATTAAAAACAAGAAATCCCCACCCTTTCAGTTTTGAATGGCATGCCATTTACTCCTCCAGAGCGTGTGAGTTTATTTTTCATGTGGTTGCAGTTGAGTTTCATTCAGTGGATTTTGACGTGTGTTTAACCAACATTCAGGTGGCTTGCGGTCAGTGGGAGGAAGGGACAGGGCGTGGGGAGCTGCAAGATGAAGAAAGCTCAGTTACTCCCCGTCCGGTGCTCACAGCCCTGGGGGTTGGAGGAGGCTGAGGGTAGAATGGTGTGACCACACATAGGCTAGTGGTAGTGAAGTGCACCATCTGTTTGTAATAGATATGGCCCTTGAATGATGACCCAGGGTTTATCCTGCAGGAGGTTAGGGTAAAGGGTCTTTCCATCAAAGGGCATACAGAACAGGTGGAGATGTCCAGGGGGTTCAAAGCAAGATGTGCTTCAGGAATGGGGAGTCTTTGAGCCTGGATTGTGGAGGGTGGTGGGTGATGGTGGCAGGGTGGAAAAGCAGGTAGAGGTTATGTGGGTCTCTCAAGGTGCTGAATGTTTAAAGAGTTTGACTCTGGGCAGCAGAGACTATTGGTGAATTGGGAAGCATATAGGTAGGTACCTTACCAGAAGGATGGTTCTGGGTTCCGTGAACAATGGTGGAGTTTCATGGCTGTTGAGGAATCAGAGGGGAGGAGGGGCCCCATATTTGGGGGGACAGTGTAGAAAAGGATTTGCCAAGAGGTAGGGAGGGAATTGTGGGAACTGTACCAGGGCTTTGAAGGAGAGTCCTAGAAGGTTCTGACATTTTCACTTTGGGGTCCTGGCAGAATGGGAGATTGCAACAGAGGTTGTTTGGTGGGAAAAGCGTGTAGGAAATGGAGAGACAGACAGATAGTTATCTTGGAGATAATGTTTGAATTTTGGTGGGTGTAGTTGGAGGTTGGAAAGAGGAAAGAGTCACTGGGAAGCCAAGGGGAGTGGGAAGTAGAAACAGTTTCAGTGAGAGTTCCAGGAGGGGCTGGCCAGTGGCAGAGCATGTCTCGTTAAGCTGGGAAATGACTAGAAAGGGGGCCCTGCCTTTGTCTAGTCACCTGGCAACACTTTGCCCAACTGTTAGTGACCTCCTTTTATGAATGACTAACTTGTCAGAGAAACAGAGATGAACGTGATTGGTAACACCCAGTATTGGTGAGATGGCCTCTGAAACCTGTAGATGGGTGTGTAAACAGAAACAACTTTTTTTTTTTTAATTTATTTGTCTGCACCAAGTCTTAGTTCTGTCATGTGGTATCTTTTTAGTTGAGGCATGCAGAATCTAATTCCCTGACCAGGGATCAAACCTGGGCCCCTGTATTGAGAGAATGGAGTCTTAGCCACTGGGTCACCAGAAAAGTACCAGAGTATCTTTTTATAGGGAAAAGATACCTGTGACATTGTGATTAGTGAAAAGAAAGATTTCAAGACTGATCATGTAGTATAATATAAATTCAGGACAGCAAATACACATATGTGTATACACAAACTGTTAGATGGCATACTGCCTAGTTAACAGGAATGCAGCCACCTCTTTTTATTGTCTATATTTCTGAAATGATTTCTTGAAATTAAAAAAAAATGACTTTTTATAATGGAAAATTTCAAATGCATGTAAAAATAGAAACAGTGGGGGACTTCCCTAGTAGTCCAGTGGTTAAGAATCCACATTTCCAGTACAGAACGTGAATGTGAACGTGAAGTCGCTCAGTTGTGTCCGACTCTTTATGACCCCATGGACTGTAGCCTACCAGGCTCCTCTGTCCATGGGATTTTCCAGGCAATAGTACTGGAGTGGATTGCCATTTCCTTCTCCAAGGGATCTTCCCAACCCAGGGATCGAACCCGGGTCTAGTGTGGATTTAATCCCTGGGCAGGAACTGAGATCCCATCTCTGTTCGTCAAAAAAAAACCCAAAACAGCGATCAAAAATAGAGAACACAGAATAATGTGTTCTCGTGTACTCATGATCCGCTGACGCTAGTTAACAATGTTTTGGAATCTTATCATCTCTGCACCTCAAGTATTTTGAAACTGATGCCAGCATGACATCCTTTCACTCTTAAATAGCTCAGTGTGGGTCTCTAACAGCTGAGGTTTTCATTTACTTTCTTACAAAGACTGGTTCACACCTGTGTGACTAGAGGCTTGACCCTGCCTGTGTTTCTTTGCTCAGACAGCAAAGCCATCGTGGATGGGAACCTGAAGCTCATCTTGGGCCTGGTGTGGACGCTCATCCTCCACTACTCCATCTCCATGCCCGTGTGGGAGGATGAAGGAGATGACGATGCCAAGAAGCAGACGCCAAAGCAGAGGCTGCTCGGGTGGATTCAGAACAAGATCCCCTACTTGCCCATCACCAACTTCAACCAGAACTGGCAAGACGGCAAAGCCCTGGGAGCTTTGGTAGACAGCTGTGCTCCAGGTACGTGCCCACGGCTGCCTGAGCCATCTCTTCCAGAGTGGGGGTATCGTTGACCCCTGAATCTCTTGGTTTTCGGAAAGCTAGGTTTGCTGTGACTGCTGTATTTGTCCTGGTTTTTAGCTGATTGCAAGGTATCTAAAGGAACTAAAAATGGCTTCATTTGCTTTCTGATGAAAAGTCTTACAAGACTTTCCATAGACTTGTTTGAGCATGGAGTTATTTACCCAAATTCTGAATGAAGGCCTTCATGCTCTAAGCAGACCTTGAGTTTAGCTTCCAGACCCCAAGTCCTGCTTCTTCCCCCTCTTCCCACAGTGGGTGCCTGGTTTCCCATTGGCTTCAACATGTGCCCTATTAGGTGGTTTGGCATGAAAATCTAAAAACATTTATTGAGTGGAAAGTACCCGTTTTTATCAACCACTGGGTTGACTGTATATGGCTTTCTCCACCCTTTTCTTTCTGCATTGCTGTGAAATAGTTCTTGGTCAGGATCCAGTTGGAGCCTTTTCCACCCTTGATGGGTTCCTCTTTTCTGAGTGGTTGAATGTACACCAAGGTAGTAATTACCCTCACTGCAGGGTTTAGATTGATGGGTAGAGTTTGCTGTTACACTCAATAGAAAAAACAGAGCCTGTGTTTATGTGCACCTCCAAAATTGTTTTTAATAAAAAAAACTACTCTAACAATCATATTTTCCATTTACTGATTGCTTTGTATATGCTGGGCACATTAGTATTAAGTAAGCTAGTGGTTCTCAATGTACGCAACTAGCTGGTTTCAACTGGAGAGAGGGAAGGAGGATGGTCCCAGTCCCCAGTCTTCCTTGAGAGCCTGTAAACTGTGCCATCCAGAAGCAACTAGAAGCTCAGCATTAGTTCATTTCCCAGTGCCCTCTTCCTTGCTCTCATGCAAAGACACATTTTAGGATGCCTCTTTCTAGTTTAAACCTGGGGATTTTTAGTCCAGTCCTGTACTTCTTGTGCATACAAAAGATTTTGAGATGATTCTAGATTTAGATCTTTGAGCAAGTGAATGTTTTAAATATACAGGATGCTAGTCCAGTCTTTGTAGATATGTCAAGGCTTGGAATTGTGACACTGTAACTTATAATAAGAAATATATCTTTGGTCTTTGTCACCTTTCCTGCCACAGAGCTCTTAAAACCCTTGAAATTTACCAAGTGGTGTCTTTCAACCATGCCTAAGTTTATTAATGAGGTAACTTTTGGAATGCCTGTAAGGATGGGGCCTGGATGTTAGGGGAATCAACCAGTGATTAGAGGATTGGAACCTTTGCCCCTCTCTCCGGACTTCCAGGAAGGGAAGAGGAGATAGAGGCTGAGTTAGTAACTAACGTGAGGTGATGTGATCAGTGCATATAATGAAGCTGCCATAAAAATCCGTGAACTACCGGGTTTGGGAAGCTTCTGGTTGGTGAACGTGTGGTCCTGGGAGGGTGGCATGCCTGAAAAGACATGGAAGTTCCTTGCCCCTTCTCCCACCTGCCCTATGCATCTCTTCCATTTTATAAGGTCCTTTACAATAAACCAGTAACCCAGTAAGTAAACTGTTTTCCTGAGTTCTGTGAGCCACTCTAGGAAATGATCCAACCTGAGGACGGGGTGGTAAGAACCTCTGATTTGTAGCTGGTTCATCAGAAGCCCAGCTCTGAATGAGTTAGGGGTCAGGGAATCTGTGGGACTGAGCCCTTAACTTGTGGCTTTGATGCTATTTGAGTGTGATGTGTCAAAAAAGTCTCACTTCCTAAAAGACACCAGGCCCAAATGGTTTTATAGGCTTTGTTTGTTTATTTAGACCACCCCATCAAGGAATGGATAATCTCTATCTGAATGCAAGAAGAACAACCTGAAGAAGTCTCAGCTCAGGCAGAGTGATTTCTACCCTGGCTTAGTCATATCCATGATACATTTGGCCCAGAATGCATACAGTTCACTAAGATTTTTGGAAGAAACTGTTTTCTCAAGAGACTGAGTGAGTTTAGTTTAGGCACAGAGTTGCTTTCACCTCTTCAGTCAGTTAACACCAACAGCATCTTTTGTGTGCTGTTAACAGGTCTGTGCCCAGACTGGGAATCCTGGGATCCACGGAAGCCTGTAGATAATGCCCGAGAAGCCATGCAGCAGGCAGACGACTGGCTAGGCGTCCCGCAGGTACGTGTACAAGCACGCACGGCCCGCCGAGCTGTTTCCTCTGATGCCCTGTGGATGCCTGTGGTCTTGCACGCAGTCTGACCTCCTCAGTGGTCAGCTTTCAAGGAGCATTGCCTGGGGCCCTCTTCCATCTTTCTCAGTTTATCCACTTTAATAGATGCTCATTGACTTAGATACTTGTCTGTTTGTCTGCTCAGTCGTGTCCGATTCTTGGCGACTCCAGGGACTGTGGCCAACCAGGCTCCTCTGTCCATGGAATTTTCCAGGCAAGAGTACTGGAGTGGTTTGTCATTTCCTACTCCAGCCAGTCTTCCCAACCCAGGGATCAAACCCACATCCCTTGCATCTCCTTCACTGGCAGGCAGATTCTTTATCACTGCACTGCCTAGGTGCTTGTAGATTCCCTAAAAATCTTTACTGTTACTTGTGACAGATTTTCTTGTATATTTCTTTTCCAAAGATCACAGAGGCCATGTTTGGAGGCCAGACTGCAAATCTTGACCTTAACCATAAGAAACTGCCAATATTTGACCATTTTTTAGCTATGAAACATTTGTAAATCCAGTATCTTTAAGAAAGTCACTTAGAACTTTTAAAGAAATATAAATCAAGATAATCTGCTATCAGTGGAAATTGTGGGAGAATTTGTATTGCCCATAATCCTAACACAGGAATATAACAAGGGAACTTAGAAATTGAATATGTCCTGGACACCATCTGCTGTAGCCACGTTGCTTAGTTGAGGTCCAATCTTCTAAGCCCTCCAAGGAGTTTAAATAGCATCTCCTGACATCATGACTCCCATGTTCAAAGACTCGGTCAAGAAAAGTTATGGGTAGCCAGTGCCAGGCAATGGATGACCTCATTACAGACTCCATTAAGGTCTTAAGTTGGTATTCAGAGCTGAGGTCAGTGTATTTGTATCAGGATCCCTTGGAAGGTAGAAAATCTTGCCTGTATTTCTTTGGTTTGGTTTTGGCATCATGTCTCTGCTCCAAGGCCCATTCCTTGGCTCTTTCACCTTTAAGAAGCGGTATGATTTGTTTTTCATCTCCCTTTAAACCCGAAATCCATCTCCTTTTGGCATTCATGTGATGTTGGCAGTGTGTAAAATTGTTGAAGGAGCTGCCGAGAAGAAATGCCAAAGCAATGCATGTCCTGTATTTTGCGGAATGTATTGGAGGCAAGTGTACAAACCCAAATAGCTATCTTGTTGCAGCAGGCTAATTATCAGAATATTTCCTGTTTTGGGTTGTTTTTTTTTTTTTTTCCTTGTTTCTTTTACCATGGAGTGAGGGAAGCTGGGCACATAATGTTGTTCATCTGAATTTGGTTGATCTGGTGCATGAGAGACTTCTGTTACTCCGAAGAGGTATGGCTTATTGCGGGCAGGAGAACATTTTTTTGCTATTTAGGGCTGGATCAAGTGGTGAAACTGGGGCTGTGACACCAGCAGGGAGTCCACCTATTTAGCAAGGGTCTAATCTTGCTCCTAAGCTGAATGTCAGGAGAAAATTTCCCCTTTCCTATTTTGAAAATGGCTTAAAACATATTGAGAGCTGTCTTAGCTCAGGCTGTTATAATAATACCACTGACCAGGTGGCTTAAACAACAGACGTTTATTTACTTCTCAGTTCTGAAAGTTGGGAAGTCCAAGATAAAGGTGTGCCAAGAAACTATGTTCTTGGTGAAGGCTCTTTTCCTGGGTTGCACACAGCTGCTAGCTGACTTCTGGCTGTGCCCTCAGGTGGTGGTGAGAAACTGAGCTGAGGCCTTTCTTCCTCTTCTTGTAAGGGCATCAGTCCCATCGTGGGGGTTCCACCCTCATGGTCTCATCCAGACCTACTTACCTCCCAGAGGCCCCGCCCCCTATTACCATCACACCCGGGGTTAGGACTTTAACATATGAATTAGGGGAGGACGAAAGCATTCAGTCTGTTTCTTAGACCACATATCTAATGTCATTGCATTATCTCATTTTGGTTTTATTAATTTTTTTATTTTTAGTAGAAGCTGAGTAAATAGAAATGTAGATACTGGATAAAAGAGCAAATATTTTGGCAATATGCTTTAATCCCATGTATTCTTGTTTCTTCTTCTTCCTTACTTGATAGAGATTAGTCTTTCTGGAAAGGAGAGTGGGTAGCCTTTTTTGTGGGGAGGTTTGAACCTCTGGAAATTACATACAGAATTGTCTGGAGAAGGTCCTTAGCTTCCAAAGATAATGGTGACACTTCTAAAAGGTTTGTTTTTTTTTAAAAAACAAAAAACCAAAAACTAATTTTGGCATGCCGGTTTCATGCAGTTTCACTTTATTGAGAAGCTGACTCAATTTCTTTATACTTGTAGTTGTTGGTTTAAGAGATGTTTGCAAAAACTTTAGTAGTTGCAAAGTGCTATGTTCTGGGTGTTCATCTACCCTGTCGTTATTCTAGGTCATCACTCCTGAAGAAATTATTCACCCGGATGTGGATGAGCACTCAGTGATGACTTACCTGTCCCAGTTCCCCAAAGCCAAGCTCAAGCCTGGAGCTCCCCTTAAACCCAAACTCAACCCCAAGAAAGCCAGGGCCTATGGTAGAGGTAAGCGCTGGTCATGTTGGATTTGAGGCTTGTCCTCTGGTCTTGATTTATTCATTTTTATTTATGTGTTTAATTTAAATTTTTTTATTTTTAATTGGAGGATAATTTCTTTACGATATGGTGTTGGTCTCTGCCATATAGCAACATGAATCAGCCACTGTGGTCTTGATTATTCAGGATCGAGAATGTGTAAGCTTAATATTTTAAGACGTCCCAGGCCTTCTTTGTCAGATAGCTTTTTTAAAATTTCCTCCTTTACCTAAAGGTCCTTGTGTTTATTTCTATCCTTTTCTGTCTTGTGAATCTAGGCTTCCAAGAACAGTGCTACTTTAATGTAATGGAGATGGATGAGTTTGTACTTTGTGATTTGGATGCAGTAACCCTGAGATAAAGAAAGGACTATTCTTTCCATTTTTCAGATGAGCAATCAGAGGCCCAGTCCACAAAGGAAAGGGGATGCTGGAGTGGAGGGAGAAGGTGAATGGGGAGGTCCCCCAGATTGCCATGGTGGGGTGCAGCAGGAGCCTGGGTCTTCTGACTGCTGATTCATTTCTCCTTTTGGTTATGTGAAAGCTGTGCAGGTTTCCAGATGCAATGGGAGCTATTGTTAACCCCTGGCAGATACTTCCATGCTAAGACATCCTGTTTATAATCTCCCAGCCAGCTGCCAGGAGTGTTCTGCTCAAAACGTTCGAGTAGGTCAGAGGCATTCTGAGGAATTTGGTTTTCTGGTTGGCACCTGACTTCAAGCCTGTTAGCTTTATTTACAGAGAACAGTTGCATTTCAGCCCAGTGTGGTTTCTGGTAAAAATTAGTACAACAGGATATAATTTATTCTCTTTTCTGTGGTGAGGGGGAAGAGTACATTCTATTTTCATAATTGCAATTAGGATCACACACACACAAAATATTTCCCATGTTTTCCCAGATTTCCTATAATCTGCCTACTGCTCTTAACATTCTAATGTGTTGTCTTGCTCTGTGTGTGCTCATGTGTGTGATTGTTGAACTATTCAAAAATATATTGCAGGCATGGTAACATTTTGCTCCTCAGAACATCAGCAAACCTTTCCTAAGAATAGGAGGACATCCTCTATGCAACCACAGTATTCATTATCACACATAAGAAAATAGGACAATAATTTCATAACAGCTCATATGCAGTTTACAATTAAATTTCTCTTATCCTACAGTTGTCTGTTTTACAGTTTTCTTGTTTTACAAACCAAGATCTGATTAAGACTCACTTTCTACATTTGCTTGTTACTTTATCTGAAACTCTTAATCTAGAATACTTTTCCCAAACTTTCTTTTCTTCTTCTTTTTTTTTAATGGCATTGACTTTCTAAAGATGTAGAGCAGTTGTCTATCCACTCATTCCCTTTGAAGTTAGCAGGGCCCTACTTGGCATCAGCTTGGTCTTGAAATGACACACGACCAGGGCAGCGTGCTGAGTGTGCACTGTTCTCAGCCCCGTTCTCATCTTTTGCAGCATGATTAAGAGGACAGAGAGTTCTGGAACAGACCTACTTGCTATTTGAAGGCCTTCTGGCAATGAAGTGGGCTCTGTGCCATCATTTGTGTTATATCGAGACAGGGGACTTTGTTCAAAGCCGTACCCACAGTGCAGTCAAGTGAAGGTTGGCACGTCCATGCATGCTTTAAAAGTGCTTTCTCTCTAAGCCCTAGTCAAAGACACTGGCAGGAATAAGGAATCTGATTTGAAAGGTTATGCTTCCCTTAAAGGCAGAAAAGTTGCAAACAGCCAAATCTCTTTGTCAACAAAATTGGTCAAATGGATTGAATCTAATCAAGGCATAAAGTGCTTGTTTGCAATAAGCTTATCGCTGGTATCCAGTTTCCCTGTTGTTAATGTGAAACGGTTTCCTTTCACAGTGCTGTTTTCTAGAAAATGACCTCTTGCTGCAGCTAAGGAATGTGGCTAGTCATTGCCATTTCCTTCATTTGACTCTGTAAGTTTTATATACTTAGGGAGGAAACACACACACACATATATATGTATCTTTTGTATTTTTGTGCCATGGTAAAATGCCTATAACATAACATTCACTAATTTAACTCCTTTTAGGTGCACCTAAGACATTGAGTATATTCATATATTCACTGTGTTGTGAAACCATCACCTCTCTTCATCTCTAGAACTTTTTGCATCTTCCTGAATTGAAACTCTGTACCCATCAAACGCAACTCTCCATCCTCACCTCCCCCGGCCCTGGCAAGTGCCATTCTACTTTCTGTTTCTATGATGTTGTTGTTCAGTCGCTACGTTGTGTCCAACTCTTTGCAACCCCGTGGACTGTAGCACAGCAGGCTTCCCTGTCCTTCACCATCTCCCCGAGTTTGATCAGACTCATGTCCAGCGAGTTGGTGATGCCATCCAATCATCTCGTCCTCAGTCGTCCCCTTCTCCTGGCCTCAGTCTGTTTCTATGGATTTGCCTCTTGTAGGTACCTTGTAAGTGGACTCGTATAGTATTGATATTTGTCCTTCTGTGTTTGGTTTACTGTATGTAGCATAGGGTTTACAAGATTCATTCATGTTGTTGAATGTATAAAAATTTCATTCCTTTTTCAAGCTGAATAATATTTTGTTGTCTCCATATTCCGCATTTTGTTTTTCCATTTTTCTGTCAGTGGACATTCAGGGTTTTTTAATACCTTTTAGCTATTGTGAATAATGCTGCTGTGAGCATATGCATACAAGTATCTGAGTCCCTGCTTTCAATTTTGGGGGGATATATGTAGAAGTGGAATTGCTGGATCATATGGTAATTCTATGTTTAATTTTTTTTTTTTTTTAAGTAGAAAGACAGAATGGTCATTTTAGGGAACAGAGCCCCATGTGAGGCCACATGGGCAGCACCTTAGGTATTACCTTGTCCTTGATGAGACAAAGGGGAGGGGCAATTTGTTCTCTCCTGTGTGGCCATGTTGCTTTGTTTCTGCTGACAGAACCAAGACAGAGAGAGTGTTTCATCTTGTAGTTTTTAAAGAGTTGGTGTTGCCCAAGTTGCAATTACCAGCTGGTGAGCATTTGCAGATCCGTTCACTGAGACCCATTCAACTGGAAGGAGGGAAGGCTGGCGTGATGTGAACCTACAGCCACAAGCAGGCCTTTGTGATGGGCTCCCTGGCAGGGGTCAGCATGCTGAAAGCCTGTATCCACGGGCAAGCAGAAACCTTTAATGAAACCTGTGTTCTGTATGGAGCATCCACTGCATGGGAAGCCCTCAGCACTTTTAGTTCTGAGTAATCCTAGGGAACAGTGGTTTCTCTGCACGGGAAGCATTATCTCCCAAATAGGTGTGGTTCTGCTTCCTAACCAACCATGGTTAGCCAGAGAAGAGGAGCCCAGTCTCTGGCTTTCATAGGCTGACTCTGCAGGCTGTGGAGTTAGATGGAGTGGATATTTATAAATGTTTTAAGTGCATGATCAAATCTTTGTTAAATAACATAATTTTTATATAAATTTTAAGCACAAGAAAAAGTTAGAAAACAACAATTGAAAGTCGCATTTGCTAGCCCCATTTTTTTCCTTCAGAGTTGGAGGTATTTCTTTCCAGCCATTTTTCTATGCTGAAATGAGTTCAACCTGTATATTTTCTTCAATTTGCATTTTTTTTTACCTAACAGATTGTGTTATGTAACTATCTATTACCAGTTTTTCTTAAATTATTTATTGGAAAGCTAATATAAATCCAGATATAGTAACAAATGACCTAATGTCTTCAACCCAGACCAATGGGAAAGAAAAGAAGAGATGAAGAGAAATCTAGGAATAAATGAGGTTTAAGAGATTTAGCAACCAGTTGTAACATGTGAAAATTATTTGGTCCTATTTAAACTGTTAAAGAAATTCATTAGACTTTTTTTTAAGATTCAGAATATTTTATTTATTTATTTTTGTGACACTTCCAAGATAATTTAGGACTTTAAACACTGAACATTTGATGTTATTAAGGAATTCCATTTGATGTTATTAAGGAATTATTTTATTTTTTGATGTGGGCATTCTAAAAATATCTTCTAAAGATAAGTAGTGAATGTTTATGGATGAAAACTAAGAGGACTAGGATTTGTATCCAGATAACATAAGAGGAGAAAAGAGGTGAGAATGAAGCAGTGAAACAAGACAGGCTGTGAGCTGAGAGTAGTTGAAGCTAAGTGATAGGTACGTGGGATTCATTTTAATATCTCTCCATGTCTGTATCAGTTGAGGACTCTCCATAATAATAAAAACTTTTAAAAAAGTAATACTTCTGGGAAGATGGAATAGAAGTACTTTTTCTAATGCTTCCCACTAAGTGCAACTAAAACCCCTGGGAATTTTCTACAGGGCGAATGTAAGGAGTCTCAGAAAGAGATTAAGGCAAAGCAGCTAGAGATCGTGGGTCTGAAGATTGGCACTGTAGTGAATTCCTTGAATGGTTGAAAAATTCCTAAATTTGGCAAAAAAAAGCAGAACATAAACCTACAGCTTCAAGAAACTGAGAGAAACCCAAGCAATTGCGCTCTTTAACATTTAGCCAGAGGAATAAAAGCTTAACATTTGCACACAGTCCTGTGTATGAATGTTTATAGCAGCTTTATCAGTAATAGACAACTGGAAACAACCCAGATGTCCTTCACTGGGTGAATGGTTAAACAAACAGTGGTGCGTCCATATCATGGAATATTACTCAGTGATAAAAAGAACAGGCTTTTGATACAGGCAGCATCCTGGATGAAACTGCAGAGAATGATGCTTGTGGAAAAAGCTAATCCCCAAAGATTAGATAATGTGTGATTCCATTATATGACATTTTACAAGTGATAAAATTAGAGATGAACAGATTAGTACTGTGAAGGGTTACAAAAGGGATGGCTATGAAAGATCGCTAGGAGAGTTCCCTGTGGGGTAGAAATGTTCTGTATCTTGATTGTGCCGTGACTTGTGATATTGTACTAGAGTTTTGTAGGATGTATCCATTTGGGGAACTAGGTAAAGGGTATTATTAATTCTTACACTTGTATGCTACTCTATTTCAAATTAATTTGCTCAATCATTCAATTTACAAGTTTAATTAAAAATAAGTGCAATATTTAAAACATTTTAAGTAATACAAAAATGATCTTTAGGGAATTCTCAGGTGGTCCAGTGGTTAGGGCTTGGAGCTTTCACTGTGATGATCTGGGTTCAGTCCCTGCTCAGGGAGCTAAGATCCTGCAAGCTGCATGGTGCGGCCAAAAACAAAACAAGAAACAAAAATGGTCTTTAACAAAAAATGAATCACACTTTGTCTTCTTCCCCAAGGCAAGCCCTACTTCTAGTTACCACATCATTTTCACAGTCATATAATGTAGCCCTTTGACTGAAGTTCTCTGAATATTTCAGAACTGAATATTGCTTAAATACCAAGGACAAGATTTGAGTTATTTTAAAAAATTTATTTGGATGCATTGAGTCTTAGTTGTAGCAAGTGGGATCTAGTTTCCCGACTAGGGAACAAGCCTGGGCCTCCTGCATTGGGAGCATGAAGTCTTAGACACTGGACCATGAAGGAAGTTCCCAAATTTGTGTTTTTGACTTGATTACCCCATCATGGTTTGTCACCGTCTCCCATAGGGCAGAAGCAGGAATGGGTTTCCTGTCTCATTTCCCTGAAGGCGACACTGTTGGGGCCTGACCCAGTTTGTAATGTGCTTGTGTAAACCCGTGAACAGGTATCGAGCCCACTGGGAACATGGTGAAGCAGCCGGCTAAGTTCACCGTGGACACAATCAGCGCTGGGCAAGGTGATGTCATGGTGTTTGTTGAGGACCCAGAAGGGAACAAAGAGGAGGTATGTTGGAGGAGGCTGCCTCCCCTGTTAGTATCCCATGGAAACTTTGGCACTTATAACAGGGCCAGGGACTGTGTCCCTATTTTTCTTATTAAAGCTCAAAACAAAAGCTTTTTTTTTTTTTTCTTAAAAAAAAAAAAAAAAAGAATCCTGAGTCTTATAGCAGTTAAATTCACTTGCCTAAGAGTTGTGTTTAAAGTATCATATAAATTGATACCCAAGGACACACATTATATAATACAATAAAATATTGCATTTAACTATTGTTACTGATAAAATACAGTCCAGTAGCAATATTGATTCCCTGCTCTTTCCCCATGCTGATCATCCTCTGGTTCCTCCCTTGGGACCTTTGCACATACTGCTTCTTCTGTCAGGCTATCATCTTAAGACTGTATTTTATTCCTAGCGCTGAGCACCATCTGAAGTTCTACATTTATTGGCGTAATTGTCTGTTTCTCCCACTGAGGCAGGAATTGTGCCTGATTTATTTTTGGTACCTGTCCCTGGGCTTGGTGTTTCATAAGCTCTTAATAACTATTGGGCCAAGAAAGGTTTAGGTTACTAGCTTCATAGTCTCTCTCATCTGGAAAGGTAACAGCCCTGAGATGATGGAGATGCCTGACTTGGTTTTACCTGTGTGCTAATGTGACTTGGTTTCCGTGACTTCAGGTTGCTTCTCTTGGAGCTTCCTGCAGGAGTGGTGGGCCAGAGAAGAGCCAGGGTAGGTTCCTGGCCTGGCACCTTGCCATGGGCCCTTGGCGAGCACAGCACACTTACACCAGTGCCTTCTCTAATTGTCACTCATCTTACCTCCTAGGCACTCGTGACCCCTGACAGTGATAAGAACAAGACATACTCTGTGGAGTATCTGCCCAAGGTCACCGGACTGCACAAAGTAAGATAAAACATCATGGCCTTTGCTTGAATGTTCTTCTGTGCTTGCTTTGATAGATGCGGAAGAAGCGTGGTTTTCTTAAGTTTGCGTCTGTCTATCATCTATCTATCTATCTGTGGTTGTACTAGATTTTCATTGCTTCTTGCAGGCTTTCTCTTGTTGTGGCAAGTGGGGGCTTCCTCCAGTTGCATTGTGCTGGCTTCTCGTTGCGGTGGCTTTTCTTGTTGTGGTGCGTGGGCTCAGTTGCTCCACAGTATGTGGGATCTTCCCCAACCAGGGGTTGAATCTGCACTGGCAGGTGGACTCTTCACCTTTGGACCATCTGGAAAGTCCCTTAAATCCTCCTCTGATTTCTCTTTCTGTTTATAGTAGTATCCATGTTCATTGTCAAAAATCTCGGATCCCTGTGAATCAGACTTGAGATAATCGCTACTCCATGCAGATTGGTTGAATTCCATTAAATTCTTTGCAGTGTCGTAAGATTTTTCTGACTCCACCGAGATAACTAATAACTGTAACTGCAAGCCTGGAGTGTAAATGCTGAGCTATGGGCTCTTTGTCTTTAGTGCTTCCTTAAATGTCCCTCTTCAGAGTGCTCCAGAGGCTCTGTCAGCATCAAAGCCTGAATGCAGAGAAGGCCAGTTGACTAGAGTGGAGGCCAGTGGCCCACCCAATCCAATAACCCTCAGAATTTAAAAGATGAGAACTTCGACTCAAAGTTTAGACAGAAATCTGTCTTATGTCTCAAGTCCATGTATCTGAAAACGGTCTTGGTCCTTTGAAGAATACTTTGGCTCTTAGATTTGAAATCCTGGAACTCTACATGATATTCTGTAGGGACACTGGTCCCTTTTGCAGCTGCCTTAAAGAGTCTGGTGTCTGGAGATTGAAGTGCTTGTGCATATTGTTACTATAGAGGCTAATCTAGGCATGTCTGATGTGTTTTAGTTGGCTAAAGGCCTGATGTCCCAGGCCCAGCTGTGTGGTTGATAGAGTCAGATGGGAGTCCCACTGAGGCCACTTCCCCAGAGTTCCTGGTTCCAGGACCTTTGTGTGTACGATCAGGAAGATGGAGGAGAGGGTGGTCTCACTGAGCAAGAAGAAGTGATGATGTCTCCCCTGCCTGTCATTTGTAGGTCACAGTCCTCTTTGCAGGACAGCACATCTCCAAGAGCCCATTCGAGGTGAATGTCGACAAGGCCCAGGGAGACGCCAGTAAAGTCACTGCGAAAGGCCCAGGCTTGGAAGCTGCCGGCAACATCGCCAATAAGCCCACCTATTTTGACATCTACACAGCAGGTAGCACCTTTCCTCTTCCAGAGCTGGAGATAATCCTTAGAAACCTGAGATGCTGGACTTCTTGTCTTTTGAATCAACAACAAAACTACAAAATTAGCTTTTTCAAATGTGTTGGTTATATTTCGAGATTTTTCAAAACCAGCTTTTCTTCTCAATCTTAACTTTGATTATTAATAATCAATTTCTGACTTGACTAAATAAATACTCCAAAGAGACTAAGGTTTAACAATCATCTCTTGGACCAAATTCTATGCAAGGTCCGGCGGGAAGGAGGGGTAAGAAAAGGAATGAATAAAACACAATTCTTGAATTTTCAGCTTTCTTTTCAATATAGAAATTTTAGGAAATAGAGATTATGGGAAAATGAAAGTTGGTTATGACCCTCCTCCCCATAAGCAACTTTCCTTTCTCCACCTTCCTTATTTCTGCTAGGAAACAGGTCTGGGTATGCACCTTCTGAATGCCTCTCTGTCTCCTGTGGTTTGCATTTTATACCTGCTTTCGCTCTCATCAGCAGGGAACTTCCTAGAGGGCGACTTGGACTCATGGCCTGTTCTCTCTCTCCTAGGTGCTGGCG
This sequence comes from Ovis canadensis, assembly GCF_042477335.2. NCBI lineage: Eukaryota > Metazoa > Chordata > Mammalia > Artiodactyla > Bovidae > Ovis > Ovis canadensis. Next base: position 57,926,670 of record NC_091263.1, on the reverse strand, counting down.
TGGGTGACATTGGTGTGGAGGTGGAAGATCCCCAGGGGAAGAACACCGTGGAGTTGCTCGTGGAAGACAGAGGAAACCAGGTGTATCGATGTGTGTACAAGCCAATGCAGCCCGGCCCCCACGTTGTCAAGGTTTCCTTTGCTGGGGACACCATCCCCAAGAGTCCCTTCGTTGTGCAGGTCGGCGAAGGTGAGTGCTGGAGTAGCTGACTGCCTCTGGCTCTGGCATTGAGGCTGGCTGTGCGTGACAGGGCCCAGCCCTGAGCTCAGACTTGTCATTTTGCTGCCAGGGCCCCTTTGGCAGGAAGTATCCTCAAGACATTAATACTAGTATCTACTTTGTCCTCAAGATACTAACACGAATAGCTTCCTATACGCTGACCTAAGTGCTTTACTTATATTAACCTGTTGAATCTGCCCCCAAAACACTTCTGCCAGGATTCATGATCCTCACTGAGAGATGCAGGATGGAAGCTGTATGAGGAGAGGGTGTCTGTGGCTGAGGTTCAGTGATGTGGCAGGTCCCCTGTGGCTTCCTTTACTGGCTGCCAGGCAGAGAGCACGATGGCAGCTAGTCATGACACCAGCCACGGTGTCCTGGGGGCTACTGCTGTTCCCAGTGGGCATCTGAGACACTGAGGCTTAGGGGTCATAAGGTATGAGTATGGACTAAACCAGTGGTCCCCAACCCCTGGAACCGGGCTGCACAGCAGGAGGTGAGTGGCAGGCCAGGGAGCAAAGTTTCATCTGTGTTTACAGCTGCTCTCCATTGCTCGCATTACTGCCTGAGTTTTTCCGCCTGTCAGGGCAGCGGCAGCATTAGATTTCTCATAAGAGCATGAACCCTACTGTGCTTGAATCATCTCCAAACCACTCGCCTCCACCCCAGGCCATGGAAAAATTGTCTTCCACAGAACTATTCCCTGGTGCCCAAAAGGGTTGGGGGCCGCTGGACTAGATGTCAGTAGGAATAGAACCATGGTCTCTGTCAGCTCCTGCTGCAGCCAGAAGCATGCATTTCTCTCTAATGTTAGACTCTTTCCTTCTGACTTAGTTACTCTCTTTTTTTTCCCCCCCAACTCTGCTGCCTTTTCTAACCAGTACTTGCCTTTCCCTGTTCTGTTCTGTGCATCTGCGTCTGCAGACCTGGCTTCCTCTTCTGAATCCGGCCTCTTGGCCAGCCTGGAGCCTGAAGCTGTTGGCTTCCTAGTCGAAAGCACTGGGCCAGAGGCATCTCACTGGGTAAGGGCTGGTTGGGTGGGCCATCTCTGCCAGTCTTTGTGCTGCCTCCGGTGTCCAGCGGGCCCGTGCTCTTCGTGACCGTGGGAAACTGCAGTGCAGGTGTTAGCACCACCTGTCTGGCCAGACCCCCAGACTCACTCTCTGATTACATCTACACATCTCTAGGCCATCTCAAGATGCTGGAAAATCTGGTGGTTTCCTTCAAGCTTTTTAGTTCCATTTAGTGTTTATATGAACTGCTGATGTTGAGACTCTTGCCCATACTCAGGATTTCCATGACTTTTATTTTTTTAAAGATACATTTAAACCTTCCAAGGGAAGTCCTGTCATCCTGTTGTGACTTATTTCTGGTATGACCAACTTCTCTCCCCTTGACAAAGGGGGAAAAAAATAAACGTATTCAGAAACAGAACTTCATTTGACACAATACAAGAAAGAATATTGAACAGCTTTCCTAGTTTTAATGATGTTTTCTGACTTCCTCTCACTTGTGGATTACTTTTTTCATTTCTGGCATATCCATCTATCACTTGTACTAGTTAATACTTAATAGAGTTTTTCTGTTGATGTACTGACCCTTCCTCCACTTAAATGATTTTACGATAAACAGTCTTGTCTTCTGGAGTCTGTGACCCCCTAGTGTATAGAGGGAGCCTGTCAAATATGCAGTGTCAGATTTGGAAAGGAACAACCTGACATTTTACCTGTTAATCTCCCATTTATATATTTAATGAGAAGGTTTCTCATGTTACCAAAAATGTCCCAGGGCACATTGATGTCTTTTATCAACCTTCGACAAACCCCATGGAATTGTTTTGTGAACCTCTTATATAGGAATGTTAGAAGCTACCTTTGCGCTAGACATACAACTTTAGGTTTTTTAACTGGACCCAGAAAGCAAATTGAGAGTGGGGTTTACTTCTAATTATAGAGTAGCCACCTGCATTCCAAGGACCTTGTAATAGCACTGAAATGTTTGTCTGCCTTGGTCGAGGTGGGGTTGATCTGGTCTTTTTTTGCACCATCCTCTGGCTCTTCCTGCGGAAGAGAACAACATTTAGACTTTTGGAAACCACTGATCCGAAGTTTGGAACTAGGTCAGATGTTTTCAAGTGCTACATTTTCCAAGTAGACCTGAAAAAGTCCAGTCTTCCCAATTACTGGACCCTTGAGTATGGCAGTGAAGTTTGAGCAACGTCCAATCCCAGGTCTTAACTCTCTTTTACCACCGAGAGGATAAATGCCAGGATTCAGCAAATACCAGGAGTCCAGCGAATTCACGCTGTGCGCTCCTGCTTTTTTTGCCAAAGTAACTTTTCCCCAGTCCCTGGACAAAGTTATATTGTGTCTTTATTTGCTAGCCTGGTGTGCTCCCTGAACAAGACCCCTGGTCTCAGGCAGCTGCTGCACACTCTGCAAAGCAAACATTTTCTTGGCGGGTGGCTCAAAGTTACCTTGGCTTACTCAACTCAGACTAAAGAATAAAAGGTTGAATTGATGTCGAAACTGTGCTTACAGCCTGCAATCCAAACGCCTGCCGGGCCAGTGGCCGAGGCCTGCAGCCTAAAGGCATTCGCATCCGAGAAACTGCAGACTTCAGGGTTGACACCAAAGCTGCTGGAAGTGGAGAGCTCGGCGTCACCATTAAGGGTCCTAGTAAGTGCTCCTTTGCTTCCCTGTCTCAATGTGATTTCAGCTTAACTTGACAGCCATGACCTATGGGTCTCATCACACAGCCAGTTCTGATCAATTTATCCCAGAGAGCTGAGTCAGAGATTGGAGGCTCTCTCTGCTCCATGTAGAAGGAAACTGATGGCTTAGTCATGTCTGCCCTGGATGTGGGAACAGTGTTGGATTGACAGCCTCACATTATGTTAGGGCTTCCGGAAAAAGAAATAAATATTGGAGCTGGAACAGCAATATGAAATGGCCTATTTTTTTTTTAATTTGAGGAAACCTAGGCTCAGAGAGGAAGGGTCTTGTCCACAGTCACAAAGCTTTTAAACATCTGAGCTGGAATTCAAGCCTGATCTCCAAAGCCAGTAATTTTCCCCTCTACAGGTTACATTTTATAGACAATGAAATTATGGCAGATACCTAATTACTTTGATGAGTGCTTATAGAAGGAGAATAAATTCCCTACGATTAAGCCTTCTCTGTAGATAAATGCCACTTGTGGAAGAGTGCATGCACCTTGCAACTCACTGTCGCTCTTTCATGAGAAAAGAGACAGGAGAACAGGTATCTACTCTCTTCATGAGTTCCCCACCCTGGGTCAGAGAAACAGCTCGACATTTTCCAGCTGTGAGTCCGGTAGCCTCAGCAGTTTTACTCCCCGGCTTTGTAAAATCCTCGCTTTCTCTTCCGGGACTGTTCTCACTCCCCTATGTTCCTAACAGGCTGTGGCAGGAGTGTTCTGAGCTCCAGAAAGTTAATATTTCATCTCAGAGCACTGAGTTTTGGGGCAGCTATGCCCTGAAGGCAGGCAGGGTTCTAGACTGCCCAGACCTGGAGTCAGGCTGCTCGAGGGCTGGCCTCCCTTTTGGCTTGTTGCTACAGGAACTGAGGAGGCGGTTTTTTTTTTTTCCCTGACCTTAGATTCTTACTTGACTAAATGGCTTTCCCAGCCAAACCTCAGGGCTCAACATAAAACAAGTTCCTGCCTGATGGCTCAGACTGGAGTTTGTGAGGTAGCCTCTGAAACCTGTTCTCTTGGAGATAGCTTACAAGAGCTTTCTTGCTTTCATTGTCCAGTTTTAGTTGAAAAGGATATGCCAGGATCCTAATGCCAAACACTCATAAGCATTTACTCCTTCTACCATTTTTAAAAAATGTTCTTTGCCTTTTTTATATTGGAATTTAGGCTTCCCCAGTGGCTCATTGGTAAAGAATCTGCCGATGCAGGAAACATTGTTGATTAACAATGTTGTTGTATTAGTTTCAGGTGTACAGCAAACTGATTCAGTTATACATACCTATGTATCTATTCATTTTGAAGTTCTTTTCCCATTTAGATTATTACAGAATATTGAGTAGAGTTCCCTGTGCAATTCTTATGGGCAGCTAAAAAGGATGGCTTTTTGATCACTGAAAAATATTACCAGCCCCAGGGGTTTAGGACCTCATAGGCCCCTCATACATGAGAAAGCTTTCTAAAGCCAGTGAGCTGGGAAATCTTCCATTTCCCCTTACTTTGAAGTAGACATGTATCTGTTTTCAGCTTTGGAGTATCCTCCCAATTTGGGGTGGGGGAATCCCACACTCTGAGATCATCCACGTGGTTTTATTTTGTGGCTGTTGCTGTCTTTCTGTTCCTGTCTTGTGGATTCTCGTTCTGGGTCTGGATGCCTATTGGAAAGACGGTGTGCTTCCTTCCCACAGAGGGTCTGGAGGAGCTGGTGAAACAGAAAGGCTTTCAGGATGGAGTCTATGCATTTGAGTATTACCCCAGCACCCAGGGGAAATACAGCATCTCCATCACTTGGGGGGGACACCACATTCAAAAGAGGTGAGTCTCTAGCAGGAATTGTGTCTTCTCCCGAGGCCTGCTCAGCCCAGGACAGGCTTGTGGTGCTCATTTCCCAGGCTGCAGGAGGGAAGGGGAGCTGCTCTGTCAAAAGCTTTTTTTTTTCTTTTTTCAGAACAGTACACAGTCATTTGGCCTGTTCTCAAATGCAGCAGAAAGTCTCTGTGGTTTCAGCTGCCTCGTTTCAAATCAAAAGCTGGCGGTTTAAAGCTGTGGGGAGGCAGACAAGCCAGGAGGAACAGTGATACAGAGCAAATGGGCTGTGTGTCTATAGCCCTAATTTAAACAGATTCTCTTTCTTTCGATATGTGCCTCTCTGTTCATGAATGCCATGGGTAAAATGGCAGAATCTGCTGTGGTTGACATTAGAGTCCTCGCTGTGAGTGCGGTCAGGATGCAAGGGGCACAGTCTATAGCTTTGCCTTGTGGGCCTCACTTGCCTTCCCTGTATTCACATGCTTTCCAGCTTTCCTGGGGGCAGCTTTAGGCTCTGAATAAATTCCATTTACTTCAAGAGATGTCTGTGTATATTTTAAGCTTCTGAGAATCTAAGCAATGTTTTTTAAATCTCCCGTGCCGAAGTTAAAGCGCATTTATTGATGTTTGAGATAAAGCATATTCAACCCTGTTTTCTTGTTTTAACACTGGCAGCAGATGGAATGTAGACACTCGCTTGGCCTTCCAGGCTCATAGTCTGGTGTACATACAAGGCAAATGACCAGGATAGTGCCAGGCAGTGTGGTTTGAAACAGTCCTATTACATGATATTGTTGACGTAACAATGGTTGTGGGGGAACCTGTATGGAGGAAGGGCTTGGCTGGAGCTTGGGGCTGCAGATAAAAGGATAAGGCCAGTGGAAAGAGTGTGTATAAAGAGCTTGTGGTTGTATGTAGCCCTTTCTCTGCTTCTCTTTAATGCTTCCTCTGTTCCTTTCCTTCTAGCCCTTTTGAAGTTCAAGTTGGCCCTGAAGCAGGCATGCAGAAAGTCCGTGCATGGGGACCTGGCCTCCACGGCGGGATTGTTGGGCGGTCAGCAGACTTTGTGGTGGAGTCCATTGGTTCTGAAGTGGGGTCTCTGGGTAAGTGGAAGCGGCTTCTGGTGGCTGAGATTGCAGGGTGGCTGGGTGACGTGTTAGGTTGCGTGTTGAGGCCTCCTCTGAGCCTCACTACCCTGAGCCTCCTGGCCTCCTGACCACCCAAGACCATCTCTGGATACTCCTGATAAGTTGCAGTTCCCATGTTCTGCTTGTCCTCTGCCTCTGGCACCAGCATTCATTCATCTACTGGACCATGAGGGCAAAGGCTGCCTGTGGATGTTGTGCCTAAAACAGTGCCTGGAAAATAATTGACACATGGCAGATATTACTGACTGATCCTTAGTTTAGATGAATGAATGAAGTTTGCCGAAATTAGAAATTTGAAAAGTGAATACTCTTTGGAGCAGAGTTGAGTGTATTTTAAGTAAGCATCTGATGTAGATTTGATCATTTTAGAACAAGAGTCGGCACCTCTCCCTGTTAAGGAACAGATAGCGAATATTTCCATATGGAAGGTCATATTCTCTCTGTCACAGCTATGTGACTGTCATTGTAGCCTGATAGCGACCATAGATAATGCACAACTAAAGGGGTGTGATTGTGTTCCTTGTTTACAAAAACACGCATTGGGTCAGATCTGGTTCAGCAGTTTAATGACGCCATGTTAACAAATAGAAATAAGCAAAGAGGAAAAATTAGGAAATCAGATTTAATTTTTCTGTTTAGAGAAATGATAAACATCTTAGATATCCTTATAGACTAGAAGCAGTATTAAACCTTTCAGTATATCCTTCTAGACTTTATTCCTGTACATAGGCATACAAATGTTGATCTGCTGCAAAAGTATCTTTATATCTTTCTGCCTCAGGCAAATATAGGACCTATCTCAATTTCCCATGGCATCTATGGAAATCCAAGGTGTGGATATAACTACTGTTAGGCCCTTCAGCAAAATAGCTGAAGAGTTTTGCTATAAAAAACAATGCTGAATATGTATCCTTGTATCTAACTGTTTACACACATCCTTGGTTATTTCCTTCAGATAAAAACCCAGAAGTGGATTTGGTGGGGGCAATGGGTGGGTATTGTTTTAAGGTTTTTGGCTCATGTTACCATATTGCCAACAGAAAGATTTGCTGGTTGACCTTTCCGTTGAATGATGTTTTTAAAAAAATATGTAAAATCCAGCCTTCCATCTCTTTTGAAGACTTAGTAAGCTCGGTTTTGTGGGAAAGGGACCCTAACAGATTTCAGTCTTCTGGCTAGCACTTGGTTTTCAGGGAGGCAGAAGGAATGGGTTGGTAATAACCCAGACTAGATACCTTGTAACCAGAGGATCTTCCCACCCCGTCCCCAGGGTTTGCCATTGAAGGCCCCTCGCAGGCGAAGATTGAGTATGACGACCAGAATGACGGGTCGTGTGATGTCAAGTACTGGCCCAAGGAGCCGGGTGAATATGCCGTTCACATCATGTGCGACGATGAGGACATCAAGGACAGTCCCTTCATGGCCTACATCCACCCGGCCTCGGGAGACTACAACCCGGACCTGGTGAGTCAGTGTGTTGTGTTTCTATCCTCTCCTCTGGCTCCTGGCGTTCTTTCTTATGCCCACAGGGTTTCCTTGTGTAGCGTGTGAAGAAATCACAGAGAAGAGCCTTTTAAAGCTTAGGAAGTTTTGAAAAAGACCTGAGTGAGAAGCCTGGTAGTACCTTGTAGTGGTCTTCCCAGGTGGTTCAGTGGTAAAGAATCTACCTGCCATGCAGGAAATGTGGGTTCAATCCCTGGGTTGGGAAGATCCCTTGGAGAAGGAAATAGTAATCCACTCCAGTATTCTTGCCTGGGAAATCTCATGGACAGGGGAACCTGACGGGCTACAGTCCATGGGGTCGCAAAGAGTTGGACGTGATTTAGTGACTGAAAATCAAGTACCTCTTAGTACATTTCTAACATGTGGCCAATGACTTACCTCTCTCGATTCTGTATCTTCCTCTATAAAATGGGAACTATTCCAGTGGCTGCTTCCTACAGTTTCTGGCAAGGAGGTAACATGAACAAAACCAGCTCTAATTAGCATAGTGCCTGGCCCACAGAGGGGGCTCCATAAGCTGCTATTTTTCTTGTACCCCAAGCATCCCATTTCAGTTTTACCACTTTCTATAGGTATTATCTCAAGGTGCTCCTTAGATAAAGACTTGTTAATTTTTACCCCCGACTCCCTTTCTCTTAAGTTGGAGCAGTGTTTGCAGTGTCTCCAGGAGCTTCTCTGAATCGTTTAGCAGGCTGATAAGCGTGAAGTCTGAGCCAGCTGGGCTTTCGGCGGCCACCTCCCCCGCCCAACGTGTGCTGTTTTTGGCCCACATGGACAGCTGACCGTAGGCTGACATCAGTCCAGCCTGGTAGCTGGTCCTCTTTGTCCAGCTGCTGGTTCTTTGCTCTCTGGGGCTGCAGGCCTTTGGGATGTTGTCGGTGGGAAAGGCTCTGAACCCCCTCCAAGTAGGAGCGTTGAAACTAAGCACAGCTGGAGGTCCGTGCACGGGTTACTGCATACATTAATACAGGGAGCACAGGCTGGTGTGGGGCCAGGTTTTACAGAGTTTTTCTCCTGCATGTTTTTAAGTTCCAGGTTGTGTGTGTGTGTGTGTGTGTGTGTGTGTGTTCAGTCGCTCACTCTTGGCTGACTCTGCGACCCCATGAACTGTAGCCCACCAGGCTCCTCTGTCAGTGTGATTCTCTAGGCAAGAATACTGGAGTGGATTGCCACTTCCTACTCCATGTTCCATGTACTTTAGCATTTTAACTACCATAACCATCCTGTTATGTAGGTATAGTAAGTCTCTTACATACAAATGTGTTCTGTTCTGAGAGCACTTTCATAAGTCGAAGGATGTTATCCTGGGTACCTCACTAACACAATCAGCTATATGATACTGTACTATAGTAGGGCTTCCCAGGTGGCGCAGTGGTAAAGAATCTGCCTTCCAATGCAAGAGACGCAAGAGAAGCAGGTTCGATTCCTGTGTCAGGAAGATCCCCTGGAGGAGGGCATGGCAACCCACTCCATTATTCTTGCCTGGAGAATCCCATGGACAGAGGAGCCTGATGGGTCACAGTCCATGGGGTTGCAAAGAGTTGGACACAACTGAGCATTCATGTATGTATGTACTGTAATAGATTGATAATACTTTTCACACAAATTATATGCACATAAAAAACAAACACAAAAAATAAACAGTTTTAATCATACAGTACAGTACCTTGAAAGGTGCAGTAGTGCCTTACAACAGCTGGCATACAGAGACTGACACACGTATTCATATCTTTGCAGTTCACAACTTGAAAGTTCATACGTAGAGGATACTGTACTGTGAAGCCAGACGTAGTTTCCTCTCTCCCCCTTCTCTGGTCGCCTGTCTTCTGATAGTGTAGTTAGCGCATTACAAAGAAAGGGAGTCACTATTGGCCCTTTGCCCCAGGTGCAAGCATATGGGCCAGGTTTGGAGAAATCCGGATGCATTGTCAACAACCTGGCTGAGTTCACCGTGGATCCTAAGGATGCCGGAAAAGCTCCCTTAAAGATATTTGCTCAGGTAAGTTTCTACCTGCCACCTGTGCAGGGAATTGTCAGGTAACGGGATACATATAACAGCAAGTGACCAGTCCCTTAGATCTTCAGTTTCCTCATTCATACGTTGCAAAAAAGATTATCTCAAAGGGTTTATGTGAGGACTAAAGGGGATTCTAATAAGTAAAGCAAGGTGCTTTTCTCATCTTTATGATTTGTGTTCCGTGGAAATCAGGCTTGTCTGTTTCAGATCTCCCCCATAAATGTCCTTTAGTGTGGCTGTGATGGGAGGGTTTGTAAACAAGAGTGTAGCAAATATGTTTCTCTCATTTAATTGAATTTTGGCCCCAGGATTTAAATGCAGGAATTACAGTTAAGAAGCACTGAGTGACCATGGCTTTCTTTTGGGAAACCATTTGTTGTTAGTAATTAAAGGTAAATTAATGCACGTAGTGTTTTATCACTTGTGTTCATTGTATTGAGAACATGGCCCATCATAGGCGCTCCATGAAATTTGGTTGGATGAGTGAGTGGTGATTTGGGAAGACCCATGACCCTGTTTGATGGAGACAGTGTGAGAGCCAGCTCTGTACTTGGCCCCTGCTCTTCTGCAGGACGGGGATGGCCAGCCTATTGACATCCAGATGAAGAGCCGGATGGATGGCACCTACGCCTGCTCATACACCCCAGTTAAGGCCATCAAGCACACCATTGCCGTGGTCTGGGGAGGTGTCAACATCCCGCACAGCCCTTACAGGGTAGGTTATGAAGTGGAATCCTGGTCGTGGTATGAAAAAGCCCCGTCCTGAGGCAGGTCTGGGCTCCATGCTTGAAGGTCAAGGCAGATACATGGAAACACCATGCTTGGTGTGCCTTGGAAGATGGCATGGCCAAAAGGGCTGGGTGCTGTAGATTGCCCCCACGTATAATGTTCTAACAACTGATGGTGTCTTTACTGGGTCCACATGGAGAAGAACTTGATCACAACTTTTCTCCCTGTCCTCTCTAGGTCAGCATCGGACAGGGTAGCCATCCCCAGAAGGTCAAAGTGTTTGGGCCAGGAGTGGAGAGAAGTGGACTGAAGGCACAAGAGCCTACTCACTTCACCGTGGACTGTACTGAGGCTGGCGAAGGTGAAAGGGGGCTTCACCCAGTGCGCTCCTTATTGCTACTTGGGAAGGAAGTTCTCTTTGTAACGGTTCAAGGGCAATGAACTTTGAACCGAGAAACAGTCCACCTGAATAGATGATTGTTCATCTAATGAGTGTCTGAGTCAGTTCGGTGGTGAGATCTTTGCTAATCCTCCATTCCTTCTCCAAAACCCTGATTTGAATACCATCCCTTTCTCAGGTTACTTACTGGAAAGTTCCCAGCTGCTTTTCTGTGGTGTGAGCTTGAGCTGGAAGTGATTGCATGGGACGTGCTGTTTCTTGTAAATCAGTGCTAATAGGCTGGTCTGTTCCAGGTGATGTCAGCGTTGGCATTAAATGTGATGCCCGGGTGTTAAGTGATGAGGAAGAAGACGTGGATTTTGACATTATTCACAACGCCAATGATACGTTTACTGTCAAATATGTGCCTCCTGCCGCTGGGCGATACACCATCAAAGTTCTCTTTGCCTCTCAGGTGTGTGGGCATGGGTTCTTTCTGGCCACCTGTGTGTATATTTCCTTTTTTTTTTTGGCAACAGAGAAAATATCTTGAGAACTCTGCCCAGTAGTTTTTCTCTCTGGTTACTTAAAACTGAGAAGGAATAACAACACCCAAAACTAAAATGTTACCGCTTTCTAATGAAAGTAGGGGTGCATAGTCAGTCAGTGGTTGAAAGCCAGGCTCTGGAAAGAAGTTAGATTTTGATAAACTATCATCAGGTTTTTGAATGAAATGTAATGAATTTCTAGATTGTATTCTACTTCACTGTCTTTGAAACAATGACCTTGGCCTCAGCCTTTATAGGAAGAAGAGTTTAGAAGTTTCAAATAGGGTTCATATTTACATGTGATAATGGAGACCAGGAGGAGCAGTACCCATTTTAGGAACCACGGAATCTTGTTGATTCAGATGCATCTTACATAAACATAGGGACCTCAGGAGAAAGCTCCATGCCTCAAATATTGGTCTTGAGTTGACTTCATCCATTTGACCTGTCCTGCCTTTATAGTGCAAGGTTTTTTTTTTTTCCTAATATCGGATTTATTATTTTTTTAAAAATATTTTGCCAGGAAACTTGACATTTGGCATCATAGTTGCCCAACCAGGGAGCAAAGCCATTGACACCTGCAGTGGAAGCATAGTCTTAACCACTGGACCACAAGGGAAGTCCCTGCAGGATTCTTTTGGAAGCATTACAGTCAGTGCCTCGCTAATCAGTTCCTTGCATTCCTCAAACCCTAGCTCTCTGCTGTCCTTGAAGGACATTTCCTTCCTCCGATCCCATGTATTGTTGTTTGAGGTTTTATTCTTGGTAGTGTTTTTGCATCCTAAAAGTACTCAGCATTTGGTATTAAAGGCTGAGAGTTGTCAGGGTAGTTTTTGGACACTCAGGCCCTTTAACTGTGAGGTCAGGGATCCAGGGATTCATGAGTGACCACTGATGGCCATTACCTGATGCTAGCATGTAATGCCTTGACCGATCGTTACTCAGAAGTTACTCACCACCCGCTAGGCTGGAAGTGCTGAGGTCTCCCTCTTTGCTTTGGGCAGAAGTTTAAGCTCAGGCAATGGCTTCAGGGACTTTCCTCCTGATACTGTATCTCTGCTACAGGAAATCCCCACCAGCCCTTTCAGAGTCAAGGTTGACCCTTCCCACGATGCCAGCAAAGTGAAGGCAGAAGGCCCGGGGCTCAGCAAAGCAGGTAAGAGGGTGTGTGCGCGAGCTCACCCTGGAAGCAGTGGGCACAGTGGGCCCAGGGCCAGAAGTGACCTGCCTCCCCTACAGCAGGCACCCTGTCTGGGCTTCAGTTCAGCAGAGGCTGCGCTCAGCTGAGCTTCTGGTGTGGCTGAGCTCCAGCCCCTGTCTCCACCTCCTGCCTTCTGGAAGCTGCTGCTGATGAACCTGTCAGACTGGTTCTAAAAGTGAAACTCCTCCGGCTGAGCCTGTCTCCTCCTTTCACTGTCTCCTCCCAGGTGTGGAAAACGGGAAACCCACCCACTTCACTGTCTACACCAAGGGGGCCGGAAAGGCCCCACTCAACGTGCAGTTCAGCAGCCCTGGCCCTGGCGATGCTGTGAAGGATCTGGATATCATCGATAACTATGACTACTCTCACACCGTTAAATACACACCCACCCAGCAGGTAGGGCCCCTGCCTGCCTGGGCTGGGTCAGTTTGGACACCAGGGGATAATTTCAGCTCGGATCTGGGCTCCTGTGTGAGAGGAAGAGATTCACCCTTTCCTTGTGAACCTCTCTAGGAACACCGACACAAAACCTGGCTGGTTCTACCAGGAGGGCCGGGAGGCTTCCCCAAGCACTGGCAGGATGCTTGCCATCCCTCCCCACCCCAATTTCCCGCCTCCATTCTGGGTTTTAGCAGAGACATGCTGAGCTCTTGAAATTGGACCTAGTGTCTGCCTCTCTCATAGACATTCTCCCCTCCTTACCAGCTGCCTTTGAGTCTTTTGTTAGTTACTCAGAGGGAAAGAATTGCCACACCTCTGTTTATCCTTGCTGGTTCTTTTGCCTTACCTCACCCTTCTTTACAAGGGGGTACAGTGGGGTCTTTCTCAAAGAGCTTTTAGTCCCTCAATCCTGAAGCGGTACTTCAAGCGCTAAATTACTCCCTTTTACAAAATAGAGGAATACAGACAGTATTTTGTCATGCCACATGCTTTGCTGTTTGTCCTCAACAATAAGGGCCGGCAAATCTACCTCTCTGTATGAATTTATGCCTACTTGTTTAGAATTTTCTTTTGATTCATGCCTACACCTCTAGGGTCTGTGGAGCATATACTCCTGTAGAAAAAACTAGATTCCGCTACTTCTGCCTAGTGTTTTAAACAGTCACTCCAAACCTCTGAGAATCCTTCATTTTTCAAAACAATTTTTAACAATGATTACTATTATTTTTTGGCCACACAGTCTGACATGCGGGATCTTTGTTCCCCAACCAGGGGTTGAACCCACACCCGCCGTAGTGGAAGTGTGAACTCTTAGCCACTGGGTCACCAGGGAAGTCCCCCTTCATTCTTGAAGCAGAACCCCCCCGTGTGAGAAAAGCCATTTGTAAGAGAGAAAGGGCAATGTTTTCTGCCAAAGCACTGAGAAGCATCACTCCTACCCCGGGCCTTGTCAGTGAGGACCTCGCTGGAGTGCAGTGGGGCAGAACGAGGGAATGGTGTGGGTGTCCCCCTGCACTGGGGGCTACACATCCGTGGAGATGGAATCTTTCCCATGAGAACCGCCCTGGCGGTGCGAGGTTCTCTAGGGCAGGTTCTTATGTGGCCTTTCATCCCCATGTCTGCTTCTTTCAGACCCTGTGTCTATATACCTTTTTGTGTTTCGGCAGAGCTCCTAGAAATTAAGTTGCCGACATCAGGACAGGTTTTGACTTGCACCCCCAGAAAGGATTTTGGAACGTCCACTGCCCTGGATGCTCCCTATGGTTTCTTTCTGTCCTCACGAGGGTTCATTATTGGTAATTGTAAAAGGGAAGCTCTCATAGGTGAATGCCATTTTCTCATTAGGACACTCAGTGCTGTGTAGGTCATTGTTTTCCTGCTGATGCTTATCAGGGCTGATGGAAGCCTTAGCACTGGCGACCCCAGCTTGATAGCATCTTTGTTTTCAGTTCTCCACATTCCTGAGGAGAACGTACATAGCCATCTCACTGGTCAAGATCACAAGATCATAGGTTCTTCTAAAAACATTCTGAGACTCGATCCTGTATCTATAAGCCTTGTTGGGTTTCGGCTGAGCTGCTGGAACGTGGGTAAGTAGCAGATGTCAGGGCAGCTTCAGGTTTTGACTTGCCCTCTCAGAAAGGACTTTTGGACCCAACGCCCTATTGGTAATATATATATGTATATATTTTATTTATTTATTTATTTTTGGTTGTGCTGGGTCTTCGTTGTTTAGTCACAAAGTCGTGTTTGACTCTGTGACGCTGTAGACTGTCGCCTGTGAGGGTCCTTTGTCCATGGGATGTCCCAAGCAAGAATATTGGGGTGAGTTGCCATTTCCTTCTCCAGGGGATCTTCCCAGCCCAGGGATGGGACCCACGTCTCCTTCATTGGCAGGTGGATTCTTTACCACTGAGCCTCCAGGGAATCCCTAGTTGTGGCATGCAGGGTCCTATTGCAGCCTGAGAACTCTCAGTTGAGGCATATGGGAATCTAGTTCCTTGATTCAAACTCAGGCCCCCTGCATTGGGAGCGCAGTCTTGGCCACTGGGCCGCCAGGGGAGCCTTGAGATGTGACACTCTTGGGGCAGGGGACCCTGTGGTTTTGTGCAGAATCCATCCTAGAAAGTCAATACTCCCTCTTTCATAGAGGCACCTCATTCTTATTTTGGCTTCTCCCTGCTTCTTTATTACAAAAGGAGTATAAGAAAATATTCCATAAGTCAAAAGCTACACCCTTTTAAAACTCCATCCGCGACAGCTTTCAGTGGGGGCTGGATTGCAGCGAGCCCTCTGGCGATTCATCCTTCCTTCCCCCTTGCTTCTTCCCCTCCCATGTCCTCTAACGTGATACCCAGATGTTTGAGGGTGAGGACAACCTTAATCCAGTGAGACAGCTGTGGGTTTTCATGGGGCCTTGGTGTGGATGGAGGCACTCAGCCGACCATGACGAGAGGAAGCCAGCAGTGAGTGGGCCAGGACTGGCCGTGCCTCCTCGGCCACAGTACTGCTGGCGCGGTGCCTGTTGAGCCCGTAGGCACAGTCTGCCTTCTCACTGGCAACTCTTCTCTCCTTGACATCGTTGTGGGAGTTTCCATACCGTGCAGGGGGTCTCATAACAGCCCCAGGCGAACTCTTGCAAATTCGTTTTTATAGCCTAGTGGCCTGAAATCCCAGGTCATGGGAAAGAAAGATTTTGTTCAGTTAGAGGCCCCCAGGCAACCCCTGCCTTGCCCTTGGCTGGGCTGGGCGTGAGTTCGATGAGGAGCTTGTGTGGCAGAGCTTCGGGGATTCAGGTTCAGCTGCCGCAGGTGTAAGGCCTGGCTCACACTTAGGACAAGTGAGTTCACCTCCCTGAGCTGTAGTTTTATTTCCTGGAAAAATGGTGACCACCTCTTAGCACCATTCTCAGATGGAACTGAGGAAATGCTTAAAAGCACAGCTCAGTGGTGTACTCTTGAAGCTGTCCCTCTTGTTGATAGTTGCTTTTTTTTTTTTTTTTTTTTGGCTGATTTCTATGTCATTCTTGCCATGGGAATAAAAACTTAGATATATCTGAGATACCTTCTAAATCTGCTGGGGTTACATACCCTGCATCTCTGGGAAGAATGAAAATCCTGGAAGGCAGGTTGAAACATCAAGTGAGTCTGTTGGTACCCACATGTGTCCTTGGTTTTCTCTCTTGTTCCAGGGCAACATGCAGGTTCTGGTTACATATGGTGGCGACCCTATCCCCAAAAGCCCATTCACTGTGGGTGTGGCTGCTCCGCTGGATCTGAGCAGGATAAAAATTAATGGACTGGAAAACAGTAAGTATGTCAGGAGTGGAGGGGGAGACGGGTCACTGAAGAGCAGTCAGAGTCCCTTCAAAGACAATTCGCAGAGGAGCAAATTCTGCCATATGAGACTGCAGTCAAGCAGACTCGCGATTGAATTAGGGCTGTGCTGTGGAGTAGCTCTGTGACCCTGGCTGTCCCTTCACCTCACTAAGCCTCCCTTTTCTCCTTTGTTCTGTGGAGGTGGGTGAAGAAGACTCACAGGCCTATTGTGAGAATTAAATGAGCCAGTAATTCAGGAGCTGACTCAGAGGCCACCCTCAGTAACTGCTGGCCTCACAGGGAAGGTTTTCATGACAAGGAGAATTGGAGGCATGCCGCTTTCCGGTAAATGTCTATTGTACCAACTGTTCTTGACCACTGAATCCACCTTAGGGTCAACAGTTGAGCATAAAAACCAATTCCCAGGCACTCAGAAACCACAACTCTGATGGATCTCCCTATTCCCATCCAGATGTTCCTTTAGTTTGTTAGGGATCTTATTAGTACAAGCTCATTTCACTCAATGAAACTCCATGAATCAATGATAAAGTAAAGAGAATAGCATAATAGAGGCACTGATATGCTGCTCGCTCAGCTTCTCAAGTTTAACACATGATCACAGAGAACATCATGAGAAATGCTGGGCTGGAGGAAGCACACGCTGGAATCAAGATTGCCAGGAGAAATATCAATAACCTCAGATATGCAGATGACACCACCCTTAGGCAGAAAGTGAAGAAGAACTAAAGAGCCTCTTGGTGAAAGTGAAAGAGGAGAGTGAAAAAGTTGGCTTAAAGCTCAACATTCAGAAAACTAAGATCATGGCATCCGGTCCCATCACTTCCTGGGAAATAGATGGGGAAACAGTGGCTGACTTTATTTTTCTGGGCTCCAAAATCACTGCAGATGGTGATTGCAGCCATGAAATTAAAAGACACTTACTCCTTGGAGGGCAAGTTATGACCAACTTAGACAGCATATTAAAAAGCTGAGACATTACTTTGTCCACAAAGGTCCTTCTAGTCAAGGCAATGGTTTTTCCAGTGGTCGTGTATGGATATGAGTGTTGGACTATAAAGAAAGCTGAGTGCTGAAGAATTGATGCTTTTGAACTGTGGTGTTGGAGAAGACTCTTGAGAGTCCCTTGGACTGCGAGGAGGTCCAACCAGTCCATCCTAAAGGAGATCAGTCCTGGGTGTTCATTGGAAGGACTAATGTTGAAGCTGAAGCTCCAATACTTTGGCCACCTGATGCATCTGTACTTAACTGCCAACAGAAAATGTTTAGCAACATTTACTTAGCACTAAAGTTGCCCTGAGATGTCTGCATGTCTTCAGCTTCCCTTTTTGCATCAGTGTATCTTGAAGAACTTTCATTCCTCGATCCTTTTGTCGGTGTGGCCACGGCCTGGCTGCATTTCAGTGGCATGTGTTTTCCTAGTTTCAGGGTCACGTGGGGCTCCGTATACACCCATAGGACAGCATTCCTGTGCTTATGAGGGTTTCTCCAGGTTTTGGGAGAATGCTTGGAGAGCACCTTCAGGGTACTGTGACCCAAATGTACAAATTGTGAGTGAGGCCAGCTCCCAGATCCAGGGGCTCTGAAGTAAGAGCTTTGTCCCATGGAGAAGGAAATGACAACCCACTCCAGTATTCTTGCCTGGAGAATCCCATGGACGGAGGAGCCTGGTGGGCTACAGTCTACAAGGTCACAAAGAGTCGGACACGACTGAGCGACTTCACTTTGTCCCTGGGGAGCAGCCACTGTCTAATCCTTCACGTGTCCCCTTGGTACTCCTTTCTCCAAGACACTGAGGATTTTGACTCAGACTAGGATGAGAACGAAGCCAATTAGAAAGAGTCTTTGGGATGTGGCTCTCTGAGGCCTCTTTGTTTCTGGCTTGATACCATTCATCTTGGCATGCCCTGTGTTGCCCCAGTCAGGACTTCCCTGGGTTGTGCTAGGGGCCCTGGGCGCCCAGTGCTTTTGTTTTGATTCAAAGTCCCTTCCTTGTTATTGTCAAATGGAACACATGGGTGTTTTGTGGCCCTGCTTTGCAAATACTTTTCAAGTATCAGCACAGTACAGAGAGTCACTTCTCAGGACTTGCTTCAGTGCCTCTGCGTTGGCCAGCTCTGTGACTTCTGCCTTCTTTGGCTGTAGAATGGAATTTGCTGCCAAGAACCAGTAAATAAAACATTGGCTTCTGAGAGTGTTTTGATGCAAACTTAATAATGAAAGTAGGCCGAGAAGCAGCAACAGAATCAGGTTATAACTGACTGCAGATCCTGGGGCCAAGTCAATTTAGATCAGTGTCCCTGCTTTGTGGGCTGTGAGATAGGTACCCCAGACAACTCACTTCACATCCCCTGCCCCCCAGGTCTCAGTTTCCCTATCTGTTAAGTTCTTTGGTTACTAATACATACACTGCAGGGTTGTGATGAAAATTAGAAGAGATGATATGCTGTCCTCATGCCGGGTATATTAAATGCATTCAGTGAATGATGACTGTCATTACCATCAGTGGTTACCTCATCTTCTTGTACTGGTTATTATTGAGGCTAGAATGCTGATTATTCATATTCAGTCTTGCCTTTCATCCTGAGTCAACCAACGTTTGTTGCCGAAGCTGAGAAGACATTCTGTGTCCAAGGAACCATCTCTGCTCTCAGCAGTGGTTTTCCTGCAGGGTCAGCTCATCCCTCTGGCTTGTTTCTCTTTGCAGGAGTCGAAGTTGGGAAGGACCAGGAGTTCGCCGTGGACACCAGGGGAGCAGGAGGCCAGGGGAAGCTGGACGTGACGATCCTAAGCCCCTCAAGGAAGGTTGTGCCGTGTCTGGTGGCACCCGTGGCAGGCCGGGAGAGCAGCACAGCCAAGTTCATCCCACGGGAGGAAGGGCTGTACGCCATCGACTTGACCTATGACGGACATCCTGTGCCCGGAAGCCCTTACATGGTGGAGGCCTCGCTGCCACCTGATCCCACCAAGGTCAGTTTTTCATTTCTGTTCCAGAACGTGTCATCTCTCGGCAGATGTTAACAGTCCTCCTTCAATTCCGCTTGGTGAAAGCCCTTAGAAAATTGTTTTGTAGTCAAAAGCAGTTCTAGTTTTTTCCTGGTGGCCCAGGGGTTAAGACTTTTTGCCCTCAGTGTAGTGGGTGCAGGTTCAATCCATGGTCAGGGAACTAAGATGCTGCATGGCCCCGCCCCCCCCCCCAAAAAAAGAGACAATGCCCATTAAATTAAACTGCACTAAAATGATTAACAAAAAAGAAAACAAGCCCATAAGTCAGTTCTCAGTGACTGATAGAAGCTCTGTCTCCTGTAATCCAGCGTGAAGGGTCCTGTGCGAAGGTGGGTCCTAGTGCTGCTCATGCTCTCCCTCTGGCTGTGAACCTTTGGTGAGGGACTCCTGTCCTTCATTTATCAGCATTATAACGGTACTCCCTGCAAAGTGGGCCTTCAGGGTGAGGTCAGATGGTGGGTGTGGAGGCCTCAGTCTGGCGTCTGGCACATGCAGTGAGCTCATCCTACCCAAGCTATTATAATGAAACTTGGCTAATACAAAGAAAAGTAGATTCTTCTCATTATCATTTCTTCCTTGTGGCCCTGAGTCAAAGGTTCCAAAGTATTTCCAGTGTTCTGCATGGCATGAAGCCTATAAAAGTGTCTCATTTGTTGAATCTCACGTGAAAGCCCTATTCGCTCCCTCTTTTAAAAGCATTTTTTTTTAATGTTCTTCTTTTCTTTTTTAAATCTGACTTTATTCTTTAGAGCAATTTTAGGTTCATGGTAATACTGAGAGGGCGGCACAGAGATTCCCCTTGCCTGGCTGCTACAACTGTTAGAGTGGACGAATCCATGCCAACATCGTAGTCACCCAAAGTCTGTAGTTTATGTTAGGGTTCACTCTTGGTGTTATATAGTCTATGGGTTTGGACAAGCATATAATGACATGTATTCACCATTACAGTTCAGTTTTTTATTATGTTGAATTTGTTGAGGAAGGTGTAGCAGCCGAAGCCACAGTGAAATCCATGAAAGCCATTCAGCGAGTGCTCAGCCCAGGAAACTGGAGTGCGTTTGTTGGGCTGGATGCTAGGTGTCCGGCTCTGGCACTGGAGGCGAGGCTGGCAGGACAGAGGGGACCACGCCTTTGCCGGGCCCATCTGTGCTGAGTGGGTTCAGGCAGGTCTCCCTTTGTCAGCCGTTTCAGCATCCGCTGAATAAGCGTGGCTGTGACTTGGCGCTGTGGGTGAGCGAGTGTGACACATTAGTCCCCAGGGAGAAGGACGACTTCATCCAAGGGCAGTTGAGTGCTGAGTGCAGGCTTGGCTGTTGAAAGCAGGGCTTGCTGAGTGGCCGACACCAGCATAAAGCCAAGTCTGACTTTTATTCTGTGTTCAAACAGGTGAAGGCCCATGGTCCTGGCCTCAAAGGTGGTCTTGTGGGCAAGCCTGCCGAATTCACCATCGACACCAAAGGAGCTGGAACTGGAGGTCTTGGCCTAACCGTGGAAGGCCCGTGCGAGGCCAAAATTGAATGCTCTGACAACGGCGATGGGACCTGCTCCGTCTCCTACCTCCCGACAAAGCCCGGGGAGTACTTCGTCAACATTCTCTTCGAAGAAGTCCACATACCTGGCTCTCCCTTCAAAGCTGACATTGAAATGCCCTTTGACCCCTCCAAAGTCGTGGCGTCTGGCCCGGGCCTTGAGCACGGGAAGGTGGGCGAGGCCGGGCTGCTCAGCGTGGACTGTTCGGAAGCCGGGCCAGGGACCCTGGGCCTGGAAGCTGTCTCGGACTCAGGGGCAAAAGCCGAAGTCTGTATCGAGAACAACAAAGATGGTACCTACGCGGTGACCTATGTGCCCCTGACGGCCGGCATGTACACGCTGACCATGAAGTACGGCGGGGAGCTCGTGCCGCACTTCCCCACCAGGGTCAAGGTGGAGCCCGCCGTGGACACCAGCAGGGTCAAAGTCTTTGGGCCAGGAATAGAAGGAAAAGGTAGGTTTCATGATAAAAGGAGGCCACCAAAGTCAGGGCTGCAAACTCAAATGTCTGCAGAGATCAGGCCAGGTAGCAGAAAACTCAGCCGTGGTCTCTGCATCAGCAAGTGGCAAAGGAGACCAGAGCGGAGGGGTGAGCGCATGGTGTTTCTGCTGCCCGGCCCCTCTTTCTTCACAATCCCGGCGCTGTCAGCAGATTTCCCCCGCCTTTTTTCTTTCTGGCAAAGCTAGAGATCATGATTTTTTTTTTCTTTCAAATGTGGATACAGAACATATTGCATTTTTGGCACTTACCTGAAAAAGGTTTAAATGTGCTGCTGGCTGATACCACCCTTGCTGTCTTCACCCTTTGAGCTGTCCTGAATCTCACGTTTCTCTCAAGAAGTGGGCAGGTGGTTATGTTGTTACTTGGGGAGCCTACCCTGGAAGAATCATCTTTTGCCAGGGAGATTGAACGTTGGGGGCCGGGCATTAATATTCCTGATTCTGAGACAAAGAAACTGGTTGTCTTGGCACTCATTGAAACTAGAATAAAGTGCTGAGAACCATGCCTCCAGGGTTTGCTGCCGAGTATGAGGTGTTAGTTACGTTCTTTTTGTCTTTTTCCTTTTTGGCCACACCACACATGTGGGATCTTAGTTCCCTGACCAAGGGTCCAGCCCGAGCCTCCTACCATGGGAACTCGAAATCTTTTTTTTTTTTTAATTGGAGGATAATTGCTTTACAATAAGAAGCTCAGACTCTTAATCACTGGACTGCTGAGACAGCCTCTGTCCAAGATATTCATTCTTTTTTAAAAATATATTTTTTAATTTATTTGTATGGCTGTGCTGGGTCTCCGTGGCAGCATGCAGAATGTGAGATCTTTAGTTGTGCCGCAGAGGATCCTGTTCCCTGACAAGGGTTGGAACCCGGGCCCCTGGATTGGGAGCTTGGAGTCTTAGCCACTGGAGCACCAGGGAAGTCCCAGCTGGTGACATTCTTACCTGTGTGATTGTTCTACAGATGTGTTTCGTGAAGCCACCACCGATTTCACGGTGGACTCGCGGCCCCTGACACAGGTCGGAGGCAACCACATCAAGGCCCACATTGCCAACCCCTCTGGAGCCTCCACGGAGTGTTTCGTCACAGACAATGCTGATGGGACCTACCAGGTGGAATACACGCCCTTCGAGAAAGGTGAGTTGTCTTCTTGGAACACGACTCTTGCTTAGAACTGTGCTAGACTGCCTCTCCCGGTGACTGGTGCTAAGTCCTGCCCCCTGTGCTTTGCCTGCCTCAGCAGAAGTATGGGCACAGTGACTGGGGAACGTGGAAACCTGCCTCCCCAACAGAGCCCTCTGCCTGCTTGGGGCCTGGTGTTTTGGCTCTGTTGTGTAACAACAGTTGGGCTGACTTTAGCCTCAGACTCATCTGAGCAGGTTATGGGGTGATGTCGTGGCATGTTGCTCATTTGTGCAATTCCTTAACATGATTCTTTCTTTTTAAAATTTATTTATTGTTTCGCTGCGCTGGGTCTTTGTTGCTTTCTTTGCATGGGCTTTCTCTAATTGTGGCGAGCAAGGGTTACTCTTCTCATTGCAGTGGCTTCATTGTTGAGCATGGGCTAGAGGCATGTGGGCTTCAGTAGTTGGAGCAGATGGGCTCAGTAGTTGCGGCCTGCGGACTCTCAACTGTGGGCTCAGTAGTGGCATATGGGCTTAATTGCTTCTTGTCATGTGGAATCTTCCCAGACCAGAGATCAAACCCTAGCCCCCTGCATCAGCAGGCAGATTCATATCCACTGCACCTCTAGGGAAGTCCAGCTTCTTTCTTAATATTAGGAATTATTAAAATTTTTGATAAATCATAAAATCATAAAAAATATAAGCAGCATATGTCCTCATTCCCTGTGTATGTAATCCCTGGACATTATGGAGTAGATATTTTCGGTCTCTTTTCGTGAATGCTTTTCTATTTGATGGCTTTCCTTTGTCTTTTGATTATGACTGGGTATTTTGCCATATGAAGATGGTGTGTTTAAGATGACTGTCTTGAAAATAAACTTAGGGATATTTGCTTGGACAGGCCTTGTGTGTGTGTTAGGAAATGGGGTTGGCACGTGATTGCCAAGTGAACAAAAGCATAAACAGTTTGTATTTTTTAAACTCAAATCATACTAGCATTGCTATTTGTTTAACCTGTCCTTTCTGAACAGCTTGAGGTAGCACATAGACTTGAATGCTAGAGTGCTGTCTTCTGCAAACAAGTGGCTCTTGTGCAAGTAAATTTTTCTGTGTTGTATTGAACAGGCCTCCATGTAGTGGAGGTAACCTACGATGACGTGCCTGTCCCAAATAGTCCCTTTAAAGTGGCTGTGACCGAAGGCTGCCAGCCTTCTCGGGTTCAAGCTCAAGGACCTGGATTGAAGGAGGCTTTCACCAACAAGCCCAACGTCTTCACGGTGGTTACCAGGTAAGCAAAAGCCTGGATTCGTGTGTTGACTCTGTAAAAGGAGAGTAGCCCTAGGTATTTTAAGTGCTCTCAAAACGTTTTATAGGTGTATCATGGTTTCCCAACTTTTTTTCTTTTGAACTTTTTTTGTGTTGGGGTATAGCTGATTAACAATGTTGTGTTAGTTTTAGGTGAACAGCAAAGGGACTCAGCCATATGTATATATGAACCTATTCTCTCCCAAACCTCCTTCTATCCAGGCTTCCATATTACACTGAACAGAGTTCCGTGTGCTACACAATAGGTCCTTGTTGGTTTTCTATTTTAAATATAGCAGTGTGTACGTGATCTTCCCAAACTACCCATTCCCCCAAGCAACCATAAGTTTGTTTTATAAGTCTGTGGGTCTCTTTCTGTTTTGTAAGTAAGTTCTTACTTATGATTTCCCAACTTCTGAGAGGCTTTTTATTTCATGATTTGTGAGGCATTTTCCTCTGTAGAGACTTCTATTACAGAGGAAGACCAGGTATGCTTTTAAAAGCACCAAAAAGCTGTTGATAATAGTCATAAAACTGCTGAACAAAGCAGGCCTAGATAGAAGCTCATTAACTTGATAATTCAGAAATGTAGAGCTGATATCATATAAGTGAAATATTAGAAGTATTCCTATTAAAACTGGTCACAAGTCACATACCAGAATTGTCCTTTCATTCCCAGCCAATACAATTAGATAAGATAAAAAAATGAAGGGTAAGTGTTGGAAAGGAGGGGTGAAAGCTGTTTTTATTTATATTACACTGTGAGAGGTATCACAGTAGTTGAGTCCAGTTGGCTAGGTTGGATAGCTTCTAGAGGGATTTGCATGAATTTTGGCAGTAAGCAGACTGGTGTGAACTTCTAGTACAACTTGGCCTTATTTCTCACACTTCGCAGAGGGGCAGGAATTGGGGGTCTCGGCATAACTGTGGAGGGACCGTCCGAGTCAAAGATAAACTGCCGAGACAACAAAGATGGCAGCTGCAGTGCAGAGTACGTTCCCTTTGCTCCGGGAGATTACGACGTGAATATCACATATGGAGGTGCCCACATTCCTGGTAAGCTGTCCTTCTGAGGGGAGCCCAAAGGAGAACTGATTTTTGCACGAAAGCAGGTTTGATTTAGCTTATCTCTCTGAATAGGAAAAAATGTCTGATATGTAAAGGCGCTGCAAAGGAAGAATTTTCCTTCAAGCGGCATTTCCAAGAATATTTCAATTCCCAAGAGGACCAGTAATAGGGCAAAAAACATTGGCTTAGAGTTTTGACTGAAAATTTAGTTTTGGCTGAACAACATGGGTGTTCACATGTTGAAGGACCTAGATCTTAAAGAAAAGCTGATTCTTCACAAAGTTGAAAATTTCCAGTTTATTTTGTGGTTAGTTCTTACTCATCTTATACACATCTTGTTTTCTTTCTTCCGTTGACAGTCCTGGTAGCTGATAAGACACACAAACTCAAATTTTTATATATAAATTTCTATTTAATGATGAAAATGGACACTTACTGTGAAAAATAGGAATAATTTAATAATAATTTCCTGTTCATTACATGGTATTTCTGTATTTCATATTGTGACCACCAAAAATGTCTCCAGATGTCATAAACATGCGAGGGGACAGCATCACCTGTAGCTGAGAAACACTGCTATAAATGATTGAGACATTTTAAAAAATGACTTATATAGTGAAGAGCTCTCTAACTTCCATGCTCCCGCCAAGGAATCTTCACAGATTCTAGTTCTGTTTATTCAGTGAAGTGGTTGCCACCCAGCTCCCAGCCAGAAGGGTTAGATGAGTGTGTATGGTGTGGATACAAGACATGGACTCCAGGGTTGCTCTTAGTCAGCTTATCTCAGGTGGCTCTAGGGGTAAAGAACCCACCTGTCAATGCAGGAGAAATTAGAGATGCAGGTTCAGTCCCTGGGCCGGGAAGATCCTGTGGAAGAGGGCATGGCAACCCACTCCAGTATTCTTGCCTGGAGAACCCCACAGACAGAGGAACCTGGTGGGCTACCATCCGTAGTGTCTCAAAGAGTTGGACAGTACTGAGTGACCTAGCACACCTTGTCTCAGGTGTGGTTAGAGCAGGAGAAACCTTGGGTGAGTCATTTGTTCTGAAGGCCATAAGCCAGGATGAGAGTGCAAGGAAGGGGGCAGGGTGAGGGCTCTCCATTTGGATTTCTGGAAGGGCTTCCAGGAAGGTGGAATGTCCCCAGACTGCTTGCTGGTTATCATATGCAAACATGCACACACACCCGTAATCACTCCTCCTTTTGCATACTGATTGGGAAGTATTGACATTCAACTCAAATTCGTTCTACTCAGGTGTTTGTTGAAGCCTTCAATTCAGTGCAGTCGCTCAGCTGTGCCTGACTCTGCAAAACCCTAGGGACTGAAGCTTGCCAAGCTTCCCTATCCATCACCAACCCCAGAGCTTGCTCAAACTCATGTCCATCGAGTCGGTGATGTCATCGTTGAAGCCTTAATTCATTTAAAATGACGTTTCTCCTCAAACTTGTCCTTACAGCTCTTTCAATATAGAGTTTTTAATTTCTATAATCACTTGCCAAGGGGAATTCAGCCATGGACAAGACAAAGCTCCTGCCGTTTGTGAGCTTCTTGTCTAGTGTTTACAAAGAGAGCCGGGCTCGAGACAATACAGAGCCGAGGGGACCTTTTGGAGCTTTGCAAGTGTGCAGTTCTTGGGATGGGAGACTAGAGCTTTGAGAATGGGTGGATGGCTGTCACCAGAGATATGACCTGGTGACTCCAACCAGGAGACAGCAGTTGGGATGAGCATCTCCTGGTTTTGATAGCAACAAAACTATTTTGACTTTACTGAGAAGGTCTTCTGGGTGCCTTCAGCTTTGGAATTCCCCTTGCAGAATCAGATCAGAGGTTGGGCCCCTGTGGCTAACTCACGAGCTAGATTTAAATGGCCGAGTTGGAGCATAATGACAGCAAGAGTCCGGATCGGAATTTTCTCATTGGATGTAGATGGTGCCTCTTTTTTTTTTAATTTACATTTTCCAGGCTCTATTGCCTCCCAGAACCAAATGTCAGCTTCTAGACCCCAGATTTTTCCCAGACAGAATCATTCAATAAGGCATTGGTTGGTTGTCTTAGTGTCAGGCTTCAGAGTGAAGAGAATGCAGAGTTTCTGCCATGAAACATTCAACACCCTGGTTCTAATTTATTTTCATAGGAATTCTGGTTGGTTAAGTATTAGCATGGTTTTTCCTGATGTGACACAAACAAGGTATCTGTCTTACCCAGAGTGGCATATTGGTTTCCTCTGATGGGCCAGCTGTGGTCTGTTGGTGGTGACTGTTTCAACCACCAGATTGACTAGAAAGAGTGCATCAGGAAGAAAGGCTGTTGTGATTGATTGGTCATGTCTGCCTGGATCACAGAGCAGGAGAGTGGCATAGATTGCTTGGTATCTACCACTCTAGATCTTAAGTTACCTTGTTGGATCTTGGCTACTCTCCTGCTAAGTTCAGACCACGTCCATGGGAGGCTTAACTGGGTGATTGGCTTTAAAGTTTGTTCATTGCCATTGCATTGAATTCCTCAGCTGTATTTAAAATAAAACTCCTTTTTGTTTCCAGCATGGAGCATGGTGCTTGTCTTTGCCAGGGTCAGCTGTTTTACTTCATTTAGCCAAAAAACCAGATGCCATTGAAGCCTGGCTATTATTGGGAAAAAAAAAAAAAGCCAGAGCCTTGGTTCTTGGTTCTTTGTATGGTGTTTGTTATTTACCACCCTTGATTCTATAAAGTACAAATGTTGTGTGGTGCAAAGCAGAGAAACCTCAACTTAAATGGCAGTTAACATCATTAACTTTGCCAGGCGTCTCGGGGAGCCTGAGGTCTCCTGTAAGAGGTGAATGTTGCTCCTTGGTGATGGACTTGACAGCGTGAGGTGTGGTCCTGGGGACACTGCGGTTCCTGTCTCTGGCTGACCTCTTGGGAGGTCTTCCTTGGTCTTCCTTGATAGAGGAATCCCTAAAGGGTTCTGGTCCAGCTCTTATTTCTGTATGTAGTGGTTTGTTCAAATCTCAACCTCCCTGCCTTTTGCAAATTTCAATAGTCTTTTTTTTTCTTAAATAAAAAAATTATTTTTCTTATTTGGCTGCACCAGAGCAACTGAACTGAGCTGAAAGTCTTAGAGTGCTGTTCAGTACTATGGGCCTAGCACCTGGCACCATGCCTGCACATAGTAGGTGCACATGGATGCACACAGCAAGGCAGAAGGAGCCGATACAGTGAGAGCCTAAGTGGGGAACAGGGCGGTTCTGGGTGCACACAAGCTCTCCAGTCACTAAGGGGGTTGTACTTAGAATCCTGTGACCTCTTTTCTAGGCAGCCCGTTCAGGGTTCCTGTGAAGGATGTTGTGGACCCCAGCAAGGTCAAGATCGTTGGCCCTGGGCTGGGCTCCGGTGTCCGAGCTCGCGTCTTGCAGTCCTTCACGGTGGACAGCAGCAAGGCTGGCCTGGCCCCTCTGGAAGTGAGGGTCATGGGTCCACGAGGTAGGTACACACCCTTCCTTCCTGCCAGTGCTCTCCTGCCCAGGACAGGGGCAGCCTGATCCAGAGCAGGCTGTTCGCTTATGAGTTTCGTCATGAACTTAAATTTCTTAAATTACTCTATTGCTCTGTGTGCTGGCTAAACAGTGGAAGTTCATGCTTAAAAAGTAGGCAGGCCTGTTATTTTTCTAATAGCCTATCTTTCCCCTCATTTAATAATGTAACCCTAAATGTCTTTTTAAAATTTTATGTATATATTTTTTCTGAAGTAGTGATGTGTGAAGCAAGCACTATTTGGGCTCTCCCATATGAAATTATCAGAACTGCGTAAGTAGGATTTGTGGGACTTTCTTCAGGTTGCCTTGGTGTTCATGTAGGATCACACTCCAGATTTCTGGAAAGGACCAATACTTAGCCCACATGGCACACCGCCTTGTCATTGTCCCAGCTCCCAAGAGAGGGGTCTCTTGGGGAATGGGCTTCCTTGGCAGTTTGACCTGTCCTCTTGCAGCCTGGAAAGCAATTTGGGTTGGGTGTGGCGAGTAGGCCCTTTGGGGACAAATGCGGATGTGTGTTGAAATTTACCTTTTTTGGTAGGTGATCGCACTTCCTCTCCCAGCATATAAAAATATGCTGTTCTCTGCCTCATCTCTTGAGTTATCTGGATTTTCCCTCAATGATGTGTTCTTGGCTTCACAGAAGTGGTGAATAAGGGCTTCCTACTTTGAAGAGGAACTTTCTCCTTAATGGGGTTCAGCATGAAGTTATGCCCTTTGAAGCTCAGTGCAGAAGTGGTTTTGGGGAAATGAAGTCATAGGGCTGGAATTTGATTCCACCGACTTGCTGAGCTTCAAGACCTCTGTACATGCGTGTGTGTGTTGGGGGTGGGGTGTGTGTGTGAGAGAGAGAGAGTGAGGAAGAGGAGGGAAAAAAGAGGGAAAAGCTTTATTTAGACATCTACCTCTATTACAGAGGACACTGAAATAACAGCCTTTTAATTTTAGCTGATCAGAGGATTCCCTGGTCAAGGCGCAGCCCCTTGCAAGCCATTTCAGGGTTCTTTAAACGTGACCGGAAGGGTGACTTTATGGAGACAGGTTTGCATTTGCCCACTGGCTGCTGCTCTGATGTATGGAACCTGAATGCCTCTTGCTGACCTTGCCTCTGAAACTGCCTTGGGCCTGCCTCATCTGCTTCATGAGTATGGCATGCTTTGATTAGGCTCCCCTTCAGTTGACCATTTCTTGAGACTCTTGATTAGAACTGGGATCTAGAATCTATCAACCTAATGCATGCCTTGACTATGATTTAATGAACTCTCATTTGCCCTGCATGCTACACCCAACATGCTGGCGCCATAGTGGTTTTTGCTCAAAGGTGGATACAGGTCTTGACTGGCCGGCCCATTGGTTACCTTTTGCGGTTTGGAGTTTTGGATTCTTTGGCCTTCTTTCGGCTGTAGACTGAAATTGCCACATCCCAAGCATGCCTAGCCAGCTTGAAAGGATAGCATGTCTGCAGCATGCACCCCCCAGCAACAAGTGCAGGCAGTCTCCTTAATTATACTCTCGGTCTGACTGAGTGTACTTCAGCCAACAAAAAGCTAAAGGTGTCTCTTAGGTTCATGGTTGCATTTGTGCAACCATGAATTGGCCATCCTGTCTCCTGTGATTTCTTAGACCTCTGATTATGGCCTGCTTGCCTGTGTGTTACTCATCGGTGGAAACCCATAGCTCTCAGGGATGAATGTAATAGTTTCTGAACTCAGCCCAGGGTAGAGTGAAGGGCAGACCAGACAGTTCCAACAGTCCTCTCGTCTGTTTTTAGGCCTGGTGGAACCAGTGAACGTGGTGGACAATGGTGATGGCACACACACGGTGACCTACACCCCATCCCAGGAGGGCCCTTACATGGTGTCTGTTAAATACGCGGATGAAGAGATCCCGCGTAGGTAAGCTCCTGACCCTTAGAGAAGGGGTCCAAGTCCATCTCAAAACCTCCTGTCTCATGATTAGCTCTGCTCTGGTGGCCTATCCATGTATTCATCTACCCATGGATCTATCCATCTAGCTATCCTTCTGTCCATTCATCTATCCATGTATCCATCTATCTATCCATCCATCATCCACCCAACCATGTATCCATCTGTGTATCTATCCATGTCTCCATCTACCCATCCTTGTATTCATGCATCCATCCATCCATCCATCCATCCATCTATCCAAGTATCCATCCATCAATCCATCCATCCAGTCAGCATTGCTAAAAACCTGCATGCCCTACACAGGTGTTAAAATACATTAGCCATGGTGTTTGTGTCTCCTTCTCTCTTGGTGCCCCCTTACATTTGTTCCTTTCAGCCACCTTTAACGTAAAGATGAGCTGAAATTAAGAAGTGCATTAGTTCAATGTCTTCTTTCTGTCTTCTGTCTTCTGGTGACTGTTCAACTTGTTTTCTAATCGGGGCAAAGATTTTTTAACTTTTTTACTAATTGAGAATTTGGTTGACAGTAGCATTCTCAAGAGATATTGTTCATATTAAGACAAAGAATGTTATATAAGCTCTTCATCTCTCAGAACAGTCTACCAAGAATTTTTTTTAGCATACTTAAAATTTGAAATTTCATCTATACTCCTAATATGCATATTTTACATAAAGCTCTAGCTCCATGGAAATGTATAAATCATAAGTTACATTTGTAGTATTATTAATACTTGATTAATAGGTTTTGAATAATCTAAAACACACTAAAATATTATATAAGAGGATGGGATAATAATGAAAGCATCAGTTTTAATATTTTTTCTTTCCATTTTGGTGACCATTGTGTTAGGAAAACAAAAGTGGGTTGTATATTTTTGGGAAAACCCCATGTTTCCTAAACTGTTATGGATGTTAGTTGGTATCCCATGGAATTCAGTAAGGGAAAGCTGATTTGCTATATGATGGTTACATGGTTGTAAATTTCTCTGGATTTAAGGCTCTTGAGTCCTAAATGCTGTAGAAATCCCCCCACTCAATCCCACTCTCTTTGTTTGAGAGAGGTCAGATGCAGCTGGACTGAAGTGTATCCGTACTGACTTGGGATGTGCATATGTCTGTCAAGTCCCTTTAAGGTCAAGGTCCTTCCCACATATGATGCCAGCAAAGTGACTGCCAGCGGCCCTGGCCTCAGTACCTACGGTGTGCCTGCCAGTCTGCCTGTGGAGTTTGCCATCGATGCCAGAGATGCTGGGGAAGGCCTGCTTGCTGTGCAGATAACGGTAATTTTGAGTTATTTTTCTGGAGCCAGACTGCATTAGTAAGATTTCATTTCCCAGTTAGGGATAAGAATCAGATTTTAACAACCAATTCCTGATCTCACGAAAATGTCAGATTTCCCCACTGGAGAGTCAGTAATTGTGCAGGGGAACAAACATGCTTGCCTGAGAAATCTAAGGGTTTAACACCAGGTACCACTTTTTGGTGAATCTCATGTATTTTGCTCCCTATTATAACTGCTCCTACATTTAAAATTTTTGAATGTTTTAAAATTACTCTTTGAAAAAAAAAATAAAATAAAATAAAATTACTCTTTGGATTAGTTAGGACTAAGTTCTGCTGTATATCACAGTAAACCCCTAAATAAAAGTGGCTAAACACATTCATAGTTCTCTCTAGTTAGAGGGGTTTGGAGGCCAGGGAAAGTCCCTGGGTGCTGTGTGACTTAGGAAAGAAGTAGGCTCCACCTCTCTGCTCCTCTGTTCTAGCGTGTGGCTTCTGTCCCTGAGTTCTCATGAACCTTGAGGCTGCTGGTGTGCTGGCCATCCAACCCACTTGGCAAGCAAGAAGGAGGAAGAGAGGCAGAAGGGACCTTCCGACTCAATCAGCTCTCTTAAGCAGCCCAATTAAAAGTCCCTCCTAAGACTTCCACCCTCTTCTTGTGTGCTGGAAGTTTGTCATGAGTCATGGCTGTACCTAGTGGCCAAGGATACTAGGAAGTGGCACCTCATGTTCTGGGAACAGCACACCTAGCTAAGAATTAGAGTCCTGTTAGTAAAGAGAGAAGGGGGCGTGAAGGTGATGGTGTGCATTCAGGAGCCTCTGCCCCCTTGTCTCCCTACATTTCAGTGGATTTGGAGATAGAAACTATTTGTTCCTTTGACAGAAAAGTCACTAAAATTAGCCATGTCCATCACAGTGTTAAAGAGATCTGTGACCCTCTGCTTCCCACCACTGCCAAAATGTATTAAACCAGAAATTCTTTCCCCACATTAATTAATGAGCAAAACGTGTCAAGGTTTTTCTTGAATGGTTAGATGACAACATCCTAAATAGCATTTCTCTGTGATCCACAGGACCAAGAGGGGAAACCCAAAAGAGCCATTGTCCACGATAATAAAGATGGCACGTATGCCGTCACTTACATCCCGGACAAGACTGGGCGGTATATGATTGGGGTCACCTACGGCGGGGATGACATCCCATTGTCTCCCTACCGCATCCGGGCCACACAGACGGGTGATGCCAGCAAGTGCCTGGCCACAGGTGAGTGCAGCTCAAGAACTTTGACATAAAGCCAGCGCATGCCATCTCATCCTTGTGTGATCAGGGCAAGATGCTCAGCGATTCTCAGCCTCAGTCAGACTTAGACGGAAGGCCTTTCTGGAAAACATTGAAGTTCACGAAGTTGTTCCAAGGATCAGAGACTTTCATAGGGCTATTACAGAGAGATCAGGTGAGGTCATACTTGAGAAGTGGTTAGGACAGTGCCTGGCATGTGGGAACTATCATAATTACTTTCGAAGTGGGTGATTTTTGAGATTTCAACTGTCATGGCAGCTCCAATAAAAACATCAAATGTATGCCTTTCATGAGTAGATGGTTTAGTTTTAGGGATTTACTCAAGAGCATTTCAGGCCAGCACTAGAGAAACCCATTAGAGGACCTAGGTTTTTCCTCAGTACTCAGGACTTACGTTTGAGTGTCTTGGGAATTTTCTAGGAATATTTGAGTATCATAGTTCCTTCCATTTCTAAGACACAACCATTTGAATATCATGGGCAACTCTGATGCTGCTTCAAGCAGATTTCAAACCATGAATCCTTTCTCTGAAAAGAAACAGATTTGCTTCTCTTTAAATAAAACTTTAACAGAGGTCCACCCTGGATGTTTCCTGTTTCTCTCATCTTATTCTGAATGGAGAAATGCTTTTGGCTTTTAGGTTGTAAAAGCCAAGCCTTTGGCAAGGTTATAAATTGTTCATATTGGCTCAGCACCCACCACAAAATTGAGAAATTCTCTAACACTGGCCAGCATGCCCCCTGTTAGGTCAATGCTGTTCCAGGGACAGCTGGATTGCGTTTTGGTAACCTGTTGTTGTTCCGTCGCTAAGTTGTGTCCGACTCTTTGCGACCCCATAGACTGCAGACGCCAGGCTTCTCTGTCCTTCACTATCTCATGGAGTTTGCCCAGATTCATGTCCATTGAGTCGGTGATGCCATCCAACCGTCTCATCCTCTGTCACCCCATTCTCTTTCCCTCAGTCTTTCCCAGCATCAGGGTCTTTTCCATTGAGTTGGCCCTTCGAATCAGGTGGCCAATGTATTGGAGCTTCAACTTTAGCATCAGTCCTTCCAATGAATATTCAGGATTGATTTCCCTTAGGATTGCCTTGTTTGATCTTCCCAAGAGGTAGGGACTTCCTCCTGGCTTTCCAGGCTCTTCTGCCTCCCCCAGCTGAGGCAGGAGACTGCCCAGCCTGGGGTCTCATTTGGCCCCTCCTCTTAGTCTGTCATTCAGGGCCAGACTGTCATCTTCCCTCTACTGCTCACTGTCCCAGCGTGTTCTTATCACTCCCTGTTGCTTCCACACTTTGGTTTCTTTTTCCAGCATGCTTCTTGCACTCCCTGATCTGTTGGTCATCAGTAAAGGGGTGCCATAGATGAGGGGAGGCAGACACTGGTCATCATTTGGAGGCGAAGGTAGTGAGTCTTCCTTAGCCTAGAGTGCCCATCCTTCACTGCCCATCCTTCAGAATTCCCCTTTCTCAGGAATGCCTCTGTCAATGGGGCAACCCTGGGATATATCTTTAAACTTTCACCTAGGAGGCTTCTCTGCAGAACAACCATTGACTTTTTGTTGCACCACGCCGCTCTTGGGGTCTTAGTTCCCCAAACAGGGGTGGAACCCACGTCCCGGGCAGTGAATGTGAGGAACCCTAACCACTGGACTGCTAGGGAATTCCTGGTTATTATCATTTTTTTGTGTGTGTGACTTAGTCCTCCCTCGGTGTTTCCACTGCAGACTGAACTGTCATTCTTGGTGTCCAGCCTGCCTCCATCTGCCCAGTTAGATTTTGAGCATCTTGAGAGCTGAGACTGTGGTGTGCTCCCCCTTGTATGTATCTGGCACTTAAATGCCCAGTGTGTGTTTGCAAATGAAAGTCAACCTTCATCCCCATACCCTGGAATGCCAGCAAAGCAGGTTTAACATATGGCTGTCACTCAGAACTCACAGATGCTCCTTGTTTAGTTAATAAGTGATGGATAGAATGCTCCCTGGAGAAGCACGTTCCCTGGGGCACTTCTGGGCCATCCCTCTGCACAGCAGCAGCTGAGGGTCTGACATTCCTTCACAGATAGAACAAAGGTGTGCAGTTTGTTCTCGGGCCTCTAGGGCAGATGTCTGTGGTTTAAGCTCCCATACTTTCCTCTTAAACTTTTCTCCAGGGCCTGGAATCGCCTCTACTGTGAAAACCGGCGAGGAAGTGGGCTTTGTGGTTGATGCCAAGACCGCCGGGAAGGGCAAAGTGACCTGCACAGTTTTGACCCCAGATGGCACTGAGGCTGAGGCTGATGTCATTGAGAATGAGGATGGCACCTATGACATCTTCTACACAGCTGCCAAGCCGGGCACCTATGTCATCTACGTGCGCTTTGGTGGCGTCGATATTCCCAACAGTCCCTTCACTGTCATGGTAAGGAAACTCCCTTCTCTAGAGCGTGTGGTTGTTAGCACAGACGGGAACAGCTGCTGATTGTTAAACCCCGACTGAGGCTTCCTGGGCCAGTTTTGTTTTGTGTTGTTTTTTTCTTTTTCTTTTTTTTTTTTAAATCTCCTTAAGCCATCAGGACCTTGCAATAATCTCTAGAGACCCAGGGACACTTTGTCTCTAAGTGGTTTTAAGGAATCATATTGGCAATCAAAGTATCCATCATGCTACTGGGTCTTAGGCCATGTCATGGCCTAAGCCCAGTTCAGAAGAATTACATTTTGACCCAAAAAATGTCCATAAGTAAAACATTACAGTTTTTCCTTCTGCTGGTCCTTCCTCCTCCCTTCTCCCCTGGAGGAGAGAGGCTCCCATGCTCTTGATGTTAGAGACTTGTCTCTCATGTCCGAGGACTCAAAGTACCTCCAGTTGTGTTTTGGAAAGATTCAGAACTTTGATGATGAGAGGGAAATAGCTTGTCTTTTGAAGCTAGGAGCATCTGCAATAAAAGGAAGGCATTATGCAAATCCTCTGGGCCAGAGAATGGCTAGACCCTTTAATTTTCAAGTCTGAGTGACATTTAGATCTTCCTTTGATTACTTAGGTTCTTACACCAGGAAAGGGGGTTAGAAACCTTAGGAGCAGTCCTTCATTTCACCCCTAAAACTAAGCATTGTTGGCCCTGTTACAAATGCCACATAGGAGCAGGGATCAGACTGAAGTCTGCTGAGCTCAGACTGCCCACTCGGCACTGTCGCTGCACACTGTCCTCACTGACGTCCTTTGATGTGACGGGAGCAGACCACAAAGTTCACAGACCTCGGTGGCCTGGCCCTATGCATGCATGGCCTGCAAAGCTCCTTCTAATGATCTGACTTTACACAGCAACAGAGAAGGGCGTGAAGACCATTGCAGCAGAAGGTCACGTCTGTCTCCCACTCTATAAACAGCTGTGCCTTTATTCTTTTCCATAGATGTCTGCTTATCTGTAAACATTGTGCCCGAGACCTGGAGCCCTTTTATGTCTCGAGGATGCAGATTCTTGTCAGCCTTTGACACTGTTGACTTGGGAGTGTTTTTCTCCTTCAGGAGAGAAAGAGATGCAGCTAGAGAGTTTATGTCCTAATTTATAGAGAAGTCCCAGTTGTAGCTTTAAGGATCTGTTTTAGCCCACAGGAGTCTTTTCTGGTTGGTTAGATTGGGTAGCGGAGAAGGCAATGGCACCCCACTCCAGTACTCTTGCCTGGAAAATCCCATGGACAGAGGAGCCTGGTGGGCTGCAGTCCACGGGGTTGCTACTAGTCGGACACGACTGAGCGACTTCACTTTCACTTTTCACTTTCATGCATTGGAGAAGGAAATGGCAACCCAGTCCAGTGTTCTTGCCTGGAGAATCCCAGGGACGGGGGAGCCTGGTGGGCCGCCGTCTATGGGGTCGCACAGAGTCGGACATGACTGAAGTGACTTAGCAGTAGCAGTAGATTGGGCAGAGGTTGCCATCCTACTGGAGTGATGAGCTGGGGAAAAGAGACCACATTTAGAGGGTGGGAATGAGAAAATCTGGAAGAGAACACCAAGGACTGTTCTAGCAGATGAGTCAGAAACCTGAAGTAGGGCCCGCCAAACTCTTTAGGAATGAATGTCCCTTCAGCCCTGGGATGCATACAAAGCAAGACTACTTTGTATAAATGCTCTCCCCTCCCCCAACGACTGCCAAAGGCAGAAGCGGGTGACACTCAGGGCACACGATTTAGGTCTTCATTCTTTGAACTTGCTCCAGCCTTTCCTGGATGGGGTGACTTTTTGTCAATTGACCTCTTGTGGGTAGTTTCCCTGCCTTCCCCTACAGGCCTGGGGCCAAAGAGACAGGAACATCCAGTACTTCCTTTGTAGCCAATGTGTGCGGGAGCCCCAGCAGGCTGGTTCATTTAAATACATCACACAGGTGCACACAGCAAGGCATGGATTTTGCAGCTTCTCTGCCTGTTGCCATTGAGGAGTCATTGATCAAAGGCTATAGCATAGCCATTGAAAGATCTTACTGACTGAGGTGTCCTGGACTCGCCCCCAGTCTGAGACGGTCCAGGAACTGGGGAATAGGGCTGTTTCAAATGTTGAAGTTTACCAAGCTGCCTTTGTAAGTGAAGCACCTTTCTGACATGCCAGAATTCACAGGAAAGACCAAACATGGGCACAGTTTTCCTCCATAGGGGAGGATTTTTAGTTCTTGTATTTTTATCTATGATGCCGTGTGGCATGTGGTCTTCGTTCCCTGGCCAGAGATGGAACCTGTGCCCCATGCGGTGGAAGCATAGAGTCTTAACCACTGGACCACCAGGGAGGTATCAACACATACCAAGTAATAAGAGACCCCTTTCCTAATCTCATGCTGCAGGGGTGGCCAGTGTTAGGTTGTTTTTTTTTTTAAAGTTGTACAAGAAGCGTATCAGTTTTGGGAATTTCCTGGTGGTCCAGAGGTTAAGACTTCATCCTTCCAATGCAGGGGCCACAGGTTCAACCCCTGGTCAGGGAACTAAGATCCCACATGCCATGTGGCATGGCCAAATTAACAATAACAACAAGACTACATCAGGGCCTTCCCTGATGATGCAGTAGTTAAGATGCTGTGCTTCCAATGCAGGGGCTATGGGTTTGAAATCTGGCCAAGGTACTAATAAGATCCTACATGCTGCATGGCCAAATGAATAATTTTTAAAAATAAAATGGCAAAATATTAAAAACAACACATCAGGTTACACCGTGCACATTGCTTTGCGTCTTGCTTCCTTCACTCAATGTGCTATACATGCTCTTCTATATTAATTGATCAGACTTGATCACATCTTCAGAGTGGCTACACTGGGGTCCACTGTGCACACTCACATAGTTTCCTTAACCAGCTCCCTTACAGATGGACATGAGGGTTGTTTCAGCCTCTCCCAACAATGAATAGCACCAGTAAAATCCCTTGCATACATCACATACCTATGGACTCTCCTGCTAGTATTTCTGTAGTCCTGTTTCCTAGAAGCGGGGTCACGGGTCCAGGGGGGCAGGTGGATATGACATTTGAAGAGAGGAGGCCAGCTGGCTGTCCACAAAGGGAGGGAAGAATATGGGCTCCCGCTGCAGTGAGTGGCTCCCTGCTGGGCAGGAGAGATGGGTGTCGGGGGGAGACCATGGGTGGTAGAATCTACTGAGTAGTGATGTCCCTCCAGTGTGATTCCCAACTAATTTGCATTTGCCACTGACCAGGCCACAGATGGGGAAGTCGCAGCTGTGAAGGAGGTACCGGTAAATGCATGTCCCCCTGGATTCAGGCCCTGGGTACACTTTTGGTTTTTGTTTTTATGTTTTCCCCTTTTCACGTCTGTGTTTACTCACCCTTCATTTTAGAAAAGCTACAGCCTGCTTTTGGGGGACTGCTTAAGCCCTCTGGGTGTCCTGGTCATTGGTTTGTCCCCACTGATCAGCCCATCACCATGACCCCCCGCTTTCTCTCTAATGAGACCCACCCGTGTCATCGTCTGCGCTCCACGAATCGCCCGCCACCATGTCTGTGATCACGCTCGGTGTAGTTGGTCTCCACATTTAAAGAGAAAGACGGACAGCTGTTCTCAGCCCTCCTGCTGACTCTCAAAGCCGCCACTTGCACATCTGGTTTCTGTTCAGGGAGAAAGCCACTGCTGCTCCTTTCTGCCACTTAAAACGCACCTTCTTTTCCAGGCCACCAGCAACTAAACCTTTCCAGGTGGAACCTCTTGGGACTCACAGACATTGCTGTCTCTCACTTTTCCACTTTCCCCGTGGGCACTGCTGGGAATTTCACAAGCAAACAGCCTAGGAATTTTTAGCAATCAGTCAGCATGACTCCTCCAATCCCTCAGTTGCTGTCCACTCTGGCCCCAGAGCCAGTTAGACAAAGCCCACAGTGCATGGGCAGCCATACCCTTGAATCCTGGCTGGACGAGCTTGCAAAATTCCCAGTTGCTCTGACCCGCCCCCTGCAGCTTCCCTAGCCCACACTGGGGAAGTGTTGTCCACTTTACCCAGTGACCGCTGCTTCCTGTTTCTAGGTAACAGAAGAGGCCTATGTCCCAGTGAGCAACATGAACGGCCTGGGATTTAAGCCTTTCGACTTGGTCATTCCATTTGCAGTCAGGAAAGGAGAAATCACCGGTAAGCGCTATTGGGGAAGCCCTCTTGTCCTCACTGGCTCTCACTAGCTATCCATACGGTGCCCAGGGGCTGGTTCCACCTGTTCCCCAGATCTGGGGTTCAGAACCCAGCATCCCTGGCTATAGGGAGTCAGTCCATGAGCCCCTGAGATCGCAGAATGTTCTGCGTATTTATGTGTGTTTCTGAAGAGCAGGTTCATTCATAACTTGCATGCTGAAGAAAGGACCAGAAATTGTCTATAGGGGGAGAGCCACTGTGTTGATGTCTCTCTTGATTGTCAGAGTCCTCTTCCCCCGCCTTTTCCTGCCTTTTCTTACTCTTCCACTCTTCCAGATGTGACATTGTCCCTGAGGTCTGTTGTGTAAGAGCTACTTCTCCTTGCCTTCTTTCAATGCCTGTTTCTCTCTGACTTGATGCTTAACTGCTCTGATTGGTCTCGTGGTCTTCTCAAGTCCTGTTTAAGCTTCTAACGGCTGTCAGTTCAAAAGACCCTTTGCTTGTGAGTCTCCTGCTGCATTTTGTGGAAACACAAGAGAACAGAATGAAGGCAGGTATGTCTCTGCTTCCTGTTATGGAGCTTGCTGTTTTAGAGCAGTGAGTGTTCTTGGGTCTGAGAACCTTTGTTGTGAAGGTCACCTGTGCCTCTGTGCTTGGCTTCTCGGGAGACAGTCTTTGGTGGGGTCACCGCCCTGTCTCGTGTGCTCCAACAGGAGAGGTCCGCATGCCTTCCGGGAAGACGGCCACGCCCGAGATTGTGGACAACAAGGACGGTACAGTCACTGTCAGATACGCTCCCACAGAGGTCGGCCTCCACGAGATGCACATCAAGTACATGGGCAGCCACATTCCTGGTGAGTCGGGTTCCGCGCCTCTGCCGCCGGCCCCGCGGGACTCCAGGAGTCAGGGCGGAAACACCCGGGAGGTTGTCGTCCTTCGTTCAGTCAGATGCCATGTGGTTCTTGGTGGCAGATTTGCGGACGCAGTGTGGGCCTCCCTGCAGAACCAAGCAGCCTGTGACCCCAGCAGATCCGGCTAATTTCCAGTAGGGACGATGCAGCTGAGTGTCCCAGGTCACAGTACAGGCCCTTCGGTCTGGGATTGTTTGTCTTTGTCACTGTGCCTAGCATGGCCAAGGGATAAAGCGGGGAGAAAAATGTGAGACTCGAGGGACTTTCCAGCCTGGCCTGCAGAGCCCGAAGCAGCATCAGGGTTTGGGACAGGAGAAGAGGCTGGGAGAAGAGGGTATGTTGTTTTATTGTCACTCTGCCCTTGACAAGCAAAACCAACTCACATTTCACCTCCATCCACTTGTGTGCTTGTGCTCAGTTGCGTCCGGATTTTTGTGACGTGTTGGACTGTAACCAACCAGGCTCCTCTGTCCGTGAGGATTTTCCAAGCAAGAATACTGGAGTGGTTTGCCACGCCCTCCTCCAGGAGATCTTTCCAACCCAGGGATGGAACCTCCTGTATCTCCTGCATTGCAGGCGGACTCTTTACCGCTGAGCCACTGGGAAAGCCCAGCACAGTGTTACTTTCTTTTTCTTTAAATTGTTTAAATAGTTCTTTATTTTTTAGTGTAATATTTTAAGTATGTAACCTAGCCAAATAGTTTAAAAATGATGTGGAGGAAGGTCTCTTTCCCATCCATATCCCCTATCTGCCCTCTCCTTGAACCCTACCATTACTGATTTTTTTACGTTAGATTTCCAAATAAGTTTTAAGACTCTTCGAGAGATGGGAATACAGATTTTTAACCCCTCTTTGTTTGTTTTATAAACAGTAGCGTTCGCTGCTCATTATTCTGACCTTACTCTCTTCATCTAACATTATAACCTGGAGAGCTTCGCATGTCCGAATACAGTAGAGTGTGTTCACAGTGTCCCACCGTTCAGAGGAACATCACGTGTGCACTGTTTGTCCCGTGAGACAAACAGTGTTCTTCCCTGCCTTTTGCGACCGCTAGTCCTGCTGCAGTGAATAGCCTTTCACATCCATCCTCTCACACCTGCAGGGTGTAGCCGAGAGATTTGCTTTTCAGGGGAGAAATCGCAGGATGCAATCACAGCCATCTGACAGGTCTCAGCAAAGCACCCTTCACCCAGCCTCTTCCTGTTCACACATCCACCCACCATGTCACAGAGCACCTGCTTTTCCACCAATTTGCCAGTGGAATGTGCCGTCACATTTCTAGATCTTCGCCAAATGGATGGTTAGAAAATAGTATTGCTTTGTTTGCATTTCTCCTATGAGTGAACTTGAGCAGCTTTCTATACTGCTAATTATTATATCTGTTTCTTTTTCTTTGAACTAGACATTTGTGTCCTTGGCTCAACTTTTCTGTTTAATTATTGACCTTTGTCATATCAGTTTCTGAGGGCAATTTAAATATTGGGGAGATTAGCCCTTTGAGATAGGAGTTGCAAATATTTCTCCCAATTTGATGTTTGATTTAGTTTATGTGTGAGGATAATATTTGTTCAAAGGCACAGTATATTTACCTGCTTCTATTTAAATATTCTAAAGATGCAGATACAGGAAAAGGGAAAAAATCTCTTTCTACATATTCCTTCTACTTCTATAACTGCCGCTACACCAACAAATATACATGCGATTTTGTTCTAGTTTGGACTGGGGTAATGGTATTAATATTACA
This sequence comes from Ovis canadensis, assembly GCF_042477335.2. Lineage (NCBI taxonomy): Eukaryota > Metazoa > Chordata > Mammalia > Artiodactyla > Bovidae > Ovis > Ovis canadensis. The sequence goes on along the minus strand of NC_091263.1, from coordinate 57,884,829 downwards.
TAAGAATCTATTATAATGGGTATATATTACTATATGGACTGTAGCCTGCCAGGCTCCTCTGTCCATGAGATTCTCCAGGCAAGAATACTGGAGTGGACTGCTATGCCCTCCTCCAGGAATCGAATCCAAGCCTCTTATGACTCCTGCATTGGCAGGCAGGTTCTTTACCACTAGCGCCATATTACTACATAGGGTGTTATTATATAGATATTATAGTGGGTATTAATATTATATAGGGTATTAATATTATATATGGTATTACTATAATGAGATATTGATATTACTACTATATAGCAATTACCCTTTTTATTTTTGTCTTCTACTTTTACCAAGTATTTAATTAATCATAATTAGCCAAAGCATAAAAGAATAAAAACTTGCCATTTAAAAGTCTTTTCTTCTCCAGCATACCAAAAAAATGACACAAGTTTTAGGAAGAACTGTTAAATTTTAATTTTTTCCCTTTTGTTAGTTCCCTGCCTTGATCTGGCTAATATTAAAATACTTAAAAAAAAACCCAATCATCTTTCAACTTGGTGAACAAGTATTTTCCTTGCAAATGAAATATGTCTTATAAATGATTAAGCAGTAGTAAAAACACCTTTTTCTCTTTTTAATGCAACACGTGGATAATCTCTTGAGTTAGTGTACATAGATCTCCCTCATTATTTTTAATGACCTACAAGTCCAGTGTTTATTTAACCAACCCCCAGTCACTGGACTGTGGCGTCTTTTCCTAATTGACATCTGACCACTTTGAAAATGGAAGTACTTGTGCAGTGTTGGCGGTTGGAGTAGGTGGGCCAGAGGACCACAGTGAGATGGATTCCTGGGGCTGAACGCACAAATTTTGAAAGCCAGAGGCAAATGTCCTTCCCAAAGGCCCTCCCAGTCATGTTCCATGTAGTGGGGGTCATTCCCACCCTGTGGAGCTGTTCCTTCCAGCTCAGGACTGTTCGTCTCGTGTGATCACTGGAGGGTCCTCAGTGAGGAGCCCCTCCTTGCGTGTCCTAGGATGGTGAGCCCTGCAGTCCCCTCTTGCTTCTGCTCTGCCCAGGACATGCCTACCCTTGCTGTTAGGTGAATCATCCCTCCATGAGTCCCAATACTGTGTGTTCTTTGCAAACCCAGAGAGCCCCCTCCAGTTCTACGTGAACTACCCCAACAGTGGGAGCGTGTCTGCGTACGGCCCGGGCCTGGTGTACGGAGTGGCCAACAAAACCGCCACCTTCACCATCGTCACCGAGGACGCAGGAGAAGGTACTGTAGTTCTCGGTTATCGGAGAGTTTAGGGGATGCAATTCCATGGAAGCCTTTAAAAATAAGACTCCTGAACGGTAGAATCTGTCTTGTCTTTTCTCTCATATGAATCTCCTATTAGAGCTCCTCTGTCTTTCACCCAAAACTGAAATTTTAAAGTCCTTTGTGTTCTGATTAAAGTCACAGTCATACTGTGTTGTTTGTGACTTGCCTGAAATTTAAGTGTGTTTCAGTAGATAGCATTTTTCTTCTCTTGTACCTATACATGTATCCCTGGGGCCACATGAATGATTTAGCAGTTTATTCTAGATAAAGCTCTATGCCCATGCCCATGGTCATCACAGACATTTCTAATGTGTGGTTCCAGTGGGCTCTTCTTGGTGGCATCCAGCCAACCAGCAGTGACAGTCTGTGTGTGACACTCTCTCCCATATGTGTGATTGGCCTGTGGGGTTCCGTCCCTTCCTCGTCCCACACATCTGGAAGAACAGAACTTCTGAGTCACTTGCAGAAGAATTCAGAGGGTGGAGTGTCCTCCCCGTGACACTTTGACTGTGTCAGTCACTTTATTCTGACCTACGTGCCTTGCCTGTGGCTCCCACGGCTTGTGTTGGTCTGTCCGTCCTGGCCTCAGGGCTGTCCCAGATGAGTGCTGATCCCCTTTAAAACAAAGAAACCCTATCCCTGACGGTGTCTCCCTCCCCTCCCACTCACAGGTGGCCTGGACTTGGCAATCGAGGGACCCTCAAAGGCTGAAATCAGCTGTATTGACAACAAAGATGGGACGTGCACGGTGACTTACCTGCCCACCTTGCCGGGTGACTACAGCATCCTGGTCAAGTACAATGACAAACACATCCCTGGCAGCCCCTTCACAGCCAAGATCACAGGTAGAGTCGCCAGGCTTCCTGCTCCAATAAGGACCTCTCCCTTCAGACCCAGAGCAGCAGGCTAGGCATAAGTCTGAAATTAAGTTTCACAGCAACTGCTTGGGAACAAACTAAGGGTGCAAGACCAACATAGGATGGGCTAAATTCCTCCTTCAGCTGGCCATCCCAGGAAAAGCAAGCACACCATTTTTCAGGCACTTATTTGAGCCAGTCTGACTTCAGGGTCCAAAAAAGAAGCCCTCAAAGAGAGGCATTCAAATAATATGTATTGCATGAGTGAATGAGCTCAAAGATGCATCACTCCTAGGTAGATTTTTGTCTTCCTTTTAATGATGGGAAAACTGAGGGTTGGAGAGACAGTGGCTCAGCTAGGTTCATGGGTATTCTGGGATTCAGGTGGAGATTATCTGGCTCAGAGCTCTGCTCCTGACTCCCACTGTGCTCTGTGTGTTCAAATCTTGCTCTCAGTGGGATATAAACATGGTCTGTGTGGACCCAGGTCTCTAGTTCCTGCCAGCTACTAGTCTTCCCCGTAACCAGGCATAAAGGCATAAGTAGCAATCTTTCTTTCTTGGTTAGGTCTAATCATTGTCTGGGGCACTTTTTTTTTTTTTTTTTTCACTTAACTTGGCTTAACTAATTCTTGCCTGTCCACCTGTAAATGGTGTGCGATATGAGGGCTCTGGAGAGTCAGGATGACCATGTGTAACCGAGCTGTGTTGGGGTGGTGTTTCCCAGATGACAACAGACGGTGCTCTCAGGTGAAGCTGGGCTCAGCCGCTGACTTCTTGCTTGACATCAGCGAGACTGACCTTAGCACCTTGACGGCCAGCATCAAGGCCCCATCCGGTCGTGACGAGCCTTGTCTCCTGAAGAGGCTGCCCAACAATCACATCGGTGAGCCCAGGTTGCCATCTTGAGTGGCAGATGGGGATTCCCACCATGTCGGGGATCCCAGCTGTTGCGTGGGAGATTGGTAGCATCCTGGAATATGATGTGATAAACCCGCTGGGTCACGTGCATGGTCAGAATACAAGCACTTCCACCTTGTGATGCTGGCAACCCTCTTGGACATTGCTAGAAAGTCAAGAAAAAAGTCCTGTTTCCATTCTTTCAAGCTTGTCTCCCTTCTGCTTCCTCCTCTTGACATCACCCTCCCACCTCACAAACCCCAATCTGTGCTCCGGTCCAGGCATCTCCTTCATCCCCCGGGAGGTGGGTGAACACCTGGTCAGCATCAAGAAGAACGGCAACCACGTGGCCAACAGCCCCGTATCCATCATGGTGGTCCAGTCAGAGATCGGGGATGCCCGCAGAGCCAAGGTCTATGGCCGTGGCCTGTCAGAAGGCCGGACTTTCGAGATGTCTGACTTCATTGTGGACACAAGAGATGCAGGTGTGTGCGGGGGCGGACCCGGGGGAAGAGGCTTTGGAACTGGCTTCTTTTGCTCTGATTGTTTTGCCTTTTTATCCTGCCAGCTTTCTTTTCTTTCTAAGCATCCTTCAAACTATCGATCTTTAGACATGGTTATCATTGCAGCCCAGGGTCAGCCGTGAGCTGCTTCATTATCGATACTCCCACCATTGTTCTCAGCTTCCCAGGGTCTCGTTGCCTCATCCTAAGCTAAGAATGTTGGGCCAGCTGGCCCAAGGTCATGTTTAGCTGAGCAGGACTTTCAAGGAAATGAGGAATTTCTTCCTGTTTGCTCTTAGATGGTCTGGATTAGCTTGGTGTGCTCCAAGCTACTCCACCTTCCAGAGTCATGATCTTCTGCCTTTGTGAGTGAAGGACTGCTTCACTGACTTCTGAACAAAGTCACGTTCCCCAGGGAAGGAGCTGGAGAATTTCTGGTCCTGACAGGCTGCTGTTCTTTGTTGATTCCTCAAGTTCGTAAAGCTTTAGATATGCTGTCTTAGTGGTTCCCTGGCAGGATTGCCACGGCATCTAGGAGCAGTTGGAAATGTCAAATTCTCAGGCCTGCAGCTGGTAATAAACCTCCATGCAGTGCATGCCTTTCTTGGAGGCATGTGGGGAATGTATCTTCCCCAGCGAGTTCTGCAGGACATTGGTGGGATGTTAGTAGAGAGCCTTGAGAAAAAGGTATGGTCAAGGCCATATTCAGCCAGGTTGTTTATTTCAGAGCAGGAACCTGGAATTGACTCTTCTGCCCAGGGCTGTCCAACAGGGCCACTGTTACTGTCTTTTCTGCTGTCTGGAGCATTTGCAGGGGTGGAGGTCCTTTCTGCATTCATCAAGCTCTCCTTGGTGATGAGTTGCTGTCACAGCGGCCCCGGGCAACTGTGTTGCAGGTTACGGAGGCATCTCCTTGGCGGTGGAAGGCCCTAGCAAGGTGGACATCCAGACCGAGGACCTGGAGGACGGCACCTGCAAGGTCTCCTACTTCCCCACCGTGCCTGGGGTTTACATCGTCTCCACCAAGTTCGCTGACGAGCACGTGCCTGGTACGTGTGGTCCCCTCTGCTCTCTGCGTCCCTACTTGGTTTTCCATAGACACTGTTTGTGGGCTCTGGGCCACTCTCAAGGGCCCTCTTGTTTTTTGCAGGGAGCCCGTTCACCGTGAAAATCAGCGGGGAGGGAAGAGTCAAGGAGAGCATCACCCGTACCAGCCGAGCCCCGTCTGCGGCCACTGTTGGCAGCATCTGTGACCTGAACCTGAAAATCCCAGGTGAGCCTGAGGGGCTCATGGGTCCAGGCAGTGGGCGCCACTGGAAACCAAGTCCAGGCTTGGCCCAGATGGTACCGTCCGTGTCTGCTATGTGGGACTACTTTTTGAAAGTGAAAGTGAAATCGCTCAGTCGTGTCTGACTCTTTGTGACCCTGTGGACTGTAGCCTACCAGGCTTCTCCATCCATGGGATTCTTCAGGCAAGAATACTGGAGTGGGTTGCCATTTCCTACTTTTTGAATTTAATTTTATTTATTTACTTGTTTTCACAGAGGCCTATCCATGAAAAGTAAATCTATTTACTTATCCTTCTTCCAGGTGAAAATAGCTTTATCACATCCCATGGGAGAAAAATAGATAAGCTTTGAGAATTTACTGTCTGTTGACTGGACTAACAGTGATATTCATATTTGCAAAGAGGTGTCAGCCCAGTGACATCCTTCTGATTCCCATTTGTCCCTTTCATTCCTAAAATTGGAATGAAGCCTGGGATGCAAGGCTGGGTGGGTGGCTGGGCCACAGCTAGCCCTTTGCCCAAATTAGCCAGTCAGCAGCCCAGTTTCTTTCTATTAAGCAGTGACTGTGTAGGTCACTTGAGGCTCCTCTGGCATGTACTGTGTGGAGTTGTAGGTTTTATGGAGACAGAAAATCTAAACAGTCTTCAGATGAAGCTCATGTTGTGATGAACTTCTGGCTTCTAGATAAAACTCCACAGTGTCTCCCGTCTTTCCTAACTTGTCCCATGTCCATTTGCTCTGCCTTCGCAGCAATACTTGATGGTTTCTTCCTTTCTGGATGTCGGTAGAAACCTCATTACTGTAGTGTCCAGATTAAGAGACCTTAAAGAGAGATGCATGGATTATGATCATTAAAATTCATGTGCCAGACTTCCCCGTGGTCCTGGTTAAGACTCGAAACTTCCGCTGCAGGGAGTGTGTGCTGGTTCAATCCCTGGTTGGGGAACTAAGATACTCCATGCCTCACTATGTGGCCAAAAAAAACAGAAAAACGTTCATGTGTTCAAAACCAGGGGAAGTAAGTGTCACCTGGTATCCCACCGTCCATGGAGACTGTGGTTCATGTTTGAGGTCCAGAGCTGGACCTTGGGTGCCTCCAGCCTCCGACAGACAGGCTCCATCTCAGGTCACACCATGCACTTCTTGCTCACTATATTGTGGGCATCTTTCCACACTAAAATACACTTCCCCATCATCTTTGATTGGCTGCCTAAGAGTCCATCTCACCTCTGCGTACATACATCATCATCTCAGGTACTCTCATCTCCATCCCTTGACCTCTTTAATCAGTGCCCTGTGACACCTCTCATCACAGTGGACTGATGCCCAGGAATGGGATTGCTGGGCCCACACGGTTCAGATGCCTCTATGCCTCAGCAGCCAGTCCTCCAGAAAACAAATTGGTGTTTCTCCATTTCCCCACCGGTACTGAGTAAGCACATTCTCACATTGATCAGCCTGATGGAAAGAAAGTTTGCAGTTCCATTTCTCCAGTCGCTAGGCAGATGAACCGTGTTGTCGTTTCTTCACTTTCCTTGCTTGGGGAATTCTGCTTCCTGTCCCCTTGGCCTGTGTGTCTCCTCTGTGTGTGATGAGGACGGCTACCCTTTCTCTCAAGTCACGTCTGACTCTGACCCCCTCCTCTTTTCAGTGCTCCCTGATGACTCTGGTGGAGACTCCCTTTCCCCCTCCTTACCTAAAGCATCCCCTCTCGTCAACTAGAAGGGAGCAGAGGCCCTGCAGACCCAGGCCGTGTTGGGTGACCTCCCCTCAACCTCCTTCCTGCATCCTCAGGGCTGAGTCTCGAGTTGCTACCCGGAACCCGTAGGGCTGGAGGGTGCAGTTTTGTGGCGCCCTCGATGATGCCATTACTTGGTCACCTTGCTTGCGGCATGCCTGACTCCACCACGTCATGCAAGCACAGTCGCTGGCATGGCCGAGCACGTCGTGTGGAACAGACACGGTCTGCTTCCTAGTGCTGGGGACCCAAGGCGCTGTGTTTCTGGAAGCGCAGCCTCTGGTCTTCAGTTTGCTCAATGCTTTGCTCACACGTGGTTTTCCCTTTGCCACTGGGACCGACCCAAGTTCACTTTCTCCTCTAAATGCATTTAGACTTGTTAACTAGAAGAAATGCCAATGCTTCTTGACAGTGCTTTTTGAATTCTTACCTATGGAAAAGAGCCCCTGTAAGCGTGCTGATACCCCCATGTCACATTGGTTTAGAAACATCTGAGCCATCTTTATTGTTATGTACATGCTGTGACTATCAGCTCAGGCTCTGGTTTGAAACCTCTGTATGGAATTAACTCTGAGTTAATTCTGACTGAATTAACTCAGCTCCAGCCAGGAGGGCTGTACAGTGCCCCCAGGGCACTTATCAGTGCCCCCAGAACGTTCTCTGCACTGGGTGGCCAGAGGGGCCCTGCTCTCTCCATGCTGACCACAAGCACCTAGGGGTTTGAGGGAGATAGGAGGGCAAGCATCCAGCTGGGTTGAGAGGAAGCCTGAGCACCCCACACCCCTGAGCTGCACTCACTTTGCCTTCTTCTGCTTGCCCTGCATGTCCTGTTCCACTTCGGGCCCTCGCCCTGACCCTTCTCTCTTTCTCCCTGCCCCCTTTCAGAAATTGACAGCAGTGACATGTCGGCCCATGTCACCAGCCCCTCTGGCCGCGTGACCGAGGCGGAGATTGTGCCAGTGGGGAAGAACTCGCATTGCGTCCGGTTCGTGCCCCAGGAGATGGGCGTTCACACCGTCACCGTCAAGTACCGTGGCCAGCATGTCACTGGCAGCCCCTTCCAGTTCACTGTGGGGCCACTGGGCGAGGGGGGTGCCCACAAGGTCCGGGCAGGCGGCCCTGGCCTGGAGCGAGGAGAAGCTGGAGTTCCGGGTGAGCGTTCTGGGCAGCTTTCTTTTTGTTTGAGAAGACTGAGCTCAGCCCAGCGGCGTGAGCACCCTGTACCCTTTGCCCTGTGCTGAAAGGAAGACTTTGTATGCGTGATTCTGACTGGTGGTATGAAGGGGCTTTCTTTAAAACAGGCTTCTATGGCTAAAGACATATGGGAGTTGCTTGCTAATCCAAAACTAAACAAGTGACTCCCTGAGGGACTTCTTGGAGCCTGTAATTTAAGAGTGAGTGTTGTGAGTGTCTCAGAGAGGATCAGGGTCATAAAACTGTTTCCAGAGCATCTTGCAGGTATGGAACGTGCTAGAATTCTTTAAAACTGATGGCAGTGGTCCCTTGCAGTAGTGGTTGCTGGGTGGGAAAATCTGTGGAAACCAAACTGCACAATCTCATCTTGTTCTGGCTTGGTTTGCGTGTATTCAGAAGATGCTCTGATGCCATGAACTTTGTGTAGTCATGGACGGTGCTTTGCACACATCTGCAGTGCCCTTGCTTGGGCTCTGATGGGATTAGAGAAAGAGGAAAACGCTGGGAGCAAATGAAACCCAGTACCAGGGCTCAGTCGCTGACCAGATGTTTCTCTGTCTCAGCGGAGTTTAGCATCTGGACCCGGGAGGCGGGCGCTGGGGGCCTCTCCATCGCTGTGGAGGGCCCCAGTAAGGCCGAGATTACATTCGATGACCATAAAAACGGATCCTGTGGTGTGTCTTATATTGCCCAGGAACCTGGTAGGTACTCGGGCCGGGGGAGGACATTGTCCTTGTTTGGGGATGGTTGGTTGTGAGGGATAAAGCTCGTCAGGCTAGCACCAGTAGAAGAGGAGTTCTTCTGTATGGGCACATGGGAGTGTCTCCTAGAAATCCAGTTGCAGTGTATCCCCCAGGCCTTGGAGGGGCAGGAATTCTTGTTCTCCCTGTCTCTTGGCCTCACTCTGTGTGCTCTTGTTCAGCTGGTTCATTGTCCCCACTGAGCAGCCTCTCTTGACCCGCCCTCGACCAGTGGCTGGTGTGTCTGCCCTGGAAGAGATGCCTCAGCATCTGAGCTCCCTTGAGCAGGAGTCCCAATCTTTCCTGTGCCATGGATTCTTTGGCATCTGGTGAAGGCCCTGGGGACCATCTCAGGAAATATCTTTAAACACATGAAATAAATTACTTTGGATCATAAAAGAAATCAATTAAAGTATTGTTTTCAAAATCTTTTTAAAGGAACAGATAAGTAACTTAGCAATGGATACAGGTTTTCATGAATACATTAAAGCATATGACTTGGTGATGGTCTGTTAACTCTCATAGTTTCTAAGTGGTAATGAGTATAACTGCTGTGTCAGGATACATATAAAACTGAAACGTGATTGTTTTTTGGTGAAAAAAATCACAATTCTTAATGCACTGTGATTTCTTGTCAGCATTTCTAGAGGAAGGCAATGCTAAATTACAGTTAGAGGTTAGTAGAAATAAAGATATCGTGTTCTCCCATTCAAGTTTGGTGGATCTCCTGAGTCCTGTGCACAGACCTTTGTGCAGCAGCCCTGTTGGGCCCAGGTTAAGGATCCCCGCCCTTCCTCCTCGGCTGAATTTTCTTCTTTGGTCATCACTCTGCTTCTACCCCGGTTGTCACAGTTTCGGTCCTACTCTTCGTCGCTCAGGATGGATAATGGGATCCCAGTTACATGAAACCCTTCTTAAGTATATAACTTCTGATATAACTCTTGGTCATAAGCCTCTCCTTTGGAAAGAAATTGGGCATACACGCCAGATGTTGACGTGTGTATGGGTTCACATATACACAGGCAAAGCACAAAAGACACACTTCAGTGCTTTAGTCTTTGCAATTGTTAAACACAATATCTAAGATGGGAAAAAAAAAAGAATACGTGCCCTCATTTAGCTAAGAAAATAGCGTTGGCCTGGTGAGAGCCGGGTGACCATCTCTGAATGAGTCAGTTACAACCATGGGTGGGGTGGTGCTGTGGGCAGTGAGGGGGGGTCTCTCTTCTCCCAGAACCAGGCAGCTGCTCTGGGACTGCCCTCTTGGCATCTCTGACATGGTGGGACTCTCCTCTCCCCACAGGTAACTACGAGGTGTCCATCAAGTTCAATGACGAGCACATTCCCGAAAGTCCCTACGTGGTGCCGGTGATAGCGCCCTCGGACGACGCCCGCCGCCTCACTGTTCTGAGCCTTCAGGTGAGACGCAAGGAAACATCCATCTCCTTGGCCACAGCCTGACCAGTGAGGCCCTGGACTCCCACGGCCCCTTCAATCTCCGACTCTGTGCCAAGCGCCCTGGTGCATTCTGACCACAGATGCTGCCAGTCGTAGGGGAGCTTTCCTGGGGCAGAGTCACATTTAGGACAGGAGACTGTTGGGGCAAGCAAAAAGCAGCCACGGTCAACAAAACTCCTTAGCATTTGGGAATGAGTTTGTTTTCTAAATATTTATCCAAGAGAAACAAAGAAGGCCTGTTAATCATTGGTTAAGGGATAAGGAGGGCTTTTAAAACAAAACAAATGCAAAACTAACAGTTCTGTGATGTTCAGCTTGCTATTATTGGCTTCCTTTTCCTCGAGAAAGTCAATTGTGATTTATTTAACGAGGCTGATTTATTTATAATAAGTGTGTGCAAGCCACTGTGTTAAGAATTGAATCAGTGTTACTTCCCAGTCCTTGCAACAGCCTGGTGAATGGGTTTTTCTTGACCCCCCTTTTAAAGATAGAAAAACTGAGGTGCAGAGAAGATACAGCTCCTAGGAACCAGCTAGAGTGAGGCTCCAGAAGCTTGCTCTTAATAGTCACCACCTTAATGCCAGTCCTGGCATTGTGGCAGGTGGTTACGTAGCCCGACCTATTAGAATGGCAGGAAGTGCAGTTTCTCACCCTGGCTTAAAGAGGGCACGTCATTCAAGGTTGCATTAGAGTCTTCAGCAAACTGAGAACATTGGGGATGCCTTTGGGTCTTAGGACACTGAAGATAACTAGCTGTCTGAGTCAGCTATAGCAATTTGGCTGTGATATAACACCAGAATCTCAAAAGATGATTTCTGGTTAAAGGGATTTCTCTAGAACCATCAGCGGCCCCTGGGTCTTGAAAATAATGGATAGATGAAAACTCATCCTTGTATCTCAGATTGATGATCAGTATCTTTGGACCTGGGTCCATGCACTTGGTTTATATTTGAGAGTCTGACTCCTCCCGAAGGGAAACTGGTACTGCTAGTTGTCCCAAACATTAGGGAACCCAAACAGAACCCCAACCAGAGTCACAGTCTGCAGACTGGAGTGGCCTCTGGCGAGTACCAAGGGTGCTGACTGGTCACAGCAGGGCAGATGTTTTCCTTGCGTTTCATTTAAAGGCTTCTTAACAGAAGTCGCTTCTGTGGCCAACGTAACTAAAACCTATGGAGGGAGATAAACCCAGCATTTGTTGAGGGGCTCAGAGCTGCCTTCATGCATCTCGAAGATTTCTTTTGGATCTTCCGAGGTGTTTATCTCCCTCTTGAGGATTTAGTGGCAAGCAGATTCAGGTAACGTAAATGGTTCCATCCAAAAGGAGCTGATGTGGAGTAGTCACCTCCAAGAGACTTCTGTCGAATCCTCTTATGACAGCTTGGTCATGAAATATTGAAATACGTGTGCAGCAGGCTCGTGTGTCCATTCAGCTTTTGTAACCCGCTGGGACAACAGGAGGGACTTGTGTGTCAAGTTGGTCCCCTGTTCTCCCCTTGTTACTTGATGCCAAGGGATACGTAAAGTATTTTTTGGAGGTTTACTAGCAAGCTACACGGCAACATCTGGGGCTGGTTAGGAAAGACAGGCTTGTTTTTGTCTTGCGTTTGAGACTTTTTAGAAAATTGGAGTCGGCTGGCATTCTGTAGGGGAGGCGGTTGGTTGGATGGGGGTGGTCTGGTGATCAAAGACTCTGTAATTTTGGGTTCGTTCCTCCCTCGTCTGTAACCTCTACGGTGGCTCGGTCTAGTAGAATGTTCTGCAACAGTGGGAATGTCCCATATCTCCAGGGGCAGCCGTGAGCCACTTGCAACTCTTGGGTACTTGAAATGTGGCTAGTGTAACTGAGAGACTGAATTTTACAGTTGGATTGATTTCAGTTTATATATATATATTTATATATATATATCTCAGTTTATATATACATATAAAACCACATGTGACTAGTGACTACTCAACTAGAGGGCATAGCTTTAGCGCCTTGCCAGTCTCAGCATCACATGGGGACTTACTGGAAACCTGGAATCCCAGGCTCTGGCCCCAACCTACTGAATCAGAATCTGCACTTTCACAAGACCCTTGGGTGCCTCGTGACACGTTGAGTATGAGCCGTGCTGCTTGAGAGTTATCATCTGAGTAGCCGTCCGACCAAGTTTACGTCAAAATTGTTGCCTTGTAAAATTTTGCTCTTCAGGACTGGCCAATCTTGAAATACCTCAAGCATCTGAACTTCTAATCCTTTTTCCCAGCAGAGGATACAGTTTCCAGGAGAAACCATGGAGAGTGAGACTCATCCAGTAAAGAGCAAAAGCTGTACTTCTCCCATGTTTTTTTTTCGGGGGTGGGGGTAATGAGGACACTGAAAACTTCCAAATGTGTGTTAATATATAAGGAGAAGCTGACATTTCTCTTTTAAAACTACCCGATGTATGGGCCAGGCCTTATGCTGAGTGCCTTGAATGCACAACTTCGTTTAATCCTTGCACCAGCCTTCTGAGGTTGATTTTAGTTAGGCCCATTTTTACAGATGAGGAAACTATGGCTCAGAGAGGTTCAGCAGTAGTTACATACCTAGGAAATGGCAGCAACCACAGGTCCTGCTGATTTTTAACCACTGTGCAGTACTGCTTGAAAGAAAAATCATGGGTAGCCCTTTACAGATTTATTAAAAGTTCTCTCCATCTCCACCCATGAGATGAAAAAAAACACTTTGTTAGTGACTGCACGGTTTTATCAGCTGTTAGGTCACTCCTAAAACTAGGGTGGAGAATGGAAGGGTTTTTTTGTTCTTTCTTTTCTTTTGGTGGTTGCTGGGGGTGGATCTGGAAGATCCTGGGTTTCCTGGCCTGTACAGGTTTGTTTGGGATGCTGAAACTAATCCTGTTGACCAGGATGTCTCAAGTCTCTAAACCCAGGAACCATGTCTGAGTCAAGATGGTTTGGATACAAGACTGTGCAGATGTTTATCTCTGCTTTCTGATATTTAATGCTGGAAATATGGAATTACTCACCTGCTCTTTTGTTGCCAGATATTATATAATAAAACATGTTTTAGGCGTATTTGCCTGAGAACTGTCCCCCCAGGAATCCTGTCCCCCCAGGCATGGTGTGTGCTGCTGAACAAGAACGCCAAGGGCTGTAACCTGTCTCATGTGTTGACTTCTCAGGAATCGGGATTAAAAGTTAATCAGCCAGCCTCCTTTGCTATAAGGTTGAATGGGGCAAAAGGCAAGATCGATGCAAAGGTGCACAGCCCCTCTGGAGCCGTGGAGGAATGCCACGTGTCTGAGCTGGAGCCAGGTAAGCGCCAGCGCCCCCATTCAGTAATGTTTCTGCAAGTGACTCCCCCAACGGAGGCGTCGTCGGCCTCTCCGGGGCCTTTGGATTCCCTTTGCTATTGCCAGACGCTGCTTACAAATGAGGGTATAAACATTTGCTAGGGACAGGCGTTGAGATATAATACCCCTTCTATTTTTTTTTTAAACAAATATGTCTTTATTTTCAGTTGTTTTTCAGATTATTTCACATGACATTCATTGTGATGTTCTCATCTCTTAAGTAAATACCACAGATTTTTACTGTTGACCTTATGAAATGAATAAGTACACTTTGACCTCAGATTACCCTGAAGGGAAGGTTGATTGATGTAAATGATAATCCGCAGTATTCCCTAGTGGTCTAGGGCTCTGTACTCTCACTGCTGAGAGCCTGGGTTCAATCCTTGGTTGGGGAACTATAACCCTGCAAGCTTTGCTGCCAAAAGAAAAAAAAAGAGATAGATAATCTGGGTCCTCAACAGGACTTAGTAGCATGGGATTTTCTTGCTCGCCACCTTGGTTGGTATGTGGAATTGTGTGATGTCAATCAGCTTTAACAAGAGCATTTTGCAGTGAGCGTATATGAAGTGTCAAGAGTTGACAGGGAGGTAAGACTGAGGAAGACATGACTCCTGCTCCTCAAGGAGGAGCAGACTCTCGGGAGGACCTAGAGAGAGTGAGCCAGAAAAATGCAGTGCCCTGGTGAGGACCCTTGCTGATCTCCAACAGCACAGAAGATTTGAGGATTTAATGGTAAAGATGATCAGAGCAGGAGAGGAAAAGGGTTTCTGCCTTGACCTGGTCAGGAGGACTTCTCAGAGGAGGTAATATTAAGTGTGGGCCCTGCTGCGTAAGGGCAGGCCCTGCGACCACTGCCCTTGCTGGGGTGTTTGCCGTGTGCCCTGCTCTGTGCACAGTGAGGGTAGACACTTGAAACCTGGGTTAGCATTAGATAACCAAACTAGACCAGATTAGAATTAGACCAAGAATGCCTTGGTTCATCTGAAAGACCTGGTCATGAGCTGATGCTCCCAGAGTGGGCCATGTGAGAAACTAGCATTAATCAGCAATGTTAGAAATGCAGAGGAAGGACTTGAGGCCAGAGTGCAGTTGGCCATAGGGAATGAAAGTGAATTCGGGAAGGTTACATGTAGCTTGGCGATAGGGTAGAAAGACGATGATGCAGTTAGGAAAACTCAGGACAGTGGCCATGGGTGGACGAGGGTTGGTCGATGACTTATTCAGAGTTTCAGTTCAGCTCAGTCGCTCAGTCATGTCTGACTCCTTGCAGCCCTGTGAACCACAGCACGCCAGGCCTCCCTGTCCATCACCAACTCCTGGAGTCCACCTAAACCCAAGTCCATTGAGTCGGGAATGCCATCCAACCATCTCATCCTCTGTCATCCCCTTCTCCTCCTGCCCTCCTCTTTCCCAGCATCAGGGTCTTTTCCAATGAGTCAGCTCTTGACAAATTACAGAACACCCATCTCAAACCATCACATAATAAAGGGGGTCCATTACACACATTAAAGGGATCTATTCAGGATCTCAGATGGGTTTCAGTGACAATTTAATTCAGCCATTCAGCTACTTTCTCCATGGCCCCAAACATCTCTGCTCTTGCGCCTGATCTGTGGGCCTCATTTTGCAACAGCCTTCCTCTTGGTGGCAAGATAGCTGCAGCAGCACACAACGCCAATCAAGGGAAACACCCTTCCTCAAGATTCTTTCTCAGAAGATGCTCCTTTTGCAGAAGTCTTCAGCAAACCTCCCTTCCTATCTCACTGGCACACATGCTCCTTCCTGTGGCTAAATGCTATGTGCTAATTGACTTAGGCTTGGAGGAAAAGGGATTTCTCCCCTCACTCTTCCCCATTAGCTTGACCCAGTCAAGGACCATGCCTGGGCGTGGGATCAATTTCCCTGAAACACATTGGCTTTCTGAGAGGAGGAGTGGTTCCCAGCTGGGGACTGGTGGGGCATGGTGCAGTGCTGAAGGATATATGGGTGACAGTTCCATGTGGGCAGAGTCCAGAAGAGACTAGGAGAGGGTTTGGGTGGAACTTTGAGCAACCGAAGTTCTAAAGCGGGTGGAGGGTATGAGGAGCCAGGGAACGACCAAGAGACCAACTGGAGGAGAACAGACTCTGTCTCTCAGCTGAAAGCCCTTCAGGAAGGAAGGGGGCTGTCGAGGGGTGCGTGATGGGAAGATATTCTAGGTGTCCATTTCAGCTAACAGATCCTCTTGCCACAGGCTGTGACCCAAACACGGAGTGAGAAATCTGGCTGTTGCCTTGTGGGGCAGCTGCTAGCTTGGAGCTTACTTAAGGAGCATTAATGTCTGATGAAACCATTCTTCCCCCCTTCAAGTGGCCAAGCAGAGAAACTTTGCCAGAAGTGAGCTTTCCATAAAAGAAGCACCCCTCTGAGGCTGAAGCCACAGGGATTAAACACTGCATTCGAGACCTGAATGCATTTCCCGCAGGGCAGCCTAGGGAACCAGCCCATCTGGTTTAGGTCACCAACACTGGGTGCCAGGCTTGTGGTAGAACCATGGTCTCATTAGTAACCTCAGGTGGGCCCTCTCAGGTTGGCCTCCTATCCCCACCCATCAGGGTTGTGTCCACGGGCCCCGTTTTACCCTGTGCTTTTGCTCATTCTCCCAGATAAGTATGCTGTTCGCTTCATCCCCCACGAGAATGGTGTCCACACGATCGACGTCAAGTTCAACGGGAGCCACGTGGTTGGAAGTCCCTTCAAAGTGCGTGTCGGGGAGCCTGGACAAGCGGGGAACCCCGCCCTGGTGTCGGCCTATGGCACAGGGCTCGAGGGGGGCTCCACAGGTAACACGCTGCCTCTACCTCTCGTCTGCAACGAGCCGGCCCCAGGGAAGAGCAGATGGAGCTTTGCAAGCCCTGGGAAGCCAGCTGCCTGCCTTCCCCAGGGAAACTGCAATCAGCTGTCTCCCTTTGCCAGGTCCTTTTAGGATCAGGACACTGATAGGCAATTCAACACAGCATCTTTCTAGGATGTGCAGAGTTTGTGATGCATGTAACGGGCCTCCGGGGAGCTCCCCTACCTGCCAGCTCCCTTAGTGGTCCCTGGGCTCCTAGAAACATATCAGATCTGCAGTAAGACCTGTCTCAGCCAGGCTCCTTCTTATTCTGATCCTAACAGAGGAGGGGAAAGTCCCAAAACAGTCAAATTCATCTTTAACCCTTGACACAAATAGGACGGGTTAGCTTGTAAAAAATATGGGCAGGGAGGAAATAGGTAAAGTTCCATCTTGCTTCTCGCCCCTCCCTCCCTCTGGGTCCAGGAGGAAGGATGACTGACACACCAAGGGAGGGCCATCAGATTGTCTCTCTGTTGGTCTTCAGTCCTGGTCACTTGGTTGCTTAGCTAGTCGGTTCATTAAAGAAGCAGACATGGAGTTTTGCTTTTATTGAATAGCTATGGTCTTAGTGCTGTTTGCGTTGTAGTGCAACTTGCTGTTGTCACCTGACATCTTAAGGAACTTTCCGTGTCAAGATCTACAGATCTGCCCACCTTGGGTGGCTGCAGTTAGTGTCCGTGCTGTGAACGCAGAGGTGGGCGTCGGCCACGCCCAGGGCATCAGTATCATGCAAGGCTCCAGGGTGGGTTTCTCTGCAGGCGTGGGTCTGCTGGGGCACGGCTGGCATCTGGGTGTTACTTTGGGCTCTCTTAGGAAGGCAGCCCGGTTTCTTGAGTCCCTTGGGTGTGCACATTCTGCTCTTAGTGTTCCCTGGTTAGGTGAGTGAGACAGAGTGGGCCCCCCTCGCCCATGGGTGAGGGGATGAGCAGCTGTGGTTGCCTGGCAACCAGCCCCGAGGAGCAAGCATCCTAAGGGCCCGAGGGACCTGCTCGGCTGCAGGAGTAACTGACCAGCTGGCTAGCCACACTGAGACTCTGGGCCAAAACAGTGGCCTCAGCAGTACTTCCCACGGGGTCTGTGTGAGGACTCCCCATCTCCCCAGGCCCATCTAGTCTGGCTCCACCGAGCTCTGGGCCAGAAGCTTGCCCTTTGCAAGAAGCACAGGACTGCTTTGGCCTGGGACATGTCCACTTTACAGATGAGCAACATGGGGCTTAGAAAGGTTTAGCTGCTCCCCAACACTACTTAGCTTGGAGGGGCAGAGCTGAAATCTGTCCGGATTCATAGCCTCGAGGCCTGTTCCCTTACCTGCTTAGTTCTGCTGCTTTCCTAAGAGGCAGACTCGCCCCGAGGCAGCAGCTACACTCCTGGCCTGCTTTGTGGGATGTCCTACACCAGGACCCCTGTTTTCCCAGCTGCCTTGAAAGGTCTCCAGGCGGCAGCAGTGCAGGCATTTGGCCCCTGATGCTCCATCCACCCTTGAAGCCCAGGCGGGGTCCTCCTGGCACTCGGAGCCCCAGCAGGCCTCAGGCCAGGCCCCACCGCGGCCACTGCGGTATCCCACATTGCCAGCAGCCACCTCATCCCCTGCTGGATCGCACCTGCAGTGCTGGGGCCCCTGGTGCTTCCTCTTGGCTGATGGCACACACGCCTTCTCAGGAGCTCGGGTTTCAGACTGTGCTTTGCAGGCACTGGATGCTGCTGAGGGAGGGAGCTGGTCTTCCAGGGAGACTCCCAGCCGGGAGCAGGAGGTACAGAGCACGTCTGTTTCAAGCCCTGTGTAAATATTGCTCTTGTCAAGGGGAAGGCGTCTTGTTTTTCTAGCCCTCCCGCTCCCAGGCCTTTTCCCAAATCTCCATCCCTGGCTTACACAGCTGCAGTGTGTGTGGAATGAAAAGGTGTCTGTGTACGGCTGCTGGAGGGCCCGCATCCTGACCCTCGGCACAGAGTGGGCTTCCCTGTGTTTTTATGGGTGGGTTTGCTGTATCTCTTGGCTCGAGCTTTGAATGGTCCATTCTGCAGGTTTTGAAGCATGGGAATGTGGAGAATTTGGGGTGGGACTCTTCGCTGCAGAGGGGCTGAGAAGGCCAGCAATGACACCAGGGGGTTCCAGGCTTCTCTGCTTGGAAGAGCCATTTTCTTGATGAAATGCTCCAGAAACCCCAGAAACGTTGCACGAGGTGTATGAGCACAGCCTTGGTCCAGCACCCTTCACCCACCTTCAGGATGTAATAGGGCTGCCTCACACTCACAGGGACTCATCTGTACACACATGGGGATGCGGGGGGACACTAGAGAAAGGCCGAGAGCAGCAACAAAGACCCGGTGCAGCCAAAAAAGTAATTAATTTTTTAAAAAAAAGAGCAGTAATTTTGGACTTTATAAACAAACAGAAAAAGCAAATATTACACTAGAAAAATAACGCGTAACAGGGCCATGCCCACAGATGTCCTGGGTCCTGGTTCTAGCTGGAGGCAGTGGTGAGAGGGAACTCCTGTGTGTGGATTTTCTTTCTCCCATCCACTCTCGGGTGAGTGGGCTAGCTCTGGGTTAGACAGACCTTCTGTTTAAACCCCAGATCAGTCAGTCCCCAGCTGTGTGACTTTTGGGATGAGTGGTCTGACCTCTCTGAGCCTCCACTTTAATCCT
The DNA here is from genome assembly GCF_042477335.2 of Ovis canadensis. Lineage (NCBI taxonomy): Eukaryota > Metazoa > Chordata > Mammalia > Artiodactyla > Bovidae > Ovis > Ovis canadensis. The sequence goes on along the minus strand of NC_091263.1, from coordinate 57,865,984 downwards.
AGTAAAACGGAAATAGTAAGGGACTCCACCTGATAGGTTGCTCTTGTCATGTAATTCCTTATTTCTCTTTTTGCACCTCGTCTTCCTTTCTGGGCCCTCACAGTCATGATGAACTGATGCTTCTCAGGGATGGAGCAAGAGCAAGGCCAGGTCTTTTCATATTCACTTTAAAAGTATCTTTTTTTCCCCCTTATTGTCACTTGCAGCTACTTCCTGGAAATCCTGTCCCTTGTTTGCACAGCCTCCTCCCTTTACCTGCAAGGCCTTGCTTCAGCAGCAGCTGTCATGAGGGCTTCTGAACAGCACATTTGAAATAGTTGGGGGGAACAGGATGGGTCGTGGGGGGGCGGGATTTGCTGGGACAGGAGCCTCAGGAGCTTCCAGAAACAGCTGGCTTGTGTTTGGGGTTGCGTGATAGCAGTTCCTTTGTTTTATTGATAACCAGAACAATAATCCTTTCTCTGGCCTCGGAGCTATAATTAAACCAAAATAGTTCCCAGCTGGGGCGGGGTCCTGGCCTCTGGGAAGAGCACAGCCCTGCACAGTAATGCTATGCCGAGGATGCCCCATAGAGGGCGCTGCAGCAGGTGTCTGGGCCCTACCTCTTCCTGCTCGGAACTGGAAAGCGGGCTGGGGGCTGGGGGCTTTTGCAGGGCCTTGGGCTCAGGCAGGAATGCCACTGTGATCGTTGGCTGGCACTCTCTCTTGGCCCAGCTTTCCTTCTATCACAAGGCAGGATGTCTGTGCAGGGGGCCCTCGTATACCAGGCAGGTAGGAAGTAGAATGTCCTGGAGCTGGGTTAGGGCATCCGAGGCAGCCAGCAGATAGGCCACGGCTCCGGAGCCATGCACATGTGCTCCGATGCCAGCTCTGCCACGTCTCCTGTAGCTCCCACTGGCATGTGGTTGAACTTCCCCGAGCCTCAGTGTTGTTTGCTAAAGAGGAATCGCTGGGCGTGTAAAGCACTGGGCACAGGATCAGGAGTCAGAGTGGTGTGAGTGGTAATTAGCAGAGCTGCTGTCTGGCCACCTTCTTGTTGCTGGTGTTCAGGGCACAGTGCAAGGGCCAGCAGACCTCAGAAAGATGCTGGCCCATCTACAGGGTGGTGTCTGGGGCGAGGAGCCTGAGGAGGAAGGAGGCAGCTCTGGGCGGCCTGGGCTTCTCCAAGTCTACCCAGAGGAGAAAGAAAAGGTCAGAGGGGCCCACGCTGGCCCCACCCCTGGAGGCAGAGCCGGCCTCCGGGGGCTGAAGCAGCACTTCGGGCGCACAATGGTGGCTTGGGCTTCTCGCCCTTGGCCACAGCTCATGCCCAGAAGAGAACGGGGGTGGGTGCTTGTGGGCAGAAGGTCAGCCACACTCCTGCCTGGACCTTGAAAAGGGGTCACCATTCCCCAGGGCCTGAAGTTCTCTGTGCAGGAACTCAGAGCTCGTAAGCTTGTACAAGTGGCTTCCCACACCACCAAGGTGACCCCTCTGTGAGGGGACCTCTGTATGCCCCGCCACTGCTTCAGGGCCCCCAGAACACTCCCCAGACCACCGCCCCCCACCCAGCCTCACCACCACCACCACCACCAACCCCTCCAACTGTTCATGTGATCTTTATTCCCACTTCCTTTCTCCCAGGTATCCAGTCAGAATTTTTCATCAATACCACCCGAGCAGGGCCAGGGACATTATCTGTCACCATCGAAGGGCCGTCCAAGGTTAAAATGGATTGCCAGGAAACCCCTGAAGGGTACAAGGTCATGTACACCCCCATGGCTCCTGGAAACTACCTGATTGGCGTCAAATATGGCGGGCCCAACCACATAGTGGGCAGCCCGTTCAAGGCCAAGGTGACAGGTAACGACCAAAGGACTTTGAAGTGTTATCAGGGGAGGTGATCTTGTTACAGTATCAGCAGAGCTAAGCGCTGGTAGAAACTGGATGATTTTAGATACGTTGACTCTGCCTTGAATCTTGGAGTAAAGAAGTAATAGGACATGTCAGCAGGGACTGCATGTTCAAAAGTTGCAGAATAAGCAGGCAGAGTAGGGGTGTGGAAGCTGAGAAAGCATGTTAGGTCTCTAACAGAAAAGGAGGCGTGCTTACATATTTGAAATCATATGTATTTGTTTAGATCAGGGCCCGAAAAATCCCCTCATTTCTAACCTTCACTTTTAAAAGAATCAAAAGTGGTTTTTTTTTAAAAATAAATTTATAAAAACGTGCCTTCTTCAGAACACTAAACCAGTAAAAACCACTCACAGCCCACCGCCCAAGGTAACCACCATAAATATTGTGGTGAATTCCTTCATTGTGTCTCTTTCTGCTTGTTTTACCATCATGTAAGTAGTATAGGTTCATTGCAGACAATTACATTAAAAAGAAATTGACTTAAAATGTTAGGGAGTTCCCTGACAGTCTGGTGTTTGAGACTCCGTACTCCCACTGCAGGGGAGCTCGGGCTTACTCTCTAGTCGGGGAACTATAAGATGCCACATGCTGTGGGGTATTGCACCCCCCCGGCCCCAAAAAAATTCAGAGAAAAGAATCACTTTCTAATATGTAGAGGGAATCATTTTTGATATTTTGTCAGTGTTCTCTCACACTTCTACACAGCTTAGAAATGTTTTATGTAAATGGAAGATGTCCATTCCATAGGATGGCACATGGTTATATGGGAGGGATTTCTAGATCAAGGATTTCCATCAGGTCAACCAAGGCCAGACTTCCTAATATTCCCAGGAAGCCAGATCTTAAGTTGTGTGGGGCAGGACCCTAGAACTCCACAGAAGACAGTGGGCAGGTTGAGATGGGTAAGCTGTGGCATTTAGATCCAGGTGTTGGGGGTGTGTGGGAGAGGTGTGGTGGCTTTTGGATCCCAGTGCTGGGGAGCTGGGGCTCTCCTGGGATTTCTGCTCAGGGCACTTGCCTTGTCTGACCAGTCATACCCATTTGCTCCTTCCCGGGTCCCAGGCCAGCGTCTGGTCAGCCCTGGCTCGGCCAACGAGACCTCCTCCATCCTGGTGGAGTCAGTGACCAGGTCCTCGACGGAGACGTGCTACAGCGCCATCCCCAAGGCATCCTCGGACGCCAGCAAGGTGACCTCCAAGGGCGCAGGGCTCTCGAAGGCCTTCCTGGGCCAGAAGAGCTCCTTCCTGGTGGACTGCAGCAAAGCCGGTAGGCAGCCTGGCCCTGCCCGGGGAAGGGAGGCTGTGGGGGGACGCCTTCTGTGTCATATGCTCATTATCTTATTCTGCGCTGAGTATTTTTCAATGATTTGCCTCTTGATGTTTCTCAAATGACCTCAAGGTACATAGGAAAAGTTCTATTATCCCCATTACACTGAATCAGTAACCTGGCCTCTTCTCTGCCACTAGCTGCTTTAACTGCAATCTGAACTTGGGTATTTATTTGGGTGTCAGTGTGATTTAGTTGCCTAGGTCCTGGCACCTGGCACATCTGCCTGGAAACCTGGCTCCGCCACTTACTTATTTCTCTCTCCCTCCCTCCTTTCCTTCCCAGTGCTTATTAGCCATGTGCCCGTGGGAAAGTTACTAAATGTCTTTCTGAAAGTCAGTTTACTTTTCTCTAAAATGGGAATAATAGTATTCCTGAAGGTTCTCAAGAGAATAAATGAGATTAGAGTAGCCAGCGCTTATATAGCCTTTTTACTGTGTGCTAAGGGCTTCACATATAACAATTCTTCTAGACCACCAGGAGGTCTCTTTTTTTTTTTTTTTAAACACTTTCACCCTCTGTTTACAGTTGGGGGAGCTAAGGCAGAGAGACGTGAGGTTGCATGTCCAAGGTCACCCACCTAGGAAACAGCAGGGCAGGGGTTTGACCTTGTATGAGTCCTCTGCTCTCCCGCCTCTCACTGGCCCCAAGCATCATCCGAGAAGTGTAGGCAGTAACCGCCACCTTTGCTTTGGGTCCCATCTCCCCTCCTCTTCCTCCTCCTCCTCGGGTGCATCCTTGTGACGTCACCACCTCCCTCTGCCCCTCACCCCCACCCCCAGGTTCCAACATGCTGCTGATCGGGGTCCACGGGCCCACCACCCCTTGCGAAGAAGTCTCCATGAAGCACGTGGGCAACCAGCAGTACAACGTGACCTACGTCGTCAAGGAGCGGGGGGATTACGTCCTGGCCGTGAAGTGGGGAGAGGAGCACATCCCTGGCAGTCCGTTCCATGTCACTGTGCCTTGAAACCCTTCTCGTTGGGTCCCAGGAGCCGCGCTGGCGGCTGCTTCTGTTGCTTGTCTGTTAACTCGTTTTATACAAAGTCCTCTGGCCTGTTTGTGGGTCTGAAACCCCATCCTCAAAACATTGCCTCTTTTATTTTCCCCCCCTTTTAGTACAGAAAGAAGTCCTAAACTTGACTCCTTAGGGACATATTGGGGAGTAAAGAAGTGAAAATTGATGCAATAGGCCTGGCCAATCAGACCTCTTGTGGCACAGATCACCCCCTCCAGACAGAACCAGAACAGACCAGGCTGGTATTTTTTTTTTTTTTTTTCAGGCTGGTATTTTTAAGAAGTGAAATTAGCTAGTCAGTTTACAAAACAAGGCTGGGAGGAGGGGCAGGGAAAAAGAGGAGACCTAGTCTGTGCTGTCATTTCGAGAAGGAGATGACCGTATCATGGGAGAAAGGGGTACTAGGTGGACACCTTTGTTTTAACACTACTACCGCCCCCCGCTGCCTCCAGGGGCAGAGTCCAAGGTGACAGACTGGCCGAAACGGCTTCCTGGTGCCTCTGCCCTCATCCTGCTGCTTGCTTCCCTGCAGGGTCATTGTGTGTGACCATCTTGACAGCCAGGTCTTTACTTTTGTTTTCAAAGTCCATTTCAGTCACCGGGTCTGAGTGGTGAGCTGTCCCCCACTTGCCAAAGATTCCCTGCCTCCCCCCCCACCCCACCGCCCCTTTTTAAACCAACACAAGTCCCTGTTCTTAGCCCATGCTCCAGCCATCGGTCTGTCTATTAAGTTTCCAGCACGTCCAGAGAGACCGCGTACGGGTCTGAGGGTTAGCGGAGGCCTCCTGCGCCACTAAACACTCCACACCCACCCCCGGTCGGCCCCAGCGTGGCCTTTCTCTGGAAAATAATTATAGAAGGGAAACCCCTGCTGACCTTTGGCCTGAAAGTCAAGGAATGACAGGGGAGGACCACAGCTCATTGGTGGTCCTTCACCATTCGCAGAAACAAGGAAAACATATTTGGCCCCAAGGACACGCCACCCGAGGCTGTTTGGAATGCCAGCTGCAAAATTCCGAAAATGGGGTATAAGGCATTTTGCATGCCTTCTTGGACACCTGCTTTGGAGTAAAAATGAAAGTGTTGGGGGGCTGCTGGCTGACTGCAGGGCCCAGATGTGCGGTGGGGTCTGAGCAGGCAGTCCTTTCAGACTGGCTGCCGAGCCCTCCCGAGGTGGCTGCTGTCATCTCAGTTGCATTTGTGGGCGGCATGGGGCGAGGTGGGTGACCCTCCCCGAGGTGCAGCAGCTGGCGGGGTGGTGAGTGTTGGCAAAGCCTCCCTGTTAGAAACTGGAACTGCCCGAAGCCTGATGTGGAAGGACCACAGGCCTCATGAACTGGGACGTGGAAGTGAAACTGGAACCGAATGCCGACTGTAAATTGTATCTTATAACTTATTAAATACGTTTGCTCCGTAAGCTTCCCGGGTGTTCTTGGATGGTGTCCTTCCCTAAGTGGTTTGAGGCTCTGACCCACCCTCCCAAACCCTGGCCAAAAGGATGCAGATTAAGCCACTTGTCTCGATGGGGAGCTTCGGCTCTTTTCGCTGGGGGATGTTCTATTTCTCCGCAGGCCCTGGGGGGTAGTTTATCAGGGTGAGGCGCCCTGGCACCAGCACAGCCTCCCGGGGAAGTTTGCTGCGGTTTGCCCTGGTTAAGAGTCCCACATACGAAACCCACTGAGGGGAAGGCTGTGGTTTTATGAGAGAGAGAAAGAAAGCCTTTTTCCTGATGAGCTGTGAAACCGTCGCTGGAGGGAATGTATTGAGGCAAGAAGTGGCGTCACCTGTCACTCCCTGGGACAGCAGGGTTTGGCTTGGGAAGCTTCTCCTTGCCATGTGCTTATGACACTCTCAGCCCCTGCCTCCTGTTCTGCGGCAGTGCTGTGATATGGTTTCATGGTGAGGATGCTAACTCAGGTGCTGCGGTAACGTGTGTGCAGTCTCGGGGCCCACTGGGGGCAGATTCTGGCCCCTGCCTTTTGTCCCCAGAGTGGGAGCTCTACTTCCCTGCTTATCCTGCTGTGGGAGCAGACACACAGCAGGAACCCAGGATCCCTCCCTCTCCCCCTGGGCACCAATGGGTGCCGTGATGACAGGAAGTCCATTCTGGACCCCCAACCCTGCACTGGGGGTGAGGGGTGGAAAGAAAGTCTTCTTTTGGTGTGCTTCTTCCCGATGCCCAGCTGGTGATCAGGACAGTGATGCATTGTGTACCTCTGAGAGGTGGGAGGAGGACTGAAGGGATGGAGGGTCTTTCTGCCCATCGTTCTGGAGAGAGCAGCCTTGTCTGTGGGCCTGTGCCGTGAACGTCTGTTCCTGGACTCCAGGACATCCATGGACTTTGCGGAATGCAGGCTGTCTCCAGTGGGTCTGGAGAGGCCACGGTAGGCTGCATTTGCCCAAAGAGGAGACCAGGATCCCACCCTGTTGAAGCCTGGCTGGTTTCTGGGGAGGCAGCATTGGTAAATTAACATCTGGACTTTAGCATCAAGTAGCCTAGGGATTACGTCCTGGCTCTGCCACTCACTGGCAGTGTGGCTTGGGGAAGCTGCTTCACCTCTCAGAGTGTGCTGTGAGCCCTCTGGGAGCTGTGAGAGCCTTGGCCACTGCTGTCTGTGACCAAACCCTGCCAGAGGTAATGGGCCTCCTCTACAGGCTACTTGTTAGTACGAGGTGCTGCTCCTGGCCTTCCCCCCGGCAATTACATGAAGGACGTCTCAGGATGAAACCTGTGCATTTCTCAACTGGTCAGTGGCTTGTACCACAGGGCAGTTGTTATGTGCACCTGGACTTGCTGCTATGGGAACCAGCTGTTGTTTGTACAAACACCTTGAAAACTTTGAAACCTGACCCTTTAGCAATTAGGTGCCAGGCCCTTTCTGACTTTGACTGGTTGACTCTGCCCCTTTCATTCCCAGAGCTGGCTGGACCATCACTCTCTGGTGACCAGTGGAAGTTAGGCACACAGCAGCTTCCAGCTGCCACGCAGAGACCCCCAGCTCAGAACAGGCCCGTCCCCTCCACGCCCAGACCCCCTCCTCACCCTGTTTCCCTCTGTGACTCAGGGAAGCAGTGCAACCAGGGGGGCAGCCTTTTATCAATGCGGGCCCTTGTCCACCTGTCTGGTCTTAAGACTTCAAAGGGGCCTTGAAAGCTACATTTTGATGAGTTTTGTGTAAAATGAGTTGGGCACACAGGGATTTAATTTTCCTTGAAAACTGCACAGACTTAGAAATTAGCAGAGTAAAGATTAATGGTGAAATGGGTGCTCAATCCTCGTCAGCCCCCCAAGTTTGTGTTTGAAAATGGGCAAGATTGTTGATTCAAATGCCCTTTGGCTTTAGTGCTTGAGCAAAAGGATGGACTCTCTCCAAGTCTCCATTAACTCGTGGGAAGATGGGGCTTTGTAATCAACTAATTTCGACTAATGAAAACTCTCCCAGAAACACAGCTTGTTTGGCTAATTTTTTCTGCTCCTCACAATAGCAAATCATAACTCCAAGAGGGAGTGAAAATGTCACATCGCTCAAGGCAAGGCTGAGTCCCATTTTTTTCCTCTGCTTTGTCCTCAGGGTGCTGCCCTAGACAAAGAGATCCTTTCTGCTTTGTGATAAGGCTTTTGTCTGGGCCCCTGAGCCCACAGGGGACCAGCTCATGTGCAAGGAATTTAGGGTGGCCCACCCTACATCCCTTCTTTCTTCTTCAAGAGTTCTCTCAAGCAGGCCTGCAGGAGGTGGGGAATTTACGAGCCTGACTTGTGGCTCGCGTCCAAGGGCGTTCTGTATGTTGGGCCTGCTTATCTCCCCAGGACAAAGCTGGAAGATGAAAGAATCTGCAGCCTTTTATTGCCCACATCACTCCCTCTGCCTTGACCATGACCGCCGCCTTCCCAAGCACCAGACACCTCTCCCTGTCAGCGTGGACATTCTTAGGGCAAAGCTGATGCTGGGCGCCAGTGGGGTGATAGCAGAGAAGGAAGCCTTGGCACAGGCACCAAGCCCCAGAGATGCCTGCTTCACGGGAAACCCATGTGTGAGAAACGCTCAGAAAGCAGCAGGTCAGGAGGTCTGGATTCCAGTCTCAGTTCGCCTGCCTCAGGCAGTTACCTTCTCTTGTGCCTCAGTGCCTTTATCTATAAAATGGGAAGATAATGGGGAAATCCACTCTAAGATGAATCTTCAGCAAGATCTCACAGCACATCCATCTTCCAACTGACCTGGGCAAACCCTGAGCTGCCGGGAGAGGGGCTGCATGAGTTTTGAGGAGACTCAGCTGCCCAAGGTGAAGTAGAAGGGGTACCTCACAGTGGGGAAGCACGGTTTGTGGAGAAACCGTTTAGCATGGGGGCTGTTAGCACAGGCCGGCAGATTCAAATCCGTGACCTCTGGCCGATTGCACACACTCACAGAAAACAGCGCCTCCCTGACTTTCTCCGGTGACGTGGGGTAATGGGACCTATTCCGTAGAGTGTTCTTAGGATTCGCCGACAAGATGCCGTAAAGAATATCACTGACAAGGTTCACAAAATGATTATTACTCGCTCAGTGCCTAAAATGATTCTTCTGAGAGAAAGCTCTGAGAGCTTAATTCCAGGAGAAGCTACTTTAAGACATGTACTGAGTCCTAGGAGAGGCCCTTGGACAAAGTTACAGGCTGGGGATTAGGGTGGGGTCATCAGTGGGCGTGGACAGCATGGGTCCCTGGTGGTCTGGGGGTGTGGCCAGAAGGCTGGGTGGAGACTCAGGTGCACCTGTGACCCTGCTCACAGAGACCAGAGGCAGGCCTGGGGGCTGCCGCCACACCCCAGGGGTGGGTGGTGGCTTTTATTTTTTAATATATATTTGGTTTCAGGTCTTAGTTGCGGCGTGTGGGGTCTTTGATCTTTGTTGCGGCAGGCGAACTTAGTTGCAGCATGTGGGATCTAGTTCCCTGACCAGGGATAGAACCTGGGCCCTCTGCATTGGGAGTACAGAGTCTTAGTCACTGGACCACCAGGGAAGTCCCTGTTGGTGGCTTACAAATGAGTTTCAAAATTTAGAGTAAGAAAAATATAAGTGACAATGCTAAGCACTGTTAGGATCATCTGCAGTTCTTCACAGGGGAGTGTGCCGAGGCTCAGAAAGGATAGTGACGATCAAGGCTTTGTTAAAACTCCGGAAGTCTAAACTAAAACTCGGGGTCCTGAAGCTGTTCCAAGGCGCCTCGCCCAGGTTGGACACCTTAACACGGGAACAGAATCTGGAGGCCGGTCACTGTGGGTGGTTGGCGTCCTTGGGCCCACTGAAAGGCAGCACTTTAGGGGTGCCTCTCTGCACCCTCCCATGGAGGCGGGAAGCCTGTCCACTGGGCGAGAGGACAGCTGCCTGGGCTGTTGTCACCTCGGTGACCAGCGGGGCGGCCTTCAACTGTGGCACCGTGGGGAGCCCTGGTGGTGGGGAAGGCACAGGATATCCGAAGCCCCAGGGAGAGGGATATCCACCTCCACCCTCTTGTGCTCTGAACACCTGGGCTAAGGAGTCTGCAGGTAGGGGTGGTCTGGGCCACGGGCGCTTTCTTGAGTTCTTCACCCCAACACCGTTTGACCCCACGGTCTTGGCACCCCCTGCCCCCTAACTCTAGACTTTCCTCCCTCTATCCTTACTTAACCTGCCTCTTGGCAAGAGAGTTGCAATGAACCGGTGTTCATGGTTCAGTTCTCAATCAAAAGACACCTCCTCCAGGAAGACTACCCAGACCATCCCCCTAATTCCCTGCCTGCCCTTCTATCCATCTGGTTATGTATCTGTCTCCCCTGGACGGAGAAACACTGAGGGCAGGAAGCCTGTGGGCTCTGTCCCTTCTCATCGACCTTTATTACCTGGCTGGGTGCCTGGCACAGGGTCAAGAGAAAGTGAATGTTTGTTGAATGAATAAATGAGAGCACACCCAGCAGAGCAGAAAGGCGAGTGGCCCCAGGGCACTGTGGGTAAACTTCTCTCTGGTACAGGGAGGCGGAGTGTGAGGATCCAGGAGGCTGACTTCACGGTCCTGCTGATGCGTCCTCCGCCCCGTCCTGTCTGTGCCTCTCTCATGATGCCTGTCTCACAGGAGGGTCTGTAACGGAGCTGTGGGTTTTGGAGCCAATCCCAGTGCAACCACTTAACAGTGCTGAGCATCACTTTTCTCACCTGGAAAAATGGCATAAGAGAGCCTATTAAGTCACTGAGTAGGGTTATTCAGTGAGGCCCCCAGCCCAGGGCCTGGCACCCATGGGCAGTGTGCCCAGGGCGCAGTATTTCTCCCAGGCCTCCCTTTGCCCACCTGAAGAGGAGGCTATGAGGGCCCCAGTAATCAAGCGGGTGGTTTAAGGCTCGTGGAGCTCAGCCTAGCAGCTGGTACCTAGCAGGTACTTGTTAGTCATCAGCTGACATTTACCAAGGGCTTCCTCTGTGCCAGGCCCTGTTCCCATTGTTTACACACTGTCCTAATGTCACTGAGCATTTAAGTTCCCACCATCACCTCGCTGCACAGATGAGGCCGTGTAGCTGTCAGGTGGCAGAGCTGTGTGAGGGGCTGGCTCCCAGCCACGTGTCCAGAGTTTCCTGGAGTGGAGACCGGACCTCTCTTTTAGACTCCCTTGGGTGCCTGGCATGCAGTTAGGGGTACACTTGGGTTTGCCGGATGGAATAGAGGCTGTGGAACCTTATGTGCCACCGGGGATCCTCTGGGTATGAAGGGCAAAGGCACCAGCCCTGGTTCCTTTAGGGGAGAACGTGGCCCCCTGCCAGGCAGCCCGGGTGGGTGTGGCCTTCGGTCTGTCTGTCCCACTGCCTGCATATGTCTCCCCAGTGCCCCTAGCAGCCCAGCCCCTCCTTGCCAGCAGGGCCTCGGCAACTCGGCCCTCATTGGCCGCACGTATCCCTGGAGACGAGGCCCCGGTGGTGCAAACACAGGCTGCAGAATGTTGCCGCCCTCCCCGGCCCCTCCCCCACACTGCCATGAAGGATCTGTTCACCTCCCAGAAGCAAGCCTGCTGGCAGGAGCACATCCGCAAGGAGACCACCGCTCGGGTGGCCTGGAACCTCAGCTATGGCCACAAGCACCTGAAGGAGGGAGCCTTGCCCAGGAAGCAGCCTCAGAAGGCCGCCTTCCCGTCAGCCTTCGGAGCGAGGCCATCGCAGGCCACCAGCTCCCCTGACAGCAAGGAGGTACCTGCTGGACGGCTGGAGACCAGGGAGCTCCAGGATCAGCTGTCCCGGGGAGTGGGTGTCCAGGGCTCTGCACCCAAGGTAGACAGAGGCTGGCAGGCCCAAAGAGCAACTCGGGGGCCTGCAGATCAGACCCAGCCTGTGGGCTCAGGGATGAGGCAGGTCCCCCCCTGCACCCTGCAGCTGCTCTTCCAAGGCATCTCCCACGACGGCCAAGGCCGGGCCTCGTACCTCCGGGAGCGGTATCGGCAGAAGCCGGAGGAGAAGTTTCTGTACCCGATTGTGTCATCCTGGGAGTACGGCTGGCACATGGGTAAGGGCCACCACCCTCTTGCCATTCCAGGCCTTGCCAGGCGGGCCCAGCCTTGCCCCGCATCACATTCCTCTGGCTCACTATGCTCTGAGCAGGGCTCCAGATTCCTCACACTCTGGTCTTTCCTCTGAACCTCCCTCTGCTGGCTAACTTTCAGATGTCACCTCCTCTGAGAAGTCTTCCAGGAGACCTCCAGGCAGATGAGCCCATCTTTATGCGCTCATAGCTTTCTGAGTTTGCGCAAGCACCATTGCCATTCCTTGAGTATCCCTCTAGCCTGGTGAGGCCTTGAGGTTCCAGGGCTTCTTAGTTAAGGTCATTAATGCCCTCCCAGCTCCCAGGTTGGGGCTGGCACTCAGGGACTGTGGGAGAAATGAATATGAACTAGGGAATGAGGATTTGATTTGGAATCAAGAAGTGTGAGTTCAAATCCTGGCTTCATGACTTTCATGTTGTGTGAGCTCAAGCAAGAACCTTAACTTCTCTGGGCCTCAGTTTCCACATCCAAAAAATGGGGACAAACAAGTACTTCCCTTCCTTTGTCACAGAGTTTTGGGGGAAATCTGGTAGGAGAACACCTTGAGCAGGAGTTAGCCCTCAGAAAGCTGCGTGAGGTGGAAAGGACACACAGGCCTTCTGCATGTAATCCTGGGAGAATCTTGTTCAGAACAGCCAGTAGAGGGAGATGTGGAGCCATTGAATCCCAGCTCTGCCCCAAAAGGAGTCGGTGAACCAACCTGCATAGAGCTAGGCAGGTTGATATTATCAGACTGGATTTGAATTCTGGTTCATTCATTCAACAGAGGTTTATTGAGCACCTCATATATGCTCCTCTTTTTGTCCTGGAGTGTCTGGCAGGGAGCAAGATGGACATGGCCCCTCACAGAGGGCTGGTGCCAGACGGATAAAGTAGAGTCAGGCAGTGGTCCATGCTACAGAACTGTGCTTTTCAATCTTTATTGTCACCTGGGGAATCACCTGGGGGTCTTGTTAAAATGTGGGTTGTGATCTTTCAATGAATTTCAGGGATGAGGTGAGATTCTGCATTTCTAACCAGCTCCCTGCTGACACTGATGTTATCGGTTTGGTCCATGGGTCACAATTGCTTTAAGAAGCGGTAAATCAGGAGACAGAGATAGAGGATAAGGGGCTGCTCTGGTAGTACACTAGGTGGTCAGCAAAGGCCTGCTGGAACGGCGTGTTGAGTAGAGTCCCAGGCCGAATTTCCTTCATCAGATTCTTCTGAGAAAGGCCTGACTCCCTCTGTCTACAGAGTGAGATAGGCATCACACAGGGCTTCTCCGTTCCTCCTCTTCTGTTAGGCCCATGGGTCCATGCCCACTGCCTCTGAAGCCATGCCAAGCACAGGGGTGCCGACGGAGCAGATTAAAATACAAACTGCCCAGTTGCATTTGTGTTTCAGATAAGCAATAACCTTTTAGTTTAAGTCCCATGCACCCAAGTATGGCATGGGACATACTTATCCTGAAAAAAGTATCTGTGAAATTCAGATGTAATTGGACACCCTGCATTTTATCCAGCAACCCAAGCGCTGGGGTCAGAGGAGCTGATTCTGAATGACCCCCTGGGTACAAGGGCAGTACAGGTTCAGGACAAAGTTTAGTTTTCCCTCATAGTGTTCTGTTGAAGCCACAGTTGCTCCCAGAATCTCTGGAACATTCTGTCAGTTGTGTCTGGACTTCATTCCTCTAAGCCAACCGGTTCATAGGCCAGAAGGGGAACAGATGGACAGAACTTCTGCTGACCACTTCTCCCCTCCCCAACAGTTACAGACAGGAGCTGCGTCTTCCCAGTGGGTGTAAACAGCCATGGAACGGAGGGGTTGAAGGCACTGTCTGGGCCCCAGCTGGGTCAACCCCAAGTGACTTTTACACATAGAAAGCACTCGTCTAGTGCCTGGCACACAGTAAATGCTCAAGAAGTGGTTACTGGTATTATTTTTATTATTAATTCAACAGGCAGGATTTGCAGCCAGTGGGCATTTGGGGAGCTAGTTCAGCCTTGGTCAGGACCCTGGAGGTGTTTGCCGTGGAGCACTGGAGTGGGAGGGGAGTCGCTGGACAAGAGGAGAAATGTGATGAGGGGGAAGTGAGCTTGGGGTAGGGATGCTGTCAAAATAGTTAACAACTAGAGAACCCTAGGTGCCACCTATCAGGGCAAATCCTGGTCATGGGGCCAAAGCAGGGTGTTGAGGTTCCTATGCTTTGCCAGGCATACCGTTTAGTTAGCAGATTCTAAGAAGGAAGGGGAGGGGGACCTCAGATAGGGATCAGGGGCTACTAACTGCTCAGGAGCATTTCACTGTCCAGCACCCAGCGCTGCTGTGGCTGTATGCTGTGCTGGGCTAGAGCTGGGCTGGCAGGAGGCGTGGTGGCCCCAGCTCCACCAGGCCCTTGTTGTGTTCCAGGGGAAGCCATGAAGGATGCCAGGCCTCCAACTTATGCCAGGTTCCAGCCCATCACAAAGAAGTTTTACATCAAAAGTAACATCTTCCATGTTGCACGGCGAACAGACCAGCTGATGTGAATGAGCTGGGGGTTCAGAACCTGCTCCTTCCTTTTCCTGTGGTCCATGTGGACCCTGCAGGGCAGAGACGCTGCCAGCCCCACCCACCCTCTCTCTGTTCTGTCCAGCCCTGCCTCCTCTGCCAAGCAGGGGAGGGGCACAGGTCTACTCTAAGGTGGGATTCAGGGGGCCCCACCTGCTGCGACCTGTCTGCCCTCAGAGACCCTAGCTATTTGCTGAGTTCCCCACCCCCACCATCACCACTGCCAGCCAAGTCACTCCTGGGAGGGAAACAGTGGAACCTGCAAGTGTTTAACTAGCAGTCCCAGGGCAGGGGAGGGGGCTCTTTCAGTTCTTAAGGTGCTAAGTGGAGCCCGGTATGGGGTTGGTCCACCTCCCTGTCCTTATTCTACATTTTGTTGAAGGGACCCAGAGCAGAACTGCTCAGTCCCAGTAGAGCCCACAGTTTAGGGAGGAAGTCATTTCCATGTTTACTTTCTGCACACACCGCCTTCCCCTCACCCCTACCCCAAGAACCTGCAAGGGTCAGGGTTGCCTCACTGCTATAACAAACAGCCCTGAATCCCAGTTGCTCACACTTATTGACAAAATAAAGATATATTTATTACAGCACAGTGCAATCTGAGGTTCAGCGGGTCACCCACCACAAGGTGATCTGGGGACCCAGGCTTCCGCCATCTATCTGGTGACTCTGCCATCTCCCAGGGCCTCGGAGTCCTCGCCTGAATCCCCTATACCCAACTGGGGGATGAGGGAAGACAGGCTGAAGGACTGGAGAGTACACGCCCACTCTTGACTACTCTGGCCTGGAGCTGACAAACACTGCCACGTTCTATCAGTGAAAACAAATCACATGACTTGTCGAGAAGGCTGGGAGTGTTGTGTGACCAGGAGAAAGGGTCCCCAAACATGTAGCCCGTCTCTGCCAGAGCCCAGTGGGCCCTGTGGCTGCTCTCGGGGTGTGTTTGCGTTCCGCTACTGCTGAGTATGAAGTCCACGGGTAGACTGGTAGTTGTTTCCCGGGAGTATTTGGACCTGCATCCTCTTCAAGAGAAGTTCCTAGGAAGACCACTAGGTGGTGCTGTTGGACCACAAGGGTAGTTACCAGTTTTGGCCCCTGGAAACCTGTTTTTCTCTGCTTGCCTTCTGCCATCCATTTGTTGTGTGGCCTTGGACTGCAGTTTTCACACTGGTAGAAACACCAGCGGGTGGGCTTCCTAGGTGGCTCAGTGGTAAAGAATCCACCTATCTCTACCATCGAACAAGCAGGAGATGCAGGGTTCAATTCCTGAGTCCGGAAGATCCCCTGGAGAAGGAAATGGCAACCCACTCCAGTGTTCCTGCCTGGGAAATCTGATGGACAAAGGCGCCTGGCAGGCTGCAGTACACGAGGTGGCAAAGAGTCAGACACGACTTGGTGACTAAACAACAGCAACAATGTGGAGTTAGACTAGACTAGTGAAAACACGAACTTTGGGGGCACACTTACTTGATTGTACTTCTGACTTCACCAAGGTCAGGTTATGACCTCTGTAGGTTCTTAGGGTACTTCTGCCTTTACGAATCTCTTCCATAAAAAATTAATAAAAATTATATTTTACAACACTTGTACACATACATTTATATTAATATTAAATGCAAAAAAATGTGTCTTCAACCTAAATTTTGAATTTCTTTTCCTCCTTATTCTGAAAAAATTAAAACATTCCTGTGGCTTCTAAACATATTGTGGCCATCGGCCCCGTGCCTACTTTGTCTCATGAGGGAGGCACTACCTCCATTACTCACCAGCTGTGTGACAATGGGCAAGTTGTTTAACTTGTCTGGGCCTGAGTTTCCTCCTCTATAAAATGGAGATGACAACAGAACCCATATTTTTAGGGCTGTTATTTCCTAGCAGCACTAATGGTATTTCTTAAAAACAGCCTGGCACAGAGTAAGCTTTGGCAAGTGCTGCTGCCATTGTTATTATTATCTTTAAAGACACTTTTAGGGACTTGCCTGATGGTCCAGTGGCTAAGACTCTGCGCTCCCAATGCCGGGGGCCTGGCTTCCATCCTTGGTCAGGGAACTAGATCCCGTATGCCGCATCTAAAGAGGCTGAGAGTGGCAAGGAAGATCAAAGATCTCAGATGCCACAGTTAAGACCTAGTGCAGCCAAATACATATTTTAAAAATTCTGCCCCCTCCATCCAAATACAGACGTTTTCAGCTCTAACTTTGATGAAATTATTAAAATATCTCAAACAAGCAAGAATCGTAAATAGGACGGAAAAATAACATGAAATTTTCAGGGTATTTGACGGGGAAGTAAAAGAGGTTCCTAGAGAAAAAAGGCTCAGCAGAAGAACTTTTCAGTACGTGAACCGTGACCTTCCTGATGTTCAAGCTGGTTTTAAAAAAGGCAGAGGAACCAGAGATCAAATTGCCAACATCCGCTGGATCATGGAAAAAGCAAGTGAGTTCCAGAAAAACATCTATTTCTGCTTTATTGACTATGCCAAAGCCATTGACTGTGTGGATCACAATAAACTGTGGAAAATTCTGAGAGAGGGGAATACCAGACCACCTGACCTGCCTCTTGAGAAACCTATATGCAGGTCAGGAAGCAACAGTTAGAACTGGACATGGAACAACAGACTGGTTCCAAATAGGAAAAGGATTACATCAAGGCTGTATATTGTCACCCTGCTTATTTAACTTATATGCAGAGTACATCATGAGAAACACTGGACTGGAAGAAACACAAGCTGGAATCAAGATTGCCAGGAGAAATATCAATAACCTCAGATATGCAGATGACACCACCCTTATGGCAGAAAGTGAAGAGGAACTCAAAAGCCTCTTGATGAAACTGAAAGAGGAGAGTGAAAAAGTTGGCTTAAAGCTCAACATTTAGAAAACGAAGATCATGGCATCCGGTCACATCACTTCATGGGAAATCAATAAGGAAACAGTGGCTGACTTTATTTTGGGGGGCTCCAAAATCACTGCAGATGGTGACTGCAGCCATGAAATTAAAAGACACTTACTTCTTGGAAGGAAAGCTATGATCAACCTAGATAGCATATTCAAAAGCAGAGACATTACTTTGCCGACTAAGGTCCAAACTAGTCAAGGCTATGGTTTTTCCAGTAGTCATGTATGGATGTGAGAGTTGGACTGTGAAGAAGGCTGAGCGCTGAAGAATTGATGCTTTTGAACTGTGGTGTTGGAGAAGACTCTTGAGAGTCCCTTGGACTGCAAGGAGATCCAACCAGTCCATTCTGAAGGAAATAGCCCTGGGATTTCTTTGGAAGGAATGATGCTAAAGCTGAAACTACAGTACTTTGGCCAGCTCATGCGAAGAACTGACTCATTGGAAAAGGCTTTGATGCTGGGAGGGATTGGGGGCAGGAGGAGAAGGGGATGACAGAGGATGAGATGGCTGGATGGCATCACTGACTCGATGGACGTGAATCTGAGTGAACTCCAGGGAGGCCTGGCGTGCTGCAATTCATGGGGTCACAAAGAGTCGGACACGACTGAGTGACTGAACTGAACTGAACACATATTTTCTCCTGTCATCAGTGAACTCAGATGAGGTAGGAACTTGGGCTTGTAACAATCAGCAGAAACCGTGGCCGCCTGGAGCATGTGCGCCAGGTGGGCCCACACGAGGTCTGCTAAGCGGCTGGCTGGTGCCGCTTGCAAACGTGCGTGCGTGGGCCGGCGTGGTGCGTGCGTGGGCCGGCGTGGTGCGTGCGTGGGCCGGCGTGGTGCGTGCGTGGGCCGGCGTGGTGCGTGCGTGGGCCGGCGTGGTGCGTGCGTGGGCCGGCGTGGTGCGTGCGTGGGCCGGCGTCCGTGCGCCTGAGAGCGACTAGAGCGCTCCTTTCAGCGAAGGGAGGTTGGAATGGAGTTTGGAAGTGTTTGAAAGCCTTAGACTTAAAGAGTGAGGGACTTTGTTCTCACAGGTTACAGCGGCAAAGAGGGGAGGGCACTTTTGGCAGAGAGAACGGCGTTACAAAGACCTGAGGCAGGAAGGTGGGGGAGCACGTTTGAGGAACCGCAATGAGGTTTACCTTTAGCTCGGTTTTAAGCTTTAATTCTTCTGTGTCTGATGCCGTCCTATTTTATTTGGCCATGCCGCGAGGTTCCCCAACCAGGGATTGAACCTGCTCCCTGGGGAGTGCAGGTGTTGGGTCCTAACTAGTGGACCTCCAGGGAATTCCTGCCATTCTATTTTATATCCCTCACATGTTCTTTGAGAAGCTACACTAGACTGGAAGGCCCTGCTAGTTTTCTGTTTAATCCTTAGTTAGTACCAGCAAAAATTATTCCCTGCTGGGCTGGAGGAAGCACAAGCTGGAATAAAGATTGCCGGGAGAAATATCAATAACCCTTAGATACGCAGATGACACCACCCTTATGGCAGAAAGTGAAGAACTAAAGAGCCTCTTGATGAAAGTGAAAGAGGAGAGTAAAAAGTTGGATTAAGGCTCAACATTCAGAAAACGAAGATCATGGCATCCGGTCCTATCATTTCATGGCGAATAGATGGGGAAACAGTGGAAACAGTGGCTGACTTTATTTTTTTGGGCTCCAAAATCACTGCAGATGTGATTGCAGCTATGAAATTAAAAGATGCTTACTCCTTGGAAGGAAAGTTATGGCCAACCTAGATAGCATATTAAAAAGCAGAGACACTACTTTGTCAACAAAGGTCCGTCTAGTCAAGGCTATGGTTTTTACAGTAGTCATGTATGGATGTGAGAGTTGGACTATAAAGAAAGCTGAGCACCGAAGAATTGATGTTTTTGAACTGTGGTGTTGGAGAAGACTCTTGAGAGTCCCTTGGACTGCAAGGAGATCCAACTAGTCCATCTTAAAGGAGATCAGTCCTAGGTGTTCATTGGAAAGACTGATGTTGAAGCTGAAACTCCAATACTTTGGCCACTGATGCGAAGAGCTGACTCATTTGAAAAGACTCTGATGCTGGGAAATATTGAGGGCAGGAGGAGAAGGGGACGACAGAGGATGACATGGTTGGATGGCATCACCGACTCGATGGACATGGGGTTTGGGTGGACTCCGGGAGTTGGTGATGGACAGGGAGGCCTGGAGTGCTGTGGTTCATGGGGTCGCAGAGTCGGACATGACTGAGCGACTGAACTGAACTTGGTAAATTAGATATTTCCATCTGGGAGGGTTTCTAAAAGAAAATTTATAACAATTTTCCTACCCAGTGTCTATTGCATTTTGCTCAGAATATTTTTTTTAAGGAGAACTCTGTAAAGACTATTGCATTTTCCTCCAGGATGGTACTGTAGTACCCCCTGAGTTTAACTAACCAACAACAATGTATTAAGCAGTGACTAAGAAGACATAGCTCTTTCCTTATAGAGGTAGTGGTTGGAGATGGAGAACAGACATTGGCCAGGTGATTACACTTGTGATGAGATATAGGAAGGAAATACACAGGGCACCATGGGAAGATGTAATTGCAGATCCCAAAATAAACTGGGGAGAGTTGGCCAGAGAAGGCCTCCCTGAATGAACAAGGTTTAAGCTGAGTTTCGAGGAATGAGAAGGTTATTAAGTGAAGGGGAAGAAGAGCAATGCAGGAGGAAGGAAACAGCATGTGAAAAGTCCCAGAGGCTGGCAAGAGTGTGAACGAGGAGCGAAGTGGTGTGATTACAGAGTGTACATGGTTGAAAGTAGAGTTGGAAAGGTAAGTGAAAACCAAGAACTATTTTGTGAGAGCTTTGTGGGCCATGGTGAAGACTTGGTAACTGATATGGGTGTGACCTCTCTCACCCACACACCCCTCCTGCCCTTGTACTTTTTCTGGGAGGAAAGAGATGCGACCTCCAGTTTGTCATTCTTTCCCCCCCTGATTTTGCATCTGCCCTTTACACTTGCCTTGTGCAACCCGAGGCAGAGGTGGGAGCCAGGGTGGCTGAACTGGAGAAGCTCCCTTCTGCATCCCCCTCCCTGCCCCTCCAACCCACAGGGAGAGGGTGAAGGGCACTGGAGAGCACGTTTGTTTGAGGTAAGAAAGGAGTGTTGATGAGGATGACAAGACAGCAAGGACTGGACGTAGGGACATCTCCATTTCTCAAGACTCAAATATGCTGAAATACTTGCTGTGTTGAATGAAAAAGAATTGGAAACTTGGCCTGATTCCTTGTATGGCAGAAATTCATTCTAAATAACTGAGAGCCTTAAATAACTGGGTGCATATACCCAAAGGCTTGACTGGCTTACCCTTTAACGAAACAAGTCTTATTAATAAAAATAACCCATTTGTTGAGGGCTTTTGAGGGGGTCGGTCAGATAGTGTTTTAAGTGCATTATCTTATTTAAACTTCCTCCAGGAGGTTGATTCTTTTTTAACTCCACTTTATACATAAGGAGACTGAAGGCTGATGAGCTGCTCAAGGTCCCCCAGTTAGTATGTGATGGTGTACACCATGCTACAACTCTTCTCATCTAGGAGGGTATAGGAGTGTGGGTGAAAGATTTGGTCCCCAATAAATAATGAAAGAAAAATCTGGTCCTCATATCACCTAGGCCATTCAGAGAATGAAAGTCACTCAGTCATGTCTGACTCTTTGTGACCCCATGGACTATACTGTTCATGGAATTCTCCAGGCTAGAATACTAGAGTGGGTACCTGTCCCCTTCTCCAGGGGATCTTCCCAACCAAGGGATCAAACCCAGGTCTCCTGCATTGCAGGCAGATTCTTTACCAGCTGAGCCACCAGGGAAGCCCTCATATCACCTAGGAGCTTATTAAAAATGCAGGTTCTAGGGCCACCCCAGACCTACTGAGACAGACTCTGAGGGTGCTGGACCCTGGGGAATGGGCATGGTAACTGGTTCCCTAAGATTTCAAACCCTCTGGACAAAGCCAAAGCTGAATACATAGGACCAGGGTACACCCCATACCCTGAAAAGTCACAGGCACTCTTTGTCCCAGCCAGGCAAAATGAGCCAGAACAATGGGAGGATGTCTGGGGCTTGTTAAGTTGCAGCCAGTGAGAAGAAGCCGCACTTCGTCCTCTCTTGCTTGGCATAGTTTGCCCAGAGTAGGAGCTGGCAAATGTCCATGGCCCCAGTAAGTTGCTCCAGTGCAGGGACAGAGAGATGTCTTATAGCCAAAGAGGCTGCAGGGTGGCAAGACCAGGCCAGAGACATGGACAGACTCAGGTAGTGTCTGGCTCACTTCCCCTGCCTCCCCCTTCTGGCACAGAGTCTTCCCAGCCACGTTGCTGGCCTTTGGGACAAAGGGATGACCCTTTCCTCAGCAGTGAGCTCATTTGTGAATTGCTTGCTTGACCATTTTGCACCTTGGAAACCGGAAGTTTTCCTGGGACTGTGAGCACTGCTCATAAGGGGTCACGGAAGCCTTGTAGCCTTGCCACCGCTGATTCCAGCAAGGCCTCTGAGGTTCAGTGGATGTTTGGAGAAATCAGGGCATGTTTAAAGCAGGACACTTTTGATTTTATTCTCTCAGCCAGATGTAACCAAATCTCAAATATCAGGCTTACAGTCTCTCATTCTTATATCAAAAGTCACATCGCCCTCAATATAATTAGGAAAATCAGTGAAAAGTGGGACTACGCATATAGTATGCCAGGCTCTATTTCTCAAGATTACACACGGTGCTTATGTGCAGAGTCTCTCAGGTGGAATGCATCAGCTGGTAAGAGGGGCCCCTTCTGAGACAGGAAACCAGAGATGGAGGGCTGGGCAGGGTCCCTTGTCATTGCTTCTTTCTTGGTACTGCTTACAGACTTAGTCCTGCTCAGGTACTACTCAAAGAAACAATATAAGGGAAGACAAAGCAAAACAAACCAAAATGGTCACCGTGGATATGGGTGAAATGGTGCCTTGCTGCTGCACTCCTTTGCAGGTCTCCAGCTGCGGAAAGATAACAGGGTCCTCCAGTGCCTCCCAGCCTGCTGGGCCTTTGTCCCGCCAGGCCCCCACAGAGCCCACATAGTGGCCCTGGTGAACATATGATGCGGTGTATGTTAGAGGAGGAGTATGGTGTATGGTGGTTGCTGAGCCCAGAAAGAGGGAGAGCTTGGGGCATGCAGGGAAGGGGCAGTCCTGCTGGGCTACAGTCCATGGTGGGCAAAGGTAAGGCAGACATGAGAAACCAGGAAATAGAGACCTTCCTGGGCATCCAGACACCCTGGGCGCTCTCCACGAGGTGTCAGGAGCTCCTGAGGGATTTTAAGATGGGGTGGGGATGGGGCTGGGCTGTGGTCAGATTGGAATTTCAAAGGATGACACTGGTGACTGCTGGGCTCGCTGAGTTGGAGGATTGTTTGGAGGCAGGGAGACCAGTGGGAATGGCCTCATCCTGCATCCCTGCAAGATGTGATGGTGGCCTGACCTCATACAGGAGGGCCAGGTCCTAAAGCAGTTCATTGCCCAAATCATGGGGTACTGTTGGGGCCTTGGCATTTTGGCCTTTGGGGTCGTTTCCTGTGGAACAGGATGGTGAAGACAGAAAGCTGATGTTCCTCTTCGTGTGGCTTCTCAGCTGTTTGAGCAGTGACACCTGCTGGGGTCAGAATATGAAGCCCCTAGTTTCCTTTCTGGACATTCGGGGAGGTTTGGGCTCAAAAGGGAGAATAAAAGACACTCTTCCAAGTTTGGCTTAAGATGAAGTAGATTCCCACCCCATATCATCTCTCTGGATAGATGATATGGGGTGGAAGGTGGGAGGGGGGTTTTCATGTTTGGGAACTCATGTACACTGTTGGTGGATTCATGTCAATGTATGGCAAAACCAATACAGTATTGTAAAGTAAAAGTAAAAAAAAAAAAAAAGATGAAGTAGATTCAAGTTGAAAAATGGAAGCATTTGGGCCAGTCTTGTTTCCTGAGCACAGGGAACAGTTCATACCTGTTGGAGCTGCTTTATTTAGAGGCAAGAAATAGTTAATAAAAATGGCACCCTTGTATTTAGGCACGACTGGCCTTTTTTTTCTTCTTTGAAGAGACAGATTTTTTGCTGTTGGTGAAGGCCCTCGAAGACTGAAGTTTAAATTCAACTGGAAAGTGGTCACTGACATCCAGGGCCTGTAGAGGAAAGGGAGATAGATTTGGGAATTAGGAGACACCTTGATTTTAGTGACAAATGAATTCAAGCTGAGGGAGGCTGAGAATGAAATGGCCCAAGTCACCCAAAGGAACACACA